>NC_081308.1:35992500-38392500 GCF_030435805.1 Mustela lutreola | reverse complement strand
TCCTTTAATTCTCCTCCAATAATGGCATGTACATGATTTTGTTAAAGCCATTTATTTAATTACCGATATCCTTCTATACGAAGTAAGGTTCATGATGCATGAACTTGTCAATCTGAGTTGTCAGGAGGCGATAATTTAGCGAGAACTTTCATTTGGGATTAAAGAATTAGAATTCGAGATACACAGATTTGGGTAGCAACCCAAAGAGTGTCCCACTAAGGGAGCAAATGTCAGGATTTTTTTAAAGCAAAAAGGGAAAACTTGTATACATTGTTAAAGAGAATTTTCAGTTGCGTTGGCGGCAGAAAATTAATCTTGGCTGAATATAACTGGTTGCTAAGGCCTCCACTAAGCAAAGTCTCTTACTGTAGCAAGTTGCAGATATTTAGGCTTGAGTACCTAGAATATTTGCAGAGTGAAAGTAAATCATCTACTTGTTTCAGTGAGAAAACATGCTGGTACCTGTCTATCATGGTTTTATTTATTCATATTTTATGTTAAATTTTTTTTTTATTTGGGGGCCCCTGGGTGGCTCGTCGGCTGAGCATCCAACTCTTGGTTTCGGCTCAGATCATTATTTCACAGGTTGTGAGCTCGAGCCCTGAGTGAGTCGGGCTCCATGCTTATCGCAGAGCCTGCTTGAGATTCTCTCTCTCTGCCCCTTCCCCCCTCATGCTTGCACATGTGCATGTGCGTGCACTCTCTCTCAGACAAAATAAATAAATAAAATCTTCAAAAAAACTTTATGAGAAATAAATTTTATTTGAGTAAAGTTGACACGTTACATTGTAAAATGTTACATTGAGCAAAATTGACATACAATGTTACATTCATTTCAGGTGTATAGTACAGTGATTCAACTTCTCATCATGGTTTTACTGAACTGAGAAAGAGATAGAGTGAATAAAAGATACTCAGATGCCGTATTTACCCATGTGTTCAGATGGCATGAATGTCCTGGAAACATTCTGTTTACTTATAGTTTTAAAAGATAGTTCACAGAAACTACTTCAGGGAGCTACCCTATCTTCTGAGGAATCGGTTATCTTGCTCCTTGGTGTTTTGACAGAACACCAGTCCCCTGGAGTCTGGTTTTCTTGAAATGGTCAAGACTCCTTCTAAAATATTATTTGTGCCTGAACATATTAATGAAGTTTTTTAGTTATGCTTAGCATTTCTTAAAAATATTTTATTTGTTAGAGAGAGAGAGAGATGGATCGATCGATCACGAGCAGGGGGAGTGGCAGGCAGAAGGAGAGGGAGAAGCAGGCTCCCCATGGAGAAGGAGTTCAATGTGGGGTTCCATCACAGGACCCTGGGATCATGACCTGAGCCGAAGGCAGACCCTTAACCAACTGAGCCACCCAGATGTCCCTGGGTGGCTCTCCATTTTATACCTCAACAATTTCAAGGTCTATAGATAAGCTAGGTGCCAATTTGTCTGAAAAATACAATTTAATGTCCTCTTTCCAGAAGCAGTTAACTCAGTGTTGTTAGTATGCAGTTCCATGTCTGAGAATATTCAACCCAGACAAAAGTAAGAGCACCTGACCAGTGGGTTTGGGAGTTCACCAGGTTCTTGTGCAGAACCTGACAGCCAGCTATTCTCATTGTGTCAGAGGCCACACTATGTGCTCACCAAATCCTCTTTCACCTTCTAGTATCCGGATACACAAGAAGATTCCAATCCCCAAATTCCATTGCATTTAGGTTTCGTGTATGTAACTGGATTCCAGATCATGAGTCTCATGTGGAACTGAATGGTCTCATGTTTTCCGAATGGTAGTGCTTCAAGATGGTGGAGGTCTTATTACTTGAGGGGCTTACTCGTGTAGCACAGTCTCCCTTTGAGTGTTACTGTCTTATTTGATTGGGAAATAATCTTTTGTTAAGCTCCTGAGAGTTTAGGGATTACTCCCTTCTGTGTCCTGACTAATCTACCCACTATGGATAGGAACCTGTAGCTGAACTGAAAACTGAGAACGTAATTTAGACTTTTACTCTGGTTCCTAGGCGAACATTTCAGAAAAAGCTGCTTTAGTCCACAATATGGGAAGTTTGCTAAGTAAACCAGGATTTCACTGGGATCCCTCCCTTTCTTAAGAGGTATCATTTGCTTATTTATAAATACACCAGAAGAAGTCTTGGTATTATTTTTGGCATATGTTCTCTCCAAAACATTTTTTTAAGAGGCTTAGTGCATCCCTTGGCATCTGGCTTAACTGTGGGAAGATTTCTAGGGCCTGAAATCCCCATTGTTTTTCTCTCTCAGAGATATGAGAGATATTCTCTGGCTACTGTGTCCCTAAAGGGATAAAGCATTTTTAGAAAAGAGGAACAGAGAGCAGAGATAGAAATTAAAGTTCTCGCTTCTTTTGACTTGTCATTTCCTGAGAGATGTATGCAGACCTTGATCTTCCCCTGGAAAAGGCCACACTTTGCCAGCTTCCCCTCCCTGCCAGTTGGCTTTTATATCCTTAGGTTTGGCCTCTGCTTCAAATCTCTGTCTGAATCCTCTCTCCTTGTCAAGAAAACCACATCCCATTTCAGAGGGAAAGTTCTACCTCTGTGTTCAACACGCCGCCTGGATCCTTCGCCAAGGAAAGATTTGCTACCCAGTGGTGAGTAGGGAAGTCATCAGGCAGATTCCAGCTCTCTGAGCACTTCCAGGGTTGACCTCATCTTTGAAGAGCAGCCTTGTGGAGCTCAGGCCCTTCCGGGGCAGCCCACACATGATGGCTGAGGGAGGCAGTGGTTGGTCTAAAGGCCCTGCGATTTTGGCTGGATGGGAGACAACTCTGGTGTGCAGTATATTTTAAGATTTTATTTTTAGGTAATCACTCTACCCAACATGGGTCTTGAACTTAAAACCCGAGACCAGGAGTCATATGCTCTACTGATGGAGCCAGACAGTCACTTGCTCCCTGGCGGGCAATTCTGTCCTCAAAGATTCCCTTTGGATTGAATGGGGCTGTATCAGGCCTGTTCTGTACTTCAGCTTCTTCTTCTGCTTCCCCTTCCTTTCAAACATATGAACTGCTAGTAAGCATCTTGCACCGCAAACTGTGTCATGGCATCTGTTTCCAGAGAACTCACCCTGTAAGAGGCTCTCTGGATCCTGTCTGGTTCCTGAATTCATCCACTAAGTATCCTGCATTATTCTGGGTAGACCTTGGTGTTTTTCATTGGTTGGTCAACAGGCAATAGCGGGGGGTACGGGATGTGAATATGAATAGCAAGACCTACTGTTGTCCAGGAGAGCTGTCAGCCAAGCAGCTCCATTGCTCAGTGACCTAAGCACCTCTCGTAAGTGCTCCCATTCACTTCTTTTAGAGATCATACAGTCTGAATCCATATTGGGAGAAAACAGAGTCCCCCAGTTAAGAATGGGCTGTCTGCTTTTAGGAACGGTGGAAAATGTGGAGCTTGGGGTAATACTGGAGAATGAAACAACTGCTGTCATTCATATCTGTAGTCTAATTCAGTGGTTCAGTTCTGCTATAAAAAAAGTAATTAGGATAGATGAAAGTCATAACAAATGGTAAGCATAAATAGTAAGCTTGCGGCTCATAAGATAACAGGCAGAATTCTTTATTGGCCCACACAGATGCTGAATTGTAAGGGGTTTTAAATTTGGGTAATAAGTTACTCATCTCAAAGATGGGTTATGGGAAGCCTGGGTGATTCAGTCCGTTAAGCGTCTGCCTTTGGCTCAGGTCATGATCCCGGTGTCCTGGGACCGAGCCCTATATCAGGCTCCCTGCTCAGTGGGGAGCCTGCTTTTCCTTCTGCCTGCTGCTGCCTCTGCTTGTGCTCTCTCTCTCTCTCTCTCTCTCTCTCTCTGACAAATAAAATCTTCAAAAAAGATGTGTCAAAAGATGAGATAAATGGAATATATAATCAAACAGGCAAGACTGTTCTTATGCACAGAGCGTGGTGATGGCAAGATGAAGACCCAGTCAAAATCATGCTGCCTCTGGTTGACAGTTCTGTCACCTCAAATTGGCCACCCATTGGTAACAAACATCCTGTAGGGTACAGTTATGGCCTCACATGTGTTCTTCCCAAGAAAAACAGATGAATCTCATTGGTGTTGAGTAGGCTTATTGACAAGCTCTGTGTCCTCACTTCTTTGTCCCTGCAGCTTTCCAACAAGTGTATACCATTGGTGTCAGGAATCTTCAGTTTGTGATTTATAACTACACCATTAGTGAGGGAAGGCTGATGTGGGTGGGGGGTTGGAGAGAGGGAGATGGAGAGAAGAGAAAGAGGAGAACATTCTAAGGATTTAGATGGGTGGTCCTTCCACCCTGCTTGTATCTTATTTTAAGTCTATTGAACTATCCTATCTCTTCCCTCTTGTTCCTCACTGTATCTTTTTTTTTTTAAAGATTTTATTTATTTATTTGACAGACAGAGATCACAAGTAGGCAGAGAGGCAGGCAGAGAGAGAGAGGAGGAAGCAGACTCCCCGCTGAGCAGAGAGCCCCATGTGGGGCCCGATCCCAGGACCATGGGATCATGACCTGAGCCAAAGGCAGAGGACTTAACCCACTGAGCCACCCAGGCGCCCCTCCTCACTGTATCTTAAACTGATTAAATAAACTGTGTATTTGTTATTTTTGTCATAATTTGGTTTGTGACTCTTGTTCTGTAACCTCTGGGATTGTGGGATAGCTTGCCTGATTGTAATGATGGCCACAATTGCATCAAAATGGTGTCCCACATGATAGAGTAGGTCACCATTATTTTATTTTCTTACTAAGCAACTCACTACTATTCACTGGCAATCACAAGACACTAGTAATATTTAATAGAGATTTCCTCTGCTGCGCAGAGAAAGGCACTTGTTTTTGTTGCGGGTGGTAATGGGTGTTTTCAAAATAGGTCCACAAATTCTCTAGTGTTCCTCCTTTTAAGATGTGGAGTTGAATTTCTTCCTCGTTGAGTGTCGGCTGGACTTAGAGACTTACTTCTAATGAATAACATGGCAGGAGTGATGGTATCTAACTTCCAAGACTGCATCATAATCGGACTGTGGTTTCCTCTTTTCTTCTCTTTGTCGTGGATCATTGCCCTTTGGGGAAAGGAGCTGCCATGTTGTGAGGACACAACTAGCCCTATGGTATGACCCATGTGGTGTGAGCTAAGGCCTTTGGCGAACAACCACACGAGTGAGCTTGCAGTTGGATCCTCTAGCCACAGGCTTTACTTCTCTTTCAGCATAGGCTGACTTTAGCCCTGGCCATCACCTTGACTGTGACTTCAGGGCAGACCCTGAATCAGAACCACCCACTAGGTCCCTCTCAAATTTTTGACACAGAAACTTTTACATATTTGTTGTTTGAGGCCATCAGGTTTTGGGATTAGTTTTTATTCAGTGGTAGGTTAACTAATGCAATTATCTGCTATGATGGGGAGTGGGGTGAGGCATGCTTATATATGAATATTCATGAGAAAGGAGTCCTTGGGTCCTTCCAAAAGTCTGACTTGATCTTGTGAGACACAGAGAGCAAGAAGACGAGCACTTCAGAGAGAATAAAGATTCAACATCTCCAGGTTTTGTGGAATTGCTAGATTCTCTGCATTTAAAATGTGTAATTTTAATGAGGTTGTGCCACCTTCATGATATTAAAAAAGCTGGGAATAATTTGCTTTGCCCTTTCTGTGTTTGAATGATAAATGATATCCCCTAGGGACTCCCTGCTTCACCAGAGGCAAAAAACTTCCTATGGATTTTAACACCTTATCACTGCTCCTGAAATTTGTACTTAGCTAAAATCATATTTAACATAGCAAGACCCAAACCTACTCCTCCTTTCCCATGGAAAAAATATGTTTACTTAATTTAGTATCGGGTTTATGTAGCGCTTCAGGGGACCTCAAAGATTCAATACTTGCCAGCAAAACTGATTTGTAGTCCCACACAATTGAACATATGTGCTTCTTGTTACCATGGCTTATCTGTCTTGTGGTAATGCCAGAGTCTTGTTTTTTTTTTTTTTTCCCCTGGTGGATGTGATGAAAGGTCCAAGGTGTTGGGGAGGAAGAGAGACCGACTTTCAATGACTTCCCTAGTCTTACCTTTCTATCAAGATGGGCTGCAAATTTTGAGGGATGACCGTATGCCTTGATTTTTAAAAAAGATTTTATTTATTTATCTGACAGAGAGCATGCATAAGCAGGGAGAGAGGGAGAAGCAGAGAAGACTCCCTGCTGAGCAGGGAGCCTGGCGTGGGGCTCGGTGCCAGGACCCTGAGATCATGACATGAGCTGAAGGCAGATGCTTAACTGAGCCAGCCTGCTGCCAAAGAGGGGGAGAGGGCCATTTTATAGTACTTCTAAATCTTGGTGGCATAAATAAATACATTTGTGCTAAGATTTGAATACCCTCAGTGGTTTGTAGGTTCCTTGTGGGCTGCGTGGAACAAAGGAGAGAGCACAGACCAGCTTTGGAACTAGACAGATGTGGGCTGACATTCTGGTTCTGCTGTGTTACTAGAAGCATGAATCAGGCGCAAGACGTAATATCCTTAAGTTTTGGTCTTCATTACTAAAAAGAACACTGTGATTTTCTTTTAAGATTATTTATTTATTTTATTTATTTGACAGAGATCACAAGTAGGCAGAGAGGCAGGCAGAGAGAGAGGAGGAAGCAGGCTCCCTGCTGAGCAGAGAGCATGATGAGGGGCTTGATCCCAGGACCCTGGGATCATGACCTGAGCCGAAGGCAGAGGCTTTAACCCACTGAGCCACCCAGGTGCCCCCTGAATACCATTTTTTAAAAAATATTTTCTTTATTTCTTTGAGAGAGGGAGAGAGAGAGAGAGCACATGAGCGGGGGTGGGGGTGGGGGGTGCAGGGGCAGAAGAAGAGGGGGAGAAGCAGATTCCCTGCTGAGTAGGGATTCCCGACTCTGGGCTCTATCCCAGGACCCCAGTATCGTGACCTGAGGTGAAGGTAGATGCTTAACCAACTGAGCCACCCAAGTGGCCCAAAAGGAACCTTCCTGAAACAGATCATGTCACCCCCCCCCCCCCCCCCCCCGCTTGAAGCTCTTCCTTGGCTTCTGTTTGTACCTGGAACAGAAAGCAACGTGTATCCCATGACCTGCAGGGCCCCACATTCCTTGTCCCTAATCCTACCTCTCCGCTAGTCGTGAGCCACTTGCCCCTGCTTGGTGTGGTGTTGCCCCAGTTGTTTTCACTTGCTCCATGTGCCCAGTGTTCCCTCCCCAGGGGTTTCCACGAGCTGTGGCAGATTTCTGCCTTCCATCTTGGCCGAGCTGCTGCTTTCTTTCCTGTAGGTCTCAGCTCAAATGCCATCTTCCCAGAGAACCCTCTCCTGACAGCCCATTCCAAGGTAGATTTCTCCTGCCTTCCGCCTTACTCTAATGTGCAGCATCTATGACCTCATCATTATTTTGATGTCCATGTTGAACAGATTTTGCCCTTTCTCCCCTACAAGTCTGTAAGCTCCATGAGGGCAGGTAGCTTATCTCGTCCTTCATGATTATCCCAGCACCCCTTGCATCTTCTGGTGAATGATATAAAACATTAGCTTACCCTGTTTTTCCTCCTATTCATTGTGTCTTTATATGGTTTTCCTTCTATATATATCAGATGGATAAAGAAGTTTGTAAGCTATTGGGAACAGTTGATTGACTAAATCTGATATATTTACCTTTCCACTAAAAAGCTTTCACTGAGTTACATGGACAGCTTAGTAACAGAGCTTGCCAACAAGCAAGACCTAACCAAGAGGTTTTAAAACTCCTTTAGGGGCCTGAGCCCTGGTGTCTCAGTCGGTTAAGTGTCTGAGTCTGATTTTGACTCAGGTCATGATCTCAGGGCCATGGAATTGAGCCCGTCATGGGGCTTCATGCTCAGCATGGAGTCTGTCCCCCCTTCTCTCAAATAAATAAATTTAAAAAATAAAAATTACTTTACATATTAATAAAAGCTACAGAATGTATTGATGTTGTGTAGTAGAGAATGTTAGCTTTAATACTAATATAATACTAATATCCCAAACTTGAGTCAGGAACCTTAAGACAAAGAGGGATAAATAATCTACCATCTTAAGGAAGTAATTAGCTAAAAGTCATCTAGCACAAAATACCTCCACTTAGTAAAATTACTGCTAAGGTCTTTAATAGGGATCTTGTCATTGGATTATCATTATGAATTCTTAGTAGGAGTGCTTCAATTCAAGGGTGTTAAGGATATTGCCAAGCGCCATGAGATCTGCTTAAGCAGGAAATCTAGCCATCAAGAGAGACTGCCAACGAGTGTCAGAGGGTAACTCTGCCTGTGAGTCACCCTGTTGGCATTTGTCCCAAATGAGCAGTGGAGTGGCAGATGGGCTTTCTTGAATGGAGCATTTGTAAGAGGAGAGAAGGGGCTAACAGTCTGTCCAGTAGCAAAGGTTTCTCCAGCAATCTTCTCATTCCTCCTGAGGCTCTCTAGATGGATTCTAGAATCCAGTTCATGCTGGAGTAGGTGGGGGTGAGACAGGCAGAGACAAGTCTCTTAGAGCTCTTTGTTTCCTCCAATCATGGACAGAGCCGTGCACCTAGAAGTATTCCTCCTCATCAAGGAAGCCATTTTCCAGAGGTGTAGTCTGGTTTGGATGCTGCTTCATAGTCAAGAACTAACCATGGAGGCAGTGCAGCTGACAAGGGAAAGCATACCCAGCTGTGTGATCTCTGTCTGTAAAATAAATAAATAAAATCTTTAAAAAAATATTTTGTCTGCTATTCAGTTTTATTTATTTTTTATTTTTTAAAACTATTTTATTTATTCATTTGACAGAGAAAGACAAAGGGAGAGAGGGATCACAAACAAGGGGAGTGGGAAGAGGAGAAGAAGGCTTTCCACCAAGCAGAGTGCCCAATGCGGGGATTGATCCAGGACCCTGGGATCATGACCCGAGCAGAAGGCAGATTCTTTTTTTTTTTTTTTTTAATTTTATTTATTTATTTGACAGACAGAGATCACAAGTAGGCAGAGAGGCAGGCAGAGAGAGAGGAGGAAGCAGGCTTTCTGCTGAGCAGAGAGCCCGATGCGGGGCTTGATCCCAGGACCCTGGGATCATGACCTGAGCCGAAGGGAGAGGCTTTAACCAGCTGAGCCACCCAGGCGCCCAGAAGGCAGATTCTTAATGATTGAGCCACCCAGGTGTCCCGGTTTTATTTCTTTTCTTTTCTTTCTTTCTTTCTTTTTCTTTTTTTTAAAGAGAGAGAGCATGAGAGGGGAGAAGGTCAGAGGGAGAAGCAGGCTCCCCATGGAGCTGGGGGCCTGATGCAGGACTTGATCCTGGGACTCTGGGATCATGACCTGAGCCAAAGGCAGTCGCTTAACCGACTGAGCCACCCAGGTGCCCTTAGTTCTTTTTTTTTTTTTTTAAGTTTATTTATCTTTAGGTCATCTCTATGCCCAATGTGGGGCTCAAACTCACCACCCTGAGATCGAGAGTCATGTGCTCTTGAGACTGAGCCAGCCAGGCACCCCTGCCATTCAGCTTTTAAACTAGAAAGCTCAAGCCTGATACTTAACTACACAGGCCAGTGAGAAACCAAACATTAAAATTGGATCTGAGGAAACTTGTTTTGTAGAGATGCTGACTGTATGGGACAACCATAGATCAAGGGATTCAAGATACACTTTGGTTTCCTCACATGTCCTTTCTTTTCTGAGTACAATTAACTTTCAGTGCTGGACTGAGAGTGTCTGGATTGCTCAGAAACTGCTCTAACAACTTCTTTTGGTTTAAAAATAAATAAATAAATTATATATATATATATATATATATATATATATATATATATATATAGGGGGAGGGGGAAAGAGAGCGGGAGACAGAGTCTTAAGCTGACTCTACAGTAAGTGTGGATCCTGATGAGGGGCTGGATCCTCTGACTTTGAGATCACCACTTGAGCTGAAACTTAAAAGAGTTGGATGCTCAACCCACTGTGCCACTGAGGCGCCCCTGCTCTAACAACTTCTAAAAGTGAGTTATATTATATGTGGATTATCCCTGGAACGTAGGATTTATCTTGAAATTGGTGCCTTCTGGCTTTCTTCTTGGCATTAAGACTTGCCTCAGATGGATCAGGGTCTTGACCCATTGCCAATAATAACTTAACTTTACATTGTGTGGTGTTGTACAGCTCACAGAGTGTTTCCACTTTTGTTGTCATTTCATCTTTAGGCATCTTTTAAATCAAAATTTACTTATTTATTTTAGAATGAGAGAGAGAGAGGGAGAAAGGGAGAGAACCCGTGCGCACATGTGCAAACGGGCTCGCACACACGTGAGCAGTGGGAGGGGCAGAGGGAGATGGAAAGAAGAGAGAATCTTCAGCAGACTCCCCATTGAGTATGGAACCCAGTAGGGCTCAATCCTAGGACCCTGAGAACATGACCTGAGCTGAAACCAAGAGTCGGACATTCAACCGAGTGAGCCACCCAGGTGCTCCTCATTGTGAGGCATCTTGAAGTGGCATCCCTACTTCATAACTCCAACAACTGGAGCGTTGGAGGTGTAGTTGCCCAAGAACATAGAGTTAGTGCATGACCGAGCTGGGATGAGACTCCAGAATGATTTATTTTTCCAAGCAAGTTCTTGGTCTTGACTTGGAATAAGGAGAAGATACAGCAGTACTGCTCCCCGCCCTCCCCATGTGTCACAAGTGTTTGTGTGCTTGCTCATCTCTGACAACAGAAATGGCCTCAGATTTCCAATAATGTGCAAATGTCAGTGACTTTCAAATCTAATTTGTCTTTGGCTCTGAATTCAGTTGGCCCAAACTAATCTAATAACTTGGGGCTTTCTTTGTTTAATCAAATTGTCAGGCAATAATAAAAGACCTTCTCCAGTTGCCAGCAGGGGTTAACTCTATTATTTCATCTGCTTCTAGTGAAAGTTTTGCCGCTGTAGAAAAACTAGAAAATTGAGTTCCATTCTAGTCTGATTGACCCTGCCTTTACTAGGCTCTTGCTCAGTTACCTTGATAACTCTCTCCTAGTGTAACTTCTTTTTTTCCCCATGTAGGAGTTTGTCCTTGTAATATGGTTAAGACTCAAGAGAAAGCATTTGGTCTTGGGTTTCTTCATTTGCAAAGTACTGATGACCTTTGCTTTTCCTGCTGTTAGTACTCTTAGAACTTTTTTGACCTCATCAGAGTTAGAGGAAGACTTAATTTTCATGAAACAGTTGCCAGGCAAATTATGGGGGAGCACAGGAAAGGCCTGGCTTGGATGTGATATAGTAAAAAATTGCCTAGATCAAGGAGGTAAAAAATCTGCCCTGTCATCCAGCAACTTGGGATAACATACAGATAAAGCCAGCTGCAAATGATCAGGAAACAGTATTTTTTCACCAGGTCATTGCAGATGCAAAATATAAGAACCTTTTTTTTTTTTAAAGCAAAAGATGGACATTTCTTATTTTCTGATGCTAACATTAATGTAAAAGCCTGACAATGATAATACAATACAAAAAGAAGGAAGGAAAGAAGGGAGAGAGGAAGAGAGGAAGGAGGGAGAAAGGAAGCTGTAGAAAAGTATCATTTAATTGCAAATAGACTGCAGCAATGGATCCAAGGAAAGCACCCTACCATGAAGGGACCAGTGAAGCTGAAGATCAGGAAACATACTAACCTAATCCATTAAAGCTACAAATTTTTTTTTAAAGATTTTATTTATTTATTTGACAGAGAGAAATTACAAGTACACTGAGAGGCAGGCAGAGAGAGAGAGAGAAGGAAGCAGGCTCCCTGCTGAGCAGAGAGCCCAATGCGGGACTCGATCCCAGGACCCTGAGATCATGACCTGAGCCGAAGGCAGCGGCTTAACCCACTGAGCCACCCAGGCCCCCCTAAAGCTACAAATTAAAGGGGAAAAAACTCCATCTGATTATAACATGTACTGAAAGGCATTTGATAAAATAGAGTCAAGTTGTTTGAGTGACTACTTCTTTTCTACTCACTGGGAAACTTTGTTCTCTTTTTTCTTTTTTCAGACCATCATTTACCTACACTCCACTTCCACTCCCCCAAACTTTGTAATTACTACCTTTTCCATTCATGGGAGATGGCCCATAATTCCTCCGTTGTTTGTTCTCACTTATTGTAATGGGTCAACAAACCTGACCCTCAGACTACAGGTATGCCCCAGTGCTTTGAAGCTGATTGATCTAAGGTGGGGGAAGACAGAAGTTTTCCTTCTACCCTTCAAGGTCTTTACACTGGTTTAAGAATTAAATGGACAGCAGACAGTTTAACAGGAGGAAAAAGAAAACAACAACGAAGTTTTATTTCATGTGCATGGAGGCCCAATAACGAAATTGAGACTTAAAGAAATGACCAAGACAGGCACTTTTTGCGCTTTTTAGGCAGAGATGATAAATCTGGGAGGAACCGACAGGACAAAGAAAATTTAGGGAGTATGCAAAATCAATAAAAGGAAATCTCACTTAGAATGGATTTGGGAGGGGTGCCTGGGTGGCTCAGTGGGTTAAGCCGCTGCCTTCTGCTCAGGTCATGATCTCAGGGTCCTGGGATCGAGCCCCACATTGGGCTCTCTGCTCAGCAGGGAGCCTGCTTCCCTTCCTCTCTCTCTGCCTGCCTCTCTGCCTACTTGTGATCTCTCGCTGTCAAATAAGTAAATAAAATCTTAAAAAAAAAAAAAAAAAAAAAAAAGAATGGATTTGGGAGGCCAGCAGGGGGCGCTCTGATATACTGTGCCTCATTGTGAATTGTAGACCCAATGGGAAGAGCAAAACCTAGCACGTGGGTTCTACTTTATGGGATATGGAGGAAGATGAAAGGCTCCCCAAGGCCCAGGCAACAAGAGTCATGGCCCAGCCAATGAAAAGCAAACTTCAACTCTCAGTTTACTTCAGTGGACTTTTTATTTATGACAGCCTTCAAAACGTCTCCTTTTCCTCTGTAATAGAGTGTTCCTTTCCTTTATTCCACGGACTTACCTATGTTTTACTGTAGTTTGCTTGTCTCAGATTGCAGTTCTCTGCTATTCCCGAATAAACTCTCTTGTTGGTAAAATAACTGGCAGTTTTATTTTGAAGGTTAACAGGAACTTCAATTAGTAAGGAATTCTAAACGGAATTTGGGCTGGAGTAGTAAATTACTAAAAAGTAACAAAAGTTGTTTATCTAGACTTCTCTGCTCTGAATTTCCTGTCTCTGGTGAGACAGATGTCTCCCTATCTCTTGATATAAGGAAGGTACCTTTCATATGGGAGTTTTATTTTTGCTTTCTGAAGACAAAGGTGGGCAGGGTCAGAGTGTTCTTTCTGCATTGGCTGCTTCTTAAGCAACTTTTATTTAAAACAGTATGTCAGGGCACCTCATAGCTTAGTCCGTTAAGCGGCGCCTTTGGCTTGTGTCTTAATCCCGGGGTCCTGTGATTAAGCCCTGCATTCAGTTCCCTGCTCAATGAAGATCCTGTTTCTCCCTCTGCCTCTGCTCCCTGCTTGTGCTCTGTCTCACTCACTCTCAATATCAAATAAATAAAATCTTAAAAAAATAAAACAGTATGTTAAATATAATATGTCAATTTGGCACATTTGGGTATGGCCTGACGTTGGCCCCTACAATAATGGCCAAGGAGTTGGTTGGTTTTCTTGGAAAAAAGAAAGTTTTCACTCAACAAGCACCAGTGCGAGACTCTTCCTGAAAGAGGGCGGATTGTGTCAGATATTGGCTGTTGTGGGTTGTTTTGTAAGTTGCCTGTGGCCAAAATGTAGCTCCCATTGCTCATTTGAAAGCCATTCTTCCCCTGATGTGCTCCTAACCCCTGGCCCCATTGAGTGTTCACCTCCAGCTTTGTCTTCCAGTTGAGAATAAGGAAGAACCAAATACTTTTATGTTGGATTCTAGACGCAGGTTTCTCTTAGAAAATGGCATTCTTCGCCAAACTGCTCAGTGTTTGCTAGAATCTGATGAGAATTGTTAGTAATCAAATGAGTTAATCTTTGGAGGGACAGCTTCATTTGTGACACACAGTGCTGTTGAAAAACAGCCTGGCCTGATTTTTGACCAGTCTTCCCTTGGCCACAAACGACTTCTGCCCCATTCCCGTGAATGTTAAAAAGCTAAAGTTCATGGCTTGCAATCCCTTTGATTTTCTATTTCTGTTCTGGCAGCCCAGGAAACAAATGAGAAAACTTAACTCCTTTTCTTTTTCTTTAGTAATTCCCGAAAATACTCTGATTCGGACGTCACTTTTTACCCACAAGTGACTGTTTCTAACTCTGAAAACGCCCACCTGCTTAAGTAAGCAACCAGCTGTGGAGAGAAATCGAGTCTCTAGTCAACCAAGTGAAGTCCTATCCTTTAAGGTATTCAGGGTTTTCAGGGACCTTGGCTTTGCTTTTGTCTTACTGTGTTCCCTTGCCCATGTTTCTTCCCTTCTCAGTTTTAAAAGTCCGCGAAAGTGTGAATTGTTTTCATTCTGTGTGCCGAAGCTTCATTGGATCCCAGAATTTTGCTGGGTTTCCTGTTTGGTTTTCCCGAGTCCTGCTTTGGCTCTTAGGCCAAGGTCCGCCCAGCTGCACGACCGCTCCGTAACACGTGAGGGCGCTGTGCGGCTGCAGTTTCCTTTTGAGCTGCTCTGGGCCTGGGGAAGGCTACTCTTTCAGGCACTTACAGGTAACATTCAGCTGTCAGGACCATGGGGAGCAAGGGCTGACTTCCGCAGTAGCCATGTTGTGATAGCTAACTTTCGCGGTAGCCATGTTGTGATAGCCCTGGGGGCCTAAAACCAGAGGGGGGACCCTAGGAATAGAAGAGGCATATGGGGGTACTTTAACAGTGAAGGTGTGGGAAGCCTGGTTGTCTGTGGATCTGAGGGTGGCTGGTAGGCTTGAGTGGCTCCACAAGAGGGTCAGATGTTCTGGGAAGCTGAGGGAGGGCTAGACCCGGAGAGCAGCCACGCCTCGTGCTGTGACAGACTGGGATGTAAAAGTCTTAAAGGCCAATGGCTGGTTCCAAAGTCAAGTTGTCAAACGTGATGATGGCTAATGCACTCTTTTCACAGGGGTGACTAGTCTGGAAAACCAGGAAGTCCTGAGCAACAGAGCCTGTCCTTGTGAGACTAAACGATTGGGGGCTGCTGGGAACTTCCAGGTCCTAGGATACTGGGGAGGGGTCCTGTTCCCTGGGTACCATCTCTCCAGTGAGCATTCAGTGGTAGATGCCAGGGGAATAGAAGCTACAATTGGTGTGAAACTGTTTTGGGGCTGAGCAATTACCCCCTAAAGGGACATGGGCACAACATTCATGTTTGTGGGAAACAAAATGGCATGGCTATTCCTCAAACCACAATAATGTACCTTAGGAGCCTGGGGGTGTTGGGGGAGGAGACACAGCTACAGACTTTTTTTTTTGTTTTAAAAATTTTTTAATTTAATTTTATTTGACAGAGCAGGTGAGCACAAATGGGGGAGGGGCAGAGGGAGAAGCCAACTGACTGAGCCACCTAGGCGCCCATAGGTACAGAATTTTGCAGAGCCTTTTCAGGTATAATCACCGGGGATCTCTTTATTCCAGGTGTGTCAGAAGGAAGAGGTGAGCGCAGGCCTCACCTCTAGCTATTGATGCTACCTAAAGCAAGATCCTGAGGAGGCTATGGCCCAGGTAAATTACCCTAATTCCCTCCATAGCCTTTCACTTTTTCCTTGCTTTGGGTGGGCATACATTTATTGTTCTAGCCGGGTAGTTCTTTCCAGTTTTAGTAATAGGTAAAAGCCCTTCCTGAAGGATGGCAGGGCTAGGGGTATCCTGGAAGTATAATTTAATATAGACTTGCGACGTTCAGATGTGAAAGATCAAGAGCAATGAAAGCATGGGCAACACTTTGATCTTTTTTTAAAAATATTTAATTTATTTATTTGACAGAGAGTAGAGTGAGAGAGAGGGCATGAATGGGGCAGGGAGGTACTGACGGAGAGGGAGAAGCAGACTCCCCACTGAGCAGGGACTGCATGTGTGGGGCTCGATCCCAGGACTCCGGGATCATGATCAGAGCCGAAGGCAGATGCTTAACTGACTGAGCCACCCAGGCTCCCCTGAAGAAATTTTTAAAAGGGTTTTATTTATTTATATGAGAGAGACAGCGAGAGAGACAGAGAGAAAGGAGGGAGAGGAAGAGAGGGAATCTCAAGCAGACTCTTGATCTCACTACACCAAGATCATGACCTGAGCTGAAACCAAGAGCTGGATGCATAATTGACTGAGCCACCCAGGTGCCCTAAGAATTTTGTATAAGGAGGAAAGTGGAAGGGAATAAGGCAAAAGCCCTGGATTACATAGAGTCTTGTGGGCCGTAGTAGAGAGATGGGAATTTCTTTTTAAGTATACTGTCAAGTCATTGGGAGGGTTTAGGTGAGGCATGCTATTTGATCTACGTGGTGGAAAAGTCACCCTGACTTGTGCAGGGGTGAGAATGGAATGGGACCAGTGGGGAGGATTCGGCACTAGTCTGTCAGATGGTGGTAACCTGGGTGGATGTGATGGATGGCAGTGAGAAGTGGATCTAAATTTGAAAACTCTGAAGCTTGAACTTCATGACTACTGATGCATTGACCATGGGATGACTGATGAATCAGGGTAATGCAAATTTTTGGCCCCAGCAACTGGGTGGATGGTGACATTGGCTGAGATGGGTAAGGCTGCGTGTGTTTTGGGGGGTATTGCAGTGGTATCCTGGAGTTTCTTTGGAATGTGTTGATTCCGACATGCTTACATGTGCAAAATTATATACTACAAACTCACTGAGGTCAAGGGCAGCCATTTATCTTTGTATATTCAGCAGGGACTAAAATGGGAGAAATAACTATTTTTTAAAGATTTTATTTGTTTGAGAGATAGGAAGCATGAGTGGGAGAAAGGGCAGAGGGAGAGGGAGAAGTGGACTCCCCACTGAGCAGGACTCCCAACGCAGGGCTCATCCCAGGACCTTGGGATCATGACCTCAGCCAGAAGCAGATACTTAACCAACTTAGCCACCTAGGCACCCCCAAATAAGTATTTCTGCCCACCCCCCACCCCCTGCAGTAGGAAGGCCTCCCCTCCCCATCTTTTGTTTTTGGATTATCTAGTTTTCCTAGTGTGTAAACTTTAATTCTTTCTTGACTCATTCTCCTTGTCTCTGAGACCACAGGATTGGGCCCTTGTCAATTAAATCATGGAGGCTTCTTTTTAGTGTATTGAAATATCTGTATGTATTATGAGAGGGTCTAGATTCTGGCGCTTCCCTAAGGAATCAGCCCATGACTCCCAGCTTCCCTAGGCACAGAGCAGGTGACCCCAGGATTATCATGCTTTGCTCTATAAGGTTTTTTGTGTTTGCTTGCCTTTTTTTTTTTTTTTTTTTTTACTGGAGCAGAAGCATTCAGTTAGATGCCCTCAGTCCCAGGGACTCTGGCTTCTATTTCTGCTACCTGACTTAGTAGGAAAAGCTCTTCTTCCTTACATCCATAAGACAGCAGTGAAGATGTGCAAACTAGCATCAAGTCTGCTACCCAGAGTGGTGGTGCTAAAAAAGGCGAGAGATTTTTCTGAAAAATCACATGTAGCTCTGTAGACATTGCCATTTTGGGCTGATAGAAGAATCTTCTCTACAAACTTGCTCAGAATCGTTACAAACAAGCTATCTTGGAAATACATTATTTAGTTGCATCCTTATTTTTTTATTTTTTATTTTTTTATAGAAAATAGCACTTCTTTATTACTTTTATTTTTTTTTTTAAGATTTTATTTATTTATTTGACAGACAGAGATCACAAGCAGGCAGAGAGGCAGGCAGAGAGGCAGGCAGAGAGAGAGGAGGAAGCAGGCTCCCTGCTGAGCAGAGAGCCGGATGCGGGGCTCGATCCCAGGACCCTGGGATCATGACCTGAGCCGAAGGCAGCGGCTTAACCCACTGAGCCACCCAGGCGCCCCACTTCTTTATTACTTTTAGATAACTTTCTATAATTACTTCATTACTGATATGTGAAGTTTTTTTTTTTAAAGATTTTATTTATTTATTTATTTGACAGAGAGAGATCACAAGTAGGCAGAGAGGCAGAGAGAGAGGAGGAAGCAGGCTCCCTGCTGAGCAGAGAGCCGGATGCGGGGCTCGATCCCAGGACCCTGGGATCATGACCTGAGCCGAAGGCAGCGGCTTAACCCACTGAGCCACCCAGGCGCCCCACTTCTTTATTACTTTTAGATAACTTTCTATAATTACTTCATTACTGATATGTGAAGTTTTTTTTTTTAAAGATTTTATTTATTTATTTATTTGACAGAGAGAGATCACAAGTAGGCAGAGAGGCAGAGAGAGAGGAGGCAGCAGGCTCCCTGCTGAGCAGAGAGCCCGATGCGGGACGTGATCCCAGGACCCTGAGATCATGACCCGAGCCGAAGGCAGTGGCTCAACCCACTGAGCCACCCAGGCGCCCCTGTGAAGTTTTTTTTTTATTCACTGTCTATGCACCACACCCAGTGATCCATGCATTAACGTGCCCCCTTAATACGCACCACCTCACCAAACTCACCCAAACATCCCACCCCCTCCCATCCAAAATCCTCAGTTTGTTTCTCAGAGTCCACAGTCTCTCGTGGTTCATCTCCTCCTCCAATTTCCCCCAACTTCCTTCTCCTCTCCATCTCCCCATGTCCTCTGTGTTATTCCTTACGCTCCACAAGTAAGTGAAACCATATGATAATTGACTCTCTTTGCTTGACTTATTTCACGCAGCATAATCTCTTCCAGTCCCATCCATGTTGGGTATTCACCCTTTCTGATGGAGGCATAATATTCCATAGTATATATGGACCACATCTTCTTTACCCATTCATCTGTTGAAGGGCATCTTGGCTCTTTCCACAGTTTGGCTACTGTGACCATTGCTGCTACGAACATTGGGGTGCAAATGGCCCTTCTTTTTATTGCATCTGTATCTTTGGGGTAAATACCCAGCAGTGCCATTGCAGGGTCATAGGGTAGGTCTATTTTTAGTTTTTTAAGGAATCTCCACACTGTTTTCCAAAGTGGCTGCACCAATTTGCATCCCCACCAAGAGTGTAAGCGGGTTCCCCTTTCTCCACATCCTGTACAACACTTGTTATTTCCTGTACTGTTGATTTTGGCCATGCTAACTGGTATGAGGTGGTATCTCACTGTGGTTTTGCTTTGACTCTTCCTGACGGCTAATGATGATGAACATTTTTCATGTCTCTGTTAGCCATTTGTATGTCTTCTTTGGAGAAGTGTCCGCTCATGTCTTTGCCCATTTTTTGACATGATTATCTGTTTTTTTGAGTGTTGAGTTTGAGAATTTCTTTATAGATCTTGGATATCAGCCCTTTGTCTGTAGTGTCATTTGCGAATATCTTCTCCCATTTCGTGGGTTGCCTCTTTGTTTTCTTGACTGTTTCCTTTGCTGTGCAGAAGCTTTTTATCTTGATGAAGTCCCAAAAGTTCATTTTGGCTTTTGTTTCCTTTGCCTTTGGAGACATGTCTTTTTGTTTTTTTAAGATTTTATTTATTGATCTGTCAGAGATCACAAGTAGACAGACAAGCAGGCAGAGAGAGAGGAGGAAGCAGGCTTTCTGCTGAACAGAGAGCCCGATGCGGGGCTTGATCCTAGGACCCTGAGATCATGACCTGAGCTGAAGGCAGAGGCCTTAACCCACTGAGCCACCCAGGCGCCCCTGGAGACATGTCTTGAAAGAAGTCGCGGTGGCCAGTGTAAAAGAGGTTACTGCCTGTATTCTCCTCTAGGATTTTGATAGATTCTTGCCTCATGTTGAGGTCTTTTATCCATTTCAAGTTTATCTTTGTGTATGGTGTAAGAGAATGGTCAAGCTTCATTCTTCTATACATAGCTGCCCAATTTTCCCAGCACCATTTATTGAAGAAACTGTCTTTTTTCCACTGTGTATTTTTTCCTGCTTTGTCGAAGATTATTTGACCATAGAGTTGTGGGTCCATATCTGGGCTCTCTACTCTGTTTTACTGGTCTATGTGTCTGTGCTTATGCCACTACCATGCTGTCTTGGTGATCACAGCTTTATTATAAAGCTTGAAATCTGGCAACATGATGCCCCCAGTTTTGTTTTACTTTTTCAACATTTCCTTAGCAATCCAGGGTCTTTCCTGGTCCCATACAAATTTTAGGATTCTTTGTTCCAGTACTTTGAAAAATGCTGGTGGAATTTTGATCAGGATGGCATTGAAAGTATAGACATTTTAACAATGTTTATTCTTCCGATTCATGAGCATGGAATGCTTTTCCATCTTTTTGTGTCGTCTTCAATTTCTTCTGTAAGTGTTCTGTAGTTCCTCGAGTACAGATCCTTTCCCTTTTGGTTAGGTTTATTCCAAGGTATCTTGTGGTTCTTGGTGCTATAGTAAATGGAATCGGTTCTCTAATTTCCCCCCTTTGTATTTTCAATTAGTGTATAAGAAAGCAACTGATTCTGTACATTGATTTTTTTCCCCAAGATTTATTTATTTATTTATTTATTTGATAGAGATCACAGGTAGGCTGAGAGGCAGGCAGAGAGAGGGAAAGGGAAGTAGGCTCCTTGCTGAGCAGAGAGCCCCATGTGGGGCTGGATCCCAGGACCCTGAGATCATGACCTGAGCTAAAGGCAGAGGTTTTAACCCATTGAGTCACCCAGGCGCCCTGTACATTGATTTTGTATCCTGCCACATTACTGAATTGCTGTATGAGTTCTAGTAGTTTGGGGGTGCAGTCTTTTGGGTTTTCCACATGAAATATCATGCCGTCTGGAAAGAGAGACAGTTTGACTTCTTTGCCAATTTGATGCCTTTTATTTCTTTTTGTTGTCTGATTGTTGTTGTTATGACGTCTGGTACTATGTTGAACAACAGTGGCAAGAGTGGGCATCCTTGTCATGTTTCTGATCTTAAAGGGAAGGCTATCAGCTTTTCCCCATTCAGAATGATATTTCCTGTGGGTTTTTCATAGATAGATTTGATGAAGTTGAGGAGTGTTCCCTCTATCCCTATACTTTGAAGAGTTTTAATCAGGAATGGATGCTGTATCTTGTCAGATGCTTTTTCTGAATCAATTGAGAGGACCATGTGGTTCTTCTCTCTTCTCTTATTGATTTGTTCTATCACATTGATTGATTTGTGAGTGTTGAACCACCCTTGCATCCCATGGATAAATCCCACCTGGTCCTGGTGGATAATCTTTTTAATGTACTGTTGGGTCCTATTAGCTAGGATCTTGTTGAAAATCTTGGCATCCATGTTCATTAGGGGTACTGGTCTGAAATTCTCCTTTTTGGTGGGGTCTTTGTCATTTGGGGATCAGGGTTATGCTAGCTTTATAAAGTCTGGGAGTTTTCCTTCTGTTTCTGTTTTTTGAAACAGCGTCAGGAGAATAGGTGTTATTTCTTCTTTGAATGTTTGGTAGAATTCCCCAGGGCATCTGTCAGGTCCTTTGCTCTTGTTTTTTGAGAGGTTTTTGATCACGGCTTCAACTCTTTATCCATATTGGTCTATTCAAGTTATCAATTTCTTCCTGATTCAGTCTTGGAAGTTTATAGGTTTCCAGGAATGCATCCATTTCTTCTAGGTTGCTTAACAATAAGTTATATAACTGTTGATATGTATAACTGTTGATATGTATAACTGTTGATAATAATTTCTGACGATTGTTTCTATTTCCTTGGTATTAGTCGTGATCTCTCCCCTTTCATTCATAATTTTATTAATTTGGTCCTCTCTCTTTTCTTTTGGATTAGTTTGGCCGGTGGTTTATCAAGCTTACTGACTCTTTCAAAGAACAAGCTTCTGGTTTTGTTGATGTGTTCTACTGTGTGTCTAGTTTCTATCTCATTGATCTCTGCTCTAATCTTGATTATTTCCCTTCTTGTGTGTGGGGTTGGCTTAATTTGTTGTTGATTTTCCAGTTCTTTAAGTTGTAAAGAGAGCTGGTGTATTCTGGATTTTTCAATTTTTCTGCCTGAGGCTTGGATGGCTATGTATTTGCCCCTTAGGACCGCTTTTGCCATATTCCATAGGTTTTGGACCAATGTGTCTTCATTCTCATTGGTTTCCATGAATTGTTCAAGTTCTTCTTTGATTTCCTCGTTGATCCAAACATTCTTAAGCAGGGTGGTATTCAGATTCCAAGTGTTTGAATTCCTTCCAAACCTTTTCTTGTGGTCAAGTTCTAGTTTCAAACCACTGTGGTCTGAGAATATGCAGGGAATAATCTCAGTCTTTTGGTATCAGTTAAGCCCTGATTTTGTGACCCAGTATGTGGTCTATTCTGGAGAAAGTTCCATGTGTGCTTGAGAAGAATGAGTATTCTGTTGTTTTAGGGTGGAATGTTCTGTATATATCTATGAGGTCCATCTGGTCCAGTGTGTCGTTCAAAGCCCTTGTTTCTTTATTGATTTTCTGCTTGGATGATCTATTACTGAGAGTGGCGTGTTAAGATCCCCTACTATTAATGTAGTCATATCAATATGACTCTTTATTTTGATTAACAGTTTGCTTATGTAGTTGGGTGCTCCCATATTGGGGGCATAAATATTTACAATTGTTAGATCTTCTTGGTGGATAGGCACTTTGAGAATGATGTAGTGTCCTTTTTTTTTTTTTTTTAATCTCTGACTACTATCTTTAGTTTAAAATCTAATTTATCTGATATGAGAATCACTACTCCAGCTTCCTTTTGGGGCCCATTGGCATGAAAGATAGATCTTCATCCCTTCACTTTCAATCCAGATATATCTTTAAGTTCTAAATGTGTCTCTTACAGGCAGCATGTGGACGGGTCCTATCATTTTATCCAATCTGCAATCCTGTACCATTTTATGGGAGCATTTAGGCCATTCACGTTGAGAGTGATTATTGAAAGATATGTTTTTATTGACATCATGTTGCCTGTGAATTCTTTGTTTCTATAGATTGTCTCTGTAAATTTCTGTTCTATGTCACTCTTGGGTTCCTTCTTCTTTTATAGAACCCCCCCCCCCCTTAATATTTCTTGCAGTGCCGGCTTGGTGGTCACATACTCTTTTAAACCGTGCTGGTCTTGGAAGCTCTTTATTTCTCCAATCATTTTGAATGTCAGCCTTTCTGGATAAAGCATTCTTGGCTGCATGTTATTCTCATTTAGTGCCCTGAATATGTCTTGCCAGCCTTTCTGGCTTGCCAGGTTTCTATGGACAGGTCTGACGTTATTCTGATGAACCTTCTTCTTCACGTAAGGAATCTCTTCCCCCTAGCTGACCTCAGAAGCCCTTGTCTAAAATTGATTCATGACTTTCACAATCAAGTGTTGTGAGATCTTTCTAGATTCTTTGATTTTGGTGGGTGTTCTTTCTGCCTCTAGGATTTGAACACTTGTTCCATTCCCCAGATTGGGAAAATTTTCATCCACAATTTGTTAACTATATCTTCTAGTCTTCTCTCTTTTTTCGCCTCCCTCAGGAATCCCAATAATTCTGATGTTGGAACTTTTCATTGCATAATTTATTTCCCTAATTCTGTTTTCATGGCTTCTAAGTTGCTTGGTCCATGTCTCCTCCTGATCCTTTTTCTCTATCAGTTTGTTCTCTAGATCATTAATTCTATCTTCTGCCTTGGTTACCCTAGTTGTTAGTGTATTTAGATTAGATCGGATCTCATTGATAGCATTTTTAACTCCTGCCAGGTCCGCTCTCACTTCCACCCTTAGAGATTCTATGTTGTCACTAATGGTTTTCTCCAACCTAGACATTGCCTGAATAATGGTTACCCTGAATTCCTTTTCCGACATACTGTTTATGTCCATATCCAATAGTTCTGATGGAGAGGGCACAGTCTCTGAATTTTTCCTCTGTTGGGTGTCCGTCCTCCTAGTCCTTTTGGTGAGAGGTGGTTGAGGGAATGTATAGCTGAATATATCAACCACAATCCAGGTAATATGCACCTAGGCTAGGTGGTTGCCACAGGTGAATTAGGCAGTTTTTAATTCAAGGCTGGTGGGTGACAGAAATTCCCTTCTTCTTCCCATGATGATGTGAGACAAAATCTGAAGTATTTTTAAAAAATTGTATATTGTTGAGATTCTGGGGAGTATCTTTCTCCTCAGAGCCAGAAGGATTTCTGTCAGCAGGTTGCCTTTGGGCAGGAGCTGCCGCTCTTTGCTGGGTCTCCACCCTGCCAGCTGATCAAACACAATTTGGACTCACCAAATTTCTACAATCCTGTGTTCCAGTTCCTTAAAGCAAAACTCTCTCTGCTCTCTATTCTTTTCCACCCACTCTTTACAAAGGAAAGCTCTGGTTTCATCTTTAAAGGTGAAAGACTTTTCATGTAGAAGCACTTCAGCTTTTCCTTTGCCCCCAATCAAATTGGCAATATTTGGCCATTCCAGTATGCAACATGAGATCGAGGAATAAGCCAGAAGCTTGCTGTCACTAGCTATATTTAGGTATAACATTTTAAAAAATGCTGTAGTGCCTCATCCTGCCCTTCTGAAGGTCTGTTCCTCTGTGCAGTTGGCAATAAAAACTTTGGGTCCTTGTCCCGTGGACCATTTTGGCAGTCTGAGTTCTGTGGGCAGTTCAGAATCATGTGTGTAAAGGTCTAAATAAAACACATGGGATTTCAAAGAAAAGAATATCACAGGGACTGATTTTTTAAAAAAGCTTCTGATAAAAAAATATGTACGTGAATTCATTAAATAAGGCAGTAGAGTTTATTTATTTATTTTTAAAGTTTTATTCATCTGAATAATCTCTACACCCAACATGGGGCTTGAACTCATGACCCCGGAGATCAGGAGTCTTACACTCCTCCAACTGAGCCAGCCAAATGTCCCAAGACAGTATGTTTTAAGCAAAGGCAAATTCAAGTTGAAAGACAACAGTGTGAAGGCTGCTTAGCTTGAATCACAACATTTTAATTTTTTTTTCTTAAAAAGATTATATTTATTTATTTGACACACAGAGAGAGGTCACAAGTAGGCAGAGAGGCAGGCAGAGAGAGAGGGGGAAGCAGGCTCCCCGCTGAGCAGAGAGCCCAATTCGGGGCTTGATCCCAGGACTCTGGGATCATGACCTGAGCCGAAGGCAGAGGATTAACCAACTGAGCCACCCAAGTGCCCCTTGAATCACAACATTAAATTAAGGTGGTCTTTGGATAAGACAATATGCATGTCCTATTGGACAACCAATGAGTTCTAATTTTCTTGTTTTAATGGAGTGCAGGGTTGAAAAACGTCAATTCTACAAATTGTTTCCAAAGGAATTAGAGCATCTTTAATTCATATTGCAGGGTAAAAACACTTATTCCCAAAGGTTTTTTGAGTTAAATTCCAATTGTCTTAAAGCATTCACACTAAGATCAATAGGCTCTTTTACAACTCAACAATAGAGAAATAACCCAATTAGGAAATGGGCAAAGGATTTGAATAGACATTTCTCCCAAGAATATACACAAATGGCTAATAAGCCCACTAACCATTTGAGAAATGGAAATTAAAACCACAATGAAAGACCATTTCACACCCACTAGGGTGGCTGAAAAAAGAGAAAAAAAAAAGACCACAACAAGTATTAAGAAGGATGTGGAGAATTGGACCCTCAAACATTGTTGCTAGGAATGTAAAATGGCATCACTGCTGTGGAAAACAGTCCGTTCCTTTAAGTGTTCAATATAGAAGTACCATGTGACCCAGCAATTCCACTCCTAGGTGTGTATCTGAGAAAATTTAAGTGTCTGTCCTCACAAAAAACCTGTACTTAAATGCTCATGGTAGAATTTTTTCATAGTAGCAAAAAAGTGGAAGCAACCCAAATGTCTGTCAACTAATGAATGGATAACCCAAACGTAGCATATCTGTACTGTGGAATATTATTCACCAATAAAAAGGATTAACCTTGAAAACATTAATGCTAAGGGAAAGAAGCCAATCACAAAAGGCCATATCATGTGTATTTCCACTTGCAGAGACAGATCCAGATAAACAAAGTAGATTAGTGGTTACTAGGGTTCCTGGGGGGTGAGGGGAATGGGGGATGATTGCTAATGGGTATGGGATTTCTTTTGGAGGATAATGAAATGTTTGGAAATTAGTGATGGTTACACAACCTTGTGACTATGCTAATAGTCACAACTGAATTGTATACTTGTATACAATGAATTGTATAACTGAATTGTATACTTAAGTTAATTTTTAAATTCATGGCATAAATATCAAAGCCATTATTTAAAAGAAAATCAATAGATTATCTTTGGCTAGGCCAAATTCTTTGATTTATTTTTAGATTTAGGAAAATATTATGGACCCATGGTTTAAGTTTACCACCAAGAAAACATTTTTTGAAAGGGTTTTGCAGGGCTTCCAAGTATTAACAGTTTTGTTTTGTCAAAGAAATAGAATTGAATTGCAGCTATATCTTGGTTAAGAACTTCTAGCATTCCAGTAATGTAGCCTTCTGTGTCTTCCTGGAAAAATTGCTTTCATGTGACTGGTTTTCATGCAAAAATTGTTCTTTTTTAATATGGGGTATTTTCACAGAATGATATATGAATGCCCTCCCTAAAATAACTCATAATACCCTAGTACATATCTTTACTTCTTAACTGTGTGCAAGAAGGGGTGTTTGGCCAACTCAGTTGATAGAACACTAGACTCTTGATGTCAGGGTCATGAGTTCAAGCCCCATGTTGGGCATAGAGCTCACTACACACACACACACACACACACACACACACACACACACAACTCATGCAGACACACACAATTGTGTGCAGAAAAAGAGTATAATAAGAAAAACGTGTTATTCATCACATTTACACCGTGTATGACCTGTATCAGTGCATAATCTGTTAAAATGTATTAAATTTACCTCAACAGACAGATTTGTTTGAGCTTGCCTAGTCTATCCTTATAGTCAATGTACTGTCTGTTAGAAAAGTCCTGCTGACTTGTGGGCAGTTGTGTTTTCATTTGAGTGTGCAAGTTTTGCAAAAACTGAAGAAGAATGGCTTCCCACCTTCCAGATATGGATTGAAAAATAATTGTAGATAGGGAGTACTGGAAAGCAACATGGCAGTCTGGTCATCCATGAAATGGCTTTCTACTTCATCCTTTAGTAGCTGATAATCTGCTCGACCTGGTGTCAGGCAACTGCCCAGCTGCCTTGTGCTAATATCTGCAGGCACAAAGACAGTGATCATGTGACATCTGGTGGCTAGTCTAATTACTATCGTAATTTTGAGATGGTGATAAACACAGATTTGAGATCTGCAACAGGGTGATAGGGAATGAAAATAGCTCATTTCTATTGTGACAAATTCATGGATTCTGCGAACAGTGCAGTGGTTTGAGTATATTAGCAGAAAAGAGTACTGAATTTGAGTTAGAGGTTAAGAAAAATAAAGCGGAATGCTTTCCCAAATTAAAATTCCATGGATATTATAAGACTTTGGGTCCTGAAATTCAGAATACCTACTGAAAGCTTAATTGCTTATTTGGGCCTGGGGCACATGGGTGGGGGTGACCCCCACTCTGGCAGTGTATTTTATAAGGCTAGTTAATCAGATAAGTTACTGTGTCAGGCCTGAGATTTAATTACATGTTTTCAAAGGCTCTGTGACCTTGGGAAAGATCTCTGGGACCCCTTTAATGCATTAAAACAACAACAATAAAAAGTTGTTTTGAGGTCATTATAGGTTCATGAGAAATTACAAAAATAGAACAAAGCCTCCTGTACCTAATGGTAGCATCTTCATGTAACTCTAGTCTAGGGCCAAAGTCAGGAGAGGAACATTGGTACAATTCTTTTTCACGAGAATACTTGGGATTTGATGGGTACCCTGTGCTCACTTGGCTGCAGCCTTGGACTTGTCCACTCTTTGGGTGGACCTTTGTCTTCCCTGAGAAAGCAAGTAATTGTGCCCCAAGTAGAGCACCCTGGGGTCTTAAGAATGCCTGCCTCCTGCTCCCAAGATGTCCTGTGAAAGTGGACTGCTGACATTTCTGGCTGGGCTGACTTTAAGTTCTGGTTCCTGTGACAGCCTGAGCTCCTTTGGAGTATGTGCTCAGGAAGAGTTTCTCAAGATCTAAGTATATACCGGATAATACCTGGCAGCCTGTCCAGGCATTTGGCTTTGTATAGGGTAGGCGGAGACCTGGATGCCTTTCTGAGTACCCTGTGCTTCATGAAGCACCACTGAACATTTGTTTTGCCTTGGTAAACACTTCATATGCCAGCATCGAAATCCAATATAATAGTCTGTCTCAGCTACTAGACATAATAACTCTTGAGAAGCAGGGGACCATCTTAGTCATCTCTCTCCTTGTGCGGTAGAACTACTTGAGATCTCTGGGAATGTGGAGATGTATATTAGCAGAAAGCCAAAGTTGGGCCTTTTGTGTGTATTTCTCTCTTTTAAAAAAGATTTTATTTATTTATTTGAGAGAGAGTGTGTGTGAGAAAGCAGAGTGGTGGGGAGGGGAGAGGCAGAGGGAGAAGTAGACCCTCCCCAAAATGAGCAGGGAGCCTGACATGGGGCTTGGTCCCAGGACCTGGGATCACGACCTGAGCTGAAGGCAGATGCCCAACTGACTGAGCCACCCAGGTACCCCTGTGTGTATCTTCTGAAGGAATATATTCCTTCTCAACTTCTTAAAGGATCCTCAACTGCTTAAAGGATCTTCTGAGGGGGTGCCTGGGTGGCTCAGTCAGTTAAGCATCTGACTTGGCTCAGGTCGTGATCCTGGGGTCCTGGGATCAAGCCCTGTGTCAGGCTCCCTCCTCAGCGGGGAGTCTGCTTTTTCCTCTCCTTCTGCCCCTCCCACCACTGGTGCACACTTAATCTATCTCTCAAAAAATAAATAAATAACATCTTTAAAATATCTCCTAAGGCTTTGGACCTCATTTTCCAGATGCCCTCTGGAATCCAGGCTATGACTATGGCTGTGTTGTCCCATCCCCTTGGTGTGAGTATGGCTTTTGACTCAGCTGGAGAAATTTGAGTATGGGCTCGCAAGATGTGGAAGTGGTGGCCACATAGGCAGGATGCTTAAAACAGTCATGTAGTTCATATTAAATTGGCTACCTCAGCCTGCCTAGGAAGAGTCCACTGAATGAGCCCTAGAAGATGGTATTAACATTTTCCTGGGGGAAGACTGTCCCCTGACTATTCCTGCTTCCTTTTCTGCAGCTCTCTTGGTGTTCCCTTTGTGAACCAGCAGCTTTTTCCCAAGGAGCCATGTGTTACTTTCAGGTGTTCTCAGATTATGCTTTGATCTAGGGCTTGCTATGTCTGTTTCTGTGACCTCTTTGAGATTATTGAAGACCAGACCCCTCTGCTGCCTTTGGTATTAATCATGCTGATAGAGATGAGTAGACCACCAACACCAAGCCCTCATTTTGCTTCTTCTAGATCACGGGGTCCTGTGTCAGTGCTGTAATTGGAATGCCATGTCTGGATCATGGGTGAGTCTGACACTAGCTAAGCCAGCATTCTCCTAATGAAGAATGATGAAGTGATTACGCTTTGTTCCATGAATACACATTTTATATCCTTGTTCTTTATTTTTTTTAAAGATTTTGTTTGTTATTTGAGAGAGAGAGAGAGAGTGAGTGAGCATGAGCAGGGGAGGGGCAGAGGGAAAAGCAGACTCCCCGCTGACGAGGAAGCCCAGCATGGGGTTTGATCCCAGGACCCTGGGACCATCGCCTGAGCCCAAGGGAGATGTTTAAATGACTGAGCCCCTCCCCCCAGGTGTCCCATATATTCTTGTCCTTTATATCAATTTTGTTCCTACAGATACAACATTGTGAAGGACATTACTCCTACCAGAATACTAGTTGTTATTTTTCTTAGTGCTTATCATTTTGAGTTAAGGATACTAAAAACTAATAGTATGTTTTAGCACCCTTCCAATGCCAAGTGAAATTTGGTGTGAGTGCAAGAATTCATAAGGTCATGGCAAAATCATTTTAACGTATTTTTTTTACTTATTTTTTTAAAAGATTTTATTTATTTATTTGAAGACAGAGATCACAAGTAGGCAGAGAGTGAGAGGAAGAGAAGCAGGCTCCCTGCTGAACAGAGAGCCTGATGCGGGGCTTGATCCCAGGACCCTGGGATCATGACCTGAGCCGAAGGCAGAGGCTTTAACCCACTGAGCCACCAGGCGCCCCTATTTTTTTTAATTCAAATAGTTCTAGGTCCCAGGGTAGAAATAGTCTAACTCATAAGAGGATGGTGACCTCATTAGCCTGATGGTGTTGTGGATGTACTGGATGCACGGTAATGCTTTACAAATAACTGGTCCTCTAAAGGAAGGCTTACCATATACCCAAGGAAAAAATGTATAGGCTCTTGGTAGTTTAAAGTCTAGGAAGAATTAAATACAAATTGAGAGTTGGAGAGAGGGCTCTCTAGCCCCCATGTGGAAAATCTTGGTACCGGACTAAGGCTTCATGTCCAGTGCATCTCCCATGGCTGAGTCCGGTTTGTTCCTGAAAACATGCTCATAGCAAAGTTTGGGAATGAAGAGTTGATTACTTTAAATGGGAAAAATGTGTTATCATTCCATCCTCAATCCTAGTCCGTTTCCCCCAAGTTCCACCCAAAACAAAATAAATCAAAGTCCTGAGTACTTGAAACAATTCATAAAGGATTTTTACGTGATAGCATATTAAACTGCTCTTTCTAGTTACTGAACGCCTAATGAATTCATTAGCTAGGTGTACTTTTTTCATTGTTCAGCAAATACAAATCACTTACCTTTGACATTGCAACAAATGTCTAGGAGAAAGATGCATAAGACTTGGCATTATTGCCCATAGACTTCCTTTAAGTAGGCTTCACGCCCAGTGTGAGGCTTGAACTCATGACCCCAAGATCAAGAGTCACGAGCTGTACTGACTGAGCCAGCCAGGTGCCCCTCCCATAGATTTCTTGTCCTAGCCTTGCAGACTTCACTCTTTTGGCCTCTGTGAACACTGGCCCCTGGTTGGGTTTGGCCAGTGGAAGACACTGGTGAGAGATCAGACATGGGCAGGTGGGGAGAAGCAAGAAATGAGTGTATTTTCCCCTCTCCTTCTCTGTTTCAGGGGCGCCTTTGGCAGTGGTTCCATCTCTTCCTGAGACATAACTCTGGCTGTAGTGTCAGCCTCTGCCAGCTGACCTTGACCTAGTTTCAGCTTCTGCCAGCTCACCTTGACCTCTGACAGTTTTCTTCCTTCCTCTTGATGTTCTAGGCTTCCTTCCTTCCTTCCTTCCTTCCTTCCTCTTCCTTCCTCCAGTTGGTTTCTGGTTTTGCTCATCTCTAGGTTCCTTCTCCACTCTTTTCATTTCTCATTTCCTCTGTCATTTGGGTGGACAGTTCACTGTCAAATTCCATCCACTGTAAATACTTGAAGTGGCTTCCGTTTTCCTCTTTAGACTAACTGTGCACTCTACTGCTTGGTGTTTGCAGATGAGAAAGTGTGAGTGAGTCTGTGAAGGAATGAGTGAGACAATAAATGCCTCCAGTTCAATGCCCTCTGAATCAAAGGAATTCATGAACAGTCTTTTGTTTTCTTGGCACTCAGGCATTGCAAGTCGATGGGGGTATAGCATCACTAGAACCATAAATACAGGGACTGAAATTGGACAATTGTTTGTATTTCCTTTGCCTGCAGCGGCACTGCTCCTGATAACAAGATTGAATATATAATTGCATTTTGCAATGTGTTGATTCTGTTCAGGTCATGATTACATAGACGTGATTGCTATGGAAAAGAAATCCTAACAATTTGGCATCAAGTATCTGTGCTTAGTTTTCCTTTAATTAATGGGATCATGTTAAAAATTTTCTTAAAATGCTTTTCTGCTTATGCAGATGGTGTTGTGGGTTGAATTCTATCCCCCAGAAAGATACATTGAACTCCTAACCCTGGGTACCTGTGACTGTGAATTTATTTGGAAATCAGGTCTTTAAAGATGTAATCAAATTAAAACAAAGTCATACTGGGTTAGAGTTTGCTTTTTCAACAATTTTGTATCAATGGAGTCATAGACTATGCACTTTTTGGGGAGGGAGTCTGGCTTCTGCTACCCCGAATAATTATTTTGAAGTATATATTGTCATAATGTGTTGATTCATATGTTGTGATCATTAGTTCATTCTTTTTTATTGCTGAGTAGTATTTTGGTTTATAAATCTATCACAATTTGTTGATCTGTTTACCTACTGATGGAGATTTAGGTTGTTCCCAGTTCTTAACTGTTATAAATCTGTTACGAACAACTTTGTATTCATGTCATTTTATAGATATCTGCTTTCATCTCTACTACTTAAGGGCAGAGTTGGTGGATCACAGAGTATGTATATATTGAACTTCTTAGAAAACTGCCAGACTGTTTGACTGTGGATAGTTTTTATTGCTGTATCTTCAAGTTTACTTTTTCTTTGACAGTATCTAATCTGCTGGTAATCTTATTTAGTGTGTGTTTCATCTCATACATTGTATTTCATTTCTATTAAAATTTTTTTAAAATTTATTTTTTTTATATGTATAGAGAGAGTACGTGCATGGTGGGGGGCAGGAGCTGAGGAAGAGGTAGAGAGAGAGAGAGAATCTTAAGGAGTCTCCTTGTCCAGCATGGAGCCCGATGCAGGACTTGCTCCCACGACCCTGAGATCATGACGTGAGCCAAAATCAAGAGTTGGACACTTATTAACTGACTGAGCCACCAGGCACCCCTGTGTTTCATTTCTGTAACTCTGTTTAGGTCTTTTTCAATCTCATATGTCTTTATCTTTCAAACAGGGCACTGAGTTATAATAACTTGTAATGCCCTTTTTTTACCAGTTCTAGTATTTGTATCATTCTGGGTCTATTTTGATTTATTTTCCTCATTATGAGATGTATTTTCCTGCTTCCTTGCACATGCCTGGTAATTATTGATTGGATGTTGGACATTGTGAGTTTTGCTGCATTGGGTGCTGGGTATGTTTGTATTGCTACAAATCTTGAGGTTTATTCTAAGATCTAGTTATAGTACTTGATAACAATTTAGTCTTTTCTGGTCTTGCTCTGGAGCACTGTATGATCTTAAGCTAATTATTCATTATTCTTCATTACTAAGGCAAGATTTTAAGATATTCCTGAGTATGCTTCTCCAGTGCCCCATAAATTGTTATTTTTCCAGTCTGAGCCCGGTCTGAGCACCAGGTACTGTTTCCGTTCAGATGGTACTGAATAGTCAAGGGAGGCCCTCTGCAGGTCTCTGCAGTTTTCTTCCTCAGAAGCGCTCTCCTCTGTGGTACTGTATCTACAAACTGTAGCTTCCTTGTTCTCCCTGGACTCTCAGCCCAGCTTTTTGTTTGTTTGAGATTGGAGGATAAATACAGTCCTTGTTACTCCATTTTGGCCAAAGTGAAAGTCTGTACCAAAGCTTTTGCATACTCAAGATAAATCTCTCATACAGTCAAGAGGGTCCTAGGTAGTGGTTCTCTGATGGCATGGGCATCAACTGTAGCCCACTGTCACCCTGGCCTCCCAGTGGAATGCTTTTCTAAACCTTCTCTCCCTTCCTTCTATAATCACTCAGACTAATAAAGAGTGTATTGGAAAATGTAAGAATTTTTTCTCCCAGATACCAAATATGGGGTATCTTTCCCAACTTCAGTCCTTGAGTTCTTCAACACTAGTTGGGTGTCCAACAGCTGAGTTCAATTCTCATAGTAACTCTTTTTAAAAAAGATTTATTTAGGGTGCCTGTGTGGCTCAGTTGGTTAAGCATTTGGTTTCAGCTTAGGTTGTGATCCCAGGGTCCTGAGGTCAAGTCCCATGTCAGCCTCCCTGCTCAGTGGGGAGCCTGTTTCTCCCTCTCCCTCTGCCCATCCCCTGCTTGTGCTGTCTCTCTCTCCGTGTGTCAAATGAATAAATAAAATCCTTTAAAAAATTAGAAGATTTATTTATTTGAGAGAGAGAGAGAGAGAATGGACGGAGGGGAAGAGGGAGAAGGAGAGAGAGAATCTCAAGCAGACTTCCCACTCACCATGGAGCCTGATGCAGGTCTCGATTTTGAGACCCTGAGATAGTGACCTGAGCTGAAACTAAGAGTTGGATGCTTAACCAATTGAGCCATCCAGGTGTCCCATCAATTCTGATACTAACTCTTGGAGTTAGGGCAGACTCCAAAGAGTAAGGGCTCAGTCCCACAAGACTGCCCCCACCTCAGACAGTAAGTAGCTGTAGATGGAATACACAGACTGTCCACATTTCTGCCTAGCTAGCTACAAATTCAGGCATTCCCCCATCCTTCAGTCAGGTTTGATAATTTGCTCAAATTAGTTAACTAAACTCAGGGAAATGTTTTACTTACTATACCATTAACAGATTATTATAAAGGATACAATTCTGGGACAGCCAAATAGAATTGATGCACAAGACAAAGGATGGGGAAAGGGGCACAGAGCTTCCTTGTCTTCTCTGGCGTGCCATTCCTGCCAGCATTTCAGGCTATTCAGCAACTTAGAAGCTCTCTGAATGATATTGTTTTGGTGTTTTTATGGAGGTTTCATTATGTAGCTATGACTTATTAAATCTTTGGCAGTAGGTGATTGAACACAACCTCTATTAGACTTCATTGGAAATCAGGGGGCAGGGCCATAAGTTTCAAACCTCAAATCGCAGGGTTGGTTCCCTTGACGGCCAGCCCCACCCCATGCCAAAGTTACTTAGGAACACTAGTAATAACCCAGGTAGCATAAACTCCGTTCTAGTTGAAGGCAGGCCTTGTGAGTAACAAATGACACTCCTATCAGGAAATTGCAAGGGCTTGAGGAGCTCTGTGCAAGGAATCGGAAGCAAAGGCCAAATAGAAGTTTCTCTCAACACCATGGATGGAGAACGGCATTCAAACACAAAGTGAATTCAGCAGTTGAAAAGTGAACTGAGTAAGGGCAGAGAAGGAGCTCTTTGTTCAATGCTGTATGTCTAGCCCTTGGAATGTTTCTTGTTTGAGTGTTGGACTATGAAGGAATCAAGGCTCAGATCACTGTGTACTGACATTGACATTTTTACTACCTCAAGTGAAATGGAGATAACTTACCTCCCACTTTATTCTTTGTTTCCTCCTTTATAATATCATTATTTTAAATACATTGAAAACCATATCAGATAATACATCATTTGCTTTCAGCCATCAGACGTAATTTAACAAACTCAACAGGAGGAGGGTAGTCCTTTGTATTTACCCATGTTTTACCCTTTCTGTCATTCATTCTTCCTGGTTTTCTAAGTTTCATAATTATACCATTGCCTTTCTTCTTGAAGAACTTTCTTTAGCCATTCTTTTAGAATAGATCTCCAATGACACATATTTTTAGTTTTCTTTCCTGTAAGAAGATACCTTAATTCCCGAAGAACTTTCTCACTGTATATAGAATTTGGGGTTTGAGAAATTTTTTTTTCTTTCATTACTTCAAAGAGTTTTTCTGTGTCTTCTGGCTTCCATGATTGACAAAGGGAGATCCTCTGCTGTTCAAATCATCATTGCATTGGTGGCAACATGTTATTTCTTTAGCTGCTTTCACCCTTTTTTAGAGTTCAGATCACTACCTCACCACCATTAAGTGGAGGTGGAAGGTCATCCACACTCAACTGCATCGCTGCTCATGTGGGGACAGAAGAGATTGTTTTTTTTTTCAGGAGTGTTTGATTATGGTTGGGTGACTTTTGTCAAAATGTTTCTGTCTGTGGTGCATTCAGCTGGGGGATCCGACTGGTGGTTTCAGCTCAGGTAGTGATCTCAGGGTCATGGGACTGAGCCCCCACATTGGGCCCTACACTCAGTGCAGAGTCTGCTTAAGACTCTCTCTGCCTCTCCCTCTGCCCCCACCCTGTCTCTCTCAAATCAATCAATCAGACAGTCAGTCACTGGGTGTTACATGCTGCTGTTGAATTATTGAGCTCTACATCTGAAACTAATCATGTACTATATGTTGGCTAATTGAATTAAAAAATATATAAAACATTTCTGTCTTGTGAGACTACCTGTCACTGCTCTTTTGGCCAGAGACTGCAAACTTTTCCTGGGACATTTTTGTATTGCTGATTTCCGTGTCTGGATTGGGGACTTTGGAACCCAATCCAGTGAATATTGGAGACAATAACAAAACCCAGGAATTCCTGTCCTTGTCATCCCCTCAGCCCTTGAGATCCTTAGATGGTTGTCTTCTCATGGTCATTCAGCACCTTTTAATATTTGGGGTTCCAGGATTTTTAGCTGTATTTATTGTGGAGAATAAGGCTATCATACCTCTTCCATCTTGTCCAGAATTAGACCTGATTGCCTAATCTTGGTAGAAATATATTTATTTTAAGAATGTTAAAATACAGCACTTACATACAATGTAGTAATTTCACGTCCAATATTTAACTCATTACTGAAGGATCTGGCAGGTGGTGATAAAGCGGATTCAAAGGACAATTCAAGAGATTTTAATATATGTGGGTCCTGAAAGAATGTTGGAATAAGATTGCTAAATTTGATACCAAACTGTTGAATAGCAACAAAATGCCTGGGGCGTTATTTTTCTACTTGAAAAGAAAATCACTTCCATCTCTATAGGATGAAATTCTATATGTTAATGTGTAACTACATGGTCCTGACCCACAACAGTAGTAAATGGAATTGAATGGTATGTTTTCCTAGATAATTTTTTTAATTCAGTTAGCCAGCATAGAGTACATCATTAGTTTCAGATGTAGTGTTCAATAACTCATCAGTTGAGTATAACACCCAGTGCTCATCACACCAAGTGCCCTCCTTGATGCCCCTCATCCAATTACTCCATCTCCCCACCCGCCTCCCCTCCAGCAACCCTCAGTTTGTTTCCTAGAGTTAAGAGTCCCTCATGGTTTGTCTCCCTCTCTGATGACTTTCCATTCAGTTTTCCCTCTCTTTTCCTAGATAATGAAATAACCGTTGAATGGCTCTCTTAGAACACACTTCAGTGTGGTATTTGAAAGCAACACGCATCAATTCTGCTACATTTGTGCCTAATTTTTCTCAACATTGGTAGACTTTTCTGTTCCTTTTGGTGGTATCCTTAGAAGTAGAATTGCTAGAATGTGGCCGTTCACTTTCCCTTGGTTCTTATGCTCTTGCGGACAGTTCTCCTACAAGCCCAGACATAGAAGGAGGTATGGGGGGAGGTTAGGAAAGAAAGTACAGCTGACAGTATGTTCCTCTTCTTCAGTGGGCACAGTTTTGCCAGTAAATCATCCTTGTTTTTCATTGTTAACAATGCCCAATTAGAGTAATGGCTGTGTTTTCAGTCTGTTGGTAATAAGACTTTTTGCTTGATTTAGGATCCTCAAGTCTAACAACAGGGTTTGACTGCAACTCATTTACTAAAGTAGACTATTCTAAAGTATAAATCTTCCTGACATCTGTTTCTCTGCCTTGGGCAGCAAAACTTCTTGCTTATGTAGGCTTGGCCCTGGAAAAAGCCTTTCAGCTCTCATTCGTCTCACTGGCTGATGGGGTCTAAGCTGCAGTTCCCCTACATCTCCAGTCTGCCCAGATTAGGCCTTTCACATGGTTGTTTGCTGTTCTGTCACCTTTCTCCTAGGGTTTTATTTCCTTTCTATTTTTTATTTAACTTTTCCTAATCCTAAGGGGAAAAGATATGAAGCATCTTTGTTTTTAAGAGAGTGTGCTTGATTAAATGCTTTTAAAACTTTGTCTGGAATTAAGGGCTGTCTTTTCAAGTCCTTATTTTTTTTAGATTTTATTTATTTATTAGAGAGAGAGAGAGGGAGAGAGCATGAGCAGAGGAAGGAGTAGAGGGAGTGGGAGAAGCAGACTTCTGCACTGAGTGCAGAGCCTGACGTGGGGCTCAATCCCGGGACCCCCAGTTATGACATGAGCTGAAGTCAGACACTTAACCAGCTGAGCCACCCAGACTCCCCCAAGTCCTTCTTTTATTTTTTTTATTTTTATTAACATATTATGTATTATATGCTTTAGGGGCACAGGTCTGTGAATCCATCAGTCTGGTATAATCCACAGCACTCAACCATACAAGTCCTTTAAGTCAGAGAAGTGATTCATAAAGATTATGGTACAATGACTGGGCAGATAGGCAACAGGCAAAAGAGCAGATATGTGTGGGGGCCCCACAGATATGGCTATGTGCCTTAGAAGTGTAGCCTGACCTTTGGTGTTTCCAGTCCTATGTGTTTATACTCTAAGCCTGGAAGTAAATTTATTCTAGTAACAGAGCCCTCTTCCTCTTGTATGATGGAAACTTCTTCTTTTAAAAAAATATTTATTTATTTGACAGAGAGAGAGAGAGAGAGAATGAGCACAAGCAGGGGGAGTGGCAAGCAGAAGGAGAGGGAGAAGCAGCTCCCCGCAGAGCAGAGGAAGCCTGATATGGGACTCGATCCCAGGACTCTGGGATCATGACCTGAGTCATGAAGGCAGTGGCTTAACCAATTGAGCCACCCAGGAGCCCCTGGTGGAAACTTCTTAATTTAAAGAAGACATAATTGTCACATGGATGAGAAACTTCATTTACTACCTGTTCTGATTCCTGTGGGGTAAGTGCTACTCCTGGAAAATCTGAGAAATTTCCATTGGTTTCTTTAAAGATTCAGATTTGAAAAACAGAATTTCCCTTGCTGGTTTGAAAAGCAAATATAGTGCTGGGACAAAATGTCACTTTGAGTACTAACACATTTAAGCTTGTTTTATCCCCAGGCAGATGACCAGGGTCATAAAAATTATTTGCTATACTTTGAACTTGCAAATAACTTGCTTGGGTAGCAGCAGAGCATTTGTTACAATGTTGATGATGTGCCAGGAAAATCCATCTTTTCCTGGTAATGGAGATGGTGTATTTTTTTTTTTTAAATAGGCACCATGCCCGGTGTGGAGCCCAAGGTAGGGCTCCAACTCAGTACCCCAAGATCAAGACCTGAGCTGAGATCAAGAGACGCTTAACCAACTGAGCCACCTAAGTACCTTATGGAGGTGATATTTTTAAAAAAATAATATGTTATATGCAAGTTCTGATTTTTCCTATCCAGTATTGAATAGGAATACACTCTGGTAATTAGGGGCTCATTCACCATCATATTAATGGGAAGCCACAATGTTTTACATCTTTCTTAAAATTTGGCGATGTCTCATGAGGTCTGCTGGTCTTGGTTTCGGTATTATTACTTCCTTGGATAGAATGTCTTTGGATAATAAGCTGATCGAGGTTTACAAAGAGGCAGAAACCAAGCAGAGATTTATCGGGAGAAATGCATATGAGGGATGAAGCTGGAAAGAGCCAGGAGTAGAGGAGAAGGAGAGACTTTAGACCACAATGCAGGTCTGATGCCTGTAAAGGGGAGTATGAAGGAAGGATTAGACAGAAGAGCTTCAGACTATGGCAAACTCTGAGAAAGATTTGGTTGGGCTATTGGAGAATTACAGAGCATAAGTTGTCCGTTAGGAGTCTTGCTTTGGGCATAAATGGTGCAGCTCTTCTCTGGTGGCTGTGCTGGGTGGGAACAGCCCCAGGAAAGCATGACCTGCTGTGAATTGCGTGGTGGATCCATCTGGAAACTGTCCATCAGCTGTTCCCCACCACAGGCCCTCTTGAAGGGAGTTGTGAGCAGCATACTCCCAGCCACCTCAGAGAGCAATTTTGCAGAAGGCTGGTAGTAACTCCCTGGAAAGCCTTTCTGCTATTTCTCCTCTTTACATGAGCTCGGTCTTGGAGGAGGAATGTGATCCAGCCAGGGGCCACAGGGTCTGTGGCCTGCCTGTCTCTGCCTGCAGGGTCTCAACCAGAAATGGATGGCACACAAATGAGGATTATTTAAGGGGGCTTATTTAGAAAAGTTTAATTCAAATACAGGTGGAGGGAAGAGGACTTCAACAGGAAGTGCAGGAAGCCAATCAGAAGCTGCTGTCCCTTCCACCAGATCAGAAGAGCTGAGGGGACGAAGCTGTTGTTGAAACTAGAATGGGAGGGAATCCCATACAGCAGTCCTGTAGAGGAACCGTGACCTTCTGCAACAGGGCAAGTCCAAGGCAACTTTGCAGGAGAGAGTCATGGGAATAAAAGCCCAGCGGCAGCCATCTCCTTGCTGCATTCACAGACTCCTGTGTATTCTGGTTTCCATTTTCTAGACCTCAGCTTATTGGGGCAGAGTGGGGTATGGAAAAAGGTGGGAAGTGGGTTTGGAAAACACTCGGCACCCAGGGACATTCTGAATACCTTGGGCCTTTTGTTTTTCCTCATGTAAGTACTTGTGGTTTATACCTCCCACTAGACTGGATATCTCAAGGTAAGAGATACCATTACCTAGGTTTGAATTCCCCAAGCCCAGGACCTAGAAGTTTGATGAGTTTAACTGATCGGGTTCTCCTTGATCTTTCCTGATTTCTTCCTTCCCCTCGCTTGGCAAGTGCCCCTCCTTGAATGGTTGGATTTTGATACCCTTGTGCCTGGCATGACTCTCTTGGCTGCAGGCATGGTGTTACTACTACACAGTGACAGAGCATTAAGGTCAGTCCAGAACTGAGCTGGGGACCTAACAAAGCAGGCTTCTGACTTCTCCCTGTTCTCTTGGGCATGTGGCAGAAGGACTTTCCCACTAGATAAGCTTTTGCTGCCATCTTCTGGTTGTCCTCTCGCCATGGTCAAGACTCATCTGGAAATTGTAGTCACACCTACGTTGCTGAGGGTGGGGTTGGGGGAGGGGGGGATGAAGATTAGACCTTGTTTAAAAACCAGCAGGCCCTGGTGGGCCCTAATCTGTTGTTGGTAAGAAGGCGGGAGAAGTTAGGATTTCAAGGAGCAGTAAAATAAAATTGTTCTGGTCTCGAATTATGGTAGCCCCAAATCTTGAGTTTTATCCTATTACTACTGTGGCTTTAATGAAAGGCTGAAATGTTAGCTACAGCCATCCTCTCAGCCCAGCCCTGACTGACATCTGTATTATGACCGTGAGCCTGGATAGAGCGTACTTTGCCACATGTGAGTGGTGACCCAAAGGACAGGAACTGGCTTACAAGTTTAAACAATTTTTTTATTATAGGGGTGCCTGGGTGGCTCAGTGGGTTAAAGCCTCTGCCTTCGGCTCGGGTCATGAGCTCAGGGTCCTGGGATCGAGCCCCAAGTTGGGAATCTTTGCTCAGCGGGGAGCCTGCTTCCTCCTTTCTCTCTGCCTGCTTCTCTGCCTACTTGTGATCTCTGTCAAATAAATAAAATCTTAAAAATTTTTTTTATTATAGTAGAATATACTTAACATAAAACTTACCATCCTAATCGTTTTTTAAATAAGTGTACATACAGGGACACCTGGCTGGCTCAGTCAGCTGAGCATCCGAATCTTTCATTTCAGCTCAGGTTATGATGTCAGGTTTTGAGATGGAGCCTTGAGTTGGGCTCCAAACTGAATGTGGAACTTGGTTAATTTTCTCGCTCCCAGAGCACTTGGGTGGCTCAGTCCATTAAACGGCTGCCTTCGGCTCAGTTCATGATCCTGGAGGCCCAGGATTCAGTCCTGCATAGAGCTCCCTGCTCAGCAACAAGTCTGCTTCTCCCTCTGCCCCTCATCCCGCTGTTGTGTTCCCTCTCATTCTCTCAAATAAATATATAAAATCTTAAAAAAAAATTCTCTCTCTTCCCTTCCCTCTGCCCTTTCCCTCTCCTCAAAAAATAAAATAAAAAAATAAAGTGTACATACAACTCAATGGCATTAAGTACGTTTGGATTGTTGGTCAACTATCACCACCATCCATCTCCAGAACTTTCTCATTTTCCCAAACAGAAACTCTGTGTCCATTTCTCCATTTCCTCCTAGCCCCAGCCCCTGGCAACCATCATGCGGCTTTCTGCTTCTATGAATTGAACTACTCTAGGGACCCCATATAAGTAGAATCATACAGTATTTGTCTTTTTGTGACTGACTTTGTTCCGCCACCCAACATAATGTTCTCAAGGTTCATCCATGTTGTAGCATGTCTCCGAATTTCCTTCCTTTTTGTGGCTGAGTAATATTTCATTGTAGAGATACAAATATGCATAAAATAAAGAAGAATGTAGTAAAAAGTGATTTATGTAAAAATGCCAGAGAAAATAGGCAATTTTGAGAAATGGAACATTACAGGTAGAGTTAAATTCTTCCTCCTAATCCCTTTCGGTTTCCTCCCTCCCCAAAGGCAACTACTGTGTTAAAGCTGGGTTTTCTTCCATTGTATATATTTTTTAAATATTTATTTATTTATTTATTTGAGAGAGAGAGACAGAGAGAGACAGACAGAGAACAGAGGGAGAGGGAGAAAAAGACTACTGCTGAGCAGAGAGCCTGATGCACGGCTGGATCCCAGGACCCTGAGATCATGACCAGAGCAAAAGGCAGACGCTTAACTGACTGAGCCACCCAGGCGCCCCTTCCATTGTATATTTTAATACTTTCATTATATGGTTAGTTTTCCAAAAAACAATATGTAGCATTGTGCTTTTATATTCATAGACAGTATACCAGTAAGTGTCATTCTAAAGTTTGCTTCTTTTACGCCATTGCTTTGAAGATTCATCCATGTTGACACACGTAGCTCTCATTCATTCTGTTTTTCCGAGTTATGCTAGTTAAGTGTGTGCATATGACAAATTACCATCCTCAAGTTGCTGAATGTTGAGGATGCGTCCTTTTATTTTTCAACTTTTTTTTGCTGTTGCAGGTAATGCTGCTAAGAACATCCTTCTATGACACCTCTCCTTGAGACCCTTTGGTGCAGAATACAGCCATTGAATTTGAATTTTCTGAGCCATATACACCTTCATTTTTACTAGATACTGCAAAATTCCAATCAGAATGGCAAAATACAAATTTAAGCAGTGATTTGGAGAGTTTCCTTTTTTCCACATTCTTGCTACCAGTTGGTACCAGACTTCTTAATGTCAGACAATCTGTTTGGTAGCTCATTGTTTTCATGTCCTTGATTTTAGAGACCATAATCATCTTTTTACACATTTGTTGGTCATTTGGGATTTCCTTTCTATAGAAAGCTTAGGACTGGCTTATATTTTAGAACTTGAAGAGGTTCTCAAACAGGCGACTGCTGAAAGCTTACAGTGTGTGTTGATGGATGCCATTCCCAAAGCTTTCAGTTGAGAGCCTTTCCGTCGCCTGTTTTAGAGCCAGCCACCACCAGATGCCAGTACTGTACCATAATCCTCAAGTCCTGCTTTGCTGGGAACTTGTTTTCCATAGGATTCAAGATGGTGGGTCTTAATCACGGAAGGTAAATACTATTACGGATTTCTGGACATTTGTGTAAACAACTTGCCGAGATTAGAATAAGCAGAGGCTCTTATTTTTCAGAACAGAATTCAGAGCAAGTTAAGCTCTGAGTCTTAATGTCAGTGTCATTGGTAGCTCTCTGCTCTCTCCTGTGCCGATCTTGAAATGTTAAGAGCAAACATCTTTTGAATGATGATGTGCCAGGAACTGTGCTAAGCACTTTTCAGATGCTGTCAGGTAATTCTTCCTGCAGCTGTGTGGGGTAGGCCTTCTTACTTCATCCATCAGATAGGGATAACTGGGTTAGAGGGGTTAAATAAATTGCTCACTAGCACACAGCTAGTTAAATGTCACAAGCATGGTCTTTCCAAACAGGCAGACCAGTTCCAAAGTTTGTATTCCCCACTATTATGCTACTCTGGTTCTCAACATACGCAATTCTGCAATCAACCCATGTCCAAATCTCCCAGGCAGTTTGTTCTTAGGAATAAGAATAAACTTGAGCTAACAAGGGGGAATCCTTTCTAAAACTGTCTCCCGGTGGTGGAGACACATCTGCTTGTTTCTGAGGTCAGCTGCATCTTCTAGTAACAAGGTTTTTTTTCTTTTTTTTTGGAAGAAAAAAACCCACCTCCTTTCTAAATCAGTTTCTAAGAATAACCCAAATTTTCTCTCACCCTGACACTTTGCAAACTTTCTCTGAATTTTATGGTGTCCAGGAAGAAGACCCTTGTTTGCTAATGTTCTATGTTTTTGGCAACTCTGTCCCCCTGCCCCCAGAGACTCCCAGGTTTTCATTTCTGTTCTCTCACTCAAGCTTGGTGCTCAGTTTATAAACTCATTTGCTAATTTTCATTAATGATGGGGTGTCCTTTAGAAACTTTGTGTTGCTGTGAAGGCAAGAAAATGTCAATTTTCCCTTACCTTTCTGAGTTCTTGGCTGAGACCACTGTGATAAAAAGAAATTATCAAGAGGGAAACAAAAAATTTCTTGATATGTACACATGGGAATTAGCCAGGGGAAAATGAGTAGCTCTAAGAGGCAGCATAGAATTTAGACTTAAGTACCATCTTCACCTAAAGAGGAGAGAAAAGAAACGTGTGTCTGTTGGGGGGACGAGGAGGCCAGTTATGGGAAGTTACCAGAAAAAGCACAGTAAACAAAGGAGGGTTGTCAGGAAGATAGAAGTTTGCCTTCTCCATTGAAAAGAGTTTCTAGAGAGTTAGCCTCATCCTCCTCTTGTACAGAAAGGGAGACATCCATGCAAATGGAGATTGCCCTTATAAAGGTAAACGTTTCTTAGGAAGTGGTAACTTTTTACTCTGTTTTTATGGTTTTTCCTGTGTCTGCTATTTCTCAAAATAATCCTTATACCAAAGAGACTTATTTTGGGGTGGTGTATTTACAACCCTTCAGCTGTATCATTGACAGTTTGGCGACGCTGCTTCTCACAGTAGAACTGAGGTTTGGCAGAAAAGAAACTGCTTGGGGCACCTGGGTGGCTCAGTCGGTTAAGTGTTTGCCTTCAGCTCAGGTCACAATTCCCACGTCCTGAGATGGAGTCCCGAGTCGGTTTCCCTGCTTGGCAGGGAGTCTGCTTTTCCCTCTGCCCCTCAGCCTGCTTGTGCGCTCACTCTCTTTCTTTCTCAAATAAATAAATAAATAAATAAATAAAATCAATCTTTAAAAAGAAAAGAAAAGAAACCTCTTGGACAGCTCTCTGAACATTCTTGGCTCTTCCTCTTGTTCTAATGATTATTGTGGTGACTAGTTCTGACAAGGCGTTATCCATTTTGTAGGGGTGGGCCTACACTGGATCTGCCTTGCTTTCTGCCCTGGGACTTTCCTGACTCCCATTCATATCCGACAAGGGAATTAATATGATTAGGATGTTCCTGTTCCAAGGAGAACGGGAACTAATGAGCAAGTGCTTCCTTTTCTTCCCTAGACAGATAATTCTCAGAACCATTTCATAAATTTCTAAAGAAGGTCCAGAAGTCAGGTGCCATCAGTACCCTTACTAGTGGCCAACTTGACAGCATGTCCTTATGTTCAGTTTCCCTCCTTCTGTACCCACTTCGTGTCCCATACTCCTGCTTCCTGGACAGCACCTCCCAATAAGCTGCTGTTAGAATCCACTACCACTAGGAATACACCTGTAATAATAATAATAATAATAATAATAATAATAATAATAATGATACAAGATAGGTCCATTTGGTTTGCTTGTTGGAGCAAGGGAGAACACATTCCAGGGGCATCTCAGTAATGCGGAATAGAGAGGGGCTTCTTACAGGGCTTGGGGTTGTATTGGTTGATCCTGAGGAGGATTTAACAAAGTGGGGGTCAGTTCTGATGTGGGTGACGCTAGGCAGCAGGGGCAATTTGGTTATTAGTTTTCTTTTTTTTTTTTTTTAAGATTTTATTTATTTATTTGAGAGAAAGAGTGAGTGAAAGCAAGAGAGCATGAGTGGGATGAGGGGCAGAGAGAGAAGCAGACTTGCTGCTGAGCAGGGAGCCTGATGTGGGACTTGATCCTGGGACTCCAGGACCATGTCCTGAGCTGAAGGCAATGGCTTAACCGACTGAGCCACCCAGGCACCCTGGTTATTTTTCCTAATTTTTATTCAGGACTTGGGATGATCAAAGAGAGGCTAGGGTTGTGTTGCTAAGAAGTGTCATTCACAGTAGTTGGTAAAGGGAATCTTTATTTATGGCCGGTGTGCATGTATGTGCATGTGGTTGTAGAGTGACCCTGTCCCTGTCATGTTCCAAACACTGTTGCACACTAGTTGTCTGGATGTTGTTAATAATTCTTAGAGCATTGTTTATGTGCTGATAGGAATGTCATGGCCAAGCCCTAAGCAGTGTGGTTTACACTTAAAAATTTTTTTTTTTAAAAATAATCTCTGTGTCCAATATGGGGATTGAACTTTTGACCTCAAGATCAAGAATCACATGCTCTACTACTGACTAAACCGGCTAGGTGCCCCTGGTTTCCACTTCCTTATTACCTACTCACAAACCTTAGCCTAGGTCCCTCCAAAGCAGAGCTGAGGAAACAAACCCCTGGCATTAAGGTCAGACTAGTTACTTTTCTAATCAAGCAGTTGTGCCTCCTCTCTCATGCCTGGTCTGCTTTGGTGTGTGTACTTCCTTTTTCTTTTTCTTTTTTTTTCTTCTTCTTTTTATTTATTTATTTATTGATTTATTTGACAGAGAGAGAGAGAGAGAGATTGAGAGAGAGAGAACACAAGTAGGCAGAGAGGCAGGCAGAGGGGGAGAGGAAAGCAGGCTCCCTACTGAGCAGAGAACCCAATGTGGGGCTCAATCCCAGGGCCCCGAGATCATGACCTGAGCTGAAGGCAGAGGCTTAACCCTCTAAGCCACCCAGGCGCCCCAAGTGTGTACTTTCTTCTGAGGATGTCCTCTTATTGTGCCTGGTGAAAGGCTACCTACTCTTTGGTATTTAGTCTTGACATCACTTCATCTGTGTTGCCTTACTGGACTCCACTGGGCGAAGTAGTGATAACGAGGTTCAGCTCTGTGCCTGAAGAATGCCCTGCTTGCCTCTTTGGTAGCATGGCTCACATTGTTTTGTAATTTGGTCTAACATAAAAAGGCATGAGAGACAAAGCTCTTCGAGATCACAGTGTATGGTGGGTCATCCTTCTGTCACAGTTATGCTAGAAAATCATAGAAACTAGCGTTCATCAAAATTGGCATTGAAAAACACTTGGCATCTAATAGTTACTCTAGGTACTAGATATGGTTCCAGGACACTAGCTACAAACAAGACTATTGGGTTAGGAATCCTGTACATAATTTAGAAATTATCAAATTGAAGTCTGATAGCCACACTTTGGCCACAAGCCACATTTCTTTTTATTTTTTTTAAGATTTTATTTATTTATTTGACAGAGATCATAAGTAGGCAGAGAGGCAGGCAGAGAAAGAGGGGGAAGCAGGCTCCCCGCTGAGCAGAGAGTCCGATGCACGGCTCAATCCCAGGACCCTGGGATCATGACCTGAGCCGAAGGTAGAGGCTTTAACCCACTGAGGCACCCATGTGCCCCACAAGCCACATTTCTTTTCTTTTTTTTTTTTTTTTTTTTATTAAAGATTTTATTTATTTATTTATTTGACAGACAGAGATCATAGGTAGGCAGAGAGGCAGGCAGAGAGAGAGGGGGAAGCAGGCTCTCTGCTGAGCAAACAGCCCGATGCGGGGCTCGATCCCAGAACCCTGGGATCATGACCTGAGCCGAAGGCAGAGGCTTCAAGCCACTGAGCCACCCAGGCGCCCCACAAGCCACATTTCTAAGGCACATTCTTCCACACTTGGCTTATGTCTTTTAACCTGATCAACCTGCTGTTCCTTCAGCATATTGGCCACCTTCCCATCTTGGTTCTTATATGTACAATCTCCCCCTTGTCTGAGAGGAAGGTATCACCCTGTCTCTCTGCCTCCTCACAGCAGGTTAGTGCCATGCAGACAACAGGTATGAAAGGGTGTGGTCTGGATGGTTAGGAGAAGTATTGACATCTGACCCTGGCTGTCAAGTGTTGGAACACTTTTCACTCCATTTTCACCACCCTGTTGTTCCGCCACTGCATTTCACTAAATATAGGACTATGTGATCTCTGCATGTGTAGGAACGATCTCTCTGTGAGCTTCATGCCATCACTCAGTAGGGCTCAGGGTCACCAAGTTTCATCTTTCGTGGGGGACCTAGAATTCTCTGGAGAAATAACTCCTCAGGGGATGCCTGGGTGGCTCAGTGTCGGCCTTCGGCTCAGGTCATGATCCCAGGGTCCTGGGAATGGGCCCTGCTTGGGCTCCCTGCTCGGCGGGAAGCATGCTTCTCCCTCTCCCACAGCTTGTGTTACTCTCTTGCTGTCTCTCTCTCTCTATATATGAAATAAATAAATAAAACCTTTAAAAAATTAAAAAAAAAAAAAAAGAAATAGCTCCTCAGAACAAACTAATCCTTCTGAGGACCAGCACGGCTGGCTTGAATGGTTGGGGGCAATTCAGAGTATACTCGCGGCCTACCACTCCTGTGGTAGGCCTCTGAAATAGATCCCACAGACCAGTGCCTGAATCTCAGGGTGAGAGGCTGTGGGCAAAAGTGGGTAGAATGGCCACACTCAGATGTCTGAGACTCAGGAAATAATGGTATCATTGAAAATGAAAAGGTAAGGGGAGAGTAATTGTCCTCACCTCTGAGGAAAATATCTCCCACCTGTGCTGGGGCAGAAGCTCTATATAAACTACTAAGTTCCACCATGACGGCAGGGCCCTCACCCAGGATGTCAGGTTTTTATAAACTGAAGGGTAGTGCCCCTCGTGGGCCCGAGCACTGTGACCGCTCAGCTCCAGGGAAGTATAGCAGCAGGAGAGAGAAATGGCTGATGCCACGGGATGGCAAAGAGAAATAGACTTGTGAGCTCAGGCGAGGTGTCCCTGGAGATGCCCAGAAATAGAGTGCCTCCCTTCTTTCCTCTACCTACACCCGAAGATCCTGCTGGAGCAGGGGTGGGAAACAAATTCAGAGAAATATCACTGATGACTGTGACTTACACAATTTCATCTTCACATAGGATCCCCAGGAATCAGGACAGGCCATTTAAAAGCAAATTAAGAGAAATTTGCCCTTGGGTGTTCTTATCAGGATGTGAAAACATAGCTTTTTATATTAATGTTTCCGAATCCCATTAGATGCAGGGAAAGATAATGTCCCCAGATACAACGCCCTGGGTTTCTTTTGTCTTCCTGCAGTTATATGAACAGAGAGCTCGGCCTTTCTCTCTGGATTCCTGTTTTTGTAATAAGCCAAGAATAATGGTTTACTTAGCCCTAAGGGTCTCTCCTAATGGCTGTGCCTTGAAGAAGAGAAAAGCAAAGAACCTGCTCGGAACTCCAAGGGATACCATTTGTCTTGCCATGCATTTCGAGTCTGCCTCTATCACGTGACCTTTGGTGATTGGAGGTGTTTGATCTTGTGGCAGTACTTCCGAAGTTACCCACAGTTTTAGACTGTCTCAGACTTCTCTGGATTCTCCATGTTACAGTCTTAATCTACAAGGGCTTTGTTGCTTTAGCCCATTCCCCCACAGGTACTTTGCTGGGTCAGATTTTGTGAGCAGGAGGAGATTTTAGGGCAGATGCCTCAGTTGGCTTTTTCACAAACCCATAACCATATTCCCCTTCAGCATTGGAGATGAGGGCATAGGAGCCACCATCCTGGTCCCACCACTTATAGGAAGGTTTTAGGATCAAAGTGTGACCCATTTTGGCCAAGGAATTAAGAGCTCTTACTAGTGTGAAGCCCTCCAGAGCTATCCTTCTACCCCAGGTTCTGGCAGTGCTCCCAAGAATGGCTGCTCTCTTGGCTTGGGTCCTGAACTTGAGGATAAGTAGAATAAAACCACAACCAACCCATAAAGAACATGTGTTTGGGGTGCCTGAGTGGCACAGTTGGTTAGAAATCTGACTCTTGGTTTTGGCTCAGGTCATGATCACAGGGTTGGGAGATGGAACCCTGCCTCAGGCTCTGCGATGAGCACAAAGTCTACTTGGGTTTCTCTCTCCCTCTCCCTCTGCCCCTTCTCCCCTGAACTCTCTCTCTCTCTCTCTCAAATAAATAAACCTTTAAAGAAAAAAAAAGATGTGATCCAGACATGAATCTTTGCTGTTTGTTTCATACTCCCTACAGAGTGGGTTCTAGTAACAATCATGGTGGAGGGTTGCTTGGATTGGTCTTCAATACAGAACTTGCCAGTCACCTGTGAGGCCAAGATTGTGACTAGCTGCTGGCCTTCAGCTGAAGGGCCTTTGGGATCCATTGCAGCCTTTAAGCCAAGGCCATGTTCTTCTGGAATAGCCCCTAGACAAGGACAGAGCTCTGTGGGGGGATATATTAGGGCCTGGCTTTTTCTGCCCAATGCAGACAATCTTTACTTCATTTCTCTCCCTTGTGTAGGTTAGACTCATCACACCACTGCATCCTGAGGCTCTGCCTGTGGAAGTCTCCCTTCCTCCTTTCCTTTCCCTAGAGTCTGGGGGGTCTGAAGTCTTTCTGTGCTGAATCCTGCCTTGTCCCCATTTATCGTTCACATTTCTTTGCAACACACATCTTATACTCTGGTGTCTGCTTATCAGAGGACCCAAAGGGATACCATTCTGCTGTGGTAAAAGCTGTCAGTTTTGTGTCCAGAGTGAGCAAGGTATATGTACTGTAGCACAGAAAATGCAAAGGAAAGGAAAATAGGAGAAATGAGCAGGGATGAACTAATATCCTTAGGGGTAGCATATAGCTACCTTTAAATAACATCACTGCCTGAAACTAGCAGAGCCCTTATGAAAGCTAGAAATATTGGTTAGATAGTTGCTCTGTCCTTGAACGTGCCAGCCCCTCCCACTGTTACCTGAAGGATTCTCCTCCAGCTTTTTTTTTTTTTAAATTTTATTTATTTATTTGACAGAGAGAGATTACAAGTAGGCAGAGAGAGAGAGGAGGAAACAGGCTCCCTGCCGAGCAGAGAGCCCGATGCGGGACTCGATCCCAGGACCCTGAGATCATGACCTGAGCCAAAGGCAGCGGCTTAACCCACTGAGCCACCCAGGCGCCCTTCCTCCAGCTTTTGTTTCCAAGGTCAAACCCAACTTCTCTGTCCCTTCACTTACCTATGGATGTTTGTTACATCCGTGGACCAGAACATGTGGAGGTCCATCCGTCGCCCCCAACCTGAAGTCAAGAGAATCCTTTTCACAGTTAAATAATTTTTTAACAGAAAATTAACTCATGAGGATAAAGGAGAAAAGCTCCCACCCTGCAAGTTTTCCTGTTTAGAGAAACATACTGTGGGCATCTAACATTCCTTAATTATGAGAAGAATCATTTGTTTCCTCCATTCCTGGATGGTTGTTATTTGGCAGGGAAGGAGAACACAAAATAGGTCAAAAGGACATAATCTGCAGCTCCTGCACATGGTGATAAAAAGAATATGCTTTGGGTTTTTATAATCATCTTCGGCAGCTACTGACTCATTAAGTATGATATGCCCTACAGGTTGTCCTTACTGACTCTGAACCAGAAGTTATGGCCCCATGCTTAAGTGTTCCACAATTACCTTGCTCAGGATGTTAATTATCAAGTTGGATTTCTCTCCAGGATGACTCAGTGGGCTGTAATAGCCCTGATGGTAAATACCTATGGCAGGGCTGTGAAGCAATCATCTCCATAAAGAGGGACTGGATCACTGAGACAGAAATGGTCCCATAAATATTAGAGCCTGACAGGTCTCGAGGAGGCGCTCCCTCCAGCTAAGAGAAGCCATGTAGCATAGTCAGCACAATCTGCTTTACGGACTAGAATTCCATTGCTGGGGCACAGCTGACTTATCTCGAGTAAAAGGGGTCTTGGAAAGGATGATTTTCCCTTGCATCCTACTTCTGTGGCTCGTTCACTCACTGGTTAGCATTCCAGTGGGTCTTGCAAGAAGCGGAGGCTGCGGCGGAGTTAAAAATGGAAGTCGTTTTGTTGAGGGGACATGTGTCCGTGGGAAATAAGCCAGAGGAAGCAGGATTGCCCAGGCAGAGCCTTGAGACAGTGATGCCGAGCCGATTCCCAAGGAAGGGGCCCCGAGACGCAGGACGGGGTAGGATTGCTTCGACCTGGATGTCTGTATGAGCAGGTCTTGGACAACTACGAGGGGAGACGCAGAACGAAGGCGACTTGTTAGAGGAGTCCCACTGTCCCATTGGACCGAAATGGTTGGGTTCTAGGGCCCCTCCTGTGCTCAGTCAGAAGCTGGAGCTTCCTGGGAAGCATAGCCTTGGCTCAAAGGAGGGGAGCCGTCCGCCAACTGCAGTTCCCACAGCTCGATGATGAGTATCTTCTTGAAGGGAAAGCAGACTGGTACATCTCCATATGGTATCATCTTTTTGTAAGTGGACCATGGATTCATTTTGGGGTTCCATCAATGCAAAGATAACGACAGGTGGTAAGTAGGACCTCAGTGTCCTAATGGTCAGGGATTGAGATAAATGACACTTGGGGAAAGACTGGTGCTTTGGGATCCTCTGTGACTCTACCTTGGGCAGAGGTGGGTAACCTTTGACAAGTCTTTTCTTAACCTCTCTGAGCCTTGGTTTCCTGATATATGAAATGGGACTGTTTATGTGGATTGATGATTGTCAGGGTTAAATTCCAGTTGAAAAAATTCACCTTGTAAAGCACCCAACACAATTTTTTAGTGCATATTTCTCTTTGTTAGGAGAAAGCTGACCTTTAAATTAAGCTCAATTAGCCTGATTAAGACCAGTTTGGGAGCTGGGAGGTTCAAGAAGAGAAATGCCTGATTATTTCAGGATTATTAAAATAAGATATTTTAATCAGTATTCACATGTTGGGTTTCTTTCACTCGCACCCAAAAATGAGATAAGGCAAAAGAGGAATTGACTGGCTTATGTAAGTGATCTGTAAGAAGGCCAGAGATAATGATGGATTCGGAAATCCATCGAACCAGGGGTGGAAATGCCACAGGACCCTACTCTTTACCTTCCTCCTTGGCTTCTTTTTTGAGCTTGGTTCTCTCAGGCTCTCATATTCCCCAAGGCAACAAATCAGGTCTCCTGTTTCTCTGGTGGTGAAGCTGGGAAGGCATATTTATGTGAATCATGCTACTGGTAGTGAATTTTCTGTCTGTTCTAATTCAGAAGGTCTTGCTGGGGTGCCTGGCAGGCTCAATCAGTGGAGCGTGAGATTCTTGATCTCAGGGTTGTGAGTTCAAGGCCCATGTTGAGCATAGAGATTACTTTTTATTTTATTTTTATTTTTTTTAAAGATTTTATTTATTTGAGAGAGAGACAGTGAAAGAGAGTGTGAGTGAGGAGAAGGTCAGAGGGAGAAGCAGACTCCCCATGGAGCTGGGAGCCCGATGCGGGACTTGATCCCGGACTCCAGGATCATGACCTGAGCTGAAGGCATTCATCCAACCGAGCCACCCAGGCACCCTGAGATTATTTTTTAAAAAGAAAAAAAAAGATCTTGGGGCATCTGGGTGGCTCAGTTGGGTAAGCACCTGCCATCGGCTCAGGTCATGATCCCAAGGTCCCAGGATCGAGCCCTACATGGGGCTCTCTGCTCAGCGGGAGCCTGGTTCTCCCTCTCCTATTCCCCCCTGCGTGTGCTCTGTCAAATAAATAAATAAAATCTTTTTTAAAAAAATAAAAAAGATCTTGTTAAGGGCAATCTCCGCCCAAATCAGATAGAGTTGGGGGGTGGGTGGAGCAGTTGATTAAAATGTGGTTTACCTAAACCTACTTCCTTCAAGGTCAGTACCCCTGAACTAGAGATAGCCGGTATACCGGTTTGGAGATGAAGCAGACTTTGCCTCTCTATTGCCAACTCTTTCTTTTTCCCTTCCAACCTTTAGTAGTGAGCTGTAGAATTTATGGTGGTGGGGGTATAGTTGGACTGTGGGGTTAAGAATAGTTCTTTTGTCTTTTTTTAATATTTTATTTATTTATTTGAAAGGCAAAGATCACAAGTAGGCAGAGAGGCAGGCAGAGAAGAGAGGGGAGGAAGCAGGCTCCCTGTGGAGCAAAGAGTCCGATGTGGGGCTCGATCCCAGAACCCTGGGATCATGACTTGAGCCGAAGGCAGAGGGTTAAATTTAACCCTGAGTTAACCCTCAGTAGGTTAACCACTGAGCAACCCAGGCACCCCTTCTTTTGTCTTTTTAAAAAAGATTTATTTTTAAAAATATTTTATTTATTAGAGAGAGAGAGAAAAAAATGAGTGGGGGAGGGGCTGAGGGAGAGGGAGAATCTCAAGCTGAATGAGGAGCCCAATGCGGGCTTGATCTCAAGACCCCCAGATCATGACCTGAGCTGAAATCAAGAGTTGAACGCTTAACAAACTGAGCAGCCCAGATGCCCCAAGAATGATCCTTTTGTCTTAAAAAAAGAACCTTTTCCTTAATTTCTTTGTTTTAATGTAATGTGTTTTGTTTAAGTAATCTCTGTTCCCCATATGGGGCTTGAACTCATAACCCTGAGATCAAGCATCGCATGCTATTCTGACCGAGGCAGCCAGGCACCCCTCGTTGAGAAACATTGTTTTCTCCCATAATTTTATCCTGTTTTAATAGAAAGGATGAGGTTCAGTTATCTGGTGGTGTCTTTGATTGGGTTGGCAGAGAAACAGACCCTGAGACAAGGATTTGAGTAGAAGTACTTTATTTGGAAGATGATCCCAGTGGTCACAGGTAAGGGAAATGAACTAAGACGGAGATGGACTAGAAACTAACAAACTAAGTATTTGTGTGTGTGTATGCGCCAATAAAACTTCATTTTTGTAAATTTTAATTCATGTATAATTAACATTAAGTGTTCTATTAGTTTCAGGTGTAGAGTATAGTGATTCAACACTTCCATACATTACTCAGTGCTCATCAAGATAAGTGTACTCTTAATCCTCTTAATCCCATCACCTATTTCACCCATCCCCCCATCTCCTCTCTGGTAACCCTTAGCTTGTTCTCTCTAGTGGCCTCTGTTTCTTGTGATTTGTTTCTTTTTTTTTTTTTCTTTGTTCATTTGTTTCTTCTCTTTTTTTTAAAAGATTTTATTTATTTATTTGACAGACAGAGATCACAAGTAGACAGAGAGGCAGGCAGAGAGAGATTGGAAGCAGGCTCCCTGCTGAGCAGAGAGCCTGACGCAGGGCTGGATCCCTGGGATCAGGACCTGAGCCGAAGGCAGAGGCTTTAACCCACTGAGCCACCCAGGCACCCCAACAGCAGGCAGCCACCCAACAGCCCCCACTGTGCAGGGAGCCTGATGTGGGCTCGATCCCAGGACTCTGGGGTCATGACCTGAGCCGATGGCAGGTGCTTATTAACCCCCTTAACCGACTGAGCCACCCAGGTGCCCCCGGAGAGTAATTTTAGATGAAAGTGTGAAACATACTATAGGACTATCTTAGGCCCCACCTGGGGGAGACAAAACTGAGATGAAGACTTCAGTGCATGTGGTTTATTTGGGAGTTGATTTCATGAGGCAAGAGTGGAGAAGTGGAGAAGTGAGATGCGAGAGAGCAAGAGATGAGGAAGGTGGAAAGTGTAATAAAAGGTTACATAATTGAGACCATTGCTATGAGGGAGAGGGTCTTCATTCCATCTGGGCCTCCTAAGAAGTGTAAAGAAACTGATGGGAGGCCAGAACTATTTTTTTTGTTTGTTTATTTTTTTAAATTTAAATTCCACTAATTAACATATAGTGTATTATTAGTTTTAGAGGTAGAGTTCGGTGATTTATCAATCTTTTTTTCTTTTCAGAGATTTTTTTTTTTTAACAGAGAAAAGCACGAGAGAGCACAAGCAGAGGGAGTGATAGAGGGAGAGGGAGACACAGGCTCCCCATTGAGCAGGGAGCCCAATGCAGGGCTCAATCTCAGGATCCTGAGATCATAACCTGAGTCTAAGGCAGACTTAGACTTAACTGGGAGAGCCACCAAGGTGTCCCTCATCAGTCTTATATAATACCCAATACTCATTACATCATGTGCCCTCCCCAATGTCCATCACCCTGCCACCCCTTCCCTCCCGCCTCCCTCTCTTCCAGCAATCCTCAGTTTGTTTCTTATGATTTCGAGTCTCTTACGGTTTGTTTCCCTCTCTGATTTTCATCTTGTTTTATTTTTCTCTCCCTTCTTCTATGATCCTCTGTTTTGTTTCTTAAATTCCACATGTGAATGAGATCATATAATTCTTTCTCTGATTGACTTATTTCCCTTAGCATAATACCCTCTAGTTTTATTCACGTTGTTGCAAATGGCAAGAGTTCATTGTTTTGATGGCTGCATAGTATTCCATTGTGTATATGATGGCTGCATAGTATTCCATTGTGTATATGTATACCACGTCTTCTTCATCCATTCATCTGTTGATGGACATCTAGGCTCTCCATAGTTTGGCTGTTGTGGACGTTGCTGCTGTAAACATTGGGGCACACGTGCCCCTTCAGATCATTGCAGTTGTATCATTGGGATAAATCCCTAGTAGTGTAATTGCTGGGTCATAGGGTAGCTCTATTTTTAACTTTTTGAGGAACCTCCATACTGTTTTTCAGAGTGGCTGAACCAGCTTGCATTCCCACCAACAGTGTAGGAGGGTTCCCCTTTCTCTACATCCCTGACAACATCTGCTGTTTCCTCAGTGATTAATTTCAGCCATTCTGACTAGTGTGAGGTGGTATATTTCATTATGGTCTTGATTTGCATTTTCCTGATGCTGAGTGACGTGGAGCATTTTTTCATGTATCTGTTGGTCATTTGTATGTCTTTGGAGAAATGTCTCTTCATGTCCTCTCCTCATTTCTTGATTGGATTATTTGTTCTTTGGGTATTGAGTTTGGTAAGTTTTTTTTTTATATATAGATTTTGGATACTAGCCCTTTATCTAATATGTCATTTGCAAATATCTTCTTTCTAATGGTTATTTTTTACTTTTGTCAATGCTTTCCTTTGCTGTGCAGAAGTTTTTTTAATCTTGTTGAAGTTTCAATAGTTTATTTTTGCCTTTGTTTCCCTTGCCTTTGGAGACATGTCTAGCAAGAAGTTGCCGCGGCCGAGGTCAGAGAGGTTGCTGCCTGTGTTCTCCTCTAGGATTTTGATGGATTCCTGTCTCAAATTTAGGTCTTTCATCCATTTCGAGTCTATTTTTGTGTATGGTGTAAGGAAATGGTCCAGTTTCATTCTTCTGCATGTGGCTGTCTCATTTTCCCGGCACCATTTATTGAAGAGACTGTCTTTTTTTCCATTGGATATTCTTTCCTGCTTTGTTGAAGATTAGTTGACCATGGAGTTGAGGGTCCATTTTTGGGTTCTCTATTCTGTCCCATTGAAATGAGTGCATCTATTACATTATTCTCCTGCCTAGGGTAAGTCGTGATCTTTTTTTTTTTTTTTTAAAGATTTTATTTATTTGACAGAGAGAGATCACAGTAGGTAGAGAGGCAGGCAGAGAGAGGGGAAGGGAAGGAAGCAGGCCCCTGCTGAGCAGAGAGCCCGATACGGGACTCGATCCCAGGACCCTGAGATCATGACCTGAGCCGAAGGCAGCGGCCCAACCCACTGAGCCACCCAGGCGCCCCAAGTCGTGATCTTTATTTGATAATTAGGTTAGCCATCCTCTATTCTGTGAGACCCTATCCCTAACCTTTAAGGGAGGCTAGATGAGCCTCCCTTCTTCTCTTTTTATAGCACCTGATTCCAATTCTTACCTGTAATACAGTATTCACAATGTCCTGTAATTGTGTGTTTGGATCTGAAGACCATGTTCCCCGAAATAAAGAAGCCTTCACGTGTTAAAATAAGGGAAAGACTCTACTTCTCTCCCAAAGATGCTGCAAGACAGTCTTTCCTTCTTCTTTATAGGATTTCTTCCCTTCTCTTTTAGGGTAAAGAAAAGGGCATCCCTGGCTGAATCTTGCTGGCAAGATTCCCAGGAGCTGGCCCATGGTCCTGTTGGTAGGGAGTCAGCTATCAAGGTGATTACATAGGGGATGCGGTGTAGCTCTGTCTGTCCCCAAACACCCATCCTCGGTCTCTAACACATGGTTCTCATAAACTATCCTCTTTAGATTGTTTGCTCAAGACCGTATTCTTTTTTTTTTAAGATTTTATTTATTTATTTGACAGAGTTCACAAGTAGACAGAGAGGCAGGCACAGAGAGAGGAGGAAGCAGGCTCCCTGCCAAGCAGAGAGCCCAATGTGGGGCTCGATCGCAGGACCCCGGGATCGTGACCTGAGCCGAAGGCAGAGGCTTTAACCCACTGAGCCACCCAGGCGCCTCCCCCATGACCATATTCTTAAGTGCCTCCTTGAGGATATTTATAAAACTCTTGATATCTTTTTTTAAGATTTTATTTATTTATTTGACATAGAGATCACAAGTAGGCAGAGAGGCAGGCAGAGAGAGACAGGGAGAAGTAGGTTCCCTGCTGAGCAGAGAGCCCAGTGTGGGGCTCTATCCCAGGACCCTGAGAGCATGACCTGAGCTGAAGGCAGAGGCTTAACTCACTGAGCCACCCAGGTGCCCCAAACTCCTGATCTCTTAAGTATAACAAGGTAAGCAACTGATATCTGCTATCACATTAAGCTACTATACCTCTGCTTGCAGAGAACAAGGCTCTGAAGGGAAGGGATAGAGAACAGAGTCTTTATAGGAAGGAAAGAGGGAGGGGGGGGATAGGGACAATTGGTTCCCCACGTGTGAGCCCTGGACTAGCAGCATTAGCATTTAGAATGGAGTAGACATGCCAAGTCTCAGGCTCCGTGCCAGACCTACTGACTCAGAAACTCAGCAGTTTGCTTTAGCAAGTTCTCGGGATGATGTTGACCCTGGCTAAAGCTTGAGAACCACGGATAGAGACACACCCACGTGCATGCACATGTTCACACACACCAGAGCCAACTCTGATCACCTTTCCCCCCCCCCCTCTCCTTTTACTGTCGAGTTAGATTTCATTTCACAATTCAGGACAGTGTTCCAGGTGTCCATTATTGATTAATCAATTAAGGACTGTCTGCCTGGGCTGTGCAGGAAGGGGAAGGAGGTTGCATGTGTCAGGTACAAAAGCATGCTCAGCTAGGCACAGAAGCAGAGGCAAAGACTACAGACAAATAAATACTTGAGATGTTAGCATATCACTTTTATTTCTCTGAGCCAGCAGCTACTCAAACTTGCATCTGCCTGGGAATGCCCCTGAGATTTCATTACTATGCAGATTCGGTTTCAGTGGGCCTTGGGGCTGGGTCCTAATTCTGCATTTCTAACCAGCTCCCAGATGATGCTGGTGCTACTGGTCCCAGGGTCTCCGTTTTAATACCCAGCCTCTCAACTTGATTATCTGCCTCAGTGTTGTGACTCCTCACCAAAATATTTTTAGCAAAAAGAAAATATATACCATTTTATGAAGAAAAAAATGCGAAACAGAGTGATACCTGGCAAAAGATGCTGCAGGACAATTAACTGCAGAATCCGAAGCTATCTTTTGCGCAGTGCTCAGCCACTGCTCCCGTGGCCCCTGCCTCTGTCAGACATGCGCTGTCGCGCCAGGAGAAACCTCCAAAGCCTTTCCAGCTTTATATTTGTTTGTTCTTTCACACTGTTTTCTACCTTTGGTTCAGTGCAACGTGGGAGACAAAATGGTAAACGGCATTTGATGACTGATGTCTTTTCCCTGCTCTCTCTATTAAATAAAATCTACCTGCTGACAATTACAGAGTGCTCCTAGGCAGGTTTAGAAATGTCACTAAAATCAGGCCAACAAATACTTTGGAACCTGTTCTCCCTAGGGTTCCCTTGCCTTATAGCAATAATAATAATACATTAAAGCCTCCTCATCTTCTCTTCTTTGACCTTCCTTTTCCTGTATGTGTTTCTTCTCTTCCTAGGCATGCTTAAGTCATTATACTTAGTTTTTATCTAAAAAAAAAAGATGCTCTGTCACTGTGGAGCACAGCTAGCCACAATGGAGACAACCAGGATCCTCTCTGCATTAAGAAGCAATACATTAGGGGCGCCTGGGTGGCTCAGTAGGTTAAAACCTCTGCCTTCGGCTCAGGTCATGATCTCAGTGTCCTGGAATTGAGCCCCACGTTGGGCTCTCGGCTCAGCAGGGAACCTGCTTCCCTTCCTTCTTTCTCTGCCTGCCTCTCTGCCTACTTCTGATTGCTGTCTGTCAAATAAATAAATAAATAAAATCTTAAAAAAAAAAAAAAAGAAGCAGTACACTAAAATGCAAAACAACAGCAACAAAACTTCCCCAAAACCCCTTTATGTTATTGTTTTTCTTCCCCTAGAATTGCACTACTTCTTTTTTTCTCTTTTCTTTTTTAAAAGATTTTATTTATTTATTTATTAGAGAGAGAGAGAGAGAGACATGAGCAGGGGCTGGGGGAGTGGGAGAAGGACCAGCAGACTCCCTGCTCAACAGGGAGCCTGACACAGGGCTCGATCCCAAGACCCCCAGATCGTGACCTTCGCTGAAGGCAGATGCTTGACCGACTGAGCCACCCAGGCGCCCCTCTTCTTTCTTCTTTTCCTTTCTCTACCTCCTCTTCCTTCCCCCTAGCAACTTCCCTCTCCTCTTACCCCTTCCTTTCTCCCTCTTTTTCCCTCCTCCTTTCCTCCCTCTTCTCTTCCTCATATCCTCTCTGGTTAGTCCCTCTCTCTCCGCTCTTCTCCCTTTGTCTCTCCCACCCCCAACTGCCACTGCTGGAATGTGCAGATGTTAGAAAAGTCTGTGCTGGGGCGCCTGGGTGGCTCAGTGGGTTAAGCCGCTGCCTTCGGCTCAGGTCATGATCTCGGGGTCCTGGGATCGAGTCCCTCATCGGGCTCTCTGCTCAGCAGGGAGCCTGCTTCCTCCTCTCTCTCTCTGCCTGCCTCTCTGCCTACTTGTGACCTCTCTCTCTCTATCAAATAAATTAAAAAAAAAAAAAAAAGAAAAGTCTGTGCTAGTGAGGTCGATGAGTGCCTCCCAGTCTGTCATTATGGATTTTCCTGATGCTGAACTCCACCAACTTCAGGCTCCCCATGTTGTAGCCACCCTAAAAATGAGTGCCCCAAGTGTCTGTTTTAAGTTAATGAATCGTTATTAAGGGATAACATGAAATTCAGTCCTTGCAACTGGAGCATAGAGTTGCAATTAACATGGGCCAAACCTGACACGGTGAAGGTAGCAGGGTGCATATCCCTTTTCTTTTGAAGGGATGATGTCATGAGGTGGCGCTTGGAGCATCTGTCATTTCTGTCTCTGGCTGGAATCCTGCGATGTGGGGCCCGGCGGCTCTGTCCAAGTCAGGGGTGTGGACGGACATCAGCCTCACACCCACAGCCTGGAATGTCTTATTGATATGGTGAAAGTATGGGCTGCAGCTTCCTTGACGGGCAAATGCCCAGAGTCTCCAAGAGCTGCCTGGGTGTGATGTTGCCACAGCCCATTCAAGCGCTTTACCCGGTCTGGGGTTCTGAGGCCAAGTGGTGATATTTTATTTTATTTTATTTATTTATTTTTAAAAGATTTTATTTATTTATTTGAGAGAGAGAGAGAGAGAGGTGAAGGGCAAAGGGAGAAGCAGACTCCCCACTGAGCAGGGAGCCTCATGCTGGACTGGATCCTGGGACTCCAGAATCAAGACCTGAGCCAAAGGCAGAGGCTCAAAGGACGGAGCCACACGGGCGCCCCCATGCGGTGCTATTTTAGCAATACTACTGGGCAGAAAGAAACTGGAGAGCAATCAGAACACCCAGTGCCTTGCCTTCCCACAGTGGTCTTGCCAGGAGGACTCCTTCCAGAGGTTTGCCCTCCTTCTCTCATCCTCCTGGCTGTGATTTCTCCCCCTGAGCTTGCTAGAAGCACTGCCCAGCACTTTTCTGATTGCATGAGGTTTCAGTGCTGCCTGCAGAAATCACATTTTCTAATCACGGGCTGAGTAGAAGGAAAACATGGGCAAGTCCTTATCCATCGATTCTCTTAGTCATTATATTTTTGAGTCTTTTTGGAAATCTTTACACCGTGCCTTGTTTATACACAGTGGCCTAGCCTTTGGTCCACATTCAACATATATGGATTTTCCCGTATGTGTGCAGCAAAGGGAGATGCATGGAGGAGGGATTTAAATACCTCAAGAGACTCTGGCCCATCTTTCACTTGATGGGCGTGTGCTCCAGATTGAGACTTCCTAAGGGGATAGCAGATTGCATGTTTCTACCTCCTGCCCATTGCAACTCTTGTGCCTCACTGAGTATGATTCTAGTATTTAAAGACTCAGTGTGTATTTTTTAAAAATTCGTATTTATTTATTTTAGAGAGAGAGAGAAAGAGAACAAGGCGGGGGTAGAGGGAGAGGGAGAAGCACACTCCCCACTGAGCAGGGACCCCTAAGCAGGGCTCGATCCCAAGACTCCAGGATCATGGCCTGAGCTGAAGGTAGACACTTAACTGACTGAGCACCGCCCCCCGCCCCGCCCCGCCGCCACCTGGTGCCCCTCAGTGTGTATTTTGAATACATGGTGATCCTTGTGTGAAACTGGGCTGCATGGGAGAGTTCTGTTTTTTTCTTTTCTTTTTTCTTTCTTTCTTTCTTTCTTTTTTTTTTTTTTTTCAAATGGGAGTTGCAGTGGAGTATTGAAGTAAGAGCAGGATTAAAAAGAAGAGTGTGGGGACTGCAATCAGACCGCCTGCTTCCACACCCTGGCACTAGCTACTAGCTGTTTTGTCCTCAATCTCTCTGTGACTCAATTTCCCATCCTTAAAGTGGGGTTAGTGTGTCTAGGGGAGGAAAAGCCTTTTTTCTCCCTTTTAAGTTGAGTTTGGGGGCCTGTGAATTAAACTGACAAAAGACAGATGAAGAGGAGAAAAGACTTACTATGCTTTACAGGAAAGAAGTAAAAACCCCAGCCTAGAGGGGCACCTGGGCGGCTCAGTGGGTTAAGCCTCTGCCTTCAACTCGGGTCCTGGTCTTGGGGGTCCTGGGATCGAGCCCCGCATTGGGCTCTCTGCTCAGCAGGGAGCCTGCTTCCCCTCCGCCTGCCTACTTGTCATCTCTTTCTCTCTCTGTCAAGTAAATAAAATCTTCTAAAAAAATTAATTAAAAAAAAAAACCCAGCTTAGAAATGGTGAGGCTTGAGCGTTTATATGCCATTTTATCAAAGGACAATATATTGTGAAGAAGGACTGGACAAAGGAAGAGGTGTGGGCTTCTAGGGGCTGCAGATCACAGAACTGTAAGTAGTTGGTGGCTACTAACGACAGATAAGGGTTATTTAGTAAGATTTGTTATGCAGACTCAAATTGGCGCCATCTTTAAGTCCTCCTCTTGCTGGCTTGGGAGACAGGTGGGGGGTACATTCGTAAAAAGCTTATGCTCTGCTTTTAGGCAGAAAAGGGGAGGGCAGAGGGTTCTTATGTCTGCTATTTAATTGCTTTTAGTTCAAAACAATCTTTATGCCAAGTGGCTTGTTTTGGTGTGGCATAGGCTGATCCTTTCTGTGTAAAGGGTAAGAAATTCTGAGGGTTGTTGCTGAGGATTAACTCTAGTGAGCCTTTTGTAAATGATACTTTTCCCTCTTGGTGTGAAGGGGAGCAGGTCTTAAACTACATGGCTCAGAAAGCACATGCATGCTCTTGGGGGACTGTCGGGGCTTGGGGGTGCCTTCCCGAAGCAGCTCCCCACAGAAACGAACATGGGCGATCCAATAGCCACGGGAATCGAGGCCTGGGCTTACTGAAGACCGAAGACCTTTCCTTTACCCATAGGGTTTAGAGTGGGCTGGGGGCTGGAGGGCCTGGCCAGTGGTTTCAGGAGGGCTTGTGTTGGGCTGGGCAGACTAAGTCATTGTTAGGAATGATGGCTGACTAAGTCATCTCTCATGGCCACTCCTCCTACTCTCAGTGCTGGCTCTTGAGCTATATGCAAGTTAAGGGTCACAGTCAGATGTAGAGCAAGCTGGTTTTCCTCCTACTCCTCTACTTGACTCTCCAGTCAATGTTTTCTCTACCCACCCCCGAATGCGTATTCCATGTGCCATTTGTCAGTACTCTCAAGGTAACCCAAGCCTCTCAGAACTCCCTTCCTGTGCTGAATCTAGTTCCTTCTCTAGGGGCTCAGCTCTAAATCCAGCTAATTGGGTAAACTAAGGCCTGCTGCTGAGGTGTTAATGAGGGTTAATGAGTTTGTCTCACCCAGGCCCGGTTTGATGTGATACAGTTAACTGCTACCAAATTATTTGATGGCACAGTCTGTCCCTTCTCCTCTTTCCTCCCTCTTCCCACTGGCCTGTTATAATTTGGAAAATGTCCAGCTTGAGTCATTTCTTTGGGCAAGTAAGCGAGCACGTGGCTTGAAAATTCTGTTCTTAAGTGGGGATGTACTAGAACGACAAAGAGATCTGAGAAGCCCCTCGTTTCCGGCAGAAGCTACTGCTCAGTTTGCTTTCCATGGGCATGGGACTCAGGGTGGGAAGAAGAGAATATAGGAAGTGTCCCCTTTGTACTTAGAAATGAACTTCTTTCCCCCGGAATCTCATTCCTCTCAAAGGAATCCCCTCATCAGATCTGGAACATTGGCCAAGTACTTCACCCCAGGGCATGTGCTCCTGTGAAATATTTGAAATCACTAGGAGCGTAGCTTGTCAACTGGTGTGCCACCATTGAAGTCTGTTTTCTACTTCTGTATCTTGGAAGCTCTTCCTTTAATGATTTGTGTCCTGAGCCTCGGATCTGTTCTTTTTTTCCCCCGCTCCTGCCATCCACCAAAATGTGTCTTAAAAGCAAGTTGGTGTAGTTACGATGCTGAATATGTTCTCTGTAAAGCCAAGAACGTTCTTGGCTGGCTTTCTGAAGCTCCAGGTTTGGGTCTGAATACCTCAGGATAAAGCAGATTGGTGAGGGGTATGTGTTCGGCTCTCTCCCATTGGTCCTAACTTGGAAACGGGGCCAACAACTAGGGAAACTGCCAGTGATTTAGTTAAGTCTGGGTCTTCTTGGGCCAGTTATTACAGGAGCCACTGTTAGGCGTCTTGGATTATCACTGGAGACAGCAATCTGACACTTCCAAGTCTGACTTCTAGCTCGTAGGCTGGCTTTCTGGGCCAGTCACTGCACATCATGTGTTGGTTTCTTGTCCTGGTCGCTGTGCATTGTGGGTGAGCGTTCAGTGTTTGTGTACTGTCCAGCCAGTGTCCGTTTTCCATTCAGTCTCTTAGTGGCGAGGTCTGACGTTTTATATCTCTTGGTGTGAATGCAATTGTCGGATAATTTCCAGGTACTCTGCATGCGCTTGGGGAAGTAGTTTTCTTTAAGAGACCCCATAGTGGCGGCTCTGCTGTGTTGCCGAGATCCCCAGGAGGGGAAGGACTGCCTCCACTAGATTCCCCTTGGGTGTCCAGACTCTCCTGTCTGGGAATTGTTGCGCAGGGCAGCCCGACTTGTGACAACTCTGAAGGACCCTTCTGGCTCCAGGGCTTCCATGACACTCTCCTGAGACACTGGCTTGGATGGCTCACCTTTTCTCTCCTCCGAGTTCTGCTTCTCTTTCTTCCCCGAGTGTGTCTGTCAGAGACGTTCACGATAATCTTCCCGTTTGAGAATCTCCTGTCTCAGTCTGCCTCCCGGGGGATATTACCTATAACAATCCCTCTTTAAATTTTCCTAATTTGAGTGTGCCATCTGTTTCCTGCTGGGACCATGACTGACACAGGATATTACATTTATTATTTATTCTGTTAAATGCAGGTTTATGATTCACAGCAGGACTCTGTTTGTTATTGTTACTGTTTTTTTTTTTTTTTAACATAAATTCTGGTCTGTTGGATTTACACACACACACACATACACACACTCTCTCTCTCTCTTTCTCTTTCTCTCTCTCTCTCTCTCCCTTTATAATGCCCAATGTATATATCTAGGATTCAGAACTTAACAGAAGTGAGGTACTGCACAGAGAAGGAACAGAAGTAGCATGTCTTGCTTTGGACTTGCTCGAAGATTATCAGAGGCAGCTGAGTGCCTGATTAGGGTATGGAAATGACAAAACAGCTCATTTGTTGCTATGCTATACACCGTTTGTACTATGCCTGACATAGCTACTCTGCAAGAATAGGCACCTGGAATCTGTGCATTTTGGATTACTGCAGTTTTCACAGATACTGGCCTCTCTTGGTTCTTGAGCCAAGTTCAGCACCCCCAGGATAATATCATCAGAGGTAAGAAGCAGGCTCAGTACTCAAATGGCAAAGGAAAATATGCCCACATGCTCTGGAAAGTTCTTTTTCTGCAGTTTCTGTGAGATGTAGACTTAGAGCCCAGAGGTTTTTTTTTTTTTTTTTTTTTTTAAAGATTTTATTTATTTCTGACAGAGAGAGATCTAGCACATGAGCAGGGAGGAGAGGCAGAAGGAGAAGCAGGCTCCTTGCTAAGCAGGGAGCCAGATGCGGGACTCGATCCCAGTAACCTGGGATCATGACCTGAGCCGAAGGCAGATGCTTAACTAACTGAGCAACCCAGGTGCCCCAGTCCAGAGCATAGGCCCAGGAACCAGACTGCCTCGGTTCAAATCTTACCCACCATTCACCTGCTCTTACTGCCTTGGGCAAGCACTTAACCTCTCTGTGCCTGTTTTCTCATTGTCAGATGAAGAAGACAACGATAATAATCTGATCACAAGTAGTCATGCTTGAATGAACAACTTAATCTAGATGAAGAATTGAAGCTTATGGCTGGCAGGTAGTAAGCATCATATGACTATTTGTCATCTCCTCTTACTTGTTTTCCACCTAGAACTTTAATATTCCTGTGTGCCTAGATCTGTTCATATTTTCCTATTTATTTTTTTCTTTAAGGAAAGAAATCACAGAGGAAGAAAAACAGAAAGACTTTCCAACCATAATATCATGATAGCCTTCACCTATGTTTTCCTCTAGCATGTTTCTTTTAAATAATGAAAAATGTGTTATGGCAAAAAAATAAAATAAAGCTTAAAGACAAGAAATATATATTTCATTTCCTCCCAGTATATCAGACCAAGTTTTAATATTCATAACATACAAAGAGTACTATAAATCAAGAAAAAAGACAAAGCACCCAATAGACATATGGGCAAAGTATATATGTATGGGCAATTTATAGAAGAAATATGAATAACCCAATTAACATATGAAAAGATAAGTAACCTTACCAGCAATACGAAAGTGCAAATTAAAATTAAGATCCCTTGCCATCTGTTATTTTGGCAATAATGGCAAATGAGCAAACAAGATTCCTTTATTCTTAACCAGCACCGTCCCCACAACTGGGTTTTGTCCCAACCTACCACTAGCACTTTGGAAGCTGTTCATCTTCTGTCCATGCTAGTGTTTGCTATTAAGTTGAAATGTGGTGTTTTTTTTGGTTATGAATTAATGTTTTCCTATCAACCTTTAAGATTTCAATATCTGTAACCCCCCCCACCTTTCATTTTCTGCCTTTACTCTCTCCACATCTTTTTGCCGAATTAATTGTTGGCCTGGAAGATGGAACACTGTGATTCTCTTGGGTATTTTCTTCATTTCTTCAACTCTGTCCATTCTGCTACTCAGCCCATATATTCGTATTGCCATAAATCACGGTTTCAATTTCTGAGAGCTGCTTTCATCTTTTTCATAGCACTCAGTTTTGCTTTTCTGAGTTCGTTTTTCTCTTGAATCTCATGAGCTGGGACTGCCATTTGGGACTTTGGATTTTATGATACCCCCTTACCTTTCAGATGAGCCATCCTTTTCTTTCAACTACTTTAACAGGTTTCTCTTACCTGCAATCAAAATAATGTCTGACCAGGACCCTTCTTGAGAACACTCAAGTGGGAGAGATCACATCTAGTTCATTGAATCAGCAAAGGCTTTATGTGGCTGTTGGTGACATTTACTTTCATGGATGGCTTAGATATACTACCAAGAATGGGTAAATTGTTTCTGGTTGAAGGAAGAAGAGTAAGAAAAGCAGACCAGTGAAATGAAAAGCTGACCAGTGAAATGTTTAAGAAGCATTATGATTTGGCATGATCCCAGCATAGAGGGCCCAGTGAAAAAGTTGGAAATGTATTCTGGAGACCTTGTATGGAGGGCCTTGATTGCTAGGGAGAAGACTTTGAAACTAGTCTGACATTGAGGAGATGGTCCAAGGGTTTGAATAAAAGCATGGCATAATGGAAGATGTAGTTCAGAAGGATTAATCTGGCGACAGTATGCAGAATGGATTGGAATGGTGACTAGTAGGACAAGTAGAGGAGACTCCTGAATTAACTCAAAGTGTAATGAAGGTTGGAACATATGGAAATGGGAATATTTCACACCCTAGGCAGTATTTGGCTATAGTGGTATTTTTATGTTCTAAGGTTCAAGCAGTAACAGGTAATAGTTATAAAATGCAGACTGGCTGACAAAGTAACTCTCGCTGTGTTAAAAACAAACCCACTCTTTACTCCCCCTTAAAATATTAAATGAATAGTTTCTTCTAATATTCCAACCAGTGACATTGACAACATGTGTGCAATTAGTATTGCATCCTTTGATAAGGTCTTTGGAGAACTCAATCTTTAGAAATGTGTTTCTGAAAACGAATTCCTAATTTTTCCTCTAGAGTCCTCAGCTAAACAGTCTCTCTCTTACTTTTAGCATGTTTCAGAATAATTGTATTGATCTGGCTCCTTGAGTAGTTTCGGGGAAAATCTGCACTCTGAAGCTTTTCTTAACTTCAGAGACCCAGGGGAATGGAGGTTCGCCCCTCCCAGTAAAGCCAATAAGCTCAAGAATGCTGGAGTGAGAACAGGATAAAATAATTCGCTTGGTAATAGCACGTCTAACCAAATTTACTTTCCCTCCTGGGACTACATATCAGTACTGTAAGAGCTGGAGGTGAGGATGGGGACAATACATATATTTTTGGAGGACAGTGGGTTCCATGGTATACTGTCCAGAGCTATCTTCTAGGCCTTCCAGGACTTAAGTGTTTATTCCTTCCACTTCTGGGAGTGCTGTCAGCCCTCTCTGGGAATTGCTCTTGGTTGAAAATACCACCTGGCTGGGGCACCTGGCTGGTTCAGTCAGTAGAGCGTGAGACTCTTGATCTTTAGGAGGTGAGTTCAAGCCCTGCATTTGCAAAGAGTTTACTTAAAGTGCCTTTCTCAAGGTCACTTTTGGTGGGGAGTTTAATACATACAGTGGATGGTCTCTTTGGGGGTACAAAGGGCCCAGCTCATCAGCCCAACTTGGCACAACTCTGAAAGACCATCCCAGATTCAGGGCTCCTCATGGAATTGGCTGAGACCTTTTGTAGAGTTTCCTCTTACTGGGTGTACCAAATTAACATAAACTTAAGGGTTTAAAACAACACAGATTTATTATCTTAGGGTTCTGGAGGTCAGAAGTCTGAAATGTCTCTCTAAGAATATGAATATTCACAAAAATGTTTACAGAATTATGGGAAACCAACAAAAAAAAAATAAAAAAGGAATTAAGATGGGAAACATCAATCTTTTACAAAGCTCATTTCTTCTGTATTTTATATGCTCAGTAACAAGATACAAAATGAGACATTTCATTTTCCAGTGTCTTGGTGTCTGTTTTCACTCCAGGGTTTTAGTGAAAACAGTAATTTACATGATAAGATAAAAGCAGTATATAAAAACTTAATAATATTGCAATTTTCCCAGTCCTTTCTATGTATATGATATTAGACAAGGTGCCTCTAAGTAAAAATAAAACAGGAGTAATGAATTGTTATCTATGGAATTTAGTAAAGGCTTTTAAAATTTTTTTTAACGATTTATTAAGTGATCTCTGTATCCAGCATGGGGCCTATACTCATGACTCCAAGACCAAGAGATGCATGCTCTTCTCACAGAGCCAGCCAGGCACCCCTAGGAAAGCCTTTTGTACATGCTTCCCAGAAAATGAGAAGGTGAATGACTGAAGTGACTGTATAATAAATCCTTGTGCAAATTAAGTGCTTTGTGGGGTACCTGGCTGGCTCAGTTGGTAGAGTATATGACTGTCGATCTCAGGGTTGTAGGTTCAAGCCCCACATCGGATGTAGAGATCACTTTAAAAAAAAATCACATGCTTTCAAGCTCCTCCTTTTCAAGATACTTGAAGGAGGACCTAATTAAGTTGTCGACTGCTATGTCATTAAAAATACTTTCCTTTTTTAAAGATTTTGTTTATTTGAGAGAGAGGGCGAGCAAGTGAGTGTACCAGTGGGGGAGGGGCAGAGAAAGAGGGAGAAGCAGACTCCTAGCTGAGCAGGGAGCCCATGTGTGGGGCTCCATGTGGGGCTCAATCTCAGGACCCGGGACTCATGATTTGAACCAAAGGCCGATGCTAAACTGACTGAGCCACCCAGGTGCCCCTAAAAGTGTTTTCTGATGATATAAGCACTGTTGGACTTTCAGCATATAACTTGGATTGAAGTGACTTGGCTAGAATAAATCTATTTGTGTTCATTTACTTAACTAGGTGAACAAGGTTTTTCCATTTAAACAATACAAAGTGACTATAAATTTTTAGGTTCCTAAGTACATTATTTAGTTCATCTCATGTATGGCTCATTTTGTGTACAGGTCTGGCATACTCTCTGGAGGTTGCAGTAAAGAGCCACCCCTGTGCTGTACATTTTTGGTTTGTTTTGTTTTTCTTTTCCTTACCAGTTAGACAAGAAGGCATGACTTGGGTTGTCTTTCTCCTACCTCTTGGGCACGGGGCTTCTGGGCACTAATTTTCGAAAAGAAGTGGCAGAGAGTCCTTGTGCAACATTCTTCAGAAGAAAGAACATTAGCTCCATCACTTCAAAATTACTTGGCAAGATGCTTTCAATACATACACAATACACAGATAGTATTTGCTATATCACTAGGGATCTCTAAGGCACCAATAAAAATTTAGTAATGCATATATTTCCTTGATAGATTTTGAGTGTCTGATATTCTAAGCTTCTTCAATTATACATTTTCTAGGAAAGCAGTCTTTTTTTTTTAAGATTTTATTTATTTATTTGACAGAGGGAGATCACAAGTAGGCAGAGAGGCAGGCAGAGAGAGAGAGGAGGAAGCAGGCTCCCTGCTGAGCAGAGAGCCCGATGCGGGACTCGATCTCAGGACCCTGAGATCATGACCTGAGCTGAAGGCAGCAGCTTAACCCACTGAGCCACCCAGGCACCCTCTAGGGAAGCAGTCTTTAAACCTATTATCCGTAATAACTAAATTCCACTTATCCAAGTTGGGAGTTGGGATTTTCCGAGACGTTACTTATCCTTAACTTATCTCTTTTGTTATACTTAAGACAAATGAGACAGAAATTAAACCATTGTATTCATTGCACTTGTTAGTGTCTTAACACTATTAAAACCAGGAAAAAAAATCAGTGAGAAGTGACTTGCTGTTAGATTAAATTTTAATTTTGAGAAAATTTTGCAATCATTGCAAAGAAAATGTTAGTTAAGTTGATGGTGAGCTAGACTGATTTTAAGTGCCCCTGAGAGGCTGAAGAAGAGAGGAGGGAAAAAAATAATCATGCCACATTTGACTCCGGAAAGTAAGCAACTTCATCATACATCAATGCCTAAAATATGAGTGAACATTAGAATTGCAGATGAGTTAGTGGAGGCAAGAACTCTGTCTTCTTTTACATGTTTTTGTTTTGCATTGGGCTAAGGAATTTTTTTTTTCCTATTACAAACTAAGAAAGAATTCCCAACTTTAAGCAATGGCATGGACAAGTTACAATAATGAAATGTACGCTTTATTGAAGATCTTCCTCTTTCTAAATCATATTGGTGGAATCTAATGAAATTGATTGAGTACAAGAATAGATGGTATTCATGGCAAATGTATGCTGAATTCCCAAAGCATGATGCTTTGTGTGTAAATATGCTCAGGTTCCAGAGCGATTGGGTTTTACATTCAGATGAGGAGCCAGGTCCTGGTGGATGAAATGATCAGGTCTTGGGATGCTGACCTGTGTGATTTGATTAAGTGCCCCTTGGAGAATGAATAGTCATCTCTAACTCTCTACTTCATGCTGCTCCCAAGTGATGATTCTTTTTATGCTTTTTATTTTATTTTTTTAAATTTTATTTTATAGATTTGTTTACTCATTTGAGAGAAAGAGAGAGATAGAGTAAGTGAGAGCATGAGCGAGGAAGGGGCAGAGGGAGAAGGGGAGAGAGAAACCTTAAGCAGACTCCCCACTAAGCATGAAGCCTGATGTGGGGCTCGGTCCCAGGACCCCGAGATTGCGACCTGAACCCAGTTCTGGAGCTGGCCACTTAAACAACTGAGCCACCCAAGGCACCCCTAAACATTTTATTTTTAAGTAATCTCTATACCCACCGTGGGGTTCGAACTCAAACCTGAGATCAGGAGTTGCATGCTCCACTGACTGAGCCAGTCAGGTGCCCCTGAATCTTCCTTTTTAAACAGAAACTATATGGGGATTTCTACCTTGATTATTATTATTATTGTGTTTTGGGATTTGTTTTCCTCTACCTTTGTTTTGAATGTAAGCATGATGTACCTCCTCTGTCCAGACAAGAGACCACAGTGGGAGTTAGGTGGAAGCAAATCTGAGAATAGAATTCAGCTCTTTTGAATGTGTGACCTCAGGCAAGTTACTAGGATTTAGAGCTTGGATTTGCAGCTGTATTACCATTTACAAAATATGTAATGTTCTTACTCACCCCTCATATATCAGCTCTGTAAGTCCTAGAAGAGCTCTTGCCTTTTTTTTGTTTTTGTAACACAGTTGTGCACATACCAGGACTTAGGAAATTGAGATACGTATGCCAATAATTAAACCCTATTTACATGGATGAATAAAGCAGCCCAAGGTCAGTGTGGGAAACCTGGCATCTGTCCCTGGTCTCTGGGCACTCAAACTTGAACTGCTTCATGGCAGGACGAACCCACGAGCTGTAGAATCCAGGGTTATCTCTCTCGTGATTTTTACCTTGAGTGAGTCTTGATGGCAATGAGAGATGAAAAAGGATGGTACCTAATGGCAAGATTAAGGTGAAATTCCACAAAAGTAAAAATGTGCTGTGTCTGTATATGTGAGTATTCCCCTGGGCAGTGGGGAGAGAAGAAATGTGAGTCCCAATTTTGCATTCAGAAGGAGAACCACTAAGCTGTGAATATGGACCTGGGCAGAAATACCCAGGCACTTGTCTCAAGGTGGTTGTGGCTCTTCTCTTGTGTGAAGACCTTGTATTAACCTCGTTGGGGGAAGTTACCTTACCAGAGGTCACCAAGTTCCATCAAAACCCATGGCCACCACCTTCCATTCAATCAGACCCATAACTGGAGTCCTGCCATAGTATGCTTAGTAAGGGACAAGTTCAGAGGCAGAGTGGGGAGGATACAGCTTAAACATTGGTAAAACAGCAAGCTTCCTGCTAACTTGTATCTGCGATAGTCTGGGAAGTCTATACGAGAATGAATTCTCAAATTTCTAGACCAGAGAAGGTGAAAGGTAACATTGGCTACATCTACCTATTAATAGATAGTTTTTGCTTCATCTAGAAACTCTACAGTCTAGACAGTCCAGACAGATTTGATACCTGAAGTGGCTGGGATGGTTGACCGAGACCTAACATAAGAGTGGCCTCTAAGGTTGAAATGCCAGAAGTAGCCTGAAGGAACTCAAGAAATCAGAAAAATTAGAACTTTGGAGTGATTTTATTGGGTGGGCCCATTCCCCTACTTCTCTTTGCACCATATCTGCCAATAAGATGATAATGACCTACTCCCTTCTCAAGGCACTGAGAAGTGCATGGCGATGGGTACTTGAATACTCTGTTGGAGTCGCCTTCTTGAGGTTCGCAATGATGGTGGGAGAGGGTCAAGTCAAACTGGGCTTCCTCATTTCACTGGGAAGGATGGAATCTCAGAATGGTAAAGGTTAAGGGGAGACATGTAACTACTAGAGACAGAATGGGTCCAATTACTGTTAAGGGCAGCAGAACCAGAGTGGCAATTAGGCCGTTTTGTTGTGTAGGGAGCTCTGAGGATGGCTCATTGATTTCCGCATCCTTCAATGAAAAAAGTTACCAGTTCATTGTCACAGTTCAGCTTCCCCAGGACCAAATTCTAAGGCAAGATGTGCATTGTGAAATTTCAGACTGCTGTTGGGGATTAACACCCATGGGAGAGTGGGAAGCAGGATTAGGCAGAGGGAAAGGCTGAATTGTGACATGGTCACAACAGAGGCTACGACTAATCCTGCAGTGAGCTCCGAAGCTCATTCTGTGGACGTGATTCTGATCTGGAGCAATGTTGCCGGGCCTTTATGCATCTGCAGTGATCAGTTATTTGATATGGGCTGCTCTTCAAAGGGAACATGATCTTTGGCAAGGATGTTCTTTCTTCAGGCCCAGGCAAGGCTTCAAAGAGGGACTCAGTTGAGAACTGTTGGCTGTCAACCCTCAACAACGAGGGGGAATGAGTGCTTTGGTCTTAAAAAGAGGGGGTGAGTTTTTGAGGGGTACCCTAGGGTACCCACAATGCTTACTGAAGTAGTGTAGGAGCTGTAAAATTTTGGGGGTGCGATATCTAGGTCGAGTAAAGAGATCTGACTTGTGTTATCATAATGAGAATCATTGCCTCCATGGACCTGAGTCAGGTTACAGAAACAGCCCCTTGAATAAACAGGTATTGGGTCCCCTGGAAAGAGGATCCTTGTGACATTGTCCTAAGCATGTGCTACAAATTTGCCTCAAAACCTTCCTCCAGGGGGATGGGGATCCATTTATCAGAGTGTTCACGGACTGGGGAACAGGAAAGAGAGCCTCATTAGGGATTGCCAGTTAGAGGCTCACCTAATCCTGGAATTGTCAGATGTTGCTGTAGTTTATTAAGCTAAGTAAGTAAGTAAACTAAGCTTACTTAGCCGGAAGTTAGATGACGAATGGAGTTTTAGGCTGAGACTATGGTTATTTCCCAAGTTCTAGAATAATGGCTGGGAAAGACATACTCAGGATCTGGCAGAATCCCTACTTTGACTCCTGTATTCATAGAGTCGACTACCATTGTAGTAGGCACAGTGAAAACCCCCGTGACTCCCCCCAGCATCCACACCAGGAGAATAAGCCCAAAGCACTATTTACTTTCTCAAGGCAACTGCAAATACTGGTGTCACCATGAAAATTTTGAAAGATGGTGGGAAGGATGATTCCAGTCACATCCTTATCTTAATTTGACTGTCTTAGGCAGAGGCCATGTGAGTCTTGGAGAAGTGTTGTAGAGAATCACACAGTTGATGGGGTGTTGACTCATTTCATTGATTGCTGCGTATGTGATCTCTTCCCTGCACTAGTCAACATAGTGCTTGGAATCTACCTGGGCAGGAGAAGCTTCTTCCTGACCTCTGGGGAATAAACTCCACTTCTCCTCTTTACTCCTCACACCATCCAGCACTTCAATAGCTTAATTCTGTATGAAATCTCTCTTCTTGAATCACCTTCTGTAGCGTTGCAGGTTGAATTCCCTGGGAATCAAGATAAAAGGCAGATGAGCACCCAGGGTATTTATTGTATGCAGGGAGAGGTTCAAAGCAGGCTTGGGCAGAGGGAGAAGTTGGGTTGCAATGCAATCTTGACTGACTTTCCAGTCAACGTCACATGGAGCTCTGAAGCTGGGGTGTTCCTTCAGAATTGTCCCAAGGTGTGGTGTGAGTGTACAAGTACATCGTATACTCCTGTATTGAGCTGGATGGGTAGCGGGAGGATCTTGGATAGGGGTCTTTTTTTAGCTGAAGCAATCCCCAGATGGGATCTGAAAGCAGAGGGCTGATCTACCATCTGTAGTCTCAGTAACTGGGGATGTCCTTTGTTTTTCAGGTGGGATGTGGATTATACCCAAATCACAACCTGCATTAGAAGTGAGCAGTGGAAGGAAGGAAGGTGTTAGGATGAAGGAGACAGCACAGATGATGATGTGATGCTCCATTGTATGGTCAGCTCCTCTTGGCTGGCTGGAAGAGACTTGGACAGCTTCCGCACTGGCCAGTCCCATGGCAGAAAGGGTATTTCTTCACTCCAGTGGTCAGTCTCTGTATTTCTTTTCTGTGCAAGCTCATATTATGCTTAGCCAGAGAATAAAAAGAGCAGCATTTATGCCCACACTTGTTAGACATTTACTGTAAGCTGTATGATTGCATTAAGTGTTCTCTACGTTATGGGAACTATTTCAGAGGGAAAGCTTCCAAAACAGCTCGTTTATGGCTACAGCGAACTTCTCCTTTGCAATTGCACTTGTCAAAACAGCCTGTCCCACATTCTCTCTCCCCGACCCTCACTCCTTAGCTTTGTCTGGGAAGAAACGAGAGCTAATGAGAGAGAGAGAGCGAGCAGCGAAATGGAGTTCAGAAAAACCGCTGAAGAGATGCCTGGAAGACTTCTTGAAAGCAAGCTTGACCATTTTGCACCCTTTCTTAAAAATGCATGGAGATGATCCAATTAGTTGGAGAGCCGAATTTTTCTCCCCCCGCACGTGTAAGAAGATGAACAGTAAGAAAACACTAGTTGGTGACTTTGCAGCTGAATGTCAAGCAGATTCCTCGAAAAGAAGGAGATAATATTATGGATAATGGGAGGTAAGGGCGTGGGGAATTTATCAGGAACGTTGCGACAGATTTCAATGATGCAGTGAGGGAAATTTACGAACAAGTGACTGGTAGAAAGAAAAACTCAGAGTGAAGAATGGTATCACATTTGCTGGTGCCTGAGCTGGCAGGGGAATGGAGGAAGAAAAATAGCACATGTGTGGAGTCTGTGTGAGACACAGTTCCTCAGAAAAGGAGTGCGGGTTGAAACCAGCTGCTCCTGGGACATTATTCCAGGGGCTCTCGTAGGAAAGTCCCTCTCACCCTCTCTCCCTGCTGCCCCGCCAGGTACCTTTGAAATTTTCTCTTAGAAATGACTTTGTTGTGCATTGTTTTTCTTATAATTGTATTTTGAAGCCTACAGCATCTGGCATGAGCCTCCATGTTTGGCTGTATTCTGTTAACACTTTCTTATTATTTGGAAAATGTGAATCCTCTCACGAGTGGAAACGTGACAACTCATGTTTCCTGGGGAGTACCTACATGTGATATATTCCTTCCTTAGCTCTTTGAGAGCGTGGGGCACGCACCTGAGATGATGGACAGTTAGAGGAAAGGTGCGGAAAAGAGAGGAAAAGCCCATCAATGGTCCCGAAAGATCCGCATTTGCTGTTTGGCAATGCACCTTCAGGCCATGGGAAGATGGTGTGGTGGAGTCAGTGCCCTGAGTTCAAATCCCAGCCTAAACTGAACTTGTACAATTGTGGCAGTATTGATAACCGTAAAGAAGAAGTTAAAAGTTATAATATTGGGGCGCCTGGGTGGCTCAGTGGATTAAAGCCTCTGCATTCAGCTTGGGTCATGATCCCAGGGTCCTGGGATCGAGCCCCGCATCAGGTTCTCTGCTCAGCGGGAAGCCTGCTTCCTCCTCTCTCTCTGCCTGCCTCTCTGCCTACTTGTGATCTCTGTCTGTCAAAGAAATAAATAAATAAAATCTTCAAAAAAAGTTATAACCATTTAACTATAAATCATGAGTTAAAAGATATTTCAAGTAGAAAATATATTTCCCTCAATTGTGCCACACTCATGGGGCAACAGCTTTCATTGTTCCGGGTCCCTTCCAATATTTGTTCTCATGTACCTTTAAAAAAATTTTGTAGATATAGATTATTTTATATTCTGATTTTTTCACATAAAGATAATTTTTACATATTATTACATAGTCTTAATAAATATAAGTGTTATGGATTTCTGTGGCAAGTTTTACTCAGTTGTATTCTTTTTTTTTAAGATTTTATTTGTTGGGGCACCTGGGGGCTCAGTGGGTTAAACTTCTGCCTTCAACTCAGGTCATGATCTCATGGTCCTGGGATTGAGCAGAGAGCCTGCTTCCCCTTCTCTCTCTGCCTGCTGCTGTGCCTACTTTTGTTCTCTCTCTCTCTGTCAAATAAATAAATAAAATCTTAAAAAAAAGAAGATTTTATTTATTTATTTATATAGAGAGTGAGCACAAGCAGGGAAAGGAGCAAGAGGGAGAGGGACAAGCAAGACTCCCTGCTGAGTGTGGAGCTGGATACAGGGCTTGATCCCATGACCCTGAGATATTGACCTGAGCTGAAATCAAGAGTCGTATGCTGAACTGCCTGAGCCACCCAGGCACCCATACTCAGTTGTATTTCTTTAGGACAGTTTGCTGGTTTGTAATTCTTGTACTACAGAGCAGTCTCAAATTTGAGGACGACTGCTACTGTTCAGAGGGTTGTGAATGTTTAGACAGCTTTTGAGATATTGCTAGATTGCTTTCCAAAATGTTTACAGCAGTTTAAAATGCACTAAACATTTACACCTCACTTGCCAGCCTTGGGTGTCAACATTTTAAGTGGTTCTATTATTTTCATGATGTAAAGTGTGACTTTACTGTTTACCATGTATTTCTTAGAGGATTGGCAAGGTTGAATGGATTCCCCTCCACCAAGTTTGAACTTTTCTCAAAATAAAAAGTGAAAACAATATGTTTAACAAATTTATGATTCATTCTAGGGAGAGTACCAAGATTTCTGTATACCTTTATCCTCATGCCCCAGCTGGAAACCTCTTGCCACTTTGTTTTTTATCATTTTCTCTTCCTTCCTCCCCCCCCCACTCCTCTCCTTTCCTTCCTTCTTTCTTTCTTTCTTTCTTTCTTTCTTTCTTTCTTTCTTTCTTTCTTTCTTTCTTTCTTTCCTTCCTTCCTTCCTTCCTTCCTTCCTTCCCTCCTTCCTTCCTTCCTTCCTTCTTTTTCAGAATTTATTTGTTCGAGAGAGAAAGACGGAGTACTAGCCAGAGAGGGGGAGGGTGGAGGAAGAGGGAGAAGCAGGCTTCCCACTGAGCAGGGAGCCCTGTGCAGGGCTCCATCCCAGGACTCTGGGATCATGACCTGAGCTGAAGGCAGACCCTTAACCAACGTGGCCACCCAGGAACCCCTCTCTGACTCTGTTTCTAAGTGTAATTATTCCTGAACCATTTGAGAGCATGCTGAATACATTGCACTCCTTTCCCCATTAACAATATTGTATTATATTTCTCGATTTTGATAATTACACCATCGTTATGCAAAAAAGTTCTTATTCTTAGGAAATACATTTAAGTTTTACCTAATCTCCAATTCATATTCCAGTTTTACAAATTATTTCAGTAATAACTTGGAGAATAAAATTTCTTTTCTGCCCAGGAACCCATCCATGGTTCTCAATGCTCTTAGCGTTATATTTCTTTTGGAACATTTCTCAGCATTACTTGTCTTTCATGACACTGGCATTTTCAGAGTACAGGGCAATTATTCTTCAGAATATCCAGCAGTGATCAGGTAAAAGTTTAACAGATGTCTATCTGGAAAAATCATGCTGTGTAGCATTTGCCGATTTCCATGGTGTCAATACTCCCATCATGGCTGACGTCAAGCTACCGATATGATGTTGCTGAATGTGCCACTGGAAAGAACTGTGCACGGTCAGCTCTCATATGCGCTGTATGCATGAGCCAGCACATCCCTGAATGTCCCTCAGCTTGGGTTTGGTACTTGTTTTGTCACGAGTAGAGCAGGTTATGCATTTCTGTCAGGAGTGCTAAGGAAGTAAAAACTACATTCTTCTCATGTCAGGACGCATGTGATGTAGATACAACCTACCTGTACTTACTTATCTTAGAGTAAGAAAAAATTTTGTGTCCATCTGTGTTTATCTCTGTGTGTGTACACATATACACACACATACGCATGTGTGTATGCATATATACATATAATGTAATTACATGTAAATTATTCAAATTACGTATGTAAACATATGTAATTATATGTATATATACACACATATAATGTAATTTCATCTCTTCCTCAATATATGAAATAAATGGAAGTGAGGATAAAGGGATATTCTGGTTGAAGCAGAGGAAGTCCATTTCCCAGAGTCCCATTATCCCCATGTTGTGGTTCTGAGAGGGCTCTGAGTTGAACAGTTCGAGAATCACTATCTTAAATTGAGAATGTGGGTTTATTTTCAAAGGGTGTGGCATTCTGATTACTCCTAAAGGTTGCGCAGTGTTAGTAGGAAGGATTGGTTCGCTAATTAATATCATGCCTGTTTAGTGTGCCAACCTAAATGTATCAGCAGGACACATTTTTATCTTTCTTTATTTAACATATGTATTTATATATATTAATATATATTTAAATATATATAAGTATATAAAATATGTATTTAATATATAAACATGTGCATTTATTTAATATACATATGTAAAATAAGCTCTACCCCCAATGTGGGCTCAAACTCATGACCCTAAGATCAAGAAATGCATGCTCTACTGACTGGAAGCCCAATGTGGGACTTGAACTCCCAACCTTGAGATCAAAGACCTGAGCTGAGATCTAGAGTTGGACACTCAACTGAATGAGCCACCCAGGCACCCCAAACATGTAATTAAAGAGATTTGCATATCAGAGTTTAGTTTTCCTGATTCAATGATCTCATTCTTATTTCTTCAATACTGATAGACTTAGTTTAGCTGAGTGACAATAAATATCACATAATTAGCCAGCATCTGTCACCTGTGAAAGGAGGAGGTTGTGATACTCCTTGATCCCTGGGTCTGTATGGGAAAGAACATTAAAATTCCAGATCAGACCATTCCCAAGGAGAGAGAGACTAGCTTAGGTCACCAAAAAAAACAAACAACCCCCCCAAATCCCCCCAAAACCCTGCAAGACTGTCACCCCATGCACTCTTGGCCTCTTCTTCCTCAAGTTGGAAATCTTTTTTGTAATGAATCTTTATTTAGCACCAGGTCTACTTATTTATTTATTTATTTAAAGATTTTATTGATTTATTTGACAGAAAGAGCAGCAGAGGGAGAAGCAGACTCCCCACTGAGCAGGGAGCCCGATGTGGGACTCAGTCCCAGGATTCTGGGATCATGATCTGAGCCAAAGGCAGATGCTTAACTTACTGAGCCACACAGGTGCCCACACCAGGTATGTTTATAAACATGGTCTTATTTTTATTTTTCTTAAGTAAGCTGTACACTCGACGTGGAGCTTGAACTCACAATCCCTAGATTAAGAGTCACCTGCTCTACTGCGTAAGCCAGTCAGGTGCCACCTCAAGTTGGAAAGTTTGATCTAAGTGGGCTTGGACCAAGTGATGGCACTTCTTTAGCACTTACTTGTGGAAATCTGTCCTTCCCCCACATCCACACATGGTACCCTCTTCAGGTACCCATGATTCCTCCTGTGTTTTCGAGACTTTAATGAAAAAACAGCAAATGGGCAAAAACTAATGATTGTATGAAATATCCCATTTTGGGGGGTGCTCAGTTTATGGATGCTGAAATATTAGGTGTAATGCAGTGATTACATCTTTTAAAAATTATATTACATTTTACTCTAATAATAATCACATATTTTTACTTCAGTGGACTGATAGAATTTCAATATTAGAAATCTCATAAAGTAGACTTTCCTTTCAGGTTATACATTATTTATTTATTTATAAACAAATACTGAGGTGTTAATGATAAACCTGAACAAACAACATGCCTTTTTAATATTATGGGCGTTATTCAGGGATGCCAGAAGTGACGTTGATGTGGGTGTTTGTTCAGCCTTTCAGAGGTTGAGATAGAAACAGAATATGAAATTTTGTCTCAATTCCAAGGTGAAAGCCAACTTTCAACTGTTCCTAGTAGTCTGCCACTGCTCCAGCCTTTCAGAAAGGTTTTCTGAAATTATTTTTGAAATGCACTTTGGCTGAGAATTCTCCCAAGGCCCTTGGCAGAAGCAAAGCCCCTCTGGTACCCAATCACAGTGCTGCTGTGCTAGGCTTCATCTCCCCTTGTTGCTATTGACACAAATTCATCTCCCCTTCCTTGCTGGGAGAGCATTCACATTTCCTAGTGCCTCCTATTTGCTTCGTATTTTAGGTGTGTTCATCACACAGTCACTTTTTTTTTTTTAAGATTTTATTTTCAAGTAGTCTTTACACCCAGTGTGGGGCTTGAACTTAAAACCCTGAGATCAGGAGTTACACACTCCACTGATTGAGCGAGCCAGGCACCCCATACATTCCCTTTTTATTTTTACTTATTTTAAAATATTTATTTATTTATTAGAGAGAGAGAGAAAGAGAGGCATGTGGGGGCAGAATGAGAGAGAGAGAAGCAGACTCTGACGTGGGGCTTGATATCATGACCCTGAGATCATGACCTGGGCTGAAATCAAGAGTCGGATGCCTTACTGACTGAGCCACCCAAAAGCCCCCATACATTCACTATTTAAATGGAGCCCCAAAAGTAAAGAAGCTACCATGAGAACCAAGGAAGGCGTTAGATAAGTTTGACAACTCTTCTGGGTCCCATTTTGGAAGAATGGGTAGCTTGAGGTACAAATAGAACCTCTGGAAACCCTGGCTGTTATCGCTTGTCACATAGTTCTTCAAAGTACCTTGGGGTCATCAAAGAAAACAAAAGTGAAAAGCAAGATGAAGAGCTAAAACAATCCTGTACTCTCTGTGAAGGCAGAGGCCCTGCTTTTGGTTTCTTTTATGATTTAGCGCTGGACACGCTAGTATTAGATAATCACATGCAAAGTGAAGCTTGAATCCAGCAATCCAGTCCCTTGGGTATATCCAAAGATCTATTCTGGTCTACATAGAACTAAGGAAAGGAAGCCCCATGCTTTTCATGTTTTCTCTCTTCCATGTCCCCTTACTGTGATCTTTTGGTGACTCATCATTAATTCTTCCAACAAATATGTATTGTCTTCTCTGTGGCACTGACCATACTGATGAACAAGATCAATGTTATCCTTGCTTCAGGATCTAGATAATAGTTCAAGTCCTGGTCAACCTAACTTTGGCCTAGATCGTGCGGCCTCTGCTATGTGCAGAGGGCAAATCCAATGCTCTGTTAGATTTTTCAGGAAATGGTATTGCTCATGTGCTTGCAAATCCTCTTAATGTTTTGTCAAAGAATCTGAGTTCCTTGGGATATATAACCCGAGATTGAGGTTCTCTTCACTTAAAATACATCTAAGTTAAGATTATGAAATAATCAGACTAATTTCAGTCTATAGAAAACAAAGCAGTTCTAGGGGAATTATTTCTCGGGGTGTTCCACTTCTTTCCCTGGCACCATACATTCAGTACAAACCCAGGAAAAAAAAATTTCACCAATAGCTCCAGGCAGAGACCAAACGGGTTATTAAAGATTTTTACATCTTTCCAGGTCTGTAATTCTGTGGTCTTTTTCAGACTAGTGTGTTACAGGCAGATTGATCATGCATGCAAAAGGATGTGTCTGCAAAAATAGGTCACTGGGTTGTCTTTGCTGTAGCCATTAGAAACACCTACAGAATTCTGTAGATAAAATGTAATTCTCTTCTCATATGAATATTTGTCTCCTTTGTTCCTTAGATGATTTCTAGTGAAAATCCATTTTCAGTGAACTCTTTAAGTTTTTGAGGTCAAGATGCACATTGGAGGGGACTATTTTTGAAAAGAGCTAATTTGAATTAGTCAGGTCCCTGACAGGAAACAGATGATGCTTTTGAACTGGATGATTTAAGGAGAACTTAATAAGGGCACTATTTATAAAGATGTGGGCATGATATAGGGAAACCATAAAAGGTACTTCAGGAACCAAAGACTTTAGTGCTGATACCTGTAAGGATGTTATTATTGCTTGGCCTTAAGGGAGATGAAAAAATACTTACTGGGACCCCAAAAGTGAGCGTTTTTTAGAGATGGTTGCTTTTGAGTGAGAAAGCCATTTATCTGGAGGCAAATTGGCAGGGAGGGACATGCGGAAATAGATATCCTGGCCTCATTTAATTTTCTCTCTGATCTTTTGGCAAGGGTCTTCATGAGCCAAACCCATTGGACAGTAAAGGACAAGGAAGACATTGATAGAGTTCATACAGATCAGGCTCTCAAAGTGGAGAGAGGATGGAGAAGAGATTTGGAGGGACGGATAGAAGATATCCTGGGGGGCGCCTGGATGGCTCAGTGGATTGAACCTCTGCCTTCGGCTCCGGTCATGATCTCAGGGTCCCGGGATCGAGCCCCACTTTGGAAATCTCTGCTCAGCTTCCCCCCATCTCTGCCTGCCTCTGACTACTTGTGATCTCCCTTTCTCTCCTGCTCTCTCTCTGTCAAATAAATAAAATCTTTAAAAAAGAAAAGAAGATATCCTGATGCACCTTCCGTATTAGTTAGAAACCCTTCAATGTAGGGTGTAGCTCAAGGAGATTGCAAAGTCATCTATTTGCTTAAGCCATACCTCCAACTTTGTAGATTTAGGTATGCCTCTACTGAGCGCGCTGTTTAGCATGAGGCTCTAGATGGCGTGAATAAAATGGACAAAAATTCCTATGAGTATTGAGCCTTTATCTTATTGGCGGCCATTTCTGTTAGGTGTTGTTGAGTTGTAAGAGAAGGTCTATCAAGTCAGAAATTTAAAAGCGATTGCTTATAAGAAATCCCTCTCAATTATAAATCTGTCAGGCAATTACTCTTTTGAGTTCTGTATTATACCTCTCTTCTTTCTCTTCGCTTTCTCTCAATATCTCTGTCTCTCTCCCCATACCTCTTGTCTATCAGGGAGGAAAAAAATCTCCTCTTCTCTAGTCTGTTTCAAGTGGGCTTCATTTTAAGGCTCTTACTTTCTACTTACCCATATTTTCGATTTACATGTATCTTTGTATCTATAGTTTCCTATAATTTTAAAAAAAGATTTATTCAATTATTTATTTATTATTTGAGTGGGAGAGATTGAGGGAGAGAGAGTGCATCTCAAGCAGACTCCCCACTGAGCGTGGAGCCTGTTGTGGGCCTCCACCCCACGATCTAACATGACCTGAGCCAAAATCCAGAGTCAGATGTTTAACTGACTGAGCCCTACCCAGGCCCCCCTCCTATAATTTATATGAAAGTACTCTGTGAAAAGGTGGTCATCTACTTCCAGTATACATTACCTTCACCCTAAAAATGGTTGTTCATGTGACAGATGATCTTCATGCCCTATCCATTCACCTATTTGTTCATTCTCTAAAATTTCATTAGAATATTGAGTACCTTTTTACATCAGTGGTCAAAAAAAGGTCCCCCTGCAATGGCGCCCATTTCGGTCACTCCCGTAGGTTATTGGGACTGGAGTAGTTGGGGCATGTGATGGACTGAAGTCTATTGGAAGAAGTAGCTAGCAAGAGGAACAGACCAAACCCAGAGTTCAGAGTCCTATCTTATCTCCATTTGAAGCACTGTGCCCAAGAGGTGGGAGCACAGACCAGCCAGTCTGCAGAGTGGTTGAAAATTGGTGGGGAGACTTTTAATCTGGAACAGGAATCTCTATCCTACAAGGGCCAAAACTGCATCTCAGATTGTCCTGCACTCAGTGAACACTTAATGAGTGGCGACTCTTACTGAGGGGGATAGAACTGCTTCCTGCCCTCAAGTGGTATTACTCATTTACAAGGGTAGAATAGGCACTTGTTGATGGTTTCAGTGCCCCCCTCCCATTTTGGGTTTCCACTTCATCTCTTCCATTTGCTCTGCCTTTTCTTTTCTTTCTTTCTTTCTTTTTTTTTTTTAAAGATTTCATTTATTTATTTGAGAGAGAGAGAGCATGTGAGAGAGCAAGAGAGAGCATGAGCAGGGGGGAGGGGTAGAGGAGGAGGGAGAAGCAGAATCCCTTTGATCCCAGGAGCCTGGGCTGAAGGCTGAATGAGCCACCCAGGCACCCTGCTCTGCATTTTCTTAACATTTACATATACGGAACACTTCTGTTCTATTGTGAAATAACAGATTAATGTGCTGTCTTTTCCAAGCATTGTTCTATTACTTATTTCACAAGCTATAACTGATTCTATATACATACATGTATGTAGCTCTCTATCTGCATGTATGCACACATGTTTTGCTAGAGACAGGAAGGATAGGGGCACTCTGTGCCTTCACTGATCTACTCTGTTCTTTGGTTTTGGGTGTGTGTGGGGGCTTAGAATTGAACTCTTTTCCTTCATCATTTCTCTCTATTATGGTTTTGAGTACCAGCCCTGGCTTAAACTTGCTCATTGAGTTGACATTTGAAAAGAGAATTCCCTACATTTGATATGCTTTGGCATGCATTGTGTTGTCCTAGAGGAGCATGTGGGTGAAAGCATGCCCTTTGGACTGACTTTCCCTGGGGTGCATGGGCACAGGGACTCTGATATTTCAGTCTAGATTAGGTTTCATACATTTGCAGTATGCATAAAACTTCCTGTTGACATTGTTAGAAAGGCAGAAATGTAAATGATACCTCTTCAGACAGTGGTCCAATGCAGCATGGATTTATTTTTTTTCAAAGATTTTATTTATTTATTTATTTATTTCACAGACAGAGATTACAAGTAGGCAGAGAGGCAGGCAGAGAGAAGGGGAAGCAGGCTCCCTGCTGAGCAGACAGCCCGATGCGGGGGCTTGATCCCAGGACCCTAGGATCATGACCTGAGCCGAAGGCAGAGGCTTTAACCCACTGAGCCACCCATGTGCCCCGGATTTATTCATTCCTAAGAATGTCTTAACAAAGTATCACAAACTGCGTGGCTTAAACAACAGAAATTCATTGTCTCATTGTTCTAGGGGCTAGAAATCAGAGGTCGATGTGTCACTAGGGCCATGCTTCCTCAGAGGGCCTTGGCAAAGGATCTGTTCCAGACCTCTCTCCTAACCTCTGGTACTTTATTGGTTTGTGGCAGGATAACTACAGTCTATGCATGGTGTTCTCCATTGGTGAGTGTCTGTGTCCAAGTTCCACCCCCGCCTTTTTTTTTTAAAGATTTATTTGTTTATTTACTTACTTGATACACACACAAAGAGAAAGAGAGCACAAGCAGGGGAAACTGCAGAGAGAGAGGGAGAGGGAGAGGGAGAAGCAGGCTCCCTGCTGATCCCTGGACCCCGAGATCATGACCTGAGCCCAAGGCAGATGCTTAACTGACTGAGCCACCAGGCATTCTTCAAGTTTCTCCTTTTTCTAAGTATACCAATCAAATTGGATTTGGGGCCTACTGTCCTCTAACTGAAGAATTATGTAACTAAACAGTTCTGAGATAATCCTAGTTCCAAGTAAGGTCACATTCTGAGGTGTACTGGGAGTTAGAACTTCAACACTTGAATTTTGAGCAAGGCAGATCCGTAATAGTGGATGGGTTACTAGGAAGTAACATTAAAAAAAAAAAAAAGATTTATTTATTTATTTTAGAGAGAGGGAGAGAGAGAGCAAGAGAGAGAGCGAGCAAGCAAGCATGAGCAGGAGGGGAAAAGCTATAGGGAGAGTGCGCCAAACAAACTCCACACTGATCGCTGAGCCCAGTGTGGGGCTGATCCCATGACACCGGGATCATGACCCGACCTGAAACTAAGAGTTGGATGCTCATTGGACTGTGCCACCCAGGTGCCCCTAAGAAGTGGCATTTTTACATACTGTATTGGCAACTCCTTGTGCTGCTGTTACTAATTCTGGCTCCATCTTGAACTCCAGTGACCTGATGCCAACCAGTTCCAAGCATATTTTGGTCCATTTCATACCAGGGCATCTGGATATACCTCTCCCCTCCCTCGCAGACAGTGTCTTCCTTTTTGCTCAGGTTTCTCCAGTACGATCTCATGGAATGCCTGCTGCAGCTCACTCAGTAGTGACATGTGAATGACTCAGAAATATGGGGGTAATTAATACCCCATGGGCCACACTTGACCAATGGGAGATGAAATCCAGTGAATAAAAGCTTCCTTCTCTCATCCTTATGTGAATAGGTCTGAAACCCTTTGCACTATGGTCTTTAAGGATCTTGCCAAAATCAGCTACTAGTCTCCAGAGGCAGTGGCCAACTTGCTGGTTGCATTCTTGTGTTGTTTTGTCCTTACTCCTGCTCCCTGTCTTCACTCCCAAGATAAACTACTTGTATGAAGACCTTTGTCTTAGGTCAAGTGCCATGTAAGCAGAGCTTAAGATCCATGCTTCCTGGGTATTCCTGTTGTAAGTGATCCATGAACCAGTCTTGGAGAAATTCTCCAAAATTCTGTGCAAAAAAAAAAAAAAGGGTTAAAATCAGACAATATATTTGTTTGGTAGTGCATTCCTCACACCACCCTTTTACCTTAATCCTAGAAAAATACAAGAGATCTGAAGTTAGGGGCTATATGAGTGAAGGTCCAAAACCATAGTAAATCTCAGAATGAGAAACAAACCACCCTCTGTAACCAAAGTCAGCAAGTACCCAGATACTCTGGCTAGTAATGTCTGACCTCAGAAGATATCTGGGTGATGGTTCAGTGTGACTCAATTCTCAAAGCCTCATTAACTTGGTGCACTGAGAAAATTTAGTTTGGGGCCCTGTAAATCTGTGTGTCATATGTTGCCACTCCTTCATTAAGCAGGGTCCTTTGGCACTCTGGAGGTGGTCAAGAGGCGGGAAGGCCAGCAGGCTGATAGCCTGCAGGAGGTTAGAATGTGATAGTTCCCTGCTGTATCCCATATAAACAAGACTTGTGCCACCGAGAACCCTATCCCCTTCTTAAAGCTTCATTTGAATAAACCACCAATTTACAGTAGCCTTTAATTTGGCGGAACAGATTTTGTAATCTGGATGTTCTGTGCCTGCTACTTGGCTGAAAGGAGGGCAGGTTCTGAGACTAACTTTTGGCCATAAAACCAAACAGTTACTTACCAGAATGGCCAGCTCGGCAGGAAAGATGACAGCTCTGTGCTCTGAACATCAGGATTTAAAATCCCGCCAGAGTTTTTCAGCCCTAGTGCCCAGACACAGTTGGGGAAGAAATATTTTTGGGGGAGAAAAGCAGTAATAAACTAAGGAAGAGACATGTAAAATTTATGTGTGTTTGTATGTGTCTCTGGGTATAAAATGATAGCATTATCTTAGCCAAGCAGTGTATTGTCATAGTCTGGAATGTTCAGAAGAATGGTTTGTGCATGGATGATTCAACGTGGAGGAGGAGAATGAATAACAGAACATTGCAAGGATAGACCAGCTAGGCTGTCCCCATGCAAAGACCTTAAATCTATTGGTAATGAGGCCAGCCATTGAGTGGATTTCATACTACCCATGTTGTACTTGAACGGGTTTGGGCTTGGGGAGATTTGGGCATATCCCACATCTCCCTCATTTACCATCTGAGTGCTAGCCAGTTCCTTCACCTCTCTAGTAGTACTGAAAGGCAGTATTGAGGATTAATACTCATACTTATTGAGGATTAATGAGTAATGGGGATTAATGAGAAAATGTAGAAAAGTCACCCAGCTTCATTATTACTACATAGTAGCCATTCAGTAAATGGTGTAAATTATTGTAATGGGTATAAGAAAACTGTTCTATTGGACTCTAATTTTGTGTACATGGGGTATGTCTTCAGATTTTGTGTACACAGGCTTAGTTCCTGAAGTGTTTAAAGAACCTTTCAGCCATGAATGTGTGTGTCTTTGTTCACAAGGACAAGATAGAGGAAAACCTGGCATGTATTTGAGATGACTGAGTAGATGCATTTGTGGGTCTACTTGTCATGTAACATATACCTGTACTAACATTTTTGATTTTTCAAGAATCCGCTTAAATCTCTGTTTCTCTTTGTCCTGTTCTTTTTTTTTTTTTTTTTCATGATTGCTGTATCTTCTCAGCTCAGTGAGGTGTTGATAGAGAATTGTTCACGGAGAAGAAATGTCAGACAGATGATCTGTTTCCTCTCATTGCTTTTTTCCTGCATATCTGGTGATCCTTGGCTGTCCATTTCCATTTATAAGAGGGACACTAAAAAGCTTATAGGAAGCTTGTCACACCAGTGGGATTTGTCAACTGTGAATATCCCTGTAGGATTATCTGGCTGGGCCATTTTTGGGAAGGGGGGACTTTGATTAGATTTACCTCTTTCAATGGCTGTATTCCTGAGCAAGGTCTTTTTCAGTAGAGGGTAAAGGTATAATGACCAGTATTTTTGGGTGCAGAGTAGGGCAGAGGTCTGGGGAGACTTCACGATCCAGTATTGATATACTCAGTCTGTTTGTATCTTGACTGAGCTGGAGGATACCAGACACAAAGACTCTACTTTTCCCCTTCTAGAGAATAAATCTTCGATAATGTTCTGGGGTGAGCGGAAGAAGTTTCAAGGAGTGGAGGAAAGGATCTGGGGACCTAGCTGCTGCCTAAATAGATTTTAGTTCATCTTTGTTATTTCAAATCTTTTTTTTTTCCTGGCTTTCCTCCCTTCTAGAGGTACCTAATGCTGCCTTTGAGGATTTTCTTGTGTGAATTGATGTACTTCGAGTTGTTTCCTTGCTGCTGGCTTAAGATCAAGTGTTCATGTCTCCTAAAATCCTTTACTCTTGCTTGCCCATCAGCTTTCCAGTTTCTAAAATGTTGTTAACTTTTTGTGTGTCCTCCTGTTTACCAAATCCTTATGGTTTTATGCCTTTAAGTTATTGAAGTGAAATTGTTCAATCTATTATCTTTACCTACTCTTATATACTTCTGTTATGATCTTGATTAAATGTACTTAGCATAGAAGTTTTCTTTTTCAACCTTTACATAGACAGTATTCAACAAAGCAAAGTTCTGTAATGTAATGTCAGAAGAATAGCTAGGTAAAAAAGGAATGAAATAAATTTTGTGTCTTGAGCCATCCATGGCTTTGAACTGGGGCTTCAGTCCTGCCATGTCCCTAGTCCCATATCTGGTTAGAACATTTTGGAATGTTTCCCTTGAAAGTCTCCCACGTGACTAGTTTAATGAAATATGAACTGTTTTCTGGTGTTTCTCTGCATGAATATGTCATACAAAATACTTAAGCCCATGCCCCAGAATGACTTCTTAAATAAATTGTGCCTCTAATAAAATTGACCTGTAAGAGTGAAAACACACAGATTAACAATAACCAGGAAGGAAAAGGCAGTGGTAAATATATATGTGTGTATATATGTATGTGTATACGTATATATGACTTTTTTTGGAGTCTGGTATAGGTTGTGCTCTCAATTCTTACTCTGTTCATTGACATGAATTTCAGTGGTCATAAATAAGGCAGCCTCATGCTCGCTGATGATGAACTTGGTTATGCAAGCTCATACTTAAAAAAAAGATTATTTGAGAGAGAGATAGAGTGGGGGGACAGTGAGAGAGAGGGTGTGTGTGGGAGAGAGAGAGAGAGAAAATACTCAAGCAGATTCCCTGCTGAGCATGGAGCCCAACATGGGGCTCAATCCCAGGATGCTGAGATCATGACGTGAGCCAAAGCCAAGAGTCAGACCCTCAACTGACTGAGCCACCTGGGTGTCCCTACAAGCTGACACTTATTCAGGCACACGTATTCTAGTTTCCCTGGAAAGCTCAGCAAATACAGCTTGTGGTCCCTTTTACAACCTGTGATCCAGACCCTTCCTCTTTGGGATGTGCTGCCTTTGTTTCCCCTTCCCACAGTATATTGAAAACTCTGGTGAAGATAGGGAAAAACAATCTCTGTTCATCTCTTCCATGGTTGCCACCATATCTTTCCTTTTCCACTGCTAGCCTGTTCTGTCTCCTCCCATCTCCTCCCTTACATCCAGAAAAAGAAAATAAAAAAGAAAAATATTGCAGATGGTTCTGAAACCCCAAACTTCTAAGGTTTGTTTATCAATTCTCCTCATGTCTGATCCAATAAACTCCACCACGTAGCTCTTGAATCAAAGAAGCTATCACTGAACCCCTCTAGGCCTCAGTTTCTCTTTTATGATTTCTGGAGAGTAGGGTCTGTGACCTCTTCTGAACCTTAATAATTGTTCTCTCCCTTATCATATACCCAGAATATCCCAAGGAGTATCTACACTTAAATTCCATGTTGGGAACTAAATGGAGAAGCAAGTTGTTGGAAAAGTCCTCTGATTAGGTTTCACCAATAGGGAGGAGGGGAAATGCATTATCAAGCAGAGAGAGAGGTGTTCTTTTTCCCTCCATAGGGCACTGGCTACTCCCTTTGGGAAAATAAGTTATTTGAAATCAAAATGAGGAAGAGCAATCCTGTGACCAGACCCATGGATTATCCAAGGGCACAGGTGGTGGGAAAAGAAAGAACTAGAGCAGGGAGCTGCTCCACTTAGTTGACTGAATAGCCTAGATAAGTAACAGTTGAATTCAGGTTGGGCAAGCCTTACCTTTCTAGGAATTGGCATGATCAGGAGTAAGACCCAAGGGGGCTTTATCCACCCCTTGGAGGAACCTTTAGAAGGTGGAGGGAAAGTAGAGGCATTGATACCAGGATACCCAGACTGCTGAGAGTTTCTAATCTGGGAATAAGGCAGACTGGAATTGGGCCTGGAGAGGGATATAGCAGGCAGAGCTGAGGGCCAGGGCTCCAGGCTTCTAGTTTTGTTTCTACAACTAACTAGCTGGGTGATTTGATCAGGTCTCATGTTCAGATTTTTCATGAATAAGGTTAGAAAATTCAATTACTGTTCTTTTTCTTTTTTTAAAGGATTTTATTTATTTATTTGACAGAGAGAGACACAGCAAGAGGAAGCACAAGCAGGGTTTGTGGGAGAGGGAGAAGCAGGCTTCCAGCCAAGCAGGGAGTCTGATGTGGGGCTCGATCCCAGGACCCTGGGATCATGACCTGAGCAAAGGCAGCGGCTTAACCTACTAAGCCACCCAGGCATCCCTCAATTACTGTTCTTTAGAATCCTAGATTTTAAACATTTTAATCATTCTGTAAAATGGAAAATGTTTCTGTGTATTAGTGAAAAGGGAATTATTTTTTTATGATCTGTTACTGCTATTAATTGGTGGCTCTATGCTAAGCATTGAACTTCATATTTTCCATATAACTGATAAGTGAGGTGGTTCTTTATCTGTAAAAAGCACAGATAAATACTTGAACAAAATTATATAGCTAATAAGAGGCAAAGCCACGATTTGAACTCAGTCTATCAACCAAAAGATTTAGGGTTGTAGAATAGAGGTTAACCTTAAATTGAAAGAGTATTCGAGCCAATAACTCCTTTGAACACATGAGGAAACAGATTAGAATCTTTGTCCCAGTACTCATTCCAGGTGTAAATTGAAGTCACTCTCTTTCCCCATCTTTCTGGGCCTCCTAATTCTAAATGAGAGAGAGAGAGAGAGAGAGAGAGAGAGAGAGAGAGAGAGAGAGAGAGTGAGTTAGTTTCCAATGCCCTAGGCTGCTGTGTGTGTGTGTGTGTGTGTGTCTCCAATGCCCTAGGCTGCTTTGCTGGAGAAAAATTGCCTCAAGCTGGTCTCCAGCTGTGTCTTTCAAGAAATAACTGCTTAGGGTACAAGGGAAGTAACCTGACCCCCTTGGAGAAACACAGCCTTTCAGACATGCTTGGCTCAGCATATCTGAAAGGTCCTTTGCTACGTATGTGATTTTCAGACCTGATTGGATGTGACTTGAAAAAACAAAAACAAACAAAAACCACTGTTTCCAGAACCTTCTGCTCTGGGCCTCATTCCATTCAAATTAGTTTATATCACCAATTTGTAGTGAGCAGGCCTTGCCAGGTTAGATCTGAGAGGAGAACCTGCCCCAGATGGTCAGAGTTGACACAAAGTTCTTTAATCATGGAAGGCAGCGCAGAGCCATTTCTAGAGTGTATAGCAAAATTGTAAGAGAGACAAAAGCCGGTACATGAGAAGTAAGGAGGGGGAAGGAAATATAGCACCCCTTTTCACCTCTGGTTCTATTTCAACAAATACTTCCTTTTTAAACTGCCTCCTCCTCCCCACTTTGAGTTTAGGATAGGATATCGAATGGTATTTTAAGATTTGATGTCAAATAAATCAAGACACCATAATACAAAATTATATATTATGTCTCCTATCATGCAAGAATAAGCTTTCAGAATGAAAAATAACTGCAAAGGAACATTTGAAAATAAAAATAGTTTTGAATTATGGATGCTTGTATCTGCTCTCAACATGCTTCTTAATTGTTCTATGGCCTTTTACTTAAGCAAACACCGAGTTTGTTTGTTTATTTATATGCACAAAGAGCTTTTAGGTGGGTCCTCCAATAGAAAAATGGGGCCAAGGATAGGAGCAAGCAATTTCCAAAAGAAACAAAAACAAATGCAAAAAACAAAAACCACACTAAACATACCAGAAGTGCACAATTTTGTTGATGCTATGATGCACACCCTTGGTGATTAATTTTATTTGTCAACTTGAGTAGGCCACAGAGTGCCCAGCCATTTGGCCAAACATTACTCTGGGTATGTTTGTTGGGGTGTTTTTTACATGAGATTAACCTTAGAATTCATAGACCACTGAGGAAAGCAGATTGTCCTCTTCAGTGAGGGTCGACCTCATGCAATCAAAGACCTGAACAGAATGTAAAGGCTGAGTAAGAGGGACCCCCTCCCGCCTGATGACTTGAGCTGCTGTATTTTCTGCCTTTGGACTTGAGCTGCAGCCTTGACTCTTCTTGGGTCTCTAGCTTGCCGATTGCCGATCTTGGGACTTCTCAGTCTCCATAAATGTGTCAACCAATTCCTTATTAAAAAAATCTTTTTCTCTAGAGAAACCTGACTAATACAAGATTTAACAATAAGACATATTATTTTATGTCCATTGTGTTAGTTAGCTAGGGCTGCCATCCTAAGGTACCACAGACTGAGGGCTTAAAAATGTACTGTCTCACAGTTCTGGAGACTGGATGTCTGAGGTCAAGGTGTCAGTAGGGTTGGTTCCTTTTGAGTGCTGTGAGGAATAACTTCTTCTCTGCCTCTCACCCAGCTCCAGATGGTTTAATGGTAATCTATGACATTCCTTGTTGGTAGAAGTATCTTGGCCTTAATGTTCACGTGGCATTCTTTCTGTGTGTGTCTGTGTCCAAATTTCCCCTTTCTACAAGGACACCAGTCATATTGGATTAGGGGTGTACCCTACTCCAGCATGACGTTGTCTTTTTTTCCCCAAGATTTTATTTATTTATTTGAGAGAGAGAGAGAGTGTGAGCATGAGCGAAAGCAGTAAGCAGACTCCCCGCTGAGTGGGGAGCCCAGTTCGGGTCTTGATCCCAGGACCCTGGGGTCATGACCTGAGCTGGAGGCAGACGCTTAACCCACTGAGCCACCTAGGCACCCCCAGTGTGACCTCATCTTAACTAATTCTATCTGTAGTGACCCTATGTTCAAATAAGGCTACATTCTAAAGTACTAGGTGTTCGGACTTCAACAGCTCTATGGAGCTCCTTCTCTATGGTGTCACTTCTGTTACCCTGCCCTGTAAACTTAAGCCACGGCCCCCTCCCCCATACCATCTTCTTAACTCAGGGACACTGTTGGATTCTGCCTGAGTTCCCTCTGTCTGTGTGGTGGCTTGGAAACTTTGTCTTCACAGTAAGCTGAGGCAATCATGGGGCTTCCCTTATCTGTTTACCCTTGTATAGGAATCATTGTCCTATGCCCGATATCCGATGTCTGAAAATCCTTAGATTATTTTGTTTGCTCTCTTAATTGTTTCAGGTTGGGGTGGTAATAGAGTCTCTATTATTCTACTTTGAACAACTATTCCCTGCCTAAATTTCATAGTAGATTTTTTTTTTTAGATTTTATTTGTTTATTTGACAGACAGAGATCACAAGTAGGCAGAGAGGCAGGCAGAGAGAGTGAGAGGGAAGCAGGCTCCCCGCTGAGCAGAGAGCCCGATGTGGGACTCGATCCCAGGACCCCGAGACCATGACCTGAGCCGAAGGCAGTGGCCTAACCCACTGAGCCACCCAGGCACCCTCATAGTAGATTTTTAATTTAATTATTTTATCGAAGTATAGTTGACACGATGTTACACTTGTTTCAGGTGTACGGCATGTGATTTGACAAGTCTGTTCATTATGCTGTGCTTATGGCAAGTGTGGCTACCATCTGTCACCATACAGCGCTATTATAGTGTCATTGACAATATTCCCAGTGTAGGGCCTTTTGTCCCCATGGCTTATTCATTTCATATCCATACTTTTTTTTTTTTTTAACTTGTCTTCCTGCTTCCAATATTTACCTCTTACCAATGCTGCATGTTTTCCAGATTAAATTTTTAGAAACACTTCCCTAGGAAATCAAGCCACCTCTTTTCTTAAAAAATCTTTAATGCCATACTATATCTAACCTCTTTTTTCTGATGCTGAAGGCCCTCTGTTAGAATGAAAAGCATTTCATCTTTTTGATTCTCCTTCCACTGGACAAAGGACACTTTGAGATCTCACTTCTTGGTCTTTGAGAGATCCAACCCGTGGAATAGGAGTAGCCCTTTTGTGCATAATCTGTGGTCTAAGGTGCACTGAAGGTCAGGGCATGACGTATGTAGGTGATGGTCAAACCTGGTGATGTTAAGATCGTGCCTTATTGAATGGAATCCTTAATTTATAACCTGTTTGGCGTATATTTGATAGAGATACATTCTGTGTAAACCACAGTACCTGGAACAAAACTTTTTATTTAATACCTCTACAAACATGCATCTTCGCTTAGCGAGAGATAAAGAAATTTAAGACCTCAAAATTGTATACAGCCATGATTTCCTCTGAATCAGTGAGGCCATTCTGTCACTGGTATTTTGTCATATATCAAGCCATGGCTATCTCGGCTGGGAAAGCTGTTACTGAATTCCCATTGTTTCTCAGTCTCCAAGACCAAGATTTAACATAAAATATTTGGGAGGAGGGATGGGAAGGAAAAACAAAACCGCGCCTGGGGAAATGTCACTTGCCGTATCCAATCTCGATTAAGAAAATAAGGAGGCGGTTCTCCCAGCATTTCACTTGTCACTTTTATTTGTCAATAGATGTTTTTGAATTTTCCCAGTTTATAATACAACCGGCGGCGGAAGCCGGGATGTCTGGAGCATAAGCTGCTTGGCTGATTATCTCGGCACTGACCTGTAAGCAGCCCCCTCTGGGGTGAAATGCAATTGAGTCTCTGTATTAACTCCAGTCCTGAGCCGGCTCCCCAGCAGTCTCGGTTATCAGGCTCAGAACACATTGAGTTAAGTAGGAAGGCGCCCAGTGGGTAATAGTTTTGTGACGCAGATGACTATCAGCAAGGCTAAGCCGAAAATGACTTCTCTGGGCCTGCCCAGGACAGGAAATCAGGGTGAAAGTTGAGGTTTTACTGCAAGGTTTGGTTTTCCATCCTCTGGAATGGTCGTGCTCCGTGGGTTAAAGGCCACTGCTGTACTCATGAATATATACTATTTCTGGCTGCTGTAACTGATTAGCTACACTTTGCGGCAGGCTTGACGAGCCTGCAAGCTTCTATTCCAGGCCTGAGGGGCAGGACAGAATAGCATATCCGTCCAAGCTTTGAGTTATCATTTGCCACGTGAAAACTGAGACCGCAACCCTGACAGCAATAAAATACATATTCAATGGAGTGAATTTTGAACCACTGTCTTCCTAGCACCGTTCCCATATTGGTTATATTGCTTTATATTTTACAGGGGGAAAAAAACCCCAAACCTTTAATCTTTATCTTTCTTAGTTTTGCCTTTGTCTTCATTTATGTACCCAAGCAGTTAGTCTTATCCATGTGATGGGAAATGGATTCAACTTCTAATATGGTGTGGCCTTAGCCCAAGACCTGGACTCTGGAGAGTACTGTATTGTGTTGAATCCCAGCTTTACTTCTGAGTAGCTGTGTGGCCCTGGGTAAATTATGGCACCTCTCTGTGCCTCCGTATCTTTATCTGTAAGATGGAGATAACAAAGTGACTGCTTTCATGGTTGTTCTAGTACTAAATTAAAAAGCAGCACTTCCAGGGATGCCTGGTAGCTCAGTCAGTTAAACATCTGACCCATGATTTCAGCCCAGGTCATGATCTCAGGGTCATGAGTTTAAGCTCCACTTTGGGTTCCGTGCTGGGCATGGAGCCTACTTGAGATTCTCTCTCTCTTCCTCATCCTCTGCTCCTTTGCCCCACTACGCTTGTGCGGGCTCTCGCTCATATATATATATAACATATATATAGCATTTTCGTGGTGTTTACCACATTCTAGACCTTATTCTCAGTTTCAATCATCAGGATTATCTGAAATCACAAAAGAATGGCAGCGTGGCTGTCTATAATGTAAAGCTCGCAGTTCAGGCTGATGTTAACCTTTCTATCCTTGACCTCAAGCCTATTTGTGAAGGGCTTTCTTTTGTGTTTGGTTATGCACATAGGTTAATTTTTCTCTGATGTTTATAACTGTTCTGTCTTACCTGACTAGAAGCTCTTCAGGTGGAGACTTCATGTTCGCTTTCACTTGTTCTGTAAATAAGGAGCAGCTAGCACAAGCAATGTGCATTTCTAAAGATTACTTTTATTTTTTTATTTTTGAAAGATTTTATTTATTTATTTGACAGAGAGAGAGAGACACCCCACAAGCAGGGGGAGCGGCAGGCAGAGGGAGAAGCTGACTCCCCACCAAGCAGGGAGCCCGATGTGGGGCTTGATTCCGGGACCCTGCAATCATGACCTGAGCCAAAGGCACACACTAACTGACAGAGCCATGCAGGTGTGCCTTAATATCACTTTTAGTAAGTGTATTTTTCACTAAATAAAAGCACTGGGTGTATGGGCGGTCTCTACACCATGGTGCTGGGAGTACAGAACTTCACGGATTCCTTATACATGGATACTCCTTTAGTGACTGATATTATTGGTTTCCATGGTTGAAAAGATTCAAGCTATCATTGATCAAGGGGTTCCTGTGTGTAGGCCTCTGGGCAGGTGCTTTCCATGGCCTGTCTCTTGGAGCACTCACAATGTCTCTGTGAAGTGGATGGCATGATTCCCACTTCAAAGACGGAGAGACTGAGGCTCAGTGCGATGAAGTTTCTTTACCGGGTCACACAGCTCCATCACTTAGGCCTGTTTTGAAGCTTATCGGTTTGTTTACAACACTGCACGGCTATTCTTCCTTTTTTTGTGTCAGAATTGCCCTTACTTCACATACAATGGATTGATTTTTTTTTCTTCCCCTTGCTTTGTGTTGCTTTGATGATGGTTTTCAGCAATAGGCATAAATGTCAAAGTTAAAAGAGGGTGGTTGACTTTAAGTTCAGAAAAATAAGCCCAGAGACTTTCCTTGCGGTGTCAGTGAACGAAATGATGGTTAACCTTTTTTTTTTTAATTACTCATTTTTGTTGGTGTATAGTTGACCCAGTGTTATGTTAGTTTCAGGTGTAAAACATAAGTGACTCTAAGTGTATACGTTATGCTATACTCACTATAAGTGGGGCTGCCATCTGTCACCAGGCAACACTATTACAATACCATTGGCTGTATTCCTTATTCTGTGCCTTTTATTCCTGTGGTTTCTTTATTCTTTAACCAGAAGCCTGTACCTCCCACTCCCCTTCACCCTGTTTTGCCTATCCCCCATCCCCCTCCCCTCTGGCAACCACTGTGTTTATAACGTCTGTTTCTGTCTTTTGTTTATTCATTTGCCTTTTTTTTTTTTTTTTTTGGATTCCACATATGAATGAGATCATATGGTATTTGTCTGTGTCTGTCTGACTTACTTCTCTTAGCCTTATACCCTCTGGATCCACTTGATGGCTAACCTTTGATAAAACATCTAAGTCACCTGATGTGGCTACTAAGAAAGCTCTTTTGTACCTTAGGCTCAGGTACTCTGATGAACTGAGAGTTAGCAGACCCAAGTCGCCGCTGTGCTGAGAGGGTAGCCACAGTGATGGGGTGAAGTGAGAAATACAGGTCAAGCTTTTCTCGACAGTCCAAGTAACCCGTGGGCTCTTCCATGAATTAAGAGTTTTCGCAAGAAGAGAAGATGTGGAAGTGACTGTCCTTTAGTGCTGTGACTGAAGAGAGGTAGTGCTTCCCAATTCTTCTCTAACTTCTCATTTTTCAGAGTGGCTATGCAGCATGGTGGTTTAGAACCATTGTCGGATTTGGGAGCTGGTGGGCTGGCTTTAAACCACAGCAGGCTGTTACTAAATAGACCTGTGATGTTGGGCAGCAACTTGACTCACTGCATCTTCCCCAGAGCTCTTTGAGGTAGGTACTAGTATTACTCCATTTCACAGTTGAAGAACCTGAGGTGCACAGAGGGTTTATAGAGCCTACTGAAGGTCATCCTAGCGGATCTCCTCAAGTCTTGCAAGGCGGGTGTCAGAGCCAATCCTTTAGATTGGGGCTTTGGTGAATGAGAAGCCAGGGTGAAAATGGAAACTTTAATGAAAATGATTTGTCCCTTTTCCTGCCATATATGCCAGCCCCTTTCCTTGTCTGTCATCAAGGCACCTGCGCTTCCCTTGACACATTGTCCTTTTCCCGTCCCTTGGCAAGCTCCATTCTGACTCCTCTCACATCCTCACAAGTGGGAGGCATTGTCGGCAAGCCAGTGATACAGATTTGTGGAAGGAATGGAAGGAGGGTAAGGGGTACACTTGACACTGGTTATGAGAAGTGCCAGGAAGCATCCCCTGGGGCTCTGTGACATCCTCTTGACTCTCAAGTGCAAGCCATATCAGGGCTTCTCGCCCTTCATTTTTAATGGGGAGGAGAATTTCCCTCTACCCTTCAGGGTTCTTTTTGTTGCTGTAAGAATTAAATTGACATGAGACAGATTAGCAGGAGAAAAATGTAGTCATGTGTGTACAGGGACTCCATAAGAATATGAGGCCCATAGGCAGTCAGTCAGTTGAGGCTTATATGTCATCCTGAGCTAAGGAGAAGGGAGGGGATGGGGCTCTGGGGCTTCAGTGTGAAGGAGGACATTTCATAGGAAGATGAAAAAGAATATTTGGTAAACTGCCATTTGCTTGGCCGCCGTAAGCAATGGGACATAGAGGAATTCTAACGAACAGATTTTGCTAGACTTCTCCCTGTCTACCACACCTAGTTCATATGATACTGTCATTATCTATGGTAATTGTTCTCTTCCTGGAGCAGGTCCTCCATCTAAATTCTTTTAGGGCAAAGGGCCTCCCTGAGCCTACTCTTTCTTGAAAACAAGCAGGCTAAAAATAATCTGTATGCCAAAGAGTCATGTTTTGTGCCTAAGAATCACCTGGGGATATTGTTGACATGAAGAGACTGATGCTGTAGGTCTGGGGAGGAGCCTGGGGTGGGTAATTTTTAATAAGCTCCTAAGGGATGCTAATCCTGGGCCCAGGGTTAAATTTTGATAGCAAAATGCTGCATCATCTTTTTTTTTTAATTTTTTAAATTTTTTATTCACAAAAGAAGGGACACACGTTAGTATGTGGTGAGTACCCAGGGCATTTTGGGACTGTAACAGGGAGCCTGACCTGATCCTCCTAGAATGTCCTGCTCACGGGAACCCTGATTCATTATGAGTCTTCATGGGCACTAAAGTCTCCAATAGCAGGCCCTCCCAGTTTGTGACAGTGGAATTTCCTGGGTGAGGTGTAATTGGACATAACACATGCTCAGCTGAGCTGTAGCTTTGCTCACTAACTGGGCCTGTAAGGCCCAGGCCACTGCTATTCATTCCTGACTTAGAGTACTCTGTTACCTTCTCAGAATTCAGTCCCTAGAATACAACTCCTCAACTGGAGCTCTGACCACCTGCCTTCTTTTGCTGGCGCCTCTTTTAATAGCACATGACCCTGAACTTCTTCCTCGAGACCCTGGGATTCTCTAAGCTCACCCAAAATGCTCACATCTCCTCTTGCCAACTACAGCTATTGTCACTGTGCTGTGATATTTGGGGAATCAAATATTTTTCCAGATGTTGCAGAATGGTGATTTTTTTCTATCCTGTCATTTTATTAGTTGGATTTCATTGACAACAAAGAGTTTCCGTTATTAACTAGGAATCAACTGTAGGTCCTTCAAAAAGAGCAGTCTAAAAAATTACTGTATCACTGTGGGTTCATGTATTTACAGCTTTTCTGTGTTTTATAATCAGATAGGAGTCCCTGTTCTTTTTGTGCTCCCATTGTCCCCAGTTTGGCCAGTATGGGCCCTTCCCTGCTGCCTCCTGTGCCTTTTGCCATGTCCCCATTATTCGAGCCTTTCCTTGATTTCTAGTGTCAAATCATTCAGGGTCCCTTTTATTTTCCTTATGACAGACATGGCTCCAGCTAATTCTCCATGTAGATTCCTTCTTCTTTTTTGGAAGATTTGTGCTCAAGTAGGGGGAATGGCAGGCAGAAGGATAAACAGGTTCCCTGCTGAAGTAGGAGCCTGATGCGGGGCTTGATCCCAGGTTCCCAGAATCATGACTTGAGCCGAAGGCAGATGCTTAACCGACTAAGCCACGCAAGTGCCTCTATTTCTTCTTCTTCTTCTTCTTTTTTTAAGACTTTACTTATTTATTTGACAGAGAGAGAAGAACAGGCACAGGAGAGGGAGAAACAGGCTGATGTGGGGGCCAATCCCAGGATCCTGAGCTCATGACCTGAGCAGGAAGCAGTCCGTTAATTGACTGAGCCACCCAGATGGCCCCCATGTAGATTTCTTCTAGTGGGAAATGGTTCTTCTACATAAAGATCTGAGTGCTAGCTATCTTATAATACCACTGGGATGTCATTGCTTCTAATACCTTTGAGGGATAGAGCTAGCATATATTAATATGAACTAAATTGTTTAAAATATATTTCCAATTCAAATTTAATTCTGCAGGGTTTATTCTTATTTGATTTTGATGTGTTTTTCTTTTCTCTAACACTTACAATTTTGGTCTCTAAAAAGATTAACTATCTCCTTACTTATTCTACAATATACAATAGCAAAATTGCAATAGCAATATTCCCACTATTTTAACGACTGATCAAAGTTTAAAATGTTTTTGCTGTTCTATTTGTCTTAAGTATTTAACAAACAGATCTGTCTGTATGTGCTTTGTAAACATGTAGGGATTTACAGATATCTCTAAAAAAATCACTTGAAACAACTCTTTTCCTTGTGATTATTGCCAATTTTATATGAAATTAGGTTTATCTGTAGATACTCATGCTCAGTTTTAATCTTCACTTACTTTTTTGTATAAATTTATTTTTTGTGTACGTGATTCATTTACCCAGTTTGAAGTCAAAACTTTCTTTTAAAAACTACATTCCAGGGGTGCCTGGGTGGCTCAGTCAGTTAAGTATCTGACTCTTTGAAAAAAAAGGGAGAGGGAGAGAGAGAGAGGGGGGCAATGTGAACATTGAGTGGGGGAGGAGCAGAGGCAGAAGGAGAGGGAAAGAGAATTTTATGAAGGTTCCATGCCCAGTGTAGAGCCACAGGGCTTGCTTGATCTCACAACCCTGAGATGACCTGAGCTGAAATAAAGAGTCATATATTTAACTGGGTGAGCTAGGTACCCCTGCAAATGTTTTCGATAAGGAGTCTGATAATAAATATTATTTTAAAAAAGTGTTTTGCTATGGGCCATAGTGTGTCTGTTGCAAAAACTCAACTCTGTTACTGTAGCCATAGGGAATAATACATCAGTGAATAGGTATGGCAGTGTTCCAGTAAAACTTTATTTATAAAAACAGAGGCTGGCCAGATTTGGCCTATGGATTAGAATTTGGTAACCCTGAGGGGTGCCTCGGTGGCTCAGTCCATTAAACGTCTGCCTTCAGCTCAGGTCTTGATATCAGGGTCCTGAGATAGAACCCCTCATAGGGCTCCCTTCTCAGCGGCGAGCCTGCTTGTCCCCCTCCCTCTGCCCCTATCCCCTGCTTGTGCTCATTCTTTCTCTCAAATAAATAAATAAAATCTTAAAAAAAAAAAAAAAACCACAACAGGATTTGTTAACCCCTGGCTTAGAGGAAAACTGTCCAAACTGTACTAGGTCAAGTAAAAAATGAGAAATAAATTTTTTGCTATTAAGGCACTTGAGTTTTGGGATTGTTTGCTACAATAAAAAACAGACCTATTTCCCCTGGGGGGGAAATACAGGAAAGACTCTGAGAATCAGATTTAGTGATTCACTCAAGAGCCATAGCTAGTCCTTGACAAACCTGAGATTTAACAGTGTCTATACAACTCTAAAGTTCATGTTTTCCCATGATATCATATTACCTCTCTATCTTTTTCACTTTTTCTATTGAAGAATTTTTAGACAAGAGAGATTGCATGATATGCCACAAATCATACAGCTAGTTAGAACTGTAGCGGTTTATTGTTAAAAAAATATTTACTTGTTTCCGTTTGTACTTATGGGGGAAATCTATTTTCCTGAAACATGGTCTGTGGGATTTGCTTTGGCCTCAGAGTGGAAAAGTGTATTCTGTTGCCCCTCAGAGGTTAGCTTGGCCACGTGACTTGCGTCAGCCAATGATGTGGTAGAATCTTGATGAAAGCAGAAGCATGAACCTCACGCCTATAAATGAGCTTGTCTCCTGGGACCTATGTCATTGTCCTGGCTGTCTTCTGTTTCTTCAGCTGGGTTCCATAGCAAGAGCACATGTAGATCACACGTGTGCCCCTCGAGCAAGGAAATAGTCCAGGCTGGCATCGCAGATGAAAGCAGAGCTACCCAGCTAGCACAGAACTCCATGACAGATGTGTAAGTGAAAAAAAAGATGATTGTAGTTTTAATCCACTGAGTTTGAAGGTGGCTGTATTACAGGGAATTATTTTGGCAGTAGAAGACTTATAGAGGCAGAGACCCTCCCTAGCGACAAACACGTTTTCTGAATCCTTTCTTAGTTATGCTTTCCATGGAGCATGGAAAAGCCATGTACCCTTTCATATACCCTTGAATTGAAAAATATTTCCGTTACAAGCTTCTCACTCTACGTGTATACTCTTCCTTTCTTCACTGTGATAATGAGTTGTATTGATTTGATTTTCCTACACATTTTAACAGTTAGCTACAATTCATCTTTCTATTACCTAGAAATAAATAAGCAGGGTTGAAAATAAACTAGAACCCACACCCTCTCTCATTTAAAACTCAGGTGGCAGTTAAAGGCACTTGTTTAATCCAAAAAAGCAACCAGTTGAAACTAACTATTAAAATGTCAATCTGCCCACTAACCGTATTCTTAAATGAGAAGAAAATAGCATCTGCCTTCCTTCTCCCCTACTTTTCCCTTTTCTCCCTTCACCCCAACACAGAGCTGTAAATTCTAACATACGATCACCAGAATTAATGGCAAAGAAAACATCTTTTGGTCAGTTTTAATTCTTTTAGGGAATTGGCTTTTCCTTAACTAGTATGATACACACACACACACACACACACACACACACACTCAGGCAAAGGCACAGAGAGTGGTCAGAGAATCCTCGGGAAGCCTAGGGACTTTTGTGAGACAAAAATTGATTGATTGACTGTTCTGAAGTCCATAGCCAGGCTGATCTGTCTTTTCCAAGCAGATTATTCTATAAGCAATGAAAGTAGGCTCACAGGCATAAAAATTGCATTTTGATACAGTATTGAATTCTCTGACCTTCCTGTAAAAGAGACTGGAAAATAAACAAATGGTAATTTGTCCTGGAACTCCATCATGCAGTTCAATTTTCACTTACACTGTCCATTTTTTTTCGTATTTCCAATAGTTCACTTAAAATAATATGCTTGGCTTATTTTAAAAAGAGTCATTATGTATTTCTTTTCTGAACCTCTCTTAGGTCACCTTGCTGCTAATTGAGACCACTAGACGATTCCCCTCCTAATTGTTTCTTTGTTTCTGCCGTTATTCGACATCACTTCTTTTCTTGTTTTTAATGATCAGATTGAGAGCTAACAGATATTCTTTTGGTTTGTATCAAAGAGGTCAGGTGTAATAATATGATCTTTTAATACTTTTGTGTGCCAAGTATTGATTTCTTGCTTGCAAGTGTTATTACTCTCTTTTTCCCCTGAGTCTCTTCCCTGCAGAAACCCTCATCTTCCTGAGTTGTCTGAATTTACGCCACCCCCCCCATCCTAGTGACTTCTCTACTCTCAGATTTTTACATCTTTTGTTGTCTTTATGATGATTATGTGAAGAGAGTTAGATGCTCTAAGCTACCGTTTTCTTTGTTCCCATGGCAACCTTGATGACGTCAGGGAGACAACTTGTCAATTCCAAGGGATTCCAGTGTAAACGAGTGTTACAAATGCCTCTTGATTGTAGTTTAAACTTGTCTATGCTAAAAACAACCCAAAGCTTTCGTAGTGGACGTGGGGAATAAAAGTTCATTCCCTCAAGGCTGTTCCCACGATGCAATTCTCAGCTTGCACCATCCTCCAGAAATGTTTTTCTGTCAGAAAACTTTCATCTAACACCACACCCACCTGGACTTGGCGATCAATCCATCTAGAGATGGCTCTTCCATTTAGCATGTGGTTGGGGTTGACTAGTGGAGTAGTACAATTCCCCCTCTTACTTGCCACAAAAAAGGGGAGCACTTTTCTGTGATTTCTCCCCAACAAATCGAAAACCCCTGTTTGCTTCTACAAATCTGTGGAAGCTAAAGGCGGCTGGGCTAAAAATCATTTTCAAATCTCCCATGGAGCTCAAGTGTTGTACCATTTTCACTTTTGTCACAGCCTTAGACTTCATTGCTAGGACTCCTTTAAAATAAGTTTTTCCACCTTCAAGGACTATACCCATTTAAATCTTCTATTGAAAAGGCTTTATTTAAGTTTGCCCTAATTATAACAAGTCCCTTGACGTCCACCACTCCCTTCTGAAAGGCCTTTCTCCCCTCCAAATTGAACCTTAACAGTCCTCTGTCTGCAAAGGGCTGTAGTTAATGGCTAGTTCTTCCCGATTTCCACACTGGGGATGGGCTCCTCTCACTAGACAAGACGAACTGCAGAATAGTCTGATGTTCTGCCTTGTTTATGTGCAGCACGATTGTCATCACCAGACCTCCATGCTGCTGGTCTCACTGGGTTCCTGTTTGATCCCTGGCTCATTTAAGATCCTCCTAGACCCAGCCTCTGCTGAGTTCCTAGCCCTTCTATTCTTGTCCTGGGCTGTTGTGTGAGGTTCCAGGCGTGTGAACTGGATGGAGGGTCTGATGGTCTGCCACTCCGTGTATGTAGCCATGCCTCTAATCTGTACTGACAGTTAGATGGGCAAAATCAATATGAACATATTCTGCCTTTTGAGTGCCACACATCACAAATCAAGCGAAGTGAATGAAGTTTTTGTCATTTTTGCAGTGCTGTTTTGTGCAACAGCAACCAGTTTGCCTGGCAGGATTTCTTTTTCAGCCCCTTGTGTTCCTTCGTTGCCTGGAATCATCAGGGATACAAAACTCACCAAGTATAGGATGGTGCTTGGTCAGGTCACAGTTGGACACTATAAAATACCAATGAAAGAATTGACCTCTGGTTTCAGCAGTGGATGTTGAATGACTGCCAAGCCCAAGTCATGGTGTTGGGCAAAGAGTATGCCATAGCCCAAGACCCCTCTAAAGGTTTAAGGCCCAAGAAGGCAGTATGACATGGGTGAAAAATCCTCCTGAAATTTATCTTCAAGGAAGGCAAAATCACCCAAGTCGAATACACCTCCTTTTATCTCTGTCATTGTAAAAGGCGATCACATATATACTTCCTTAAGAGTCCTTAAGAGCCACTTATGACAAACACGTACATTTTCTTATTTGACAAAAGGATAAATAATGTAGCTATTACTTCCTTTCACGTTAGGACCATAAATGTTATGATGTTTTGAGTCCTGGCTGAGGAAAGCGTGATGGCTTTTAAAACCTAATGGCTAACAGACGGCTGAACCAAGAAGTTAATAGTCCTCCGTGTCTATTCAGGTCAGCTGAGATCATCGCAGGGCGTTCCTCCTCACAGGCAGATAAAAGGATAAGTTGCTATTTCAGAGTATCTTATGACTCATTGCTCCTGCAGCTGACTGTTTTCTATCCAGCTAGGTATATCAGAGTCACCCAAGTAATGATGCGAGTGTGATTTAGGCTTGTAGTCAACAATATTGCTTTCCTATTCACAAGACCACGACTTACCCCAGCAGCTCTGTTGGACAGTTTCCCTGTGTGTTGTGAACATCATACCTCAAATGCTGGCTTTCTTGCTCTAGCTCTTTGGCCTCTGAGCTTTCTCCCATAGTCAGTGAAGTTGATTCTGTCTTCTTGGAGGCAGCTTCATGGTAAGTGGACGTTAAACACCCTAACATTCAGCCAGCAACAAGGGGACAATTCTAAGCCTTCAGAGGGCCTCTGCAGCCGTGACCACATGGTAACATAAACCTGTATTAGAGTTTTCTCCTTCCTTCTCTCTCCACTCTTTCACGCCTGTCCTGGCATCAACCCCCAAATATATTAGAGCACCCAAATGTGTATAACATATTCTGTGTACCTAGAAAAACATCTGGAAAGATCCTCCCCATGCTGTGAACATGGTTACTGGTGGGGATTGGAATTGATGGCTGTGGGTGCTGGGAATCGTAACAGATGCTGCTGTTGTCCAGCTCTTATCTCCTGGGCCCTCAGTCGTTCCCATCCACGTATACTGTTTCTTCCTGCAGGCACATATGCAGCTCTCCACAGGATGGTTTCCTTGGGATATAGGAGTGTTCTTGGTCTGCCCACAGAATCAGCTGGAAGGTCTGAGGCATTAGCACCCCCAGGGCAACCCTCAGCCAGTGAAGCGTGAGTGGTGGGAAATCAATACTTAGGCTTCCTCTCCCTCAGCAGGACAACTCTGGGGCCTGTTCCGCTGAGTGGCACACTTTTTCTGTGGGACTAGATAGCAAAAACTTTAGGATAAGAGGGTGACACTCTTAGTCATAATTATTTAACTCATAGGAAAAGATGTAAACGAAAGAGGGTATGTCAGTATTCCATTAAAACTTTATCAAAATAGACAGTGGGGCCAGTTTTGACTCATGGGCTGTAGTGAGACAATTTCTGATTACCTCATCTACTAGAGATTCACAAGGGAATTGGCCCAGATGTACCTAGTGAGAATGGGCTCATCAACACATCACTTCTTTATTTTCCTTCACCCCACTGCATCATTTCTTGGCTCCCTCGCTATGTTCCTTGACCTTCCAAATAATAGAACTTGAGTCTACATGCTTAATTCAAGATCTGCCTTTGGGGAATCCAAACTAAGGGAAGAACTTACTTTTTCACCTCTGTGTAATTTTTAATTTTATAGGATTATATTGTTTTAAAATCCTTTGAAAGGAAAGATTAATAGAGCACTTAGGAGTTGAGTCCGGGTTCTGAATTCAGAACCAGCTACTTTCAGAATTGTCTGAATAGAGGGAGGAGAGCTCTGCCACTTTGGGAAAGTACGCCTATATTCTCTTTGTGCAACCTGGCCTTGATGATCGTCTAGGTCATAAGTTTACCGTAATCTGTGCCAAAAGTCTTTTTTTTTTTTTTTAAAGATTTTATTTATTTAAGTGAGAGTGAGTGCACAAACACGGAGGGGCAGAGTAGGGGCAGGGGTAGAAGCAGACTCCCCATGGAGCAGGGAGCCCAATGCAGGACTTGATCCCAGGACCCTGAGATCATGACTTGAGCTGAAGGTAGATGCTTAACCAACTGAGCCACCCAGGCGCTTCTGTGCCAAAAGTGTTTCTGAAAACCTCATGGTGAATCAGAAATCAGTCATCTACTCTCAGACTCTTTGTTTACATAACATCTGGGTCTACATCTGTTATTTCAATTTTGGGTGGATTTCAGAATTGCTTAGGTATCTAATGCTTTATCTTTACTCTCTACTCTTCAGCTTCTTTGTGATCCATTAGTAAGACCTTGAGGCTGAAAGGGAGCCCTATATTTGAAGACATCATTACCAGTATTAATGAGCACTTAAATTCATTTTTCCTGAGTTTGGACAGAAGCTTGGTTTAGCCCTTTTCCTCGAGAAATCAAAGTGCTACCTAGGGAATCAGAATGATATAATCAGAATAGTGTTTACCTTTGTGGGGGAAAGGTGGCTAGTATTTGGGTGAGGGCCACATGGAAGGCTTTTGGGATTTTTCTTGATTGTGGTTACATTCATTTTGTGATAAATTCTTGAGTTGTACATTTTTATTTTGTGCAATTTTCTATGTGTTCATTCCTTTTTTTTAAAGATTTTTAAAATATATATATATATATATATATATATATATATATATATATATTTATTTATTTAAAGAGAGAGAGAGAGGGAGAACATGAGTGGGGGAGAGGCAGAGGGAGAGAGAGAATCTCAGGCAGACTCCTCATGGAGCCCCACTTAAGGCTCGATCTCACAACCCAGAGATCATGACTTGAGCTGAAATCAGGACTCAGACATTTAACTGACTGAGCCATCCAGGTGCACCAGTGTGTTAATTTCTTTAAGGGCTAAAAAAGTTGTGGTGATCTTTTTGCCCATTCTCATACCCGGTACCCAGACAGAAGGAAGCCTGTGCTTCAGGGCAGTTTGCCACTTAGCAAATGTTCCTGATCATTCCACATTCTATTTGGCAGTCACAGAGCTGCACGACTCCAGTCTTGCTTCAAAAATGAACTTGCTGTTTGCCTGCAGCACACTCAGAATCTACCTCAGCCTTGGAGCAGAGGTTTCACGTTTCCTGCACAGCCCCCAGCCCAAGACGGAACATGACTGGGCTTACTAGGACCTGGTCATTTCTGTCCAATGTGAGGCTTTTCTAATGGGCTTTCTGCTGGGTTGACCAACGCTTTGTCAGGTCTCAGTCATCATCCTTGCACAATCTTCCTCCCCCTGTTTTATCTTTCAGGGTGTTAGTTCCCCAAATTCTTTTTTTTAAAAAAATATTTTATTTATTTATTTGACAAAGAGAAAAAATAGGAACTTGATTACAGATCAGAAGGGGTGGTGGATCTTTGGTCATCCAGTTGGGTGAGGGTCTTTCTGAACTGGGCTTGTCAGATCAAGGACAGTAGGCTGTAGGGGAGAAGAAATCCTTTCCTCTACCTTGTCAGGTTTCTTACTGGGGTCTTGGAAAAGACAGATTACCACAAGAAAAGTTTTATTATGTATGCATATGAAGACCTTTGTAAAAAAGAAGTGAAGACCTAAAGAAGTGGTTAGACCCAGGGGTTATATACCATTTTAACAAAGAGCAATAAAATTTGGAGAACAAAGGAAAAGGGGTTTGGGCTCCTGGGTGTGTTGTATGCAGGAAGGGAAATAAATTGGGCAAACCAATGGAAGATAAGGGTTATTTTCACAAGGTTCATTAGGCAGACTCAATCTCATGTAGCCTCTGAGTTGATAAGCCTGTCTTTGGTGATGACTAGTGGTTCTCCACTTCCTGGTATGGGGTTGGGAGAGAGGGACAGCTTCACAGAGGGAAATTTATGCCTTGCCTTTAAGCAGAAAGGGAGGGTGGAAAGCTTTTCCTGCATCTGGTATTTTTAAGTTACCTTCAGCTAAAAAGAATCCTTATGCTGAAGTGGCGTATTTTGATGTAATAAGACATAATCCCCTTCTAGGATACTGATTTCAGGTCAAAGATGAGGGCTAGTGTAGAAAGAGCACTTGAAGGAGCCTGACTCAAGTTTGGTCAAGGAGTGAGTCATTGTCAGCACTTAGAAGACCTTCCAGGGTTTGGATTGCATAGTACTAATCAAGATAATCCTTTTACCCCTGCCACATTATTTTCCTTTAAGGGGGGCAGTCAGACATTCAGAAACACGTTTTTGGTATTACCAAGAGAAAATGCGTTCTTCCCTATCCACAATCAGAACAACATTTTGAAAGGAATGGTGTATTTTATTTTTTATGGTTTTACTTATTTGAGGGAGTGAGCACATGAGTGCACTAAAACAAGAGTGGGGATGGGGGCAGGGCAGAGGGACAAGCAGATTTCCTGCTGATCAGGGAACCTATTTTTGGGCTGGATCTCCGGCCTCTAGGATCAGGACCTGAACCAAAGGCAGATGCTTAACCAACTAAGACACCCAGGTGCCCCAGGAACGGTTTATTTTAAATAGTTATTTTCTAGGTATCTAAATTTGACCACTACATAAATAGTCCTTCCAAAAGATACCCAGTTACATAATCAGCTTTCTGCTAAATGAGAAAATTTCACAGATGGGAGAATCTGTGACAATACGGGCTTTCTCATGGCAGCAATAGGATACTGATCCAGACTGTGTGCTGGGATGCAAAGGGCCCCCCTCTGCAGGGACCTCAGTTTTGTTCTTGCATTCATGTAAGCAGAATTCGATCTGCAGAGAGTTTCTTTAAATCGGGACTCAACTAGTGTGTGGAAAGTGCTAAGGAAAAATGTGTCCATCCTGATTCATAGAGACAAAAAAGGGGCTTTGAACTCAGCATGCCCTGCTTGTAGTCACAGGGACTGTGGCTCTAGAATATGCTCTGTTAAGTTGGAATAGGTTCAACTTGTTGGAAAGACAATTACCTGATGTGTAGAGAACTGAAATTCCAGGGGACATGGCTCTTTGGGGAGATGATGACCACTTAATGGGTCTCATTGTCTGGTAGTTAGAATATGTCTTGGAAGAGGCCTCGTGCTCACCCTTAGGGACTCTTGTAAGATTTCTGTAGGATACCAACTCAGCTATCCTCCAGTTCCTTTTTTTTTTTTCATGCATCCAGGGAATAATGGCCTGGCTTCTGTCTCTAAAGCACAAAATCCTTTGTGCTCAATAGCACAAATTATTCTCCTCTAGCCATAGCATAAACTTCATGCCTTTGAGTTTTTTCATGAGAGTTGCTTTCAAACTGGGGAATTTGTACCCCGACAGAGAGGTGTGGTCTTTCCAAGGGGCACACAGGCTTTAAGGGGTCTTAAGGGGATCACTTAATAAATCCTAAACTTCCATATTTTATTTTATTTAAAAAAAATTTTTTTTAGTTTATCTGACAGACAGAGATCACAAGTAGGCAGAGAGGCAGAGAGAGGAGGAAGCAGGCTCCCTGATGAGCAGAGAGCCCGATGCGGGGCTCAATCCCAGGACCCTGGGATCATGACCTGAGCCAAAGGCAGAAGCTTTAACCCACCGAGCCACCCAGGTGCCCCCCATATTTTAAAAAAATATTTATTTATTTTTATGAGAGAGACAGAGAGAGGGAGAGAAGATACAGGGGCAGAAGGAGCAGAGGGAGAGAATCTTTAAGCAGACTCTCTACTGAGTGCAGAGCCCATCTCTGGGCTTGATCTTAGGTCCCTGAGATCATGACCTGAGCCAAAATGAAGAGTCAGGTGCTCAGCTGACTGAGCCACCCAAGCACCACCCCCTCCAAGTCCATATTTACTCTTTTTTCTGTGCATTTGGGATCACATTCAGTTTCCACACTCTCCTTTTATTCCACAATCTCCTTTCTTCTATATTACAAAAGAGAGGCATACTTCTCATTCAGTTAGAATCCTGTTATGAATCTTTTCCATGGGTGTTAACCTTCCTGGTTAACGTAAGTCCAAACGTTGGAGTCAAGTTCTCGTAAAGCAAAAATCAACTTCTCTCGTTTTCATTGAGTTACATCTTTTCAATAAATAACTGCTTTTTTAGGTTTTATAATTTTCAGATAAATGTAATATAGTCTATTTTGATCAAACACATACTGTAAAGTTTTTCAGGTGAGGTAAACACAACACCAGGAAAGGTGAGCACAAGGCAAGATTTATTAAAGACACTCTCCGGCGAAGTTTCAGGGCTCAGGAGAAAGGGAGCCAGGAAAGTCGCCCAGGGAGAAGGTGAGCACCCTTGGGGGAGGTTCCTTGATTTGGAAAGGGGAGAGGGGTAAGTCCCACTGGGAGGGAGTTGGCAGGGGTCTTTTATAGGGCCAAGGTAGGGCATGGGCTCACATCCATATATGGTAGGGTATTTGGTGATTGGAGGGTATGGGGTGGGGGGTCCTGATACTTCTGTTTCCTGCATAGGTATCGGGTTACCTATGGAGACTTGACCTGGGCATACATCCTTTTGGCAGGAGAGTCAAGGGTTAAGGAAAGGGGCAGGGAGGAGGCTGGAAGATGGCGGGCCCTGGTGGTCATTTCTATTGTTCCTCCTGCATTCCCGGAGCAACCGACCCAACACATACTACTCATAAAAGATGTCTTCTGCATCAAAGTCTAATTATAATTAACACTTATGCCTTAAGGTCATGGGTAATTTTAAATATTAAAGTTTTAATTTATATACACATCGTTATTGCAGAGATGGATGTTAGGGTAATCAATGAGACTTAAAAGCATCAAAATGTATCTCAGTAGGATTAAATTAAGAAGAAGTAATTTGGAAATAAGAGTTCAAGGAGAATAAAGAGTAATTTAATATTTCTGACAGGGGAAGAGCTTGTTCATGTATTTTTTAAATTGAAGATCATGGTTCAAATTGCTTGGTATTTACAGTCCTCTGAATACATGGAAAAGAGTGATATGCTAGTTTTAATTTAACGTCACAATATTTACGATATGTTGAAAATTATATCTTTGGCAAATATTTAAACTTTTGATGGAAAAGTTTAAATGTCAACTGAAAATGTACCCAAAGAGACACATATTATTTTTCTTAAATAAACTTTTTATTCTAAAATACTTTCAGATTTACAGAAAAGATGCAAAGATAGCACAGTTTCTTTTTGCCCTTCACCTAGTTTCTGCAAATGTTAACATTTACGTAACTATGATACACTTGTCAAAACTAAAAATTTAACATTAACAGAAATAATGACTAAATTCTATACTTTATTCAGATTATCTTAGTCTTTTTCTTGTCTTCCTTTTCTTTCTTCTCCTTCTCTTTCTCCCTCTTCTGCTTTTTTCCTCTTCCTCTTCTTTCTTGTTAGAGAGAGAAAGCATGCATGTGTCCCTGAGCAGGTGGTGGGGTGGGGGCAATGGGGTGGGGCAGAGGGAGACGAAGAGAGAGAATCTCATGCGGGCTCCATGCCCAACACAGAACCTGATGTGGGGCTCAATCATGTGACCCTGAGATCATGACCTGAGCTAAAATCAAGAGTCCGGTGTTTAACTGACTGAGCCACCCAGGTTCTCCTCTTTCTTTCTCCTTTTAAAGATCTAATGTGTTGGGGTGCCTCGGTGGCTCAGTGGGTTAACCGTCTACCTTTGGCTCAGGTCATGATCCCAGGGGCCTGAGATTGAGCCCCATATGGGTTCCCAGCTCAGCGGGGAGCCTGCTCCTCCCTCTCCCTCTGTCATTTCCCCCTCTTGTGCTCTCTGTTTCTCTTTATCTCTCTGTCAAATAAATAAATAAAATCTTTTTAAAAAAGTTCTAATGTCTTTTTTCCTTTTGAGGATCTCATCTGTGTTACCATGTTACATTTAGTCAGTGTATCTACTTAATCTGCTCTGATCTATGATAAGTCCTTCGTCATTTTTTACGTTTTGTTTTGTTTTTTTTTGCTTTAATGGTCTTGATAGTTTTGAAGAGTATCAGTCCAGTATTTTGTAGAATGTCCATCAATTTGGGTATTTCTTACGATTAGATTGGGATTATGGGTTTTGGAGAAGAAGACCACAGAAGTAAAGTACCCTTCTGTGAACATCATATCAACAGTACAGGGAATCAACATAACTTACTGCTTAGTCCTCAATCATGTGGACAGAGTAGTGCTTGCCAAGTTTGTCCACCATGATGTCACTGTGTTCCATTTCTGAATACATATTTGTTAGAAGGAAGTCACTGAATCCAGTCTATACTCAAGGATGGAGGGATTATGTCCACTTTGTGGGGGTGAGACCATCTCCAAGTGTTCGTGAGGAAGATCTGACTTTCTGCCTCATGCTTATTCAATCATTTATTTTTATATTTTGGACTCATGTGTATTGAGAGGCTTAATGACTTTATATATGAATAAAAAATAAAAACAAACTCCAACCCAAAACCTATAGCAGTTAGTTTGGGAGACTAACCCATTATGTATAATAACCAGCCCAGAAAGCCAGCCTGCTGTCTGTAAGTCAGGCTTGTAGGAAGTCAGATTGTTATTTCCCACAAGAATTCAGGAAGCTGAATAACAACATCTTCAAAAAACAGCCCCAAATGGCCAGAACTTGATTAATAACTGAGAGCTTCCCTATTTTGTGTCCCTACTTCTAACTTTGAACCAACCAGAGAAATCCAAACATGAATTTCTAGCTAATCACAAAAGATGACCCACTTCTTGTTAGCCCACCTCCAATCAGAATACACCTGAAGCCTTTCTCTTTTTCCATATAAAGCTTTCCCACATCTCTGCCTGCCTTTGAGTATAAGCCCAAACACTAGTGCACAAACAGAAGTCCAAGTGACTTTGGCCTCCCTTGGTACAGGCAAGCTCTGAATCAGCTGCCTTTGATTGTTCTTAGTTGGTTGATTTCCGTTTATTTCCACAATATTTATTTTATAATTGGGTTAGAATACAGTATTATTTTATTGATTTTATTGGTTGAGCTGTTCCAGCTTTGGCCTTTGGGAACTCTTTCAGCTTGGGTCTTGTTGCCTGGAAACACACCCCATCCTTACGTTCCTTTGAGAACTTCCTTTCTTTCTATCAATACAAAATGCTTTCGGCTCAGCCTATTTCCTGCCCCAGGCTCAGGATATTTCTCTAAGGAGTCCTGGTTTCTTTTATTAAGGAATAGTATTTAAAAAAATCAAGATCTTGGAACTTACCGACTGTGCCTCATTGCTATGGGGTTATCACTACTTCTAGGCTCTCTCAGGAGAATGAACTAGCAAATATATGTATGTGTATTAACCAGTGTATACACACACATAAAATTATTTCTCTGTCCACTTGTGTGTATGTGTGTATATATATATAGATATATCTGAATTCATATTCATGTCTCGAACTCTACCACAGTACCAACGGATTTGTTCTAGTCTTTCCTTAGCTTTTTTTTTTTTTAATGCTTTGTTTATGTATTTGACAGAGAGAGACAGTGAGAGAGGGAACACAAGCAGGGGGAGTGGAAGAGGGAGAAGCAGGCTCCCCTCAGAGCAGGAAGCCTGATGTGGGGCTCGATTCCAGGACCCTGGGATCATGACCTGAGTCAAAAGTGGACAATTAACAACTGAGCCACTCAGGTGCCCCTTTCCTTAGCTTATTTTTAACTTTTTTCTCTGTTTGGTGAGTAATATGACTCTATTGTCTATAATTTATTGACTTCTATAATTCAATCATAGTATATACATTAAAATCTCATTCTTCTTAACCCATACCTTTGAGAAACAAATTTACCTGGAAGATCACACTGTATATGTACAGTCTTTTTATCTTTAGTCCTGGGGTTTTGCCAGTTGAAACACCGTTTTCTAATGTTACTCAGGTCTTCTTTTCCCTATGATTTTCGCTGAGATGGTATAATAAATGTATGGTGCAGGTAGAATAATTTGTCATAATCTGAATTCCATCTGGACTTCCATTAGCATTCTGGTTGATTTCTGTAATTTGCATACTTAAAAATTCAGTCTTGGTGATTTACTTAGGGTTTTGAAACATGAACAGAGTTACATATATCTACCAGCCTAGTAGTACCATACACAATGGTTTCATCACACTGAAAATTCTGTGCACCTCCTTTGTAGTTAAATATTCCCCATTTTCTTGTGACTGTTGTTCTGTTTTTCGTTTTTTAAAGCATTACTTATTTTACAGAGAGAGCATGAGTGGGGTGGGGGAGAACAGAGGGAGAGGGAAACAATCAGACTCCCCAGTGAGCATGGAGTCCAATGCAGGGCTCTATCTCAAGACCCTGAGATCATGACCTGAACCAAAACCAAGAGTTGGGACACTTAACCAACTGAGCTACCCAGGCGCCCCAATCTGTTTTTCATTTATATAGTTTTACTTTCTCCAGAATGTCCTATAAATGTAATTATACAGTATGTATTCTTTTGGGTCTGGCTTCTTTCACTTAGCAAATTGTATTTATGACATCCGTGTCGTTGTGTGCGTCAGTTCCTTCCTTTTCATCAATGACTGGTGTTCCATTGTATGGATGGATGTACTGCAGTTTGCCTGTCCATTGTCTTAAGTAGCTTGCAGGTTTTAGAGATTATGAAAGCTTCTGTATATGTTATATGTGGGGTTTTGTTTGAACATAAATTTTGAATTCATTTGGCAATATCTAGGAGTGCAGTTGCAGGATCATACTGCAGATCTGTGTATGACTTTATAAGCAAGTGATAATCTGTCTTCTGAAGTGATTGTACTATTTGATTTCCCACCAGCAATGAATATGAGGGCTTGTTGCTTTCCATCCTTGCCAGCACTTTTATGGTCAGGTTTTTCCAGCCATTCTAATAGTTGTAAAATAATGGCATTATTTTAATAGTTATTTCTGTAATAACAAAAGACAAATAGGTTTACTTGTCATACTTAAATCTTCTTTGAGAAGTATCTTTTCAAATCTTTGTTCTCATTTAACAAGGTGGTTTGTTTTCTTATGGTTAAATTTTAAGAATTCTTTTTGTGTCCGGGGATAGGTCCTTGATCAGATAGATGATTTCCAAGTTTTTTCTCCCAGTCTGTGTATCTTGCTTCATTTTCTTATTTTCTTTTCTTTTTTTACTTTAAAGATTTTATTTATTTATTTGACAGAGAGAGATTACAAGTAGGCAGAGAGGCAGGCAGAGAGAGAGGGGAGGAAGCAGGCTCCCTGCTGAGCAGAGAGCCCAATGCGGGACTCAACCCCAGGACCCTGGGATCATGACCTGAGCCGAAGGCAGAGGCTTTAACCCACTGAGCCACCCAGGTGCCCCCATTTTCTTATTTTCTTGATGGTGTCTTTCAAAAAGTACAATTTTAATTAGTTGAAGTTTCATTTATTAATTTTTTTTTCTTTCATACATAATGGCTTTTGATCTTGTATCTAAGAATTTATTGCTGAACCCAAGGTCACACAGGTTTTCTGTTTTTTTCTAAAAATTTTATAGTTTTACATTTAGTTCTGTGGTCCATTTTGACGAAAATTTGGCATATAGTGTGAGGTATGTTTTGTGGGTTATATTTTTGGATATGGACATCCAGTTATTCCAGCACCATTTGTTGAAAAGTCCATTCTTTCTTGATTGAATTGTTTTTTTTTTTTTAAGATTTTATTTATTTATTTGACAGAGATCACAAGTAGGCAGAGAGGCAGACAGAGAAGAGAGAGCAGGTGGGGAGCAGGCTCCCTGCTGAGCAGAGAGCCCCATGCAGGGCTGGATCCCAGGACCCTGGGATCACAACCTCAGCCGAAGGCAGAGGCTTTAACCCACTGAGCCACCCAGGTGCTCGACTGAATTGCTTTTGAATCTTGGTCAAATACTATATTTATGTGGGCTTATTTCTGGGGTGTTCCACTGATCTCTGTGTTTATCTTTTTTTTGCCAGTACCACACTTTCAAGATTACTGTAGCTTTATAGTAAGTCTTAAAATCTGGTAATGGAAAAAAAATAAATCTGGTAATGGGTATCCTCTCACTTTGTTATTTTTCAGTTTTGGGGGGACTATTCTAATTCCTTTTCTTTTTTTTTAAGATTTTATTTATTTATTTGACAGAGAGAGATCACAAGTAGGCAGAGAGGCAGGCAGAGAGAGAGGAAGGGAAGCAGGCTCCCTGCTGAGCAGAGAGCCCGATGTGGGACTCAATCCCAGGACCCTGAGATCATGACCTGAGCCGAAGGCAGCGGCTTAACCCACTGAGCCACCCAGGAACCCCTCCTTTTCTTTTAATATAAATGTTAGAATCAACTTTTTGGTGTCTAAAAAATGCTTTCTGTATTTTGATAAAGATTGTGTTGGATTTATAGATCAAATTAGGGAGAATTGATATCTTTACAATATTGGGTCTTCCAATTCATGATCTGTGTATTTCTCCATTTATTTAGATTTTCTTTGATTTGTCTCAGTTTTTTTTTTTTTTTTTTTTTTTTTTTAGTTTTCAACATACAGATCCTGTAGAATAAATTTTGCTAGGTTTATACCTGTATTAGTCAGTGTTTAACCATGAAACAGGATTAGCAGGAGGGATCCATCTATCTATCTCTCTATCTACTGAGATTTATTATAGTGAGATGGTTCTTATGGTTGTGAGGGCTGCTCAGGAAGAGAAGATAACCAGCAGTATGAAATTCCACATACATGTGTGGAAACTGTTGTTCATAAGTAGAATTTCTTTTTTTTTTAATTATTAATTTTTTATTATTTATAAACATATATTTTTATCCCCAGGGGTACAGGTCTGTGAATCACCAGGTTTACACACTTCACAGCACTCACCAAAGCACATACCCTCCAAAATGTCCATAATCCCACCCCTTTCTCCCAAACCCCCTCCCCCCAGCAACCCTCAGTTTGTTTTGTGAGATTAAGAGTCACTTATGGTTTGTCTCCCTCCCAATCCCATCTTGTTTCATTTATTCTTCTCCTACCCACTTAAGCCCCCATGTTGCATCACCACTTCCTCATATCAGGGAGATCATATGATAGTTGTCTTTCTCTGCTTGACTTATTTCGCTAAGCATGATATGCTCTAGTTCCATCCATGTTGTCGCAAATGGCAAGATTTCATTTCTTTTGATGGCTGCATAGTATTCCATTGTGTATATATACCACATCTTCTTGATCCATTCATCTGTTGATGGACATCTAGGTTCTTTCCATAGTTTGGCTATTGTGGACATTGCTGCTATAAACATTCGGGTGCACGTGCCCCTTTGGATCACTACGTTTGTATCTTTAGGGTAAATACCCAATAGTGCAATTGCTGGGTCATAGGGCAGTTCTATTTTCAACATTTTGAGGAACCTCCATGCTGTTTTCCAGAGTGGCTGCACTTCTTCTCCTTCTTCCTCTTCCTCTGTTTCTCTCCAAAGCCTTAGCCTGGCTCATAATGCTTTTCCTACCAATTAAATCAGTGCCATCCAGATTATCCCAGATAATCTCCCTTACCTAAAATCAACTGACTGTGGACTTTAAACCTTTAAAATGGTTTCCTAGCAACAAATAGATGGAAACTCTGGGAACTGTAGCCTAAGCAAATTGACACATTGGAAAATCTATTACAGTCCTTAAGCATTTCATTTTAAAATATTACAAATGGTGTATAATTTTAATTCCAACATTTTTTTAAATGATGAAAAAAACTGTATTTAGATTTAGCTAGTTGGACTCAGTTTAGATGATCCCAATTTTGTTGGCAACATCCAAAGCATCATAGTCAGGGGCCAGTCAAACATACACTTTCTTCTCTTCATCAGGCCTGATGAAGGAGTTGACCTTGGCTACATCAATGTCATAGGGCTTCTTCACAGCCTGTTTGATCTGGTGCTTGTTGGCCTTGACATAGACAATGAACACAAGTGTGTTGTTGTCTTCTATTTTCTTCATGGCTGACTCAGTAGTCAGGGGGAGCTTGATGACATGTTGATGGCATGGTTATCAAGTTCGTTTCTCCTGGGGTTGCTCTTTCGAGGGTATTTGGGATACCTTTGGAGATGCAGAGTCTTGGGTCATCAGAACGTAGGTGATGTGCGGATCTTCTTTTTTTTTTTTTTCCTGTGACTGTGGACGCCTTTCAGCACCTCTTTCTTGCCCTTCAAAGCCTTTGCTTTGGCTTCAGCTTTGGGCGGGGTGGGGGCTTCCTTCTTACCTTTTGGCACCATCTTCCTAAAAGGGGTAATTCCAACATTTTATTTGTGGATATATGGAACCTGTATCCTGCGACTTTGTTAAATTCACTGAGTTATAGGAGGGTTTGTCCTGTAGATTCTTGAGGATTTACTGTATTGTCAATTATGCTGTCTGAAATAAAGATAATTTTAGTTTCTTCTTTTCAATCTATATGCCTTTTGTTTTCCTTTTCTGTCTTTTTGCATCAGCTAGGACTTCTAGTATTTTGTTGAATATGAGTAGTGAGAGAGAACGTGCTTGCCTTGCTTCTGATTTTAAGGGGATTGCATTAGTCTTTCAATATAAAGTACGAAGTTGGGTGTAGTTTTTTTGTTTGGTTGCTTTGTTTTGTTGTAGATTCAGTATTAGATTAAGGACGTTCCCTTTTTCCCCCTTGTTTGCTAGAGTAGTATCGTGAATTGATGTTGTATTTTACTGAATGCATTTTCTACGTGTATTTATATAATCACATGTCTTTTCTTATTTAGCCTGTTAATGTGGTGAATTACATTGATTGAGTTTCAAATACTAAAACAGCTTTTCATTCCTATATGAACCACAATTGGTTGTGATGTATCCATTTTGTATGTTGCTGAGTTTGGTTTGGTATTATTGGTTTTTTTTCAGTTTTTATTTTTTTAAGTAATCTCTACACCAGTTGTGGGACTTGAGCCCATGACTTTGAGAGCAAGAGTCACATGGTCCACTGACCGAGCCAGCCAGAGGCCCTGATTTGGTTTTTCTTTTTGGTGACCATTCTTACATTCATCATTCATGAGAGATACTGGTATACATTTTCCCTTTTCTATAATGTCTTTGTCTGGCTTGGTATTAGAGTAATGCTTGCCTATTTTAGGTATCATCTCAATTCAAAAACAGCGTCAAGTGAAAGTGTCTGATGAAGTACTCTTGTTATTATAAAAAATCACTTAGGCAGGCACCGGAAGAAAAACATTTTGAACTGGCTTGGTTTATAGGTTTATCTGTAATCTAATTTGGATTTTTTTAAAGATTTTATTCATTTATTTGAGAGAGAGAGAGAGAGAGAAAGAATGCACTAGCTGGGAAAGAGGATGAGGGAGAAGCAGACTCTGCGCTAAGCAGGGAGCCTGATGTGGGGCTTGATTCCACGACCCTGAGATCATGACTTTAGCAGAAGGCGGATATTTAACTGACTGATCCACCCATATCTTGGATTATTTTTTTATCAACTCCAGTGATAGCAGAGACCCACAGCATCAGCCTTTATCTTCTTTGGGGCCTTGTAACATTTCTTGGCACTCTTCCACCTTTGGTGTTTTTGTGTGTGTGTGTGTGTGTGTGTGTGTGTGTGTCTGAAAGCTTGCTCCCTTAACTCTGCTCTCTCAGGCTCGTGAAGCTGCTTGTCCTGCAGAAATAGCTAGACAAATCGGAGATTTTAAACACCCTGGTGTTATCTTGAGTTAATGGATTGGTATGTACAGAAGTGTGGAAGTCTGTGTCTCTTCCTTTGTATCACACAGTTCCGAGGGATGACTCATTTTCTAGAACTCCCCTGCAGAGCCAGACTGAAGCCATCCTGTGTGACACCTTGGCTGAACTCAAGCTGCTGCTTGCCTGATTTGCTTTCTCTGCCTTTGTTCCACCTCTGCCTTGCTGCCTTTTCCTGGAAAACGTACTTAATAAATTTCTCGAGTACCAATTCTCCTCCTAGGATTTCCTTTCAGGGAACCCAGCCTAGGGTACCCATCAGTCCTGCCTTCTACATTGCTACAACAATTCCCTTCATTTTGTCATCACTCATGTTCTCCTCATGCCAACGTAATTTGACATGTTGTGCTTTCTCAGCCTTGAATTCTTTCCTCCCCTCAGCATGGTGACAACAAAATTCAAGGCCACTTCAAAGTTCAGATTTTCTGAAATATCTGCCTGGACATTCCTTACAGCTATTCAGCCTGTCCTTTGGACCCATAGAGCACTGCATTTTTGTTTCTTTGCTCACACATCTATTTCTTTTGCTAGACTTGAAACAACTTCTCTCTCTCTTTTTTAAGAATTTTTTTATTTGACAGAGAGAGAGAGAACATGCACACAAGCAGGGGGAGTGACGGGCAGAGGGAGAGGGAGAAGCAGGCTACCTGTTGAGCAGGGAGCCTGATTCGGGGCTCAGTCCCAGACCCTGGGATCATGACCTGAACCAAAGGCAGACACTTAACTGACTGAGCCACCAAGGTACCCTGAAACTTCTTCTCATTTGTGGGAGACAAATTTTCTTCATTTTAGTTTCCCTAGCACTATATTGGTATGTAACAAGTGCTTAATAAATATTTGCAGAATAGGGGCGCCTGGGTGGCTCAGTGGGTTAAGCCGCTGCCTTCGGCTCAGGTCGTGATCTCAGGGTCCTGGGATCGAGTCCCGCATCGGGCTCTCTGCTCAGCGGGGAGCCTGCTTCCTCCTCTCTCTCTCTGCCTGCCTCTCTGCCTACTTGTGATCTCCCTCTGTCAAATAAATAAATAAAATCTTTAAAAAAAAAAAAAAAAAAAATAAATATTTGCAGAATAAATTAAATAACTAATTAAACTGACTCTTCTAAAATGTCTAATATGTGTCTAATCTACACATCTATGTATATAATTTACATATTATTTCATTTTATTCTTAAACCACTTGATGAACATGCCACCTGAAACCATTAACTCTTTACCTGTGAGGAAATGTGTTCAGAGGGGGGACAACAAGATCCCTCAGAAAGTAAGTGGTGAGATCCCAGCTGAAAACCAGATGAGCAAATGTAGGTTTGTCCTTTAGAGATTTCCAACATTGAGAAAGCTAAAGAAAATTTAAAGAAAATTTGAATCTCAAACATTTCAGGATCCTCTGTCATCTGTCACCTCTTGTTCCTTTCTGTAGCTATGCTTTAAAACTCAGATTCCTGGCGCCAGTTGAGTGTATAACACTGGGACAGAAAATGTAGCATTGGGGAAGCCTGTATCCTGGCTGAGTGGTTCCTTCTTTGGGTATGTAAACTTTATGAGGTATCTTGGCTCTTTTGTGTTCTCCTTGAAAAACCTATTAGAGCTTCCACTGTTCTAGTGAGAGCAAGTGGAATTGTGGCATTGGATTGTAACAAATCCTTAATAAGAGAAAATATTCTACATGGTGTAGACAGAAGGAACTGTAGAAAGGACATTTAATTTCCAGCACACAGGCAAGAGTTGAAAAATGTGTTTGACCAAAGTAGAAAAAGATACATAGAAAAGTGACTTTCATTGGAGAGCCCGCAGGCCCACTTATGTGAGCTCATTGAATGTTGATCATAATCTTTGGATGGGCAGTATTTATTATATGCATTACATAGATCTGGGAAACGAAGGTTCAGGAACATGAAATCATCCACCTATATTTTGTAGATCTGAGTGTCCAGCTGGGCACAAGGGCAGGGATCACTGTATTAAGAGTGAAGAATGGCTTTACAGGTCCTCCTTCTGCCCCCTCCAACCCCAGTTGCCCATCTTTGGTCAGTGATACTTAGGCTACCTGGTCAAAGTGGTCGCACGGGACAGTGTGACTGATAAGCAGGCTCCAGGGTTAAACTGTGGTGAGAAACTCTGCTTTGTCATCCAGAAGTAGACATTTTGCTGATCCTCATTCCAGGAGAAAGCTACAAAATCTGAGTTAACGTCCAGAAGTATGAGTGACATGGTGATTTGGATCCCTGGATGTTTTCAAAGATGAAAGGGAAAAATGTGTTTGACCAAAGTAGAAAAAGATACATAGAAAAGTGTTTTGTGCGAATGAATAGAAAATTGAGTAGATTCTGTGAATGAGCAAGGCCATAATTGAGACAACTAGTACTTAGGGAGCATCAGGTGACTTGACCAAAGTTACTTTGATGGCGTTTCCATAAGTAGTGACTACTGATGTCCTTATTTCTCTTTTGGCCATTGTCTACATCTATGCCATTTGTGCGTTGCAAGTTGGTAGACCCCTAAAAGGCTCAGTGGAGGTTGGAATCCCTACCTCTAGGATGGAGAAAAGTGTCTTTCCCTACTATATCCACCTAAGAGGGCACTTTTTTCTAATTTGTGCTGAGGCCCAGTTTCCATTTTCTTTTGGTAATAGCACCCCCTTACTTTTCCTTTGAAACAGCTCTCCCCACAACCCATGAATCTTGGGTCTGGTGAGATTTTATGTGGTGCTGGCTCAGGTGCCCCCACCCTAGAGATACACTCATAGGTCAAGCTGGGTGAATCGGGCTGTCGTGGGATTAGCAGCTTGAGACCAGTGACACAATGATGGGAGGTGTGCAGAGCTGAGTTTTAACTAAGCTAGAGCTGGGATACGTTCTTGTTGCTGAGATCCTTAGAGCTCCCTAGCTCCAGTTTTTCCCGAGTTCTAAAACTTCACCTGTTCCTTTCACCCTTTCAGTCTGGAGGATAATTGTAGAAGGAAACTAGACCTCAGGGCAAGATTCCTGTTGATTAACCAATAGAGAGGAGACCAGGATCACAGCTCTTTGGTTTGATCCATCAAAAGTAATACTAAACTAGCCATTCATTCAACAAATACCAAGTATTTTTTTTTATTTCAATTTCAATTCTGAACAGCTATTGTTTATCCTGTAAAGTTTGTAAATAAGTTTGTATTTTAAAACAAATGTGGCGGCCCCTGGGTGGCTCCATGGGTTAAGTCGCTGCCTTGGCTCAGGTCATGATCTCAGGGTTCTGGGATCAAGCCCCACATTGGGCTCTCTGCTCAGCAGGGAGCCTGCTCCCCACCCCCACCTGCCTCTCTGCCTACTTGTGATCTCTGTCAAATAAATAAATAAAATCTTTAAAAAATTAAAAAAAATAAAACCAATATATACCTATGAGGGAATGTTTCTTATTTTTTTCTGATTTATCATTAGATGTTTGATATATCTGATGATCATTAGTATCTGAGCGATGCAGTCAGAGGGCCCTAGATTGCTATTGCTGTAAATACTGAAACTGAAGATGTTCCTTAAGTGGTCCCATCAAGACAGGCATCTGAGGAGATCTGGTTGAAGGTCAAGCCTCAGGAAGAATCTATCCCAGCTTATGGGTACTTTTATATTTTAGCAGTTTCCCTGCCTTCAAGCAATAGTCTGCTTTCATTGTTCTTCCCATCATTCCATTAGTCAAACCCACTCAGAACTGTTTATTCTCGTCTCTAAAAAATGAATGCCAGGAGGTCAAATAGCTCTGCTCTCTGCAGCCTCCAAAATAACATTCTATAGGGTTTTGGGTTACAAGTCCTGTATCAACTCCCCTCAGTTCTCGGCCAGAGTTTGCAAAGCCTGCCTTGAGGACATTTCTAACTCTGGGTTAGATGTCATATTTGGCAGATAGTGAGCTTTGATGAATAAGCTGCAGGTTTGCTTTCTAGAAATTCCGACCCCCCACTTTAAATGATTTTTAAAATCAAGATGCTTCATAGAGAATGTCTCAAAATTGTTAACTATCTTCTAAATACACTCCATTCTTGTACTTGAAAACTTGTTTTACTTTGTACTTAACAAAATCATTCTTTCTATTTGAGAATGAGTTTTTTTTTTTTTTTTTTTTTTTTTTTAATGAGAGAGAAATTCATGTCGTAGTCCCATTACGTAGACTACACTATTGCCATGTTGAAAACCAGGAGAGTCAGAAAGTTAAAAATAGGGGGAGATGTGGGGAAAGAACTCACGGTTTCCTGTGTTGCTTAACTATTGTGGACCTTGTAGAGAGAGAGGGACAGTGATGGCCCTATCTGCCCCTTGCTGTTATGGGAAGTATTACAGGAGGTGCTCTGGAAATGTCTCTGCTTCACAAATGCAAGCTGTTATTATTATACCTGGTTGTTCAGGCTGAAAGGAATTTGATTTCTGAATAAAACAGTTTTAAGCAGGCAGGCCAGTTCCACAAAGTAGGCATTTCCACAGCCAGACTGGGTTTGACAGCAAACAGTATACAAAAGCAATACCTGCCATGAAAATATCAAGCCCAATCCATTATTAATTGGCAGGTACAGATGAAATGTTTGCATTTGAATTACTGATGGTAGATCTCAAGGATGTCAGGACAGAAGGCCACCTTACCTCATCGGGATGTGAAGGTGAGTAGTTGGCAAAAAAAAAAAAAAAAAAAAAAAAAAAAAGATGCAGGCCCAGGAGCAAAGAACTCCGTCCATCCATAAGACCCAAAGGAAATCAGGCAGAAGTGTTAAACTACATTATAATGTTATAATGTAGATTCCACCACTCAGCCGTCACTGTGCTACCTGCTGAGTTTGAGTTTATAAAAATGAATGAGGTAAAAATATTTGCCCAGGAAGGACATGTCCACGATCTAGTGATTGAGCTTCAGAGAAGTAGACACTAGACTCATGCATGCAGTTTCTTATAGAACACTGTAGGCTTAAACTGCATTTTGAAAGTAACAGTTGATGAGAAAAAACAGTCATGAGGCCTACCACTCAAAACATATGGCAAGGGTTAACCAGAGAACTGTCAAAAATAAGCATGTGAGCCTAATAAGCTACTGGTACAGCGAGATCAGAACTGATACGCAGACCCAGCCCTATAGCCTTGTCAATCTTTTGCTCCCGGAAACACTGGTGTTTCTAGTTCCTCCTCCAAGAGAACTGTTTCAAGAACTCCTCCAAGAGAACAGTTCTCCCAGAGAACTGGTTCACTGAATGTTGCAGTTCCTCAAAATTAAACCTTTCATTCGGGGTGTGGCCTTCATCATCATTTCCTATCAGCATCAAGAGAAGTAAGTGTCTTTGCAGCATCTGTGCTTGCCTTTGGAACTACTTTGGATAGTTTCCACTCTTGGACATTTAGAGCAGTTGCTGAATTCACTAAGCCACTTGCATTAGAGGAATTTTGTTCTGTAGGATTTTCAGGTATTAAGATCTTCACGTGTTGCTCTGTCTCCCCCCTTGAGTGTGAAAGCACTTGTTTTCAGTTGCCTCAAACCATTAGGTGTGGATTGTAACGCCCATGAGGGATAACCTGTTTTGGGATTCTGGAGTTCATATAATATGGAGGGCTTCCCTTCAAGGAGAACATCAAATTGTATGTGAAACTGGGTAACAAGTTGTTCGTGAGGAAAGATACAAGTGACTCTGGCAGGGGGTTGAGTCTGTAAGACAAAAGGCAGAAGGAACTATGTAAACCTCACTCTACTTGATGACTTGCTTTCCTATTTCATAAATCATTCCCAAATCATGGTACCTGTATGACCACTGTCAGGAGCCAAATTTCTGTTGGAATGGGAAGTTACAGATAATCAAGGGGAGGAGGCTAGAATGATCCATATGGTAATGGATTTGAGTTGGAGACATCCGTTTGAACTCCTACTTACCTTAATATAGATGGAGAGGGCTACATATAGCAATATTATGTAAGTATAGCCCCATGTGTTTTCTTATACTGTGCAAAGATTATAGATGTAACGACACTCCCACATCAACAAGTACACTTAGAACAGAGATCTTGGGTTTTACGACCATTCTCAATAAAAGGAATCAAGACTCCTTGGGAAAATTGTTCTAGAACTGGAGTAGGAAATATACAAGATGAGGCTAGAGCATCTTATAGTGTCAGAGAGGAATAAAGTGCCCCCAAACAGACATACAGACATGCACACAATTATGGGGTTATTGTCAAAGGGACCCGGGAACAACTAAAAGTACTCTTCATGAATAAAGCGGGAACACTTGGAACCACCAAGGAAATAAAATAGAATTATAGCTGAGAGTACAAAAGAAATAGCCCTGAGTCCATGTGGATACAAATATATGATTGTATAAGCAAATAAATGGGGGAGAATTGAAAAATCTATGCTGAAAAATTCAAATAATGTATATAGGTACTGTACCCTCAATGATGTGGATGTAACTCCCCACTCCTTAGGCTTGGGCTATGCATGATCACTTCCTTCCAAAGAATACAGTATGAAAACAGGGACAACGAGGTAACCTGATAGTAGAGAAACCTGAGAAACACGACCTCAGCCAGGAGATGAAGGTTACCATCATTAGTGATGAGTCACATCAACAGTATGGAATCCTGAGATGTTGTGATGAGAATGGCACTTTATCTCTGTGGTCTTTCTCTAAAAAATTCATAACCCCTGTCTATGCTTGATCTTAGCCAAAAGGCCAAGAAAGTATCATAATCTCTGTCTAATAATCATTAGAAAAACCTCAGACACATCTCAGTGGAGAGACATTCTGTCTGGCCAGTACTCCCCCAAACTGTCAAGGTTATAAAAAACGAAGTCTGAAGAACGTTATAGTCAAGAGGAGCCTAAGGAAACATGTTGAGTTCATGTAATGTGGCTAAATAAAATTCTCAAATTGAGAAAGTTATGGAGTTGGAGAACAAACTAATAGCTGTTGGGGGTTAGAGATGGTGGGGGCAAAGGGGCTGGGAGTGACTCTAAAGAGACCCCCAGCAGAGAGGTCTTCAAGGTGTTGGGATTGTTCTATGCATCTTGATTACGGTCATGGTGGTATGAATGTACACATATGATAAGCTGACCTAGAGATATATGTGACTATATTTTACTACCCCTTTATGGTATTACCCAGGTAAGCTGGTACAGTGGGCAGTAGGCGGTTTCCTGTACTGTACTGAGTCGTCTGCTGAGACTGTCGGTGTTAACTTGATCAGATTGGGGACGGCACCTGCATTGCCTACTCTCTGTAATCCGAATAGGTCTCCAACTCAGTTCATGCCTACATTCATTTTAATGCCTCACGGTCTGATGGGCATCAGTTCTACAAATAGTCCCAGGTGAACACACTGTTAGGTTTCTTCGTAGGGCCTTTGGAAAGGGGCCTGTCAACTTCATGGTAAATTTGCTTCTGCTTTCCTTGTTATGCTGGTACCATTCCCCTATTAATCAATTGTGTATAAACCACCTCACAAAGGCGTGGGGTGTGGCAGTTTAACAGATGTAGTACTGTGGATGAGAAATGCTGTTGCATTGAAGGAAGAGTCCAATCTTGACCAGTGTGCTAAAGGGTCGGGTGTGAAATCCAGACAGAATAAGCTACCGGTTGAAACCCTTCTTGATCCTAGGGCTTTGACTTCAGAGAGCCAAAGCATAATGGGAATGTTCCAAGTCAAGGGGATCTTTGTTAATTCCATCATGGCTTTTATAAAGAGATTTTGTGAATCATCCATGCAAGGAAATGCAGGAATGGAGCCACATGGCTTCTCCATGTGTGAAATGGTTACTCACAGAGACTCCCTTATCTTTCTGAAGCTCTGGCTACCTGGAAACCTGGAGGCCAGCTTGTCTGACATTAGGGAAAGGCCAGCTTGTGGTGTGGCGTTGCACTGGAGGAAGTCACGGCAGGCACCTCTACTCCATTTTGCCTCCCTAGGAAAAGAGAGGGAACGCTGTCTTTCCTGAAGCACTCCTATTCAGGGATGTTCTCCTGGGAGCTGCATGTGAAAAGTTGGACTTTTTAATAATTTAGTTCAATTAAATCAGAGGTTTTAAAATCTAGCGTTCGTTGGAATCACCCAAAGTGCTTGTTTAAAAGCAGTCGTCTGGGCAACCCCAGGGAGTCTATGGCAGGGGGTCTGTGGATTTCATTTTGAAAAACCCCGAGTGGCCATCTTTTGAGTGGGATTGGCATTGGGGACTGTTTGATTCTTTTTGGTAATAGTTGCCTTCTATCTAGACTGCTGGGGGGAAAAGACTAATTAAAAACGTGGCCACCTACTTACCTTGCTGCTATACTTGCCCCGCAAATGCACACATAATGTAATGGTCCGATCCTTGGGTGTTTCCATGTCCCCTTTTCGCTGTCACCTCTGACTGAGTGCTCCATGGTCCTGAGATAAGATCCAGTTTCCTCCTAGAGGGGGCAAATCTACAACATCCGGGGCCTGGTACCATGGCTCTTCTCTTTCCTTAACAGTCTCCCCTCCTGCACCTGAACCACACAATGCCAATTTAGAACAGATGCAAACAGCATATGCCCTGAGCACACAGGCCTTCTGTTCTAAAAAGCACAGTCATCTCTGGTTTCCTAGTGCTTGAACTAGCAGAAATGTTAATTTTAGATCATTTCTCCTAAAAGTGTATGTGCTATCTCACAAGCTGGGTAGGGTTTACAGACTCGGTGTGGGGATTCACAGAACATTTCCGCCTAGCAGAGGCTTCTCCTCCAACTGCACAAGGCAGTCAATAAAGAAGACGATTTCCTGGCTCTGAAGGAAAACTCTCCTGCCTTCTAATACTTCTAGGTGACTATGTGAACCCTGTCACAGGGTCCCTGCACAGAGGAATCTGGTTTGCGTGCAATGCTGGGCTTCAGTTCGTGGAGCAGGGGCACGATCCACAGGGTTTCAGAACAGGGACAAGGAGAGTTGGAATCAGCACTTGTGCACTCTCTGTGGACTCCGAAGCTCATGTTCAAGCCCACTCAGAGCTCCCGTCCTGTGGACTGAGGGACAGTCAAATGAGCGTTAAGCTCGGTGTCACTGAGGGCCTCTTGCATGCCCGGCTTCTCCTAGCTGAATTATCTAGTTTAACCTTCTTCCCAACTCTGGAAGGCAAACGGTGTTTTTATGATCTGTGTTTCCCTTGGAAACAGAGCCTTGGGCAAGGATTGTTAACTTGTTTTCCGGAGGAGAGGCTTTCTCGGAGAAGGGAGAGTGCGGGGGGGGGGGGGATGCCTAGGCCAGACTAGGAAACAAAGCCAAGAGGTTGATGACTCTACCCATCATGGATGCACCACAGGCCTTGAAGAGCCACAGTTGATGGCTCAGGAGGCCCACCCAGGCCCATGCATGGGGCATCTTTGAACAGGCTGGGGGAGACACCTTGTTTTGGAACATTCCATGGGAGGGAGAACAGGAGAAGAGACTTAGTTGCCTGACTTTTTCCATCTTCCATCTCTCATTGGTTCAGGTTTGCTCTGGGGAGTAATTAACTGCCTCATACCTGAACAGCCCTTGTAGCAGCTGTTCTAGAAGCCAGATCCTACTCCTTGTGGTGTGGTGTTGCACTGGAGGACAGAATTGGTTGAAGGAGTCGAGAGACTACAAACCTGTAGTCTCATCTTCAGGCAGCAAAACCACAGGAGCCTACATAGAGTTGATCAGTGTATCAGTGGGGTCATCTGGGAAGCAGACACTGCAATGGAAGTAGGGGGTGGAGGGAGTACATTCCTGTGAAAGAAGTGCTATCAAGCAGCTGGAGGCCTGAAGCCTGCTGTTGATCTGGCCAATCCCCCAGACAGCCAGGGCCTGGTCTGCCCTGCTCAGTCATTGGTCAGGGGCTTCCTCAGCTCAAAAGCTGTCATGCTAGCAGACAGCGTCGGAAAACTCTGCTCTTTGACGGGCAAGATCTTTCGTATTTGTTTGTTTTTAAGGCTTTTATTTATGCATTTGAGAGAGAGAGAGCGTGCATGCACGTGAGCCCAAGCAGGGGGAACAGCGAGGGACAAGCTGACTTCCCACTGAGCATGGAGCCTGATACAGGGCTCCATTGCAGGACCCTGAGATCGCCACCTGAGCCAAAGGCAGACATTTAACTGACTGAGCCACTGAGGTGCCCCAAGAGCAAGAACTTTTTTTGAAGGACTGTAAGATCTGTTGGCCACAAAGGCAGTGGGAGTAAACTCTGTAGTTGATATCAAGGGTAAAGTGAATAGGAGCAAAGTTGAGGACGTACAAAAGATAAATCTGATGGGGGATTGCACCCACTGGGTGGAGAGAAGAGAGACTTGATAGGTTTTCTAAGTTATTTAAGTTCATAGTGCCTAGGAAGTGTAGTTGTCTAGATTTGAACTCAGTTTTTTTTTCTGTTCTAACTCATGCATCATATGTGAGTCACCATAATGGAGATAATAGTAAAAATAATAATAATAATAATAATAGTAATAAAGGAAATCATCCATAATCTGTTTTACAAATAAATTGTTTTCAAGTTTTATTTGCTTTCAAGATTCTCTAAGTAATTTTTTTAGTTACACATTTTAACATATACACACTGAAAGATGTGCTCATTTACAAACATTTAAGCATATTTCCCCATAGATAACATTAATGTTAGGACTGTGCTTTTATTTATTTTGAAAAATGTTATTTATTCATTTATTTATTTTAGAGAGAGAGAATGCACGAGTGCATGTGAGTGGGGGGAACAGAGGGCAAAAGAATCTGAAGCAAAGTCCATACTGATCATCGCCCCACACAGGGCTCCATCTCCTGACCCTGAGGTCATGACCAGAGCCAAAACCAAGAGTCAGGTGTCCAACCCACTGATCCACCCAGGTGCCCCAGGACCCTGTGCTTTTAAATGTCTACAATAATATTCCATTATATGGTAATACTATAATTTGCCATCCATTCTTTTGTTGGTTAATATTTAGATTTTTCCTAACTTTCATAAATTGAATGTTTATATGCACACTGAGTCTCTCCAGTCACTCCTAGAGCTAAGAAAATTCATGACAAATTTGTCTAATTTTGAAATTCCAGTTTGACATAATAATACAGTGATTTAAAACCTAGCTCAAGATTTAGCTCATTTATGTCTTTAATTTTCAAGACTGTCATAATTGCCATTCTCTTTTCGAGGGCTATGACACAAAGTAGACACTGTTGAAGAGGTTTATCATTAATAATGCTAGATGTAAATCCGTACTTCAAATAGTCTCATTGTTAATTCTGCAAGTTTGATGTCAACTTCTTGTCAGGTCACATTAATTCATCACTGTTTTTTTAATCTCTTTTTTTTTTTTTTGTCGAATAAAGATTTCATATTGGAGTAGCAATTTTAGCTTTGCTTTTTTGTTTGCTTGAACTTATATTATTAGTTTTACCTTCAGTCATGCAGGCTTGCACACATGCGCTCTTGCACATGCTTTCATTCTCCAACCCCCCTCTGGAAGAAATCATTTCTAGCTCCTTAACCACTTTATTAGGGTTCATTTAGTTAAAACCAGATGACATGACCCATTTGTCTTAATAACTGTGGGTGTAAACAGCATTCCACTGCAATGTGCTGCATTACGTAACCCATTGCGCGAGGCACTGTCCCCACGAGTGCTCCATGACTTTAGATGTAAGGGTGCCTCGTAGTCAATAGTGGTAAAGCTTCTTTTCTTCCTTTGTTACTCATACATAGCTATAACTAGAAATTCTGATTTTTTTCCCTCCCATTTTCCACTAAAGTCCTAGTTTCCTTTCTAGGATCCAATTCCAGATCTCATAGTGGATCATCTTGCATCCCCTTTGAATGTGAACACCCCACTTTGGAGACCACTTTTTCCAAAAGATAGTCTGGTGTTTGTACTCTTTAAGAAGCTGCCTCTGTTGTCTGCATCAGGCTTCTGCTGTCCAGCAGTTCTCAGGGACTAGTGAGGGTAGAGCTAGTTTTTTCTACAGAGTAAGCATAGCTTTTGAATAAAAAGCATTACTATTAAATACAGTTTTATCTTTTCTCGGAAATTTTAAAAAATGGTAATAGGAATCTAATCATTACTGTGCACAAATGTGTAAGATTACTTATAATGCACTGTATCATGTTGCCAGTTAGGAATCACTGATATGTAACCAAACTGTTTGTATAATTAAGCACCAATGTTTTTAAGTTCATGTACCCTGTGAACATAGTTAGAGTAGTTACTAGACCTCCCTTGAGAGGTAGACCATATTTCTTTGCCTCCTAGTTTTTTTCCCTGTGCTTATTCATTGATCCATCCATTCATTCAACAAGAGTGCCTTTAATAATAATAAATACAAACTAATATTTATTAATCTAGATGGCTTGTTCCAGTCCCTGCTCTAAGCACATTAAGTATATGAACTTCTTTAACTCCTACAATCATCCTTAGGGAGATTTTCAAAGGCTCCATACACAATCCCTAGTTGCCACAGACATTTTCAAATTAACCTTTAGCATGCTGGCTTATAAAGCCTTGGTAAGAGGGAAGCTACAAACCAACAGCCTGGACCTCCTGACAAGGCTTTTCTTGTACTCCAGATTGGCAGCCTTATGAGTTAGCTGGCAAATGGGTCTGAACAACATGTCCTGGTGTGGTAGTTGGTTGCTAAGGCTGAGTAACAAGATGTCCACGGTCCTACAGCTAGAAGGTTGATTCAGTAAGCTAAGGACAATGCTAAGTCATGGAAATAGAGAAAAACACATCCTGCTCTAAAGGAGCTCCCAGGAGGCACCTGGGTGTCTCAGTCTGTTAAGAGTCTGCCATTAGCTCAAGTCATAATCCCAGGGTCTTGGGATTGAGTCCCTTGTCAGGCTCCCTGCTCAACAGGAAGCATGCTTCTCCCTCTCCCACAGCTTGTGTTACTCTCTTGCTATCTCTCTCTCTCTCTATCAAATAACAGCCCTAAAGTTATTGAATGAGTTCATTTTGTGAATGCCATTCCAGAAACTAAAATTTATCTGGATGTGATCAGTGACGCAAATGACTCTGGTACATCATATTCAGATATTTATTAAAAGAATGGGACCAGGGGTGCCTGGGTGGCTCAGTGGGTTAAAGCCTCTGCTTTTGGGTCAGGTCATGATCCTGGGGTCCTGGGATTGAGCCCCACATCGGACTCTCTGCTCAGCAGGGAGCCTGCTTCCTCCTCTCTCTCTGCCTGCTACTCTGCCTGCTTGTGATCTCTGTCAAATGAATAAATAAAATCTTAAAAAAAAAAAAAGAATGGGACCATTCCTTCCTATAGTCCAGATAGATGCTTTCTTAAAATTTTGTGTTTATGGATCCTTTTGAGGGTCCGGGGTGAGTGATGTTAAGGACTTTTACAGGCAGAGATTAAGTTTACACCCTCCTTGGTGGTGAGATCTTACTGGAAAGAAAGAAATTCAAGCAATGATCCAGATTTCCATCAGTAGCTCTAGCATAGAAAGAGCTTCTAGATAATCATTTCCATCTATATATTTTTTAAAGATTTGTTTATTACTGGAGAGGGAGAGGGAGAGAAGTTGATTCCCTGCTGAGCATAGTTATAAACATGATAACCAATGACATCAATAATGATTGAAATGAGAATGTTCTAAATATGCTAATCAAAGTAAAGACATAGTCAGAGTAGACACAAAAATAAGACCCAACTATACATTGTCCACAAAAGCTCCACTTTAAATAAAAAGAATAAGACATACTGGAAGTAAAGGAGTGGACAAAAATATATTATGCTAACACTAATCAGAGGACAGCTGGAGTAGCTGTATTAGTCTCAAAGTAGATTGAGAACAAGGAAAATTATCAGGGACCAAGAGAAATGACATGGTAAAGGGGTCCATGCTTTAAGAAGATATAAGAACCCTTAATATGTAATGCCCCTAACAGCAGAGTACCAAAATACATTAGACACAAATTGTTAGAATTAAAAGGAGTAATACATAACTATACTACTAACAGTTCAATTGTAGCAGTCTGTAGATCACAGAGACAGAAAATGACTAAGAATACAGATTAATAAGAATAATGCAAAATAGCACTATCAGTCAACTCGATCTATTTAGCATTTATAGGACACTCAGTCTAACGAGCAGAAAACAAATTCTTTTCAAGCTCACATGGAATATTCATCTTTGACTATATTGTGGATCATAAAACACATTTAATCAAATTTAAAATGGTCAAAATCATATGCATATCTCAGATCACAACGAAATTAAGCTAGAAATCAATAACAGGGAGATAGATGGATAGTCACAAAATACTTGGAAAATAAACTGCACACTTCTAAATAACACATGAGTCAAAAAGTCTTGAGAAATTTAAAAAGAGGGCACGGATTGCATGGAGCACTGGGTGTGGTGAAAAAATAATGAATACTGTTTTTCTGAAAATAAATAAATTTAAAAAATAGTTTTAGCTAAATGGAAATGAAAATACAACTTAGTAAAAGGTATGAGGTCTGGTGCACGCAGTGTTTGAGGAAAATTGATAGTCTTAAAAAGCCTGTTATTAAAGATGTGCTAAAGTCAATGGTGTAAGATTTTACCTTACACAACCAGACAAAGAAGAACAATTTAAGCCTAATGCAAGCAGAAGAAAAGAAATAATAAAACTTTGTGCAGAAACAAGAGAAAAAATCAACAAAATCAAAAGCTGCTTCTCTGAAAAATCAATAAAATTAATAAATCTCCAGCCAGGCTAACCATGAAGAAAGGGAAACCATAAATTACTAATACCAGTAATGGAAGTGCCATGATCATTGCTGATCCTCATGATACTGAAAGGATAATAAAGGAATGCTATGAACAAGTCTAGGCCGCTAAGTTTGATAATTTCCATTAAATGGAAAATTCCTTGGAAGACAAAACTACCAAAATGCACAAAGGAAGAACTCAACAGCCCTATATCTATTAAAAAACTTGCATCAATAATGAATAACATCCCCACAAAAAAGAATAGTTGAGCCTAGATGGTTTCACTGGCAAATTCCTCCAAACATTTGAGGAAGAAATGATACCAATTCTCCACAGTCTCAGAAAATAAAAGCAAAAGATGCCCTTCCCAGATTATCCTACGAGGGCAGCATTACTGTCATGCCAGAACCCGATGAAAGCATTATGAGAATGCTAAATACCAATATCTCCCATGCATATAGACTCAAAAATCATAAAATATTAGCAAATGAAAGCTTGAAATGTATATAAAAAGAATTATACTCCATGAATGAGTGGGATTTATCTCAGGTATACAAGCCTGCTTCAACAGGTTAAAATTAGTCTAATCCACTACATTCAAGGAGCTAAAGAAAAATCATGTGATTTTTATCAGCTGATGCAGATGAAGTATTCGACTAAATGCAATACTCAATCATAAAGAAAAACTGAGCAAAAATGTGAATTGAGGATACCTCTTACATCTTGATAAAGAATGCCCTACAGAGAAAAAAAAAAGAATGCCCTACAGATAACATCATATTTGATAGTTAAAAAGTGGACGCTTGCCTAGGTGGCTCAGTTGATTAAGCATGTGACTCTTGAGCTGTTCTCAGGGTTGTGAGATTGAGCCCTGCATCGGGCTCCACAGTGGGACTGAAGCCTGCTCAATATTCTCTCTCTCTCTTCCTCCCTCTCTGAAAAAAAGGGCGGCACTTCTGTTGAGGTCTTCTCAACAGTCTTCAATATCATACTGTAAATCCTGGTTTATTCAATAATACAGGAAAAACAGAATCAAAGAGGGAGAGAGGGAAAGAAAGAAAAGGCATCTAGATTTGGAAGGAAGAAATAAATCTTGTTTATAAATGACTTGATTGTCAAAAAAAAAGAAAAAAAAACACGAAAAACAAGTGATTTGATGGTCTACATAGATTAACCCCTCAACACACTCCCCCCAAATATCCTATAACTAAGAAGAGAATATAGTAAGGTCATACGACATAAATTTAGTATCTTTAAGTCAATTGCTGTTCTGTATACGAGCAAGGAGCAATTGGAATGAGGAATTAATATAATGCCAGTTATAATAGCACCAAAAAATTAAATATATATATGTATATGTAATATATATAAACATACTGATAAAATAAACGATTGAATAAATAGGAAAATAGACAAATCTGTGCAGAAGAACTCCAGAATTTATGTCCTAAAAGGAGGTGGAGCATAACTCACTACTCCTTAATTGTGGACTGTGGGAGGTGATCTCCTTTCAGAGTTCAGCACTAGACGTGGGAAATAAAAGAGTAACTTTCCAATGGAGTAATTTGACAAACACTACCTGAGCCATGTGATTAAGATAGCAACAGTGACGTGCTGTCTGGGTGGCTCAGTTGGTTATGTGCCTGCCTTTGGCTTAGGTCATGATCTCAGGGTCCTGGGATCGAGTCCTGCATCGAGCTCCTTGCTCAGCAGGGAGCCTGCTTACCCCTCTGCCTGCTGCTCCCCTACTTGCGCAAAATCTTTACAAAATAAATATACCAGTAGTGAGAAGTCACGTTGAAGGTATGTACCTTTGTTAGGATGTGAGGAGAATGACACTTCATATTTGTGGCCTTTTTCAAAATACTATGACCCCAGAGTAATCAAGAAAAATCTCCAACAAATCCCAGCTGAGAGACATTCTATAAAACACCTGGCCAGTATTCCTCCAAACTGTGAAGGTCATCAGAATCAGGGAAAAAAAAAAATAAAGTAACAGCCAAGAGGAACCCCAAAAGGCATGAGGATTGGCTGAAATGTGGTGTCCCTGGATGGTATAGTGGGGAAAAAAAGGCACACTAGGTCAAAACTAAGGAAATCTGCATAAAATACGGACTTTAGTTAGTAGTAATGCATTGATACTGGTTTGTTAGTTATTACAAATACAGTAATGTGCTGTGTTAACAATAGGAAAAATTGGGTGCAGGGCAAATGGGAGCTCTGTGTACTATCTTCACATTTCTTCCATACATCACCCAGTGCTCATCAGGACATGTGGACAAGTATGTTCCTTAATCCCAATCACCTGTGTCACCCTTCCCCCCCCACACCCTCCCTTCTGGTAACCATCAGTTTGTTCTTTATAGTTAAGAGTCTGTTTCTTGGTTTGTTTCTATTTTTTCGTTTGTTCATTTTGTTTGTTTGTTACTTAAAATCCACATATGCATAAAATCATACGGTATTTGTCTTTCTTTGACTGGCTTGTTTTGCTTGGGATTATACTCTTTAGATCCATCCATTTTGTTGCAAAAGGCAAAATTTCAGTCTCTTTTATGTCTGAATAATATGCCATTATATTTACATAAATACACACACACACACACACACACACACACACACCCCACATGTTCTTTATCTATTCATCTATCAATGGACACTATGTTGCTTCATAATTTGGCTATTGTCAATAATGCTGCTGAAAACATAGCGTAGCATGTATCTCTTTGAGTGAGTGTTTTTGTATTTTGTGGGTAAATACCCAGTAGTTTGATTACTGGATCGTAGCACAGTTCTATTTTTAACTTTTTAAAGGAATCTCCGTACTGTTTTCCACAATGCCTGCACCAGCTTGCATTCCCACCAACAGTGTGGGAGGGTTCCTTTTTCTCCACATCCTCACCAACACTTGTTGTTTCTTGTGGTTTTGATTTTAGCCTTTCTGACAGGTGTGGGGTCCTCTTTCAGTGTAGTTTTGATTTGCATTTCGTTGATGATCAGTGATGTTGAGCGTCTTTGCATGTATCTGTTCGCCAAACATACGTCTTCTTCAGAGAGTTGTCTGTACATGTCTTCTGTCCATTTTTAAATAGGATTGGTTGTTTTGGGTGCTGAGTTTGGTAAGTTCTACTTTTTTTTAAAGATTATTTATTTATTTATTTGACAGACAGAGATCACAAGTAGGCAGAGCAGCAGGCAGAGAGAGAGGAGGAAGCAGGCTCCCTGCCCAACAGAGAGCCCAATGCGGAGCTCCATCTCAGGACCCTAGGATCATGACCTGACCCGAAGGCAGAGGCTTTAACCCACTGAGCCACCCAGGCACCCTGGTAAGTTCTTTATATACTTTAGATACTAACCCTTTATTGGGTATGTCATTTGCAAATATCTGCTCCCATTCCACAGGTTGCCTTTATGCTTTCTGTGTGTGTTTTTTTAGATTGTATTTATTTGTCAGAGAGAGAGAGAGTGCACAAGCAGGGGGAGTGGCAAGCAGAGGTAGAAGCGGCTCTCTGCTGAGCAGGGAGCCCAATGTGGAGCCAGATGCGATACGGCCCCTGGGCCCTGGGATCATGACCTGAGCCAAAGGCAGATGCTCAACTGACTGAGCCACCCAGGCATCCCTGCCTTTACATTTTGTTGATTGTTTCCTTCACTGTGCAGAAGCTTTTTATTTTGAAGTTTACATTAGCTTTTGTTTCCCTCACCTCAGGAGATATACCCAGAAAGAAGTTGCTGTGGCCAATGTCAAAGAAGTTACTGTCTTGTGTTCTTTTATAGGATTTTTTTTAATCATTTCTAGTCTCCCATTTAGGTCTTTAAACCATTTTGAGTTGATTTTTGTGTATGGTGTAAGAAAGTGGTCCAGTTTCATTCTTTTGCATGTAGCTGACTGGTTTTTCCAGCACCATTTGTTGAAGAGACCATCTTTTTCTTGTTGGATATTCTTGCCTCTGTTTGTTGTTGTTCTTGGCCGAGAAATTTTGTAAATATGTCATCATACTAAAAAAACGTGAGGTTTTCACAAGAGCTTACAAAAAGAAAGTTCCATCAGGAGCTGCGTGCACTGAAGAACACCAGTGGTTTTAGCTTTAATCCAGCTGTACGCTTTTGGGATGTGGCATAACTGCCAATTATCCCATGACCTACTCCTCAATATAACAATAAATGTCAGTGGTTCTGGAGTCAGTGATAGTATTTGTTGGAGTATTTGTTCACTCTTTCTGAATTCTTCCGTTACTGAGTTACGTATCAGTTTGACCCATCCCAGGGCACAGGACTTCAGAATCATACTGAATTGAGTGTGGTATGTTTCTTGTGAAAAGATCAACCATTAAGCAGCTCAACTTGATCTTCTCTTGCCTGTGTTGTAGATCTTCTGTTTCCCCTTCCAGTCTGTTCTATACCCTTCTTTACTCTGCTCTCTGCCCTGGGAATCTGAGGTCTATGGGCTTAATTAAAGGGCTTCATTGTTCTGTGGCTCTCTGTTGGGTTAAGATAGTAGGCAGCAACAGCAGGAGCATAAGGAGGAAGGAGAAGAGGTTGGGGTATTTATTTTTCAGATTCCCTTCCTGCTGAGTGCCTGAGTACTGGCTGCACCCTATAGAAAGATTTTAGTTCCTTCCCCAGTCTTATACAGCTCCTGTTGCCTTACCGTATCTGGTGGAGGAGTTCTTAAAAATCCAGCAGATTTTAGCCTTGGTTATTTCCTATCTGTATTCCTTTATAAATAGTTCCTTCATTAAACTTACCTCATATTAGCCTACTTCAACTTTCTCATCTGTTTCCTTCCAGAATCCTGTCTGCTACCACAAACTTAACATGTCTCCAACCCATCCATACCCTCCTCTTCTATCAGCTGTTTTCCCCTTATGGGTAAATGACAACTCCATTCATGCCAGATAGCTTGGCTTGAACTTGACCTCTCAAACCTCATGGAAAATCAGCAAATCCTTTTATGTCTATCTTAAAAATAGATCCAAGATCTGACCACTCATTCACCTTTGTACTATGATCACCTTGGTGCAAGCCACTCTCACCTGTTGTGTAGACTATCATAGGTTTCTCCTAACTGGTTTTCCTGATTCTATCCTTGCCCTGCACAATCAAGTATTATCTTTTCAGTAGACAGAGCGATCCTTTAAAAACAAAGCAAAACAAACCACAAGTCAGGTGGTACCACTCCCTTGTTCAGTACCATTTGCCAGCATGTTCTTTCTGTCTTGCCCAATCACAAACCAAACCCACTCAACTTCGAGTAGCATGGGCTGTCGAGACAGTGCCTTCAGCGGATCTGTCTCCAGCAGTCAGTCAGATGGAGCTCCAGAATTCTCTGAATCCCCCAGTGTGGACAGACACCAGCCCAGGAGGTGCTCCTCCCCTGGACCATGCAAATCCACACCCCTGTCAAACGTCCACTCCAGGAATATCTCTTGAACCGACCAAGCACTCTCCTGCTTCAGGGACTTTTCTCTTCCTGTTCCTTCTCCTGGATCACTTTTCTTCCAAAAATCCGAATGGGTCACTTTATTTATTTATTTAAGAGAGAGACAGAGAGCTGGGGGACAGGGTGGAGGGAGGGAGAGAATCTTAGGCAGGCTCCATGCCCAATGTGGAGCCCTGTGGGGGGCTCGATCTCATGACTCTAGAGATCATGACCTGAGCAGAACTCAAGAGGCAGATGCTCAGTTCACTGAGACACCCAGGTGCCCCCCTATAGCTTAGTTGAGATCCTGCTCAGCTGTGTCCTTATTAGGCAAGCCTTTCCTTAAGCATTCTTTGTGAAGGTGCTTGACTGCCATCTCTCATCTCTGTCTGTCTCACCACTTGTGATTTTCTTTCTTTCTTTTTTTAAAAGATTTTCTTTATTTATTTCAGAGAGAGAGAGCGCATGAGCAGGGGGAGTGGCAGAGGGAGAGGGAGAAGCAGACTCCCTGTTGAGCAGGAACCCTGATGCGGTGCTCAATCCCAGGACCCCAAGGTCATGATTTGAGCCAAAGGCAGACACTTAACCGACTGAACCACCAAGGTGCCGTCTTGTCCTCTTGTGGTTTTCTTTATAGCACTTATTACGAGACATAAATACTTGTTTGTCTTTCTTCCTAACCTGAATATAAGGCAGGAATTTTGACTACTTTGTTCATTGCTGATCTCCAGTGCCTAGAATAGTTCCTAGCACATAGTAGGCATTCCACGAATATTTACCAAATGAATGAATGTATTTGGTAACTGACACAGTGGTGTGTTTTAAGAGAAAGCTTTTGCATTGTGGTATATCAAATTTTCAGTGAATGTCACATGCTTTAGACTCAAACTTTTAATTAAGTTTGGGATATTTTCAAGAATAAGTGAAACCAGGTGCTTGAGTAGTTCTTTGGCTTTCTGCATTTGGTTGTTAAGGGCCTCTGTACCAGATCTCTCTTTGTGCCATCATATTCAATAATGAAGGTTAAAAGAATGAAGGGTGTCCCATTTTTTCTTTAAAAAAATTACAACTTTAGCTTAATCCATTATATACAAATATAGATGCAACAATTGTAATGGCAAGGTATGTTTTCCTAAATTCCTATCAAGTATTCTACTTGGTGTACTGTTATGAATAGAGTGGAGATTTTATGTTACCTGATTGGGTAAGGTAGCATTTCTTGCTTTCTCCGTCTTTGGAGGATGAGAATGTTTCCACATATAATTTGACATCAAGTCAGTATTTTTGTGAAGAAAAGCTTTGCACCTCATTCAGTAACTTGTCATCTCCCTCTATGTTCTCTCAAACCCAAGCCATCCATGTATGTTGGTCAGTGTGTCTGTTCTGGATTTTCTCAATGTTGCCTCAGAAGTTAGGCTGTAAGACCATCAGAACTAGAGATTTGTGCCTAATAGCCATTCTGTAAAGGAATTGCTTTTGCTGAATGATGTTTGGGCGCTAAGCCATTGCCTAAGTCTGAGTGAGTTGGCAGAAACCAAATGAAACTCACAGTCACATGTGACTATAGAGCATGGTCAGTAACTTCACCTACAGGACCCCTGGAAGAAGCTGTTCTTAAGATTTATAGATCACAAATCAACAAGTTGACTAGGAAAAACTTAGCCCTATCTATCTCATGGGCTCTATGAGTCATGTTCATTATCATGTTTGTTTTGTATTTCGCCACCCAAAAGCAAAACTAAATTATTGTAACTATATAGGACTGTATGCTCTGCAGATCCAATATTACCTCTGATTTTTTTCCCCTATCATATCAATCCCCGCAAATGTTCATTTGTATTCTTTTATACAATATGTCTTTTTGGAAGGCAGCTATGCTCACCACTATACCACCAACGCACAATATGTCTTTTTGAAAGCAACCTTAAGTTTTTTGTGGGGCAATCTGGGGTATAAATAAATAATTGGGGTGTTTTTTGTTGTTGTTGTTTTCCATTTTGTTGGTATACCACTGTGCTGCATCATTAATTGTGTATGAGTCTGGACAAAGCTGGAGGAAGAAATTCGCACATGTCCTATGTTGTATTTTGAAACCTGAGAGTTTACAAAATAGTTTCAAAAATGGATAGGCTTGAAGCCATTTCCTTTCATGGATCACTGATGATCGTGTATCTTCAGAAAATCTGAAATTTGTTGACACTGTCATGTTATTGGCCACATAAGGAAAATTATTTACAAATTTTAGATGTATATTTCATTGCTGTTTTCCTCTTATAGCCAAGTTGAATGTTAATGTCAGAAGGTGGCAAAATACTAATATTTGGTGAATCTGATATATATAACTATTCATTGTATTAATCTTTTGACTCCTTGGTGGGTTTGAAAATCTTTATTCTAGAAAGCAAAACGTATGCAAATAAAAATATAATACTTGCAGAGAATCCTCTGGTCCTACTCCAACTTGAAATATGTTAGGCTGAATAGAATTCAAAGAATCACCAATGTTATGTGAATCTTGAAACAATTCTTCTGTTATGCTAATGGATGGACATCTGTGTGTCTCTCCTTGAAGATGAGTGATGATTTGTGCTAAACAAAATCAAAAGTGTCTTTGAACGTTATTCCAAGTTAAATACTGTTATCTTGTGCCATTGAGTTATGTGAGTGGGTCAGAACTTTTTTCAAGCTCTTGTGTCTGGTGTTTACTTTGTAGATACTCTCCGGTAAATATTATTTTCTGGATATGGTTTCCTCATTTTTTAAGAGTTATGTTTCTTTGAGATTGACATATTTGGGAGTGAAGAGTGTGAGTATCACTTAAGTCTCTTCTGGATCTTTTCTCACGTCATAAGTTTGCTAGCTTCTTTTAACAGTTCTTATCTAGATGGAAATTTCTTACGCCATGTGACTGTGATTCTGAGTTGCCCGGTATACTATGCAATACGACTATTTCCCTGTAATGACACCAGCTTGTCCTCCATCACCTGCCTTATCAGCGCTGTCAAATATAACTTGAGTCCTTAAACTTAAGGGAGCATTCCAGATACATGCATGATGTTTTTTCCAAGGGGAGAGAGACTTACCATTATGAGCTATTCAACTTAGTATTTATTGAACACTTACTAGGTGGTCTGACCATGTCCTAGGTGGGATGAAGAAATTAGTTGTTTAAAGGTTAGCCAAATTTTTATAGACACATGGGGTGAAAAATAATTTTCAATACATGGAAAAACAAAGGATTATATTCAGAGCATACAAAGTTTCAGTTTGGCTGGAAAGTTGGGTGGGTAACAGGGAATATTGGGAAATAAGCCTTGAATACCATTCAAATCATCTGATCATTTACCTTTTCACCATTTTATATTGACTAAAAAAATTTTGAGAAGATAGGCTGATCTGGCAATATTGTAATGACTTATGCACAAAGTTATGCAGGCTTGTACCGGTGTTTTAGAAGTGAAAAAGAGAGTCATGAGAGAGATGAAAAGAAATTCATTAAGCCAGTGACCCTTAGGAGTGGGGTTACTGAAGAAAGGAAGGATGAGACGTAAAAAGATCTTGACCTTTCAATCCTGGAAGTACTAAGACCCTAGTGAAGACATTAAAAGAAATACAAAATATGAGATTTGCATTGGGAAATGTTAACTGTTTCCTTTAAGAAAAATGTTTTAATAATATATGTATGGTGAAATGGACTGATTTTAAGTGCTTGAGGACCTTTTATGAAATGAATAAACTTGTGTAACCAAGAAGTGAATCAACACACAAAATAAAATGTTATCCAGGGGTGCTAGGTGGCTCAGTCATTAAGCAGCTGCCTTCAGCTCAGGTCACGATGCTGAGGTCCTGGGATGGGGCCCCACATCGGGCTGCCTGCTCAGCAGGAAGCCTGCTTCTCCCTCTCCCACTCCCCGTGCTTGTGTTCCCTCTCTTGCTGTGTCTCTCTCTGTCAAAGAAATAAAATCTTCAGAAAAATACAATAAAATGTTACCCAGAAACGTCCATGATGCTCTGTTATTATTCTGAATTATCTCAGTATAGAACAGTTGTACTTGTTTGGGGTTAATACAATGATAGGTTGGTCCATATTTAACAACCAACTCTCAGGGATAGATGAGGGAGGAGCCCTGATTTCTAACTTTTGACAGTTTCTGTGGTGTAACTACTCCCACCACAGGTGATTGTAAACTACCAAGGAGCTATCAATGAAGGTGGAGTTGAGAAGAAATGCATTCAAGTCAGTCCTCATAAACTGGTATAAACAAGCTCCATCAACCCGCTCAGAACAGTATGATATATGCTCTTTCATGTTGGCATCTGTTGCTTACAGGTTAAGCTTGTAAGATTCATCTGCATCTGTGGAGTAGTGGGCTCATTCTGTTTTATTCTTAGACCCCAATTTATTTACCCAGTCTACAGTGTGTGGAGAATTGGGCTGTTTCCATTTTTATCTATTGCAAATAATGCTGCTAGGAAGCCTCTCAGGTGTGATTTTTGGCAGACATGTGTTCACATTTCTATTGGGTATATACTTAGGAGTTCAAATGCTGGTGTGAAAGTGTACAGATTTAGTAGATATTGCGAGACAGCTTTTAAAGTGGTGTGCCAGTTCACACTCGCTCTGGCACTACCTTAGAGTTCCAGTTGCTCTCTAACCTTGCCAAAACTTCGTGTTGTCAGTCCATTAATTTAGCTGATTCTAGTGATTATGTAGTAGTACCTACTTGTAACTTTTGTTTGTGTTTCCCTCATGAGCTATGAGATTGGACATTGGCCATTTGGATATCATCTTTTGTGAAGATGATATCTTTTGTGATATCTTTTGTGGCCTTTTGCCCATTTGTTTTATTTGGGCCCTCTCCATTTTATTACAGATTTCCAAATAAGAGTTCTTTGTTGAGTAGATAAATCTGTGGCTTGATTCTTCCATCTCCTAATGTGGTGTTTTCTGTTGAACAGAAACTCTTAATTTGAATAAAATCCAATTTAGTAGCCCCGTATATGGTTTGTACTGTTTGGTATCCTGTTAAAAAATACTTTCTTGGTGCGCCTGGGTGGCTCAGTGGGTTAAGCCTCTGCCTTGGGCTCAGGTCATGATCTCAGGGTCCTGGGGTTGAGTCCCGCATTGGGCTCTCTGCTCAGCAGGGAGTCTGCTTCCCCTTCTCTCTCTGCCTGCCTCTCTGCCTACTTGTGATCTCTCTCTGCATGTGAAATAAATTTAAAAAAAAATCCTTAATAAAAAATGCTTTCTTATAGGGACGCCGGGGTGGCCCAGTTGGTTGAGTGTCCCACTCTTTGTTTCACCTTGATCTCACAGGTCAAGGGAACCAGCTCTGCATTGGGCTCCCTGCTCAGTAGGGAGTCTGCTTGAAGATTCTCTCCCTCTGCCCCTCCCCTTCCCTTTTTCTCTCAAATAAAGAAATAAATCTTTAAAAATTTTCTTACCCCACAGGCATTGAAGCTGTTCTCATTTGTTTTCTTCTAATTTTTTTCTTTTAATTTTCACACTTCAGTGTAACATCTCTACAAAATTAATTCTTGTCTTTGCTGGGAGGTAGGGGACTGGAGTTGTTGACCATATACATACAATCGATTCAAACCATTCTTCCCTAGGTGCTCTACTGTGGCACAGTCATGTTGTTTATGCATAAAGACAATTTCGTTTCTTTTCTGTATGTGTGTGTTGTGGGGGAGATGCTGTGTGTGTTTTGCATATGTGAAGTGTGTGTGTGCAGCCTGTTTATGGTGATTGCGTGGTGTATGTGTGTAATAGGTGTTGTAGGTGTGGTGTATGTGTTGTGTGTGTTTTTCAGTTTTTACTTAAATTTCAGTTGTTTTTTGTTTCATTTTGTATAACCCTGCTATGTTTTTTTTTCTTTAATTTTCCTTATTTTACTAGAGAGAATCTCTAATCAATGTTAGAATTAGTCCTGGTGGGTGACTGTGCCTCATTTCCTATGTCAGGGGGAAAGCATTCAATAATTCATCATTAATTATGACATTTATCTGATAAGCACTGTTTTTTTTTTTTTTTTGGTTGGTTTTGTCTGATAACCCTATAACAGATTGAGAAATTTCTTTTTTTTTTTTTTAAAGATTTTATTTATTTATTTGTCAGAGAGAGAGGGAGAGAGAGCGAGCACAGGCAGACAGAGTGGCAGGCAGAGTCAGAGGGAGAAGCAGGCTCCCCGCAGAGCAAGGAGCCTGATGTGGGACTCGATCCTAGGACGCTGGGATCATGACCTGAGCCGAAGGCAGCTGCTTAACCAACTGAGCCACCCTTGCGTCCCCAGATTGAGAAATTTCTTATCGGTTTCTGTGGATATTCATTTTTATCAAATAATTTTTAATCATCCATCGAGAAGTCATGTTGATTTTTTACTTTATTTCCTGTTAATTCAGTGAGTTACACTGATTGGATTTTGAATCTTAAAGGAACTGTACATTCCTAAAATTATTGTGCCATTTTATCTTTATTCTATATTGAATGGATGTAATTTGAAAATGTTCCTTTGGAGGTTTTTTAAAAAAATCTCTATTCATAATAGAGTTTTACCTATAATTAAGGTTTTAAATAATGTACTTACATATTTTGTATCAAAGTTATCCTAACCTCACAAAAACTTTGTGGAGGTGTCTCCTTTTCTTTAGTTTCTGGAAGAGGATTTTTCTGTCTCTTAAAATTACTGTGATTTTTTTCCTTAAATATTGGAGATAATTTACTGGACAAACCAGCTGAGCTATTAGAAACTTTATACATTATCACTTCACTTTCTTTGCAAGAAAGTGGGATATGCTTTTTCATATGATTGTATATAATTATCATACCATAAATCACCCCCTTTAAATGGTAAAACTCAGTGGTTTCTAGTATATTCTTAAAGTTGTGCACCTATCACTACTAATTTCAGAATATTTTCATCACCACACAAAAAAGTCCTGAACTCACCCTTATTCCTCCTTCTCCCTAGGTCCTGGAAAAGTGTAATTTACTTTCTGTCTCTGTGAATTTACCTATTCTTTACATTCTATATAAATGGAATTATATAACATGTAGCTTTTGTCTGACTTTTTTCACTTAAAATAATGTTGTCAGGGTTCATTTGTGCCTCAGCATGTGTCAGTACTTCGTTTCTTTTTATGGTTGGACAGTAATGTATAGATGTATCACATTTTGTTTATCCATTCAGTAACTAATGGGCACATTCTGGCTATATGAGTAATGCTGCTCTTAATACCCATGTAGAAATTCTTTTATGAACATATGTCATCAATTCCAAAGCAGCTCTACCATGGTACATTCTGAATAACAATGTATGAGGGTTCAGTTTCTCCATATCCTTAATACATATGAATCTATCAATACATACTGTTTTTTTGATTAGAGCCATCATAGTATGTGTGGAATGGTATCTTATTATTGTTTTGATTTGCATTTCTATAGTAACTAAGAATGTCCAATGTCTTTTCATGTCCTTACTGGCTAATTATATATCTTCTTTGGAGAACTCTCTATTCTAATCTTTGGCCAATTTTTAAATTGGATTCTTTATCTTCTTATTTTTTAGTTGGAAGCATTATATTCTGGATAAAAGTCTGCCAGATATATGAATGAAAAATATTTTCCCTCTTTCTCTCTCATTTTCAGTCTCCTGTTAGAATTACTCAAAACACAACGTTATTTTAATGAAATGCAATTTATTTTTGTTGTTGTTGCTTGTGCTTTCATTGATGCATATGAGAAACCATGGCCTAATCTGGAATCATGGAAATTTATGCTTTTAGTTTCTTCTAAGAGTATTACAGTATGAGTTCCTATAATGAAACCTTTGCATATTTCTATATTATTTTTCTTTATGGTATAAAGGGTCCAAATTCATTCTTTTGCATGTGGATATCATGTTGTCCCAGCAGCATTAACAGAAAAGACTTTCCCCACTGAATTGTCTTGATACCATAGTCAAAGATCAATTGACCATAATTGTGGGAGTTTATTTCTGAATACTTTGTTCTGTTCTATTCATCAGTATGTCTTAATTTTTTAAAGATTTTATTCATTTCTCAGAGAGAGTGCATAAGCAGGGAAAGGGGCAGAGGCAGAGGGAGAAGCAGGTTCTCTGCTGAGCAGTGAACCCGATAACCCTGGAATCATGACCTCAACCAAAGGCAGAAACTTAACCGACTGAACCACCCAGGCATCCCAATCTACATGGCTGTTTTTGTGACAGTACCATCCTGTGTTGACACTGTGATGTTGTAGTAAACTTTAAAATCAGGAAACTGGTCTTCCAACTTTGCTCTACTTTTCAAATTCTTTTGGCTGTTTAGAATCTCTTATATTTCCATACACCTTTAGGATCAACTTGTCATTTACTGTAAAAAAAATCACTGAGATTTTGATAATGCAGTGACTGAATAGACTAATTTGGGGAGTATTGTTGTCTTAACAATTAACAATTAAGTATTGTCATGTTAACAGTTATGTCTTCCAATCAATGAGCATGGGGTTGTTTTCCACTTTTTGAGGTCTTAATTTTTTTAGATGACATTTTATAGTGTTCAGTGTACAAGACTTGTACTTATTTTGTTAATTTATTCCCAAATATTTTATTGTTTTTAATGCTACTGTAAGTAGAATTTTTTTCTTTATTTCATTTTTCAATTGTTTATTGCTAGCATGTACAAATGGTTGATTTTTATTTGTGACTATTGTATCTTGTGACCTTGCTAAACTCATTTATTACCTCTCATAGGTTTTTTGGTAGCTTCCTTATTGTTCTCTATATACAAGGACATGTCATCTGTTAGTTGATAGGATAACATCTCTTTTTCCAATCTGGATACTTTTTATTTCTTTTTCTTAACTAGTTGTCCTGGCTAGAATCTCTAATACAGTTTTGAACAGAAATGGTAAGAAGGTATATCCTTGTTTTGTTCATAATCTTAAGGAGAAAGCTGTCACCCCTTCACCATTTAGTATAATGTTTGCTCTAGAGTTTTGGTAGATCCCCCATACTTATATATGTCAATTAAGTTCACCTTTTGAATTACACTGTTCAAAACGCCTATAACTTTGCTGATTCTTGTTTGCTGGCTCTCTTCACTGAAGTAGATATGCTGAAATATTCAATGATTGTGTTTATATTGTTTATTATTCCTTGTTGGTCTATTAGTGTGTGCTTGGGGCTACATATTAGGCACATACAGATTTTGATTGTTATATCCTCTTGAGCTGACTTTTCCGCATCTGAATATTCCTTTTTGTCTTTAGTAATATTTCAAGATAAATTTTGTCATCCTTCTTAAAAAATAATTTTAATAAAGATGTTTTAGGCATGTTTCTGGTAAGCAGCAAAGAGTTTTTGTTAGTATATGTGCTTTTTAAATTTAGTTTATTTTACTCTTTTACTTAAAGTATTTAATTTCACTTAATTTAAGTAGTGATATATTTAAATACACTATTTCAAAAAAAATAAATACACTGTTTCCTATTTCCATCTCTCCTCTTTTGTTCCTTGATCTTAACATTTTCTTTGATTAATCAAATAGTTTGAATATTCCATTTATGCTGTTAATTTTTCACTGTAGTTACTGTTAATTTTTACCTTAGAGATTATGATTGCATTCTTGACTTACTTGCTGATAAGCTAAGCTTGATCTTTTATGATTTTATAAGCAATATAGGACTCTTAAAACATTTTAAGTCCATCGATCTCCATTTTTTGCTTTTGGCTTATTGTTTTTTATGTATTTTAAGCCTCTCTATATTAAAAATTCATAGATTAATAGTAGTATTGTTTCAAACTGAATTTGTCTAAATATTTTTCTTTCTAGTGACTCTTTATTCATCCTTGAATTATTGTGATTCCATTTCAGAGCGTTTTCCTTCCTTTTTCTTCATTCTTCCTATAGTATTTCTCCAATGAATCTAATCAGGTTCTGTTTGTTTACTTAAAATTTATTGATTTTCTTTTTATTTTTTAAGGATATTTCCTATTTCTCAACTGTAAGTTGATAATTCTTGTATTTTAGCATTTCAAATAGATCATTCCAGTCTTTTCTATGTATAGTATGTGTTGAAAATTTGAATATTGGTCATATAGTCCTAATGTTCCTTAGGAGGTTATATGTCATTGTGTATGCTTAAATTTTTTTCTTCTTTTGCTGATAATTTTAATGATTTTTTGCCTACATGTGATTTTCTTTGTAATTACATAGTTGGGATTCATGAAGCTTCTTGATAACATTATTTGAGAAAATTACAGGCTTCCATCTTTTCAGAAATTACTTCTACCCCATCTTTCATTCCAGTCTTCCCAGAAATATAAATTATATGTAGGATAGAGCTGTACCCACATCCCATACTTTTCTTACATTCTTTTCTCATTTCTTATATTTTGTTTCTGTGTTTCATTTTGTGTATTTCCCACCAACTTACTATTCACTACTCCATTCTTTGTTGTGCTAATGTGCCGTCAGTTATATTCAGTGTTAAATTTCATGTTATTATGCTTTTCATTCTGGAATTGCTATCTCACTTTTTAAAAAAATAGATTCCAGTTCTCTTTGGAGAAATTTCTTTTTATAAAAATCTATTTCTTGCATGATTTAATCCTGTTTATAAAGTTTTAAAGTCCATGTCTGATAATATCTGAATCATTTGTAGGTTCAATTCCCTTATTTCTTTATTTCTCTTGATTTTTAGTCATTCGGTTCTGCTTCCTGCCATGTTTTTAATTTTTGAGTGAATGTGAAATATCATTTTTAACAAATTGTAGAGGCTCAGGATATTATTTTCCTTTAGAGAAGATGTAATTCTCTTCCAGTATAAGATGGAGCTAAGGGATCACCTTGTTTGAGATGAAAATGCTCTGTTTTCATACTGCTTTTATTTTTAGGGTGTACTCATTCTGTGGCATCAACTAAAAATCCACATTGTTTACTGGGGCTCCATTTCCTTGTTGGGCCTTGACCTCTGGATTTCACCCTCTTAGTACTTGCTTTCTTCTTGGTTCCCCAGAATCATATTTCATGTGTTTTCAAATTGCCTCAAGGGAGTATGGCATGCATGATGTCAGGTGTATCTCATTGTATTTCCTTCTTTCTGGAATCCTGGTCCTTTGACTTCTGACTCTTTAATGACTTCAAACAATTATTTTTGTATTGCAATAGCTCTTATACTTTTCTTTCACTGGGAGACTTAGTCTGTGAACAGCTAATCCTTATGGCTAGAAAATGAAGGAATATTCAGGATGCATTATATGACAGTAGTCTGTAAATTGGATTTTAGGATTTAGAAACAAGTAGTAGCTAGCATTCTAGATTTCACTGCCATCAACATGCATAAGATTTTTGAAAGCTTGGAACACCGAGGGAATGAGATCGTTAGAAAGGCTATACAAAAAAAAAAAAAAAAAAAAAAAAAAAAAAAAAAAAAAAGGAATGTAAAGCAGTAAGTGAGAAAAAGAAAAGGTCAGTAAAATAGGAAGATAACTGGAGATGCACAATTTCACAGAGAAAGATTCAAGGAGAATATAACCCAATCAAATTTTGCAGAATCCAAAAAGAAGGAAAAGTCAGAAAGGACCATTGAATTTCATGTCTAGGAGGACACTTTTGACAATTTAGTAAGTAGTTTTAGAGAAGATAGATGTAGTACTCAGATTGTGAGAGAATAGAGAATAAGAAGGTATTATGGAAGTGGAGGAATTCGATTTTTTGAAAGGAATTTGGCAATAAAAGAAGAGATGGATCAGAAACTTAGTGGGGTAGAAAATCTCAGGAAACATTTTTTTTTTTTTTTTTTTTTTTTTTTTTTTTTAAAGATTTTATTTATTTATTTGACAGAGAGAAATTACAAGTACACTGAGAGGCAGGCAGAGAGAGAGAGAGAAGGAAGCAGGCTCCCTGCTGAGCAGAGAGCCCGATGCGGGACTCGATCCCAGGACCCTGAGATCATGACCTGAGCCGAAGGCAGCGGCTTAACCCACTGAGCCACCCAGGCGCCCCTCTCAGGAAACATTTTTAGAAAAATTTTAAGTATATGTGAGTAAGAAGATAGAAAGATCTTAAAGATCAAGCAGAGGAGAGATTAATGATGCAAGTGAGAACAAAATATCTACAACAAAGATATCGAAGGTATGGAGTTGTTGAGTCCATGTAAATGAGAAACCTATAGAAGCCAACTATGGAATACTTTATCTTCTGAGAGAGAAGGAAAGAAAGACGTGATTCCATTTAATTACACTTGAGGAGGAGTTGAGGTCATATGCCAAGAGTAGGGATGAGAATCGGGAGGAGTCAAGATGGCGAAGAAGTTGCAAGCTGAGGCTACATCAGGTAGCAAGAGATCAGTTAGATAGCTTATCTAAACATTGCAAACACCTACAAATCCAACGGGAGATCGAAGAGAAGAAGAACAGCAATTCTAGAAACAGAAAATCAACCATTTTCTGAAAGGTAGGACTCACGGAGAAGTGAATCCAAAGTGATAGGAAGATAGAACGCGGGGGAGGGGCCGGCTTCCGGCAAGCAGCATAGCAACAGAGCACAAAATTGGGACTTTTCAAAATCTGTTCTGCTGAAGGACATCGCTCCAGAGGCTAAACCAGGGTGAAGCCCACGTGGGGTCAGCGTGGCCCCAGGTCTCGCAGGGTCACAGAAGGTGATGTCTGAGTGTCGCAGAGCTCGCAGGTATTAGAACAGGGAAGCCAGCTACAGAGACAGAGCCAAGGAGTGAGCTCTCAGCTCGGGGTTACCTTCATCCAGTTGCAGCCTGGGTGAGCTTGGAGCGTGCCAGGAGGCCAAGGAGATGGGAGTTATTGGGCGCTATTCTCTGAGGGCATACTGAGGAGTGGGGCCCCGAGCTCTTGGCTCCTCTGGGCTGGAGACTAGGAGGCCGCCATTTTCATTCCCGTCATCCAAAACTCTACGGAAGGCGCTCAGGGAACAAAAACTCCTGAAAGCGAACCCGAACGGATTACTCAGCCCGGCCCCTGGTAAGGGCGGTGCAACTCCACCTGGGAAAGACACTTGAGAATCACTACAACAGGCCCCTCCCCCAGAAGATCAACAAGAAATCCATCCCAGAACAAGTTTACCTACCAAGGAGTGCAGGTTCAATACCAAGGAGAGCAGCGGAATTCCAGAGGAAAAGAAAGCAAAGCACTGAACTCAATGGTTTTCTCCCCATGATTCATTAGACTTGCAGTTAATTTAATTTGGTTTTTGTGTGTGTGTGTTTGTTTTTGTTTTTCAATTTTTTTCCTTCTGCTGCTAAATTTTTTCAAACTTTTACCCTTTTCCTTTTTTAACATTTTTAAACTAGTTTATCTAATATATATATTTTTCTTTTTTATATTTTTTCTTTATTCATTTTCTTATTTTAAATTTTTCTTTAAATTCTTTTTTTAATTCTTAATTCTTCTTTTCCTGAATCCCTTTATATCCCATTTCTCCCCGCCATGATTTGGGGTCTCTTCTGATTTGGTTAAATTGTATTTTCCTGGGGTCTTTACCACTCTTTTAGTATTTTACGTGCTGCTTCATATACTCTTATCTGGACAAAATGACAAGGCGGAAAAATTCACCACAAAAAAAAGAACAAGAGGCAGTACTGAAGGCTAGGGACCTAATCAATACAGACATTGGTAATACGTCAGATCTAGAGTTCAGAATAACAATTCTCAAGATTCTAGCCGGGCTCGAAAAAGGCATGGAAGATATTAGAGAAACCCTCTAGGGAGATATAAAAGCCCTTTCTGGGAAAATAAAAGAACTAAAATCTAACCAAGTTGAAATCCAAAAAGCTATTAATGAGGTGCAATCAAAAATGGAGGCTCTCACTGCTAGGATAAATGAGGCAGAAGAAAGAATTAGTGATATAGAAGACCAAATGATAGAGAATAAAGAAGCTGAGCAAAAGAGGGACAAACAGCTACTGGACCATGAGGGGAGAATTTGAGAGACAAGTGACACCATAAGATGAAACAACATTAGAATAATTGGGATTCCAGAAGAAGAAGAAAGAGAGAGGGGAGCAGAAGGTATATTGCAGAGAATTATTGGAGAGAATTTCCCTAATATGGCAAAGGGAACAAGCATCAAAATCCAGGAGGCACAGAGAACCCCCCTCAAAATCAACAAGAATAGGTCCACACACACCCTGCCAACTAATAGTAAAATTTACAAGTCTTATTGACAGAGAGAAAATCCTGAAAGCAGCCCGGGAAAAGAAGTCTGTAACATACAATGGTAAAAATATTAGATTGGCAGCAGACTTATCCACAGAGACCTGGCAGGCCAGAAAGAACTTGTATGATATATTCAGAGCACTAAATGAGAAAAACATGCAGCCAAGAATACTACGTCCAGCTAGGCTATCATTGAAAATAGAAGGAGAGATACAAAGCTTCCAGGACAAACAAAAACTGAAAGAATTTGCAAACACCAAACCAGCTCTACAGAAAATATTGAAAGGGGTCCTCTAAGCAAAGAGAGACCCTAAAAGTAGTAGATCAGAAAGCATCAGAGACAATACAGGCCTTACAGGCAATACAATGGCACTAAATTCATATCTTTCAATAGTTACCCTGAATGTTAATGGGCTAAATGCCCCAATCAAAAGATACAGGTTATCAGAATGGGTAAAAAAACAAAACCGATTTATATGTTGCCTACAAGAAACTCATTTCAGATCCGAAGACACCTCCAGATTTAAAGTGAGGCGGTGGAAAACAATTTGCCATGCTAATGGACATCAGAAGAAAGCAGGGGTGGCAACCCTTATATCGGATCAATTAAATTTTAAGCCAAAAACTATAATAAGAGATGAGGATGGACACTATGTCATACTCAAAGGGTTTGTCCAAGAAGAAGATTTAACAATTTTAAATATCTATGCCCCCAACGTGGGAGCAGCCAACTATATAAACCAATTAATAAAAAAATCAAAGAAACACATAAACAATAATACAATAATAGTAGGGGACTTTAACACTCCCCTCACTGAAATGGATAGATCATTCAAGCAAAAGATCCAACAAGGACATAAAGGCCTTAAATGGCACACTGGACCAGATGGACATCACAGATATATTCAGAACATTTCATTCCAAAGCAACAGAATACACATTATTCTCTGGTGCACATGGAACATTCTCCAGAATAGATCACATCCTAGGTCATAAATCAGGTCTCCACCAGTATCAAAAGATTGGGATCATTCCCTGCATATTTCCAGACCACAATGCTCTGAAGCTAGAACTCAGTCACAAGAGGAAATTTGGAAAGAACTCAAATACAGGTAGACTAAACAGCATCCTTCTAAGGAATGAATGGGTCAACCAGGAAATTAAAGAAGAATTGAAAAAATTCATGGAAACAAATGATAATGAAAACACAATGGTTCAAAATCTGTGGGACACAACAAAGGCAGTCCTGAGAGAAAAATATATAGCGGTTCAAGCCTTTCTCAAGAAACAAGAAAGGTCTCAGGTACACAACCTGACCCCACACCTAAAGGAGCTGCAGAAAGAACAAGAAAGAAACCCTATACCCAGCAGGAGAAGAGAAACAAAGATTAGAGCAGAAATCAATGAAATAGACACCAAAAAAACAATAGAACAAATCAGTGAAACTAGGAGCTGGTTCTTTGAAAGAATAAGATTGATAAACCCCTGGCCAGACTTATCAAAAAGAAAAGAGAAAGGACTCAATAAAATCATGAATGAAAGAGGAGAGATCACAACTAACACCAAAGAAATGCAAACAATTATAAGGACATACTATGAGCAACTCGACGCCAACAAATTTGACAATCTGGAAGAAATGGATGCATTTCTAGAGACATATAAACTACCACAACTGAACCAGGAAGAAATAGAAAACATCAACAGATCCATAACCAGTAAGGAGATTGAAACAGTCATCAAAATTCTCCAAACAAACAAAAGCCCAGGGCAAGATGGCTTTCCAGGGGAATTCTACCAAACGTTTAAAGAAGAACTAATTCCTGTTCTCCTGAAACTGTTCCAAAAAATAGAAATGAAAGGAAAACTTCCAAACTCATTTTATGAGGCCAGCATCACCTTGATCCCAAAACCAGACAAGGATCCCATCAAATAAGAGAACTACAGACCAATATCCTTGATGAACACAGATGCGAAAATTCTCACCAAAATACTAGCCAGTATTATTCAACAGTACATTAAAATGATTATTCACCACAACCAAGTGGGATTTATTCCAGGGCTGCAAGGTTGGTTCAACATCTGCAGATCAATCAATGTGATACAATACATTAATAAAAGAAAGAACAAGAACCATGTGATACTCTCAATAGATGCTGAAAAAGCATTTGACAAAGTACAGCATCCTTTCCTGATCAAAACTCTTCAAAGTGTAGGGATAGAGAGCACATACCTCAAAATCATCAAAGCTACCTATGAAAAACCTCCCGCAAATATCATTCTCAATGGAGAAAAACTGAAAGCTTTTCCGCTAAAGTCAGGAACACGGCAGGGATGTCCATTATCACCACTGCTATTCAACAAAGTGCTAGAAGTCCTAGCCTCAGCAATCAGACAACAAAAGGAAATTAAACGCATCCAAATCGGCAAAGAAGTCAAACTATCACTCTTCGCAGATGATATGATACTATATGTGGAAAACCGAAAAGACTCCACTCCAAAACTGCTAGAACTTGTACAGGAATTCAGTAAAGTGTCAGGATATAAAATCAATGCACAGAAATCAGTTGCATTTCTTTACACCAACAACAAGACAGAAGAAAGAGAAATCAAGGAGTCAGTCCCATTTTCGATTGCACCCAAAACTATAAGATACGTAGGAATAAACCTAACCAAAGAGGCTAAGAATCTATACTCCGAAAACTATAATGTACTCATGAAAGAAATTGAGGAAGACACAAAGAAATGGAAAAATGTTCCATGCTCCTGGATTGGAAGAACAAATATTGTGAAAATATCTATGCTACCTAAAGCAATCTGCATATTTAATGCAATTCCTATCAAAGTACCATCCACTTTTTTTTCAAAGAAATGGAACAAATAACCCTAAAATTTATGTGGAACCAGAAAAGCCCTCGAATAGCCAAAGGAATATTGAAAAAGAAAGCCAAAGTTGGTGGCATCACAATTCTGGACTTCAAGCTCTATTACAAAGCTGTCATCATCATGACAGCATGGCACTGGCACAAAAACGGACACATAGATCAATGGAACAGAATAGAGAGCCCAGAAATAGATCCTCAACTCTATGGTCAACTAGTCTTCAACAAAGCAGGAAAGAATGTCCAATGGAAAAAAGACAGCCTCTTCAATAAATGGTGTTGGGAAAATTGGACAGCCACATGCAGAAAAATGAAATTGGACCATTTCCTTACACCACACACGAAAGTAGACTCAAAATGGATGAAGGACCTCAATTTGAGAAAGGAATCCATCAAAATCCTTGAGGAGAACACAGGCAGCAACCTCTTCGACCTCAGCTGCAGCAACATCTTCCTAGGAACATTGCCAAAGGTAAGGGAAGCAAGGACAAAAATGAACTATTGGGATTTCATCAAGATCAAAAGCTTTTGCACAGCAAAGGAAACAGTTAACAAAACCAAAAGATAACTGACAGAATGGTAGAAGATATTTGCAAATGATATATCAGATAAAGGGCTAGTGTCCAATATCTATAAAGAACTTAGCAAACTCAACACCCAAAGAACAAATAATCCAATCAAGAAATGGGCAGAAGACATGAACAGACATTTCTGCAAAGAAGATATCCATATGGCCAACAGACACATGAAAAAGTGCTCCACATCACTCGGCATCAGGGAAATACAAATCAAAACCCCAATGAGATATCACCTCACACCAGTCAGAATGGCTAAAATTAACAAGTCCAGAAATGACAGATGCTGGCGAGGATGTGGAGAAAGGGGAACCCTCTTACACTGTTGGTGGGAATGCAAGCTGGTGCAACCACTCTGGAAAACAGCTTGGAGGTTCTTCAAAATGTTTAAAATAGAGCTACCCTATGACCCAGCAATTGCACTACTGGGTATTTACCCTAACGATACAAACGTAGTGATCCGAAGGGGCACATGCACCCGAAGGTTTATAGCAGCAATGTCCACAATAGCCAAACTATGGAAAGAACCTAGATGTCCATCAACAGATGAATGGATAAAGAAGATCTGGTATATATACACAATGGAATATTATGTAGCCATGAAAAGAAATGAAATCTTTCCATTTGCAACGATGTGGATGGAACTAGAGGGCATCATGCTTAGCAAAATAAGTCAATCGGAGAAAGACAACTACCATATGATCTCCCTGATATGAGGAAATGGAGATGCAACATGGGGGGTTAAGGGCGTAGGAGAAGAATGAATGAAACAAGATGGGATTGGGAGGGCGACAAACCATAAGTGACTCTTAATCTCACAAAATAAACTGAGGGTTGCTGGGGGTAGGGGGTTTGGGAGAGGGGTTTAGGGTTATGGACATTGGGGAGGACAATGGACAATGGTGAGTGCCGTGAAGTGTATAAATCTGGCAATTCACAAACCTGTACCCCTGGGGATAAAAATTCATTATATGTTTATTAAAAAAAAACAAAAACAAACAAACAAAAAGTTTTGAAAAGGGTGGAGTTCTAGATGAACCAACTTCTGAGTGCTGTTGGAATTACAGGGCTCAGGGTTATAGTGAAGTTAAGGTGTTAAACATCCATTTGGAAAATCTTCTTAGCTGATTTAAGTGATAAGCTCATCAGCACAAGAGACCTGGAGACCCACAAACTATAGATACTGGTAGGAGAAAGCTAATATGAAGCAAGATGAGTTTCAACAGAGAAAAGATTATCCAGCAAGAGTGGAAGGAAAAAGAATGCAGTAAGTGTTTTGTTGTTAGCTCTCTGCTGTTACCGATGAGGTGGCTTATCAGGGAGTTCCCTGCTTGGGGGCTATGATTTTTAGTTAAGGGGTTTTGGACAAAAATTTAAGGATGTGTTGGAATTTTATCCAACATGGCACAGGATAAGGGAATGGTAGAGAGTCTTGCAAAAGGTTGAGTGGGGCTGTACATGAACAGATGAAGTGGATGTCATTAAAGCAGAGAAGGAGCTCGAAGAGAGGGAGGTGGGAAGATGGGGAACTGGGTGATGGGCATTAAGCAGAGCACATGATGTAATGAGCACAGAGTGTTCTCCTAAGACTGATGAATCACTGAACTCTACCTCTGAAACTAATAATATACTGTATGTTAATTAATTGAATTTAAATAAATTTTAAAAATTAGAGGAGGAACTAATACTGGTGGTTCAAAGATGAGGAAATGGGGATCATGCCATTGGGACAACGTGGATGGACCTAGTGGAAATTATGGTACGTGAAATAAGTCAGATGGAGAAAAACAAATACCATAGGATTTCACTCATTTGGAACTTGAAAAAAACCAAATGAATAAACAAAGAAAAAGCAGAATCAGACCCAGAAATACAGGGAACAAACTGTTGGTTGCCAGAGTGGGGATGGGCAAAATGGGTGAAGGGGAGTGGGAGGTCCAGGCTTCCAGTTATGGAAGGAATAAGTCCCGGGATGAAAGGCACGGCATAGGGAATTCAGTCAGTGGTCTTGTATAACAGCATTGTATGTTGGCAGATGGGAGCTGTGTTTGTGGTGAGCACAGCAGAAGGTATAGACTTGTATACTATGTTGTACACCTGAAATTAACATAACACAGTGTGTCAACTATATTCAAAAAAAGAAAAAGAAATGGGAGGCGGGGCAGTAGGCCAGAGAAACATGTTAGGGACAAGATAGTATTGAGGATACTGGAATTTTATAATTGGGGTTTTTCAGTGGATCTCCATAGTCCTATTCATCTTCCAATAGATACTTTTTGTGATTTTTACATGCTCTTTGAATTGAGGTGTTGGGTTCTTGGGGACTTACTGTGTCTTGTGAGGTGGTCACCTATGGCAGTGGAAACTCCTTTCAGTGAGATAATGCTGGTAAACTTCAATTTCAATTTACTTTAATTGTATCCTTTTCACGTTTCTCACGAAAGTAGGGCGGAAGGAAATTTTTTCTCTATTTTCTTCAATTCTGTTAATGGGGCCCGACAAATGAAAGGGACAAAATATTAATAACAGTAGAAGAAAGGTTTATTATTACATATGTACCTGGAGCTTCACAGAAGGGGAGTGGAAGGCTAAGGAGGGGTACACACAAGGGTTATGTAAGATTTTAACCGAGTGTGGAGAAAGGGGCTTGGGCTTTTGGGGAGGGAGAGGTAATGGGAAGTTGTTTAGGAAATACTGGTAAATATAGGTCGTTTAGTAAGGTTTTGTTATGCTTATTAATATCCTATCAAGTGATAAAATTTGTCTTCAGAGTGGGGAGGAGAGGATTACAAATTACAAATTAAATTTCCTTTACAAAAGGGAAATTAAGGCCTTGTTTTTTTAAACAGGTATTTATTTATTTATTTTTGAGAGAGAGAGAGGGAGAGAGAGAGGGGTGGGGCAGAAAAAGAGGGAGGGAGAACATCTTAAGAGGGGTCTAAGCGGATCACAGAGGCAGAGGTGGGGCTTTATCTCAGGTCCCTGAGAAGGGTTCATGACCGGAGCTGAAATAAAGAGTTGGACACCTATCCAAATGGCACCCCAATACCCTGTTTTGAGAGCTTTTCTTGTATCTGTTGTTTATGGGTTTCCTTCAGCTCAAAATAATCCTTACACCAACATGGTATATTTTGGGCTGGTGTATTCTGGTCCCCTTCAGTACAGTTCAGCAGCACTCTCCAGTTACATCTTCTAGTGTACTTTCGAAGTTGGTTATTACTGACATCAACTAACAACTTCTGGATTTAGATTCTTTTAAGAATTTTGGTTCCTGTAGAGGCCATACTAGTTCAGGATTAGGTCTTTTTCAAGGTTAAAGGACTTATGAATTCTATGCAAGAATTGTTTTCAAAGTCATGCCAGACTGTTCTTTCTTGGTTTTTGAGTCCAGTCTTCTCTCTCAGAACATCAGTTTTGTTTGTCTTACAACCTGACTGATTTGTAGCTCCTTTTTTTTTTGTTGTTGTTGTTGTTGTTTTTTAGGGAATTTTTCCAGAGTATTTGTTTATGTGTTCTCATGTCTATGGTTCTCATCTGTTCTATTCCTTTTCAAGTACACACGAGGACTCTGGCTCTTTCGTTGAACATATGGTTCAGTGCCTGATGCTCACTGGCTCGATCTTGGACCCAATTTATTAGTTTAATCCCCAATTCCCTGTTTTGTTTAGCAGCTTTTTTTGGTTTCCTTTCTGTAAAGTGCAAATACCACTCATCTGAGACTCTTCTGATTTAGGCTAAAACCCACAGCACAAACATTTGGAAACCTATGGCTGCTTGGGGGTCCATATGGCAACTTAAGAGAGTCCCCATTCCTGCTGCCAAATCCCTGACTGTTAAGAAAACATAACTCCATTGTTTCCAAAGCCCGGGGAGGGGTAGAGCTCATTTTTCCTTCTTCTTTTGCAAAACAGCAGGAGCTGTAAATAACAATACTCTAGATAACTCACGTAGGTAAACATCGCCAGGGTTTGCTATCTAACGTGCTAAAAAGCATACCTTCCTAGTGTGTTGTTCCTTCTACTATGGAGGTTCAGGATTTCTGCTGCTAGTCGTGGTAGCCAGCCAGAAAAGAAATTATAGGGGGTAGAAAAATATAATGTTTATACCTAAGTGATATGGAGGAAATCTCTTGCCTTTTATCATATTTTGAATCTGGGTAAACATTTCATTCTGGATAGTTCTTTCATCCTGACAGAAGATTCGAAATGCAGCTCTGGTTTATTACCATTCACTATAGGGCAACCACTTTCCATTCTTCCATTATTTAAAAGTTTTCCAGTGAGTTGGCAGTTCTTGGGTATATAAAACATCGAGGGCAAATCCGGAGTTTTCTTCTTCTTTTAGATGTGGAGATCACTGTACCTAATGGGTTTTTTAGTTTTTGTTTTTTGGCTTTTTTTTTTTCTTTTTTGCTCTTAGAAAGTAATTTTCTGATATTTACCAATGTGAAACGAGTATGATTTGTGTCCCTTGACTGATTTTTGTGAATTCTTTGCATATTTGGTTACTTTATGTGTGAAATCTATTTAATATTTTTCTCTAACGAATCACATGTAATTGGGTACTTATGCCACCCTGCTTTCTCTTCATGGCAAGGAGCCTGGTTAATCAACAGATTCTCAGAATTGGCCTTTTTTGTCCTCTAGGAAAGTGCTGTATTCCAAAGGTATGCTCAGAGCCATGCATAGAAATAAAGTACACTGCCTGCTTTTCTCAAACAAATAGTCCATTTATTGGAGCCTGTGTTACATTTAATTGCATAAGTACGATAATTGCATAAGTACGATAAGTACGATAAATAAGTGCTGAGAAGCACTGATAATTGGTTCTGAATTTAGGAAAATCTGGAAAACCATGGACAAGGTGGTATGAAAAATATTTCAACAGCAAAAAAGAGCATCCTTGAGTTGACAATGGGGATAGAGTTTCAAGCAGAGGAAAAAGCAGGAAGAGAGGTCTAGAAGGTATCTAAAATGTCTAAATTGGTATCTGGTTATATAACTTATGTGGACATTTCAAGCTATGCTCCATTGAGTTGGATGTTAATATAGGTACTTATAAAACAGCACAGCAATTTTATTTTATATCACTGTCTTTGTGGAGAGAAAACCTTAGTTCAGATGTCATTTCTCAGCCAAGTATCACATGAGATCTGTTTCAGTTTAGCATTACAGCACTCAGACAGGTGTGTATGCTGACAGTACATATACATATACATATACATATACATATACATATACATATACAGTTATGCCTTTTTCCTTTTGTATGTCCATCCATTTCTCTGACAGTGTAAGCCTCCTTTGTAAGCAGAGAAATTGATGAAGCAATTTCCTATTGTATCTTTATATATAATACTATAGCGAGTCACTTAAATATCTCTCCTTTTGTGCATTGCATCTATTATTAGATCACAGAGATGGGGACAAAGTTTTCAGTGATATAGTAGCTAACATTAGACTTTACTGGATGCCAGAGGTTTCTCGTTAGCTAATTTTATTGTCCCTTCTCATCTTCATGATTTGAGTTCAGAGAAACAACTTTACAATCTGCTCAAGATGAGAAGGGACTGCTTGTAACTAGCCTCCAAGATGGCCACCAATAATCTCAGCTTCCTAGTATTCAATCATACCTTTGGGTGGTCCCCTTTCAATATTATAGGACGTTTATTTGGTGTAGCCAGTAGAAAATAGTAGAAATTATGTCCTATCACTTCTGAGATTCAGTTATAAGACTGTGGCTTCCATCTTGGGTTCTTCCTCTGTCTCTCTTGGGTTGCCCCGTGTTGTAAGGACACGTGTTAAGCCTGTGGAGAGAACCATGTGTCCAGGAAGTAAAGTCTTTAGCAAATGGCCAGTGAGGAATTGAATTCTACCAACAGCCATGTAGATGGCATGGAAACAGATTCTCTAACATTGGATGATGCAGCTATGGCTCACAGCAACCTCATGAGGAACTCTGAACTATAATTACTAAGTTAAAGGACCCCTGGGTGAGTCAGTTAGTTACGCACCTGACTCTTTGATTTCAGGTCATGATCTCAGCGTCCTGGGATTGAATCCTGCATCTGGCTCCCTGCTCAGTGGGGATCTGCTTCTCCCTCTCTCTCCACCCTGACTCCCTGCTTGTGCTATCTCTCTCAAATAAATAAATAAATAAATCTTTATAATTACTAAGTTAAACTAGTCTTGGTGGCCAGACAATAAATATTCATTATTTTAAGCTGTTACATTTTGGAGGTAATTTATTGTATAACAAAAGATAACTAATACAAGACCGTTTTGAGTGCAGAAGTTACAGAGCCGACTTCAAGTATTTCTTTGAAATTGCTGGGGATGGCGTACAGGTGATCTCATGTCACCTTAACAAGGCATAGCCTCTGAGCACCACTCTGGGCCTGGGTTACAGATGATGGAACTACGCAAGAGGAAGCTTCAAATGCATGACCCATCATTGCTGGGGCCACACTTCTGCTTGGAATACACAGCATCTGTTTTCATATTTGATCTTTTCACTTAAAATCTGTAAATCTGTTATTTATCCAGCAGGTTGTTCAGTTACTAAATTTTGATTACAGCTAAGCTGAAAAAACAAAAGGCAATCCTCATGGTTGGAAGTAAGGAAACAAATCATAAATTAGGACAATAATGATCCCTTAGCACCTACATCACAGTTGTGAGAGGATGATTGGACTTCAGATTGGACTTAGTGGGAAACAAATGGACCCAGAAGGTCATTCAGTTACTTGCAACTTTGGTATCTTCTTTTGTAAAATTAGGTAAACAATACCTGACAGAGATTTTGTAATGATTAAATGTGATACTAGTTGGGAAAGTATTTGCCACTATTAAATATCATTTAAAAATATTTTCTAAAGTGCAGTGCATTGGCCTTAGGAGATGGTATCCATTCACCAAAGAGGATTGCTGAATTCATTGAGCAAATGTTATCTGAGCACCTGCTTGGTGTCAGAGACTGCTAGGATTGGAATTACAATAATGAACAGAAGGAACCTAGGGGCTCCTGGGTGGCATAGTCAGTTAAGCGTTGGACTCTGGTTTCAGCTCAGGTCATGATCTCAGGGTCGTGGGATGGAGCCCTAGGTCATGCTCCATACTGAGCATGGTGTCTGCTTGGGACTCACTCTCCCGTTCCCTCTGTCCCTGACCCTGTGCACTTACTGTCTCTCTTTTTCAAATATATAAATAAATATTAAAAAAAAAACCTAGTCTTTGCTTTCAAAGAATTTATAGCCTAATGGGGGAAATAGTAATTAACCAAACAATCTCACAAATGAAAAGAAAATTCCTACTGCGGCTAATGAGGTGGTAGAGGTATTTTGAGTACACATAGAAAGGGAGATTTGACCACTTGAGGAAAATCAAAGAATGCTTCTCCAGGAGAGGAGACTTGAGTTGAGATCTGAATGGGAAGTAGCTCTGAATAAGAAGAGGCTGGAAGTGCTTCTGGGTTGAGGGACAGCAGCTCCAAATGACCCTCACAATGATGGGAGGGAGTATGCTAAATGGTAGGAACCAAAAAAACCAGTGAGGCTGGAAGGCAAAGTGTGAATCCTTTTCTAGTTCATGTGTCTGCCTTGGTCTGTTCTGTAATTGACCCAATGGCATTTTCCCCTGTCAAGTACCTGATAGTGAGGGTAAACTTATTTTAATTGCTTCTCCTTATATAGCAAAGAAACAGTGAAGACAAACAATGTTTGGGGGAGGAATCCCTTGATGGATGCAAAAATAGTACTTTCCATCCATGGTTTTCGAATTTCTTTTTTATCTTGTTGGATGCACAAACTCTGAGGACTATACTATTGGGAAGTAGATCCTGAAAGAGCCATTTGTTTTCCTCTGAGCTCTGGTGTAAAGCAATTAGCTAATATTGAATATTCTATAAGAAAGATCTCTATGAAGGACGCCTGGGTGGCTCAGGCGGTTAAGCCTCTGCCTTTGGCTCAGGTTGTGGAGTTCTGGGATCCAGTCTTGCATGGGGCTCTCTGCTCAGCTGAGTTTGCTACTCTCTCCCTCTGCTACTCCTCCTGCCTGTGTTTTCTTTCTCTAAAATAAAGAAATAAGATTTGTTTTTTTTAAAGAAAGGTCTCTGTGATAATGATTAATTGGGAAGAGCACCCACACTATTTTGCAGACGACTGATATCTTTAATAGGCAGAGAAAGCTGGGAGGTCATAAAAGGAATGTGTGTGTGTGAGTGTGTGTGTGTGTGTGTGTGTGTGTGTGTGTGTATTTTAAAGGAAACACGAGGACATGAATAGGTAATTTACAGAATATCTAATACAAATGATCAATAAGCATAGGAATGAAAATTCAAACTCAATAATTGGAAGAAAATGTAAAATGATAACATTAATTACTTTTGAATTCATTAATATTTTGAACACTGTTAATATCTATTGTTGATGAATGTATAAGAAAATGAATATCCTCATACAGTTTTGACAAGTTAACTGAGGCACTGTGTTGAGTCCATAAGACCATTAGTAGATTTTTCTGATTTGCTGTGACTCACAGGAATCAATATATAGTCATACTCAAGACTGTGATTAACTTTATTTTTTATTGGAATATAATTAACATAATGTGGTATATTAGTTTCAGTTATACAACATAACGATTCAATAATTCTACATATTACTCAGTTCTCACCACCAATGACTGCTTAATTATACTGAAAGTATACAAAAGAAAATCAGCAAAGGGAAAAAGTACATGGGGTAAAGTCTTGGGGAAACCAGGTGTGAACTTCCAAGAGTCCTCTCTCAGTGGAGTCACACAGGACACAGTTAATTTTTTTAATAACAAATCATGCTAACATATGAAATGCTATCAGGGAATCTCTTTAAAACATCATTGCCTGAGGTTTTTTTTTTTTTAATTTTATTAATTTCTTTGACAGAGAGCGAGAGATCACAAGCAGGCAGAAAGGCAGGCAGAGACAGGGGGAAGCAGGCTCCTTGCTGAGCCGAGAGCCTGATGTGGGGCCCAATCCCAGGACCCTGAGATCATGACCTGAGCAGAAGACAGAGGCTTAACCCACTGAGCCACCCAGGCGCCCCTGCCTAAGGTTTTTATTGGGTACTGGTCACATAAGTACTCAGCTTTGCATGAACCCAGATTCCAGGGGCCCAGAATGAAAGCAGGTGTTTAGAATAGACAATTTAGGTACAGTTATTATTAGTTAGGAAATGGTGGGATGTGATTTTGAAAATAATTTGCATTGTGTGGTTGGGTGGAATGTTATAGGTGTTTGTTGGATCAATTTGGTTGATAATATTGCTCAGATATTTTTCTGTTTAATGATTACATCAGTTATTGAGAGTGCAGTATTAAGATATCCAACTGTTATTGTTGGATTGTCCATTTCTTTCTTCAGTTCTGTCAGTTTTTGTTTCATGTATTTTGGGGCAGTATTAGGTGCATTTATACTTATGATTGCTGTATCTTCCCACTGAATTGATCCTTTTTAAGATAAAAATAAAAACTTCCTTTTTCTCTTCTTAAAGTCTACCTTTTTTAAAAAATTATGTTATGTTAGTCACCATACAGTGCATCATTAGCTTTTGACATAGTGTTCCACGATTCATTGTTTGCATATAACACCCAGTTTTCCATGCAGTCCTTGCCCTTCTTAATACTCATCACTGGGCTCACCCATCCCCCTGGCCCCCTCCCCTCTAAAACCCTCAGTTTGTTTCTTGTATTGCACAGTCTTTCATGGTTCTTCTCCCCCTCTGACTCCTCCCCCCTTATTTTTCCCTTCCTTCTCCTAATGTCCTCCATACTGTTCCTTATGTTCCATAAAAAAGTGAAACCATATGATAATTGACTTTCTCTCCTTGACTTACTTCATTTAGCATTATCTCCTCCAGTCCCTTCCATGTTGATGCAAAAGTTGGGTATTCATCCTTTCTGATGGCTGAGTAATATTCTATTGTATATATGGACTGAATCTTCTTTATCCATTTGTCTGTTGAGGGGTATCTTGGCTCTTTCCACAGTTTGGCTGTTGTGGACATGGCTGCTATGAACATTAGCATGCATATGGCTCTTCCTCTCACTACATCTGTATCTTTGGGGTGAATACCCAGTAGTGCAGTTGCTGGGTCATACAGTAGCTCTGTTTTTATTTTTTTGTGGAACCCCCACACTATTTTCCACAGTGACTGCACCAGTTTGCATTCCCACCAACAGTATAAGAGAGTTCCCCTTTCTCCACAACTTCTCAAACATTTTCTCTTTCTTGCCTTGTCATTTTTTGCCATTTTAACTGGTGTGAGGTGGTATCTCCATGTGGTTTTGATTTGAATTTCCCTGATGGCTAATGATGATGAACACTTTTTCATGTGTCTGTTAACCATTTGTATGTCTTCTTTGGAGAAGTGTCTGCTCATGTCTTCTGCCCATTTTTTTGACTTGATTATCTGTTTTTTGGGTGTTGAGTTTCATAAGTTCTTTATAGGCCTTGGATACCAGCCCTTTGTCTGTAGTGTCATTTGCAAATATCTAATCCCATTCCATGGGTTGCCTCTTTGTTCTGTTGACTGTTTCCTTTGCTGTGCAGAAGCTTTTGATCTTGATGAAGTCCCAGAAGTTCATTTTTAGTTTTGTTTCCCTTGCCTTTGGAGACGTGTCTTGAAAGAAGTTGCTGTGGTCAATGTTGAAGAGGTTACTGCCTATGTTCTTCTCTAGGATTTTGATGGATTCCTGTCTCACATTGAACTCTTTCATCCATTTGGAGTTATCTTTGTGTATGGAGTAAGAGAATGGTCCAGTTTCATCTTCTGTATATAGCTGTCTAATTTTCCCATTACCATTTATTGAAGAGACTGTCTATTTTTCCACTGGGTATTTTTTCCTGCTTAGTCGAAGATTATTTGACCTTAGATTTGAGGGTCTGTATATGGGATCTCTATTCTGTTCCCTTGGTTTATGTGCCTCTTTTTGTGCCAGTACCATGCTGTCTTAGTGATCACAGCTTTGTGGTATAGCTTGAAGTCAGGCAACATTATGTCCCGGCTTTTTTTTTCTTTTTCAAATTTCTTTGGTGACTCAGGGTCTTTTCTGATTCCATAGGTATTTTAGGATTGTTTGTTCCAGCACTTGAGAAATGCTATTGGTGTATTGATTGGGATGGTGTATAAAGTATAGATTGTTCTGGGCAGCATAGACATTTTAACAGTGTTTATTCTTCCGATCCATGAGTATGGAGTGTTTTTCCATCTTTCTGTGTCATCTCTGATTTTTTTCACGAGTGTTCTGTAGTTCCTAGAGTATCGATCCTTCATATCTTTGGTTAGGTTTATTCCAAGGTATTTTGTGGTTTTTGGTGCTATGGTAAACGGAATCGATTCTCTAATTTCTCTTTCTGCAGTTACATTGTTAGTGTATAAGAAAACAACTGATTTCTGTGCATTGATTTTGTATCCTGCCACATTACTGAATTGCTATATGAGTTCTAGTAGTTTGGGGGTGGAGTCTTTTGGGTTTTCCACATAAAGTATCATGCCATCTGCAAAGAGAGAGAGTTTGACTTCTTGGCCAATTTGAATACCTTTTATTTCTTTCTGTTGTCTGATTACTGTTACTAGGACTTCTAGTATGATGTTGAACCATAGTGGCGAGAGTGGGCATTCTTGTTGTGTTCCTGATGTTAAAGGAAAGGCTCTCAGCTTTTCCCCATTGAGAATGATATTCGCTCTGGGTTCTTCATAGATGGATTTCATGAAGATGAGGAATGTTCCCTCTATCCCTATACTCTAAAGAATTTTGATCAGGAAATGATGCTGTATTTTGTTAGATGCTTTTTTTTTTTTAAAGATTTTATTTATTTATTTGACGGAGAGATCACAAGTAGACGTAGAGGCAGGCAGAGAGAGGAGGAAACAGGCTCCCCGCTGAGCAGAGAACCTGATGCAGGGCTCGATCCCAGGACCCTGAGATCATGACCTGAGCGGAAGGCAGAGGCTTTAACCCACTGAGCCACCCAGGCACCCCTGTTAGATGCTTTTTCTGCATCGGTTAAGAAGACCATGTGGTTCTTCTCTCTCCTCTTTATTAATGTGTTCTAACAGATTGATTGATTTGTAAATGTCGAACCACCCTTGCATCCCAGAGATAAATACCACGTGGTTGTGGCAGATAATCCTTTTAATGTACTCTTGGATCCTACTAGCTAGGATTTTATCGAGTTTTGACATCCAAATTCATCAGGGGTATTGGTCTGAAATTCTCCTCTTTGATGGAGTTTTTGCCTGGTTTTGAGATCAAGGTAATGCTGGCTTCATAGAAAGAGTCTGGAAGTTTTCCTTCTGTTTCTGTTTTTTGAAACAGCTTCAGGAGAAGAGGTATTATTTCTTCTTGGAATGTTTGGTAGAATTCCCCAAGGGTTCCATAAAGTCCAAGACTCCTGTTTTTTTGAGGATTTTGATCACTGCTTCAGTTTTGTTACTGGTTATTGGTCTGTTCAGATTGTCAATTTTTTCCTGTTTCAGTCTTGGTGTTTTATGGGTTTTCTAGCAATGCATCCATTTCTTCTAGGTTGTTTAACTTATTGACATATAGGTATTGATAATAATTTCTAATGATTGTTTCTATTTCCTTGGTGTTAGTCTTAATCTCTCCCTTTTCATTCATAATTTTGTTAATTTGGGTCCTTCCTCTTTTCTTTTGGATAAGTCTGGCCAGCAGATTATCAATCTTAATTCTTTCAAACACCAGCTTCTAGTGTTATTGATGTATTCTACTGTATTTCTGTTTTCTAATTCATTGATCTATGCTTTAATCTTAATTATTTCCCTTCTCATGTGTGTGTTAGGCTAAATTTGTTGTTGATTCTCCAGTTCTTTAAGGTTTAAAGAGAGCTGGTGTACTCAGGATTTTTCCATTTTTTTGAGGGAGTCTTGGATAGCTATGTATTTCCCCCTTAGGACTACCTTCGCCATATCCCTTAGGTTTTGAACTGATGTGTTTTTGTTCTCATTGGTTTCCATGAATTGTTTAAGGTCATCTTTGATTTCCTGCTTGACCCACACATTCTTGAGCAGGATGGTCTTTAACTTCTAAGTGTTTGAATTTCTTCCAAACCTTTCTTGTGTTTGAATTCAAGTTTCAAAGCATTGTGGTCTGATAATATGCAAGGAATAATCTCAGTCTTTTCATATCATTTGAGCCCTGATTTGTAACCCCTGTATGTTTTCTATTCTAGAGAAAGTTCCATGTGCACTAGAGAAGAATGAGTATTCTGTTGTTTTAGGGAGGAATGTTCTATATATATATATGAGGTCCATCTGGTCTAGTGTGTCATTCAAAGCTCTTGTTTCTTTGTTGATTTTCTACTTAGATGATCTGTCTTTTGCTGAGAGATGAGTGTTGAGGTCTCCTACTATTCATGTATTATTATCAATATGCCTCTTTATTTTGGTTAACAGTTGGCTTATGTATTTGGCTACTTCCATGTTGGGGGTATAGATATTTACAACTGTTAGATCCTCTTGTTGGATATTTGAGCATGGTACAGTGTCCTTCCTTATATATAACTACAGTCTCTAGCTTAAAATCTAATTTGAAATAAGAATTAGCTGCCCCAGCTTTCTTTTGAGGTCCATTGACATGAAAGATGGTTCTCTATCCTTCACTTTCAGTCTGGATGTATCTTTAGGTTCAGAATGAGTCTCTTGTAGACAGCATATGAATGGGTCCTGTCTTTTTATCCAAGCTGCAACCCTGAGCTGTATTATGGGAGCATTTAGGCCATTCACATTCAGAGTGATTATTGAAAGATATGATTTTATTGTCATCATGTTGCCTGTGAAGTCCTCGTTTCATTAGATTTTCATTGTAAATTTCAGTTCTATATGACTCTTGGCATCTTTCTCCTTTTATAGAAGCCCCCTTAATACTTCTTGCAGGAATAGCTTAGTGGTCACATATTCTTTCAGTTTTTGCTGGGCTTGGAAGCTCTTTATCTCTCTATCCATTCTGAATGACAGCCTTGCTGGGTAAAGTATTCTTGGCTTCATGTTCTTCTCATGTAGTACTGTGTATATGTTTTGTCAGCCCTTTCTGGTTTGCTAGATCTCTGTGGACAGGCCTAAAGTTATTCTGATGTTCCTCCCTCTGTACATAAGGAATATCTTGCCTCTAACTGCTGTTAAGATGGTTTCCTTAGTTCTAAGATTTGCAGATTTTACTGTTACCTGTGGTGGCATTAGTCTATTCTCCTTAATCTTGGGAGAGGTCCTCTCTACCTCTAGGACACAAGTACTTGTTTCATTCCCCAAATTAGGGAAACTTTGAGCTACGGTTTGCTCAAATATATCTTCTAGTCCTCTCTCTCCTTCCACCTGCTCAGAGATCCCAATAATTCTGACACTGGAATGTTTCATGGTATCATTTATTTCTCTAATTCTGTTTTCATGGAATTTAAGCCGTTTATTCCAGGCCTCCTCCTGTTCCTTCTTTTCCATCAGTTTGTCTTCTAGATCACCAATTTGTTCTTCTGCTTCATTTACCCTAGCTGCTAGAGTATCTAGATTAGATTGGATTTCACTGATAGCATTTTTACATTCTGTCAGATAAATTCTCATTTCTGCCCTTAGAGAATCTATGTTGCCATTAATGATTTTCTCCATCCTAGCTCTTGTCTGCATAACTGTTACCCTGACGTCTATCTCCAACATCTTGCTTATATCCATATCCATTAGTTCTGTGGGAGAGGTTCCAGTCTCTGAATTCTTCCCGTGTTGGGTATTCTTCCTCTTAGTCATTCTGTTGAGGGGTGGTTGAGGGAGTGTACCATGTACCGAGTCCAAATTATTGACCACAACGCAAGCAAGATGCACCTGTTTTATTTAGACCTTAGGGTTGTTGGCCTCTTGCTCTTCCAGCCTGTTGGGCATGGGCTTGGCACACTGTTACTCAGGCAACTCTATTTGGGTAGTTTCCCTGCCCCCGGTGGGGGGGATGGGCTCAGTGAAAACCAGTTCTTTTGGGCCTTTTGTTCTCTAGTGTCTTTCCCTGGCAGCTTTCTGCGTCTCTTCCAAGAGTCAGAGCAGAAGTGACCATATCCAAACTTATGTCTCAGAACAAAGAGATCGAAGTCTCTTCTCCAATGAGCTCTCCAGGCCACACTGTCTCCATTTTTGTCTGTGCTGCTACAAACCACAGCATCCTCGGTTGTGCTCCCCACAGCAGCACTCCCAACCCTCGCTTCCAGGTATAGGCACCTCTCTGCCCCTTTGTTCTTCTAAAATTACCAGCTTCCCCGAGTTTGCACACATGCTCCCGCAGCTCCAGACTTCAGTCTGGGTTGCTGGCCCAAAGTCCCTACCCCAGTGCTACCAGTCTGTGAGTCTATTCCTGGTGCCCAGCATGGGAGGCTTTTGGGCTCCAGTGGCACAGCATCCCGGAGGCTCTCCATTCCATTTGTCTTCCAATATCTGCCTGCAAAATAATGGCTCCCCACTTCATACCTCAAAACCAGCCTCCAGAGATATTCTGTTTGTAGAGATCTGGATATACCTTCTTACATCTCAAACTGATTTCATGGGTATTATGAGCAGTCTCGTAGATATCCCGCTCAGTTTGGGAGACTTATTGAGATAGGGTCGCCTACTCCTCTGTCATCTTTCCCCCAACCCCCTTAAAGTCTACATTTCAAAGATTTTATTTTTGTATTTATTTATGAATGAGGGAAGGAGCGCACTCGATCAGGGGGAGGAGCAGATGGAGAGGGACAAGCAGATTGTGTGCTGAGTGCAGAGCCTGATGGGAGGCCAGATCCCATGACTTTGAGATCATGACCTGAGCCAAGATCAAGAGTCAGATGCTTAATCTGACAGAGCCACTCAAGTGCCCCTTTACTTTGTCTGATTTTAACATCCAACTCTCTTTTAGTTATCTGCATTCTCTATCTTTTTCCATCTTTTTCTTTGCAACCCATTTGTCTTTAACTGTGTCTCTTATAGATAGTATATAGTCGGAGTCTCTTTCTTTTTATGTAGTCTGATAACCTCTTACTTTTGTATGGTGCATTTAACCCATTTATATATAATGTAATTATTTATATGGTAGGATTTACAAAATTTGCCATTTTGCTCTGTTTATTATGAGTCATATCCTTTGGATCCTCTCTATTCCTTCATTATTTCTTTATGTTAAATGGATATTTTCTAGTATATCATTTAAATATTTTTTATTAGCTTTTCTTCTGTATTTTCTGTTATTTCATAGGTGTTGTCCTGGATGTTACATATCTGAACTTTGAAAACAATCAGTTTGAGTTAATACCAAACTAATTGCTACAGGTATGCAGAAAATTTACTCTTCTTACACAGCTCCCTTCTCTTTTCTTCCTTTGTATTCTTCTTTTTTAAAAGATTTTATTTTTAAGTAATCTTTATACCAAACATGGGACTTGAACTCACAACCCTGAGATCCACAGTTACATATTCTACTGACTGAGGCAGCCCAGTGACCCTCTTCCTTTGTATTCTTATTTACATAAAAATTCCATTTTTAAATTTTGCATTAACTTTATAAATACATTTTGTTATGATTGTTTTATGCAGTTGTCTTTCAAACTAGTTAGGAGAAAAAGGAGTGAAAAATAGGTTTATGAATTAAATTTACACATTTGCAGCACCTGCATGGCTCACTCAGTTAAGATTTGGATTCTTGGTTTTGGTTTAGGTCATGACCTCAGGGTCATGAGACTGAGTGCTGCTTTGGGCTGTGCACTCAACACAGAGTCTCTCTGTCTCTCTCCCTCCCACTCTGCCCCTCACCCTGCTCTCTCCCTCTCTCTCAAATAAGTAAATAAAATCCTGTACACATTTATACCCTTTAATTATTTTCAGTCTTCTTTTTCCTTTGTGTGGATCCAAATAGTTATCTGTTTTTTGTTTTCTTGTTTTTTTTCTTTAGCTGGAAGGTGCTCTCATAATTCTTATAGGGCAAGTTATACTGGTGACTAATTTTCTTTGTTTCTCTGGGGATTTTTTAAATTTTTTACTTGAGGGACAGTTTTGCCAAATATAGGTCTTACTTAATAGTCTTATTTTAGCACTTGGAATATGTCGGCCAACTATGTTCTGGCCTTCATGGTTATTGACTGAAATCACCCATTAATCCTATTGAGGATTCCTTATATGTGAAGAGTTTTTCCTCTTGCTGTTTTTCATATTTTCTCATTGTTTTTGACTTTTGGCATTATGACTACAGTGTGTGTACTTGTAGATTTTTTTGAGTTTTTCCTGCTTTGGAGTTTGATGGGCTTGTGGATATGTAAATTAATATTCTTCATCAAAATTAGGAAGTTTTTATTTTTTCAATTTCAATTTATTTTTTTTTAAGAATTTATTTATTTGACAGAGAGAGAGAAATCACAAGTAGGCAGAGAGGCAGGCAGAGAGAGAGAGAGGGGAGGAAGCGGGCTTCCTGCAGAGCAGAGAGCCCGATGTGGGGCTCAATCCTAGGACCTTGGGATCATGACCTGAGCTGAAGGCAGAGGCTTTAACCCACTGAGCCACCCAATTTATTTTTTTCAAATGCTTTTTTTCTGCCATTTCTTCTTTCTTTTTTTTTTTTTTAAAGATTTTATTTATTTATTTGACAGAGAGAAATCACAAGTAGGCAGAGAGGCAGTCAGAGAGAGAGGAGGAAGCAGGCTCCCTGCTGAGCGGAGAGCCGATGCGGGACTTGATCCCAGGACCCTGGGATCATGACCTGAGCTGAAGGCAGCTGCTTAACCCACTGAGCCACCCAGGCGCCCCTGCCATTTCTTCTTTCTTTTCTCACTTTGGGACCCCTATTATGTGTATGTTGGTAAGCTTCAGAGTGTCAAAATTTTGCTCTGTTGATACTCTCTATTTGGTAAGACATAGCTGGCATACTTTTATTCTTGAATCCTAGTTTCCTTTATTTCTTTGAACATACTTAATGTGGCTTAAAGTCTTTGTATAATTTAAAATCTCAGCCCCTAACAGACATTTCCTGTTGCTTGCTCTTTTCCTGTGTGGGGTCCATAATTTCTTGGTATGTTGCACATTTCATAATTCTCTTTAAGCTGGACATTTTTGATAACATATTGTGGCAACTTTGGAGTTAGAGCTCCCCAACAGTTTGGATTTGTTGTTGGCTCTGTGGTTAATTTTTCTTGTTCCTGCTTGTTTTCTCAGTGCCTTTCCTGGACTATTTGTACAGGTTTCATATTCCCTGTGGTGTGTGGTGACTGAGTCCTCTTCTCACTTAAATTTAAAAAAAAATTAAGCTTGGCTTCTTATGGATCACCTCTGGAGCAGTAGAGTTTATAGGTCAGCCAATGATGAGTCATAAGAGTTCCTTAAACATACTGAGAAATGTATGCCTCCCATCCTCTGCCAGGTGGATCTCTGGCTGTAGGCATCCTTTTAAATGTCAGGTGGTTTCAAAGTCAGCCCAAGCTTTCACTTTCTGATTGCACAGGGCCTCAAGTTCAACCAAAAGTGAGTGACTTGGGCTCTTTCCTTTCTCAGTTTTTTCCTAAGCCTAACCACCCTCCCACATATGTGCACAGCCTTCTAGTATCCCAGAAATATCTTAAAGCTTTTCAAAGTTTCTTATGGTTGCCTACACCCTCAGGTCTATCTTTGATATTTTTGGCCAGGCTCTTGTTTTCCCCAACTTGAATCTTAGACAGCTGTGATGTTAATAATTCCAGCTGATTGCTATTGTTTTCAGTCACACCCCGGGGATAGGGTTTGTCTCATAGCTGAGCTCTGAGTTAGCTCAAGTAGCAACAGTTCCCTAGAACTGAAGCTTATACAGAGAGAGCTGTGGGTCTGGTCAAAATATTGATCGTGCCCTGGTGATAGGTTTTTAACAGAACTCCAAAGGGAGTCACTTCTCTCTGTTGATGGGAAGACCATCAGATTTTTTTTTTTAAAGATTTTATTTATTTGACAGAGAGAGACACAGTGAGAGAGGGAACACGGGCAGGGAGTGTGAAAGAGGGAGAAGCAGGCTTCCCGCTGAGCAGGGAGCCAGATGTAGGGATCTGTCCCAGGAGCCTGGGATCATGACCTGAGCCAAAGGCAGATGCTTAACAGCTGAGCCACCCAGGCACCCAACACCATCGGATTTTTATAGCTACCACGCCAGTGACTTTGTGGGGGAGCATGGGAGAAGATTCAAGTGAAGGTGTTATAGACACCATGGTTCTTCCCAAGATATAATCATTTTTTCTTGAATAAACTGTTTTGGGTGTATCCTGTGCCTTTGATTAATTTTCAGAGCTAATAAATTGTTGGTTTGGATTGCTTTGGCAGTGTCTCCTGTATTTTAATGGGAGTGCACTTTCACCAAGATCCTCACTCTGCCACTTTGGAAGTCAACTCAATTTCTAATACATGTTTAAAAAGTGGAAATTGGTATTACTTTTCCAGAGGGCAAATTATGAATTTTAATGTAAATTATTTTAAGGAGTTGATGTCTTTTTACCTAGCTGGTTCTTTTTTGAGTACCTGATCAGAAGGAAATAATCAGAATTCTGCAAAATGTTTGTGTACAGTATTATTCCTAATAGAGAAAATATATGCATATATATCCAGCCGTATATGTTTGGTTGAGTAAATTTTTATATGATTTTCAATGACTGCATAATATTTCACATGCAAATGTACTATAAATGAGTATACAGCATGAGGAAGTGTTTAAAGCATGCTAATAAATGATTAATGGGTGAACCCAATCTTTTTCTACCATATATTGCAATTCATATTATAAATTATATGTGTGTATTATACACATTATATATATTTTTTGTAATACACAAACACATGTCTGAATGTGTGTATGTATATATACACACAAACATGCATGTGAATATAATATACACTGCAGTATTAAAAGTGGTTATCTCTACATGTTGGCTAATTTTTTTTTAACTTTTGTGTATTTTAAATATTTTTGGAGTTAACACATTTCTTTTGCAACCTGAGAAAAAAATCAGGCACATGTTAAGTCTCATTTGATAAATTACTTATAAGTTATAGTTACATCTATTAGGATGAGGTGGCTTATTTACATGAGGGTTTTACTTTTGAAAAAACTTAATAGCTTTATTCCTGACAAACTAGTCTTTTTAATCTGTTTAACAGGGGTCATTATATAAAGGATCAAGCTTCCCTTCTAATTTTGACTTCTACAAAGCTTAGAGCCAAATTTTTTGTGTGTCCTTTGCAACTGAAAGGATTTTCATGATAATGCACTTTTTGCCTTTTTCTTAGCCCCATGTTATATCCCTTCTAATTTTTTTTCACTTGTATTTTCAAATTGTGTTTTCTTAGATCTGATATGCCCTTCTAAAGTATCTTCAGTTCCTTTTAGAACAGTAAAACTGGGATGCCTGGGTGGCTCAGTTGGTTAAGCATCTGCCTTTGCTCAGGTCATGATCTTGGGGCCCTACGATTGAGGCCCATGTCCAGCTCCCTGCTCAGTGAGAAGTCTGCTTCTCCCTCTGCCCCTCCCCCTGCATGTGCTTTCTCTCAAATAAATAGATAAAATCTTAAAAAAAAAGGAACAGTAAAACCATTGATGTGTGAATAGATCTGTATACGTACACTGATACACACACTTGTTAAAGGTAAGCATAACATAACTCGTGGTTTTAGAGATTCTGAAATATTTATCTATGAAGTCATCCATTGTTTATGCAGTACATGTATTCTTCATACTGTGTTTTTGTTCTACAATTTGTTGGCAGTTTTAGCACACAAAGCTATTTTTCCTATCCAGTTTCTCTGTAGGTGCGTTTCTTACTTCTGTTTTGTCTATCACTACCATTCACTGTTTTACACAATCCTGTTTTAGACAGTAGCGTCCTGGGGAAAGCTCTGGGATTGACAGGATTTTAGGGTTTGTGTCAAGGCTATGACAATTACTGGTCGTGTAGCTTCAAGCAAGTCATTGAAACAATCCGAACCACCTCATTTGTGAACTAGGAAGATAGTGTCCTCCATCATGACTACCCTAATACAGTTTTTAGGATCAACTGACATCAGAAATGTGGAATGTTTTTGTCACAGCCACGTATGGTTATCCAAATGGTGGACAAAGGAATTTACCAACGTCTGAATTTGCGAAGTTGATCGTCTTAGCTCGGAGCTACCTCTGCCCAAAGAGGGGGACAGTTTCTGATTTGTACAAGGTCTCCATAAGGACTGGTGGCATTTTTAAAAGATGATCTACGTGAATTGCAAATAGGTTATCCAAATGCATTTCTTTATATCGAAAATTTTGTATGGTGCCTAGGTTGCTCAGTCAATGAAGTGTCTGCCTTCAGCTTAGGTCATGATCTCAGGGTCCTAGGTTCATGCCCTATATTGGGCTCCTTGCCCAGAGGTGAGTCTACTCCTCCCTCTGTCTCTGCCCCAACCCCATGCTCGTGGTCTCTCTCTCTCTCTCCCTCTCTCTCTCTGACAAATAAATAAACAAAATCTTAAAAAAAAGATTTTGTAGACCAAGTTCCTGAAAATCCTGTTGGGGTTAGCCACTTGTTTTTCTTTTTAAGAGTCACCAGTTCAGGGCACCTGGGTGGCTCAGTGGGTTAAGCCTCTGCCTTTGGCTCAGGTCATGATCTCAGAGTCCTCAGATCAAGTCCCACATTGGGCTCTCTGTTCAGCAGGGAGCCTGCTTCTTCCTCTTTCTCTCTCTGACTGCCTCTCTCCTTACTTGTGATCTCTCTCTCTGTCAAATAAATAAATAAATAAATAAGTCGCCAGTTCAGAGATAATATACATTCACAGGAGCCCAGTTTTTACCAGAACTATATGATTATTTAGAGTAATAGCAATCATTAACGTTGAGAGATTTGCAAAAAGCAATGGTGCAGCATTTGCATCAAAACGAATATACTGGGGAAGGTTTTGCTCTCCTCTGTGCCTCACTTGCCACTGTGTCTAACACATTCTGTGAGATCAGCATGGAGAGTCTGTACTTCAACATGTGAGGGTCAACTTATTATTAGCCTGGCATTGTGGATGCTGAGATGTGCTGTCCAAATTTCCTCTTCAGGTCCAAAGCACTTATTTCCCTGGAGTGTTGGTTGCTGCCAGTTCAGAGCTGATCTATTCTCAGGAATTGCCCTTGGCTGAAATGGCTGTGTCTTCCAAGGTTATACCTTTTTCCAAGGGGCACCCAGCATTCACTAACCGGCTGATACAGGCTACAAGGCTGATCCCCTTGCTTCAGTTTGGGACATCTCTGGGGGTCACTCCAGCTTCCAAGCTCTCCATGAAGCTGACTGGTCTCTGTTGCACTTATATTACTGTTCAGTTTCTCCCATTCTCCCTTACATGTGTTGTTCACAAAAGCAGTCCCTTGAAAAGCTGTGCATAAGTTTTCATTTCTGAGTTGATTTCCCCGGGAATCCAACCTTTCTATCTATAAAACCTTTAGAAATCCCTGAGATGAATCTTCAGGTATGGAAGCTAGTTGTCTTGTCAATATCCATTTGTCTCCTCCTTTCTCAGAAAGTGAACTTCAGTTTAGGCTGTCCGTGGGCCTAGATTACATTCCAAACTTTATTTCCCAGATTTCCTTGCAGTCAGGAGTGCCACGTGTTATGGCTCTGGCCAATGAGATATAAGTAGAAATCACTGCTGTGTAAAAGGGCCAAGTAGGTGGTATCCATCCTTCTGCCCTTCACCCTCTCTTTATTTTTTCTTTCTGAAAATTAATTTTAACACTGGGAGGGGACCTGAGGGAAAGCCCAGCAGATTTTGGAACCTGAGCTCTAACATCCTTCAGTTCCCGAGCTGAATCAGCCACCACCTAACTTATGACTTTTGTCAATTGAGAGAAAGGAAGACATCTTGTTTAAGTTCATGTTGTTTGGGTTTTATTATATTGAACCAAACTCAATCCTTATCTAGTAGAGGTGGGGGGAAAGTACTTGTAGGCTCTGGATTCAGGTAAGAGGTGAGCTGGAGTTTAGACTCTTAAGTTGGAGTTAGAAGATCTTGACCTTGAGTCTTAGTTCATGCACACATTTCAGCCTCGACCCTTTTTTTGTACACTAGGAGAATATTACCTATGGCACCTGCTTCTTAATCAGGATTAGGTGAATGAGTAGGTATAAAAGTGTCTAGCACCATGCCTGGCATAATATAATATTAGTATGCTAATAACATATTCATTTAAGTTTGCTTCTTTTACATGGATCCCCAGCCCCTTGTAGCTACCATGTTTATTCTAGTAGATGGTAGCTGGGTCCAAGGAATCCTGATATAGCCCTCTTACAGCTTGTCACCAGCTACCCAGGATAGGGTTCCATTCTTTCTTGGCCTGGCATTTCATGAAGGCATGCTACACAGTGTGATACGACAAAGGAGAAAAGGAGAGTGAGAAAGTGTTGCAGTGTGGTTCTCTGGGAAGGAGTTCATGACACAGAATTTAAGTACACAGGACATTTATTCAGGAGCATCTTCAGATCCAATGCCTGTGCAAGGGGAAGAAAAGGAAGCAAGATTTGGCAGAAGGAGATGTCCAGCTGTGATGTAGGCCCTGTGACCATCTCTAGTAACCCCACAGACAATAGTGGGATGAGGAAGTCTCTTAAGCATTTTTTCCCAGGTTGGGCCCACATGGTCTGGCCTCTCTCTCTCATGATTAAGACACTGGATGTAGACCACCCAAGGAGGGATGAGACCTTGCCCAGGCTGCTCTCTGCAGCTGAGGCAGATAGTGAAGACACTGACAGCTGGAGGCTGTCTCTCTGCGGCAGGCCCAACAGCTGGAGCAACACATCCTTCATTGAGGTGGGATCTGGGTAGAGGCTCATCTTGGTGTTGACTACAGATGGGAAGAAGGAACACAAGAACAGGAAATCCCAGTGCTAGAACTGCAGTATAAACTGACAAAACACTTCCGGGCTCTTCAGAGACCAGTGCAGCTCTACTTCCTGGCTAGAGGAAGTTTTGATGTTGTTCTTTGAAAGGAAATGACTAGAAATTAAGATTACTTCACAGTGCTCCTTTTGTCATTTTGAGAAACTCACAGTCTTGGCCTTGTGGCTTCCCTGAGGCATGGGAACGGGATTGTGCCCCTGGCCTTGGAGATAAAAGATCTGTGTTACCATATGTCAAAGGTTTCACTGTTTTGAGTGAACTGGCATTTAGGGTAAGCCAAATTAATTCTTGATTTTATTGGTCTAGAATTAGCCCTCACAGAAGCAAAACATACGGGACATAACACTGAGAAAGCGGTTTCCATACATGACCTCACATAGTCCACAGAGCTCTTTTGGAAGGTTGGAGTTGTCAGCTTCATTTTCTTCATTGCTGCTGGCTTTGTTGAATTCTTGACCGAACTCCTTAGTTGCTCAGAGCAAAATTGAAAGTATACAAGCGAGCTCAGACACATTAAGTAACTTTCCCATAATTATTAAGGTATAGGTTATAGACTGGAACCCAGACCATTTACTGTGAGGGCACACTATTTTTCTTCCATTATGTGATCCATCCCATGATTCCTCCTGCCTGTCTTTCCTGTTTTCTCTTGCCTGTCTCTCCTGTTTTCTCCTGCCTGTTTTCTCCTGTTTTCTGTCTTACTCAGAATTTGGTCTCAGACATCACTCTCAGACTGAATCGCAAGGTTACCCGTACCCTCCCCAGTAGATAAGCCGGCAAATCTAGTCCAGAATTTTTAAAACATATTGGGGCATCTGGTTGACTGAGTTGAGTAAACGTCTGCCTTTGGCTCGGGTCATGATGTCAGGGTCCTGGGATAGAGCCCCGATTCGGGCTCCCTGCTCAGTGGGGTGTCCGCTGCTCCCTCTCCCTCTGCCCCTTCCCCTACTCTTGCTTTCTTAACTGTCTTGCTCTGCTCTCTCTCAAATAAATAAATACATTCTTTAAGAAATTTTTAAAAAATAAAATATAAAATATTCTCTTAAAATCGAACAACACACCTCTGCCTCCTCCCTTGCCCAAGGTGTTGGCTTGTGAAGATAGAGGCCCAAATGAGACAGGTGTTGGAACATGAACTGAGAGTGTCTCTGATTGAGACCAGGCTTTCGGTCATGGCCGAACATACTGCTTGTTAAAAACTTTTCTCTTTCTGATCTGTCTCTTAGTCTCTCTCTCTGTGCCCCTGTTTCTTGATTTCTTTCTCTTGCTGTTTTTGACCCTTCATCTCTTTTTCTGTGTCATTTGGTCTGTATCTGTTTTTCACTTTCCTCTTTGCATATGTTTATTTTCTCTTCTGCTCCCCCTTCCCCATCTCTTCTCCACCTCTCTCTCTCTTTTTCTCCTCCATCTTTTGGTCTCTGCTTCAGCCTCTTTAGGAGTGTCTGTCTGTGTCTCTTGTTTATCTTCTGTCTCTTGCTTTTATTTTTTTCCCTTGCTCAGTCATGTGCAGTGGTTCACTAGGAACTCTTTTGGTTCTTGTGAGATCTTTAGGTCTTCTAAATTAAGTCATTTTGTTAAAAGATTTTCTCATAATAACCATAACCAGAAGACAACTGATTAAACAGGAGATGAATATTTAATGATAAATCCCTGAATACTTCATCTCGTAGAGCCCATTATGTTTTGGGTGCCTTTAAAGCTCATTAGTTAATTCCTGCTGCATCTCTGTCAGATGGGTTTCAGCTTTAATACTCCCCAGAGGAGACAGAAGTACAGCTGAGGCTGCTGAGCCTCCACTCTGAAGTGGGGTGACCCTACCATGTTTGTTTACCTCTATGCCATAGAGCAGAGAGGTCAGCAAACTACAACCCTTGGCCCAAACCGTGCCTATTGCTTGTTTTTATACAAGTCAGGAGCTATGAATGCTGCTGACATTTTAAAAGGGTTTTAAGAAAAGGAGAAATAGAATATTTGGCAGAGACAATACGTGTCCTGCAAAGCCTAGAATTCTTACTCTTTGGCTTTACACTGTAGAAGCACCTTGCTGGGGCGCCTGGGTGGCTTAGTCAGTTAATCATCCAACTCTTGGTTGCGGCTCAGGTCGTGATCTCAGCGCCCTAGGATCCAGCCCCTTGTTAGGCTCCCTGTTTAGTAGGGCGTCTGCTTATCCCTCTCTTTCCTACTTGTGCTCTCTCACTCTCTCTCAAATAAATAAATAAAATCTTAAAAAAAAAAAAAGAAAAGAAAAAAAAAAAGAAGCAGCTTCCTGAGTCCTGCTTTTGAGAATTTGGCATAGCCAAACCGATGATTTCCTCAGAACATTTAGAAGCCTGCTACAACTTTCTCCATACTCTCTGTGGTAGGTTTTCCAGAAAGCAGAGCCTAAAGCAGGGATGCTTGTGCAACTAGTTTAGTAAGGGACAGTTCCCCAGTGAAACCTCTAGCGATTAAAGCAGTCAGGAGAGGGCAGAGGAAGCCAGGCCAAGATGTGGGTTCAGTACAATCGAGGCTCAGCTTTGATCTCATAGGGAGCTCTGTAATGCGAGGAATGCCATGGAATTGTCCCACCTTGGGGCCGGGGGAGCGGGGGCTGGGCTTTAATACTGCAATATTAGTAGTAATGTGCCCATGCCCAGAAAAGGGATCTCTGTAACCTCGTAGGCCTCTTTGCACAAAGCAGTCCCTGGTAACCTAGCCCAGTTCTGGAGGACAGGTGAGCTAGTACTCCAAGCACAATAGCCTGATGAAGGGCACTGGGACCCAGCAGTAACTGCCACACAAGTGACAATGAGGTGAGGAGACTACTGTAACCTTATACCTGGTTGAAAGGTTGTAGCCTCCCTTGTACTCTGTAGAGGTCCTTGACTCTACGTGGCTGCCTGGGATAGACTCCCACAACCTATGGGCAGATACACAGCCATACCCAAGAGGAGGCATCAGACTTAGGAACATGTGAGGAGACTGATCTGCCTTCTAGATTAAAGGATAAAGAGTGATGGAATGTCTGAGCTGGACAGGGTTCAGGAATCATCAGTCTGGGTGCCTGGGTGGCTCAGTTGGGTAAGTGTCTGCCTTGGGCTCAGGTCATGATCTTAGGGTCCTGGGATTGAGCTTCACATCAGAGTCCCTGCTCAGTGGGGAGCATGCTTTTCCCTCTCTCTCTCTGCTGCTCCCCCTGCTTGTGCTTGCTTTCTGTCAAATAAATAGAATCTTTAAAAAAAAAAAAAAAAGGTAATCGGATCTAATACCCTTGTTTTTTTGTTTTTTGTTTTTTTTAAAGATTTTTTATTTATTTATTTGTCAGAGAGAGAGCGAGCAAGAGCGAGCATAGGCAGACAGAGTGGAAGTCAGAGTCAGAGGGAGAAGCAGGCTCCCTGCAGAGCAAGGAGCCGGATGCGGGACTCGATCCCAGGACACTGGGATCATGACCTGAGCCGAAGGCAGCTGCTCAATCAACTGAGCCACCCAGGCGTTGCCTAATACCCTTGTTTTAAAGGGAAGGACAGGGGCGCCTGGATGGCTCAGTCATTTAAGCATCCAGCTCTTGGTTTCTGCTCAGGTCATGATCTCAGGGTCGTGGGATGGAGCCCCACATGGGCTCCACGCTCTGCGGGGAGTCTGATTGTGATTCTTTATCTCCCTCTGCCCCTCCCCCTGTTCGCTCTCTCTCTCTGTCTCAAATAAATAAATAAAATCTTCAAAAAAAAAAAAAGAAAGGGAAGGGCATTTACAAGGCCCCACAGGTGGCAAGCAATTACATCCCTGTATCGAAACTTATAGTTTGTTTTCACAGTCTACCATCCGTCCCTAGCCTTTGTGCCTAACATCATAGCATTTGTAGTTAGTGCTTCTATATTTAAGGACAGGTGGGAAAAATTAATAGTTAATTTTCTCTACCATTTAATTCATTCACCACTATCCTTATAGCACGTGAAGTTATCCTCTATGTTGCTTAGTAATATTGTTCTAATAAACTTTGTATAAAAGATTTTATTTATTTGAGAGAGAGAGAGAGTGTGTGTGTGTGCAAGAGATGGGATGGGCAGAAGGTGAGGAGTAGGGAGAGAATGTCAGACTCCCCCGCTGAGTGTGAGCCTGATGGGGGGGCTCGATCTCAGGACCCTGAGATCATGACCTGGGCTAGAAAGCATGAGACACTTAACCAACTGAGCCACCCAGGTGCCCCCAAACTTTGTATTTTATTTTAGAGAGGTTTTAGATTTGCAGAATTACCATTTAGATAGTGCAAAGTTCCCATATACACCACATCTTTATCACTGTTATTACCATCTGGAATTAATACAGTATAAATACATAGAGATCTATATCTTTATTAAGCTGAAATTGGTTCATGCTGATGTCTCCAAGTCTAAACCATTACCGCATGACTCATTCTGGCTTCCTTCCCTGTAACCTCCCACTCCCAAGAGTGAGATCTGACTCCCATTGTCTGCTATCCAGTTAATTAACTGTTCAATTCCAGTATGAATGTATGGTGTTTTCAGAATCGCTAACCTATACCCCCACGGGAAACAGTTCTATCAACTGGAGCACAGTGGTTAAATATAGGTTCTTTTGCTTTTAGTCTTATAAACTCTACTCATTTTCAGGTTGACTTATATTAGTGCCTTTTCATCCACTCCCCTGAAGTGAAACTGTTCCAAACTTTTGTAATACATTGAGATTCTTTTGTCACATTCTACTTTACATCCTGAGATCTCCTGGCTTCCTAAAGGTTTTTGTTTATTTTGTTTTGTTTTTTTAATTTGCACACATTATTAGGCTTAGTCTGCACTGTTAAGCCCTATGGGTTTTGACAAATGCTTAATCTATTACTCTCGCCATTACAGGATCATGTATTCTGTAAAAGGCAAAACTGTAGAGACGGTGAAAACATTAGTGGTGTCCAGGGACTTCGGCAAAGGGATATGAGGGTCAAACAGCTGAAGCATGGTGTTTTTCTTAGAGTGAGTGAGGAAGTGTTCTTTCTGTTTCTATTTTCTGGAAGAAATTATATAAACCTGCTATCATTTTTTTTTCTAAATATTTGGTGCATTTCCCCCACTGAAATCACCTGGGTGTGGTGCTTTCTTTTTTGGAAATTATTATTTCAAAATTTCATTAATAGATATAAGGCTATCAAGTTAACTATTTCTCCTCCTGTGTGTTTTGGCAGTTTCTTTCAAAGAATTAGTCCATTGCTAGTTACCAAACTTGCAGGCAAAAGAAATGTTCTTAGTATTCCTTTATTATCATTTGAATGTTCATGTGATTGGCGGTGAGGAACCCTTTTTCGTTTTCGATATTGGCAATTTGGGTCTTCTCTCTTTTTTCATTGGTTAACCTCTGTATGGATTTATTAATTTTATTGATCTTCTGGTTTTGCTGATTTTCTCTGTTGGTTTCCTATTTTCAGTTTCACAGATTTCTACTCTCATTTTCTTTTTATCCCTAACATTTGCTTTAGGCTTAAGTTACTCCTCTTTGTCTTGTTTTCTAAGGCTTAAGCTGAACTTTACTGATTTTAGATCTTTCTTTTCTAACATATATTTGATGCTATACATTTCCCTCTAAGCTCTGCTTTCATTGTCTCTCACAAATTTTGAGAAGTTGTATTTTCATTTTCATTTAATTCAACATACTTTTATATTATGTTCTTGAGATTTTTTCTTTGATCCATCTGTTATTACAGAAGTGTTGCTTAATATCCAAATATTTTGAGAGTTTCCAAGTGTCATCTTCTGTTGATTTCTCTTTTAAATTCCTTTGTAGTGTGGGAACATACTTTGTATGATTTTTTTAAATTTGTTATGGTATATCTTACAGTGAAGAATGTGATCTATATTGGGGGATGTTCCTTGCAAGCTTTACGAGAATGTATATCCCAATGATGTTCAAGAGAGCATTCTATTAATGTCAGTTAGATCTAATTGTTTGCTACAGCTGTTCAAGTCACCTATAAGCTATTGGTCTCCTATTTCCTTGACCTATCAAGTAGTAACAGAGGTGTTGAAGTTTCCAACTATAAAACTGGATTTGTCTATTTCTCCTGTCACTTTGATCAGTTTTGGCCTCCTGCATTTTGGTGCTCTGTTGTTGTGTTCATACATATTTAAGATTGTTATGTTTTTTGGAGAATTGACTCCTTTGTTATTATGTCTTCTTTTCATGCTTGACAGATTTCCTTGCTCTGAAGTCTACTTAGTCTAAAATTAACACAGCTACTCCAGCATTCTTTGATTAGTGTTAGCATAGTGTATTTTTTTCTCCTTATCTTTAAAGTACCACAGTCTGAATATTTAAACTAGACTCCCTGTGCAGTTCTGCCCCTCCAAGAAAAGTCCATGCTTTTTGGTGTGCTTACTTTATTTCTTGTAAGGAGTAGAGTGATGACTTCTAAGCTTTTTATATGTCAGAGCTGAAACAGAAGTCTTACTAATCTTTTAAAAAATTAACATCTTCTTGGGGCACCTGGGTGGCTCAGTCAGTTAAGCATCTGACTCTTGATTTCAGCTCAGGTCATGATCTTGGGGTCTTGAGATCGAACACCAAGTTGGGCTCTGTGCTCAGCATGGAGTCTGCTTGTCCTTCTTTCCCTGCTTTTCCCCTGCTCCTTCCTTATCTCTTTTAAAGAAATAAATCTTTAAAAAAATCAACATCTTCTTGTTATTTTCTTTCTCTCCAACCTGTATAAAAATCCTTCCCTTTTTTTCTCACAACCTCTTTCAGAGGGCTTCCTCAGCAGAACTATTTGACCTCTGGAAATATTGTTTTGTTCTTTATACCACAGCTGTTTGACTCTTAAAGTTCACAGAAGGCTGTACCACCTCACTCTCTACCCAGAAATTTACTAGTTCTCATACCTGGTCCCCAAAATGATGTCAGCATCATTCATGCCTTTGTGAAACATTCATACATACTTTCTTATAGAGATTCCATTGTGTTTTCTTTTCTTTCAGTTTCCTTTGGAAGAGCTCCAGAATATCAGTTGAGTTGTATGAATCCCAGCTAAGAACCTAATTTAAATTCCTTCTCATGGGCTCCTGAAGGGCATAAAAAGTAAGCGTCTAAAAATTGGGGTAGGTGAGCATCCAGTTTCAATGTATCTACCAGTCAGGATACGATTGCTCACACAGATTACAGTAGATGACAGGTAACATAACAAGAGGTATGGTGAGAGACACTCCAGAGTTGGGCAGGTGGGGGATTGGGCAACATCTCAAAATAACACAGCTTAAAAAAATATCTTTCTGCTCTGTCAAACCTAGTGTGTTGGGGTTTTGTGTCTTTGTTTCAAGATGGCTGCCCCATCTGCATCTTTCTCTCTCTCTTTCTCTCTTTTTCAGGTGGTTGACATCTTTATTGCTTTGGAGGTGAGTGGCAGGTGTTCAGGAGCTCTTGGTAGGGCAGGCCACTTCTTCTTTACCATCACAGGCTTCTGACTGCACAGGAAGGCTCTCGTTGTGTGAATGGCAGGCATGTGCAGATCTGGGTGGTACTTGTTCTTGTAGATCATGTGCCTGATGCTGCTGAGGGTGGCCTGGGCATTCTGGTTCCATAAGGAGAAGGTGGTCGGTTATTGCTGGTGGGATGTGGGCTTCATGTTACCACTATACCTTTCCCCTTAGCCTCATACTCCATGCCCACAGTCTAGTGGTGAATCAGCCCAGATAGTGGAAGGAGTTGTGAGCCTTCAGGTTATTGGTGTCGGTAATGAATGTCTTCTTGTTCCTCTTCATCAGGAAGCTGGAGCAGTTCCTCAGGGACCATCCATTGCAGGTGGGTGGACATGGCGGCCGCTCTTCTCACTATGGCAGACAGAGATGGAAAGTGCATTTATCATGGAACAGGAAAGAAAAAGAAGTGCCCCTATATTAAGCTCTTTGTTTATAACCAGTTATATCACATGGGCATCACTTGTGGAAGAGAGACAGGAAGTGAGTATAGCCTTTCTAGGAAGTGTGCTATGTAGAAGGAGTTGAGGATGAGTGTGAAATAATGCATGGTGGAGCCTCTGTCAGCTGGCTGACCCAAGTTCCAGAAACAATATACTATGTCATTTGATCTTTATCACAACTCTCTGTCATAGAAACTGGATGGTTGGAAGTCTAATGTGGATCGAGGGGCAAGTGTTCAGACTTCGATATCATTATTTTTTCTTCTTCTTGCTTTTCCAGATCTATTTCACAATTCTACCCCTCCATGAAACTGGGCCACTCCAGTCTCTTTTCATGAAGAAACTCTTATTTTCTAGGCTAGTATTTTAAATAACACTGTATTGTAAGTTTTGCTATCTACTCAGAGACTCTTTTTTCTGTTGATAACTTATTCATGCAGTTCCTGGTGATGTTAATGATAATCATTGTGTATATTCAAGAAGAGAATACAATTTACCCTAAAAATAACTTTGAAAAGTATCTGTGATTCACTCCTTCAGAAATCCTACACTGAATAAATTCAATTGTGCCCCTTATTTCTTATTTTGCTCTTTTTGTCATCAAAAATTGGCATGGAGCACTGGGTGTGGTGAAAAAATAATGAATACTGTTTTTCTGAAAATAAATAAATTGAAAAAAAATATTGACAAGGGTAAGTACTTTGACATGAAAGAAAAAGAGAGATGAACTCTTTTAGACAAAAAAATAGTTTACTGGAAATATAAATGGAAAGCCAAGGTTGTCAGGGTGAGTCAGTTGGTTAAGCATCCAACTCTTAATTTTGGCTCAGAGTGTGATCTCAGGGTCTTGAGATCAAGCCCCTTGTGGGGCTCCATGCTCATCATGGAGTCTGCTTGTCCATCTCCCTCTGCTTCTCTGCCCTCTCATTTACTCTATCTCAAATAAATAAATAAATAAATAAAATCTTGTAAATGGAAAGTGAGCATATGAAAATGTTCAACTTAGAGATAATAAAAGAAATGAAAATTACTACTGGGTATTTACCCCAAAGATACAGATGTAGTGAAAAGAAGGGCCATCTGTACCTCAATATTTATAGCAGCAATGGCTACAGTCGCCAAACTGTGGAAAGAACCAAGATGCCCTTCAATGGACGAATGGATAAGGAAGATGTGGTCCATATACACTATGGAGTATTATGGCTCCATCAGAAAGGATGAATACCCAACTTTTGTATCAACATGGATGGGACTGAAAGAGATTATGCTGAGTGAAACAAGTCAGGGAGAGAGAGTCAATTATCATATGGTTTCACTTATTGGTGGAGCATAGCAAATAACATGGAGGACATAAGGAGATGGAGAGGAGAAGGGAGTTGAGGGAAATTGGAAGGGGAGGTGAACCATGAGAGACTATGGACTCTGAAAAACAATCTGAGGGTTTTGAAGGGGCGGGGTGTGGGAGATTGGGGGAGGCAGGTGGTGGGTATTATGGAGGGCATGTATTTCATGGAGCACTGGGTATGGTGCATAAACAATGAATTCTGTTATGCTGATAAGAAATTTTTAAAAAATGAACAAAATTTTTAAAAAATTAAAAAAAGAAATGCAAATTAAACTATGAAATTGTTTCATCTATAAATTTGCAAATTATAAAGTATTAACACCCAGCTTTAACTAAAGATGAATGAATTAAGTTGCCTCATATAAGCCTGATATAAATTAGTATAAGTTGACACAAGTTTACTGGAGGGCAATATGGAAATCTGGGTTAAGATACTTAAAAATATTCACAGTGCATGAGCCATCAATTTCACTTCTTAAAAATGGATCTGCAGGAAATTAAGATGAATGTCCACTAGGATATAGCCAAAGTGTAATATTTTTAGTGTTACTGATGGCAAAATGTTTATAGTATGTATGTGTTTGTATATGGAGGAAGACTAACTCTGAATACAAATTTGTTTAAACTTATTTATGTAAAAACTATTATGGTGTATATATGGCATCAGATAGTTCCCACAGGAAACAGAGATGGTACACTTGAAATAGGATATTTCAAGAAAGATTTATTTATGTACAGGAACATAAGGCTAGTAACAGCCAAGACATTATTATTTTAACCTTGAAAGCATAAAAGAAAGGGGGAAGAATGTTGTGTAGAGTTAGTTGCTTTTTTTTTTTAAAAGAAGTAATTTTTTTTTTTAAGAGAGGGTGAGGGGAAAAAGGCAGAGGGAGAGAATCCCAAGCAGGCTTCACATCCAGTGTAGAGCCCTTTGTGGGGCTCAGTTTCACAACCCTGAGATCATGATCTGAGCAGAAATTGAGATTCAGACACTTAACCAGCTGAGCCACCCACAGGCCCCCAGAGTCTGTTTCTCAAAGCGCATAGTGAGTGACTTTGGTTGAAGAAACTAGCCAGCTCCAGCCAACCCTTCAGGGAGAGAATCAAGGGAGTAAAAAATTCCCTGTCTCACACCCCTCCCCTCCCTGCATTCTATGGCCAGGGCTCACCATTGGAGCCATTGACCAAACCCAATAGGAACCCTTTGGTGTGATCCATATAGGCCAGCCTATGATAATGAGAATCTTGTAGTTTGGGAGCAGAGTGAGAAATGAGAAAATGTTAAAAAATAGTGGAAAATGGATCTGGAGGGGGTGCCAAACAGAAGTCATCTCTAGTAGTCCATTCTTTTTGATTTGCAAGATCCACTCATATTTCATTGGAATAAAATCCTTATTTTCCTGACAGAGGAGTGTATGAAGTCCCATTAGCTGTTGTATCATGCCAGGATGATAAAAATCCCTTGATGTTCTCACCTAACATCTAAAACATGAGGTAAAGTCAGAGTTCACATAATACAATGTAGTAAAAAGGGATTGGTTACATAAAATACAGCTGTGTTCGATTTCACTTGTGTAGATGGTTATGTGAGCTAAGTTGATTATCATAGCTACCTTCTTCTACCTCACGTTACATGTACTCTTCTCCTTTGGTGGCATGTCACTGGATGTTAATATTTACTGGGGGGTATATTCAAACTTTTATCCCTAAAGGATTTGAGTCTTCTTTGATGTCTGGTTTTTAATTGCCATGATGCAATCTTTCATGGATCAGGACTATTGACTATGGTCAACTAAAATGTGCCCTAGTGAATGCCCCAGGTTTCAACATAGATGGGTCCTGAGGTCGAGCCCTGTATCGGGCTCTCTGCTCAGCGGGAGCCTGCTTCCCCCTCTCTCTCTGCCTGCCTCTCTACTTACTTGTGATCACTCTCTCTGTCAAATAATTTTTAAAAAAAATGAATTCTTGGAAAAAATGATTAAAAATAAGAAATTTGATTGAAAGACTGGAATATTGAGTCATGGAAATTTCCTAGAAATTGAATCAAAAAATGAAATGATTTTAAAAAAAGGCAAAAAGTTATTTACAAAATAAAAGCTAGAACAGGCAAATAGGGGCTTCTGAAAGTGATCACTTTCTTCTCAGAAAAATTTTTTCCCATGTTGCATAGGAAATTATGGAAGAACATCCTCCATAATTGAGTCTCCAAACTGCATGAGCCCCACAAGAACCCAGCACAATGAATGAAAAAAAAAAATGTCTATCTTAATGTATTTTATTTGGAACCTCAGGAGTCCAGAAATAGAGGATCCTAAATTACTACAGAAAAAAAAACCAATTAGATCACCTATAAAGTACATGAAATAAAGATAACTTTTAACTTCTCCGTAGTATTAGAAGTTGAACAGTGGAATCATACCTAAAACAGAGAAAACAAAAGTTATATGTATAAAAGTTTTTTTTTAAAGAAATAGAAATGCTAGCATCAGAATAAATTATGAAAAGACCTCTGGGGAAGAGAATAGAAAAGAGAGGGGATTGCTGTCAGTCTATGTTATAAGCCTAATAGGTCTATTTAACTTTTTTAACTATGTGAAGTTACAAATGAAAATTACTTCCAGAAAAATCAGGTGTGTAGCCTGGATTGGGTAAAGTTAGAGATTACTGCTGGTTTATTCTTCTGTGAGTTTGTTAGCTGTCTTGCAATTGACCACAATATAGAATATTTCCTTCCACAGAGGCATGAAAATTGTAAGACCATTAGTATTAGGTATAATTCTCCTCTGAAACAGCAAAATGGAATTAAAATAAACATATTCTCCATTTATTCATTACTGACTGAGTGCCAGGTATTTTACATAATTAGTAAGTGATTATGACAATAATCCTGCATGTAAGTTGAGACATAGAAACAGACTCAGAATAGTTAGTGGCAGAGAAGGGCTTTGAAATCAATTAATTTTACTATAAAATTCAGAGTGCTGTCTCTCTGACATAACCTGCTACTTAACTCTAATATACAAACAGATTCTGAGCTGTTTAAGCTTTTGCACATATGGGACAGTGAAGAAAATGTACTTTTAGTGGATAGTTTCAGACTCCAAAATCTTCCATGTGACTCTAAATAATGATGATGTTAGTAGTAGTAGTAGTAATAGTAGCAGCAGCAGCAGTAGTAGTAGTGGTAAAACACTGTCCTAAGGCAAAATGTCGGCATTAGGTTGAAAATTTGCAGACGGTAAATAGTGGAGATATTTTTGTCTTCCCTCTTTTTCCCAGAGTATTAATCCTTAAGTAGATCATCTTTAGTGGGTGCCTAACAACACAGCAAAGGACATCTAAAAAATCCTAAAATAAATATAACTCCTTGTTTTGGAATCTTAGTTTTACTTAATGGAGAATAATAAAAGACATTATTTGCTATTTAAACTAACAGGTCATGGAGTAGTTTGCATTTCCTCAGATTTTACAGATAAAAAAACCCACAAGGTTTCCATGACACTTGGGGCTTATAGTTGGCTTCTTGAAGCTGTAAGGGACTGAATCCTTTAGGCTTTCCATTTCCTTTCCTATGACATTGTTGAAGGACTCTTCGCTGGACAACTCCGATGCTTTGGTGGGTGTGTAAAGCCTGAATGTAAGGCCAGCTATGCCCTGGTTCAAGGCTTGTCTCATGCTTATATTAGCTGTGTGGACCTGGACAAATTCCTTAACTCCTCTGAGATTTTGTTGTACAGTAGGGAGAATACTAACCATCTCACGGGGTTGGTGATGGATTACACAGCATAATAAATGGAATGTTCCAGGTGCGTGGCAAATATTCAGTACTTGTTAGACATTTCCTCTTCTCTCCCTACTTTCCATTTACGTTTCTCTATCAGTGTGCTGTGGAAATGCAGATTCACTGGATGCCTGCTCTCGTCTCAGAGGAATCTCAGGTTGGAACAGTTAAACTCATTTTCTAGAACCACCATTTTAACTCATCCTCCAAAAAGAACTTTGTTCAATTATACATTCTGAAAGTAATTTTTCGAAAAGCTTTTATACAATTCTCTTCTCTTCTTTATAACATATATGTCTACACATGAACGAAATTACCCTTATTTGAAAGACAAGGAAACCATGGCTTAGAGAAAGAAATAAGTGCCTTTATCAAGGTTTCATAGTGAATATGGAGCCTGGGACTAAGATTCCTACAACAGAAACCTGGGAACCCTAGGTTTTGCATAAGGCCCGCCAATATCCTCCTTACTTTCTTCTTTCTATATTGTTCTCCTTGTCATTTCCAGTACATTCTACCCCTGGTTTACACCTTTATCCTTGATTGGCCAAATCACAGGATTCCCATTACTGAGCTATGAAATAACTCTTTCTCTGCATAGAGGAATTATCCCTTTCTTCCAATCAAACCCAACCTCTATCTACTAGTTTGATCTCTGGTCTTGAAGCTCAGATAACACAATCATAAAATAGTTCAAGTTTGAACATTTCCAAAAATCTTAGTTATTCTTTCATACCACTGTAAACTTGCTACTATGCTAAGAATATTTAAAACTCATAGACAGTATGCCAAATTATACTAAAGTCCATAATATTTTTCTTTCCCTACATATATTAGCCTTCCTAACCTAGTTTGATAATTCCACCCAAGTAGAAGTTTACTAGAGCTGCATCTTCCTTATCTTTTCCTTCATACTCTTTGGAGCTGCTAAGGAATAAGGAAATGTCCCAAGGTTAGAAGGCAGGAACGTAACAGAAAAACAAATGTTCTAGTCAATCTACTTACTAGTCAATGAGTTCTTGCATAATTAGAAATTGGCTGTGTACTTTCCCTTTGAGGAACTATAATCATGTATTTCTTGGAGCAGAGGTTCGATTTGGAATTCCCTCATTAAATTGCATCTCTGAATTTGCTAATCTCATGACTCATCAGTATATCTGGCATCCAGAAAGTTCTAGGTTCATTTTGGATTTAGGAAGGAAAAAAAACAAAACAACCACTCCTCCTCCCCATACCCATATCTTCTCAATGGCTATGTAGTAAAGAACATAGATTCTAAAGCAGTCCTTAGGACTCATATATTAAGAAGGCCATTTCTGCTTTGAAGGCATTAAAGGTAAATCAAAGAGGGAATCTTAGGATTTTTTCTTTGTTCTTGCATATTGTCCCAGCCTCTGCAGTGTCTAAATTTGCTGCAACTGTTGCATTACCTGGGGCATTGGATTGAAAACAGTAGGGCAAAAGTCTAATCCTTAAAGAGAATTAGATATCGGTTATCATCAGAAAATAAAAAGTACAGATCTATCCTCTGAGATTAGAATTTTACAGAATGTTCTAGTTATTGAACTATTTTAAAATTTAGCTGAATTTAGCATAATTTAGCATAACTTAATCTAGATCTTCAGAACAATATGCAGAAGAAATAACATGCTCTCAAAAACATTTAAAAATAAGACACTGTGCATAAAAGTCTGTAATTTCTCACAGAAGAGATGATTAGAAATAAAAATATTCCATTTAGTTTAATTGTTGATGCCCAGGGAACTATTTTGGGAATGGTAGGCCTGAAAAGGTTAAAAGTTAACTATTACGCTAAACACTCCCCACAAACAGGTTTTCTTCTCGTCATATAATCATCTCTGTTCTCCTCAACTCCTGTTTTTTCTCTGAACATGCTGTTTGTTCCCATGACAGTCACTTTTGGTGCTTTAAATAAAGGAACAAATCAGATGCAATACATGGTTGAGAGTTTCCTGGGTGTGTGTTTTGTTGGGTTTTATTTTTCATTCATTTTGCAAATAACCTCATTGTATCTAGTACTTCCACTAAGCACCACAGGGGACAAAAAATTGAATGTGGCACTGACCTGTCCTGCAGAGACTCACACTGACCCACTAGTTATCCTTTAAAAGTTATTGGTCACAATATTATTTTATTGTCAACAGTGATAGAAACATCAAATTAGTCACTCATAGTCTGGATCTTTTCCCCTCTCTGACTGTATTAGTAAAGCTATTGCACCATCATCATCCACTTCCTTCCCTACAAATGATAGGCCTTTAAAAACTGAAGGAAAAAAAGCAAAGAAAAAAGTGTATGTAATTATTTTCTCCGATATGTGTTTTTTTCCTTAGGTTTATCTGTATATTTAAATGTTAACATTGGAGTCATAAAATGAATAATCTTCATGATTCTTCTCTTCTGATTTCATTGATTTGGCAAATATTTCTGAGCACCTACTGCATGAGGGATCCTGTCATCTGTCACTTTGCAGTCAGAAGAATCGACTCTTATTCCCTTAAAAAGTAGAAGAGAATTATGCATAAAGAAAATTTCCCTCTGCTATTTTATGACTGTCACTGGATCTACTGGTTAAAGAACAGGATTGAATGTCATGTTTGCTTTTCTTAAAAAAAAATCTGGTAAAGTGAGGAAGGTATTTAAAAGTTATGTGAATAAGACATTACATTACTGGGGCACCTGGGTGGCTGAGTGGGTTAAGCCTCTGCCTTCAGTTCAGGTCATGACTGCATCGGACTCTGTGCTCAGCAGGGAGCCTGCTTCCCCCTCACTCTGCCTGCCTCTCTGCCTACTTGTGATCTCTCTCTGTCACATAAATAAATAAAAATCTTAAAAAAAAAAAGACATTACATTACTGATGTGAATACATTGGTACAACTATGTTGGAATATATTTTTTCTGTATTTAATAAATCTAAACATACATAAATCTTTAAACCAGCAATTCAACTCCTATTTCTGTACCCAACAGAAATGCACACATATATTTACCAAAGGCCTATTTTAGGATTCTCATAGCACTGCTATTAAGAATAGCCAAGGGGCACCTGGGTGGCTCAGTTGTTTGAATATCTGACGATTTCTGCTCAGATCATGATCTCAGGGTTGTGAGATCCAACCCCAAGACAGGTTCCGTGTCAGGCATGGAGCTTGCTTGAGATTCTCTCCCTCTGCCCCTGCCCCTGCTTGGTGCTGTCTCTCTCTCTTTCTCTCTCAAAAAAATAAATCTTAAAAAAAAAAAAAAAAAGAATAACCAAACAATAGAAACTACTTAGATGCCCATCAGCAGGTATATGAATACATAGTTTTATTTATTTTATTTATTTGAGAGAGAGAGAGACAGAAAAGAGCATGAGCAGAAGTGGGCAGAGGGAGAGAATCTTTTTTTTTTGAATTTTTAAATAATTTTTTATAAACATATAATATATTTTTATCCCCAGGGGTACAGGTCTGTGAATCACCAGGTTTACACACTTCACAGCACTCACCAAAGTACATACCCTCCCCAATGTCCATAATCCCACCCCCTTCTCCCAAACCCCCTCCCCCCAGCAACCCTCAGTTTGTTTTGTGAGATTAAGAGTCACTTATGGTTTGTCTCCCTCCCAATCCCATCTTGCTTTATTTATTCTTCTCCTACCCACTTAAGCCCAGGGGGAGAGAATCTTAAGCCCACTCCCTGCTGAGCACAGAGCCCAACTCCTGGCTCATCTCAGGACCCTGAGATCATGACCTGAGCTGAAAGCAAGAGTTGGAGACTCAACTCACTGATGTACACATGTGCCCAAAGGGAAATAAATAACTGAATTGTGGTATATTCACATGATTGAATTGAATCTGTACAGTAATAAGAATTAAATATTTACAGCCTAATGCAATAGCATGGATGAATCGCACACCAAAAAAAAAAAAAAAAAAAAAAAAAAAAGGTACATGAAAGAAACCAGAATGCAAAATATATAACCATATCATTGCATTTATATAAAATCCCCAGGCAGACATAGCTGGTCTTATTACTAGAAGTCAACATAGTGGTTTCCCTTGGATGGTGGGGTGACAGGAAGAGATCATGTGGTGGGGAGCTTCTGGTGTGCTGGTAAATTCTGTTTCTTGATCCTGGTGTGAATTACATGGGCAGATTAATTAAGGGAAATTCACTGAACCAGCATGGTTTTCTATATGCAAATTATACTTCAATAAAAAGTTTAAAAGAAGACACTAAAATAATCCTGCAAACCAGTAGGCCATACTGAGATTTACTGGCTCACTTAATTTACCTTACTTTTTATTCTTATGTTTCTTTCCATTTGCTGTCTAGTTTCATTCCAATATGAGACGGGAGTGGTATTTTGTACCACATTCATTTTGAGGTTATGAGGCCAATTAGACATTGTGGTTTAATTTGCACTGTGTGGTCTTCCTTTCTTTCATCAAGATTTTCTGCTTATTGTTCTAGACTGCCAAGGGTTTTTTTTTTTTTTATAAGCACTCTTATTATCAATCAGTGATGTGCAAAACTGTCAAAGTGAAGCAGAGTTGGTTTTGAGTCTGTAACTTTGACAAATGCCATCACAGTCCAGCTCCCTGCTAATCACAGTTATGGATACTGCATCGAGAAATAGTCCTTGAAAATTAATTACATCCTGTTATAGAGACTAAAATGAATGTAAAGGGCAGGGAGAAAAAGCTAACAAAAAGGGAATGACAAACAGCAGCTTACTGAATTGAAGTGTTGTCTTGCCGAGTAAACAGAGAGATAATTAAATGCACAGAAGATACTAAATTGGGAGGTGTTGCCTTGACCAGCAAGGACTTAGAAATCATTCTGTTGGACTTGGGAAGGTTAAAGTTAGGGCAAGAAATAAAGTGAAATTCAACTAGGGCGAAACAGAAGCTGCTATGCCCAGGAAAAGTAATCTGAAACACAAATATTCTATCAGAAGCTGGAAAGCTAGTATCCAGAGAGAGGCTGAGGAAAGGAAAAACATAAAGAATTAGATAGCAGTGCCTAATAGGACTGCAGAGAATACCAGAGGTGGTTCTCAAGGCTTCTTTTCCTCTGAACTGCCGTGGAGCCTCTTTCAAGGTCAACGGTGGTTTGGTAAAGCCAAACCTCCACCCCCACATAGCAAAACTGTAGAAAGAGGAAATGTCACATAAAAATCATAGGAAAACAGGCTTGTGTGTGTGTGTGTGTGTGTGTGCATCTCTGGGCGGGGGGCGCAATTTTATGTTTTATCACTGCCCAGTTATCTAGGAAGAAGACTAAAGCCCTCCTTTAAAAAAGTTACATATCAATGTGCACACTCATAGTGCATTTGTGTGTGTGTGTGTGTGTTCCTTGAATTTCCTGTTTTACCATTATACGTAGGGCACAATTGATGAATCCTTTCCTAAGGAGCCCAGAAATTGTGATTTGGTCCTGCCAGCACCCCCACCCTTGACCTTTAGCTCATCACACATAAAAGCCAATCTCTGATAGTCTGGATTTCGGCCTCCTTTTTATACTTCGTCTTTTGGTTACTATATTTACTGAAACTGTGGATAATATAAGCTATTCCTGGATGTATGTTGTATATTCTATAAATAATTCATTGGATACATTACATGCTCTATTTTGTGTTAAAAAACATTTCATTTGCTGATGGAAATTCCAGTACTAGCAAGATGTCAATAGAACAAAGGCATGCAAATTTTAGAGCAAACCACCCAGAATTACTAGGATTCCAACAAATTGAAAAGTTACTAGAGAGGTGGTGACTTTAAAAGTTTTAAGGTATTTGTTATAACAATTTCATTTCACAATGTTATAAATTATGGAGAGGAAGTAAGTATTTTGAGGTAGAAAAATATTATCTTGAATCAGTCTAATTAGACTAGGGAAAGCAGAGTAAAGACAGACAGCTTCAGGAGAAGGTATTCGACCTAAAATGGGAATATAGAATGATGATAATTTAAGGAGTTAAAAGCAATGGGAACCAGAATGTAAAACCCATTTTCTTGCTTTGTGTAAGCTCCGGGGATCCATTCCCATAGAGTACAGTGCTGTACTCCAGAGGGCGCCATTCACATTATAGTCTAGGCTACACCAAGAAGTGCCTTAGGTTTACAGGAGTGGAGATTAAGGGTTTCCAGTTCTGTAGGCTTCCTAAGCATGTCCTAAGAATCAGAAGGAAAAGAGAGCTTGGACCTAATCCTGGGGTAATAAGGAGCCAACAGAGGGCTCTTATTTTCCATTTTACAGAGTTCTCCAGAAAGAAGAGAATGTAATGAGGAGGATGTTTCTTGGGCAGACTAATCCCTTTTAAAGTTGTTCTAACTGCTATCCTGAGCAAGGTTGAGAGCTGAAGGGTAAATGGGGATGTTGGGGAAATATGTAAGAAGTAGAATTTACACATTGGTCACCAACAGGATAATGGTGGAAAGGATGTGGGAAATGGATAGAAAAGGAATGCCAGAAGCTTCTAAGTCAAATAGCTTGGTAAAGGAATACAGAATATTTTTGGGGTTGTGGCAACAGAGGAATGCCTAGTTTTGGACCAGCTGCATTTTAGGTATCTGGTGAATGTTTACGGCCTTCAAGTGAAGTTTTCTGGTAGGGAAATAGAAATGTGGGCCAAAGGAAAAAGGGAAAGTGTTAAATGGGAGATTGATATTTAAGAGTTTTGAAATCTCACACCATCCTTCATTGGTCAATGTTCTGTTGTGTTTTTGTCTTAAGAATTAAGAATTCTGGGGGCACCTGGGTGGCTCAGTCAGTTAAGCGTCTGCCTTTGGTTCAGGGCATGATCCTGGAGTCCTGGGTTGGAGCCCTGCATCAGACTCCCTGCTCAGTGGGAAGCCTGCTTCTCCTTCAGCCTGCAGCTTCCCCTACTTGTGCTCTCCCTCTCTTTCTCTGACAAATAAATACATAAAATCTTAAAAAATAAAAAAGAATGAAGAATCCTGGCAAGGCACAAGGATATCCATTTACAAAGGAAAAGTCCTATATGGTATTGTGTGTTGTTATTTGCTAGAGGCACTGTGGGTCATTCATCAAAATGGATGCTCTGCTCCGGGGCTGGAATTGACAGCATAGTCTCATGCCCAGTGGCAGATACGGTGCTCAAGGGCAATGGTGAGCTCTGTTTCCAGGCATGGTTGGTCATGGTGTGTAGAAGCTGCTGGAGCCTGAGTGGAAGGCCATGGAGAGAATCAGTGGTCTGGGAAGCAAGGAGAACAGCAAGACAGGGAATCTTGGTGGTGCTTGTAAGGTCAGGCAGAGAGGCAAATTGACCATTAGAAGTCAGAAGCCAGAAGTTTCTGTATTAAGGTTTGAGACTGCCCTGCCTCAAAAGGGGGATTTGCAAGTACAAGGCAGGGTCTCAAGCTCAAGAGAATATTAGAATTCTAATGAGGTTGCTGGAACAAAATCACTGTTGAATTTTGAAGAAGTGCCATTCTCAGTGGAAGCTCAGGAACCAAGGGAGCACCGTGGGGATCTGTGATTATTGAATTTTGCCTGATGGCGAACTCCATTTGATGTAGGACTAGAGCAACTCAGTCAGTTCCAAACCCATGTTAGTATTTATCTAAGCCTGCAGGTGGGTGTCAGTGGGTCGTACGTGGGGGGTAGGGACGGGGGGGGTGACAAAACATCGAGTTCTCGCAGAGCCTCAGATTTGTCAGCTAAATAGACTCTTGACATCTTTGAAGGACTGATTTTTATCAGCCATCATATTTCTCCAATTGAGTCACAGGCACATATATTTCTAGAATGCCAGTGTAAATCACTAATGCCCATAAACAGTGCCCATACATCTGCCAATCTGTACTTACATGATGTGTTAAACTTTCAAAATATTTATTATTTTCCCTTTATGAGCAAAGTCCTGTGCAAAACATAACAGAGAATAAAACAGAGTTCCTGCCTTCCAGAAGCTTGCAATACTATTAAATGTATACAGTGAACATATTGTATGTGCCTCTAGCACCAGGCATACTGTCCAGCATATAACAGATCATTGGGACATGTGTAACTGAATTAAGATCTTGGAATTAGATCCCTGTTCTTTCAAGTAGAGCCATGGAGAGACAGTCTCCACCTGGAAGGGGGAAGATAACGTTTTGGTGGTGCCAACCATTGCCTCTAACGTTCACTTTCCCGTTGGCGGTCCACTAATGCTTTTTGCCAACGTGTTGTCATGAGAAGTTGTTGACCACCACAAAGGTGAACTCATGGTTCTCCCCCAAAGGTTGCAAATCACGCTTGCTGTTAAGATGAAATGTTTTCTAGCTTGCACTTAGAATAATGCCCGGCACATGGTTATATATTCATAGGAGCACTTTAGGCCTATCTCCTTGAATCCACACAGCGACCTATGGAATAGGTACTATAATTACCATGAAACTGAGACCTTGGATGGTGGAGGGACTTGCATGAGTTTAACCAGCTAGCAAGTGCCAAGCCAGGGTTCCAGCCAGGGCAGTGTGAGTCCAAGGTCTGTCTTTGTGAGAAGTGCTCTATCCTCCCCCAAAACTTGATTCAGATTCCCAGAGAACAAGAGGAGTCCATCTCTGGGAGAAACATATGCAATGGACAAGTTGCTTCTGCAGTAAGTCTTATTTATCAGAATCTTTGTTTCCCCTTACATGGGCAACAAGTGACTTCATGGGTGAGGCATCATCTTCCTCCTGCTTTGCAATGTCTTCTAAGGCCCAAGAATCTGAGAAAAAAGTGCCAACTGGGAGCTGCTCCTCTCTTTCTCAAGCCCCCTGGCTCCACGGATCAGCCCCTTCCTCAAAAGACTGACAGGGGTGAGGGTCCATCCTGTATAGGAGACCCTAACTGCCATGCTTCTGTCTGAATACACGTGCAAACAAGTGGTACATGGTGAAGAACTATGAAACAACAAAACAGGATTATCTTTTCTTAGCAGGCATAATGGAATAATTAAAATATGTTGCTCTGACATCCTGTTTTTGTGACAAAATGGCAAACGTATCAGCAGGAATGTTCCCAGACTCTGAAACCAGTGATCCAGTCCATTTGGTATGACACACAGAAGCATCCTGAAGAAGGGTGGATATGCCTATGAATTCAGTGACAGAGAAAAGATTGGGCCTGCTTTTGCCATTCCAGGAAGAATGAGTCGTTTTTTTGTACTTGGATAAGGGCGTGATGTACTACTGATGACAATGATTTGAAAGCATAGAAGAGAGGAGCACTTTGGCACTTCCTCTCTCCTTTGTCATGTGTGCATTACTGAAAAGCCTATGTGAACATCATTGCATACCACTACTGAATGTGGCTTTTGTTTTTCCTCCTGGTATAAAAGACAGCACATTGATTCTTTGTCTATTTTGACTAATACATTCCTATAAGTAACCACTCAGAAATACCACTTCGTATTTCTTTTGGCATATGTGTATGATTTGATGCACCTTGGTGTTTGTGGAATAGCAAGTCTGCAGTAAATACCGAAAGACTGGTAATGATATGTTAGTGACTTCATAGATTTTATCCAAAGATGCCTATTTGCACAAAAAGGATAATTATTTTTTTGATCTTTCTGAAGATGAGGAGTCACACCTGTTCACTTTCAATAGCTAATTACCAATAAGAATATATGAAAAGTAGTAAATGGAGGGAGTTTTTGTTGTTATTTCTTTGTTTTTTCCTGGAGCAGATATCCGGTCTTATTCTGTGCTGATGTATTTTTTTTTTTTAAAGTAAAAGATGCTTTTCTCAATGCAAATATAAAATATTTCTGTACTGGATTTATGGAACTAGCAATCCATTCATTTGCATTTTTCAACTCAGTCATGACAAACATCCAAGCAATTTAGGGCCGTTCTCATAAATCGTGTCCACTCTGGTGGACTAGTTCCTAAATTTCTGGCACTGCTTCCCACTGGAGAATAAAAATGAATTTTAAAGTCTCATTGCATTCTACTGAACACAGTGCAAATGTTTATGAATATTCACTGCAAAATTAGAGGTTATCGGAGCCTTAAGATTTGAATTAGCATGGAAATGTAGCTTTTTGTAGTCCCTGGGTACTAAAAAAGCTACTGTTTCAGTGTCTGCTGAGATAATGTCAGGACAATTTCTCTGCCAGGTGGTATAAATTCAGGTTTTTATGGAAGTGGCAAAAACATTCAAAAGGTCTGAAAATGCTGTCAGATGGGACATGGGTGAAGAAACAGAGCAGGGTTCCCCATGAGGCCTGAGGTCAAGCATGATAATGTTCTTCAAATGTTTCAAGGGCTAGTGTTGAAGAGGGAGAATGCTTTTCTCTGTGTGTGCTTAGAAAACAGAACCAAGACCAAGGGAGTAAAGATACCATATTTCAGCTCTTTCTAATTTTGTTTAACTGGATCCAGGCTACTAAAGAGCTCTTCAGAGATGATGTGCTCTCCATGTCCATAGTGTTCAGGTAGAAACAGGATGGCTGTTTATTTTAGGGATGAAGTTGATGGTTTGACTTGTTGGGAGGTAGGGTTAGATCACTTATAATCTCTTTTCTACTTTATGTCTTTTTCACTCATTTATTTATTTTGTTTTGTTTTTGAGTTCTGACATAACCATCCTTATACTGAGGGACAGATACAGTAGCTGAATTAGTCTTTGGGATCCAGTGCCATAACGTCCCTTCGCTGTTTAAAACCGAGTGGCTTGTTAATAGCTGGTAATTATCTTTAGGATCCAATTTCTACAGACTCTTTTAATACATCAAATCTTTGGTTCCTTGTAGCTCAGACTTCTACGTAACAAAAGATGGTTGCAAAATTGATTACCGAAAATAATGATATTTTTACCTACACATACACAGAATCAAATATATAAAGGAAGAGTCCATATACAAGAACAAAAGAAGAATTGCATTCCCCAGATATAAGCCAAACAGAAAAATGTCTAAGCCCTGTATAAAGAAAATTTGGAGGGGTGCCTGGCTGGCTCAGTTCAGCAGAGCATGCAACTCTTGATCTCAGGGTTGTGAGTTTGAGTCACATGTTGGGTGTAGAGATGACTTAAATATAAAATCTTAAAAAAAAAAAAAAGAAAATTTGGAAATTCTGCAGAAGGACTTACAGAATCATTTGTTCAAATGGAAAGGCACCATCATCCTTGACTGGAAAGAAAATCTATACATTTAGTACAATCTTAATTATAATTCTAATATTATTTTGGGGGAGAATGAGATAAAATCAAATTCCTAATAGTCTGGAAATATAAACATGAAATATCAATCAACAAAATAGGATGAATAGGAATAACAAGAGGGGATAAAATACACCAAATGTCAAAACATAGCATAAAGACACTATAATTAAAGCTCTCAAAAAGAATAGACAACTTTCAAAAGAACAGAATGAAGAGCCTGGAAATAGATCTTAATAAATATGACTGTTAGTAGCTGAGAATGATGGCTCTTCAGCTCTGGGCAGGGGATGGGGGTGTTGGGGGAAGGAAACAGTATTTTATTCAGGAAGTGGTGGTGGTGAATTTGGATATCCATTTCAAAAAGTATAAAATTGGATCCCTACCTCCTGTCTTAGAAAAATATTAATCTCTGATGTATCACATTTTGAATGCATAAAATTTTTAAAATTAAAGAACTAGATGAAAATATAAATGACCTGGGGAAGACTCTTCTGAGCATGACAACCCTCCCCACCTCCATATACACACCAAGGACAAAGTGAAAGATGGATAACCATGACTACAGAAAATTACTTGGCTTTGGAAATTAAAGTTAAAATAAATAAAAGCAAATAATTATTGAACCTTTAAGAATATTTTTTAGTGGCCTATCTATGTGGATATGCCAGAATTACAACACCTATCTGTTGGTGTATTTTTAATGGGGTCTTATTTCAAGATTACTGTCTTCCTGCATGAATCTTTACTAGCATTTCTGATTGTTTTGTTACAATAAATTCTTGTGAATAAATAAGATAACCAGGGAGAAGTTGTATATATAATAGATAAAAGACCTACCTCATTAATCCTTAAGAAATTCTAACAGTAAGAAAAAGGAGCAAAGAATATAAGGGGGCATTTGATGGCAAAAGAAATGCAAATGACTAATCAACCTACGAAAGTTGTTTAATTTCACTCCTGTATTAATAAGAACAAAACAAAACAACTTTTTCATTTATCAGGCTGCCAACGCTGTATGTTTCTCAGCCTTTTCAAGTGCCTGGAAATCTTTATTCTTATCGTTTGCTGGTGGAGTATAAATTGGTGTAACTTCTTGTAGGGCACTTAAACAATGTTGATCAACATTTTAAATGCATTTATCATTTGAGTCAACAATTCGAGCCTCAGAGTTTTGCTACAGAAAATCTCAGAACTATCCGGAGCATGATGAATGCAGCATGAATTCTAAAAAGAAAAGATTGAAAATGATTGACCCAACACGCGCTGGAGTACTTGGCAGCTGTTAAGAAGACTGGGGTAGAGGTGTTAAGTGCTGATAGGGAATGATATCTTAGAAGAATTTTCCAGACATTCCTGTGTTCCTTCTAGAAGAGTTTATTGAGGACCAAATGTGAGCTACCAGTACTCTTTTTGAAATATTTTGCCTTCCCCCCTGCCCCGTCCCCTGCTCATGCTCTCTCGTGCTCTCGCTTTCTCTCAAATAAGTAAATAAAATCTTAAAAAGAAAGATCATTTGAGATGGTATTAAGCTCCTTAACAAGCTTAACAGAAAATGATGGGATAGACATTGATGGGGTGAGTCTCAAAGGGATAAGTTTTCAATTTTTACTTTTAGGACATTTGTATTATTTGAGTTGTTGTGAACTGTAGCAAAATTTCCTTTTAATTACGAGAAAGAGCATAAAAATCTGTTTTGAATGATGATAGAACAGTTATTTTTTTGTCCATATAGCTGAGATAAAAATATAAAGTAAAAATGTATCTAGGTTAAAATGTCTAACTCTGGAAATAAGGATGATGTTTTGACTTTTGTTTTCTGTTGCTTTTTGTTTTATAAGAAATTTACCATTAACTCTGGCAGTTTTCATGTACCTTGTGGGAATCCGAGGAAATGTAGTTGAGAGGATCCCGTAAGTGACTTAAATTATGAGAGTCAGTTTCTAGCTCTCCTGGTAGTGTTTAGAAAAGCACCTTGGACCTTTATAGCACCCCTGTGACAAAAGAATCCCTTTCATCATTTAAAAATAGTGTACAATATAACAGAGAGAAAATTGCATAAAACCTAAATATATGGTTTAACAGCGTGCTGTAAAACAAACACTATGTAACACTCCACAGATCAAGAAATAGAAACTTGCCAGAAGCTTCCTGTGTGCTGTTTCTAGATCATAATCCAGTCATCCACTCCCTCTGCCACCACCCCCCACACAGGTAGACTAATATACTGTCTTTGTTAGCGTTTTCCTAATCTCTTCCTTCATAGTTTTATCACTTAGATATGATTTTCCTTTTTTAAAAAGGGGGATTTATTCTTCAGTTTTGCCTGTTTTTTAAAATTTTATCTTAGCAGAATTATATGTATTTTTTTCTTTCTGGATTTTATCTTCAACATTCAAGTTTGCCAATATCATCTGTGTTGTTGCAGTTAGGCAAGAGTGCAATGGAGTTGGCACATACGGGCTAATGAGAGCTGGTTGTATCGAGCTCTTCTCAGCCCCTTATTTAATAACATTACATTGGTAACTCGAATTTGGCTGAGGAAAGAGCATTTACATCATGAAAATTAGCAAATGCTCCAGATCAGAGCTTTTTCTTTCTGAGAGTCAGTTGTTAAGTATTAACTAGGGCAGCAGTGTATTTAGCTGTTGTGAAATCATTTCAATTGCTGAACATTTTTTATTTTTTATTTCTTTATAGATTTTTATTTTGAGAGAGAGCACACAAGCAGGGAGGAGAGGTAAAGGAAGAGGGAGAAGCAGACTCCCTGCTTAACAGGGAGCCCAGCTCAGATCATGACCTGAACCGAAGGCACATGCTTAACTGACTGAGCCACCCAGGGGCACATGCTGTACATTTTTAAATTATAGAACTATACCACTGTTTATTTGTTCTTTTGTCAATGTACAGTAGAGCTGTTCCCAGTTTTCTTCCATTATAAACTGTTCACTTACTCACTTTCTTGTGAGTCCTTGTGCATGTATGGCACACATCTCTGTAGGGTAGGCTCCTAAGAGTGGAATTGTTGGGTCATAGTTCAGGTTCCCCTCATATTTCCAGTGCTGTCTTAGTTCTTGGCTTAGTAACTCCTTGTTATCTTGTTAGTACTTTTGTGCTCCTTCAGTGATATTTGTTGTCTGCTAATATTGGGGACAAAAAGTTTTCCTCTTCCTTTCAAGTTCCTTCTGACTGGTCTAAGAATTAACTTGACCTGAGACAGATTGACAGGAGAAAATCAACCGCGATTACATTTGTACAGGGACTCCACATAAACGAGAGACTCTGAAGACAGGTTAAGATGAAGTATATTCTGGACTCAGGAAAAGTGAGTAGGGGTCAGTGTCTCAGAAAAGAAGGAAGGCAGTTCACCGGGAGAATGGAAAGAGTAAATGTTTGGTAAACAAATGTTTACTAGGCCTTCCAGAAACAATGGGACATAGGACTTGGATCCAACAGGCTTCACCGGGTTCTTCCCTGTCTGCCACCCCTAGTTTATTTTACGCTACAGTTATCTACGGTGAGACCATCTTGCTTGGAGCAAGTCCTTTATCTAAATTCTTTTTGGCAGGGGTGCCTAGGTGGCTCAGTTGGTTAAGCTTCTGCCTTCTGCTCAGGTCATGATCCCAGGCTCCTGGGATTGAGCCCCGTGTCAGGCTCCCTGGTCAGCATGGGAGTCTGTTTCTCCCTCCCCCACCCCCCATTCATGTTCTCTCTCTCTCACTCTCAAAAAAATAAATAAAATCTTTTTTAAAAAAACCAGCCAAACAGAAGGCAGTCAAACAGTCTTTTAAGCAGTCAAACAGAAGGCAAAAAGATAAACTTTGGGAGTCTTCTGTTTCTTAATATAATCAGTCTAAAGTAATCCAAATACCAGAGACACGTTTTATGCTATTGAATGTTGTTCCCCTGCAGTCCCACCTTTGAAATTTTTCCAAGAAGTTTCTCAGTTTGTAAGTTGAGTTGGTAGATTGTTTTGTGTCACTGAAGCAGTCCCTTAGTCCTGATGGTAGGTCAGTTCCCATAAACTCATTTCAGGAGACCCTGATGCAGTTCCAGTCACAAACTTAGGCCTATATTATGCGAGCAATCAAATATTTAATAAGGCATTTTTCTAGACACAAAAGAAAGACAATGGTTAATGATTGGAGTAAATCATAAACCAGTTGCTGCATCTAGGGGGTAGCCAGTCAAGAGAAGAGGAAATTTCTAAGTGCGTCTTTTGTAGTTTGAATGCCTCTCACGATGTCACCAGGTGTTCACGTAAACATTCTGAGTGGCCCACATAGCAGCAGGCATGATGATTGCCTCTACATGAGTTATTGTTGCAATTTCTCTGAAGTTTAAATCAAATCATTCATATTCAGTTTGCAGGGCTTTTGGGAAAAGGTCAGTTTCAGCTCTCAATGATTCTAAGTTGGGAGGGTGGAGGGAAGCCTGAATATGTTCATTTGTAGAGTTGTAGCCAGGCAGTGGAGGAAACTACAGGAATTCAGGATCTAGTCCAATTTACAATAAACAGTATTAGATTCTAATATTCAAAAAGGTGTTCTCTTGAGATTTAATTTTTATCTCTACAATCAACCTCATTTCTACCCAAGATAGGCAAATTAAGACTAATTTGTTTGCCAAAAAAAAAAAAAAAAGTTTCAATAAACTTTCCCTGATTATTTACATGAGTGCAGCAAGAACAGTGATTGATCGTATAGGCTCTTTTAAATTTCCTTTGCTGGAGCTTTCCATGAAGAATCTTAGTTTTTATTTTTAGAAGTCTCTTGAGGCCAGAAGCCAAGCCAAATACTTGCCATCAGACTTTGCCTGCCATGCCTATAGGTTTAGGTTAATCCCTCTCTTCTCAAGGTCCCCAGAATATCCTAAGGTTCCCACACCTTCCAGGACATCACCTTCTGGTCTCACCTGGCAGTACTGCTGGGAACCCTATAAGCAAGGTACCAGGCTTACACTTCCAAGGGATATTATGGACTCCATTAGGTCAATGTTAGTCCCTTAAAGTTGTCTGGTCATATCTGAGTCTATGCATGTCTCTCTCAAATATAACATTGCAGTCGACATCTTGGTAGTATGACCAATGTTTCCAGTGGTGTCCTGTTGTGAGAACAGATACTTACTGATCTTATGCAAATACCTATCTTGCCATAAAATAAGAATATTTACAAAAGTTTTGAATTCTGGAGGGAGCAGATAGAGAAAAAGGTAAATGTTTCAATGCTGCGTACAAATGTAGAATTTACCAAATCGCTGCAGGTCACAGCTGGCTGAAGAAGAAAGGTTGCCTTTTGTCTGGAAGACAGACAATTCAAGAACCATCAATATGTCAATGAAAATGTTCTAAAAATTATAAACATCCTTATCAGTTCTCTTAGTCTCATGTAATTAATTCTTGTTCTGCTTGAATCCAGTTTTTCTGGATTTGCTTAGTTCAGTTTTATGATCTTAAACTTATCAGAAAACTGTATTCGAGTCATTTCCATGAATCTCCATGAAGATGAATCATTTCTGTGGGCACATTTTTATAAAAGCCATCTGAGTAAAAGAATAGCTGTAATTGGTCAAAAACTTAAAAGTGGCCATGAGTAAAGGGCTGATTGAGTTCACTGCAATGCAGTTAGCAAGAAAATTTGGTATTTGTGTAACATAGAACATTTTAAGATAATAACTAAAATTATGACTGATTATAGGATATCAGGACATAATCAGAATTTTAGGAATTCAATGCCTTTTCTAGAACACTTACATTAGTAGTATTTACCCATCCAGTCTGATGGAAGAATGTTTATTATCACTTGTTTGACAATGCTTCCCATGTGATTTAACATCAAATAAGCCTAATTAGTTTAATATCTTATCTTTTATAAGGAAAGAGAAGAACAAACTTTTTGCAATTTTTCAGGGACCCTCTGAAAAATCCCAGTTATTTTGTCACTAAAAAGACTTCATTTAGGATTTGATTTTGGGGAAGTTTGTAAAAAAAAAAATCAAAAAGGTTTAAAACACTTGGTCAAACAGGATCCTAGGTCACTGAAACAGCACTTAGTTGTACATTTAAGCAACATGACAAAGACTTTGCAAGCAAATGTAGAAAGTTAAATAGTTGTAAGAAGCCTTAACTCTTTTAATATTGAAAAGACTGGTGTTTTTCTTCTAAGTAATCAAAGATTGTTTACTTCTAAGAAATCAGAGTTGCTTAGACAAAATCAAAGATCTGAGAATGGGAAAACATAAAATGTTTGTTTTTCTAGGCAGATTATATTAAAAGTAACGAAAAGCCTTTTTTTTTTCTTAACAATTTATTATGAAGAGCAGACCAGTAATCCAAGAAAAGTTTGTCCTCTTAACAGAGAGAAGAAACAAATTATAATTTTGCAGCAGTGCATTTCTGATATTAAAACTCACTTTTAAATAAATTCACTTTATTCTTAGCCACCTTGACAGCACATTAAAATTCCTTTTCAAAGATTCCTTTTCCACAAACCTTCTAAACTTTTTTTTAAGCTTTTTTTTTTTTTAAAGATTTATTTATTTAATAGAGATTACAAGCAGGCAGAGAGGCAGGCAGAGAGAGAGGGAGAAGCAGGCTCCCGGCTGAGAAGAGAGCCCGATGCGGGGCTCGATCCCAGGACCCAGCAATCATGACCTGAGCTGAAGGGAGAGGTTTTAACCCACTGAGCCACCCAGGCGCCCCTAAACTTTCTTTTTAACATTCAGATGTTCTCCTAACTTTCTTCTCTCTAAATAAATAGGCATACTTAAGGATAAAATTACTTTTAAAAATATTTTATTTTTTTGAGAGTGAGAGGAGAGAGCACAAGCAGGGGGAACAAGCAGAGGCAGAGGGAGAAGCGGACTCCTTGCTGAGCAGGGAGCCCAGTGTGCGGCTCGATCCCAGAACCCTGGGACCATGACCTGAGCCAAAGGCAGGCTGGCTTAACTGACTGAACCACCCAGCTGCCCCACTTTTTTTTTTTTTTTTTTAAAGTAGGCTCCGCATGCGGTGTAGGGCTTGAACACCTGACCCCAGGACAAAGAGCCATATGCTCTACAGACTGAGACAGACAGGCACCCCAAAATTACTTTTTAAAGTTAAAATGCCTGTAATAAGTTTTTTAAATTTATTAAACTTTTATTTTAATTCTAATATAGTAAACATATAGTGCTATGTTAGTTTCAGGTGTGCAAAAAAGTGATATAGCACTTCTGTACGTCACCCAGTGCTCATCCCAACAAGTGTATGCCTTAATCCCCAACGCTTACTTCATCTATCTCCCACACCCCAACCTCCCCTCTGGTAACCATCAGTTTGTTCTCTATAGCTAAGAGTCTGTTTCTTGGTTTGTCTCTCTTTCTTTTCTCCTTGCTAATTTGTTTTGTTTCTTAAATGCCACATGAGTGAATTCATACATTATTTTCATTCCTCTGACTTATTTTGCTCACCATTACCGTCTTTAGATGCATCCATGTTGTTGGAAATGGCAAGATTTCATTCTTTTTTTTTTTTTTTTTTTTTTTTTTTAAAGATTTTATTTATCAGAGAGGGGGGCGGAGAGAGCGAGCACAGGCAGACAGAATGGCAGGCAGAGGCAGAGGGAGAAGCAGGCTCCCCGCTCAGCAAGGAGCCCGATGTGGGACTCGATCCCAGGACGCTGGGATCATGACCTGAGCCGAAGGCAGCTGCTTAACCAACTGAGCCACCCAGGCGTCCCTCATTCTTTTTTTTTATGGCTGAATAAATTCATTAGATGTATATGTACACTGCATCTTCTTTATTAACAGACACTTGGGCTATGTCCATAATGTGGCTTTTGTAAATAATGCTGCTCTAAACATTGGGGTGCACTGGGGCACCTGGGTGGCTCAGTGGGTTAAAGCCTCTGCCTTCGGCTTAGGTCATAATACCAGGGTCCTGGGATCAAGCCCCACATCGGGATCTCTGCTTTGTGGGGAGCCTGCTTCCTCCTCTCTCTCTGCCTGCCTCTCTGCCTACTTGTGATATCTGTCAAATAAATAAAATCTAAAAAAAAAAAATTGTTAAACATCGGTGTACATGTATCCCTTTGAATTAGTGTTTTTATATTTCTTGGGTAAATACCCAATGGTGCAATTGCTGGATCATAGGGTAGTTCTCATTTTGATTTTTTGAAAACCTCCATACTTTTTCCTAGTAACTGCACCAGTTTGCTTTCCCACCAACAGTGCACAAGGGTTCCTTTTTCTCCACATTCTTGCCAATACTTGTTGTTTCTTGTGTTTTTGATTTTACCTATTCTGACAGGTCTGAGGTGATACTTTATTATAATTTTAATTGCATTTTCCTGATGATGAGTGATGTTGAACATCTTTTCATGTGTCTTCTTTGGACAAATGTCTGTTCATGTCTTCTGCCCATTGTTTAATTGGATTATTTGGGTTTTTTTTTTTTTTAGTGTTGAGTTATATAAGTTCTCTACATATTTTGGATACTGATCCATTATTAGTTATGTCATTTGCAAATATCTTCTCCCATTCTGTAGGTTACTTTTAGTTTTGTTGATTGTTTCCTTCTCTGTGCAGAAGCTTTTAATTTTGATGTAGTCCCAATAGTTTATTTTTGCTCAGGAGATGTGTCTAGAAAAATGTTGCTGTGGCCAGTGTCAGAGAAATTACTGCCTGTGTTCTGTTCTAGGGTTTTTATGGTTTCAGGTCTCACATTTAGGGCATTAATCTACTTTAAGAATGTGGTCCAGTTTTATTCTTTCGCATGTTGCTGTCCAGTTTTCCCAAAACCATTTGTTGAAGAAACTTTTTCCCCTTGCATACTCTTTCCCGCTTTGTCCAAGATTAATTGACCATATAATTGTGGGTTTATCTCTGGGTTTTCTATTCTGTTTCTTGATGTATGTGTCTATTTTAGGACAAAATTACTTTTAACAAAAATGCATTTCTGGTGGCACCTGGGTGGCTCAGTGGGTTAAATAAAGCCTCTGCCTTCAGCTCAGGTCATGATCCCAGGGTCCTGGGATCGAGCCCCACATTGGGCTCTCTGCTCAGCAGGGAGCCTGCTTTCCTTCCTCTCTCTCTGCCTGCCTCTCTGCCTACTTGTGATCTGTGTCTGTCTAATAAATAAATTTTTAAAAATCTTAAAAAAATGCATTTCCATTCCTCATACTTTCTTTTACCAAAAGCACATATGCTACTTTTCTTGCTTTTGGAGATGTTTCCCTTATTATCTCTAGTATCTTTTACCACATATATTAAGTAGAATTCTTAACCCTTAAGAAACTAATTTGAAGTGAAAACTAAGTAATAATTGTGAATTGTCTATTAAAATTCACAGCATTCTTCAAATTGACAAATTTATTAATACATTTCATAATTTCTAGAAACGTGCTTCTTCATAGTACAATCTTTAAATGAAGCACAAAACATGTTTACCAACAGGTCCAAATTTATCTTTATTTTTTTTTAATATAATTTTTTATTTTTTATAAACATATATTTTTATCCCCAGGGGTACAGGTCTGTGAATCACCAGGTTTACACACTTCACAGCACTCACCAAAGCACATACCCTCCCCAATGTCCATAATACCACCCCCTTCTCCCAAATCCCCTCCCCCCAGCAACCCTCAGTTTGTTTTGTGAGATTAAGAGTCACTTATGGTTTGTCTCCCTCCCAATCCCATCTTCTTTCATTTATTCTTCTCATACCCACTTAAGCCCCCATGTTGCATCACCACTTCCTCATATCAGGGAGATCATATGATAGTTGTCTTTCTCCGCTTGACTTATTTCGCTAAGCATGATACGCTCTAGTACTGGCACAAAAACAGACCCATAGATCAATGGAACAGAATAGAGAGCCCAGAAATAGATCCTCAACTCTATGGTCAACTAATCTTTGACAAAGCAGGAAAGAATGTCCAATGGAAAAAAGACAGCCTCTTCAATAAATGGTGCTGGGAAAATTGGACAGCCACATGCAGAAAAATGAAATTGGACCATTTCCTTACACCACACACAAAAATAGACTCAAAATGGATGAAGGACCTCAATGTGCGAAAGGAATCCATCAAAATCCTTGAGGAGAACACAGGCAGCAACCTCTTCGACCTCAGCTGCAGCAACATCTTCCTAGGAACAACGCCAAAGGCAAGGGAAGCAAGGGCAAAAATGAACTATTGGGATTTCATCAAGATCAAAAGCTTTTGCACAGCAAAGGAAACAGCTAACAAAATCAAAAGACAACTGACAGAATGGGAGAAGATATTTGCAAACGACATATCAGATAAAGGACTAGTGTCCAGAATCTATAAAGAACTTAGCAAACTCAACACCCAAAGAACAAATAATCCAATCAAGAAATGGGCAGAGGACATGAACAGACATTTCTGCAAAGAAGACATCCAGATGGCCAACAGACACATGAAAAAGTGCTCCATATCACTCGGCATCAGGGAAATACAAATCAAAACCACAATGAGATATCACCTCACACCAGTCAGAATGGCTAAAATCAACAAGTCAGGAAATGACAGATGCTGGCGAGGATGCGGAGAAAGGGGAACCCTCCTACACTGTTGGTGGGAATGCAAGCTGGTGCAACCTCTCTGGAAAACAGCATGGAGGTTCCTCAAAATGTTGAAAATAGAACTGCCCTATGACCCAGCAATTGCACTATTGGGTATTTACCCTAAAGATACAAACGTAGTGATCCAAAGGGGCACGTGTACTCGAATGTTTATAGCAGCAATGTCCACAATAGCCAAACTATGGAAAGAACCTAGATGTCCATCAACAGATGAATGGATCAAGAAGATGTGGTATATATACACAATGGAATACTATGCAGCCATCAAAAGAAATGAAATCTTGCCATTTGCGACAACATGGATGGAACTAGAGCGTACCAAATTTATCTTTAGTTTCTCTTTAATAAGGAAGCCAAAAGTAGATAAAACTATATTTGGTTTTTAATGTTTCATTATTTTATCTTACTTGGAAATGATATAGATAGTCAAGGAATTTCCATCATTTCAATTAACCTAGCAAAATTTTAAAATTTGAGGTTACCAAAAAGATTCTGAAAACTATTTTTTTTTTTTTAAAACTATTTTTTTTTAATTTAAAGATTTTATTTATTTATTTGTAAGAGAGAGAGAGAGTGAGAGCGAGCACAGGCAGACAGAGTGGAAGGCAGAGTCAGAGGGAGAAGCAGGCTCCCTGCTGAGCAAGGAGCCCGATGTGGGACTCGATCCCAGGACGCTGGGATCATGACCTGAGCCGAAGGCAGCCGCTCAACCAACTGAGCCACCCAGGCGTCCCTGAAAACTATTTTTAAGTACATGTACCATAACACATAATTTTTGCCTAGAAGTTTACGTAAAAACTGGTATCTTACATATATCTATCTAAATCATTTGCTCCCAACAAAAATGATTAGATTGATCCATGAAAACTTCATGAGACATTAGACAAAATCAATCATCATTCTGTTACTTTTTTGGTGGAAAATACTACAACAGAGATAACATGAATTTATGTGACTGATAAACCCAGGTAAAATAGAGTTGTGTGTCTGTATCATATTCAGTGTTGGTAAGTCTAAGATGCGTGTGTGTATTCATTAAGCCAACAAACAAACTAGATTTTATGTACCACAAATTATCTTTGATCACATGACTCATTCCAACTAATTTCTATTATATTTCTCAGATTTAGAAGTGCTTAGTTTATAAGCACTGAATTTTAATCCAATTCAATGGAGCCCTTTACAAATTAATTTTTTAAAAAGATTTAATTATTTATATATTTGACAGATAGAGGGCACAAGCAGGGGGAGTGGCAGACGGAAGGAGAGGGAGAAGCAGGTTCTCCACTGAGCAGGGAGCCCAATGTGGGCCTGGGTTCCAGGACCCTGGGGTCATGACCTGAGCTGAAGGCAGACACTTAACTGACTGAGCCACCCAGGCGCCCCTTTACAAATTAATTTTGGCAGTACTGTCCAGATGTAGAAAATGCCACACTCTACAATAGGCAAATATAAACATATAAATAATTTATTGTTTTAAAACTGTAATACTAATTTATAAATAACAGTTGGAATAATTTAAGTCTAATTGCTCAGATTTCTAGTCTTTTACTACTTATGGAGAAGAGTTTTAAGATTTGTATTTCTCCCTGGAAATAATATATTTTTTAAAGATTTTATTTATTTATTTGACAGAGAGAAATCACAAGTAGATGGAGAGGCAGGCAGAGAGAGAGAGAGGGAAGCAGGCTCCCTGCTGAGCAGAGAGCCCGATGTGGGACTTGATCCCAGGACCCTGAAATCATGACCTGAGCCGAAGGCAGTGGCTTAACCCACTGAGCCACCCAGGCGCCCCTCTCCCTAGAAATAATCTTGAGACTATGGTCTAGGGTTTGAACTAGACACTCCTTTTTGCATTTGGTAATTTTTAGAGGTGTCTTCTTTTTTCCCTCCTTAGGTCTTGGATGAATGTGGAGGCTATTTTATATACCTCCTGGGATGTTTACATTTCAAAGACATAGTAAGATTTGTATCTTCAAGGGATAGAGGACGAATTCAAATTCCTTCAGAAAGGACTTTGGTTTCTCAAATCCAATAATTTACTAGCCTTTTGTGATAAATAAGGAAAGTTTTAGGATTGTTAAAAAAGAATAATAATGGATGGATTTTGGATTGCCCCTAGAGCCTTATTTTTTTCATTTCTCAAAGATTTGTAAGGTATGGACAGTTACTATCAATTTTTTTAAAGTGAAGAATATATGTTCTTCCATTGTTCTTATTTTTTTTTTTACAATATCTGCAAACATCTGAAGGTAAATAGTAAAGAATCTGAGCATACCTTGATTTTTGTTCTAAGTTTAATTTCTGTTTTTCCATTTTATTATGGAAGTCCTTGAGTCTAGTTATTATACTAAGACAATTGAGAGCTCTAAAAAGAGTTTTTTCTTCCAAATATGGCCACTTTAAACCATCCATTGTCTAGCTATTGACAAATAGGCTCATTAACCTCAATAGCTGCTCAAACCAATAGCATTTTTATAGTTTAACCATGAATACAAGAGTCATCCCCAAAAGAAAGAGCAGAAATGTAGCCCTCACAAAATCCCTAAGATACCAAAATTAGCCTACGAAAGCAAAAGCCTTCCTTGTATAGATGGTAAGGATCCTGTAGTGAAAACAGTGTTTCTGGCCTCTCACAGAAATGTAAAATACCTCCAATTACAGACCCACTAATCTGTGATACTTGGCAGGAACTGCTAGAAGAAGATTTTTCCAGCAGCAGCAAAGCAACAAATACTGAGAAGATAAAGACTCTTTATGAACTGGGACCCCTTAGGAGAAGTCCCTGGAGAGCTGGCAGAGATGGACAAAGAGTTACTGAGATGCCATTTGCAAGCCCAGGTTGTTACCTGTTCTGACCAGCTGGCTTGTTGGATCCATGATCTGTTCTGCTGTCTGCCAGATGTCTGCTGGTACATGCACACTCCACTTGGCAGAGACCAGAGACAATATTCTCACTGATTATGAAGCCAAGCTCTCAAGACATACAATAAGATGAATAGGAAACTTCATCCAGTTTTTCTTATATATGCATTAAGAGCTTTAGCTAAACCTTGAATCTTTTAGAGCTGAATGAATACCTAGGAGGGATGGGCTTCAGGGTTGGAGATTGTGTTTTGTTTTACAGTTGTACCTTATACAGAAAATTTTGTGAGGTTGGCAGGTGCCCTAGTGTCAATTTAAACCATTCCATGATGAATTGATCCTAACATAGGTGTCTTTGGGTTAGGTGGTGAGCCTTCTAACAGCTCTTAAGTACTTGACCTCTGCCCACCAATTTGTCACCTTTGCTTCCAAGATTTCCCTTAGCAGTCACTTTAACTCATGTGCATATTAACGTACAGCAAAGTTTGTCTAAACAGATGCCAGTTGGGCGTGAGAAAATAAAACAAAATAAGCAAATGCCAGTCTGATGAGAACTATGAGCTTGTCAGTCTTTGAGGCCAGCTCAGACAGACTATGTTTGTTTTCTTACCTCTTGGTTTTTTTTTTTTTCCTTCTTAAGACAAATGACACAAAAGACAAAGACAAAAGCAGTCACTGTCCGTGGGAGGAAATGGATCAGTAAAATCCAGTGTACTCATTACCAAATTTACCAGAGTTGCTAATCTGAAGGAACTAATTCCACAGATACTTTTGCCTCCTAATCTAAATTTAGAAAGAGAGAAAAGAGATTCCCACCACTTTTATTTCCATTAGACCCTTCAGGCAGAGATCTGGAGACTGATGTAGCTAGAATTCTTACCTCCTGCTACAATTTGTGAGATGTCCCAGACTCTTTGAGTGCTGTGGTCCCTGGGCAAGTAGAGTTTAGCCAGTTAAAGTTTATCCTGAGGACTAATGCCAACTGTTGGGGAAGAAGCATTTTTCTTACCATTCAAGTTTTTCTGGCTTGTCTAAGAACTAAATTGACATGAGGCTGATTAACAGGAGAAAATAAAATTTAATTACGTTCATATGGGAAATCCACAGAAACATGAGAGATTCCAAAAACAAGCAAAATGAGGTATATATGTCATCATGGACTAAGAAGAGGAGGTAAAGTTCTGAGGTTTCAAAGGGAAGGAAGGCAATTCACAGGAGGAATGGAAACAGTGAATGTTTGATAAACAAGTATTTCCTGGGCTGTCTAGAAACAATGAGATAGAGAGAAGAGTTTGATCAAACAGATATTACTAGGTTCCTCCCTCCTATGTAGTTCATAGTATACTAGAGTTACCTAGGATGATAGCTCCTTCCTGGAGCAGGTCCTCTTTTTAATTCTTTTAGGCAATTAAGGGGGGAAGCAAAAAGAAAATCTTCTTGAGTCTCCTGTTTATTAAAAATAATTAGCTGTGGAGCACTTGGGTGGCTCAGTCGGCTGAGCATCCAACTCTTGATTTCAGCTCATGTTGTGATCTGAGGGTGGTGGGATTGAGCCCCACATCAGGCTCCACGCTGTGTACATCTCCTTGAGATTCTTTCTCTCTCTCTCCCGCTCTGCCCTTCCCCCCATTTGTGTTCTCTCTCTCTCTCTGAATAAATAAATAAAAATCTGCAAAAAAATCAGCTGAAAACATTTTACATGCCATACTGCATCTTAGCCAAAAGGCCAAGATGTGATAACAGTTTACATGCCAAAAAGATACATTTTTGTAGTGGCAAATATCACTCCCCTTCATATTTACATTTAGTTTAGTTTAGTTTTGTTCTCAGTATTTTTCAGTAAGTAGATTGGGCTCATTTATCAAAACATTCATCATGAAAATCTTTCCTTTTACTGTTCCCTCCTAGCCCAGTAACACCATGCCACTATTCTGCTTCTACTGCCTTCCCAATTATACCATTAGACAAATAGTTCAAATGCTGAGAAAGGGCTTTTTCACAGACAATGTTTAATGGATATAAACAATCTTCTGTTCTATAAGGAAAATTGATAGCAGAAAAGAATAAATGTCCTACAGCTTAGAATAGAACAGGATCCCTATGTCCTATACATTCCTTGGCTTAGAGCGTAATACTCTGTTCACAGGGAACATCAATTCGGCAACTGGATTCTGATTCACTCCACTGTGGTCATAAGAATGTTCTGGGGGCAAGACTTCAATCAGCACATGTGATTATTTCCTTTTGTCTTTATTCAACTTGCTTTCATGCTTGAAGGAATTATGGAAGTTAGGGAAGAATGAGGAACAGAGGCAGAATGATAAATGCCATATTCCATCACTCTACCTCAAAAAAACATTCCATTCTTTTCTGATAACCAGTGTAGGAAGTGCTACCCAACGAGTATCCATTTGGTCTCCTTGTACCCTAGATTTCTTCCCATCCCAATATGCTAATTTTAATAGTCCTGAGGATCTGTTTGCTCAAAGTTATGCTTCCTGCATGATAAAAACTACCCGATTCTCATCCTATTTTTGTATATCTCTTCCCTAGATATGAATATTTTAGTGATCTTTTCAGTCCATGTTTTATCTTCAGTGATTACTCCTTATGCAAATAGACTTTAGGGGGATGTTTGCGGGCAAATAGTATTTATGATGTACTAGCCTTGTCTTCTCATTTCATATCATCTTCTAAAGATTCAGGAAAATGCTAAGAATCTAGAAAGACCCAAGTTAATATTTCTTCCACTCTAATACAGAAAACAATGCACGGTCATCACTTTACCTGATTTTTGAAAAAGATTTTATTTATCTGTTTGACACAGAGAGAGTGAGACAACAAGAGCAGCAGGAACGCAAGCAAGGGGAGTGGGAGAGGGAAAGCAGGCTCCCCACTGAGCAGGGAGCCTGATGTGAGGCTAGATTCCAGGACCCTAGGATCATGATCTAGGCCAAAGGCAGATGCTTAATGACTGAGCCATGCTGCCACCCCAACTTTTCCTGATCTTATGATACAAATGAATGTCTTAAGGCAACAATGTAAAGTGAATTCCAAAGGGCAATAGGCCCCAGCAAGGAAAGAGATACAAGCTGCTTCCCTACTGACAAAGCATAAGAAGAGGTATCTTAGATAAAATTAAATGAGAAGAAGATAGCTCAAATTTTAGAAATTCCTGAAGACCAAGGATGGGATAGTGTGCAGTGTATACATTCCTTCCTGAGCTCTGTTCTTTTCTTTCACCAGGTATTCATGAGAAAGATTAGGAGGAGGGCAGGAGGCCTGAGAGCACAGACATGAAACCCCCACCCAATTATTGCACCCTTCTCTCCTATGAAGTAAAACCCATAAGCTGTTGGCAGAGGGCCAGGAAATCCTCTTTTACTCAGTTCTAGGCAAAGATCCATTACTTCTGACGACCTGACACCATGGAAATGGTAGACACCCCCCTGTGAGCCAGGCAAAGATTCACTGCTTTGAAGGTAGGAGTAGTTGCAACAGCCATGTGTCTCTGGGAAACAAGTGGGAAACACTCTTTTCCCAAGTCACAAACAGGGTATCTGGGTGGTCCAGTCAGTTAAATCTCTGCCTTGGCTCAGGTCATGATCCCAGGGTCCTGGGATTGAGCCCCGCATCAGGTTCCCTGCTCAGCTCAGATGGAAGATGGCTTCTTCTTGTTCCCCTCCCCCGAGGTGTGTGCACTTGCACAAGCATGCGCGCTCTCTCTCTCTTTCTTGCAACTGTAAAAAAAACAAAACAAAACAAAACAAAGTCACAAACAAAAGTAAACTGCTATTACGGGGTGTAGAGGAAGCCTGCTTATAATCACACCATGTGCCTTGCACTAAGTATAGAGAAATTGTAATCTACCAATTATGGAAAGTACTGGAAACCATCTGACCACTGTTCTGCTCCTTTTGAGGGAAGAGTAAAATCAAAAGCCTTCTACCCCTGGCAGAGGGGCAGAAAACCCTCTCCTATCCCAGATCCTCTATAGGTACAAGAAAAAGTTTTGTTGGCATAGCAGTAGGAAGGGCAGGAATGCTGAGAAATCTTCACTCCATATTTCCAGGTATTTGAAGCTCAAGTCTGAGGCTGACTGAATGTGGACATCACAAATGAGGGTGGCTGAAAAAATTTTCAGGCAAAAAGAAAGAAAATCTAATGCCAACAGACCCGGTCTGCAATAAGCAAAAGAGTAAATTTTTGGCAGGAAAGAAGGTTCTACATGCCAGAGAGAAATTAGGCTGTACCTAAAGAAATAGAGTGCTAGAGATAGTAACATGAAGGTGACTGTAAAAGCCTCCTTTTCATATTTTTAGAGTTTCTAAAGAAATCAGGAATGATAGTAGTGTTTTGTGGGATTTCTAACATATGTGGAGGTGACAAACATGTAGCAATAAAGTGCATAGCGAGAGCGGGACAAAGGACAAGTGATAGAAAGTGGAAGTGTATTGTTTTTAGTGTCTTATACTGTATACAAAGTGGGTAATAGTATTTCAAGGTATAATGTGATAAATTCAATTTATGTATTGTAAACTCTAAAGCAACCACTAAGTAAGATTTGACTAATAAACAATGTAGGTAAAATAAGAAACATTCAATTACTGTAAAAGAATCAATTAACATGAAAGGGATAGTAAGAGGGAAAAAAGGACTAAGAAAATATGGGAGTAATAGGAAAAAAGGGGAAAGATGATAACAACCATATAAAGAGTTACATAAAATGGAAGTATTCTAAACATTCTATGTAAGACAGGGTTTCAGGTTGACTTAAAAAGTCCAACTCTGTGTTGACTATCAGAAACCCATGTTAAGTATAAAGACATTGATTGCTTATAAATAAAAGAATAGAAAAATGTATACCAGAAGAGCAGAAGTCAAAAGAAAGGTGGGGGTTGTTTGTAAAAATATTACAAAAAGTATGTTTCATATAAAGATAAATAGATTGGTTATTTAAGACATCATGATAATCCCAAATGTGTATGCAAGTACTACAGGGCACCACATACAGAAAGCAAAAACTAATAGAAATGACATAAGAAATAGACAGCTCAATTTTAGTTTCAGTTTTCAACACTTATATTTCATTAATTGATGGGACAAATAGACAAAAAAATCGGCGGCAGTGCAGAACTGAACAACACTGTAAACCAACTTAATCTGCTTGATGGTTCTAGAACGCTTCAACCAACAATAGACTACACATCTTTTCAAGAGTACATGGAACATTCACCAAGTTAGATCATATTCTGGGCCATAAAGTAAATCTTGCCACTTTAAAGTTAATTAAAGCATTAAAAAATGTTTCCTTATGAAATAAAATTGAAAATCAAGAGAAGGGCTAAGGAAGGTATGTGGAAAATCCTAAAATATTTGGAAATTAACCAACTTACACCTAAAGGCAGAAATCCCAAGGAATATTTAATTACTATTTTTAATTCAAGGAATTAAAATAACATAATGACATTTCTGGTTTATAGTTAAAGCCATGTAGGTTTCCAACTTAAGAAATTAGAAGTAGAAGAACACATTGAGCCCAAAGCAAGCTGAAGGAAGGAGATAATAAGAGCAGAAATTAATAAGATAGAAGACGACAACAACAAAAAACAAAAATCAATGAAACCATAAGTTTGTTCTTTGAAAATATCAATAGAATTGATAAATACTTAGATTTATCAGGAAAAACAGTACACAAATTACTAATATCAGGAAAAATGAGACACATCACTATAGGTCATATAGTAATTAAATAAATATTCCCTTTTTGGGAATATTGTTAATAATTTTATGTCAATAAATTCGATGATGTAGATGAAATGAACAAATTCCTTGAAAGACACATAATATCAAAGCTCATTTCGGAAGAAATAGATAACCTGATTAACTCTCTCTGTATAAAGGAGATTGAATTTGTAGTGAATTTCCTTCTCTGGAAGGAAAGAGAAAGAGAGAGAATGTATGATTTTTATAAAAAGCCAGACCTGTATGGTTTCACATTTGAATTCCAAGAAATGTTAAAAGATGAAATAATACCAGCTCTATGCAAGCATGTATTGAAAACAGAAGTGGAGAATATACTTCTCAGATGATTTTATAAATTTGGCATTACTGTGATACCAAATGCAGACAAAGATATTGCAATGAAATCAAACTAGAGATGACTATCCCTCATAAATATGGATGAAACACTTCTTACAGAAGTATTAGAAAATCAAAACAGTAAAATTTTAAAAGGATAATCATGACCAACTGGGTCATACCCTAATAATACAAATTTGTTAACGTTTAAAATCAATATAATTCATCATATTAGTAGTATAAAAAGAAAAATGCATATGTTCATCTTAATAGATACAAACGATCTTTTGGCAAAAATTCAACATCCGTTCATGGTTAAAAAAAAAAAAAATCTTAGCAAACTGAAAATATAAAGGAATTTCATCCACCCTGATGAAGAGCATCTTTCATACAGCTAACATAATAGTGAATTGTGAGGGACTACACAGTTTCACACAGTCATTAGGAATGAGGCAAGTATGTGAGCTCTCCATTTATTCAGCATTGTGCTAAAGATTCTAGCTAGTACAGTAGAGAAGGAAAAAGAAATAAAATGTGCACAGGTTGTAAAGGAAGAAGTAAAAAATGTCTTTTTATTCTTTTGTGACATAGCCATCTGCAAAGAAAACACCAAACTATCTACCAAAAATTCACTAAAATTAATAAAGGACTTTGGTAAGATTTCTGAATACAAGGCCAGTGCCCAAAATAAATTATATTTCCATACACTGAGAAAGGATGATCATAAAATGACTTTTAAAATGAAGCTATAATAGCATCAAAAATAAATAGGAGTAATCTTGGAAAAAAAATGTTCATGTACTGCTTCATCTCCAGAAAACATTACTGAGAGAAGTTTTAAAAGAGAAGTAGAGAGATATACTGTGTTCATAGATCAGAAGAATCACTATACGTAATACATGAATTCTCCATGATGTTTTCTCATATACTCGAGAGATATCTTGCTCATTTTAGGGAATAACCAGTGTTTAAACCTTACATCACATGAGCACTTACCTCACATGGGATTGTGTGGGCCTGTTGATGTCTTGGACTCCTTCTCTTGGACTCCTTCTCTAGACTGCTTCTTGAAGACTGGTTGCTAGTAAACGATTGATAGTTTAATATTACTAGTTTACTAAAATGGCCAGGAGTGTTGTATGTCCTGATTTTTAATTCTAATCTGTTTCACAAGAAATAAAGTATAAGAGGATATCTTTATTACTGTAAACATAATAAATCTGGCACATTATACTCTAACTGTAAGTGAGAAATTCTGAATCAGTGGAAAACCAGGAGGAGAATATAACCTGAAAAAACATTTCTATTAGGGGTAAAGAAGTGGGCCTCTCTCTTTTCCAATACTTCTATCAAAATTTTATTTCTGTTGGTTGATTTCTATCAATTACTTTAAAATTATTTCTTGGTTAAGTCCCCAGACTGCAAATGTTAGTTTTTGTTTATTATTTTCTTTCCACAATTAAGATCTTAATATGCCTTTATCAATGGACTGTACCTTTCATTTAATTCATACAATAATATAAGAGGAAAGAATTTTACTTTTGCAGTTTTATGTAGAGAATGTTTTAAAACATGTATGGCAGCTCTGCCCATGTATTATTTTAACTATCTTCTCTGATATCTCTAATAGTTCAATATTTCCACATGTTGCAGATGTGTCTTCTAGGTTTCCATATGTTGCAGATGTGTCCTCTATGGGTCCCTGGGTTGCTCAGTCAGTTAAACCTCTGCCTTCGGCTCAGGTCATGATCTTAAGGTCCTGGGATTGAACCCCGCATCAGTCTCCCTGCTCAGCAGGGAGTCTGCTTCTCCCTCTCTCCTCCTCCTGGTTATGTTTTCTTTCTCAAATAAATAGATAAAATCCTTAAAAAAAAAAAAAAAAATATATATATATATATATATATATATATATATATATATATAACACGAATATATCAGAAAATACTCTAAGGCCCCCTGAATATCTTCTGGCATCTAAATTTGCATAGAAACTAGTATTTAATTCAAAAACCAAAGGAAATTTTTTCAAAAGCAATTACCCCTTTTAATACTCGACACATACAAGGGTTAAATTTGCCTTATTTATATTAGAGAGCTATTGGCTCCTTTAAGGGGGTGAGTGTTTTAAGGAAAAAGAATATTTTTCTGTTGTACATGATGCATTTTCGAGTATAAAAATCCTAGCTATGCTATTATTGTTAGAGATAAATCTTGAGGCCTCTGGGGTTTCCACTGGGGACACAGAGCCATCCTTGTAGGATAAAGGTTATTAAAAAGTACCAGTGTGAATCAAGTCAGTTTATGAGCAGTGTATGTACCACGTACAGTCTCCTTGAAAGCTTCTGTTAAGAAAGATACGGGACCGCAGAAGAACAATGTATATGAACTTTACAGGAAGTCAATAATGAAACACTTCCAAGGCCCTTCATATATGGAAAGATGGTCTTTTGATCAGAAATATATTCTAGGAAAGTTAGTGGAAGGTTGTCCGTATTGTTGTTAGGGTTTGGAGAATAAATAAAATCCTAATTTAAGCCTATTGCAGGAACATGACAAGTCTGGGAGTTCTGTGTCAAAATCTTACTTGATAAGAAAATATCATTCCTTTATTATCTCTTGTGTGACTTCAGACCACACAGGTTCATTTCACTTTCCAAATACACATCATTTACATTTCTCCATTTCTGCTCATGCAATGCCCTTTAGAGCCTACTGGAAATATTCTCCCTCTCTTTCTGCTCATGTATGTCACCCATATTCTCTGACATCTCTACAACATTAAGCTATTGCTGACTACTTATTTACAGTGACTTTTTGCCCTTCTTTGATGTCTTGTGACACTAATCTGGATTATTCCTTTACCTTAAATCACATGTCTCTTTTAATGTGCATCCTAAATTAAATATTTATCTTTCCAATTAGATTATTCACTTCATCATTTCAAGAATTAAATATATTTTTGGGTCCTCTGAGGCAGTGTATTTCAATTAGTGGGTCGTGCCCCATTAGTGGATTACAAAATCACCTTCCTGGGTCACGAGTAGCAACTTTTTAAAAAAAGATTTCATCTATTTATTTGACAAGAAGGGGGAGTGGCAGGCAGAGGGAGACAGAGAAGCAGGTTTCTTTCTGAGCATGGAGCCCGATACGGGGCTTGATCCTGGGACCCTGGGATCATGACCTATGCCAAAGGTAGATAGATGCTTAACCATCTGAGCCACCCAGGCACCCCACAACTAGCAATGTTAAAAACAGTAATGAATCTAACCTTTATGGCTATGATACAGAAATTGAGAAGAAGGTAAAAAACAAAAAAACTCACCCCAAATCCTACAGTCAAATGTTTCATAATTTGTATTAAATTAATACTAAATTTTCATAATTAATATTAAATTCCATAATAATATAAACACTGGAAAGTTATCAAAACCCCACTATGTAAAGATGTGTCTTCAAATAGGTGGGTGAACAGAAATGTTTTTATAAAAAGATATCATTCTACACAGTACTGTTTTTCACTAAAATTGTTTCATATAATTAACTGCCATTCAGTTTATAAATGGTGCTTAACCAGTAGGGAATCTTGACCTCCGTGATCGCTTTGTACCTCATTTGATTTAATATTGTTGGAAAAGAAACAACACACTCAAATTGGAGTCATTTACCCCCCATGACAATAAACCAAGACTTAATTACAGTTTTAACCTCTTTTGGGAATGTGACTTTAAGCAGTTGTTGTGAAATTTCCTGATTCACACTGGTGAGGTCGTCTGCCTAAGAAAAACCCTGCAGTTCCCTTCTCGCCAAAAGGTGACCTGGCCTGAAATAATCTTTTTTCTTTTGATTATTAAAAAAAGGATCTACAATGAAAAATTTCAAACCTCCATGTAAGTAGATAGAATAACACAATAAGTCCCTATATTTCATTCACTCAGGTAGAACAGTTAGCAAAATTTGCCATAATGTACCATACTGTTTTTTTGTTTTGCCATTACTGAAGTTGTTTAAAACAAATTTCGGATATGCAACTCTAAAAATTAGGGACATTTTCTTTTCTTTTTTTTTTTAATAGTTTATCTATTTATTTGACAGAGATCACAAGTAAGCTGAGAGGCAGGCAGAGAGCGAGGAGGAAGCAGGCTCCCTGCCGAGCAGAGAGCCCGATGCGGGGCTCGATCCCAGGACCCCGGGACCATGACCTGAGCCGAAGGCAGAGGCCTCAATCCACTGAGCCACCCAGGAGCCCCAGGGACATTTTCTTAAATGACCGCAATGTCACTATCATACCCACAAAATTAACAGTATGCATTCCTGCCTCAGCCAGGAATATGCTTGCCCCAATCACAACTGTAGTGGATCCATTGCAAGGGCTGGGTCTTGTTATTAAATATTTGGATATTTTGTTCATCATGGAATTTTTTGCATTATTTCTGATTTTTTAAAAAATACTTTATTAAAATATTTTATCTTGGTTGATATATTTTTTGGCACCTCTTTAAATTTTGTGCCCAAGGTGAGGGCCTTACTTGCCTTTCATACTGATGTCAGCCCTGATGTGGATCCTAGAGATCACTTCCTTGATAACAGTGATGGGCATGAGCATCACCCAGCACTCCAGATTGAATGAGTCCACTTGACCTGCAGCAGAGAAGCTGACAAAACTCTGCTAACTGAGCTGGGGAGTGACATTGTTGGCGCTGGGCAATGTTTATGGGAGCAGTTGTAGGCAAGGACTACAGACTCCAATAGGTCTTTCCTAAAATTTGACACTCTTCCAGCATATGTTAGGCAGGAGAAATTTTCCTCTACCCTTCAAGGTTCTTTTGGTGGTCTAAGAATGAAATTGACATGAGACAAATTAACAAGAGAAAATCAATTTTAATTATGTACATACAAGGGCTCCATAAGAATTTGAGGCCTGTAGGTAGTGAAGCAATTGGGGTTTTTATGTCATCTAAAGCTAAGGAGATGGGAGGTAGGAGTTTGGCTTCAAAGGGAAGGAAAACCCTTTACAGGAAAATGATAAAGAATATGTTTGGTAAATAAATTTTTGCTGGGCCACACACAGAGAATAATTTTAACAGACTTAGTTACCTGTTCCTGCCTCTCTACCACACTTAGTTCATGTTATGTATTTCTATATAATAATAGATAGATCCATAGATTGATTGATCTCTTCTTTTGGAGCAGCTTCTCTATCTAAATTCTTTTAGTCAGTTAGCGGAAAAGGCAGTTTCTTCTGGGCCTTATGTTTCTTGAAAACAGTCAGCCTAAAATAATCCAGATGTCAAACAAGTACATTTTGTGGTGCTAAAATTTGTGCCTTGCCCCCACATATAAATTTCCCTCAGATTATTTTATGCCTTTGGCCAATTTACAGAGCACTGACATGGTTATTTTGTCAATTTTATATAGCTTTTTAGTTCCCAATGGGGGAGAGGATTTGCTTATGTCCTCACTTGGCCATAGTCAGAAGTCCAGTCTCAGTCAGCATTTTTATTATTTTTATGTCAATAATTAAAGGATTTTAAAGAAGTAAATGAAATTCATAGCCTGTAAAAACAAGTCAGATCTGCAGGCTATTTGCAGTATTTTTAAAAGGACTAAACAAAATAACCTATTCATTTTAATAAAGAGGTCCAGAATAATTAAAAAGATGCCTTATCTTGCTTTTGTTGTACTCACATCATTTCAGGGTAGGATCATAGTTACTTACTGCTGTTCAGAAGCTGTGCTTGGTAGTTATAGATATTTCTGATTAATGAAAACAGAAAAGCAAATTATGACTTAATAAATGAATTTTATTTTCTAGACACTGTCTCTCAGAACATGAACTCCATGGGAGAAGGAAGTAATAAATAAGTCGTGTTTGGTGGTTGAAAGGTTGAGTCAGTAGTTCAAAGAAAATTTAGAGTAGCCATTTCTCTTAAGCCCAGAGAATCTTGAAAAATGGAAGAGAGAGAAACATTTGCTTCAAAGGCTTCCTAGGAATGGCCTTGGGATTAGGAATGTGGCTCTCTTTTGTTAAAAAAAAAAAATACACAGATAAAAATACTCTCTGAACCTCTTTTTTGGGAATGGCAACAAAATCCACAATTCCAACTGTGAAATTGTCATATTTTATATACATGTTCTTTAAACACAAGACATCCTTGTTCAAAAATGTTTCCTCTAGTGATGTCTGTTAACCTAAACTAGAGAGTTCTTACATTAAGATGTCACCTGTGATGGCAGATAGTTTTTATAAGTGCAAATACTACTGGCTGATGTCTCAGACTTAGCCACAAAAAGATGTTAGGGAATGTGAATTAGAGAATTCTCTGAGAGAGCAAGAAGATGGTAGAAGAAAGAACAAGGCACAGCAATGCCTGATTGGCCCTCTAAAGAGGATTGTTCCTTGTTCAAAATGTTCCCAGGTATAAGTGCTAAAGACTGTGCCAGGCTGTTGTAAGGACACTAGGTCTTGTTAACTGGTTCCTTTATTTCTATGAGGTCCAATGTATGATAGGTCTGTATAGTCAAGCTAACAAATGGGTGAACCTACAATATACATTGACAGATGCTATCCTTTTATCTTGAGAAACATAACTTCATAATAACAAAATTTAAAACTTTATATGTTTAAAAGCTAAGCCCCTAAAATTAATTATTATTGTGTATATCTAGTTCTGTTGATGAGTTAATGATGTTTAGATAAGTAATAAAAAGGGGAAATATAACATTAATTATTACCTATTTATTTCATGAAATTCTTTTCATGTCTTCATTTCACCAAAATCCCTAATTATTATAGTCAATATTTTCATATGATTTCTGGACATTTAATTCCATTTACACTAATCTAAACTAAAATTAAGATTAAAAGCGAAATACAAATTTATAATTAATAACTATATTTTAGTTAAAGGATTAAAAAAAACCATTTATTTATTTATTTGAGAGAGAGAGTGAGTGAACAGGGGGAGGTGTAGAGGGAGTGGGAAAAGCAGACTCTGTATTGAGTACTTAGCCTGACATGGGGCTCAGTCCCACGACTCTGAGTTCGTGACCTGAGCTGAAATCAAGAGTCAGACACTCAACTGACTGAGCCACCCCACCACCCCTTAGTAAAAAGTTTTTAGCTTAAGTTGAAATTTTTTTAATTTGTAAAAAGCTAATCTTACCAAACATTTTTCTCAAAACTTAAACTAATAATTTTGACACTCAATGTTCATTTGGTTGACAATCGAAAGAACTGATACCATATTGCACCTGTTATGTCTGGGCCTATACATAATTAAATTTAAGAGTTCTATAAATGGTTTAGTTTTGCAGAATTTCTTTCAGATGGCATATTGCAAACACCGTGCTAATTTGTAATGATTTCCAAAGAAAAGCGAAAAAATGGACCCTCAGTGTTATTGGGAAATATTGTAATAGGCAGAAATCTATTGTGTCCCTGATTATCTGACAAAGATTTGAAAAGTGAACCCTTTTCTCTTACTTTAGTAACTCTGCCATTCTAATTTTCTTATATATCAAAAGATTCTGTTTCCAGTGTTGGCAAGGGCATACGTCACAAAGCTTCTGAGTGCTGAGATGTGACTGCCTTTAGTTTTGTGGACGTCCTTCCAGGGGCTCTGAAATGGCATCAGGTGTAAAAGTGAATGCTTAGCAGAGTGGGTTGTGTTGGGTTATCACTGAGCACCAGAGCCTGAATTCAAGGGGTGCCCATATATTCTTCCTGCATTTTTATCTATGTGTATTTGTGGCATTGGAGTCCTTTAAAACATGAGCCCCGGGTTTTTTTCAAGGGGAAAAAATAAAAATTTCTCCCATGTATTTTAAGTTTGTTGGGGGGGGGGTACATGATATAAACACCTGAATCTACTTTCCTTTTTTTTTTTAAAAGATTTTATTTATTTATTTGTCAGAGAGAGATCACAGGTAGGTAGAGAGGCTGGCGCAGAGAGAGAGAGAGAGAGGGAAGCAGGCTCCTTGCTGAGCAGAGAGCCTGATGTGGGACTCGATCCCAGGACCCTGAGATCATGACCTGAGCCGAAGGCAGCGGCTTAACCCACTGAGCCACCCAGGTGCCCCTGAATCTACTTTCTTTTAAAAATATCTAAGTAACTCCACATTGCTTATGAATAATTCTGCAAATTGATTTCTTTCTTCCAGTCAATATTGTTCTTTCAGAATTTATATAGGTTGATACATATGGATTAGCCCAAGTTCACTTATTTTAATGATACATTGTATACTGTGGTTTGAATATACTACTATTTATTTACCTATTCTTGTGTTGATGGCCATTTAGGTTGTTTCTGATGTTTCAGTGTTACAAGTGAATGATGTGGAATATTCGTGCATGCTTCTTGTGCAAATGTGTGAGCTTCTCTTAGATATAGCCCAAAAAGGATGTATAGTGAAAAGGGTATGTGTGTTATCTGCTTCTTAGACTTTGACAGATTGCATCAATTTACATTCTATCACCAGCATATGAGAATCTTAATTTCTCTGTATCCTAGCCAAATTGAGTTAATGTCACACCAATGATAGGTATAAAACTGTATTTTATGTGGTACCAGGGTGGCATAGTCAATTCAGAGACTGACTCTTGGTTTCAGCTCAGGTCCTGATATCAGGGTCCTGAGATCGAGTCCCACATAGGGCTCCTTTCTTTTTTTTTTTTTTTTAAAGATTTTATTTATTTATTTACTGGAGAGAGAGAGAGAGAGAGTGAGAACATGTGCATATGAGTGCACAAGTGGGAAAGAAGTAGAGGGAGAGGGAGAAGCAGATGTCCTGCTGAGCAGGGAGCCCAATATGGGGCTTGATCCCAGGATCATAACCTGAGCTGAAGGCAGATCCTTAATTCACTGAGCCACCCAGGCACCCCTCCACTTGAGATTCTATCTCCCTCTCCCTCTGCCTCTCCCACATATGTTCTCTTTCTTTTAAGTAAATTAATCTTTCAAAAAATATAAAGCTGTGTTTATTATTATTTCAATTAGTACTTCCATGATTAATAGTGAGAGTGATTATTTTTTTAAAACTTTTATTGACCTTTCAATGTTCCCTTTCTATGAAGTACTTATTTAAAATCTTCATCCATTTTGGAGGTATTATGCTTTCATGAACATGTAGCTTTGATGAATTATTCACAGTTTCTCTTCACCCTTAGGATACTTTGTTTTTCTTCTCAATTTTTAAATTTAAGATTTTGACAATATATTTACTTGATTCAAGATTATATGAAAAGTCACACTTGAGAAATATCACCCCAGTTGAGTCCTCTTAACCCTACTGCCATTCACCCTCTCCACTGATAGTCATTTTTCAATTTACTATTTTGGTGTTTGTTTTTTATTTCATTTTTTCTTGTTATATTTTATATTCTATATTCTTATTAATGGATAATAATTAAATTGTTATTCTTATTGAAGAATAAAATAGAACATTAAGACATGATCATTACCACACCTTTAGAATTCCCTTCTATGTTCTTCCTAGAATGTCTGCATCTTCTTCTACATCCCTGGAGATAACCACTGTCATGGCTTTGGTTTTTCTTATAATTTACCTCATCTATGAATTTATTCTACCTTCACATTTCATTCATAGTTGGGTTGAGTATGGGATTCGAGGTTGGAATCCTTCAACATTTTGAAAATACTAATTCATTTTCTTCTAGATTTCAATGTTGCGAATGAAACAGTACTACAAATGAAGTATCTGTTGTTAATATTGAGAATTTTTCATTATTCTCCAATGTTATCTGCCCCCACCATGCCTGGTAGCTTGAAGAATCTTTACATCCCCAACGTTCTTGAATTTCACAATAATGAATCCATACCAAGGTAGAGTTTCACGTATTGTGATGGACACTTGGTGAGCCTTTTCAATATGAAAATATATTTTCTTCAGGTTGATCCACTTTCTTGAATTATTTCATGAATGATCCTCTCTTCTATTTTTCTGTCTCCTGTCTTTCCATGACTCATTATTTTGGTATTGTAATTCTACACTGTTTGCCCATTTTTTCTTTTTCACTTCAATTTTCATTTTTTTCTTTCTAATTTCTGGGAGATTACCTCAAGAGACTTGAGTTCTAGACCCAATATTTGAATGAACTACCTTTGTCTTCTCCTAAACCTCATTTACATCATGTTTAGAAGGAATAAGCTAAATCATAAAATGTTTAATTGTCCTTCTAGCTCTAATTTGCTATGATTTTAAAGTTGAACCATCAGGTAGGCAGGCACATATGTCTATTCGCTTTGTGTACAGACGAAAGAATTAAGTCTCAGAGAGTTTAAGATTAAAATTAGAACATATCCTTCTGACTGCTGGTCTAGTCTACCTTCCCATTAGGCAATGTCACATAACGTAATAATAACAGTCATGAAGGGGAAGTAGTTCGATTAAAATAAGTTGCTTTTAATGTTATCTTTCTGTACTGTACACATGTGCTGATAATTACCTACTCTAATTTTATCTCTTGCTACCTGTATCTCTACCTCTATTCTAAATTTATTTATGATGGTAATTCTTATTCAATAAGGTAGTCACAGCAGTAGGTATAATAAACTGCTAACAAATGATAATTAGTTTTCACACTAACAAATTAAATTGACACTCTTAACACTCAGCTTTCTCCTTGAATAAAATACATTTTAAGCTTTGGGGGAATTGGACTCTTAAAGTAAGTTTTAATGCTGTGGTCCTGAATCTAAAGTGTATCTTTCTCTTAATTATATAATATAGATGTTTGTTCAAATGTCTCTCATTATTATTTCCTTTATTTAAATGCTGATCTTCACATCTTTCTTTTTCTCCATATTTAAATGATAAGCAGACTATACATGTAACACAGTATATAAAATGTATTTGTAGTTAAAGTAATAATACTAAAATTCCACATACCCATGATCCACATTAGCATTATAGAATATTATCATTACCTTAGAAGATAATCTATGGTCCTCTCTGATTTCATCCTTCTGCCTGACCCTCAGGTAAATCGATGATCCTGACTATATTAGTCAGCTTGTACTGCTTTAACAAAATGCCAAAGACTGGGTGACTTAAACAAGAGAAATTTTATTCTCTCATAGTTCTGGAGGCCTAGAAATGCAAGATAAAGGTAGCAGAAGGTTTTGTTTCTTCATAGACTTTGCTTCCTGGCTAGCACATAGTCACTTTCTCAATATATGCACTTCGTCATCTCTCTGTGCCAACATGTCTGGTGTCTTTGTGTCTTAATCTTATAAGGACACCAGTCACATTGGATTAGGTCCCACCCTAATGATCCCCTTTTAACTTAATTACCACTTTAATGGTCCTGTCTCCGAATATAGTCACATTCTTAGGTACTGAGGGTTAGAGTTTTAATATACGAATTTTGAGCCCACGATTGAGCCCATCCCTAACACTGACTTTTGTGTCAGTTATATTTGCTATGGTGTGAAAATTTGTGTCCCTCCCCAGATTCGTACCTTGAAACTTAATCTCTAAGTTGATGGTATTAGAAGGTGGGACCACTGAGAGGTGATTAGCAGCTGGGACCTCTGGGAAGTGGATTAATGCCTTTACAGAAGTGTATCACTTCTATATTAAAAAAAAAAAAAAAAGCTTCCTTGACCCCTTCGGACATGTGACCCATTGGAAAGGTGGAGGCAGTCTTTGACCAGATGCCTCATTTCTAGTACCATGATTGGGACTTCCATCCTCTAAAGCTGTGAGAAACAAATTTCTGTTGTTCATAAGGCTCCCTTCTTTGGTATTTTGTGACAACAAACACATGGGCCACTTGGGGCTCCTCATCGCCTTTGAGTCAATGGGCAAAGAGGGATGATGACTATCAGGGGGATAATTGGACTCCTGTTCCACAGCAGGGACAAGGAAGAGTATGCCTAAAATGTAGGCAATCCCAGGGCGCTTGGGTGGCACAGTCAATTAAGAGGCCAGCTCTTAATTTTGGCTCAGGTCATGATCCCCAGGTCGTGGGATCAAGCCCTGAGTTGGGCTCCATGCTCAGCCTGGAGTCTTCTTGAGATCCTGTCTTTCTCTCTCTGCCCCTCCCGCTTGTGCTATTTCTATAAACAAACAGACAAACAAACAAAATCTTAAAAAAAAAAAATACAGGCAGCCCATTACGGCATCTCCTAGTGTTACCATGCCTTGTGATTAAGTGAGTGGAAAGCTATAACAACCCAACCCAGGGAGGACTGCCAGTGGCCTAGACCCTTCAGGAATGGAGATTTAGGTCACTCCACCAGGTAAAGCAGCATGGTCAGCTGAGGGGGTTGCTGAAGGCAAAGGGAATATGTAATGGGTAGTGGAAGAAGATAGTTTTAAATGCCAGCTATGACCACATGATCAGTTACAGAAACAGGGATTATAATTGTCATGAGTATTTTCTCATTTTTTTGTGGATCCATATGTGTGTCTGTATATCTATATATATGTAGATATCTATATATATAGATACACACATTATACATATTAAGCAAATATGTTTGTTTTCTTTACTATCTTATTCCCTTATATAACATAAGATGTATCAACTTTGTATCAGTATTTAATTGTTGCTAATTTTACATCATAGTATTTAATAAGAACCTTCTTGGACATACTTTCTGGTGTATATTTGCAAGAATTTTCCTACGTTTTTATACAATAGAAGATAGAACTTCTGGCTTAGGAGATTTGTGTACAGTCAGTTTTACTCAGGGTGCCTTTTATTTCTAGGCCCATTTTAATTTTTTTTTCACCCAATGACAGATGCTTCTAGTTGCTTCCTAGCTGATATTCCCCCTTTTTTCTTTAGGAGAACCCTCATATTTAGCTGAGTATATTACCACTAAGAATAGAGAACTTTTACTCAGCCCCCTGGCTAACATGAAAGCATAAATGTTGGTTGGAACTTTGTGGAAGGCTGCTTAAAGAATGCAGATTTCCTGAGGACACCATGTACTTTCATACCAGCTCTGGATTTCCAAACTGTGGACTTCCTCAACATGAGAGAATAAATCTTGCTGTGTTTAGAAGCACTGTCTTTCAGTCTGGGGACTTGCAGTGGAAGACAGTTCCTAACTGAATACACTTTCAAATTTAATTGGATAATTTTGTTTCTGATATTTCAGCATGCAAAAATTATTTTGAATTTTCAGTTTGTTATCTCTCAAGTTGGATGATTTTGTGATACATCTTACAGAAAAATCTTTATTTCAAAACATCAGGATGTTTCCCCCAAGGAATAGGAGATCTTTGATAGGAATACTTGTTAGTCCCTAGGAAACCATAGTGGTTTTCCATTTAGCAGGAAGCCTCTCACTTTAACAAGCCATTCCATGCAAAGGATTACAGAGGATGATATAATTATTACCTAAGAAGTTAGGATTAATCTTACTGCATACTTTTCCCATCTCCCTTCATAATTAATCACTAGTGCTATTTTTTTAACATTTTATGGTTCTGAAATATGATTCATAAGCATTATATTATTAGATTTACTTGTTTTGAGTCCATAAAATGGTAGCTTACTGTATTTTGTCTTTTGGGATCTGCTTTTTTCTCTCAAAATTAGGTTTCCAAGATTTATCCATGATTTAATGAGTCACTAAAGGCATGATTTAAGGGATAATTAGTTGTCATAATAGACAGACCCTGAAATGTCAATATTGTAACCCATACAAGTTCATTTCTCACCTGCAGAAAGTCTTAAAAGCACATGTTTTAATAGTGGATAGCTCTCATCTAATTGGTGAATCAGGGGCCTACGATTCCTCCATCTTATCCTGTGCTATCCTCCACATATGTCCTGGGTTGCCATATTTATCTTTCCCCAAATTGTTGAGGGAGGAAAAACATGTAGGACATTTCTGTAGATTATGTCTGGAAATCACACCCATCACTTCCTCTCATGTGCCATTCGCGAAAGCTCAGTTGTATGGTGTAGCTTCCATGGTGATGTGCTTCTTGTATCTCCCTTCAACACAGGAGCTGCCAGAAGGAGTTCAGTGAGCTGATGTCTTCTAGCTGCAGCACCTTTATTATCTATCCCAACATTTGAGCTAAGCCTGTCTTCCCAGGCAGTTCTCAGCCAGTGACTCAGCACAGCAAGTGGATAAGGACCTGGACATTGCTGCCCTGTGCAGAATTTATCTATGGGCAATTATTGTGCTGGAACTTCATTTTGGGCTGCCCAAAACTTGCTCAAGTCTGTACTGCAGTCTGATGTTCTTCTTACTCACAGTCCCATCTTCCTCTCTCCTTTCTCATTGGTCTGGTCTGTGTCACGATTTAAAGATTCTCCCTGCCTACTCTTGCTCCATCTGTCGTTTCTTGTTCATAGGGCTCACCCTCAGTAAAACTCTTGTAAGCCTAATTCCACCATTTTATTGTCTTTCCAGAGGATTCCAAGTGACACACACGATCATACAGAAAGCATAAGCAAGGCTGGAAAATGTAGTTGAGGTGTATGCCCAGAAAGAAGAGGGAAGAGGTGTAATGATCAGCTAATTACTATCTGCCATAAAATAGCCCAGTCATTTTTATTGATATATGATAATCCTTTTATAAATATACCACAATCTATTTTATTCATTTTCCTATAAATAGAAAATTGGTTTTCTTGCATTTTGGTGGTGGTGTTTTTTACAATTATAAATATTGCTGCCATGAAGAATCTTATATGTATCCTGGAGCATAGTTTTTTTTAAATTTTTTATTTTTTATAAACATATATTTTTATCCCCAGGGGTACAGGTCTGTGAATCACCAGGTTTACACACTTCACAGCACTCACCAAAGCACATACCCTCCCCAATGTCCATAATCCCACCCCCTTCTCCCAAACCCCCTCCCCCCAGCAACCCTCAGTTTGTTTTGTGAGATTAAGAGTCACTTATGGTTTGTCTCCCTCCCATTCCCATCTTCTTTCATTTATTCTTCTCCTACCCACTTAAGCCCCCATGTTGCATCACCACTTCCTCATATCAGGGAGATCATATGATAGTTGTCTTTCTCCGCTTAACTTATTTCGCTAAGCATGATACGCTCTAGTTCCATCCATGTTGTCGCAAATGGCAAGATTTCATTTCTTTTGATGGCTGCATAGTATTCCATTGTGTATATATACCACATCTTCTTGATCCATTCATCTGTTGATGGACATCTAGGTTCTTTCCATAGTTTGGCTATTGTGGACATTGCTGCTATAAACATTCGAGTACACGTGCCCCTTTGGATCCTACGTTTGTATCTTTAGGGTAAATACCCAATAGTGCAATTGCTGGGTCATAGGGCAGTTCTATTTTCAACATTTTGAGGAATCTCCATGCTGTTTTCCAGAGAGGTTGCACCAGCTTGCATTCCCACCAACAGTGTAGGAGGGTTCCCCTTTCTCCGCATCCTCGCCAGCATCTGTCATTTCCTGACTTGTTGATTTTAGCCATTCTGACTGGTGTGAGGTGATATCGCATTGTGGTTTTGATTTGTATTTCCCTGATGCCGAGTGATATGGAGCACTTTTTCATGTGTCTGTTGGCCATCTGGATGTCTTCTTTGCAGAAATGTCTGTTCATGTCCTCTGCCCATTTCTTGATTGGATTATTTGTTCTTTGGGTGTTGAGTTTGCTAAGTTCTTTATAGATTCTGGACACTAGTCCTTTATCTGATATGTCGTTTGCAAATATCTTCTCCCATTCTGTCAGTTGTCTTTTGGTTTTGTTAACTGTTCCCTTTGCTGTGCAAAAGCTTTTGATCTTGATGAAATCCCAATAGTTCATTTTTGCCCTTGCTTCCCTTGCCTTTGGCGTTGTTCCTAGGAAGATGTTGCTGCAGCTGAGGTCGAAGAGGTTGCTGCCTGTGTTCTCCTCAAGGATTTTGATGGATTCCTTTCGCACATTGAGGTCCTTCATCCATTTTGAGTCTATTTTTGTGTGTGGTGTAAGGAAATGGTCCAATTTCATTTTTCTGCATGTGGCTGTCCAATTTTCCCAGCACCATTTATTGAAGAGGCTGTCTTTTTTCCATTGGACATTCTTTCCTGCTTTGTCGAAGATTAGTTGACCGTAAAGTTGAGGGTCTATTTCTGGGCTCTCTATTCTGTTCCATTGATCTATGTGTCTGTTTTTGTGCCAGTACCATGCTGTCTTGATGATGACAGCTTTGTAATAGAGCTTGAAGTCTGGAATTGTGATGCCACCAACGTTGGCTTTCTTTTTCAATATCCCTTTGGCTATTCGAGGTCTTTTCTGGTTCCATATAAATTTTAGAATTATTTGTTCCATTTCTTTGAAAAAGATGGATGGTACTTTGATAGGAATTGCATTAAATGTGTAGATTGCTTTAGGTAGCATAGACATTTTCACAATATTTATTCTTCCAATCCAGGAGCATGGAACATTTTTCCATTTCTTTGTGTCTTCCTCAATTTCTTTCATGAGTACTTTATAGTTTTCTGAGTATAGATTCTGTGTCTCTTTGGTTAGGTTTATTCCTAGGTATCTTATGGTTTTGGGTGCAATTGTAAATGGGATTGACTCCTTAATTTCTCTTTCTTCTGTCTTGCTGTTGGTGTAGAGAAATGCAACTGATTTCTGTGCATTGATTTTATATCCTGACACTTTACTGAATTCCTGTATAAGTTCTAGCAGTTTTGGAGTGGAGTCTTTTGGGTTTTCCACATATAGTATCATATCATCTGCGAAGAGTGATAATTTGACTTCTTCTTTGCCGATTTGGATGCCTTTAATTTCCTTTTGTTGTCTGATTGCTGAGGCTAGGGCCTCTAGTACTATGTTGAATAGCAATGGTGATAATGGACATCCCTGCCGTGTTCCTGACCTTAGCAGGAAAGCTTTCAGTTTTTCTCCATTGAGAATGATATTTGCGGTGGGTTTTTCATAGATGGCTTTGATGATATTGAGGTATGTGCCCTCTATCCCTACACTTTGAAGAGTTTTGATCAGGAAGGGATGCTGTACTTTATCAAATGCTTTTTCAGCATCTATGGAGAGTATCATATGGTTCTTGTTCTTTCTTTTATTGATGTGTTGTATCACATTAACTGATTTGCGGATGTTGAACCAACCTTGCAGCCCTGGAATAAATCCCACTTGGTCGTGGTGAATAATCCTTTTATGTACTGTTGAATCCTATTGGCTAGTATTTTGTTGAGTATTTTCGCATCTCTGTTCATCAAGGATATTGGTCTATAGCTCTCTTTTTTGGTGGGATCCTTGTCTGGTTTTGGGATCAAGGTGATGCTGGCCTCATAAAATGAGTTTGGAAGTTTTCCTTCCATTTCTATTTTTTGGAACAGTTTCAGGAGAATAGGAATTAGTTCTTCTTTAAATGTTTGGTAGAATTCCCCCGGGAAGCCGTCTGGCCCTGGGTGGAGCATAGTTTTGAGAGTTTCCTTTAGTAATAGGTACATGCAGGTGGGATTCTTAAAATGTAAGACATATGCATGTTCTACTTTGTAAGATGATGCCCAATTATTTTCCAAGAAGTTGTATCAATTTATATGCATGGTAGCAACATATAAGGGTTCCCTTTGATCTACCTTCCCTCCTTCATTCATTTGTTACACTCTCAATTTTTGCCATTATTCTGAAAAATAAGATATTATTGGAAATACATAACAGTTTTCCTCTGTCTTTTTTTTTTTTTTTTAATAATTTTTTTATTTTTTATAAACATATATTTTTATCCCCAGGGGTACAGGTCTGTGAATCACCAGGTTTACACACTTCACAGCACTCACCAAATCACATGCCCTCCCCAATGTCCATAATCCCAACCCCTTCTCCCAAACCCCCTCCCCTCGGCAACCCTCAGTTTGTTTTGTGAGATTAAGAGTCACTTATGGTTTGTCTCCCTCCCAATCCCATCTTGTTTCATTTATTCTTCTTCTACCCACTTAAGCCTCCATGTTGCATCACCACTTCCTCATATCAGGGAGATCATATGATAGTTGTCTTTCTCTGCTTGACTTATTTCGCTAAGCATGATACGCTCTAGTTCCATCCATGTTGTTGCAAATGGCAAGATTTCATTTCTTTTGATGGCTGCATAGTATTCCATTGTGTATATATACCACATCTTCTTGATCCATTCATCTGTTGATGGACATCTAGGTTCTTTCCATAGTTTGGCTATTGTGGACATTGCTGCTATAAACATTCGGGTGCATGTGCTCCTTTGGATCACTACATTTGTATCTTTAGGGTAAATACCCAATAGTGCAATTGCTGGGTCATAGGGCAGTTCTATTTTCAACATTTTGAGGAACCTCCATGCTGTTTTCCAGAGTGGCTGCACCAGCTTGCATTCCCACCAACAGTGTAGGAGGGTTCCCCTTTCTCCGCATCCTCGCCAGCATCTGTCATTTCCTGACTTGTTGATTTTAGCCATTCTGACTGGTGTGAGGTGATATCTCATTGTGGTTTTGATTTGTATTTCCCTGATGCCGAGTGATATGGAGCACTTTTTCATGTGTCTGTTCGCCATCTGGATGTCTTCTTTGCAGAAATGTCTGTTCATGTCCTCTGCCCATTTCTTGATTGGATTATTTGTTCTTTGGGTGTTGAGTTTGCTAAGTTCTTTATAGATTCTGGACACTAGTCCTTTATCTGATATGTCGTTTGCAAATATCTTCTCCCATTCTGTCAGTTGTCTTTTGATTTTGTTAACTGTTTCCTTTGCTGTGCAAAAGCTTTTGATCTTGATGAAATCCCAGTAGTTCATTTTTTCCCTTGCTTCCCTTGCCTTTTGCGTTGTTCCTAGGAAGATGTTGCTGCGGCAGAGGTCGAAGAGGTTGCTGCCCGTGTTCTCCTCAAGGATTTTGATGGATTCCTTTCGTACATTGAGGTCCTTCATCCATTTTGAGTCTATTTTTGTGTGTGGTGTAAGGAAATGGTCCAATTTCATTTTTCTGCATGTGGCTGTCCAATTTTCCCAGCACCATTTATTGAAAGAATGACAATTCTCAAGGTTCTAGCCGGGCTCGAAAAAGGCATGGAAGATATTAGAGAAACCCTCTCGAGAGATATAAAAGCCCTTTCTGGAGAAATAAAAGAACTAAAATCTAACCAAGGTGAAATCAAAAAAGCTATTAATGAGGTGCAATCAAAAATGGAGGCTCTCACTGCTAGGATAAATGAGGCAGAAGAAAGAATTAGTGATATAGAAGACCAAATGACAGAGAATAAAGAAGCTGAGCAAAAGAGGAACAAACAGCTACTGGACCACGAGGGGAGAATTCGAGAGATAAGTGACACCATAAGACGAAACAACATTAGAATAATTGGGATTCCAGAAGAAGAAGAAAGTGAGAGGGGAGCAGAAGGTATACTGGAGAGAATTATTGGGGAGAATTTCCCCAATATGGCAAAGGGAACGAGCATCAAAATTCAGGAGGTTCAGAGAACGCCCCTCAAAATCAATAAGAATAGGCCCACACCCCGTCACCTAATAGTAAAATTTACAAGTCTCAATGACAAAGAGAAAATCTTAAAAGCAGCCCGGGAAAAGAAGTCTGTAACATACAATGGTAAAAATATTAGATTGGCAGCTGACTTATCCACAGAGACCTGGCAGGCCAGAAAGAGCTGGCATGATATTTTCAGAGCACTAAACGAGAAAAACATGCAGCCAAGAATACTATATCCAGCTAGGCTATCATTGAAAATAGAAGGAGAGATTAAAAGCTTCCAGGACAAACAACAACTGAAAGAATTTCCTCTGTCTTCTATACATTCCAGGATCTGGTACAGAAACCTCATAAACGTTTGCCTCAGTGGGGCTCCTGGGTAGCTCCATCAGTTAAGTGTTTGACTCGTGATTTCAGCTCAGGTCATGATCTCAGGGTTGTGAGATCGAGCCCTGTGTTAGGCTCTGCACCGGGCATGGAGCCTGCTTAAGATTCTCTTCCTTTGCACCCCCCGACCACGTACACATGAGATTTCTCTCTCAGAAAGAATTATCCTAGTATAGCTAACCCCTTTCTTAGCTCATTCTGTTTTTTTTTAAATATTTTATTTGTTTACTTGACAGAGAGACCGCAAGCAGGGGGAGCAGCAGGCAGAAAGAGAGGGAAAAGTAACCTCCCCACTGAGCAAGGAGTATAATGTGGGACTCAGTCCCAGGACCCTGGAATCATGACTTGAGCCAAAGGCAGACATCTAACCGACTGAGCCATCCAGGCACCTCTCTTTTAGTTCATTCTTAACATTCATTCCACTCAGGTCTATCTGTGGTATTCCCCCCCCCCATTTCTACCATTCTTCATTTTTTGCTTCCACATCAAGTGTTGTTTGTCTCTTTTAATACTCCCTAATTCTTTTATTATTGAAAACAAGATTTTATCTGACATTATCTTTTTATTTTAACCTAGTGGGTTTTTTTAAAAAAAATTATTTTTTATAAACATATAATATATTTTTAACCCCAGGGGTACAGGTCTGTGAATAACCAGGTTTTCACACTTCACAGCACTCACCATAGCACATACCCTCCCCAATGTTCATAACCCCACCCCCCTCCCCCAACTCCCCTCCTCCCAGACATTTTTTTTTTTTGATTAAGATTAATCTCAGAGCACTTCTACTTAAAGAAAATTAAGATCACATTAAATAAATAGAGAAAATTGGAGGGAAGGAAGCCACATAATGCACACAAACCAGCAAAACTCCATGATTCTCCCATTCTCACTGAATATATACATACATAAATATACACACATGTTTGTGTATGATGCATGTGTCTATATATGATTGGGTGAATATACACATATGTGTGTATATACTTGAATATGTCATACACATAATACTATAACATTGATAAACGTATGCCTTATTTGTGTATTATGTTTATAAATGCTATATATATAATAAATACATATATAATATATACATACACATATATAATATATACATATTATATACATATATAATATATACATATGTATTTATTTTATATATGTATTTTATATATTTTATTATATATTTATATATATTATATATATGTGTATATACACATGTGTATATACACATATATATATTAGATAGATTGATTGATTGATTCAAGGTCCCTACCACAATGAAAAGTTATATGCCAGCCATGTTGGCATGTTGGATAATGTAGAAGAAATTGATTAATTCCGAGAAACCAACAACCTGCTAATACTGAATCTACTGAATCATGAAGAAATAGAAAATCTGAACAGACCAACTACTTGTATGGAAATTGAATCAGTAGCCAAGAATCTCATAAGAAAGTAAAGTCCAGGATCAGATGGCTTCACTGATGAATTCTACCAACTATTTAAAGAAGAATTAGTACCAATTCTTCTCAAACTGAGAACAATTCAAACTCATTTCTTGAGGCCAGCTTTACTCTGATGCCAAAGATTGACAAAAGTATTACAAGAAAAGGAAATTATAGGATGATAACCCTGGAGTATTACCAGAAAAGGAAATTATAGGATGATAACCCTGATGAACATAGATGCAAAGTTTCTCAACAAAATATTAGCAACCCAAATTCAACACTACATTTAAAGGATCATACACTGTGATCAAGAGAGATTTATTCCAGGGATACAAGGTGGGTTCAGCATATACAAATCTATAAATGTAATAATGTAATAATTTACATGTAATAAATATAATAATTTAACCATATACAAATATATAAATGTGAGGCATATCATTAATGAAAGGAGGGATAAAAATCATCTAATTATTTCACTTGATACAGAAAAAGCATTTGACAAAATTCAACTTCCTTTCATAATAAAAACTCTCAATAAATTTAGAAGGAATATACTTCAACAAAATAAAGGCCATATATGAAAAGGAAACAGCTAACATGATACTCCATGGTAAAAATCTGAAGGCGTTTCCTCTAAGAGCAGGAAGACAAGGATGCCTTATATTCATCACAGTACTGGAAGTTCCACCCAGAGCAATATGCAAGAAAAATAAATTAAAGGCCGCCAAATCAGAAAGGAAGTAGTGAAATTATATCTGCTTGCAGATGACATGATATTTTATATAGAAAACCCTGAAGATTGTGCCAAAAATCTGTTGGAACTAATAAACAAATTCAGTTAAGTTGCAGGATACAAAATCAACTACAAAAATCATTTCTATTTCTATACACTAATAAGAAACTGTTGGAAATAGAAATTAAGAAAATAATTCCATTTTCAATATCACTGTAAAGCATAAAATAGTTAGAAATAAATTTAACCAAGGGATGAAATTTCTGTACACTGAAAACTACAAAATAATGATGAGAGAAATGAAAGATGACACAAATAAATGAAAAGATATTCTGTGCTCTTGGGTTAGAATAATCAATATTTTCTTAAAATATCTATACTACCCAAAGCAATCTACAGATTCAGTGCAATCCTATCAAGTTCCCATGGTGTTTTTTACAGAAATAGAAAACAATTCCTAAAACTCACGTGGAACCAGAAAAGCATCTAAGGAACCAGAGCAATCTTGAGAAAGAACAAAGCTAGAGGAGGTATCAACTTCCTGATTTCAATGTATATTACATAGCTTGAATAATCAAAATAGTATGGTATTGGAATAGAAACAGGCACAGAGATAAATAGAGCAGAATAGCACCATGCATATATGGTTAATTAATTTTTGAGAAAGGAGCTAAGAATATACAGCAGAGAAAGCATTGTCTCTTTAATGAATGATGTTAGGAAAACTAATACAGCTATATATGAAAGAATGAAACTGGCCCCCTCTCTTACATTATACACAGAAGTCAACTTAAAGTGAATTAAAGACCTGAATGTAAGAACTGAACGCATAAACCTTCTAGAGGAAAGTAGAGGGAGTAAGCTCCTTGATATTATCTTGTCAATGACTTTTTTTCTTTTTTGGTGTGACACTGAAAGCAAAGACAACAAAAGGGACTGTATCAAAGTGAAAAGCTCTGCACAGCAAAGGAAACCAACTCTCAACAAAATGAAAAGGCAGTATATGGAATGGGACAAAATATATGCAAACCACATATCTGAAAAAGTGTTAATATCCAAAATACACAAGGAACTCCTGTAACTCAATAGCAAAAGAACCCCACAAATAGCCCAAAGAAGAAATGGGCAAAGGATTTAAATAGATATTTTTGCAATGAGGACACACAAATGTCTATCAGGTAAAGGGGCACAACATCACTAATCATCAGGGAAATGTAAATCAGAATCACAATGAGCTATCACCTCACACCTGTTAGAATGGCTGTTTTCAAAAAGATACTAGATAACAAATGTTGGCTAGGATGTAGAGAAAAGTGACCCTTTGTACACTGTCGGTGGGAATATAAATTGGTGGAGCTACTCTGGAAAACAGTATGGGGTACCCTTAAGAAATTAAAAAAATAGGTCTACCAAAGGATCCAACAATCCCACTTCTAGGTATATATATCCCACAGAAGCAAATCATTATCACATAGAGATAGCTGTATTTACATGTTTATAGTAACATTATTCACAGTAACCAAAAGGTGGGAGCAATGCAATGATGGATGACTGGACAAAGAAAATATTCTGTATGTACAATGGAATATTATTCAGCCTTATAAAAAGAAGGAAATCCTGTCATTTGCAACAACATGGGTGAATGTGGAAGGCATCATGATAAGTGAAATAAGCCAGATATAGAAAGATAAATATTACATGATATCAGCTACATGTGGAATCTTAAAAAAAGTCTAACTCATAGAACAGAGTAGAATGATGTTTGTCTAGTAGGATTGCCAAGGGAGAGTGAGTTAAATATGGTGAGATTGATGAAAGGGTTTAAACTTTCAGTTATAAGAAAAATATGGTCTAAAAATCTGGTATATACCATGGTGACTGTAGTTAATAATATTGTATTTTATAATTGAAATTTACCAAAAGAGTAGAAACTGAGGGTTCTCACCCTAAAAAAAGGAGGAATATGTAAGGTGATTGATAGATGTAATAAATAGTTGATGGTGGGATCCTTTCATAGTGTATACACATACCAAATCTTCACATTATATATGTCATTTTTTACAAACATTGCACATTTAAAAATTTTTTTTTAAGATTCTATTTACTTATTTGAGAGAGCACAAATGGGGTGAGGGGCAGAGGGAGAAGCTTTACTCCTTGCTGAGCAGGGAGCCTTGATGTGGGGCTCAATCCTGGGACTCAAGGATCATGACTTAAGCCAAAGGCAGACAATTAACTGACTGAACCACCCAGGTGCCCCATACATTACATTTTAAATATTACAACTATGTGAGTTATAGGTCAATAAATTTAAAAAAATGAAACTGTAAAAAAATACGCATTTTACATTTCTCTCCATGATTTTAGACCCTTCACTATACATTACAAATATTTTTGTGAGTTCTGAACACTGGTTCAATGCTAACTTGTCAGATTAAGACATTTAAGGGGCACTTGGTTGGCTCAGTCGGTTAAGCATCTGCCTTCGGCTCAAGTCATGATCCTGGGATCCTGGGATTGAGCCCCACATTGGGCTCCCTGCTCAGGGGAAACTTCTCCCTCTCCCAGTCCCCTTGCCTGTGTTCCTCTCTCACTGGGTCTCTCTCTCTGTCAAATAAATAAATAAGTAAATACAATCTTTTAAAAGAAGTCTCTGCTCTTCCATACTCACTAGGGAGCGGATGTGAGATTGATTTAAATGCTACTTACATGCAGCCTATCAACCAAGTATCTTTCTGTCAGAGGCAACTCATACTTCCTGAACCTTCCTGGTGTTCTCTGGTTGTACTTCTAGCATGATAGCTTGACACATCAGCTTTCTCTGGTCTGTGAGAGCAGCTTCCACCTGCCCAATTTGCTCTCCAGCTTGCATTTCTTCACTTCTATTTCCTCTCCTATTGTCATCATCTCTTTGCGAAATAACCCTTGAATCCCCTTTGTGGTCAGCTTAGTGGGTTTGGAGAAAAAAATGGCAGTAAGGCCATTTGTTGGATTTTATCAGTTGTCAGTTTGGGAAGGTAAGCAAGTTCTAGAGACAGGTGGTGGTAATGGTTCCCCGACAGTGTGAGTGTGCTTAATGCCACTGTATGCAAAATGCTGTATGCAAAATGGGGGGCATCTGGGTGGCTCAGTTGGTTAAGCATCTGCCTTCAGCTGGGGTCATGATCTCAGGGTCCTGGCATCAAGCCCCGTGTCAGGCTCTCTGCTCAGCAGGGAGTCTGCTTTTTCCTCTCCCTTTGCTTCTCCCCCTATATGTGCTCTCTCTCTCTGTCAAATAATCAAATAAAATCTTTTTATAAAAAGACATTAACTATATTGGTGGATCTTAGTTTGTTCAACTGTAAAATTTATGGGTTCATTCATTTAATCAATACTTACTCGTTTAGTACATTCTTTATGCCTACTATTCTTCTAAGCAATAGAGGTACATGGTAGTTACTATAAAAGATAACTTTTCTAATATACTGTGATTCTCTTATTATATTCATTCATGCTCCATTGTAATTGAATGACAAGCAATTCTGTGAAAGTTATTGTCAGAACTCATAAGCCGTCTCTCAGCATAGGAAGGACAGCTTAAAGGTAAACATGGGGAGAAGTTTCACAACAGGTTCTGGCAGTGAGTCAAGCCCCTATTTGCTAGCTTCAGAAGAGAGAAAGGATGAGGATATTTTGTTACTGATGTGGGACTCTGACTCTGTATCACATGTGTGTTGAGGCAGGAAGGGTAAATCGTGGGTTCACAGGTGCTCTTAGTAGGCTGCCACATGGTGAGCTTAGTCTAGAAGATGATGAGATGGGAGGCATTTGAGACAGAAAGAAGCAGGGAAGGCACTAAGAAGCCGAAGTCCAGCTGAGAAGGAGAAATGGTCTTTCAACAATTGCACCACCCAGTTCTAGAAGACTCTAAGTTGGCCAAGATTAGGAGGTAAAGCTAGCCACCGAGGTCCTTCCTTCAGATTGTGAGGACTTCTTAATTCCTTTTGTCCACCCTTAACATGGTAGATAATCTGGGAGTAGCTTTGCCAGTTAATAGAAAGTCAGGAAACACAAAGGACTCACTTTGCCCGAGGAGCTAAGAAATGAACAGATTTCATTTTGTGTTTTAGAGCAAAATAAAATGGTTTACACTCATTTTGTGTTTAAAGGATATGAATGATGAACGTGGGAGGGGAAAATGACTTTTCTGGTCCCAGGGCAACCCTGTAGGAAAATGGTGTTCTTCAGGCATCCAGCTGATCTAGAGAATTCCTGTGGATCCTGGTAAAGTAGTGGGCCTGTCCTAGCTCAAGCTCAGGCCCATGTCTGGAACCACGAAGAAGAGAGGGGAGGGTCCATTCAGATACTTTCAAGAGCATCCATTTTTTTTTAATATAATTTTTTATTTTTTATAAACATATATTTTTATCCCCAGGGGTACAGGTCTGTGAATCACCAGGTTTACACACTTCACAGCACTCACCAAAACACAAACCTTCCCCAATGTCCATAATACCACCCCCTTCTCCCAAACCCCCTCCCCCCAGCAACACTCAGTCTGTTTTGTGAGATTAAGAGTCACTTATGGTTTGTCTCCCTCCCAATCCCATCTTCTTTCATTTATTCTTCTCCTACCCACTTAAGCCCCCATGTTGCATCACCACTTCCTCATATCAGGGAGATCATATGATAGTTGTCTTTCTCCGCTTAACTTATTTCGCTAAGCATGATACGCTCTAGTTCCATCCATGTTGTCGCAAATGGCAAGATTTCATTTCTTTTGATGGCTGCATAGTATTCCATTGTGTATATATACCACATCTTCTTGATCCATTCATCTGTTGATGGACATCTAGGTTCTTTCCATAGTTTGGCTATTGTGGACATTGCTGCTATAAACATTCGAGTACACGTGCCCCTTTGGATCCTACGTTTGTATCTTTAGGGTAAATACCCAATAGTGCAATTGCTGGGTCATAGGGCAGTTCTATTTTCAACATTTTGAGGAATCTCCATGCTGTTTTCCAGAGAGGTTGCACCAGCTTGCATTCCCACCAACAGTGTAGGAGGGTTCCCCTTTCTCCGCATCCTCGCCAGCATCTGTCATTTCCTGACTTGTTGATTTTAGCCATTCTGACTGGTGTGAGGTGATATCGCATTGTGGTTTTGATTTGTATTTCCCTGATGCTGAGTGATATGGAGCACTTTTTCATGTGTCTGTTGGCCATCTGGATGTCTTCTTTGCAGAAATGTCTGTTCATGTCCTCTGCCCATTTCTTGATTGGATTATTTGTTCTTTGGGTGTTGAGTTTGCTAAGTTCTTTATAGATTCTGGACACTAGTCCTTTATCTGATATGTCGTTTGCAAATATCTTCTCCCATTCTGTCAGTTGTCTTTTGGTTTTGTTAACTGTTCCCTTTGCTGTGCAAAAGCTTTTGATCTTGATGAAATCCCAATAGTTCATTTTTGCCCTTGCTTCCCTTGCCTTTGGCGTTGTTCCTAGGAAGATGTTGCTGCAGCTGAGGTCGAAGAGGTTGCTGCCTGTGTTCTCCTCAAGGATTTTGATGGATTCCTTTCGCACATTGAGGTCCTTCATCCATTTTGAGTCTATTTTTGTGTGTGGTGTAAGGAAATGGTCCAATTTCATTTTTCTGCATGTGGCTGTCCAATTTTCCCAGCACCATTTATTGAAGAGGCTGTCTTTTTTCCATTGGACATTCTTTCCTGCTTTGTCGAAGATTAGTTGACCGTAAAGTTGAGGGTCTATTTCTGGGCTCTCTATTCTGTTCCATTGATCTATGTGTCTGTTTTTGTGCCAGTACCATGCTGTCTTGATGATGACAGCTTTGTAATAGAGCTTGAAGTCTGGAATTGTGATGCCACCAACGTTGGCTTTCTTTTTCAATATCCCTTTGGCTATTCGAGGTCTTTTCTGGTTCCATATAAATTTTAGAATTATTTGTTCCATTTCTTTGAAAAAGATGGATGGTACTTTGATAGGAATTGCATTAAATATGTAGATTGCTTTAGGTAGCATAGACATTTTCACAATATTTATTCTTCCAATCCAGGAGCATGGAACATTTTTCCATTTCTTTGTATCTTCCTCAATTTCTTTCATGAGTACTTTATAGTTTTCTGAGTATAGATTCTGTGTCTCTTTGGTTAGGTTTATTCCTAGGTATCTTATGGTTTTGGGTGCAATTGTAAATGGGATTGACTCCTTAATTTCTCTTTCTTCTGTCTTGCTGTTGGTGTAGAGAAATGCAACTGATTTCTGTGCATTGATTTTATATCCTGACACTTTACTGAATTCATGTATAAGTTCTAGCAGTTTGGGAGTGGAGTCTTTTGGGTTTTCCACATATAGTATCATATCATCTGCGAAGAGTGATAATTTGACTTCTTCTTTGCCGATTTGGATGCCTTTAATTTCCTTTTGTTGTCTGATTGCTGAGGCTAGGACCTCTAGTACTATGTTGAATAGCAGTGGTGATAATGGACATCCCTGCCGTGTTCCTGACCTTAGCAGAAAAGCTTTCAGTTTTTCTCCATTGAGAATGATATTTGCGGTGGGATTTTCATAGATGGCTTTGATGATATTGAGGTATGTGCCCTCTATCCCTACACTTTGAAGAGTTTTGATCAGGAAGGGATGTTGTACTTTGTCAAATGCTTTTTCAGCATCTATTGAGAGTATCATATGGTTCTTGTTCTTTCTTTTATTGATGTGTTGTGTATCACATTAACTGATTTGCGGATGTTGAACCAACCTTGCAGCCCTGGAATAAATCCCACTTGGTCGTGGTGAATAATCTTTTTAATGTACTGTTGAATCCGATTGGCTAGTATTTTGTTGAGTATTTTCGCATCTGTGTTCATCAAGGATATTGGTCTATAGCTCTCTTTTTTGGTGGGATCCTTGTCTGGTTTTGGGATCAAGGTGATGCTGGCCTCATAAAATGAGTTTGGAAGTTTTCCTTCCATTTCTATTTTTTGGAAAAGTTTTAGGAGAATAGGAATTAGTTCTTCTTTAAATGTTTGGTAGAATTCCCCCGGGAAGCCGTCTGGCCCTGGGCTTTTATTTGTTTGGAGATTTTTAATGACTGTTTCAATCTCCTTACTGGTTATGGGTCTGTTCAGGCTTTCTATTTCTTCCTGGTTCAGTTGTGGTAGTTTATATGTTTCTAGGAATGCATCCATTTCTTCCAGATTGTCAAATTTATTGCCGTAGAGTTGCTCATAGTATGTTCTTATAATAGTTTGTATTTCTTTGGTGTTAGTTGTGATCTCTCCTCTTTCATTCATGATTTTATTTATTTGGGTCCTTTCTCTTTTCTTTTTGATAAGTCTGGCCAGGGGTTTATCAATTTTATTAATTCTTTCAAAGAACCAGCTCCTACTTTCGTTGATTTGTTCTATTGTTTTTTTGGTTTCTATTTCATTGATTTCTGCTCTGATCTTTATGATTTCTCTTCTCCTGCTAGGCTTAGGGTTTCTTTCTTGTTCTTTCTCCAGCTCCTTTAGGTGTAGGGTTAGATTGTGTACCTGAGACCTTTCTTCTTTCTTGAGAAAGGCTTGTACCGCTATATATTTTCCTCTCAGGACTGCCTTTGTTGTGTCCCACAGATTTTGAACCGTTGTATTTTCATTATCATTTGTTTCCATGATTTTTTTCAATTCTTCTTTAATTTCCCGGTTGACCCATTCATTCTTTAGAAGGATGCTGTTTAGTCTCCATGTATTTTGGTTCTTTTCAAACTTCCTTTTGTGGTTGAGTTCTAGCTTTAGAGCATTGTGGTCTGAAAATATGCAGGGAATGATCCCAATCTTTTGATACCGGTTGAGTCCTGATTTAGGACCGAGGATGTGATCTATTCTGGAGAATGTTCCATGTGCACTAGAGAAGAATGTGTATTCTGTTGCTTTGGGATGAAATGTTCTGAATATATCTGTGATGTCCATCTGGTCCAGTGTGTCGTTTAAGGCCTTTATTTCCTTGCTGATCTTTTGCTTGGATGATCTGTCCATTTCAGTGAGGGGAGTGTTAAAGTCCCCTACTATTACTGTATTATTGTTGATGTGTTTCTTTGATTTTTTTATTAATTGGTTTATATAGTTGGCTGCTCCCACGTTGGGGGCATAGATATTTAAAATTGTTAAATCTTCTTGTTGGACAGACCCTTTGAGTATGATATAGTGTCCTTCCTCATCTCTTATTATAGTCTTTGGCTTAAAATCTAATTGATCTGATAGAAGGATTGCCACTCCTGCTTTCTTCTGATGTCCATTAGCATGGTAAATTCTTTTCCACCCCCTCACTTTAAATCTGGAGGTGTCTTCGGGCTTAAAATGAGTTTCTTGGAGGCAACATATAGATGGGTTTTTTTTTTTATCCATTCTGATACCCTGTGTCTTTTGACAGGGGCATTTAGCCCATTAACATTCAGGGTAACTATTGAGAGATATGAATTTAGTGCCATTGTATTGCCTGTAAGGTGACTGTTACTGTATATGGTCTCTGTTCCTTTCTGATCTACCACTTGTAGGCTCTCTCTTTGCTTAGAGGACCCCTTTCAATATTTCCTGTAGAGCTGGTTTGGTGTTTGCAAATTCTTTCAGTTGTTGTTTGTCCTGAAAGCTTTTAATCTCTCCTTCTATTTTCAATGATAGCCTAGCTGGATATAGTATTCTGGGCTGCATGTTTTTCTCATTTAGTGCTCTGAAAATATCATTCCAGCTCTTTCTGGCCTGCCAGGTCTCTGTGGATAAGTCAGCTGCCAATCTAATATTTTTACCATTGTATGTTACAGACTTCTTTTCCCGGGCTGCTTTCAGGATTTTCTCTTTGTCACTGAGACTTGTAAATTTTAATATTAGGTGACGGGGTGTGGGCCTATTCTTATTGATTTTGAGGGGCATTCTCTGAACCTCCTGAATTTTGATGCTCGTTCCCTTTGCCATATTGGGGATATTCTCCCCAATAATTCTCTCTAGTATACCTTCTGCTCCCCTCTCTCTTTCTTCTTCTTCTGGAATCCCAATTATTCTAATGTTGTTTCGTCTTATGGTGTCACTTATCTCTCGAATTCTCCCCTCGTGGTCCAGTATCTGTTTGTCCCTCTTTTGCTCAGCTTCTTTATTCTCTGTCATTTGGTCTTCTATATCACTAATTCTTTCTTCTGCCTCATTTATCCTAGCAGTGAGAGCCTCCATTTTTGATTGCACCTCATTAATAGCTTTTTTGATTTCAACTTGGTTAGATTTTAGTTCTTTTATTTCTCCAGAAAGAGCTTTTATATCTCTCGAGAGGGTTTCTCTAATATCTTCCATGCCTTTTTCGAGCCCGGCTAGAACCTTGAGAATTGTCATTCTGAACTCTAGATCTGACATATTACCAATGTCTGTATTGATTAGGTCCCTAGCCTTCGGTACTGCCTCTTGTTCTTTTTTTTGTGTTGAATTTTTCCGTCTTGTCATTTTGTCCAGAGAAGAGTATATGAAGGGGCAAGTAAAATACTAAAAGGGTGGCAACAACCCCAGGAAAATATGCTTTATCCAAATTAGTAGAGATCCCAAATCGTGAGGGGGGAGAAAGTGGATAAAAAGAGGTTCAAAAAGGAAGAAAGAAAAAAAAGAAAAAAGAAAAGAATTTAAAAAAAAGAAAACACCTAAGAAAAATATAAAAAAGAAAAAATATATGTATTAGATAAACTAGTAAAAAATCGTTAAAAAAGAAAAAGGTAACAATTAAAAAAAAAAATTTTACCCGAAGGCGAGAAAAAAAAACAAAAAATGAAAAAGAAAAAAATTAAATTAACTGCAAGACTAAAAAAATCACAGGGAAAAAGCCATGAGTTCCGTGCTTTGCTTTCTTCTCTAGAATTCTGCTGCTCTCCTTGGTATTGAAACCGCACTCTTTGGAAGGTGAACTTGGTCTCGGCTGGATTTCTTGTTGATCTTCTGGGGGAGGGGCCTGTTGTAGTGATTCTCAAGTGTCTTTGCCCCAGGCGGAATTGCACCGCCCTTACCCGGGGCCGGGGTGAGTAATCCGCTTGGGTTTGCTTTCAGGAGCTTTTGTTCCCTGAGTGCTTTCCGTAGAGTTCCGGAGGACGGGAATACAAATGGCGGCCTCCTGGTCTCCGGCCCAGAGGAGCCGAGAGCCCAGGGCCGCACTCCTCAGTGCGCGCTCAGAGAACCGCGCCGTTACTCCCGTCTGCCTGACCTCCGGCCGCGGTCTGAGCTCACCGAGCCTGCGACCGGTTCAAGGTCACCCCGAGCTGCGAGCTTACTGTCGGCTCTGTCTCTGTAGCCGGCTTTCCCGTTCCAATACCCGCAAGCTCTGCGACACTCAGACACCCCCGATCCTTCTGTGACCCTGCGGGACCTGAGGCCATGCTGACCCCGTGTGGGCTTTGCCCCGGGTAGCCTCTGGAGCGATGTCCCTCAGCGGAACAGACTTTTAAAAGTCCTGATTTTGTGCGCCGTTGCTCCGCCGCTTGCCGGGAGCCGGCCCCTCCCCCCGGGGTCTATCTTCCCGTTGCTTTGTATTCACTTCTCCGCCGGTCCTACCTTTCAGAAAGTGGTTGTTTTTCTGTTTCCAGAATTTCTGTTCTTCTTCTCTTCGATCTGCCGATGGATTTTCAGGTGTTTGCAATCTTTAGATAAGCTATCTAGCTGATCTCCGGCTAGCTGAAGTAGTCTCAGCCTGCTACTTCTCCGCCATCTTGACTCCTCCCCAAGAGCATCCATTTTTTAAAATTTAAGTATCCCACAGATTCTGATTCCATCAGCAACTTAACCTCAGTTCTTACCAGGGAAAGCAACACAACTCACCACTTGGACCTGGATGCTCACTCCCATGGACAAAACGAGCTCCTTCTTTTGAATGACCCAGTACTTACATAGGGGACTTTGGCTGCTCAGGCTGTCATAAGAAAATACAATATACTGGATGGCTTAAACAACAGAAATTTCTTCTCTTACAGTTTTGGAGGCTGGGAGTTCACGATCAAGGGACCAACTTGGTCAGTTTCTTGTGAGAGTGCTCTTGCCAGTTTGTGGACATCATGTCTCTGTGTGCTCACTTGGCCCCTTGGGAGAAGTTGCAAGCCCTCTGCTATCTCTTCTTATAAGGGCTCTTGTTCTTTATTGAGGGCCCTGCTCTTAGGGCCCCATCTAACCCAAATTACCTCCCATAGGCCCTGCCTCCAAATACCATCACACTGGGGGGGGGGGTACATAGGACTTCAACATAAGAATTTAGGGGGACACAATTCAGTTCATAGTAGGATATACTTGATTCTTGTCAACTTTACCTACAGATAAAAGGATAGGAATATGGGACTTTTTGGCCATTGTCTTGGTCTGTCTTTCTCCTTCTTCTTTTTTTTTTTTTTTAAAGTGATCTCTTGTCCTCAACGTGGGACTCAAACTCAGGACCCCGAGATCAAGTCTCACGTTCCACTGACTGAGCCAGTCAGGTGCCCTTGCTTTGGTCTTTTTTAAAGACTAGAGATTTCTATTAAGTCTAGAAATACCTGATGCCATGTAGAAGCTGCTTGGGCTTAGGGCTTAGTGTCAGGAACCACCTTAGTTTTCATTCTCTTATATTGAACTCAGTTACAATTACCAACTTATGACCAACTTTGCTTTCAGGCCAGACATCCTAATGAGTCAGAAGGAACAAAGTGGCCAGTTACATCCAGAACTGATTCGACGTTCACAGCTAGACCTTAATATTATTTAGGAGCTGGTCTCATGCTGGACTCTTGTTCTCTTCTTGGACACAGTCTTGCAGAATACCAACCATCAACAAGATTACTCTGAGAGCATGATAGCATGAAAGGTCATTTCATAATTTTGTCTAAGCACAGAGAATCAGAGTTACTGTGCCTTCCACAAAACCCCCAATCATAGGATTCTTTCCACTTTCTTTGAACATCCAATTTAAAGTGAACCCTTGCTAGGATGCCTGGGTGGCTCACTTGGTTAAGCATCTGACTCTTCGTCTCAGCAAAGGTCTCAGGGTTGTGAGTTTAAGCCCCATGTTGGGCTCCACACTGGGCATGAAGCCTACTTAAAAAAAAGTGAACCTTGGTTCCTCAGTCCCACTCTCAAATAACTCAACCAAAAACCCCAAATTCTGTAATAAGTTCTTTCTCTCACCATCTTACTGAGCTATCGTATGGTTCCTCATGATATGTGTTCTCTCTCACCACAAGGAGTAATGAAATCCAACTTGTTCAACTTCGGATGTGTTCCTGGTGTATGTTTGTCTGAAGGACATTAACATGAGGGTACCCTGGACTCTTGAACAACATGGGTTTGGACTGCACTGGTGTACTTATGTGCAGATTTTTTTACAGTACAGTACTGTGCATGTATTTTATCTTTGTTTTAATTTTCTTAATAACATTTTCTTTTCTCCAGCTTACTTTATTGTAAGCATACAGTGTATATATATGTGTATATATATATATATATATATATATATATATAGTGTATACACACACACACACACAAAACACACAGAATATGTGTTAATTGACTATGTTATTGAGAATGTTTCTAGTCAATAGTGGGCTAGTAATAGTTAAGTTTTGGGGGGTGTAAAAAGTTATACTGGGATTTTCTTTTTGTTTTTAATATTTTTTAAGGGACACCTGGGTGGTTCAGTTGATTAAGTATCTGGCTTTAGCCCAGGTCATGTGCTCAGGGTCCTGGGATCGAGATCCGCATCAGCCTCCCCACTCAGTGGGGAGTGTGTTTCTTCCTCTCTCTCTGCCCTGCCACCCGACTTGTGTATATGTTTGTATGCATGCTCTCTCTTTCTCTCTCTCAAATAAAAAATATGTTTTAAGTTTATTTATTAATTTTTTAGTACTCTATGTGCCCAGTGTGGAGCTTGAACTCATGACTCCAAGATCAAGAGTCATATACTCTCCTGACTGAGCCAGCCAGGCGCCCCCATAGAGGAATTTTCAACTGCATGTGGGATTGGCCCTCCTAACCCATCACATTATCCAAGGGTTGACTGTATTTCTGGTCTCAGAGAGAAGGAAGGATAGAAGTCCTACCTTCAGTTGACAGCAATTTATTTACTAAGAGGTGTTATTCTTCCAGTCCTCTTCTGTAGATCCTCTCTCTACTGGCTGGATCACTAGGTGTGTCAGGTGCTAAGCCCTGGCTCCATTTATTACTCATTCTGATCTCTATGTCTTATACCATGCTCTCCCTGTGCTGTCTTCTGCCAACCCTGTAGAGTTCCTTGACTGATATACATGCCCCAGGGCTAATACCTGATAGGTAGGAACCCGGTCTCATTGTTTGAAGTCTAGGCAGTGTAGGTGCCCCATTGGGCTATTCAGAGTTAAACTGTTTTACTCACAAAAATACTGCCTTTACCCCATTCTATTCGCCCTGACATGTGCTGGAGTCACATCAGAAGAGACAGAAATGTATTTGTTCAATTAGTCAAGCAAATTTGAGTTAGGTGCCTAGGGTGGGTAAAGAGCACTGTGTAAGGTTTGTTTAGAGCCCCAGCCAGAAAGATGAAACAATTTTTCTCTCCAAGAAGCTGTATGTTGGGAAAGATACACACAATTACATCAAGAAGCAAAATGAAATGCTATAATATAGTAAAAAGAAAAGTGCAGATAATTTCAGTATAATTTTAAGGAGAATTGGTTCAAATATTTCCTTATTTTATTGGGATTTTATCCTCCCAAATAAATGGAAAATTATATTTAGTTCTGCTTGTTTCTCTGACTGTTGCAATAAACAGAATATTATGGAAATATGGGGTAAAATTGATTTCTATAATGTGTAAGAAGTTTCAAAATATGAGTGTGTGATTTCTCAGGATCTCCCATTGTGTCTTAATAAGTACTATAGCCTAGTGACTCCCTGAGATATACTGACTTCTTAATATTTTTTAAAAACTCTTAGAGTAGACTATAAAAGAACTTCAAATAGAAAAATTAAAACCCAGAATAAGGGTAACAGTAGTTGGGTTCCAAATTTTATTTTTCCAAGCTAAGATAGTGTGATATGATGAAAGTAGATTCTGAATCTGTACTATCTGGATTTTTAAAAAATTTTTTATTTCTTTTCAGCATAACAGTATTCATTATTTGTACTATCTGGATTTGAATTTAGACCCCACTTTTTACTAGCAGTATGACCTTTAAAAAATGATTTAATTTTCCTCTGCCTCATCTATAAACAGATCCCTGTTAATAGGGATAATAGCACCTACTTCATAAGATTGATGTGAGGATTAAATGAGTTAATTATATAATGTATTTAGACCAGTGATTGGCACCTAGAAAACACTGTATATGTGTGAATATATTGTTAAAAGCTTTAAATAATAGTACATGGTGGTTACCACGAGCATTCAGTCACTAATGAAATGAGGTTTAACACACATAAAATGAGATCTGACAATAAAGGTGGAATCATTACATTTCCCTTTTAATTTAATTTGATTTTTCAGTTCTCTGGATCCTGATGAATGCCTTATCATGGACCAGCATTCGGGAACTTGAGAGACATTGACTTGTAAAAATAATGAAGTGTAAAAATAATGCAAAACTAAAAAGTCTAACAATTAAATTTCAAATGGAAAACACAGAGATTATCAAGCTAGTTATGAGTAATAAAACCAAAAGTAGAAACCGTACTTCCCAGTTACCAGCTCACTGCTGTTGAGATTAACTCTCTGTATTACCAATGTAATAGAAGCTGTGCTCATGATTAGTCCTGTTACCAAACACTTTCAGTTCTCCTGGGCATATAGTCAAAGCAAATTTCCCTGACCCTGTGAAATTAGGTGGAGACATATGATTTGCTCTGACTGATGAAATGTGAGCAGAAGGAACGTGTGTCGCTCTGGGGTGGAAGCCTTAAGAGCCAGTGCCTGATTCACTGCACTCTGGTTCACCTCAGCAAATGGGCAGGCATAGAGCTGGAGTCTTCCTTAGCCCGCATTACTGAGAACAACAGCATTTGGAACCCTCTGCTAACTTGTGAATTAAGAGTCTTTGTTGTTTTAAGCCATTGAGATTGGAGGGCTATTTGTTACCAGGGCACAGAATAGCTGCTCCTCTTTGATATGCATGTAGTTGTGTTTATAACCGCATATATACCCTGTCCCCTGTGACTCACTCACACACACACACACACACAAACACACACACCCCAGAAGGAAGTTGACTTGCACCTGAAATGCTACCCACTCCAACTGAAATAACATTATCTCCGTGGCACATCCTTCCTTCACGCTTCTATTCCCTGTGCATACCAACATTACAGGCAGCTCTAATACAAGCACAGAATTTGCTTGCAAGTGGTGATTGTCTTGGAATCATTCCCAATATATTAACTACTGACAAATGTGTTCTTTGTATATGGATAGCTCCCTTGGTGCCCCCCAAAAGCTCAGGAGGGAGGAAAATGCAAAGGTAGTCTGCTGGAGAACAATCTCTTTGTCCACTTAAAAACTGATCTTGGAAAAGCCAGGCTCTACGTAACATGCTGGAGTTAAACTAGAGGTGGATGGGGGCACCTGGGTGGCTCAGATGCTCAGAAGCATCTGCCTTCAGCTCAGGTCATGATCCCAGGGGCCTGGGATCGGGCCCCACGCTGGGCTCTCTGCTCAGTGGGGAACCTGTTTCTCCTTCTCTCCTTTGCTCATAATCTCTCTCACTCTCAAATAAATAATAAAATCTGAACAAAAAATTGGAGGTGGATGTTCTGGCCTTGATGATGCTGAGATTCAAAGTCGCATGGTCACTGTATCAGCATCACACCCACTCACAGTGCTGCTCATTCCCATTTACAGTGAGAGGTTATACACACATTGACAGAGGATTCTATATTGCTTTCTCCAGCACAGCCTCTGTCCCCCATCCTTCACTGTTCTGAATAATTTTATTCCGTTTGAGTTGGTCAGGGAAAGTCAGTGGAGACCCTTCTCGCTTCTGTGGGTATCCTATGTAATAGTGGTTTTCAACCTCATTGCACATTGGAATACTCTGGAGCTCAGCGTTAGTTTGGCAATTAAGAAGTAGGTTTGCCAATGGCAAGATTTCATTCCTTTTTGTGACTGAGCAATATGCCAATAGAATTATGGAATCACTATATTGCATACCTGAAACTTAAATCATGCTGTATATTAATTATACTGGAAGTTAATTAATTAATTGAATGATTGATTTAACTGATTAAAGAAGCAGATTTGATAGAGGGAGAGGTTGAATTGTGATACAGTCACAACAAAAGCCTTGATTTTCTCCACAGGAAGCTCCAGAGCTGGGACAGCCCTTTACAGTTGTCCCGAATAGAGGCAAGTGGGCCACACTTCACTTGTTTTGCTGTAACTAGTCGTTGGATTTAGTCATTGCTCGGGAAAAGAGGTATGATGCTGGGCAATGAACAAGACAGATAAGGTCTGTGTCATCCTGGATTTTACTCCATCATCAGGGAAGTCAGAAATAAGTATATAACTATAGAAACAATATAATTAATGAGGACTGGTGCTATTAATGAAAAAAATTTTAAAGGATGGTAGTGACTGGGAGAGGCAGCATAATGTCATGGTTAAGGACAATGAATCTGCAGCCTGAAAGGTTGAGATCCAATCCTGCTACTGTCATTGCTTACTAAGACCCAAGGTATATTAAAACCTTTGTGATTCATTTTATAGTTTCCTCATCTATAAAATCAGAATCACAGTAACTACTTTACAAAGTTCTAGAACTTAATTAGTTAACTTGGATTGTTTCTGGTGACTCAAGAGTGCTTGGCACATAGTTTCCAAGAGGGTATTAGTAGGTAGGATTATTGTTACAGGGCAAAGAGCAGGGTGTTTAGGGAAGACCTTGTTGAGAAGGTGACATTTGATCACCTTCTCATTATTCAAACTGAATGATGAGATAGAGACTGCTCTGAAAATGTTATGGAATGTCACAATAACAGACAAATAGAAAAGCAAATAAGAGGCTCTGAGTGGGGAAAGATGTTGGCTTGTTACAGGAATAGAAAGAAGATCAGTGTTTTCAGAGTGTATGAGGGAGGTAAGTGTGACATAATAAGAAATATGTATTTGGTATTTGTCCCCAGTTCCTGAACACAGAGCTCTACAACCTTTAGAATTTCATGAGGCATAATTCACATATCTTGTTATTCCCCAAAGTCCCTCTCAGCCATACTTGAGTTTATGGGCCTCTTGAGAGCTTCGGGATGGGAGCTGGTTACCATAGGAACCAGCCATGTGATTAGAGTGTCTTAACTTTCGGGCACACCCCCCCGACCTCTGAAAAGGGGAAAGGGACTGGGGGTGGAGTTAGCCACCCAAGCCCAAGGATTTAATGAGTCCTGCCTATGAAATGAAGCCTCCATAAAACCTGTAGGGTTTGGAGAATTTCAGAGTTGGCGAACACATCCATATGCTAGGAGGATGGTGCATCCCAACTTCATGGGAATGGAGACTCCTGTGCTCAGGACCCTTTGGACCTCACCCTATTTACTTTTTCTTCTGGCTGCTCATGCATATCCTTTTTAATGATTCACTTGTATCCTTTATAATAAACTGGTGATTTTAAAAAGATTTATTGATTTATTTGAGAGAGAGAGAGAGAGAGTATGTTTGCATATGGGGAGGGACAGAGGGAGAGGAAGAGAGACTCTTAGGCAGACTCCATGCTGAGTGCGAAGTCTGATGCAAGGCTCAATCTCATGACCCTGAATCACAATCTGAGTCAAAACCAAGAGCTGGGCACTTAACTTACTGTGCAACCCAGGCACTCCAATAAACTGGTGATATTAAACAAAGCATCTTTGAGTTTTGTGAGTCCTTCTAACAAATTATCAAGACTTCAGGGGGGTTTGTGGCAATGCCATCTTGGTAACCAAGTCAGACAGAACTGTGGTTACCCTGGAAACCCAGTACCAGTGACTGAAAACTAAACTGAGAGTTGGCTTGTGGGGCTGTGCCCTTAAAACTGTGGAGTGTGACACTAATTCTGGGTCATTAGCATTGGAATTGAATAGAATTGAAGGACACACAATTTGTGTCTGGAATTGGAGAACTGGTTGTTGATGTGGAAAACGTCCACACATTTGGTGTCAGAAGTGTGAGAAAAAATCAGTGCAGTAAGCCATGACCAGATGAGATTGGGCAGCAGTAATGACTTATTACCTATTTTTGTGTCTATATCCCCATCACCAGCCCCTCTTCCCAGACGGTGGCTATTTTTGGAAAGAGCCTATTGTAGATGCTGGAATGTACTGCCTAGATGCCCCCTCCAGGACTGAAGTACCCATTCCACCAGCTATTAGTAGCACAACTGGCACAGAATTCACAGCTGTCAGCCCTCTTCCCTGGAATTGCCATTGGCACGAGAGAGATTCTTCACCCAAAATTATACTTTCCTTCTGGGGAAAGCCTGCATCCAATGGCTGGTTGATTTCAGAGTATAAAAGCCCAGTCACCTTGGCCCAATGGGGGACAACTCAGTTGAACCATTTCAGCTTCAGAGTTTCCCACTAATTGGGCTGATGCCTTTCTTGTCTCCACATCATAGCCCAACATTGCCAATTTCCCAGTCTTGCTTCCTTCATAGCTTTCATAGGTCCTGATCCCAAGTTTAGTTTCATAAAGTTACTGATGCTAATCTTCATCTCAGAGCCTCCCTTTTTGGGACCACAGCTTGTGGTAAGTACCATGTCTAACATATCTTATATCCAGTGCTATGCACATATCCCAAAACATCAACAAATATTTGTCACATTAATAGATGTTACAAGACCAAAGGATAGTAGTGGATATCAGGATGGAATGGGAGGTGGTGTTGGTGATGGTCTGAGTGATGTAAAGAAGGAGAGAGAATGGAGTATCATAAAAAAGGAGGCCCAAACCCAGGAGGGGGAAGAAACCTTCCAGTCTTCTTTCTGAGAAGTTCAGCACAGGACTTGAGATAGCTTATATTTATTTGAGCTACCAGCGCAGCAGAACTTTGATGGATGAATACAAACTTGTGTGACCACTAAAATTTCAACCATTTACCTTTTGGGGCTCTTTCATCTTCCTTACCCTAAGCCAAGAGGCAGAATGTGGTCATCTTACTGGTTATGTTGACCTTTTCCTCCTCAACTCATCTAACAAACACAAAATCCTGAGATACATAAGTAAGATGGCTGCCAGAGGAAGGGTATCAGATTTCAACAAATTTGACGAGCACTTGATAATGCAGAGTGCTTCCTGATGTGTATAAAGGTGACAGTGATCAAGAGTGGGGACATGGAATGACCAAAAAGCATTGTCAGTAAATCAAGGTGGTCAGTCAACTTAGAGCATTATCTGGCTAGACAGATTAGTCAGACAGACATCAAAGTGCTCCAGCCCCCATGCTTCAGCTTAAAGTGGAATATCTGGGCTCCCTAACAGGTGTTGTCACAATTCAAAGGATAGTATCAGACTGCTATCCACACTGTTGGGGCAGCACTGGGTGACTGAGTAGAAGAAAACAACATGCTACCTATCATTACTATAACAGTCATAGTAGACAAATCCAGATAATACCTAGGATCATATGTATTTCCTGGAGTGAGGTTCAACACAAGTGAAGACTAGTTTGATAGGAGTGACCCTCAGCAAAACTGATTACTAGTGCTCCACTCACCCACTCTGGGTGTCTTCCCAGCCCTTCCCTGTCTACTTCACCTCAGGAACTGCTTCCATGTACTTCCATTACTTATTGTTGTTTCCTACTAGGGAAGGTGTGTGTGTGTGTGTGTGTGTGTGTGAAAATAGTGGGACACCTGACCAGTTCAGTTGGTAGAGCATGGAACTCTTGATCACAGGGTTGTAAGTTCAAGCCCTATGTTGGGTGGAGAAATTACTTAAAAATAAAATCTCAAAAAAAAATCTCATTTTAAGCTACAGAACATTTCCAGATTCTCAGAGAGCTCTCTTGTGTCCTTTCCCAGCTATTATCCTGCAGAGGTGACCATTATTTTGACTTCTATTATTGTTGATTATCTTGTATATTTTTGAAGTTCTTTAAGTGGAATTATACAGCATGTGCTATTTTATGACTAAGTTCTTTTGTTTAGTTATTTGATGGTGAGTGGTGCCTGGGTGACTCAGTCAGTTAAGCGTCTACCTTCGGCTCAGGTCATAAACCCAGGGTCTTGGGATCGAGCCTCACATCAGGCTCCTTGCTTAGTAGGGAGTTTGCTTCTCCCTCCTCCACTGCCTGCCACTCCCCCTGGTTGTGCGCTCTCTCACTGTCAAATAAATAATTAAAATCTTAAAAAAAATTGTGAGATCTGTGTACATGCTGATGGCAGAGGTTTGAGCTTTTCCATTGTTGTGAATAGTTATTGTATGTATATATAGCAATTTATTACTCATTTCTACTTGATTGATATTTGGGCTTTTCCCTGTTTATGTTTACCTCTTACAAACAATCCTGTATTGAACATTCTTGAACATGTCTTTCAGTGAACATAAGCACTCATTTCTATTCGGTATATACTCAGTTGTAGAATTGTTCACGTAAAAGGTATAGGATGTTTTTAGCTTTATTAGAAACTACCAAGCAGCTTTTAAAGTGGTTATATAATTTTACACTCCTATCAGCAATGGATGAGATTTCTCATCACTGTCCATTCGTACCAAACTCAGTATTGCCAGTCCTTTTAAGCTTGAACATTCTAGTGGAGGCAACTGGGCAATATTTTATGATCTAGACTCTTATCTCCCCCTGCAAGTCAAATGTGCCCACCTTGTTTTTTTAAACAAAATAGGAATTATAGAGAACAAACTGATGGTTTACCAGAGGGGAGGTGGGGATGGGATAGGTGAAACGGGCGATGGGGACTAAGGAGCACCCTTACCATGATGAGCACCGGGTGATGTACGGAAGTGTTGAATCACTATATTGTACACCTGAAACCAATATTGCACTGTATGTTAACTAACTAAAATTTAAACAAAAACTTCAACAATAACAAAACAAAAGTAACAAATGAGTAAAAAAGCAAGAAAGGAATTGTAAAGTAGGATATGCTCACTGATTACATACATGTAATAAGCAATAGTCAATGGATATCATTCAAACCTGATAAAATAAATAGAAGAAGCATATGTAAAGTAAAACAGGACTAACAGCAATATCAAAGGAAATAGTACTATGAAAACCAATGGAATAAAAAAATACAAATTTCATAAATGTCAAAAGAACTTGAAAATAATAAAAGGAAACAGACTGCATGGAGAAACATGGTAAATATGGGATCATACCACAGAAGAAATAAAATTACAGATTTGAGATCACATCTATTAGTCATAATACATGTAAATGAGCTTAAATCACCTTTTAAAAGAAACGAATTTTCCAGTTGATGTTCAAAAATTATTTTGCTTGTGCTATATACACATATGTAATAAAGTGATTCATAAAGATGAAAACATGTAAAGTATAGCAAAAATCTACAAACAAATAAAAAAAGGTGTTTCAATCCTCATACCAGATGAAGTATGCAAGGAGAAATAGAAACACAATAATAATAGGTAAATTTAACATACCAGTCGCAGCCCAAGACAAGTCACATGGACCAAATAAGTCAGTAAAGATGTGGAAGATCCAGAAAACATCATTAAGTTAGGTCATGTGGACTTTGAATTTTTCACTCAAATATTGAAGAATGTGCCTTTTTCAACCACACATGAGAATTCATAAAAATAAATCATAAATTATGTCACAAAAGTCCCTCAATATGTTTCATAAAGTAGAAAGAATATCACAGAATTTCCATAGTACCATAACAAAATCAGATAACAAATAGGCCCTTTTACTTGAGAATTTTAAAACTCTATAAATCACCCTATTGTAAAATAAGAAATATAAATCATAACTGTAGAATTTCTTAAATGTAATCATAATGAAAACATATAGTAGAATATGTGGGAAACAAACTAGTGATTGGTTCAAAGACTGCATTGCCTTAAATCTGAGCAATAAAAATAAAAGAATGCATATAAATGAACTCAAATCTATAAAACCAACAGCATCATACTTCAGAAGAAATCAGACTGAACTAATCAATAGAGATAACAAGAGGTATGAATGAAGCACAAACCAGAAAAACAGCAGGAATAATAAATAAATCAAAATGCTTCCCAGCAAAAGTCAACAAAATAGACAAACCACTAACTATCCTAAATAAGAAAAAAGGGGAAAAATCATAAGGAAGCACAATAAAACTTGACAAGGACGGAGGAAGCATTGAGAAAGAAGGATTTTTTTTAACCATGAGACTGCTGTCTCTGCTGCTGCCAAACACTAGATTGATGTAGGAGAGCTGATTCAAGTAGCTACTGCTCTCAGCACCAAAATTAACTTCTGCACCAGGAGCTCAACTCTCCTGCTCCTGTCTCCCTTGACACCTCAATCCTTCTGCAAGGACCCTACCCTGGAGAGTGGATTAAACATAGAAGCTGCTCATTACCAAATCAAACTTTAGCACTAGGATATGTAAGTGACATGACTGTGCCCTCGCAGAAAGGAACCTGTGGAGGTGAGAGGCATGGGTTCTAATGTAGAGAGATGAGATTCTAATTCTTCAGAGGTGTCTGAAACATTCTGGGCAGTCATGTCAAGTATTAACTTCAAATGTTCTGCTTTATGCCTGCCTCATGAAGCATTACAAATTGTTTGTATTCACAAATAATCAGAAACAACCTAAGTACCTGTCATTAGAGAGATGGTTAATTCAATGATGAAAAATTCTTACTTTAGTATGCTATGTAAAAATAAAAAAGATGGCGAAGGTTCTGTGTGGGTTGTCAAGGAATAGTATCTAGTAAGGCTTTCTGCAAACAAGTCCTAGATAGGAAAATAGATGCACCTATATGCACATATATGTTTTTGAACCTTAATTGCATGCTCCTATACATATTCATAAACAGATGCAAATATATGCATATATTTCTATACAAACATAGAAAAAGGACTGAACAGATATACATCCAGCTGTTAAGTCTGATTACTTTTTGGTGGGAGAGACTATATTGAGTGTTGGGACAGCTTTTTCATAAGCATCTCTAAGTAGAAGTATTGAGCAACATATGTGACCGTTTTCTGCAGATCATGTCTGCTTTAGATGCAAGGTCTAGCCTGAGGAAGAAATCCTACAAGGACCACAGTTCCTCCACTTAGTACCTTCCTCTTGCTAAATAGCGTCAGTGGCCATCAGAGAAAGGTAAACAGAGGAAGGACCGTCCCAGGTGGACTGTCAGCCTGGATCGAGTTCTAACCACAAATACTGACCCAAATAGAAGTACATTGGTAGGGATAAAACACTGGTCAGATCACCTCCAGCAACTTCTTCGCACATTAGTGTTTTATGCTAAGACCAGAACTCATTTAATAACCACCAGCTTCTCTATGGTCAGGTTTAATGATTTGAAATAATACATATTTATGTTACCCCCTCTCACTGTCAACAACTTCTACTAGGCACTCTCCAGCTGGAGAACCAAGTATGGAGCAGACAATGTTGATATCCTGTCCCATATTTCTTTGGTCTGCCTGAGTTCACCTGCAGATGCAAATGAAGATTGTTCTCAGCACCTGTTAGCTTTCCAATGTAAGCACCTGTGTCTGTCTGTTTTCCTGGCTGAGGGCTTTTTTCATCATGGAAGCCTGGTCTGCCACACTCAGATATTGCATGGAAGTAGGTGGGGGTTCATGACACTGGGGACAAACTCAACCAGTGAGGAATAGGGCCTGTGAAGAAATGCTCCATTCTCTACCCACTCCCAACCCCAGCCCTTGAGAAGTCTCTTCCACAAGGGTTTTCAGAGGTTCTCAGCAAGATCAAGGTCCAGTTTGCCACTTAGGTACTTAGGAATGTACATTTTGCTAGTTTTCCTCTCTTCTTTTGTTACTTCCTCACTTCTGTTTCTTGTGCTTAGCTCCCAGATAAAGTATTTGGTCTCATATCCTCACCTTAGAGTCTGCTTTTAAAGGGGGCCAAAGTAAGATAAAGCATATTTAGCACATATGTTGATTTCTGCCTTCTTATTTGAAATAAATTAGAGTAAGATAAAAGACCTCATGTCAAGTTTGTAGGCAGAAGCTAGGAGCCCTCTAAGGGTTGAGAAATATTTTTAAACATTTCTTTAAAAGCTTATAAATCTATATTGGGTGTTGTAAAGAATACACAAAAATCATATTTCTAGTAACCACTGTTATAGCCTGACCATGAAAGATTAGGTTTCCCTGTTAACATTTCTCAAATGCAAGTTAAAGATTGAACCCTTTGGAGATCCTTTTACTGAATGAATAAAGGGTCTGTCTCCATCATTTCCTTCAATCAATCTTCCTTCTGGAAGATGTGATAATCTTGCAAAAGCAAAAAGCAAAGCAAAGTGATTTATTTAAAAATGCCTACCAGGTGATAGCTGCCTTAGTTGTCTTTTCAGATATGGTAGCAGTCCAGAGTGTTTTCTGTGCTTTAAGCCTGAAATAAGTTCTGGAGAATAAAGAGAAATTTGCTTTACTGAGTTATGAGGTCTTGAGTACTGTGTGGGTACATGGCCACTCTCCTAAGCTTGAGAAACTTCTGAGAAATACACACTGTTATTATAAAATCTGGGTTTACTGAGGTAAGGGAGGTTCAGAGAAGCAAATCAAATGAAAAATAATGGTCAACGTTTGCAAATGTTTTGTAGTAAATGTGATAAAATTATGAAAGCAATCATCCTCCCTTTGTTCTGCGAATCTCCAATATACAGAGCGTGAAACTTGTTTCTTTTTCTTTAAGATTTTATTTATTTGAGAGAGAAAGAGAGAGCGAGCTTGGGTGAGAGAGAGTACAAGCTGGGAGGAAGAGCAGAGGAAGAGGGACAAGCAGACTCAACACTGAGTGCAGAGCCCAGCACAGGGCTTGGACTGACTACCCTGAGATCATGACCTGAGCCCAAACCAAAAGTCCAACGCTTAACTGAACACCAGGGTGCCCCTGATACTTGATCCTAAATAAGGAGCTTATCTCCAAGGGTCAAAAAATACTTCATTTCACAAAAGGCTATAAGGTTTTAAGTTATGACTGGTTTGCTTTCATCTCTTAAATTACTTTTCATTTTGAAAATGTCTTTCACATCCAATGCTTTCCAATATGCCCTATTCAACACCCAAGTTAGGTGTTGCTGTTTGTGGACAGGATATCTGTTTTGAAGTAAATGCCAGGTTTTATCAAGATCTGTTGCAATTGCTTTCTCATCGCTGTTTTCTATTTCTTTCTGGGAAGGTAAGATTGCACTCAGAAATCATGCAAACCTTATTTAAAAGACCTTATCATTTCCTGGTGCTGGCCCTCTCCTAAAACCAACTAGTGTCATGAAGCTACTGTGGTTTGCGGGTAATCGAAGCATATAAAGATGCCATATTCTATCAGAATCTTCAAAGTCTTACAGACTGGAAATTTGGATGTTGGTAATAGATTCAGATCTGATAATGGTTCACTGTCTTATTAGAGATGTAATTTCTTATTTGCTCTGTATCTCTTGTCACAGCCATAAAAGGGGGATAAAATGTATTTCCTTCTTCAGTTATATAAAGTCATCCTTATCAGCCATCGAAAGCATTTATTAAGTATTGGTTTATAAATGGAGCCAAGCTTGGCCGGCAGAGACAGATCATAACTTTCTCCAGAATATGGTTAATTTCCTTCAATGCACCACTGTGATAGACGAAATATATTTATGACACACAGGTAATTGAATAATAAACATGGGAATGAATAAGCATAATGTTCAGGTGTTTGCATTATGTAGAAGTAAAGAGTTTCTGAATTTATATGGGAACTAGTTGAGAGGAGTGTCCCGGTATGTTTTATGTTGAGCACAGTAATGGGAAACTTGTTTACTCACGCAATTAATCCGTGAGGGCTTTCTTGAGTATTCGGGGTTTTAAAAACAGTGATGACAGGTGGCAGTGATATGATGAGGTAGAATGCTACTGCAGGTGACAGTGACCTTGTGATTTCCTGAGCTCAATAAAGTGGTCCTTGGGGTGCATTGTGTGGCATATACACACAGAACAGGACAGACGAATCAAGAGATTCTCCTATTTCAAGGCTGAAGTGGGTGGAAGACTGAGGGGAAAGAAAATCTTTAATTCTGATGTGGTTTTCAACAAATTGTTATGCTCCTGGTAATAGTCCTAGATCCTGACTCTTCCGCCGTGCAGATTTATTTCAAAATGAATATATAACATCAAACCACCTATAATAAATAGCCTGGAAATAAGGAGGAAACCACGACATTGGTGTTTTAAAGAAATTAACTGAAATTGTAGGTAAAAAAAAAAAAGGTCTTATTTTGTTTATGGGTTCAAACTCTTTAGGAAAAATAGCTGGGCTGTTGTTGTTGTTGTTGTTGTTTTTTCCCCAGCTGCCTTAAAATATGAATTCAGGGGCGCCTGGGTGGCTCAGTGGGTTAAATCCTCTGCCTTCGGCTCAGGTCATGATCCCAGGGTCCTGGGATGGAGCCCCGCATCGGGCTCTCTGCTCAGCAGGGAGCCTGCTTCCCCCTCATCTCTACCTGCCTCTGCCTACTTGTGATCTCTCTCTCTGTAAAATAAATAAATAAAATCTTTAAAAAATATATGACCTTCAAATTACTACTTGAGACAATAAGATTTTTCCAACAGTAAAGCTTCTTTCTTTACAAACCTTCTATGAAATTCAAGAGGTATAAAATTTCATTTGAAGAAGGCAAACGCTTATATGAGAGGGGAAGTAAGGAGCAGTCAATGGAAATGTACAATTTTCAGATAAGAAGAAAAGTCAAGAGAAATGGGGCTTGCACTGTGTAAAAGGAGGATCATATGATTTTGTTTGCACATCATGTATAAAGAAAGGAACCAGAATTTTGAAAAGGCAACAGAAACCTCATCTCCAGTTTCTCTGTTCTCAAACAGTCTGGGCAGACAGAATAGCCTTGAAATTCAGACACAGTATATACCTAACAAGTCATTGAGTCTTAAGTATTTTAATAACTACCCTGAGTCATCTAAAGTAAAATTGCTGGAAAGGTTCATTGATTATCAAGAATTTCCTTTCAACTCCCCTTTTGGCATGCATTGGTCATAGATTCATGTATCCACCACCCCAATCAGGATATAGAACAGTTCTGTTAGCCCCCCAAAATGACCTCGTTAGCCTTTTATAGTCATACTTTTCTTTCCCTCCCAACTTCGGGTGTCCACTGATCTTGTCTTTCCAGAATGTCTTAAAATTGGATTCACACAGTAGTCACCTTTATTGACTTCCTTTGTTCACTAGCATAATGCCTTTGAGGTTCATTAACGTTATTCCATTTATCAATAGTTTGTTCCTTTTTATCGCTGAATAGTATTCCATCACATGGGTCTAAGAGTTTGTTTATCCATTCACCATTGGAAAAACACATAGATTATTCACAGTTTGGGGCAATTACAAATAGAGCTATCACATATATTCACATACTCATTTTGGTATAAACATAAGTTTTCGTTTCTCTTGGGTAAATACCAAGGAGTAAGAGAGCTGGGTTACATTATGAGTGTGTGTTTAATTCTAAGAAACTGCCAAACCATTTTCCAGAGTGACCATACTGTAGCATTTTGTACTTCCAGTAGCAATGTATGAGGGTTCCCAGTGCTCCACAGCTTTGCCAGCAACTGATATTGTCCATATTTTTTAAGCCATTATAATATGTAATGGTATTCCTCATGGATTTAGTTGGCATTTCCCTAATGTTTAAAGATGTACAACATCTTTCCATGTATTTAGCATCCTTATTTGTTTATTGGTGAGGTGTATGTTCTAGTACTTTACAAAATGTTTTGAAATTTATATTGAAATAATTGCAAATTCACATGTAGTTGTAACAAATAATGTGGAGAAGTCCTTTTCTTCTTTTTTCTTCCTCTGAAAGTTTTATTGTTTTATGTTTAAATCCATTGTCCATTTTAAGTAAATCAGTGCATAAAATGTAAAGTTTAGGGAAAGGCTCATTTTTTGTTTTTGGAGGGCAAATTGCTCCCGCATTTACTCCTTTCTTCCTTCCTTATAAATATTTATTTATTTTAGAGAGAGAGAGCCAGTGCACATGGATGGGGGGTGGTGCAGAAGGAGAGGATCTTCAAGCCAGCTCCCCACTGAGTGCAGAGGCCAACGAGGGATTTGATGCCATGACTCATGAGATTGTGACCTTAACTGAAACCAAGAGTCAGGACTCCAACTCATGACCCCAAGATCAAGAGTTGCATGCTTTACCAACTTATCCATCTAGGTGCCCCACTCCCACATTTCTTGAAAATGCTCTTTTCCCTATGTTGAACTGCATCTGTACCTTTGTCAAAAATTAGTTGATTATATTTGTGTTGGAGATATTATTTGTGTTCTCTGTTATAACCCATTGATCTAGGTAGCTATCTCTCCCAACACTACAGACTATCTTGATTACTGGTACCATATAGTAAGCCTTAATATTTGCTAGAGTGAATCTTCCCACTTAGTTCTTTTTTATCAAGATTATTTCAGCTATTCTAGGGAATGTGCCTTTCCCTGTGAATTTTAGAATAAGCTTATAATAAGCTTGTCTATGTCTATAAAAATAACTTGCATGCATTTTGTTAAGAATTTTCTTAACCCAGTATATCATTGAAGAGAGAATTAACATTTTACTCTCTTGAACCTTCAAATTCATGAACATGGTATGTCTTTCATGTATTAGGTCTTCTTTGATTCCTTTATCAGCATTAAAATTTTCAACATATAGATCCTACACACATTTTGTTAACTGTATACTTAATTCTTTCATTGCTTTTTAGTAATTTTTGTAATATGATGTTTTTAAGTTGGGTTTCTGCATGCTCTTCTTAATATAGAGTTATGTAATTTGTTTTTGTGTTTTCATCTTATATCCCATGGCCTTAAAAACTCACTAGATCTAGGAGGTTTTTAGAAAGAGCAGCTTCTTTTTTTCTTTCTTCTTTTTGATCTGTATGTTTTTTTTTTTTATCTTGCCTTAATGAATTGGCTGAAATTTCCATCACTATGTTGGGTAACATCAGTAAGGCAGACATCCTTTATTTTATTTCTGATCACATAGGAAAGCATTCATTCTTTCATCATTAAGTATAATGTTAGCCATAGAATTTTTGCAGATGCTGTTTATCAAGTTAAGGAAGTTGTTCTGTTTCTATTTTACTGTCAGTTTTATAATGGATAGATGTTGAAGTTAATCAAATGCCTTTTCTTCATCAGTTGATAAGATCATGAGGTTTTTCTTCTTTAGCCTGTTAATATGGCTGAATACAATGTGTTTTTTTCTGAATATTGACCAAACATGCATCCTGGGAATTCTCTCCTATTAGTCATGGTGTTTCATTCTTTCTACACATTGTTAAATTTTAATTTGTAATATTTTGTTGAGGATTTTTTAATCAAAGCTCATGAGAGCTATTGATTTATGGTTTTATTTTTTTGGTACATTCTTCATCTAGTTTTGGTATCAGAGTCCTAATAGTTTCATAAGATGAACTGGGAAGTGTTTCCACCTCTTCTGTTTTCTGTAAGGGATTGTGTAAAATTAGAGGTAATTCTTTTTAAACATTAGGGAGAATTTTGCAGTGAAACCATTTGGACATAGATATTTAAGTTTGAGAGTTTCAAAAATTACAAATTCAGTTTCCTTTAATAGTTATAGGGCAATTCAAGATTTTATTTATCTATTTTTAGAGAGAGAGGGAGAGCACAGGGAGGGGCTGAAGGTGAGGGGAAGAATCCCAAGCAGACTCCATGCTGAGTGTAGAGCCTGACAGGGGACTCAATCGCAGGACCCTGAGATCATGAACTGAACTGCAACCAAGAGTAGGATGCTTAACTGACTAGCCACCCAGGTGCCCCAATGGTTACAGGGCAAATTGAATGAAGAGTTTAATACTAGATGAGCTCAGGTAGTTTCCATTCTTCTAAGAATTGATCCATTTCATCTAAATTGTCAAATTTATGTGTGTAGAGTTGTTTCAGATATGTAATTATCATTTTGATGCCTGTAATGATATTCACTCTTTCATTCCTAATTTTGTTATTTATGACTTTTCATATTTTTCCTTTGCCAGGTCTGGCTAGAGGTTTATCAATTGCACTGATCTTTTCAAAGTATCAGCTCTGGGTTTTTTTTTTTTTAAAGATTTTATTTATTTATTTGACAGACAGAGATCACAAGTAGGCAGAGAGGCAGGCAGAGAGAGAGAGGAAGGGAAGCAGGCTCCCTGCTGAGCAGAGAGCCCGATGCGGGGCTCAATCCCAGGACCCTGAGACCATGACCTGAGCCAAAGGCAGAGGCTTGACCCACTGAGCCACCCAGGTGCCCCAGCTCTGTGTTTCATTTATTTTTCTTTATTGTTATCATTTTTCCAATTTCATTGGTTTTTGCTTTGATCTTATTTCCTTCCTTCTCATTTTGGGTTTATTTTTCTCTACATTTTTTAGGTAAGATCTTAGATTATTGATTAGGAGACTTTTCCTCTTTTTCTATTGTACACATTTAGTGCTGTAAATTTACCTCCTATCACTTTTTTTGCTATATCCCACAAATTTTGATATGTTGTATTTTCATTTTTATTCAGGAGTGCAAAGTATTTTTAAAATTTTTCCTTGAGACCTGTCATTGAACAGTGACTTACTTAGGAGTGGGGTTTTTAGTTTCCAAGTGTTCAGAATTTCTCTGATATCTTTCTGTTATTGATTTATAGTTTGATTTTTGTGGTTAGAGACTATACTGTATCATTTCAGTATTTTTAAATTTGTTCAGTGAACTGTTTTATGTTCCACTGACACTTGAAAAGAATGTGGATTCTGTTGTTGGGTAAAATGTTCAGTGTTCATTAGATGTCTTCATTGTTGGTGCTTCTGAGTTTTTCAATACCTTTGCTTATTTTCTATCTAATTGTTCTAACAGTTGTTGAGTGAAGGATGTTGAAATCTCCAGTCTTAATTTACTCCTTTCAGTTCCATCAATTTATGTCCTTGTATTTTTTGCTGCTCAGTTGTTTGATACATATACATTTTACTATATCTTCTTAGTAAATTGAATTTTTAATGATCACATAATGATAATTTCTGTTTCTGCTAAGTTTCTTTACTCTGAATTTCACTTTGTCTAAAATAAATGTGGCCACTCCACTTTCTTTTGATGAATGTTACCATGATATATCAATTTGTTTATATCATATTTGAAGAGTTTTTTGTGGGGAGCATATAGGTAGGTCATAGTGTTTAATGTATTCTACTAATCTTTATTATTTCTATACTATTTACATTAAATGCAATTATTGAGATATTAAGGTTCAAATCTGCTGTTTTATTTTTTTTTCTGCTTGCTCTCTGTTTTATTTCTATTTTCTTTTTTCTACTTTCTTGTGGATTACTTGAGCCTATTTTTAATTTTTTTTTAGAGAAAGAGATAAAGAGAGCAAGCAGGAGCTAGAGGAGAGGCAGAGGGAGAGAGGGAGAGAGAGAATCTCAAGCAGGCTCCATGCCCAGCATGTAGTCTGATGTAGGGCTTGATCCCATGACCCCGAGATCATGACCTGAGTTGAAATTAAGACTCAGATGCTTAACTAACTGAGCCACCCAAGCGTCCCTATGTGAACTTATTTTATAATCCATTTTGATATATCTACACTGATTTTGAGTGGTTTTTTTTGCACAGCATTTTTAATTGTTGCTCTAAGTATCATGTTATAAACTCAACTTATCAGTCTACTGATGTTGACATTTTACTGCTTTTTTCTAAAAAGATTTTATTTATTCATTTGAGATAGAAAGATAAAGAAAAAGAACATGAGCAGGGGGAGAGGCAGAGGGAGAGGGAGAAGCAGACTCCTCCCTGAGCTGGGAGCCCTATGGATGTGGGGCTTCATCTCAGGAGCTGGAGATCATGACCTGAGCAGAAGGCAGATACTTAACCATCTGAGCCAGTCAGGTGCCCCAGACATTTGACTGGTTTAAGTGAAGTGTAGAAACCTTACTTTTCTTTACCTTCCTCCCTTTTTAATACAATTATCTTATACATTTCGTACATACGCATTTAAAGCCATATCGGGCATTGTTATAATTTTACTTCAGTCATCAAACAAATTCTTGAATGCTCAAGAGAACTAAAGTCTGTGGATTTACCTGTATTTTCTGATCCTGTGTTTTTTCTTCCCTCTTGGTGACTGAAGATTCCTTCTTTAGTCATTTTCTTTCTCTTTAGCCATTTTTTTAGAGTAGGTATGCTTGGTGACAAATACTCTCAGTTTTCCTTCATTATTTCCTTTTTACTCCTGAGGGATATTTTCACTGGATATAGGACTGTGGCTTTATAGTTTTGTTTGTTTGTTCATTTTAGCACTGGAGAAATGCTGTACAACTTTCTCTGGCTTCTGTGTTCTTTGATGAGAAATCCTTTGTCATTTGAACTGTTCTCCCACTATCCGGGTAGTTGTTTCTCCATCACTGATTTCGAGATTGTTTCTTGTCTTCGGTTTTGAAATGTTTGACTTGTGCCTGTATGTGGCTTTCTTTGTGATTCCCTCAAGGTCTTGAATCTAGCTCTATGCCTTTTGCCAAAATTGGGAAGTATTCAGCAGTTATTTCATCAAGAGTTTTTTTCAGCCCCACCCTATGTCTCCTTGGTTTCTGAGACTTTGATGACATAGTGTTAGACCTTTTTTTTTTTTTCCTCTGAGAGTCTGTTACTTTCTTTCAGTATGTTTTCTTTCTGTTGTTTAGACTGTATAACATCTGTTTTTCTGTCCTCAAGTTCAGCAATTCTTCTCTACTTGCCTTCCATACTGCTCTTGATCCCATCCATCGTGTTTTCATGTATAACTTATAAAGTTTATATGTGGTTCTTCTTTATAGCATCTATTTCTGTGCTGTGATTTTCAGTTACTTTACTAAGACTTGATATTTTTCATTTCAAGAGTGTTCATGAATGTGTCTTGAGTGTGTTTATAATTTCTTATTTGAGTAATTTTATGATGGCTGCTTTAAAATCTTTGTCAGATAATTCGAATGCATCTGTCATTTTTTAAATTTATTTTCAGCATAACAGTATTCACTGTTTTTGCACCATACCCCATGTGCCATGCAATCCGTGCCCTCTCTAATACCCATCACCTGGTTCCCCCAACCTCCCACCCCCCCGCCCCTTCAGACCCCTCAGATTGTTTTTCAGAGTCCATACTCTCTCATGGATCACCTTCCAATTTCCCCCAACTCCCTTCTCCTCTCTAACTCCCCTTGTCCTCCATGCTATTTGTTATGCTCCACAAATAAGTGAAACCATATTATAATTGACTCTTTCTGCTTGACTTATTTCACTCATCATATCTCTTCCAGTCCCATCCATGTTGCTACAAAAGTTGGGTATTCATCCTTTCTGATGGAGCCATAATACTCCATAGTGTATACAGACAACATGTTCCTTATCCATTTGTCCGTTGAAGGGCATCTTGGTTCTTTCCACAGTTTGGCGACTGTGGCCATTGCTGCTATAAACATTGGGGTACAGATGGCCCTTCTTTTCACTACATCTGTATCTTTGGGGTAAATACCTAGTAGTGCAATTGCAAGGTCATAGGGAAGCTCTATCTTTAATTTCTTGAGGAATCTCCACACTGTTTTCCAAAGTGGATGCACCAACTTGCATTCCCACCAACAGTGTAAGAGGGTTCCCTTTTCTCCATATCCCCTCCAACACATTTTGTTTCCTGTCTTGCTAATTTTGGCCATTCTAACTGGTGTAAGGTGATACCTCAATGTGGTTTTAATTTGATTCTCCCTGATGGCTAGTAATGATGAACATTTTTTTCATGTGTCTGATAGCGATTTGTATGTCTTCATTGGAGAAGTGTCTGTTCATATCTTCTGCCCATTTTTTGATATGATTATCTGTTTTGTGTGTGTTGAGTTTGAGGAGTTTTTTATAGATCCTGGATATCAACCTTGTGTCTGTACTGTCATTTGTAAATATCTACTACCATTCCGTGGGTTGCCTCTTTGTTTTCTTGACTGTTTCCTTTGCTGTGCAGAAGCTTTTAGTCTTGATGAAGTCCCAAGAGTTCACTTTCGCTTTTGTTTCCTTTGCCTTTGGAGACATATCTTGAAAGAAGTTGCTGTGGCTGATATCGAAGAGATTACTGCCTATGTTCTCCTCAAGGATTTTGATGGATTCCTGTCTCACGTTGAGGTCTTTTATCCATTTTGAGCTTATCTTCGTGTGTGGTGTAAGAGAATGGTTGAGTTTCATTCTTCTACATATACCTGTCCAGTTTTCCCAGCACCATTTATTGAAGAGACTGTCCTTTTTCCACTGTACATTTTTTCCTGTTTTGTCGAAGATTATTTGACTGTAGAGTTGAGGGTCCATATCTGGGCTCTCTACTCTGTTCCACTGTTTTATGTGTCTGCTTTTATGCCAGTATCATGCTGTCTTGGTGATCACAGCTTTGTAGTAAAGCTTGAAATCAGGTAACGTGATGCTGCCAGTTTTATTTTTGTTTTTCAGCATTTCCTTAGTGCTTCGGGGTTTCTTCTGATTCCATGCAAATTTTTGGATTATTTGATCCAGCTCTTTGAAAAATACCGGTGGAATTTTGATCAGAATGGCATTAAAAGTATAGATTGCTCTAGGCAATATAGACATTTTAACAATGTTTATTCTTCCAATCCAAGAGCATGGAATGGTCTTCCATCTTTTTGTGTCTTTTTTCAATTACTTTCATGAGTGTTCTGTAGTTCCTCACTACAGATCCTTTACCTCTTTGGTTAGCTTTATTCCCAGGTATCTTATGGTTCTTGGTGCTATAGTAAATGGAATCGATTCTCTAATTTCCCTTTCTATATTTTCATTATTAGTGTATGAGAAAGCCACTGATTTCTGTACATTGACTTTGTATCCTGCCACGTTTCTGAATTGCTGTATGAGTTCTAGTAGTTTGGGGTGGAGTCTTTTAGGTTTTCCATATAAAGAATCATGTCACCTGCGAAGAGAGAGAGTTTGACTTCTTCATTGCCAATTTGGATACCTTTTATTTCTCTCTGTTGTCTGATTGCTGTTGCTAGGACTTCTAATACTATGTTGAACAAGAGTGGTGAGAGTGGGCATCCTTGTCGTGTTCCTGATCTCAATGGGAAGGCTGCAAGATTTTTCCCATTGAGGATGATACTTGCTGTGGGTCTTTCATAGGTAGATTTTATGACGTTCAGGAATGTTCCCTCTATCGTCATACTTTGAAGTGCTTTAATCAGGAACGGATGCTGGATTTTGTCAAATGCTTTTTCTGCATCAATTGAGAGGACCATGTGGTTCTTCTCTCTTCTCATATTAATTTGTTCTATCATGCTGATCGATTTGCGAATGTTGAACCATCCTTGTAGCCCAGGAATGAATCCCACCTGGTCATGGTGGATAATCTTTTTAATGTGCTATTGGATCCTGTTTGCTAGGATCTTTTTGATAATCTTAGCATCCATATTCATCAGTGATACTGGTCTGAAATTCTCCTTTATGGTAGGGTCTTTGCCTGGTTTGAGGATGAGGGTAATGCTGGCTTCATAGAAAGAGTCTGGAAGTTTTCCTTCTACTTCTATTTTTTTGAAACAGCTTCAGGAGAATAGGTGTTATTTCTTCTTTGAAAGTTTGGTAGAATTCCCCAGGGACTCCATCAGGTCCTGGGCTTTTGTTTTTTTGGGAGATTTTTGATCACTGCTTCAATCTCATTACTAGATATTGGTCTATTCAGGTTGCCAATTTCTTTCTGGTTCAAATTTGGGAGTTTATAGTTTTCCAGGAATGCATCCATTTCATCTAGGTTGCTTAGCTTATTGGCATATAACTGTTGATAATAACTTCTGATGATTGTTTCTACTTCCTTGGTGTTAGTTATGATCTCTCCCTTTTCATTCATAATTTTATTAATTTGGTCTTTCTCTCTTTTCTTTTTGATTAGTGTGACTAATGGCTTATTGATCTTATTGATTCTTTCAAAAAACCAGCTTCTAGTTTCATTGATACATTCTACTATATCTCTGGTTTCTACCTCATTGATCTGTGCTCTTATCTTGATTATTTCCCTTCTTATGTGTGGAGTTGGTTTGATTTGTTGTTGATTCTCCAGTTCTTTAAGGTGCAGAGATAGCTGGTGTGTTTTGGATTTTTTAATTTTTTTGAGGGAGGCTTGGATAGCTATGTATTTTCCCCTTAGGACCACCTTTGCTGTATCCCATAGGTTTTGGACGGAAGTGTCTTCATTCTCATTGATTTCCATGAATTGTTTCAGTTCTTCTTTGATCTCCTGGTTGATCCAAGCATTCTTAAGCAAGGTGGTCTTTAGCTTCCAGGTGTTTGAGTTCCTTCTGAACTTTTCCCTGTGATTGAGCTCCAGTTTCAACACATTGTGATCTGAGAATATGCAGGGAATAATCTCAGTCTTTTGGTATGCATTGAATCCTGATTTGTGACCCAGTATGCAGTCTATTCTTGAGGAGGTTCCATGTGCACTTGAGAAGAATGAGTATTCTGTTGTTTTAGGATGGAATGTTCTGTATATATCTATGAGGTCCATGTGGTCCAATGTGTGATTCAATGCTCTTGTTTCTTTATTGATTTTCTGCTTCGATGATCTATCTATTTCTGAAAGAGGTGTGTTAAGATCTCCTACTATTCATTTATTCATATCAATATGACTCTTTATCTTGATTAACAGTTTTCTTATGTAATTGGCTGCTCCCATATTGGGGCATAGATACTTAGAATTGTTAGATCATCTTGGTGTATAGTCCCTTTAAGAATTATGTAGTGTCCTTCTGTATGTCTGACTACAGTCTTTAGTTTAAAATCTAATTTATCTGATATGAGAATCGCTACCCCAGCCTTCTTTTGAGGCCCGTTGGCATGAAAGATGCTTCTCCATCGCTTCACTTTCAGTCTGGGTGTATCTTTAGGTTCAAAATGGGCCTCTTGTAGACATATATGGATGGGTCCTGTCGTTTTATCCAATCTGCAACCCTGTGCCATTTTATGGGTGCATTTAGGCCATTCACATTGAGAGTGATTATTGGTAGATACATTTTTATTGACATCATGTTACCTTTGAAGACTTTCTTTCTGTAGATTGTCTCAATATTTCTGTTCATTGCTATTATTAGGATTTTTCCTGTTTTATAGAACCCCCCTTAATATTTCCTGCAGTGTTGGCTTGGGGGTTGCATAGTCTTTTAAGCCTTGCCGGTCTTGAAAACTCTTTATCACTCCATCCATTCTGAATGTCAGTCTTGTTGGATAAAGTATTCTTGGCTGCATGTTCTTCTCATTTAGTGCCCTGAATATATCTTGCCAGCCCTTTCTGGCTTGCCAGGTCTCTGTGGACAGGTCTGAAGTTATTCTGATGGGCTTTCCTCTCTAAGTAAGAAGCCTCTTTGTCCTAGCGGCTTTGAAGAAATTATATCTATAATTATGATTCCTCAATTTGACTATCAGGTGCCTAGATGTTTTTTTGGAATCTATATTCTTGGGTGGAGACTGTTAGGCGTCTAGTACATGAACGCTGGTTCCATTCGTGAGATTGGGAAAATTTTCATGAAGAACTTGTTCACTATATCGTCTAGACGTCTTTCTTTCTCCTCCCCTTCAGGGATTCCAATAATCCTGATGTTGGAACGTTTCATGGCATCATTTATTTCCCTGATTCTGTTTTTGTGGCTTCTAAGCTGTTTGTTCCAGACTTCCTCCTGATCCTTTCTCTGTATCTGTTTGTCCTCCAGATCACTAATTCTATCTTCTGTCTCAGTTACCCTAGCTTTGAGAGAATTTAGATTAGATTGGAATTCTTTGAGAGCATTGTGAACCTCATCCCTGGTAGCTTTCAGCTTTGCCCTAACATTGTGAACATCATCTCTGGTTGCTTTCAGTTTGGCCCTAATCAATTCCATTTGGTCATCCATGGCTTTCTCCAACCTAGCTATTGCCTGGATAATTGTTACCCTGAGTTCTCTTTCCGACATATTGTCTATGTTGATAGCCATTAGCTCTGTTGCAGAAGGCCCATCCTCTGTATTTTTCTTCTGTTGGGCATTCCTCCTACTAGTCATTTTGGTGAGAGATGACTGAACAGATGTAGCTGGATGTATCAACCATGGTGCAGTCAAGGTGCACCCTGGAACACTTCTGAGCAATCAGGATTCCCCACCCAAATGAGAGAAAAAAGAAAAAGAAAAAAAGAGAGAGAGAGAGAGAGAGAGAGAGAGAGAGACAGGAAAGAAAGGGAAGATAAAAGAGAAGGTTTAGCTCAAATGGGCCCCAAGGTAAGATTTATGAAGTACACAAACAAAAACAGACAGACAAAAAGATTGATGAAAGTATATGACAAGAGAAAAAAATATATATATATAAACAAATCAAGGAAGAACCTCGTCAAAAAGAATCCCAAGTGTAAGATTTACATACTATCAGGACAAACACAAAAACACAGAAACACTTGTGGAAGAAAAAGATGGGAGAGTGGTTATAAATTCTCAGTGTGGGTGAGGAAGGTTGTTTTGATTCTTCCTGGATGCATCTTGATATCTTTGTTAAAGGACTCAACTTCCCTAAGATAAAGGGGGGTTAAAAATTGGTTTACTTATAGAGGTAGTATTGATTGGGGAAAGGGGATTACTTTGAAGTTTAACTCTATATGAATATTAGAAAGTAAAATTTTAAAAGGAATAAACTAGACTAAACTAAGCTAAAATTAAAAAAAAATTTAAAACATAGAAATGCAAAAGAAAAACACAGGTGTATGTATCAAAAAGTTCAGGATAGAAGGTTATTATGGAATTTGATGTACTGGACAGCTCACTGTGATGGTAAATAGGTTAAATAATTATCTATATATATATATATAGTGGGAACAAATTAAAAATAAAAGTTGTCCTATGAAGAAGTGGTGGTTGTTCTCTTGTAGTCTTTCTTTTTTTTTTTTTTCCTTTTCTGGTTGGTTTTCTGGGGGAGGGGCCTGCCACGTGTGTTTTCAGTCAATGATGTTCTTTGAGTTAAGTCCTTCTGCCCACCTTAAGGGGGTGGGCTCTGAGGAAACCAGTTTTTTCAGGCTTTTGTTCTCTGGAGGTTTTTATGTTTGTTCACTTTTTTTTTTTCCTCTCACCTTGACCGCTTTTGATGGTTTTTGTAGGTTTAGAGAAAGCAAACTGCACCCTGACCTCCCTCTCAGAGAGAAGCCTCAGTCTGCTCTCTGTGGGTGTTGCAGAGCCCATATAAATTCCCCCTTGGCCACTGGCAGAGGAAGTTCTAAGTCGCAGTCCCTGGGGATGCAGGATCTTCTGCTTGTACCCAAAACCACGGCAGCGGCGGCTGTCTGAGAAGCTCCAGACCGCCAGAAAGGTTCCAAGCAAGGATCGCACACAGGTTTTCCCGCTGGCCTGGGCTGGGAGTGCCTGGTCTTTCTGGGTCTAAGAGCACCCGGCTTGCATGCACCTCTCTCAGGGGATGCTGTGGGTCGCGCGCCTCTCAGGCTCTGAGAGCGGGGCGCAGGTCGGAAAGCACCAGGCTGGGTCTTCCTGCATCTCTCTCAGGGGAGGATGAGGGGTGTGCATGTCTCACGCTCTGTAGTAGGGCTCAGCATTCTGCCGTCTGGCGAGGCTCCCAATCCCTCACAGGAGCTGGACCCCACGCAATCTCGGGCGCATTGGCGGCTCAGGGACCAAAACCTGGTTTCTCCACCACACTCTCTCTGGCTCAGCGCCAGGGGAGGCTATCCTGGGTCTGGGGACTTAAGCCCCTGTCCCTAGCCGCCCCGATTCCCACAACCCCCCCCCCCCCCCCGTGATCCTTTGCTCTTTTGGCGTGCTTTCAACTAGTCTCCAAGTTAATGCTGGTCCCCAGATGCAGGGCACTCTCATATTAGGGGTATTACTTTCCAGTGGGTCGCCTCTGGTGGCTCCCTCCCTCTTTTGTTTATCTTCCAATATAAGTCTGACGTTTCCACTCTGCTTTACCTGGCGTCTTCTGCCCTGTAGAGATCCAGACGTGTATAATTCTGATCTCAGGCTGATTTCATGGGTGATCGGAGTTCTTTGGTAGGTAATCAGCTCACTTTAGGGTACAGGTTGAAAAGGCGCCTCCTCCTACTTCCCTGCCATCTTGTCTCCCCCCTGCATCTGTCATTTTTGCAGGGAATTCTGTTGGTTATGTTTTTCTCATCCAGTTTGAGATCTTCTTGGTTCCTGGTTATGTTATTTTTTTTTTTTTCTATTGTAACCCAGACATTTTGGCCATTATATGAGACTGCATTGTATATAAACCTTTTGTTTTAGGGAGACTTCTCTGACACCTCAGATTGGAAGGGAGAGCACTGTCTCATTACTGCTGGTTGCAGGCTGAAGTCTAGTTTCCCCCACATAGCCTTTCTTGACACTGAAGTGGAGGGAACTCATCATTATTGCTTAGGAAGAAAGCAACTTCCCACTAGGCCTCCACTGATATCTCCCTGGCTATGATTGGTAGGAGTGCCTCATGAGTACTCCCAAGATGATCTCCAGTGACACCAGTGAGATAGGCCACTTTGTTACCACTAAGCCATATTATAAATCTCAATTCTCCACTCAGGCCCCTGTACCATTTCAGTGGGGGGGATGAGAGGTGCCTGGTCCCTACCAGGTGGTGGAGGAAGTTGAGGGTCCCCACCTGGTTTCTACTCACTCCATGATTTGGATTTGGGGGTGGGGTGGCACATGTACTCCTTGGTGTGGATTAAAGTACCAGCTTCTTCCTTGACATTCTCTGATACCACAGCTGCATGGAGGTTGGAATGCTTCAGAACTTGGTGAAGTTGGAAGTCGAGGCTTCCTATTTAGGCATTGCTGGCATGGGTAGAGGTCAGGCCACGGTTTTTTCCCAGTGATGTCTGGCTATATTAGAACAGTTCTTTTCTGGGATGCCTGGATGGCTCAGTTGTTAAACATCTGAGTTTGGCTCAGGTCATGATCCCAGGGTCTGGGATCAAGTCCCATATTGGGCTCCCTGTTCAACAGGAAGCCTGCTGCTCCCTCTTCCACTTCCCCTGCTTGTGTTCCCTCTCTCACTCTCTTTCTCTCTCTCTGTCAAATAAATAAATAAATATTTTTTTAAAGAAGTTATTTTCTACAAGTCTATCTGTTACTAAGCTGCCTCTTCCTACCTTTTAGGCTAACAAGAGTATGCTTTTTTCTTTTCTCTTTTAACTGTGCCCATTGACATTTCCTGGTTGGTAGCTTCTCCAGTACCCAGTCTGATATGGATGAGGCACAAAGAAAACTCAGGGAACTTACCACAATGTCTCTCCTGGGTCCTAAGGTTTTTAAGTGATCTGCATTTTTCTCTCCATCTTGCAGAGAGAGCTCAGTTTGTTATACACATAATATGCACAGTCTCTACTTGTACTTGGTGGGAGGAATAGAAAAAGCATGTCTACTCCATATTCCCACATGTAGGTCTATTTTTTTTTTAAAGATTTTATTTATTTATTTGAAGGACAGAGATCACAAGTAGGCAGAGAGGCAGGCAGAGAGAGAGAGAGAGGGAAGCAGGCTTCCTGCGGAGCAGGGAGCCCGATGCGGGGCTCGATCCCAGGACCCTGAGATCATGACCCGAGCCGAAGGCAGCAGCCCAAACCACTGAGCCACCCAGGCGCCCCTGTAGGTCTATTTTTGAGCTCTGTTCTATTACATTGCTCTACATGTCTGTCCATCTGCCAGTGCTATACTTTCTTAATTACTATAACTGTATAATAAGCCTTAAATTCAGGTGTCATAATTCATCTCACTTTTTCATCTTGTCCCCAAATTGTTTGTTATTCTAGTATTTTGCCCTTCCATATGGATTTTAGGACTAGCGTCTATATTGATAGAAATATTCTGGGATTTTGATTGGAATTGCAATGAATTAGTAGGACCATTTGGGAAGAATTGATGTCTTTCCTATGTTGAGTCTTCCAACCCATGAACATGGACTATCATTCCTTTTATTTAGGTCTCCTTGAATTTCTTTCATTGGCGTTTTGTAGTTCTTAACATATAGGTGTGTGTACTTTATAGATTTATACCTAATTATTTTATGTTTTACAACTATTATAAGTTGCATTGTTGAAAAATCTTTTATTTTCGATTGTACATTTTCATTGTATGTAAATGTGATTGATTTTCGAGTGTTAATCTTGTAACTTGCAATCTGCTAACCTTAATTTATTAGTTCTAGTGGGATATTTTTATAGATCCTTAGTATTATATAGGTTGACAATAAAGTTGCTTATAAGTATGTGCAGTTTTTTTCTCCCTTCCCAGTTTGTGGGCCTTTGGTATCTTCTTACCTTTGTACACTGGCTAACAAGTCAGGTGTGATTTTGGATAGTAACAGAGGGCCATCACTGCCCTGTCCTGATCTTCAGTGAAAGTACTTTCATGATGAAGTATGGTGTTAGCCATATGTTTTTTGTATATGCCCTTAATCACACTGTAGAAGTTCCCTCCTATTACTAGTTAGCTGAGGATTTCTGTCATGAATGGGTTTTATACTTTTTCCCAATCCTCTTCTTTATCAGTTGATGTGATTATGTGACTTTCAACTTTAAGTTGTGCATATGGTGAATTGCATTGATTTATTTTTGAATATGGAATCAACCCTGCATTTTGAGGGTAAATTCCACTTGATTGTGGCATAATAGTCTTTTTATATATTGCTCTGCTAATTTTCTGAGCATTTTTATGCCTATGTTCATGAGGGACATCGGAATATAGTTTTGGTTTTTTTAGTTTTAGAGTAATGCAAGTATCATAAAATTTATTATGAAAAGTTTCATCTTCTCCTATTTCCTGGAAAAGATTTTGTAATATTGGCATTACTTTTTGTTTTAATGTTTGGTAAAATTCACCAGTGAAACTACATAGGCCTGGAATTTTCATTTTTGGAATATTTTACCTAGGGATTAAGTCTCTTTAATAGTTACATAACAATTCAGGATATATATTTCATCTTGAGTGAGTTTGAGTAGTCTGTAGTTTCCAAGAAATTGATCCATTTAATTTTAATTGTCAAATTTATATGAATAGAGTTAATTAAAGTATTCCCTGTTATCCTTTTAATATCTGTTATCTTTAGCTATATTCCCTCTTTCATTCTTGATATTGGCCACTTGTGCTTTCTCTCTTTTTCCTCTTATTTTTTTAATATTAAAATTTTTAAATTCTTACGTTAGTCATTGTACAGTACGTCATTATTTTTTGATGTAGTGTTCCATGATTCATTGTTTGCATATATAACCCCCAGTGCTCCATGCAGTCTATGCCCTCCTTAATACTCACCACCAGGCTCACACATCCCCACCCCCTTCTATAACCCTCAGTTTGTTTACCGGAGTCCGTAGTCTCTCATGGTTTGTCTCCCATTCCAATTTCTTCCCCTTCATTTTTCCCTTCTCCTAATGTCCTCCATGCTATTCCTTATGTTCCACGAATAAGTGAAACCATATGATAATTGACTTAATTTCACTTAGCATTATCTCCTCCAGTCCCATTCATGTTGATGCAAAAGTTGGGTAATCATGCTTTCTGATGTCTGAGTAATATTCCATTGTGTATATGGACCACATCTCCTTTATCCATTCCTCTGTTGAAGGGCATCTTGGCTCTTTCCACAGTTTGGCTATTGTGGACATGGCTGCTACGAACATTGGGGTGAATGTGGCCTTTCTTTTCACTATACTTGTATCTTTGTGGTAAATACCCAGTAGTGCAAATGCTGGGTCATAGGATAGCTCTATTTTTAATTTTTGGTGGAACCTCCACCCTGTTTTCCTCAGCGACTACACCAATTTGCATTCCCACCAACAGTGTAAGAGGTTTCCCTTTTCTCCACAACTTCTGCAATATTATTGTTTTTTGTTTCATTGCTTTTTGCCATTCTAACTTGTGTAAGGTGGTATCTCCATGTGGTTTTGATTTGAATTTCCCTGATGGCTAATGATGATGAACACTTTTTCATGTGTCTGTTAACCATTTGTATGTCTTCTTTGGAGAAGTGTCTGGTCATGTCTTCTGCCCAATTTTTGACTTGATTATCTGTGGGGTTTTTTTTTTTTTTTGGGGGGGGGTGTTGAGTTTGAGAAGTTCTTTATAGATCTTGGATACCAGCCCTTTGTCTGTAGTATTATTTGCAAATATCTTCTGCCATTCCATGGGTTGCCTCTTTGTTTTATTGACTGTTATCTTTGCTGTGCAGAAGCTTTTATCTTGATGAAGTCCCAAAAGTTCATTTCTGCTTTTGTTTCCCTTGCTTTGGAGATGAGTCTTGAAAGAAGTTGCTGAGGCCAGTGTTGAAGAGGCTACTGCCTATGTTCTCCTCTAAGATTTTGATGGATTCCTGTCTCACACTGAACTCTTTCATCCATTTAGAGTTTACCTATACTCTAGGAACTAGAAAACACTAGTTTTATAAAAACTATAAAACCATAGGATACCTGGGAATAAACCTAACCAAAGAGGTAAATGATCTGTACTCGAGGAGCTACAGAACATTCATGAAAGAAATTGAAGAAGACACAGAAAGATGGAAAAACATTCCATACCCATGGATCTGAAGAATAAACATTGTTAAAATGACTGTGCTGCCCAGAGCAATCTATACTTCAGTGCCATCCCAATCACAATACCAACAGCATTTTTCAGAATGCTGGAACAAACCATCTTAAAATTTGTATGGAACCAGAAAATACCCTGAATTGCCAAGGAAATGTTGAAAAAGAAAAACAAGGCTGGGGGCCTCATGTTGCCTGATTTCAAGCTATATTACAAAGTTCTGATTACTGAGACAGCATAGTGCTGGCACTAAAACAGACACATAGACCAATGGAACAGAATGGAGAACCCAGATAGGGACTGTCAACTCTGTGGTCAACCAGTCTTTGACAAAGCAGGAAAAAATATCCAATGGAAAAAAGACAGTCTTTTCAATAAATGGTATTGGGAAAATTGGACAGCTATATCTAGAAATTGGACAGCTATTTCCAGAAGAATGAAACTGGACCATTCTCTTACACTTTACACAAAGATAAACTCTAAATGGGTGAAAGACCTCTTTTTTTCTCTTAAGTTTTACTTCAAGTTTATCAATTTTTTAAGAAGTTTATCAGTTTTTAAAAAATCTTTTCAAAAACTAACTCTGTGGTCCATTATTTTGTTCTATATTTTTTCTGTTTCAATTTCTTCAACTTCTGCTATTAATTATTTTTTTCCTTCTTGCTTTGGGTTTATTTTGCTTTTTAAAGCTACTTTCTTGAAGTAGGAACTTAGATGATAGATTTCAGGCTTTACTTAGTTTCTAATGTAAGCACATATTGCTATAAAACTTGTTAGATACGCTCTAGCTGCATTCCACAACTTTTGTTATGTTGTATTTGTATTCAGTTAAAAGTATTTTTTGAGGGGTGCCTGGGTGTTTCAGTTGGTTAAGTATCTGCCTTTGGCTCAGGTCATAATCCCAGGGTCTTGGTTTTGGGTCCCATATTGGGCTCCTTGCTCAGCAGGGAGCCTGCTTCTCCTTCTGCCTGCTGCTCCCCCTGCTTGTGCATGCTCTATTTCTCTCTCTGACAAATATATACATAAAATATTTAAAAAAATATAGAACTTATGCTTAGAAACCAAAGAATAGAACATTTCTAGTTAGAGGCAAGATAGTGAGCTCCAGGATCTGTTCTGTCTGCAGAACATGCCTTGTAGCCCATGCTTCCAACCAGGACCACTGACCTGAGCATCACTATCACCTGGGCACAAATACCATTTAGTCATAGAGTGGAAACTGAAATGATTGTAAACATCATGATTGTACTCTCTTTAAGTATCCTTTTCTGAAAAGAACTTAATTTTATGTAGTATATTTTTGTTGCACAATGAGAGAGGATACTAAAAACTTTTTTATGGGCTCCAATATGTTTCACAAAACTCTGTATTTGCCAGAGTAATTATTGTTATTATGTTATTTCTGACAATTATGCCAAGAAACTATAAAAACAATTTTTAGTAAATTGTTAGTAAGCAATCAGTAAATAATTGTTAGTAAACAAGTTTTAGCAAATTGCAGCAAAACATTGTTTAATGGCCCTCATCTAAGTACAGTTAAGCAGTCTTCCTGTTCATTTTAGGAGCTAAAGGACTTCATTGCCATTTTAGCATAGATGGTGGTCACTCATGGCAAACAAGCTATCTTGGTTTCTATGTTTTGAAAACACACATGGGCCTCTATGTCACAGTTGAGTCCTGTACAGAAGGCTGTCTGTTATGGCTACATCCTTATATATGTATCTTTTTATTTTGACCATCAGAAATGAATTTTTTCATGACAGAATGCAGCATCAGCCATGGCCTATAGTAGAAGCTTTGAGAAGCAGACTGATTTGCAATATGTACTTTTTATGGCTTGAACTTGTCTCTCTCAAAAGCGTATGCTGAAGTCCTAACCCCTAGTATCTCAGAATGTGACCTGACTTGGAAATAGAATCTTTACAGAGCTGTTGAATTAAAATGATGTCATTAGTGTGGGGCCCAATCCAATATGACTGGTGTCCTTATAAAAATAAGACATTTGGGACAGTGGAAGGAAAATGATATGATGACACAGGGAGAAAGCAGCCATCTACAAGCCAAGAGAGAGGCCTAGAACAGGTTTCCCCTCACAGCCCTCAGAAGGAACCAACTCTGCCAACACCTTGATTTCGGACTTTTATCTTCCAGATCTGTGAGACAATAAATTTCTGTTGTATAAGCCACCCAATGTGTGGTACTTTGTTCCAGCAGCCCTAGTGAACTAATACAGGGCCAAAAAGAACAAAAGTCATAGCAGTATAGTGAAATGCCATTATGGGAACGTAGTTCACATTTTGTTTTCCTGTGGTCATTTGAGGGAGGAAAAAAAAAACAGAGAAGCTGCTGGAGATATTTCAATATAATTTTTCCCTTTCAGAGTTGGATGAGACTGTGAACTGAATTACTCCTTACCCTCATGCAATAGTATGCACTACAGCTTTTTTCCAGTGGCAACTGAGAGTCCCTTTGATATATAGCTCCCAGACGTTTTTCTTATTCTGCCCTCTTCTACCTATTTAATGAATTAATGAGTAAAATTTCAAAGAATTTCTCAACCTGAAGACCCTTAAACCAAAGAAAGGCAGTAATCTCAAGCAAGTTTTGTGAGACCTGATGTGTATCCCTCAAGAAACTCTACATTACCCAGGGATATTTGTTACCTTAAAGAACAGAGACAGAGGAAGGAACCTGTGTACAAAGAGCCTATATTTAGCTTATCTCTCTGTGTGAGGCTATACTTGAACTTGGACTGGGATAGCTCTATGCTCATATCCAGGGTTGTCTGAAAGTCCAGTACTGACTTTGGCAGAGAGGATGCAGTATACAGGCTAATGATTTATAGGATGCTCTTTAAAGCTCAAAATTCCCTCAGAGACATCCTTTACTGACTTTTCCAGATTGTTTAGGGACCTATAGATTGATGGTTTGCACCTGGTTTCACAGTTTACAAGGTCTGGTTTTAGTTGTGACCAGTGGTGTATTAAAGACCCCTCAGTAAACTTGTGTCTTGGGTTCCTTGAAACCAAGGTACCTTGAACATATCCTAGTGGTGTATAATCTGAGTGTACAGAACAATCTCTGCAACCAAAAAAAGACTCTTAGAGGACTCCTGGACAGATCGAACCCCTCAATTATCGACTATACTTTTCTTTGCTACTTGATTAAAGCCTTATGTGTGAAATGCTGTAAGTCATTTCAATTTTTTGACCCTGTGTGATTGTTATACCCACAAACCCTAGATTCAAGGCTGAGTCCTTGAGTCCTACCTAAAATTCACCTTGAAATGTAAAACAAGCACTACTTCTAGAGACCACAAATTGAAAAGAAAATGGGAAAGCAGTAGAGACCCCAATCTTTGTTGGGCTTTAAGGCAGACTCAAGGCCTCTATAAGAGACCATAAAGATGTCTGGAACGCTGGACCTTAGTTCTCAGTGTAAAGGAGTAGCATTGGCATAGAATATATATTCGTGGACCATCAGATCCCATTTTCCCTACCTCTATCAAGAGTATAACTCTAGTTGGATGGCAGGGGTAATTGAGACTGCAGGTGAAATCAGAATGGGTTTTGCCAGTTATTTTTCCTGGTTCACATGACTTCTGTTCTTCTAGAGACTCTCTCTAGGGCCAAAAGCATTTCAGAGTATAAGGGAGTAAAAGCTACAACATAATGAAAATTGGACAATTAAATCAAGGTCATCTGCCAAAGGCACACATTTGAAATAACTATTAAATCCACTGCTTTCCATAAACTATTTGTTTTGAGTGTTGCATTAAATTAGTCAAAGACAGTTTTGAAGTCTGGGCACTATAGAGGCTCTAAATGGGATATCTCTTAAGATTTTTGTTTTATTTATTTATTTGACAGAGAGAGATATGGCAAGAGAGGGAACACAAGCAGGGAGAGTGGGAGAGGGAGAAGCAGGCTTCCCGCTGAGCAAGGAGCCTGATGCAGGGCTCAATCCCAGGACCCTGAGATCATGACCTGAGCCAAATGCAGATGCTTAACTGACTGAGCCACCCAGGCTACCCTAAGTGGGATATCTCTTATTAAGCATATGGGAATAAAGGAGGGATGAATTACAAGAGAACAGCAGAAACATTTATACACAGAAAATGCCGTGTAACCTTAATCAGGATAAAGAACAGATAAAGCATTAGGAGAATGTCTAACATTAGAGAAATGGTTTAATAAATCATAGCACATCAAAATGATGGAATATTATGCAGGCATTAAAATCATAATTAAGATTATGTAGAAACATAAATAAGATGTTGACATAATGTTATGTAAAACCCGAAGAATACAAAATGGCATATAAAAGTATGAGAGCATATAATTACATATACAAGTCAAAGGAAATATATTAAAACATTGAACATAATTTGAAGTGGGTCATTTGTTTTTAACTAAAATATACTCTTATATAGACTTTGTGTGTATGTACATATATGCATATCTTCTATATGTGTATATTTATGTATAAACATAAAACATTTAGCAGTGGGCACATCGGTAGGGATTTTATTTTATTTTATTTATTTATTTGACAGAGAGAAATCACAAGTAGGTGGAGAGGCAGGCAGAGAGAGAGAGAGAGGGAAGCAGGCTCCCTGCTGAGCAGAGAGCCCGATGCGGGACTCGATCCCAGGACCCTGGGATCATGACCTGAGCCAAAGGTAGCGGCTTAACCCACTGAGCCACCCAGGCGCCCCGGGATTTTTTTTTTTTTTTTAGATGCTTCCTTATCATGTAGAGCAGCACATTCCAATAGAACTTCCTACAGTGATGAAAATGTTCTATAAATCTGTACTTCCCAGTATGGTAGACACTAGCCATGTTTGTGTATCAAGCACTTGCAATGTGGCTAGTGAGACTGAGCAATGAAAAAATTTTTTTCAACTTTAGTTAGAATTCAAATTCAAGTTACACTCACTCACTAACTAAAATTTAAATTAAAAAAAAAAAAAAAACTTAAATTCAAGTAGCCACACACGACTTGTGGTTACTTGTTCTCTAAAGAATACCAGTTTGGGGGTGCCTGGGTGGCTCTGTGGGTTGGGGCCTCTGCCTTCGGCTCAAGTCATGCTCCCGGGGTCCTGGGATTGGGCCCCATGTCGGGCTCTCTGCTCGGCAAGGGGCTTGCTTCCCTTCCTCTCTCTCTGTCTGCCTCTCTGCCTGCTTGTGGTCTCTGTCTGTCGAATAAATAAATAAAATATTTAAAAAAAAAAAGAATACCAGTTTGTAGCTAGAAGGTAGATAACATTTAGTAGTGGGCTCATTAGTCTGGATTTTTGCCCAATTGAAACCTCTAAAAGTAATCTGCCATTCACTTTCCCTTTGGAGCAAGAGCTCATGCAAAAGGTGCACTCTGCTGAACTGTGAGGGATAAAAGAGCTCCACTTACTTTCCACTGCAGTGGAGTTTTACTACATCAGTTTTGATGCATCGGAAAATCTTTGCTGTAATCACAAATATACCAGCGACTCACAGGTACCCAAATAGCTGCCACCTTCTGGTACAAAAACATGAGAACAGAAATGTTTCCTGGCTTATCCTGGCCTGGAAGGTACATGAACAAAGGGCTCTTGCCCAGTCAATAACTATGTTAATATAAATGGGAGAGAAAAGAGCATTGGTTCTCCCATTTGAGAAAACATGAAGGCTCCATGTAACTGTTTCTTTACTTTTAGAATCCTGTTCTGGGTGTCCTACTTAGCAATGCCCACCTGATATAGGTAGATCTCATTCAGACTTCTGTATTACCATACCACCTCCTTCTTTGCCATAGTTGCATATCTACCCTCAAAGTCACATCTCTCCATTCATCCCACACCTACCCCTGGAGTTCCCTTTTCTTCTCCAAAGGAACTATTGAGGTACATCTTGATGGATGGGAGAATTTGGATTAGATAGGAGTAAGGGAGAAAAACTGACTTGAATATGATGTGTTGTCATTCTCAGACTCTTTTAGACAAGTTATGATATGATAATATGCTTGGGGACTGCTCTCATAGACCTAAATGAAATTTCTTAAACTGGAGATGTTAAATACTAACCTATCAATCTATATATCATGTAGCAGTCTAAGTATGTTTAAACGTTCTTTTTCTTCTTGTATCTGGTCTAACTATGATTTCCTAATCAGTTTTTTCCCTGTTATCTCTACCAAGAGTAAAATCTTTTACTTGGCAGATTTAGAGGCCTCGTCTCTTGAATGAGACTCAAGTAAAACTTTAACATAATGAATATGTCACATTTGTTTTTCTTAAGAATTTAAAGGTCCTACCAGGATGGCTCAACTCATGAGAACCTACTGGAATGAAGCAAAAGCAACCCAAAATCAAGTATTACCACTCTAAGACCGACACTGAAAACTTGGAGAGGGAATTTGGAGCCAGAATATTGGCTGTCCCCATGGTTTGGGGACAGTGAATGTGCCCATCCTCGCTCCTCCTGTAAGTTCCTGGAAAAGCCATTTGAAGTTGGAAGGATGTCAAAGGACTGCAGGAAAGGTGAGTTGAGTTTGATGTCATAAGCTTTTGTCAGTGTATTACATTATACTAATAAGGGGTGACCAAAGGCCCTAGCAAAGATAGGGTGTGAAAGTACTCATTTATTAAATTGGTTGCAGGAAGTTATTCTTTGTTTCATTGGCATGGACTTTGTGTCTTATTTTCCTTTTTTCTTTTACTTAAAATTGTATAATTGGCCTGGCAATTTTTTTTACCTGTTAGTATATGTCTCTAAGTAGTCATTTCTAATTCTTTGTGTTTGTGACCAGAGAGATTTCAGATACATAGCTACCTGTTTGTGTAAAATACCTTTGAAAAATTATAGGTAATTGATTGCAGGAATTGGTCATTTGTATGCACCATGAGAACATCTAGTCCAAGCAGAGATACCCATCTTGAGATGAAGAAGGAACAGAAAATCATTTCAACTAATACCACAAAAACATGCTATCTTATTCTGTGATGTTAAAGAAAAAGATAGTTTCTTGTTTGGGGCATAGTGGCTTGAGGGATTGGCTGAAATAGAGTAAAAGCTGTCACTCTCTCTCTATAGATCTAAATAATATTAGCCAATGCGAACTGTTTACTTACCTCCTTACTGTTGCAAGTTGGTTTCTCCTGGAAGTAGATCTAGAGGTTGGGTTTAACAGGGGAGGTTATGAAGAGATCAACACCTGGGAGAGGGAGGGGAATAAAGCATGTTTGCACAGAGAGAGAAGTCCATTCTATAATTCAGGCCCTACCGATGCCTTGGGCAACCCTGTGGGGGCACTCTGGAGTTAAAATAGCCCTTCAGAGTTGTTTCCTATTGGGGCAAGATGGCCACATATTACATCTCCACGTGGATCAGGATAGTGGTTAACTTTGTGGCTCCCTGCAGCTGAGATATCACGATAGCTGAAGGCTTCCTGTTTACATCACTCCTAGCAGCTGGGGCATGTCTTTCAATGAGAGGGAATCCCGGCTGAGCATAAAGGGGTCCACCTCCTTAGTTATGTAGTTTTGTGAAACTAAGTTGCCTAATCTAGAGGGAAATTAACAAGCTTGTTAAATTTATCATATTTAATGGAGAACATATTTAATTAGTTTAGGGACTTAGCTTATGTATATTTAGGATAAATGGTCTCAAGAACTTATATGTTGAAAGGGAGAAAATAAAGAAAAAACTGTGCTCAAAATGAAACAAGTTTTAGGTAATGGCTGACCTTTGGGTCACTAAGATAAGAAACAAAGGAATGAACATTGTTATCAATGCCTCTTTTAAGAAAATGTTCTAAATGAAAACTTTTGTGCAAAATTAGAATAGTATTAATATTATGTAACAAATACGAGAGAATTATAAGTTTTTACTACTGTTGGTTATCATAAATCATATACAAATTAACTGTTACATTTGTTTAGAAAGATAGTTATACCATCCTAAACTTTATAGAGAACATCTACAAAAATAATTGCAACTAACATCATGCTTAATGGTGAGACACTTAAATTTTTCCCACTAAGATCATGTACAAGGCAAGAATATACCCTCTCACTACTCCTTTTCCAAATCATAGTGGCAGGTCTATCAAATGCAAGGCAAGAAAAGCAAATTAAAAAGTAGATGTGAATTAAGAAATAAAACTGTCTTTGTATATGATATTAATGTCTCTGTAGACAATCCAAAAGAATTCACAAACTCCTAGTAAAGTTGCAGGAGACCAAGTGCATATACAAAAGTCAGTCACTTCCCTACATACCAGCAAAAAGCAAGTGAGATTTGAAATTAAAAATACAGTACCAGGGGCACCTGGGTGGCTCAGTGGGTTAAAGCCTCTGCCTTCAGCTCAGGTAATGATCCCAGGGTCCTGGGATCAAGCCCCACATCAGGCTCTCTACTCGATGGGGAGCCTGCTTCCCCCTCTCTCTGTCTCTGCCTGCCTCTCTGCCTACTTGTGATCTCTGTCAGATAAATAAATTTAAAAAAATACAATACCATTTAGAGTGGCACACCCCCAAATGAAAGACTTAGGTATAAATCTAACAATAGATTATATAATTATATAATCATATACATATAAATATATAAATATAAATAATATATAAATATATTAAATTATATATAATTATATAACTTAGGTGTAAATATAACAATAAATCTAACAATATATGCATGAGATCTATATGAGGAAGATCACAAAACTCTGGTGAATGAAACCAAAGAACTAAGTAAGTAGAGAGACATTCCATGTTTATGGGTAGGAAGACTCAACATTTCCAAGATGTTAGTTCTTCCCAAATTGATGTATCCATTCACTGTAATCTCAAAGTCTCAGCAAATTATTTTATGGATATTGACAAACTGATTCTAAAGTTTATTTAGAGAGGCAAAAGACTGAAAATAGCCAACATAATATTGAAGAACAAAGTTGGAGAACTGACACTACTTTACTTGAAGACTTACTATAAGGCTATAGGAATCAAGAAATTACGGTATTGATGAATAACAAACAGATCCATGGGAAAGAATAGAGTTCTTAAATAGACCCACATCAATATCGTCAACTGACCTTTGACAAAGAAGCAAAGAAAATACAATGGAGTAAAGATAGTTTGTCTATAATTGGTGCTAGAACAACTGGACATCCACATGCAAAAAATGAAATTAAGATACACACCTTGAACCCTTCACAAAAATTTGTTCAAAATGGATCACAGCCCAAATGTAAAGCACAAAACTTTAAAGCTCATAGAAGGTAACATAGGAGAAATTCTAGTGATGTTGAGTATGACAACGACTTTTTAGATAGAACACCTAAGGCATAGTCCATGAGAGAAATAATTGATATGATATACTTTATTAAAATCTCCTGGTCTTTTAAAGACAGTGTCAAGAGAATGAGAAGACAAGCTGAGGCTGGGAGGAAATATTTGCAAAAGACACATCTGATAAAAGACTGTTAACCAAAACTACATTATTAATCACTGGGGAAATATGAATCAAAACCACAATTAGATATCACCTTACAACTCTTAGAATAGTTTTATTGAAAAAAAAAAAAAGGCAAGGAATAACAAGTGCTGACAAGGATGTGGAGAAAAGGAAACCCTTTTGCACTGTTTTTTTTTTTTTTAAGATTTTATTTATTTATTTGACAGACAGAGGTCACAAGTAGGCAGAGAGGCAGGCAGAGAAAGAGGGAGGAAGCAGGCTCCCTGCTGAGCAGAGAGCCCGATGCGGGGCTTGATCCCAGGACCCCGGGATCATGACCTGAGCCAAAGGCATAGTCTTAACCCACTGAACCACCCAGGCGCCCCTTTTTGCACTGTTGATGGGAATGTAAATTGGTTTAACCATCGTGGAAAACAATATGGATGTTCTTTAAAAAATTTAAAAATAAAACTACTTTGTGATTCAGCAATTCCATTTCTGGTATTTATCTGAAGGAAATACAGATGTTAATCTGAAAAGATACATGCACCCCCATGTTCATTGCAACATTATAAGTACCAAGACATGGAAATAGTCTAAATTCATCAATGGATGAATGGATAAAGACGATATGGGACACACACACATAGGAATACTATTCAGCTATTAAAAAGAGTGAGATCTTGCTATTTTCAACAGCATGGATGGACCTTGAGAGCATTATGCTAAGTGAAATAAGTCAAACAAAGAAGGCAAGTATTGTGTGATCTATTGTATGTGTAATCCTAACAACGACAAAAACATGCTCACAGATACAGAGAACAGACTGGTGGTTGCAGAAGGCAGGGGGCAGAGGATAAGAGAAGTTGGTAGACTCTTTAAAAAAATTTTAAATAAACTGAGTTAAACTTTAACTATATATATACAATTCTGCACACAGAATTGTTAAAACTCAACAATAAGAAAATAAATATCCTCATTGAAGCATGGACTAAGATCTTCACATACACCTCATCAAAGGTATGTAAATGCAAAATAAGCATACAAAGATATGCTCCACATCATATGCCATTAGGGAAATGTAAATTAAAACAACAATGAGGGACCTGGATGTCTCAATGAGTTAAGTATCTGCCTTCGGCTCAGGTCATGATCCCAGGGTTCTGGGATTGAGCCCCACATCGGGCTCCCTGCACAGTGGAAAGTCTAATTCTCCCTTTCCCTCTACCCCTCCCCCTGCTCATGCACGTGTGGTCTCTCTCTCAAATAAATAAATCTTTAAAAAAAAAAAAAAGTGAGCTACCACTACACACCTAAGGCCAAATCCAGAGCACCGAGACCACCAAATGCCAGTGGAGCAATGGAATTCTCATTTACTGCTGGTAAGAATGCAAATGGTATAGGCACTTTGGAAGACAGCTTGGAGGTTTCTTAAAAAACTAAGCATATTCTAACTATAGAATCCTCTAATTGTGCTCCTTGCTATTTACCCAAAGAAATAAAAAACTTATGTACACACAAAACCTGTACATGGATATTTATAGCAGCTTTATTCATAATTGTCAAAACTTGGAAACAACCAAATTGCCCTTCAGTAGGTGAAGGAATAAATTAACTGTGGTCCATCCAGACAATGGAATCTTATTCAGCACTAGAAAGAAAGAAATGAGCTATCAAGCCATGAAAAGACACAGAGGTTATGTAAATGTGCATTACTAAGTCAAAGAAGATGATCTTAAAAGGCTACATGTTGTAATGCTCTGACTTTATGACATACTGGAATAAGCAAAACCATGGACAGAATAAAAGGATCAGTGGTTGCCAGGGGTTGGGGAGGGGATAAATAGGCAAAACCCAAAGGACTTTTAGGTCAGTGAAAATACTCTTTGTGATACCATTATGATGGATACACATCATATATTTGCCCATACCCATAGAATGTACAAAACCAAAATTGAACTATAATGTAAATTATGGACTTTGTGTGATAATGATATACCAATTTAGGTTCACTGGTTGTAAGAAAAGTGCGACTTTGGTGGGGAGTGTTGATGATGGGGGATGCTATACATTTGTAGGGGCAGGGAAATATCAGTATTTCCCTCTCCATTTTGCTGTGAACCTTAAATTGCTCTAAAATATCCTAATTTAAAATAATTAATTAAAAAAAAGATAGATGGATTCTTTCTTTATAAAGTATACAGAATACCTGATTTTATTTTCTTACAAGATAATCTTAGTAATTGGCACTCTTCTATACCTGTCTTATGGGTGAGGAAACTGATCATTACTGACACAAAACTTTCAGGAATATGTAAATGTAAAATAGATGCTCAACTAAATTGAATTATAGTAACTAATATCCTTCTGATTTATTTTTTTTTTGCTCTTGTGAATACCAGCCAATATTTTAAAATACATAAACCTTAGTCTACTTACAGTATGTAAGTAAAATTTCATTGTTCTAATTTTCTGAGAAGTTACTTTTTTAATGTCAATTTTGATTGCATTGTTAATATACAACTTATTCAGAGTCTTGTGGTTATAATTTAAGTTCTTCAATAAAATATTGGCATAATTAATTAATAATCTTAGGTTAACTGGAAATTTTAAAAAGAAATCAAAATGAATAGACATAAATAAAAGCCAAACTATGGAAAGAACCTAGATGTCCATCAACAGATGAATGGATCAAGAAGATGTGGTATATATACACAATGGAATACTATGCAGCCATCAAAAGAAATGAAATCTTGCCATTTGCGACAACATGGATGGAACTAGAGCGTATCATGCTTAGCGAAATAAGTCAAGCAGAGAAAGACAACTATCATATGATCTCCCTGATATGAGGAAGTGGTGATGCAGCATGGGGGCTTAAGTGGGTAGAAGAAGAATCGGGACGCCTGGGTGGCTCAGTTGGTTAAGCAGCTGCCTTCGGCTCAGGTCATGATCCCAGCGTCCTGGGATCGAGTCCCACATCGGGCTCTTTGCTCAGCAGGGAGCCTGCTTCTCCCTCTGCCTCTGCCTGCCATTCTGTCTGCCTGTGCTCGCTCTCGCTCTCTCTCTCTGATAAATAAATAAAATCTTTAAAAAAAAAAAAAAGAAGAAGAATCAATGAAACAAGATGAAATTGGGAGGGAGACAAACCATAAGTGACTCTTAATCTCACAAAACAAACTGAGGGTTGCTGTGGGGAGGGGGGTTGGGAGAAGGGGGTGGGATTATGGACATTGGGGAGGGTATGTGCTTTGGTGAGTGCTGTGAAGTGTGTAAACCTGGTGATTCACAGACCTGTACCCCTGGGGATAAAAATATATGTTTATAAAAAATAAAAAATTTTTAAAAAAAAGCAAAAGCAACTGATCATCAATAATAGCTTTAATTTATGTATCATCAGCTATATGTAAACATCTTTGTCAATGTAGAAGTATTTATTTTCATAAAGGTTAAAAGTTAAAGTTTAAATTTTCAAGTAATATTATAATCTTTCAATTTTTTTAGTATGATTATATATGTGTAAGTTTCTTTTATTTATTTATTTATTTATTTATTTTTAAAAAATATTTTGTTTATTTATTTGAAAGACAGAGAGAGATCACAAGTAGGCTGAGAGTCAGGCAGAGAGAGGGGGAAGCAGGCTCCCTGCTGAGCAGAGAGCCCCATGTGGGGCTTGATCCCAGGACCCTGAGATCATGACCTGAACCAAAGGCAGAGGCTTAACCCACTGAGCCACCCAGGTGCCCCTTTACTTATTTATTAAGAAATTATATGTTTGGGGTGCCTTGGTTGCTCAGTCAGTTAAGCATCTGCCTTTGGCTCAGGTCATGATCCCAGGGCCCTGGGATCAGGAGCCCACATTGGGATTGAGCCCACACTGGGCTCCTTGCTCAGCATGGAGTGTGCTGCTTCCTCTCATTCTCCCCCTGCTCGTACTCTCTCCCTCTCTCTCTCTTTCTCTCTGTGTCAAATAACTAAAATCTTTTTTTAAAAAAGGCATTTTATGTTTAAGTGAGAGGAAATACTGGTATTTTAGAAGACTAAATAAAATGTCATTAGAGTATTGTCTGCTCTGAACGCGAGATAATAAAAAGCTATTTGTTTTCAGTATATTCTATCTACCTAGATGGTAGGTGATTTTTGCCTCATACAACCTTACTGTGCATTCTCAAAAAAGTCTGTTAATTTTTTTGTTAGTTTATGCTTTTGGGAATTCCATAACTCTAGACAACTGTAAAACACTGATGTACAGGATTAAATTTCTAATGTTTATTATCAAATAATTCTGTTATAGTTGTTATATGGTTTTGCTACTCTCTGGACCTTTCTTGTCTGCAAACAATTGTATTCTCATCTAAAAACTCATATCATGTTACTTTCCTCTGAGCTCAGACCTCAAAATCAGAGTAATACAAATGAAAGTGGTTTATTGGCACCCTAACCATATTCATTGCTTCCAAAACAGCTGCTAGATAGCACCAAAGGATTTTTCCTCATCTTATAACTGATAAATTGGCACTCTTAAGCAAGAAGGAATGTTCAAAATAATTATCTTTGCTTGGTATGCTCATTATCTTCTTAATTGGCTCAACAGAATGGTAGGGTTATTCTTTATTCGGGTGAAAAAGCTGAAGAAAACTCTCAAATCAAAGAAGCAGCCCAATCTCCCCTAGGTTAATTTTGTGCAAGACAATTGCTGTAATACAAAGATATTTGTAATACTGGTTAATCTTTGTAATATATATAGATTCCCACTTTTAATCCTATGCAGAGGTAACACATGATCAATAGACTGACTTCTCAAAAACATTTATGCCCAGGTATAAAAACCTCTTAACAGATGTTAGTGGTTAGTGATTATAACATGCATTTCGTAGGAGAGATTCTAAGGTGCTTTAGATTCAGCAGTTCCTCTGCTGACCAGAACTTCATAATATTCAATTAGGTTGGTATAAAGTGTTATAAGGAGGTTTATGTGCTTCAGAACTATATCCCATTAAGATATTTCATTCTTTTTCACTCACATAGAGTTCCCAGAATAAAGTGACAGTCGTCTTCTCAGAGATTTCTACTCTCATTTCCCATTTATCTAACACCGAAGCCGTAAGTTATGGACTGGCAAATATTTCTGAAGGAAATATCAAAGATAACTTAAGAGATTTGGTAAAACAGCCTGGAGCAGGGGGGCGCCTGGCTGGCTTAGTCAGTAGAGCATCCTACTCTTGATCTCAGGTTCATGATTCAAGCCCCACATGGGACATGGAGCCTATTTTAAAACAAAACAAAACAAAAAAACAAAGAAAAAAAAACAGCCTTTAGAATACACTCTGAATTGTTTTAAGTAACTGGGTTTGAGGGAATGAGCTCATATATATATGGGTATGTTACCACTGCAGTTGGACACCTGGGATACTCAGCTTATAGGGAACTCAAGAGGTAGAATTTCCAAGATTATTTATTTTCTAGAAGGAGATGACTTTATGAAACTGGACTATTAAGCAATATCATTGGAACAAGATTTAATTATGTAGAATAGAGTAAAACCTTTAACAAAAATCGGATAGTGATTATTTTCTTTGAACGTGGCAGAATTTTTAAAAATAATCTACTTTTCTTAAGTTATGTGATACAAATATTTTCTTCCCTTTTTTCCTCTATCTCTAAATTTTAATTTCACAGACTTTCATCGTTCAAACTATAGTTTAGCCTGTATTTTAATACTCATGATTAAATGCCTACTGAACTAGACCTGCCTGAAAATATTTTTAATCATACAGTGATTGGCATACTGTTTAAACTGACCTGAAAAAATTATGAAAATAAGTTCTTCTTATAACCAAGTTGGAATAATGGATAGGATTCATCCTCCTGTCATAAACAACCAAAACATGGATCCAATATAATTAAAAAACAGTTGCCAGACTATGATGAGAAATCCCAACATTCCTGCTGGATAGTATCAGATAAGCCTTAGGTGGGAGCCAGTACTCTTACCTCCACAAGGTAATAATGAAGTTCCCCAATCCTCCCTTACTTTACCACATGGCATGAGTGGAAATGACATAGAAAACTTAGACTTCTTCTACCTGGTGGTAACAAAATGTCTCATCCCTTGTTCTTGGGATGGTGCCAGAGGAGACCTAGCAGAGAGTCATGATTTTTACCACCACTTAGTGGTAACAAGGTAAATCTCTTGTGGTGTCAGTGAAGGCCACGTGGTGAACTTCCCCTTACTAGCCATCATGGTATCAGAGAAGCCAAAATGGGAAGCCTGAATTCTTACCTGTGCCTAATAATATAAAGAGCCCTACTCCCCAGGTGTGAGCAGAGATTGAGTAGAGAAACTGGCAGTAACAAAATGGCACTGTCTTCACTCACCTAAGCAGTGTCACAAGAGGCCTGATAAAACACAAGATTTTAGGGGAGTTTGGGTGGCTCAGTTTATTAAGTAGCCAACTCTTGATTTTGGCTCAGGTTATGGTTTCAAGGTCCTGGGATATTGGGCTCTGTGTTCATCGGGATATCTCCCTGAGGATTTTCTCTCTTTTTCTCTCCTTCTGCCCCTCCCTCTGCTCATGCTCTCTCCCTAAAATGAATAAATAAATCTTTATTAAAAATCAAGATATTTTAAAGATCCCTAGAATCTTTTTTAAAAAAGACTTTACTTGTTTATTTGGCAGAGAGAGAGAGTGTGAGAGAGAGAGAGAAAAGGAGGAAGCATGAGCAGGGAGAGGGGCAGAGGGAGAGGGAGAATTAGGCTCCCTGCTGAACAAGGGGCCCAATATGGGGTTCAATCTCAGGACAATGAGATTATGACCTGAGCCAAAGGCAGATAGTTAACTGACTGAGCAGTTTAGGCCCCCCAGAATCTTAAAATATCTAAATATCCAGGCTTCAACTGAAAATCACTTGCCATACCAAGAACCAAAATATTAAACTGAACAAGAAAAGATAATCAACATATGCGAACATTGAGATGACATAGATGTTAGGATTATCTGACAAGAATATTGAAGCAGACATCCTAAAAGTATTTTAATGAGCAATCACACAGTCAAAAACAAAACAAAACAAAAACAAAACAGGAAGCCTTCACAAAGAAATAGAAGATACATGGAGTACCTAGGGGGCTCAGTCAGTAAAGTGGCTGCCCTTGACTCAGGTCCTGGGATCGAGCCCCACATCAGGCTTCTTACTCAGCAGGGAGCCTGCTTCTCCCCTGCCTGCTGCTCCCCCTTCTGGTGCTTGCTCTCTCCCTCTGTCTCTTTGTTAAATAAATAAATAAAATCTGAAGAAAAAAATGAAATAGAAGATATAAAGGGGAACACAAGAGAAATTTTGGAACTAAAATACTCAGTAACCAAAATGGAAAACTCAATGGATGCATTCATCAGCAGAATGAAGAGGACATGGGAAAGGATTGGAGAACTTCATAATAAAACAATAGAAATTACAAAAACTGAACCACAGAAAGAAAGTTGAATAAAAAATATAAAGAGATCCTAAGAGACAGGTGGAACTATAAAAAATGATCTAGCATTCATGTCTCTGGAATCTCAAAATGAAAGGAGAAATAGAGTGAGTTGAAAAGGTATTCAAAGAAATAATGACTGATGATTCCCTAAAGCAAAAGATGTAAACATATGGATTCAAGAAGCGAATGAAACCCTGAGAAATCTGCATAAACATATAATAGTCAAACTTTTGAAAACTGAAAACAAAGAAAACCAGATTGGAATCTGTAAGAGAGAAATAATACCATCCCAATTCAAATGAAAGCAGATTTTTCATCAAAGAACATGGATGCCTGAAGGAAGTGGCATGACACTTTTACAGTGTTGAAAGAAAAGAATCGTCAGCCCAGAATCCTGAGTCTATTGAAAATATCCTTCAGAATGAAGAGGTAATCAAGACATTCTCAGATGATGGAAAACTAAGAAAATTTGTCACCAGCAGACCTACCCCAAGAGAATGGATAAAGAAATTTTTCTAAACAGAAAGGAAATGATGCAAGAAAGAATCTTGGAACATTACCAAGGAAGAAAGAACTCAGAAAGACCAAAAATATGGGTAAATAAAACATTATTTGAATACACACACACACAAATAAATATATAAGTATATAAAAATATATATTATAATATAACTATATATAATATATAAATATATAAAAATATATAAATATATAAATAAAACATTACTTGCATACACACACACACACACACAAACACACACACACACACACACATATCCCTACAGCAACCACCAAGTAAGCTATATAAAGAGATACACTAAATGTACTGTAGATAAATCAAAATGAAATTTAAAAAAAATTTAAATTAAGCAATTAAAAAATTTCTTTAAAAAAAGAAAACAGAGAGAGAAAGAAGAGAGGAAGAACAAACAAACAAAAATTAATAAAATATCAAATTTAAGCCTTACTATATACATAATTACATTAAATGTTAAGGGTTAAATCCACCAATTAAAAGACATTGGCAGAGTGAATGAAAAAATATGACACCTCCCCAAATCAGTTAAATTAAAAGATAGAAAGGGAAAAGAGAACAGATGGGACAAATAGAAATTGATTAATAAGATGATAGATTTAAACCTGTATATCACTAATGACATTAAATGTAAATAGTTTAAATATCCTGGTTAAATGGAAGAGATTGCCAGAAAGGCTAAAAAAGCAATATTCAAATATATGCTGCCTATGATATTGCCAGATTAAATAAAAATATAAGGCCCAAGTACATGCTGTCTATAAGTAAGTTTAAAGTAAAAGGATAGAAAAAAAATTAATGGCAACACCAGTCAAAAGAGTGCCAGTTAGCCTTTATTAATATCAGATAAAGCAGATTTCATAGCAAATACTATTAGCAGTAATAGAGATACCATTTTATAATGATGAAATGTTCAATCCTTCATACGAGCATAATAATCCTAAATAAAGGTATTTGTACAATTCTATTCATGAAATTCTGGAAAAGGCAAAACTGCAGGGCAACAAAACAGTGAAATATTTGCCAGAGTTTGAGGGGTTGGGGTTGTTGGCCATAAAGTTACTGATTAATAATTTCTAAAGAATGGATGTTGAGAAAGTGGCTGGCTATTAACAAGTAGAGAGATATTTTCAATGACACTGTTCTTCATGGTACCACAATAACGGATACATCTCTGTACATTTGCCAAAACATACAGAAGTCTACACTACAAAGTGTCATTTTTCATGTATGCAATTAAAAAAGAAAGACACAAGATGCTGTGGAATCCCAGGTTGAAATGCAGACCATGACAAATGAAAATAACTGCATTTCCAAGAATGACATCGCACTGATGGGAGTGGAGAAGAAAAGAGGTGATGTAAATGTTTTGGAAATAGCATGTTGACTGTAAGGACAGACTACAGAATTCTATACAAAACTTCTCTAACTGGTAAGTTTATCTCAGAGGTATGGGTTAGCAATTCTGAAACTATATGAACACTAGGATTGAACAAACAGGGATCAGTTTACCAGGGCCCCATTGGCCAAATCTAGCTCATTTTTGGATGGCCTCAAAGAACTTTTTTTTTTTTTTTTTCAGTTTTAAAGGCCTGAAAAAAATCAATGGGAAAATAGTACTTCATGATATACCTGGCTCACTCATTTGGCAGAACACTTATCTCTTACTCTCAGGTCATGAGTTCTAGCCTCACACTGGGCCTAGAGATTACTTAAAATTATATGAAATTCAAAGCTGAGGAGGTATAGCAGTGACAGTTTGACCCACATATCCTAACCTATTTAATATCTGGCCTCTTATGGTAAACATTTCTTGACCCTTGTGGTAGATAATGAGGTTCAGGTTTCTCACTGTTGGAGAAAGCAGTTATAAATCAGTAAAGGGGGAAGACCAGAATCAACCTTGTGGTGCTGGATTAGAGTCAGAGTCATCACTATAAGCTCATGCTTACTTTAATAAACATATGAACAGAAAGGTAGGTATGTGTGTATACATGGGTTAGTATAGCTACATATATTTTCTATCTCTGTCCATTGTTTTAAGTGATCCTTTCTCATTTCTACTGTCTGTATTAAATATAAAATATGTTTGACTAAGCTGAACAATTCCATTAACAAATTAAGCACAAAAATGCTATTAGACCTTTTTTTCAAAAGCAGATCATTTTAAAAAGATTTATTTATTTTAGAGTGAGAGAAATAACACAAGCGTTGGCAGGGAGTGGCGGAGGGAGAGAAAGAGAGAATCCACAAGCAGACTACTGCTGAGCACAGAGCCTGATGCCAGGCTGGATTCCACCATCCTGAGACTATGACCTGAACAGAAATCAGGAGTCAGATGCTTAACTGACTGAGCCACCCAGGTGTCCCTCAAAGGCAGGTCTCTAAAGATTGTGTGAAAAGCAGAATCTGGACAAGAAAATTGAACTACGCCTAATCTAAGGAAGAATAGTTTAACATATTTCAAAAATCTGGAAAATAATTACCACCTCTAGTAAAATGCTTGGCAATTTTCCATAGACCTAAATGAGATTCACACCTGCTGCAACATTCTTTTCCTTTCCATATCAATCCATCAGTCAGGATGGTAAAGATATTAACCAGAGGTTCTGTATTATTTATTTGCTTATTCTTTTGTCGTGTCCTTTTGAACAGAGACTATCTAGTTACTCCTTGCTCCCCTACAAATATTCTGAAGTTGAGAGAAATCTTTCAATTTGTTTCCTTGCAGAAACAAATCTTGCAGAAAGCAAAATGTAGAACTTTTATACACCCTTGTAAACTACGTATTTTTCCAAACAATGGAGATATGTGAAAAGGACAGTCAAGGAAGAGAAAATGTGTGCAAAACAATACAAAATCTAATATATCAACATGGCCATCCATCCATCACCTCTCCACTTCTCCCATGTACTTACCCCAAAGCAGAAAATTTTTCTCCTCTCTAAACCTCTCTACTTTGACTTTTTTCATGTATAGAAATTATCCCTCCCATGAATATGTGAGCTCCCTGAAAGGCTAATTCTTGGACATATCTGCAGAGAAGCAAAATGCTATTCATTTGTTGAATGAAGAGCATTTTGCATAAATAGTAGAGATAGTATATGTCTGTGTGGCTCATCACAGAACATTAAAATAAAACATTTCCTAGGATTAATGCTTCTCCTTCTTATATGCTTTTCACATGTATTTACCTATATTCAGTGGGAGGTAGGGACCAGGAATCCTGCTTTCAGAAGCCAAATCTCCTTGCAGGAGTTCCTTGGCTAATCAGAATTTCAAAGAACACCTACAAAGCTTCTACTCTTTGTTCTGTTTTCCTGAGGTGTTTTAGCAGCTTATAGTTCTCCTCTGTGCCTCCTCCCCCCCCCCCCCCGCAATAACTCTTAGATTATACCAGAAGACAGTGGAGTTTGTTTTTACACAGATTTATTTATTTATTTATTTATTTCCTTCCTTCCTTCCTTACTTTGGTTTACCCTCACAGAAGAAAAAGGAAAAAAAAAATCTTACTGGTAGTCAGTAGAGGTAGCAGCAAATGCATAATGGAATTCTTGATCAATTTTATTAATTTACTCATTCCTCATTCAGTAAGTATTTGTTGATTTCTACTCTATGGTAGCTGCTATGGGGAATCAAATAACAAAATAGACCAAGTCTCTGCCCTTAAAAGATTTATGACCTATAGGGAGGAGTAAGTTTTCCTCAAGCCTCTTAGGGTCCTTTGCTGTGTCCGAAAATTAAACTGACAATTGACAGATTAAAAGGAGAATTGCATACATGTTTACTTAATATAACTCTGTGTGACAGGCAAACCTTTCATAAGGTAATGAAGACCCAAAGAAACAGACCTGTGTATATTTTGGTTGGTTTTGATGAAGAGCGGTCAGTCATGGAGGACTGTGAAAGGTTAAGGAGTATGCAAGAATTAGCTTGAAACTTAGTAATGTTTGTTTGTTAGGACTTTTGGCATCTCTTTGTCTTCAGTGATAGGGATGCTTCTTTCCTCTGGGTATGGGAAAGGCACCTCTCACATGAAGATTTTGTGACCTGTTTCAGGGAAGAAGTATGAGGGGGAAGGAGTTCATAGTGAGCTCCTATTCCTGTCCATAGTGAGGTTCTTGCTTCTGCTGTTTTCTCAAACTTCTTCAGCTTAAAATATTCAATATGCCAAGGTGCTGTATTCTGAAATAGCATGTTGTGAACCTCACAACCGATTTTCACAGTCTTAAATTGAAAAGTACATATAATGCTAATATGAAGTATTTCATTTCAGCAAGTTTAATCAACATGAATATAATCAACAAAATTCCTTTGGGCCAAATGTATAAATACATCACTACCATTAACAAACACATCATTAACCAAATACCTCACCATCTTTTCATCCCCCCAAATAGTAGGAAAAGGTAAAAAGCTTCAGAATTATACTTTATCAAGAAATGTCCGAAGTAATCATCATAATAAAACTCAGCATTCCCAAGCTAAATCATCCTTACTACAAATAGGTGATTAGGTAATATAGCAGGACAGGAATTCGGACTCACTCTGTCATTAAAAACAATGAAAAAATCTAAAGTTTAAAATCCTTAAAAGTAGCAAAGGACTGACATGTCAGAAATTCGTGAGGCCAGATCTAAGTAAGATTAAATCAGAGGGCTAGGAGAGCACTGAAGTTTCCATTGCATTGAGGACATTCCATATTTTTTAGGGATTGGGGAAAAAAATAAATCCCAGCATCTCCCCAAGTGTAAAATTCTGATGAGACACCTCTATTCCTTAAATTAGTAACCTCAAAAGCTATACCATCACATGTTTAATCAAGGCTGAATGAGAAGTATGTCTGTCCCAGTCCCTTGACTCTAGAGTATTGGTGCTGAATAAAGTACATAAAACATTTCCAAAAGTTGTAAGCATGAGTCAGGTCTTTCATGGTTTACAACCTATATCATCTGGTTGGTCACAAAAGCTTCAAGGAAATAATTTAGATTAATGTGGTTGAGGACTGATAATGTCATCCAGTATTGAGCAGGAGTAGATGCAGATCCTCTTTGTATGAATCATATTCATGCTAGACATCAAAGAGCTCATGTAAACAATTTTCCAAAAAGTGAGCAGCTGGTAATAAGTACAAAAATAAATAGAGCCAAGCACAAAAGAAACAAATTATAATGGCTAAGTATCAATAGAAAAAAATAGAACCCCCAAATTTATGCCCCCTGCCAACCATGACTTCAGATACTGAAGTTATCAGAAACAAATTTCAGAAACACTCTATAGCAGATGTGAATAAAAAACAACCTTGAAATAATTTGCATGGTACAGAAACCTTTAAAAAATGTATAAATATATTTAATGAAACCATACTAATTGAAAGTTAAATCTAAATGGATGGATTTATTAGCTAATTAAACCTAGGTGAACATAGAATTAGTGAAATTGTGGAAAAGTCAAAGGACATATTTCAGAGTGAATTAAAAAGACAAAAGAAATGGAAAATAAAAGAAGAAGATTAGTGACATAAAGGATAAATTAAGAATTTCTAATCAAGGTTCAAAGAGTTGAGGAAAGATAATGAATGAGGCAGAGTTTATATTGAAAGTGGTAATGCTCTAAATTTTCCAGAATGATTTAAATTCAATAATCTACAGAATAAAAAAGACCAGTAAATTCCAAATATGATATATAAAAAGAAATATATTGTGTATCTCTAAAATGCCAAAATGACTAAAACTTTGAAAAAAATCCAGGTCCAGTTGCCTTTAATGGGAAAATGTAGCAAATAGTTTAAAAAGAAATAATTTGGGGGGCTTAAGTGGGTAGGAGAAGAATAAATGAAACAAGATGGGATTGGGAGGGAGACAAACCATAAGTGACTCTTAATCTCACAAAACAAATTGAGGGTTGCTGGGGGAGGGGGTTTGGGAGAAGGGGGTGGGATTATGGACATTGGGGAGGGTATGTGCTTTGGTGAGTGCTGTGAAGTGTGTAAACCTGGTGATTCACAGATCTGTACCCCTGGGGATAAAAATATATGTTTATAAAAAATAAAAAATTTAAAAGTAAAAAAAAAAAAATGAAAGAATTTTCATCTTACACAAACTCTTCCCAGTCAACTGAGGAAACATACTACAAAGTTATTTTATGAAGCCAGTATAACCTTGATATTGAATGGTGGCAGAATATGCCACCCCAAAATATTTCTCTTGGCATAAAGATTGCATTGAGCTGATTGTTTTAGGAAACAGCAAACACAGGAGAACCTCTGAAAACAGTGTAGAATTTATTCTTTTGTAGAGGACACTTACATGTGTAAGGGAAATCTCCATATGTATCTCCCTCTGTACCAGGAAAAGAAGCAAGACTAAATCACAAGAAAGAGGTATTTCTTTTGTCCTTCAGTGAAGATGGTATTTATGTCTGAGTTCTTTTTAATTATTTTTTAAAAGATTTTATTTATGTATGACAAAGTGTCAGAGAGGAAACATAAGCACAGTGGAGCTGGAGAGGGAAAAGCAGGCTCACCACCCCAATAGGGACCCCAATATGGGGCTCGATCCCAGGATGCAGGGATCATGACCTGAGCCAAAGGCAGATGCTTAACGACTGAGCCACCCAGGTGCCCCTCTTTTTTATTAATTTTTAATTAACATATAATGGATTATTTGTTTCAGGGGTACAGGTCTGTGATTCATCAGTCTTACACAATGCCAGTGCTCACCACAACACATACCCTCCCCAATGTCCATCCCCCAGCCACCCTATCCCCTCCACTCCCCTCCAGTAACCCTCAGTTTGTTTCCTAAAATTAAAAGTCTCTTATGGTTTGTTTCCCTCTCTGGTTTCATCTTGTTTCATTTTTTCCTCTCTTCCCCTATGATCTCTGCCTTGTTTCTTACATTCCATATGTCAGTGAGATCATATGATAATCATTTTTCTCTGATTGACTTATTTTGCTTAGCATAATACCCTCTAGTTCCATCCACATCATTGCAAATGGCAAGATTTCAATTTTTATGGCTGCATAATATTCCATGGTATATATATACCACATCTTCTTTATCCATTCATCTGTTGATGGACATCTGGGCATTTTCCATAGTTTAGTTTATGTATTGTGGACATTGCTTTTATAAACATTGGGGTGCAGGTGCCCCTTCGGATCACTACATTTGTATCTTCTGGTTAAATACCTTAAGTCTGAATTCTAAGGCATTTCTGAGACTTACTCATTTTCCCCTGGGTGTTTCCCATGTATACATGAGGTATACATGTTAATAAACTTCTCTTTGTTTTCCTCTTGCATCTCTGCCTTTCATTATAGGGTTTCCAGTTGAGAAGTTAGAATGGTAGAGAGAACATTTTTTTTTTCCTCCCCTACAATATTCAAAGCCATTCAAAGATAATACAAGAAAAGATAAAGGTATATCTCACTCATGGCTATAGATGCAAATTTGCTAAACAAGATGTTAAACCCAATGCAGCAATATTTTAAAAGGATGATACATCCTGCTATATTAGCAGTATCCAGGAGTACAAGGATGATAAAACAGAAAATCTATTTATGGCATGCCTGGGTGGCTCAGTCCATTAAGTATCTGCATTCGGTTCAGGTCATGATCCCAGGTCCTGAGATCAAGCCCCATGCTGGGCTCAACTGCTTAGTGGGTACCCTGCTTCTCCCCCTCCCTCTGCCTCTTCCCTCACAGGTGTACACTCTGTCTCTTACCCACTTCCTCTCTCTCAAATAAATAAAATCTTAAAAAAATCAATTTATGTAATCTACCACATGAACAGATAGATTAAAAAAGAGTCTCTCTCACACATTTAAATATATTTACATAAATTCTGTTGTATTCAGAAAATTCTATTCAGAAATGAAAATGAAGGAAAAACAGCTGTATCCTGCTATTATAAACATAATGTTGAGCTAAAGAAGACAGTCACAAAAAATTCTAATGATATGTGTTCATTCATAAAAAGGTTCAAAAACAAGACAAAATAAACTATATTGCATCAGAATGTATACTTAAGTTAAAAAAAAAACTATAAAGAAAATTAAGGAAATCATTATCACAAATGTCAGGACCATGGTGGCTACTAGAAGAAAGGGAAAAGAATATGATGAGGAAGAGCCACAGTGGGGTTCTTAGGTGCAGGCATAGTTGTATTATTAACACGTATGGTAAAAATGATAGAGTTAAGGTGTCCTGCTATTTTTACATGGGTGCTTAATAACATTTTTAAATCTCTGGATTTGTTTTTTAGGACCCATCTTGAACTTTGCTCTGTATAAATTACATTAGGTACTTGATGAACATCATCTTGTAGGGCACCTGAGTGGCTCATTTGGTTGAACATCTGTCTTCTGCTCAGATCACAAACCCAGGGTCCTGCAATCAAGCCCTGCATTGGGCTCCCTACTCTGTGGGGAGCCTGCTTCTTCCTCGTCCTCTGATGCTAATCCCCCTGCTTGTGCTCTCTCTCCTCTCAAATCAGTCAGCCAATCTTTAAAAAAATAAACATCATCTTGTAATTCCTTCTGAATACTTCATTTTAATCATAAGTTTTTTTCACTGTAGATAAGTTGACTGAAATTAGGATCAAAGACATTATAGGAAATCCTGAAGCTTTACTGCAACACTGTAACTAAACCCATGAATTGTTCCCCGCCCTATCCCTCCCAGCCCTGGGGATAAAGAGCAAAGAAGAATCTTCACAACATCCTTAGAAATATTTCTACTTGGCCAAATTGTTTCAAAATATCAAGAAGCCTTATCAATGATATAATCCTAATTCAGGCTTTGAAAATTAATATAATGGGCAAAGTGAAATTACTAGACCTCACCTGGGAGAACATGCAACTGTTGATCTTGGAGTCATGAGTTCAAGCCACACACTGGGCATAGAGCTTGCTTAAAAAGAAGGGGGTGCGGGGGTCACCTGGGTGGCACAGTCAATTAAGAGTCCCACTTTTGGTTTTGGCACAGGTTGTGAGACTGAGCCCTGAGTGGGGCTCTATGCTCAGCAAGGAGTCTGCTTAAGACTGAACAAAATCAATGTACAGAAATCAGTTGCCGCCTTATATACTAACAATAAAAATACAGAAAGGGAAATCAGAGAATTGATTCCATTTACTATAGCACCAAGAACCATAAGATACTCGGAGTAAACCTAACCAAAGAGGGAAAACATCTGTACTCAAGGAACTACAGAACACTCATGAAAGAAATTGAAGAAGACACAGAAAGAAAGAAGACCATTCCATGCTCATGGATCGGAAGAATAAACATTGTTAAAATGTCTATACTTCCGGGGCGCCTGGGTGGCTCAGTGGGTTAAAGCCTCTGCCTTTGGCTCAGGTCATGATCCCAGGGTCCTGGGATGGAACCCCACATTGGGCTCTCTGCTCAGCAGGGAGCCTGCTTCCTCCTCTCTCTCTGCCTGCCTCTCAGCCTACTTGTAATCTCTGCCTGTCAAATAAATAAATAAAATCTTTTTAAAAAAAGTCTATACTGCCTAAAGCACTCTATACTTTCAATGCCATTCCAATAAAAATCCCACTGGCATTTTTCAAAGAGCTGGAACAAACAATCCTAAAATTTGTTTGGAACCAGAAGAGACCCTGAATTGCTAAGGAAATGTTGAAAAAGAAGAACAAAACTGGGGGCATCACATTGCCTGACTTCAACCTTTACTACAAGGCTGTGATCACCAGGACAGTGTGGTACTGGCACTAAAACAGACATATAGACCAGTGGAACAGTAGAGAGCCCAGATATGGACCCACAGCTTTATGGTCAACTGATCTTCGACAAAGCAGGAAAAAATATCCAGTGGAAAAAAGACAGTCTCTTCAATAAATTGTGCTGGGAAAATTGGACAGCTAAGTGTAGAAGAATGAAACTCGGCCATTCTCTTACACCATACACAAAGACAAATTCAAAATGGTTAAAAGACCTCAACGTGAGGCAGGAGTCCATCAGAATCCTAGAGGAGAACATAGGCAGTAACCTCTTCGAAATCAGCCACAGCAACTTCTTTCAAGATATGTCTCCAAAGGCAAAAGAAACAAAAGCGAAAATGAACTTTTGGGACTTCATCAAGATCAAAAGCTTCTGCACAGCAAAGGAAAAGGTCAAAAAAACAAAGAGGCAACCCACGAAATGGGAGAAGATATTCGCAAATGACAGTACAGACAAAGGGCTGATATCCAAAATCTATAAAGAACTCCTCAAACTCAACTCACACAAAACAGATAATCATGTCAATAAAATGGGCAGAAGACATGAAGAGACACTTCTCCAAAGAAGAAATACAAATGGCTAACAGACACATGAAAAAATGTTCATCACCACTAGCCATCAGGGAGATTCAAATCAAAACCATGTTGAGATACTACCTTACAACAGTTAAAATGGCCAAAATTGACAAGTCAGTAAACAACATGTGTTGGAAAGGATGGAATGCAAGTTGGTACAGCCACTTTGGAAAACAGTGTGGAGATTCCTTGAGAAATTAAAAATAGAGCTTTTCTGTGACTCTGCAATTGTACTATTGGGTATTTACCCCAAAGACACAGATGTAGTGAAAAGAAGGGCCATCTGTACCCCAGTGTTCATAGCAGCAGTGGTCACGGTCGCCAAACTGTGGAAAGAACCAAGATGTCCTTCAGTGGATGAATGGATAAAGAAGATGTGGTCCATATATACTATGGAGTATTATGCCTCCATCAGAAAGGATGAATACCCAAATTTTGTACCAACACGGACAGGACTGGAAGAGATTATGCTGAGTGAAATAAATCAAAAAGAGAGAGTCAATTATCACATGGTTTCACTTACTTGTGGAGCATAAGGAATAACACGGAGGACATGGGGAGATGGAGAGGAGAAGTGAGTTGGGGGATATTGGCGGGGGAGACAAATCATGAGAGACTGTGGACTCTGAGAAACAAACTGAGCATTTTGGAGGGGAGGGTGTGGGGTATTGGGTGAGCCTGGTGGTGGGTATTATGGAGGGCATTTATTGCATGGAGCACTGGGTGTGGTGCATAAACAATGAATTCTGGAACAGTGAAAAGAAATTTTAAAAAAGACTCTCCCTCTCCCTCTGCCTCTCACCACCATTCTCTCTCAAATAAATAAATAATCTTTAAAAAGGTGGGAGGAATGTCCAAATAGGAATCAACCACAGATGAGTTATCTGTGATGGTAAAAGATGTTTCTTATGCTTTCAAGTTTTCTTTGTCCTGTCCAGAATATTATAGGAAAACACAGATGACTCAATTACTTTTTCATGCCTCTCCACTTAGCTTTGCCTTTTCCTTTTGAATCCTTGATACCATCTTTGTCCTGCTTAGGCATTTTGAAGCCAACCCATTTTTTCCTGTAGCACAGCCCCTTGCCACCAGGCCTGGAGCTTTATAATGCTGTGTAATTACAAGTCATCCCATTTTACTTCCTTCCTGGTCTTCTCCTGCTCTATATGATCTGTAATCATGACCTGTTTATATTCTCCTAGCATCTTTGCAAGGCCTTGAAGGTGTGCTAAGTCAAAGACCTTTGCAGCTTTGAGAGCATCTAGTTCATTCTGTTTATATTCATTTATATTCATTTCTGTGTGCATATTGAATTCCTCCTTCCAGAAGCCTAGCTTCTCCACCAATTTCTGCAGCTTCTTTCTAAGGAACATTTCAATCTCCATATGAATCCAGTTCTTGTCTTTGGTATTCAGACTTAAGTTTCTCAGTCTCAGTCCTACAAGAGTTCCTCTGTGTCACATTTGTTCTGGCACTGTGAACTATTTGGTTCAGTGTTTCTCTTCAGGCAGGAGTTCTCTGTGCTGGTTTTGGCCATTATCTCTTGTATCTGGTCCTTGAGGTGAGTAATATGCTCATTCTGAATCTGTACTTCAAGTTGCCATTTTTTTATATTAAGTAGCTGTTTTTGAAAAGATTTTTATCTGTTTTATTGTTTGTTTGTTTTGTTACCACTGTTTTTGTTTTTTCCCTTTTCCTCCAATTCTAGAGGCTGGAGAGTCCAAGATCAAGGCACCAGCTGATTTGCTGTCTGGTGAGGCTATCTTTCTGGTTCACAGTTTTCATATTGCATCCTCACATAGTGAAAGGCTGGACTCTATGTATGGTTTTTATATACCCTTAATTCTGTCATGTATCATTTTTTTTTTTTTCAAACGGTTAAATTAAGTAATCATTTCTTCTCTTTACTGCCTCTTTCTGTAGTGGTATCTTATGGTAATGCCTACCAATAGGCCTGCTGTTCCTCCTGCCACTGCTGTGCCCACAGAATCTGTGCAGAGGTAGTAATGGCCAGCCCTCACTCCTAGTATCACTGATCCCTGCTCATATGGTGTCTTTCTGAGGTCACCCACCTCAGGGCCCTAGTTCCTGGATTATGATTGGCAAGGTATTTTCTGAACACAATGTATTTGACCTCCCATGATGAATAAAAAAAATTTAGATAATCATATTCTACATGAAAACAGAAGGAAAGTGCATCTAGGATGCATGGAAGAAGTGAGTCCCTAATTGTATGCTATTTTTCATTACCAGCAAAGGTACCTAAACTAACATGGTTGATGTCTTGTCATACCAGTGGCCTTAGACATGAATTCTTCATTCATTCTTTTATTAGTGCCTCATCATGCTGGGGCTTAGGCATGAATTTGTTGGAGCTGGACTGGAAGAATGAGTAACAACTAGAGTAACTGGTTCTTTTTTATTATTGTTATCTTTCAGAATTTCTCTTTTCCCTCAGATATTGGCCACTGTCTTTCACCAAATACCCCTTGTGATTCTTCTTCCACATGGAAAGTCTTTCCCAGGAGGCAAATCAGCCTCTCACATAAGTAGATTATTCTAACTACCTCCTTGGTCAGATCCAAGCATGTAGAAATCCTCCAAAGAAAGGAGAAGCCTGGGTCCATGTTGCCAAGATTTATGGCAGTTTTACCTGGACATTGCAGTGATCAGTTACAGTCTTTGTCACCCTTCTGGCTTATTCTTCCCAATTGTAGCAGCCCATGGGAAGGTTGCTTGTGGAAAAATAATCTTATTTCTTCTGATTTTGTCATGTATGAGTCAGTATATGATGGTCATGGCAGGGAGACATGTATAAATATGGTATTAGTAATTGGAATTCCTGCATACATAGTGAAAGGCTCAATAAATAGACTTAAAATTTCTCCTGACATTTAAAATATTGTGTTGTCTAAAATAATGATTTCAGCAACTTCACTTTTATAGTCTTATGAAAGATGTGGTTTTGCCTTCAGTGAAGTTTATGCCACAAGCCAATCAGATTTCAAATTAGAGAAGGCAACAACAGGTGTGGGTGAGGATGTGGAGAAAGGGGATCTCTCTTACACTGTTGGTGGGAATGCAAACTGGTGCAGTCACTCTGGAAAATAGTGTGGAGGTCCCTCCAAAAGTTAAAAACAGAACTACACTAGGATCCAGGAGTTGCACTATTAGATATTTAACCAAATGATACAAAAATACTGTTTGGAAGGGATATATGTACCCTGGTATTTATAGCAGTATTATCAATAATAGCCAACCTATGGAAAGAGCCCAAATATGCCAATAGATGGCTGAGTAACTCAGCCATCAAAAAAGAATGAAATCTTGCCATTTGCAATGACACGAATGGAGCTAGAGAGTGTGACGCTAAGGGAAATCAGCAGTCAGAGAAAGATAAATACCATATGATTTCACTCATATGTGGAATTTAAGAAACAAAACAAATGAACATGGGGGTAGAAAAGAGAGAGGCAAAGCAAGAAACAGACCCTTAACTATAGAAAACAAACTGAGGGTTATTAAAAGGGAGGTGGGTGGTGGAGGGTGGCCTGGGGGGAGATGGGCTAAATAGATGATGGAAATGATGGAGGGCACTTGCGATGAATACTGGGTATTGTATGTAATTGATGAGCCACTAAATTCTATACTTGATACTAATGTTCCACTGTATGCTAATAACTGGAATTTAAATAAAAATTTGGAGAAAGGAAAAAAAGAGAGAGAAGTCAAAAGAATGAGTCTGTATTAGATCCATCTTGTGAGGTTAGTGGGGACCAAGGACACTCATGTCTAAGCTGACATATTGTGGCCCCGGAATCTGGGTTAGGCTTGGGGGCTGTAATTCAAAAGGCTTAATAAGTAGGCCTTATAAGCTTGTGGACAAGCTGAACCAAGAGCTATACTTTCTATCCTAATGAGATCAGTTTAAATGAGATCATCAAGTATACTAATGATCCCTTTCTTTGAACTTTGCTTTTTTAGTTCTGCTGAGGCATAATTGATACATAAAACACACATATTTATGGATACTTTTTGGTGAGTTTGGACATACACATACACCTGTGATACCATCACCACAATCAAGATTCTACACATTTCTGTCACCTCCATTTTTGTTTTGTTTTGTTTTGTGTGTGTGTGTTTGTGTGTGTGTATGCGTTTTCCTTTGCAATTTCTAAGCACTGTTCTTCCAGTCTGGTGTGTTTTTGTTTTCAACAGCACACACCTGGTGTTGTCTTTACAGGTCTACTCCTGGGCTGCTGGATCTGCTTTTTTCCAACAGCAGAAAGTTGGAATTACCAGGGAGATCACATGCCCTTTGCCCACTGCCAACCCATTTGTGTCTGTTCGGGCTGCTATAACAAAATAACAAAACACCACAGACTGGGTGGTTGATAAACAACAGAAATGTTGCTCTGGAGCCTGGAAGTCTGAGACCAGGTTGTTAGCATGATCAAGTGATGGCCCTCTTCTGGGTCATAGACTTCTTGTGCATTTCCTTGGAGGAAGGGGCCAGGGAGCTCTGTGGGGTCTCTTTTATCAGGGCGCTAATCCCATTCATGGTGGCTCTACTCTCATAACCTAATCACCATTCAAAGACACCCCCCCACTTCCTGATACCACCATCTTGAAGATTAGGTTTTCAACATATGAATGTTTGGGGGAAACAAACATTCAGATCAGAGCACTGGGCAACCTTTACCCAATGACTGATGGGTGCAGGAGTAAGAAAGCCCAGCTGTTGCTTTAGAAATAGCAAAATGTCTGAGGTGTAACTTCCTCAGGATCAGATAGAGGTCAAGACCTGGCCTGAGATGTATGTTTGCTTGCTTTTTTCCCCTCCCTGTTTCTTCCCCTTTGGCCAGGCTCCCCTCAAAACCTATCCGTCATGAAACACTTCTATCAGAATCTTTACTGTAGGATGTGCTTTTGGGTAACTGATGGTGACAGTCCACAGTTAGCCAATGTATTAGAAAGCCACTACTTCTACTCAAGAAGAAACTTCAAGGAGCCGGGTTCCTTTCTTTGAAATTCCTCTGCCCTAAATAGAAAATAAATGGCATTCAAAAAGAAAAGTTGGATGGATGTTGAAATAAACAAATTAAATTTCATTTCATTGCACATATGTTTAGAGTTAACTGAAAAATCACATTTCATAACTTTATTAGTAGAGGAAGTAGAAGAGAAATGACACTCGGTGCCTGTCCATTAATAAATACGTGTGTACTAGTAACTGCTTGAAAACAGTCAGCTTTGAATCAGGTTCAAATTGGCTGCTGCTGAGATGGTGGGAATGAAATTCAATGTCTGAGCCAGTTTTCAAAATGTTCTGCTTTCAGTTTGAATCATAAGGAAAAAAAAAAAAAGCCTTTCCCTAACTTTATTTCTTTTCTCTTCCCTTTTAGAGTTGGCTTAAAAATCCAGAATACTGCACTGCTAAATAAATTTGTAGATTTACTGGTACCATTTCTGTTTATTATGTTTCAAATTCGATGAAACAACATTTGACATAAATTGACTTCATGTTTCAATGCACAGCAGGATTTGTTTTTGGTTCTGAATTAATGTTATTCCGTAGCATGCATTGTTGCCATCGAGAAGCCAAATCAGAGAATCAGAATGGCAACACTAATCAACTTGGAGGCTTTTTCAAATTTCATGTTTTGGAATCCCTGTGAATTTGGAACATCTTCTGAATTTGAAAAAGTAACCAAACTCTTTCATCAGTTTTTGTTGGATACTTAAGACTATACAAAGGACCGGAGGATTCCATGCTTAGAAATCTCTTTCCAGTGGCTATTTTAGGGATGTTTCTCTATCCATGGGCACCAGGGTGCTCCCCTTTGCTGTGGGAACTGTTTCCTCTTAATCGCAGCATTAAGATTTATACAGTGTTACTCTACCACCTGCACAGAGTTGAAGGACCTTTGTTTTCCAGTCAGAATCTGTACTTGGAATAGGAGCTAAGACAATCTGGTGTCCATCTCTGCTGATCTCTTAGAAGAGAGGTAACACTTGGGACTAGAGTTACTATTGATTAGTGTATTAGTTTCCTAGGGCCTCCATTGCAAACTATCCCACACTGAGTAGCTTGAAACACCATAAATTTATTTCACATTCCAGAGCCAGAAGTCTGAAATCAAGGCCATCTTCTCTTTTGTGGCTCTAGGGGACAATTCTTCTTTGCCTCTTCTAGCTTCTTGTGTTTGCTGCAATCCTTAGCATATTTTGGCTGGAAAGTATCTCACTCAAGTCACATGGCCATCTTCTCCCTGTGTCTCCCCTCTGCATGTCCATCTGTGTCCAGATATCCCTCTTTTCCATGGATACTGGTCGTATTGGATTAGGGTCCACCCTAATGATCTCATCTTAACTAATTACATCTGCGGTGATCTTATTTCCAACATATCTTTTTTGGGGGAACACCATTTAATGTGTAATAGTTAGGTCTCCCTGAAGGAGACTCTGCAATGAAATATATCTGCAAATAAATCATTAGGTAAGTGTTCACAGGAAAAATCAGTCACGGACTAAGGGAAACAGGGTAGGAAAAGGGAAAAGCAAAAGTCCCACAGAGGGTAGGGGAGCTAAGTCTTATTCCATGTAAAACCTGTAAATATAAAGTATATCTTGGAGTTTTCCTGATTAGAGGCAAGGAAGCAGAGCATTCACATGCCTTCAGACATTATCATTGTCTGAGGGCTACCCTAGGGACACCTGGGTTACTCATTCAGTTAAGCATCTTCCCTCAGCTCAGGTCATGATCTCAGGGTCCTAGATCGAGCCCCACATTGGGCTCCCTGCTCAGAGGAGTCTGCTTCTTCCTCTCCTTCTTCCTCTCCCCTCTGCTTGTATTATGTCTCTCTCTGTCAAATAAATGAAATAAAATCTTAAAATATATATGTGAATAAGAGCTACCCTAGAGGTGGAGGAATGTAAATTCCAAGCACTTCCATTTCTGCTACATGACTGCAAATGACTCCAGGACCACCTCAGTTGCCCCCTAAATGGATTACAGGTGCTAACTGTTGGAAGGAAAAGTATACCAGAGCCAAGGGATCCACAAAAAGGACAAAAACGGTAGGATGGTGGTCTGGGTAGAACACTGACGTTGGCTACAGGGGCATGGCCACTCCCAGCATATTACCTGAGCAAAAGACCAATCTTCAGGGACAGAAAAAGGAAGCCAGCCCAAGAAAGAGGGCCCAGAGACAGAGCTCTTTCTGGATACTTTATGTCTCTCCTTCAAGCTATAATCTCTTTCTGAGGCTCTGCTATATTTTCTCCAAGTAATTTCACAGTATTCTCCTGTTTTGTAGTAAATACCCAGTTTTATAAGATTGATTATAAGATTTTTTATAAGATTAGGTGCACCTGGGTGGAGCAGTCAGTTGAGCTTCCAACTCTTGGTTTTGGCTCAGGTCATGATTTCAGGGTTCTGGAATTGGGCCCCTCATTGGGGTCTATGCTCAGCATGGAGTCTGCTTTAGATTCTCTTTCCCTCTGTGCCCGGCCCTTCCACTTGTGTGCGTTCTTTCTCACTTTCTCTCACAAATAAATGAATAAATCTTTTAAAAAGATTTCTTATAAGATTAATTACCCAAATTTCCCAAATTCAGCTTATCATTCCTCCCTGGAATTTTTTCCCTTTCTCTGGATGACACCACTGTTCATTTGTTCAGTTACACAAGTTAACCGCTGTGAGTTATCATTACTGCCCAGATCCTGTCAGATCCCAGGTCCCATGGAATCATCTCTACAACATGTCTGAGACCTATATCCTCTCCATTTTCACTACTTTCCCTCTGTTTCAAAACCTCTTTAGTTATATATACATGTATATCTATATATTTGTTACGATTCCAGCAGTTTTCAACCAGTTTCTCTTCCTCCCATCTGTCCTATTTTATTCTGCACAGTACTACTGTTTATCTTTACGCACGCACACACCTGTTCATTTCTCAACTATTTACTGAGCACCCATATTTCAAGAAAAAGTGGAAAATACAAATATGAATGTGATGTTGATAACAGCAACATATATTATTGTGCCTGGCACTGTTTTAAGTGCTTTACATGTCTTAGCTCATTAAATTCTCATTAAAAAATATGAACAAGGTACAATTTGTACCCTTTAGAAGTTAAAATGAAAAAAACAAAAAACAAAAAAAACCCAGATGTGGAAAAGAGAAGTGATTTATTCAGCCTGCAACTACCCTTGTAAGGGGTTTGGTGTGAGAGTTAAGTGCTAGAGAAAAAGATTCGAGTGAATGTTTTCTCCTTTCTTCCGAAGAGAACACAGCCAACACCATTTTAGGTACATAGGAGAGAAATTCATGTGTTGCATCCAGTGACTGTTTCAGGGCATTAGGGCCTAATTCTCCAGTGGAACCCCATTGAAAATAGAAATCCTATTGCGATAATCATTTTGCAATATACATGAATATCCATTGTTATGCTGTACACTGGAACCTAATATAATGTTGTGTTCCATTATACCTCAACTGAAAAGAAAATGGGAGAGAAGTGAGATTATAGGGTTGGCAAATGTTGGATCCAGTATTGGATCTCAGCCTTTGGACTCTAGTTGCCCATGTTCTCAGCCACTATGGATTGCTAACACATGCTGTCATGGACAGTTTTCCTTGTCACAGCTGTCTAGTATTCATCCTCTTCCTATTGTTGGTATAAGGGGAAGAGAACTAATTTTTCTCCTATACTGGGTTCTTGGCTGAAACTCTGTCCCCAGCTAATAAAAGATTCATGGGAGGAAAACAAACGTAAGTTTAATAACACATATACTTCTGTATACATGGAAAAGTCCCAGGAACTGCATAACTCCCTGAAATGGCTCAAGCCACCACCTTCTATACTATCTCCAGCTAAAGAGAAAGAAAACGCGCGCGCGCGTGTGTGTGTGTGTGTGTGTGTATTGGGGGCCAGTTGTGGAAGGTTATCAAGCAAAGCACACTAAACGAGGGTAAGATTGTTATGCAGACTTTTCCATTGATAAGAGTTTCTAGAGCTTTAGAGTCCTTTCCCTCCTCTTGATACAGAGAAAAAGACATCCTTACAAAGGGAGTTCACTTTACAAACGGATACCTTCTAGTCAGTTTTCAAAGCTTCTCCTGTGTCTGTTGTTTCTTAAAAATAATAGTTCAAGATAATCCTAATGCCAAAAAGGCATATTTTGGATTGTTATATTCTACTTCCCCTTCCTTGAGAATCCCATTTTCCGTGCAGAGCTTTGCCTCCCATCAGGGAACATGAAATTGCCCAGGCATAAACCCATAACCCATTCCATGATGAGGTTGTGCACCCACACCCACGACTTTAAGACTAGAGAGAGTAACTCAGCAACACAAGGTAAATTTAGGGTATCCTCCCCATTACTGAGACCATGTTAATAGGTGTCTAGCATCAGTGGTATCCACTGATTCAAAACACGGATTTACCTCACCTTAGGGGTTTTCTTCACCTTAAGATTTGTTAAAGAAAAAGTTATTCACAACACTTGTAAAAGAATGAGAAGGCAGACTTTACTGAGAACCACCACAATTGGTGTATGAACCACTACAATGGTATTTTGCAGTGGGGGAGACAGATAGGACTCAATTCCAAATACATGAATGAAAAATGGAATTTTTAGCCAAGGAGGAGTGTGAGGGACATTTTGATGGAAAAATTAGTGAAAAGAAACATCAGAGTGAAGGGTTGCTAGATTCTCTGGCTAAAGTGACCTAATAGAATTCTTCGAAGGCAGGCTGTCACTAGGGGGAAGTGTACATCACTTAGGGGATGGATGGTAGAGGATGAATAATGTGGTCAGAACTTGAAAGTGGTTAGGTATCAATGGCTGGTGATTCAGGCTAAACTGGCTTAGCAGGGTTCTTGTTAGAAGTGGACAATACAAAGATGAACATGGAGGCCCAAAAATCAGGACCTAGTTGAAAAGACAAATCAGAGGAGCCTGATTAGAGATTGGGCTAAGACATAATCTTTGTCAAATATGTGTGTGTAATCTTTATGTATATATATAACCATTAACAGAGTTCGTGTACATATTATAAAATAGGAAGTGAACCACTGTTTATAGTTTACCATTATTATTACACAGTGACTTTTTAAAGATAGGGCTGATTTCTGAACATGTGCCTCATGGAGTTGTAAGGATTAAAATTTTACCTCTATATAGATGTATACAGAGATTCATTGGAGATATAGTGAACCAGCATCTCCAGTAGTAGGTATAAATCCATGCCTAATATATATAAAATTATATATATATAATGTATACTGTGCACCCTAAAGATATAGACCTATTAACAGGGATTATATGCTCTCTCTCACTCTCTCTTTTTTTTTTTTTTTTTTGGATGGATATAGCAGTGGTCTTCAAACTTTTTTGATCAACACCCTAAATGTGTTGTTTAAAATCTCTTTTGCTTTCTTTTTGGATTTTATTCATTTTTATTTTTATTTTTTAAAAAACTTTATTTATTTAAATAAGTAATCTGTATACCCAACCCAGGGCTCAAACTCACTACCCTGAGATCAGGAGTTGCATGCTCTTTTTTTTTTTTTTTAATTTTATTTATTTATATGACAGAGAGATCACAAGTAGGCAGAGAGGCAGACAAAAAGAGAGGGGGAAGCAGGCTCCCTGCTGAGCAGAGAGCCCGATGCGGGGCTCAATCCCAGGACCCTGAGATCATGACCTGAGTTGAAGGCAGCAGCTTAACCCACTGAGCCACCCAGGCGCCCCTTGCATGCTCTTCTGACTGAGCCAGCCAGGGTCCCCTTTTCTTGGATTTTAAATGCTTCATTATGTTTAAACATTTCATATCTTTGGAATTTATTTTGGCTAATGGAGTGAGGGAGAATTCCCTCTATTGCTTCCCCCAATTTATTTTACTTTTTTTTTTTAAGATTTTGCTTATTTAGTTAACAGAGAGAGAGCGAGCACAAGTAGGGGGAACATGCAAAGGGAGAGGGAGAAGCAGGCTCCCCGCCAAGCACGGAGCCTGATGCAGGGCTCGATTCCAGAACCCTGGGATCATGACCTGAGCTGAAGGCAGGCCTTCAGGCCACCCAGGCACCGCCCCCTGCCCCAGACCAATTTATTTTCCAATGACCAACCAACACCATGTGCTGTGAATAATCTGCCTGGAGCCCAAATAAAACTATCTTCAAAATGTGCTGCAGGACATTTGTTATAGACTGTTGGCTGAAGAATTGTGTGTGAAGGACACCTGAGGCTTCAGCCTGCTTGGTTTTAAATCCAGAATGTCAGAACAGGTTCATGTGGATTGTGAGGCTCGGGCTGACAAGATCGGCTGGGTGGTCTTGCAGTAAAGCCCCCTGTTGAGTGATGACTTGGCATTTGGTCTTCTCTGGGTAAGAATGAGCTACAGGTTGGTTGCCTCCTGAAGGAGGGTAAAATATAACATCCTAAAATATGACTCTTTGGCATATTGATTTTTTGAAGCTCATTTTTAAGAAACCGCAAACACAGGTGCAATTCTGAAAAGTGAGAAATTACCCTTTTGTAAAAAACATTTGTACGTGTATGAGAAATCTCTATTTGTAAGAGTATCTTCCTTGCTGAACTAGCAAGAGAAGGGTGGCTAAATCTCTAGGAACTCTTAGCAATGGGGAAGGCAAAGACCTAAATCCCCATGATGATGGTACCCTTGTTTACTGTGCCTGGTAACCTCTCATAAGGGACACCCTCCCCTCCCCCAACATCTTTTGTCTTTTGCTGAAGATGGTATTTAGGGCCACTTCAGAGAGATACTCCATTCTCCTGGGTCTCTCCCATGCATACAGGAGGCATACATGTTATTAAACATCTGTTTATTTTTTCTCTTGTATGTCTGTCTTTTATCAATTATTAGACCAGCCAAAGAACCTTGAAGGGAAGAAGGAAAAAAACTTCCCACTGCTACATTTTCTACCCCCCACCCCCACCTTGCTGCCACACTAACTGCCTGTTTCTGGAAGATGCTTTGATCAGGGCTGCCTTCCCTGCCACTTTATGTCAGAGAGTAGCTCTAAGGAGTCTCCTCCCTGTTTGAGGATTTCTTTTACCTTTAGTGCCTGAGGTTCTTGGTCACACCACTTTGAAGAATGAAGAGAGGTAGACCACTCTTCATCTGGTCTAATGAGTGGTGGGCAGCAAAGCAAAGTTTATTGAGTGATAGTACCAAGCTCCCGAAGGGGGGGGGGACCCAAGAGGGTTGCCATTTTGACATTTAAATCTAGGGGTTTTATGACATTGTTGATGGGCTGTTTTAATCTGATTAACCCTCCTTGCACCTGTCACCCAATTAGGTTTTTGCCCATGCGCTCATCTACCTATCAGGCAGTTGCTTACATGGGAAAGGGTGGAGGGCTTCTTCCAGGGTGGTGTACAATTACAGGTTGGGGGTCTTCCTCCTTTTAAGGGTAGTTTCCTCTTAGGAGGGGGGCCCCTTGCCCATGCCTTCCTTTCTTCAACCTGTCCTCTGTTATCCCTTACCTCAGACCAGCCCTGCACTAGAACTTGCTTTGTTAAGCAGGGGATTCTTGTGCTACTTATTTTTTGAAAAGCTTTATGCTCTACTCAAATTCCAGAGTTCACACTCAAATTCTGATAATTAGTAGCTGTGTGATAATTAGGGGCCAAGGCCAAGCTGCCCCAAGAAGGTCCACTTTGGCATGAACATTATTTTGAGTTAAAAAGCAATCACAAATCAGCTGATCCAGGAAAAGCTCTATAGAAGCAAAGGGCAGGCTGCCTCAAAATGTGCCACTTTGGCATATTGATTATTTTAAATAAAAGTTACTTAAGAGACAGCCTGTGTAGCAAGGACACTTAGAGCCTCCTCTGTCCCTCTGAACACAAGAAATAAACCTCTCATGTGAAAGGTACCCTCCTTGTACCAGAATGTAAAGAAAAATCCTTCACCAAAAACAGAAAACTTAAAGCCCAGAAAGCTGTATATACAACACTTGTAATATTTTACTAATTTACTACCCTAGTCCAAATTCTGTTTAGAACTCATCATTCACTGGAGCTCCCAAAGTTCAGTTTTTTTGTCCTGCCAGTTCCTTGCAGACTGATTGTCTCTTTGTCTAAAAATGTAAAAAATGCCTGCCTTGGTCATTTCTTTGGTCTCCATTCTATGATTGGGCCTCCATGCACATTTAATAAAACTTTGTTTTTTTTAACTCCTGTTAATCTGTTTTATGTCAATTGAATTCTTAGACCAGCTGAAAGACCTTGAGAGTAGAGAAGAATTGTTTCTTCCCTTCAGCTCTTTACCTGCCCCCCCCACCCCCAATTGTGTGAAAGAATTTAGGTAGAGGGCCTGTCCCAGGAAGAAAGCTGTCACCAGAGATAACTACATTACAATTGAAATTATGCAGGATGGACTGGGAGGAACCTAGCAAGGCCTGTTTGATCAAAGTCCTCTCTGTGTCCCATTTTTTGAGCAGGTATTTGTTTACCAAACGTGGACTCTTTTTCGTTCTTCTTCAGAATTGTACTTCTTTCCTTTGAAGTGCCAGCCCCCATCTCCTTCTTACTTCAGGATGACTTACAGACCTCATTTTGCCTGTCTATGGAGTTTCCATGTCTGTGTGGATTCCCCATATTTAATTTGGTTTTCTCATGTTAATCTGTCCCATATCAATTTGATTCTTAGTCTGTCTAGAAGGACCTTGAAAGGGACAAATTCTTGCTCCCCAGCAGTGATCTTTAGTGAGTCGCTGACTTTCTCTGTGCCTCTGTTTCATTGTTTTTTAATGGGGATAATAAAAGTACCTACCTCACGGGGCTGTTAGGATTAAATTAGTTAATATTTAGAACATATCCTAGCATACAGTACATCCTTTGTAGTTATTACAATTAGTCCCCAGTATCTGCAATATTTTAAGTCTGTCGTGGCATTTTCTTCTTTAGGTTGGAGTTACATTGCATTTAGCTGATAGTCATTTAGGTTATAGTTGGTTATTATGGCTCTTTCTTGATATTGTTTGAAATGCAATTTCCTTCCATTTTATACTTTCTTTGGGTGACGGTGGGGGTTGATTTCGTATGGGAAGAAGTATCTTTTCACAGTTTTTTAATTTAAGATAAAGAGATCATTCTATACAGATGTAATGTATCCCTGATCATTTCTGTCTTTAAAATAAGAAGATACATATTCTCTTTCTCTGTGCTTCAATTGTATTTGATATTTACTTGGATATTGTAAAGAACACATCTATTCAGAAAGAATTCAGAAACTTTGAAATGTTTTGTTGTTGTTTTCACTTGTGTTTTGTTATCTTAAAAATCCCTAACCGTTTATCTGATAGAAATGCTACTCCATTTGATGCATGGAGGGTGTGATACAATTGCCTTTAAATAATAACTGGAAAAGAACAGGTACAATTCAATTTGGATAAATTTCAAAATCCCTTTCTCCAGCAATTACACAAAGTTACAGAAATCTATAAGCAACAGACATTTATTTTTATTTTCTTAATTTTATTTTGTGTAAATACAGCTGTTGTTCTCTCTGTGAACTTGCCTTTAAATTTTATTGTGTTTCTCCATTGCCTCTCTAAAGTAGGGTTGCATTTCTCCACTTGTGCCTAATGGAGGTGTTGTGTGGACCAAATCAGATAATGTATGTAAAGTAGTGAGAACCCCAAAGGTGCCTGGCATGCTGTAAGCTCTCAATGAATACTTGCTATTTTTCTTAGCCTCTCTAGCACTGCAGGAGGAAATGTATCCCCTTAGAATATCTTCCTAAGCATGGAGCTGGGGTCATTTCCACTGCATGCAGAGCTCCTTTCCAGATCTCCTTCCCTATTTGTGGACACCTTTAAAGAATCTCCACAGGGTTGCAAAGGCCTCCTTTGGGGGCCTTTTTTCTAAATTAAATTTTGTAACTCATCCCAGCTTCTTTTTCTTATTTGATTTAGATTTAAAAACGCGTGGTGAGGGTCCCCTGTGTGGCTCAGTTGGTTAAGCGTCTGCCTTTGGCTCAAGTCCTGATCCTGGGATCCTGGGATCAAGCCTTGCTTCCAGTCCCCTGCTCTGTGGGGAGTTTGCTTCTTCCTTTGCACCCACCACTTATACTCTCACTCTCACACATTTTCTCTCTCAACTAAATAAAATATTAAAAAAAAAAAAAAAAAACAACCCTTGGTGAAATCACCTTCCAACTGTACTTGAAGTGCAGGGTGCAGACTGCTTCTGTGGTACCTATGGTAACTGATGCTTTTGAAGGCTAAAATGCAGCAGTGCAGCTTTGTATTTGAATTTGCTGACTGTCTGTGGAAAGGCCTCCATTTCTGATGATTTTATCTAGAACTCATGTCTAGAGTCAGGATACAGCAGGCCTAATGGTTGAAAGGCACAGCACTGAGCCTCCATTTGAGGTTTTTGGTAGCTATGTGACCAAGATGAGGTACCTAAAATCTCAGTGCCTCAAATTTTCATCTGGGAAGTGGGGACAACAATAATTCGTACCTCACTGGGTGAAGGTAAGGGCTACATGAGATACTAATTTAATTTATTTTAATTGATTTCATTGTATTTTTTATGTGTAGTTGTTTAAGTGAATTATTTATCTATTTATTTTAGCATTTCAAAATGAGACATCTATTTATTTATTTAAAGACTTAATGGTTTATTTTAGGAAGATGAGGAGGCAGAGAAATCGCACAGAGTTTGTGGGGAGGGGCAGAGGGGGGAGAGAGAATCTCAAGCCAACACTGAGGGCAGAGCCTGATCCAGGGCTCAATCTCATGAACCATGAGATCATGACCTGTGCTGAAATCATGAGTCAGACACTTAACCAACTGAACCACACCACTGAGGTGCCTCAGTGCAATATGTTTTTAAGCATGTGAGACATGGGCCCACCTACATCAACATCACACAGCAGATGGGATTAAGAATTAAGATCACCTGCTTCAATATCACTTAGTTATTTGTTCGAGGAAAGATAAAACTGTAAGACAATAAGTAGCTTCCCTCTTTGCTTCAGGAAATTCCTGTAAGAAAAGTTTACTTTACTTTCCTGGAAGCAATTCATTTACCAAACAACAGTGTACTTGCTAAGGCTTACTCCGAGACCATGTATCTACCAATGAATACTAAGATATTATGTTAAAATTTTAGCCCAATTAGGCCACCACTGAGAGTCACACTTTATTTCTTTTTAAGATTTTATTTATTTATTTGACATAGAGAGAGGAGATACAAGCAGGGGGAGTGGGAGAGAGAGAAGCAGGCTTCCCGCTGAGCAGGGAGCCTGAAGCGGGGCTCCATCCCAGGATCTTGGGATCATGACCAGAGCCAAAGGCAGACACTTAATGGCTGAGCCACCCAGGTGCTCCTGAAAGTCACACTTTAAACTAGACCCTGGAGTGCCTGGTTGGCTCAGTCAGTTAAAACATGTCCAACTCTTCATTTTGGCTCAGGCCATGATATCAAGCCCTGTGTCAGGCTCTGTGCCCAGTTAGGAGTCTGCTTGAGATTCTTTCTCTCCTCTCTCTTTGTCCTCACCCCTCTCATGCTCTCTAAATAAATAAAATCGTCAAGAATAAATAAATAAATAAACTAGGCCCCAAACTCTTGAACTATCTCTCTTTCACCCTCTTTATTCTGATCTGACCCTTGACCTGGGTCTGACCTCTTCTTGTATTACATCCCACTCATCTTCACTCAGTGCCAGCCACATCAATGCCCTTGCTGTTTTTCAAATAGTCTTGCTACGTTCCCCCTACTGGGTTTTAAATTTGATCTTCCCTGCAAATATCCATTTGACTCATTCTCTTGTTTCCTTCAAGTCTTTGTTCAAATGTCCCACTATCAGAGTGATTTTCCTAACTACTTCATAGAAAATCCACCTGCCCAATGTTGACTGGCCCTGGTATGCTTTCCTCCAGAGTGCTTCTCAAAACATAATGTATTGTACCCATGTGGGGTGTGTGTGTGTGTGTGTGTGTGTGTGTGTTTATGTGTCTTCCTCCTACCAGAATGTAAGCATCATGAGAAATGCAACCTTATTTTTATTTGTTCTTACATCCCGAATGCCTAAATAGTGCCGGGATCATAGTGAGACCTCAATAAATATTTTTGAAATAAAGGGATAAAGTGAATGAAAAGTGAAAGTATAAGGAGACTGACTCTCAGTTGCTGATGCTTTGTAGAAACAGCCATTTCATCTAGGCTGGAATTCCCTGAGGATTTTTCTGGCATGAACCAGACAGAGTCCTTGTTGTCCATCCTGGTGTCCATGGTGTTTTGGACACCATGTCCTGCTTATAACCCTTGCCATACTCATCAGGAGTTGGCAAACAATGGCCCAAGTGCCAAATCCATTCCAGTGCCTGTTTTTGTAAATAAAGGTTTATTGGAACAGAGCCATGCTCCTTCATTTATGTATTGTCTATGGCTGCTTTCCTGCTACAACAGCAGAACTGAGTAGTTGCAACAGGCCATATGGCCCACAAAGCCTAAAATATTTATGATATGATCCTCTATAAAAACAGTTTTATGGGGTGCCTGGGTGGCTCATTTGGTTAAGCGGCTGACTCTTGGTTTTGGCTTATCTCATGATCTCGTGGGTCCTGGGATTGAGCCCTATGTCAGGCTCTGCACTCAGAGGAGAGTCTGCTTCAGGATTCTCTCTCTCTCTTGGCCTCTCTCCCAGCTCTTTCTTTAAAACAAATAAATCTTAAAGAACGTAAAAACAGTTTTATGACATTTGCTATGGGCTAAGATGAAGTACAGTGTTCTTTAGACCTGTCTTCTACTTAGAAAAGCAGTGTGGGATTTGGCTAAGAGTTTGGAATCACATAGGTTCAGATGTCCACCCTGCCAGTTATCAGCTGTGGGAACTTGGGTGAGTTACTCAACCTTTCTAAGCCTTAGTTTTCTCATCTGAAAAATGGACATGATAGTGGTGCTTACCTCGGCTGTTGTTAGAATTCAATTGCTGTCTGTACGTATCATTCTTGCCACAGAGCCTGGCATATGGCAGGCACATATGCAATTTAGGCTATGATTTTTATAGCTGACTCTCCAGCAACTTCATGTCCTATGCTTCATTTATTATTAACACTCAACTGCTGAGTATTCCTGTATACTTCAAGTTGCTTTCTACTTCCATAATTTGCCTACTGATTTTCTTGGCCTGGAACATTTCATTGGAATATTAATTGCATTTGTAGACCTCCACTAAGGTTCCATATCCTGTTAGAAGACTTCCCTGGAAGCCATGGGTAGAGTCATTGGTCCACTGTGGTCTCATAGTACCCTTGCAGTTAATGCCCACTCTTAAGACTCAACACATCAAATTGAAACAATGTAAGTCTCTGTCTCCCAAACTAAAACCCCCTCAGTGGTGGCAGTAGTGGTGCATAGGGGACAGGGTGGGGGAAATGCTTCTCTCATTTTTCTATACCCAGTACCCAGTGCAGTACTTGCAACATACTGGTTGTGACTAAATCAGTTACTCGAAGGAGGAGATAATTCCTTTTGTTCTTTCCCATTGGTTCACATGTTGCTTGTAGCTATTTCTAATTGAAAGGAGAGCATTGATTTTGGCTTAAGCTTCCTGTGAAGGAGGGTGGTGGTGGGGAGCTGCCTCAGCTCATAGAGTTTGCTTTGAAAGGCTCTGTTGGCTCAGGGCAGACTTCAGGGACAGAGCAGTCAATTTCCTATACAATTTGCTGTGGCAGAGGAAAATAAGCAATGCACTCTCTTTCTGATGACATTTGGTGTCTTGAGTCCTACCTCTGCCACTTACTAATGATATGATTTTAGTTTGTCATTTCCCTCAGCTACAGGTTCTGTGTTGTAAACCTGGGGAACATTCTTCAGTCGAGAGATGAAGTTAGGAAAAGCTCCTGATAAATTGATAAATATACATAAAATATAATTATACTTTGGGTATTGAGATGGTCCCATTGTTTTGGTTCATTGGGTGAGGAGCAGAAATGGGACCTTCATGGATTTGTTTATAAATGGGTTCATTCCAGAAAGACAAGGCTGGTCTTATGTGGTTGGCTCATTCCATCAGGTTAGTGTAGGCCACTAGAACTTGTGTGCCAAAAACATTGACACAAGACAATTCTTTGACCCAAAGATGCAATACTTTTGAAAATTTTCCTTCACAGAAGAAATAACCTAATTATCCAAAAATGAATGAAGTATTTTATTTTGAAAAGTGATAATTAGCTCTGTGATCTAAAAGTAGGATCACAATTGTGTTTTGTGTTAATTTTCTCTGCCATATTAAAAAATACTACAATGTTTATTATCCCCCAGTTCCTATGGGTCACAAGTCCAGGCAAAGCTTAGATGGATCCTCTGCTTCATGTCTCACAAAGCTGCAATCAATGTATTGGGCAGGAGTAGGTTCCCATCAGAGGTTCAGCTGGGGAAGGATTTGCTCTGAAACTCCCTCAGCTTGCTGAAAGAATTCTTTTCCTTGAGTCTATGGGATTCATGGCAGTGTAGGGAGGAAAAGTTTTCTTTGACTCTTAGGATCCCTGGCTAGGTCTGAAAATTAAACTGACAAAGGTAGATAAACAGGAAAAAGGCATATAAATTTATTTAATATGTTTTACATGACAAGGAGCCTTCATAAGGAAATGCACCCAAAGAAACAGTTAGACCTCAGTATTTTTATGCTAGATTTGATGAAGAGTAGACAGGCATGGAGGAATATGATAGGTCAAGGAATAGAAGGTAAGTGTTGTGAACTGGGGTGAACTCAGCAAGGCCTGTTGGTTCACATTTTTCTCAGGGTCCCTTCATCTTTGGAGATAAGAATGCTCCTTTCCTCTGAGTATAAGCAGGGCACCCCTCATATGAGGGATGGATGTATGACCTGCTTCAGGGGAGAAGGACAGGGGGAAGGCCAGAGTGACTTTCCTATTCCTGCTGTTTTTCCAAACTCCTTTAGTTTAAATTACTCAGTATGCCAAGGTGCCATATTTTGGCATAGATTGTCCTGAGCTCCCATTAACAGCTAGATTTTTCGAAGCCAGAAGTAGAGAAAGAGGGAGAAAAAGAGGGCGCATAATTCTAACAAGACAGATGTTACACACTTACGTGATCATATACACAAAATGACCTACATCCCATCATCTCTGCCACATTGGATTGATTAAAAGAAGCCAGAGATCCTGCTCATATACTCAATAGGAAAGGATTACACAGAGGGCCTGTGACTTGTTTTTAACCTGTACACCAGTAACACAGGTGTAACCAGTAACCAGGTGTCCTTCATAAGTCACTTATGCCCTGGAGACAGGGATCTTGGCATCATGGTGCCTGGAGGCCGTGGTCTTAGAAAATGTACATGATGACCTGGTCTAGTCACTCCTTAGATGTTATCTATGGTGCAGGAAGGCTCCGAAGAAACCATTAAATCCCTGACCTTTACAAGGAGGATATACATTAAGATAAACATAAGGCAGAAGTAAAGCAGGAAAAGGAGCAAAGGACAAAATGGCATTTTTTCATGGGGTCCCTTCAGTTTCCCTATCTCAGTAACCAGGGAAAAATGAGTAACTCTCAGATATGGCTTAGAATTCACGCTTAAATACTATCTTCAGCTAAAAACAAAAGAAAGAAAGGTAAGGGGGAGGCCAAATACGAGCAGGTGACCTAGAAAAAGTAAGGTAAACCAAATAAGATTTGTTATGCAGATTTAATTCAGTGCTTTCTTCATTGATAAGAGTCTCTTGTGATTTATAGTCATCCTTCCATTCCTGGTAGAGTGAAGGAGACATCTTTAGAAATGGAGATTTCCAGGGGTGCGTGGGTGGTTTAGTCAGTGAGGCATCTGACTTGATTTCAGCTCAGGTCATGATCTCAGAGTCATGGGATCAAGAGCTCCATTCTCAACCAGAGTCGGCTTGGGTATCTCTCTCCTTCTCCCTCTGCCACCCACCTTCCATGCTTGTATGTGTGTGCATTCTCTCTCTTTCTCCAATAAATAAAATCTTAAAAAAAAAAAAAAAGAAACAGAAATTTCTTTTATATCCATAAATGTCCCATACAAAAAAAGTAACTTCTACTCTTTTCAGAGCTTCTCCTGTGTCTCCTGTTTCTCAAAATAATCCTTATGTCAAATAACGTTATTTTGGGTTGGCATATTCGGCCATCCTCTGGTGTAAGTACCAGGAGACAGGAATCCCAGAAGGCACAAAATCAGACTACCAAACTGTAGAACCACTAAGGTATGTCACTCCTTAATTTAACACAGATACGCATGTGTGTGTGTCTGTGTGTGTTTCAAGTGGTGTTACGCTCCATAAGAAAAGAGATTTTTATCTCTCTTGTTCACAGTTACACCTTAAGCTCCCAGACCAATACCCAAGAAAGGAGATGCTCATTACATATTTATGGGATGAATGAATTGACGAACAAGTGGATCCCCACTGTGTGCCTGACACTGACAATTATTGTGGGCTGTGGTAGTGCATAATATATTTACTTTGCAGCATTTCTTACACCCAAATAGCATAAATTTTTATCCTCTTAGTGACTATAAACTCTGAATTATTGAATGTAAAACATTTGACAAGAATTGTGGGATTATTTTGAACTCAGTGGAGATGTGTAACTATTAAATTTCTGAAGCCCAGTGATTTTTTATGATGTAAAATTTATGACCAAGTCACCTTTCCGAAACTAATTATGAGAAAATAGAACTTTCAAGTCGGATAATTTTAATGTGATTAAAAAAGCACTTGACCCTGCCCCTTCTCCATCAAATCTCTCTTCTCTTTTGTGTGGGCACAAATTTTTATCTTAGCCTCTGAAGAGTTATGTCCTACAGTAACTTGTAATGACTGCCATCTGTTAGGGAGAAATCCTTAACATTACAGAATTATCGAGTGTTATAGCTTTAGGGTTTCCTGACCCAGAATACAGAAAAATACAATCTCGTGGCTTTGGCTGATTTTTTTTTTTTTTTTTTTTTTTTTTTTTTTTTTTTTTGCTTATTTACACTGAAATGGCAGTGTCAAAAATCCAGTCCTTGCTCCATCCTCACCAGAAGACAATATTCCAAATTCCATAGTGGAGTAAGAAGGAGGAAAAAACAAGGGGTGGGGGAAGAAAGCAGAATGTTTTAGATGCCAAACAGCACATGGAGAGTTTTGTACTCGGGGACGTCTGGGAACATCAGTGACAGGATGCCTTCTCACAGCTGCTGGAGTCCCTCTGATGAGAAGGCTTTATGGAAAAAAAATAGGCAATCAGCATTCTGCAAAGGATGACATTTTCTATTAAATTGTCCCCACTTTTTATATAACACAGCTGCAACGGCTTTATGTGGCTTTTCCTAATGATACCTCGTCTTACGAGCACACACAGTAACAAAATAGTTTGTCAATGGCTTCTTCCAAATTCAGTGTTTCAGAGTAAAGACTTCCCACTCACCTGAGATTCCCCATCCCCACCCCCTGAGAGTCCCAGATGCCATATTTACTGGTGCCTGTAACAATACAGAACCAAAACATGGGCCACTGCGTATGAAGGACAGACTATATCATAGTGGCTTCCCAGTAATATCCTCCAAAGGTAGACAGTGTTGTTCTTCAAAAAAGCTACAATTGGGGTTGATGATTGATGATTTAGTAAAGTGTCTTCTATACCCACTTCATAAGTACTGACTGAGTGAATGAATGGTCAATTAACTTCTCTAGGTTTCCTTTTAATTAAAAAGACAGGTATTTTTGTAGTTTTCATGTTTAGCAAGTTGCTTTTAAGTGCAATGGTTGCAAATTGGTATGTCTTCCAAATGCTCTCAGCTGGTGCTGATCCCCTTCCTCTCTATTAAATTGCTGCTGTTTTGGAGATTGTGTAATACACTGAATTATACATACTACTGATAAATAACATGATCTCCTGAAGAAATTGTCCACATTAGTCTCAATCGAGCACTTTTGGCTGTGAGATTTGATGTCTCATATTAAGGTGCTCGTTTTGAACATTAAAGGTAAAATTCAAACCTTCTAACTTTTATTGGGCTGTAATGTTCACAGGAAGTTCTGTAATTATTTAGCTATATTTCAGATAGATCCTAAAATCAATTTCATGAAGTTTAAGACTCAGTTTTACAGCATTTACGCTAAAAGATAACAACACATCTCTAGTTTTCTGGTTTATGTATTATTATTTGTTTCCACAGGGCATTTTCGATAACATAGTGAAAATGAAAGAAAGCAAAAATAACTAATATAAGGTACTTTGAAGTTTAAAATGTAAAAAAATTTTGAAAATGTTGTCATTAACATAATACCCTACAATTTAGTTTGGAAAATCCTTCTCTATTTCTGTTGATACCAGTTAACCCTATTATCTTTTCTTAGATCATTGTATATTTTCCTTTCTTGGTACAGATTTGTCATATATTTGGGTTATATAAGAATAGGAAGAATAGGAACTGGGTATGTTTTGCTTACCAGTGATTCCTAGCACAGATTTTTGGCACAAAATGGATTATCAGTAAATTTTCTTGAATAAATGAAAGAGTAGAACATGGCTAGGGGAAGTTCAGCTAACACATTTATTTTTAATATCTGAGTAGAGTTTAGCTGAGTGAGTGGTAGATATGTCATAATTTGATGATCTCATCCCATTAGACATTAATCTTTTACCATTTTAAGTAATCTAATTATTAGTTATATTTGCCTATGAAATGTGTCGTAGCATTTCAAACTAATATCAGAAGATTTTAGTGAAGTAGCCTGCAAACATCTGGGAAAACAGCAGAAACAATATTAATGTTAACTTATGCATTGATCCTGTGGATATGAGACTAAATATCCATATTCCATGATTGACATTTTCTTTTTTTCTTATAACTTCATATTGAAATCTCAAAATGTCCTTGATGTTTTCATGCCCTTAATATTTTCACATTCTGACATAAAGTATTTAAGTCAAGCATACACTTATTTGTAAGAGAGATAATTTCCACTCCAATCATAAAAAAATAAAAACTATTTTTCTGCTAATTTGTTGAGCTCTCACCCTTGTCTGGCTGCTGGGATGTACTGATATGGCACAGCTGCCCTGAGAAGTAGCACTGTTTTTGATTTCTGGTAGAAATGAAAACAGTGCCACATGTGCAGCCTAGCTCAGAGCCCAAATCACAATGGTCTCTACTTTAAAAAGATTGTATCATAAGTATGCATCTAACTGACAAAATTATTTGTTACTGTGTTGGGGAGTAAATGATAGGGGAGAAAACTGGCCACAAAATATATCCATATGTTCAAAATCAAATAGTATTTCAGAAACAAGTAGTGCTTGCTTTGGTTTCTGTCATGGACTGTGTTCCCTCAAATGGCAAGGTATAATGACAGTGAAGATATAGGTCAATTTCACACCAACTACAGGGTAGAATGGAAAGCAAATGTCTCTTTCTTTACACAATATGCATCATGGAAGCATAATAAAGCTTGGACACATGTGGGAAAAAAAACAGACCTGCGTTATGAAGCGTAAAGGAAGGAGAGTATGGGTGATAAATCAGGTAGCCAGTATGGTCAAGCCTGGTTTGAGCTCTGGAGGTGGCAACACTGTAAGACTTTCTGGGGAGTGGCCCAGGATATATCCAGGGCAAGACTAGTAGATAATGAATGGAAAAATGGATGGGATCCAAAGGGGGAAGCAAAAAAATAAGAAGGGGTGCTATGGTGTAAATATGTAAACCTGAGTGTTTGGAAAATCCTGGGATGATATAGCCTATTTTTCTTTCCTGTTGACTCAGTCCGTGATCACATACACAAATCAGTGGTGCTGGCTAATTATTGTCTTTCTCCTGCTGATTCTACTCTACCATAAAATGCTGGGGAAGGCACACTCCTTGGGCAAGAGTACATTGACTTAGGATGGTAGTCATTTGCAGGTACCTCTCTCAGAGCCTCTGATAGTCCTATATCAAAAATCCTTTGATTGGCTCTGTTCATGGATGACAGAGACTATTCTGTATGGGGAAGCAAGTAGATTGAAGACGTGAGAACAACCCGCAGAATAGCTTGCCCAGGTATAAATGAGAGGATTGGGTTTGGTCTGCAAAACTTCTAATTCACATATTGCATGACTTCTTTCTCTTATTCCACTCCTCTTCTCCCCACCCAGAGTATCAGTAAAACCAGTGTGTTCCCCATTAGGCTTAAAATATGCTGAGCTTCCCAGCCTCTTTGCCTTTACCCCTATGGTACCTTACACTAGAAAAGCCCTCCCTGCATTGCCAACTCTCAGACTTACTTATATTCAAAGACTTATCTCAAACTCCTTATCTGTCATGACATTCATTCATGAGGACCTTTTTTTTCTCTCTTTTTGAAGTCTGAGAGCTTTTTGTTTCTAGCTTCCATAACTCTCTGTGTCTATATTTGTGTTATGTAAGCGCATTTTTCTTATTGCTCTTTAACAAACATCGAACATGAATGTTAAGGTGGTAAATTTGAAAACCCTTAGCTATTCTAACACATAGACTCAGCTAAATAAATTTATACAGACTAGAGAGAAACTAAATAAAGGGTCAGAATTAGTCGAGCTCACTTGATGTGCTTTTCACATCTCCAGTCCCTGAGGTACTCCACATTTCTGTGTTTAAACAGTAGATCTGAAATAAACAATGAAGGTAAAGTGATCTGAAGGCACACATACACAAAGAACTTGAGTTATTTCACTTGGTTTTTTGAATTGAAATTTCTTCTTTTTAATGTTTTTTTGTTTTACAACTGAAGAATGAATCAAGAAAATAATTAACAAGACAGTAAACAACACGTGTTGGACAGAATGTAGAGAAAGGGGAACCCTCTTACACTGTTGGTGGGAATGAATACAAGTTGGTGTAGCCACTTTGGAGAAGAGTGTGGAGATTCCCTATGAAATTAAGAATAGAGCTTCCCTATGACCCTGCAATTATACTACTGGGTATTTACCCCAAAGGGTATTTACCCCAACTGGGTATTTACAGATGTAGTGAAAAGAAGGGCCATCTGTACCCCAATGTTTATAGCAGCAATGGCCACAGTCACCAAACTGTGGAAAGAACCAAGATGCCCTTCAACAGACAAATGGATAAGGAAGATGTGGTCCATATAATCTATAGAGTATTATGACTCCATCAGAAAGGATGAATACCCAAGTTTTGTATCAACGTGGATGGGAGTGGAATAGATTATGCTGAGTGAAATAAGTCAAGCAGAGAGAGTCAATTATCATATGGTTTTACTTATTTGTGAAGCATAAGAAGTAACACGGCAGACATGGGGAGATGGAGAGGAGAAGTGAGTTGGGGGAAATTGGAGGGGGAGATGAATCATGAGAGACTATGGACTCTGAGAAACAAACTGAGGGTTTTGGAGGGGTGGGGGTGGGAGGTTGGGGGAGCCTGGTGGTGGGTATTATGGAGGGCACGTATTGCATGGAGCACTAGATGAGGTGCATAAACAATGAATTCTGGAACACTGAAAAGAAATTAAAAATAAATAAATAAATAAAATTTAAAAAGAAAATAATAATAACTTAATTATTCTATGACTTTTACTGAAATCAATTTGGTCATATGGAAGATTGGAGTAGGGAAAAAAAAGGATCCACTGCAGATTTCAAATATACTAGGAAGGCCACTGATGTATACTGTTTCCTAATTTGAAAAATAGGAGTACTGTTGCTCTACTCACAGGGAAGTTGTGGAAACCTAATGAGATAGCACACACAAAGGCCTCATCCCAGTGTCTGGCACCAAGCGAAGTATCAGTTCTTATTTTGATGAATGTAATGATGTGGTATCTCAGAGTAAAAAACAATGTAAATGAATAAAAAAATATATGCTATATTAGATAGGGATAGATGTCAGGAAGGAAACGCAAATCAGTGTCAAGTGGCAGGGTAGTGAATTGGAATTTTAGGGTAAGGATGATCACTGAGTAAATGCACAAAGTCCGAGGTTACTGCAAGTGCTGTCTGGGGGAATAACATTCCATGAAGGGGAAAAGAAAGGGCAAAGTTCCTAGGAAAGGAGTGTGCTTGGAATGTTTGAGGTGTAGCAAGGGACCAAAAAGAGGGGGAGCCTTAGGAGACAAGGTTAGCAGGTAAAAACAGGATGATACAGGTCTTGTCAGGTTTTACAAATCATAGAAAATCTTTACTTTTTCTCTGAGGGACATGGGATGCACTTGGAAGGTTTGAGCACAGTAGTGATAGGAATTGACTACGTTTTAACAGCTCTGGCTCCTGAGCTGAAAAGAGAGTAAACGGTTCTGCCAAGTTGAAAGCTAATCCCATGGTCCAGGAGAGGTACAATGACAGGTTGGACCAGGAAGGTGGCAGTGGTGGTCATGAGAACTGGCTTTATTCTGGGTACATTTCAAAGTTAGGGATGCGTAAGTTGAGAACATTATTGTCAGCTTCTCTTCTGTTACTCTGTCTTCCTTAACATTTATTCTAGCTTTTTACAGTACTAATCACACCTGAGGATTTCGGTAATCAGCTGGTCCAATTGGAAGCCTCTGAGTCCCAGTGAAGCACACAACTGGTCTTTTTATCACAGAACAACAATCAACAGTGAGTTGACGATATTTTTCAAGTAAGAAAATTATATCATGTGTCCTGGTGTCTTGGGAATTCCATTTTCCTTCTACCTACACATTGTGAATCCTTTAAATTGAATGAGACTAACCTTCATTTTTCTTTTTCCAAAGGTCTTCTTCCTTTCTTTTTTGTGCCAAGTCTTGTCTAATACAGGCCATTAATGGGCCTTTGACTTCTATTAACTTTTGGCTTATCAGTATGGAGGAAGGGATCCATTTTTCCAAACTTATTATCTCGAAATCTTTTTATTCACATAGAATACTCATGTTCTAGCTGGTAAAGTCAACAATCCCTCAATATCCATTTTAATTACATTAAATTAATGTCATCAAAAAATCTGTTGAGCATGATGCCAGACACTATCCAAATGATAAGCAAGATAGGTTTCCTTCCACTAGTAACTTCTTATCTCAGAGGCAGATTTAAGCTGATCAAAAGCTCTGTATTACAATGTGATAAGTTCTTTGGTAAAGAAGAAACAAATAATTTTTCCTGGCTAGGGTGGTCTCTCATAACACGGAAGGCATCTGAGAGAGGTATAGATGAGTTTCACCAGTGAAGAATGAGGGAAGGGTGTTCCTGGAAATAGGAAGCACGAAGAAGACTCAGAGCTGTGATGATATGCATTCTGCCCAAGGGGAATAAAAAAAGTAGTCCATTACCTCTATATGTCATGTTCTATGTGTGGATGGATGGATGGAGATGAGGTTGGAAAGATAGACTGAGAAATGGTTATGAAGGCCCTAATATTAAATCATCATCTTATTCTGCCAAATTGACTTGCTGATTTTGCACAGAAGCCAGAAGTGCTCATTATAATGGAGAATCTTTTAATCATCCAATACCAGCTGGGATCTAAGCCTATTCTTCAATTTTTCTAGGGAGGGAATAATCCTGGGGCCTCAGAAACATACCAGTTATGCATATTTGTGCAACAACAGTCCATTTCATTACATCTATATAAAAATTTTTTTCTTTCGAAATAATTACAGACTCTTAGGAAATTGCAAAAAAAGTTACAAAAGTTCTCATTTATCCTTCACCTGGCTTTCTCCAATGGTGGCATCTTGTAGACTTAAAGGTAATGCAACAGCAAATCCAGAAATTGACATCAGTACATTATTATCAATAAGAATACAGACCTTTCTTCAGTTATCACCATTTTTTAACCTACATTTTATGTATATGTGTGTATATGTATATTTCCATATCAGTTTCTTCTTTGTATAGATTGTAATAATCATCACTACAGTCAAAATATAGAACTAGTCCATCACCACAAAAGAACTCCCTCATACTACCTCTGAATTCATACCCACTCACTGCCTACTCTTGTTCTGTCCCTTGGAAACCATTAATCTGTTTGTCATTTCTATAGCTTTGTCATTTCAAGAATGCTATATAAGTGGATTCATGTATTTATAATCTTTGATACGTTTTTAAAAGATTCATTTATTTATTCATTTATTTAGAGCTCATGAACTCAGGGAGGGGCAGAGGGAGAAGGAGAGGGAAAGAATCTGCAGCACACTTCCCCCTGAGCAGGGAGCCCAATGAGGGACTGTATTCTAAGACCCGAGATCATGATCTGAGCCAAAATCAAGAGTCCATCGCTTAACCAACTGAGCCACCCAGGCACCCCAAGACATTTTGTATTAAGTACAATGCCTTTGAGGTCCAACCAGGTTGTTACATATGTCATTAGTTCATTCATTTTTATTGCTAAGCAGTATTACATTGTATTTATGTACCAGAGTTTTTTCAACCATTCACCTATTGAAGAGCATTTGGATTATTTCTAGTATTTTGCTGTTGTGAACAAAGCCACTATGAGTATTCATGGACAAGTGTTTTGGTGAACATATATTTTCATTTTTCTGAGATCATGCCCAGCAGTGTGATTGCCAGGTCATATAAGTGCATGTTCAGATTTGTAAGAAATAGTCAAAACTACTTTTTAGAGTGGCTGTACCATTTGACATTCCCACCAGTAACATATGAAAGCTCATTTATTCATTTCTTTGCCAACATGTAGCACTATTACTGACTTTTATTTTAGCTTTTTAAAAGGTATGTAGTGATATCTCATTGTGGTTTTAAAGTCCATCTCCCTAATGACCAGTGAGTGACTTTGAACATTTTCACATGTTTCTCACCATCTGTATCTTCTCTTTGTAGAAATATCTTTTTGTGGATTTTTACCTATTTTAAATTGAGTTATTTGTAAAAAAAAAAAAAAAAAAACAGTTGTGTTTTGAGAGTTATTTATAAATTCTAGATAATAAGATGTTTTTTAGAATATGGTTTGCAGTTAATTTTCTCCCCGTCTGTAGCTTGTCTTTTCATCTTCACCATAGGGTATTATTGTTAGCATAAAAGTTTTTAGTTTGGAAGAGGCCCAATTTATGACTTTTCTGTAGATGGGATATGTCTTTGGGGTCATGTTTAAGCAGTAGGTCATCACCTAGAATTAAGTCCCAAATATGTTCTCCTATGTTTTCTTCTAAAATGTTTATAGTTCCTCATTTGACATTTAAATTCATGATCTATTTTGAATTAATTTTTATATGCAGTCTGAGGATTAAATCAAAGGTTTTCTGTTGTTGTTGTTTGGTTTTTGCCTGTGGATGCCTAATTGTTCTAGCACAATTTGTTGAAAACAACTATCCTTCCTCCATTGAGCTGTTTTTGCAACTTTATCAAAAATCATCTGGATGTATCTGTAAATCTATTTTTGGATTCTGTGTTCTGTTACATTGATCTTTATGTCTCTTCCTTCTTTAACAGCACATGGTCTTGCTTGATGTAGATATATAGTAAGTCGTGATTTCATATTCCTCACTTTATTCTTTGTAAAAATCCTTTTAATTATTCTAGTTCCTTTGCCTTTCCATAGAAATTTTAGAGTATGTTTATCTGTATCTAAAAAAAAAAAAAAAAAAAAAAACCCTCACTAGGCCTATGATAGGAATTGCATTAAAGCAATAGATCAAGTTGGGGAAAAACTAACATCTTTACTATAGTGAGTCTTCTAATCCATGAATACAATATATCTGTCTGTCTGTTTAGATTTTCTTTGCTTGCCTTTCTTGATGTTTTGTAATCTTTAGTTCATAGATGCTATATGTGTTTTGTTAGATTTTTTTACCCAATTATAAATAGTATTGCATTTTAATTTTGGTTTCTATGTTTTTGTTGCTAGTATATAGTATACAATTAGTGTGTGTTGATCCTGCATCTTGTGTCTTTACTAAACTTGTTAACTTCTAGCAGCTTATTGGTGTTTTCTACAGAGACAATGATGTCATCTGAAAATAGGATACTTCTATTTCTTTTTTTTTCCAATCTGCATTCCTTTGTTTCTTTTTCTTGCCCTATCGCAATGGCTAGATGTTTTTGTACTAGATTGAATGTAAGTGGTGAGATTGGACATCTTTAACTGGCTTCCAGTCTTAGGGGGAAAACGTTGTCTTTTACCTTTAAATACAATGTTAGTTATAGATTTCTTTTTTGGTAGATTATCTTTATCAACCTGAGGAAGTCCCCTTCTATTTTGAATTTACTTTTTTAAAAAATTTCCTAGGAGTTTTGAATCATGAATGGGTTTTGAATTTTATCAAATATTTTTCTTCGTTTTGATTGATATGATCATGTGATTTTTCTTTGTCACTATGGTAGATTATATTTATTAAGTTTCAAATAGCACTGCATTCCTGAAATAAACCTCACTTGTCTCTGAAGTATAATTCTTTTTATATATTGATTCAGTTTGTTAGTATATTGTTGAGGATTGTTGCCTTTAAATTTGTGAGAAATTTGTGCTTCTAAATTCATGAGAGATCTTTCTTTGTATTTTTCTATTTTCAGAATATAAAAAAACTCTCAGAGATGTATTTCCACAGCCGTATCTTTAAAAAATGACTTTTGTTTTAAGAATGCAGATTCTGAAAAAGCTTAATTTGGTCAACCTCTTGGCTTCTGTCTCAACCTCTTATAGCTCTGTAAAGGTAGAAGGGAAATTAGAAAACTTAGTTACCACTTTGAAATCTCAGCCAGGCATTTGGTATTATATGCAAACAATGAATTATGGAACACTACATCAAAAACTAATGATGTACTATATGGTGACTAATATAACATTAAAAGTTTTTTAAGAATTAAAAATTTTAAAAAAAATCTCAGCTAAGAGTATATATTATCCTTCTATGGCTAGTTCTTTACTTTTCCTGATGCTTCACATGTTCTAAGGAAAAGAATGTCAGGCGCAAAAAGCCAGTGTTTTGCATCTTCTCAACTCATCACCAATACTACATTGTTATTTGTGATAACAGGTTAAACTTGCATGGTTACCTCTAAAAATTAAGTGTATTTGCAAATTAATCAAACAATAACATATGATTACACAATGGTAAAATTATTTTCTGTATTCTTCAATTTATCTTATGTCTTCACTGATATAATAACATTATATGTGTCACATAAGACCATGCATGTAAAATTATAATCATCAAGGTAAGACCAAATCCCTTATTTTGCATTTTTTTAAAAGAGCTTATTTATTTGACAGGCGGAGATCACAAGTAGGTAGAGAAGCAGACAGAGAGAGGAGGAAGCAGGCTCCCTGCTGAGCAGAGAGCCCCATGCGGGGCTCGATTCCAGGACCCTGAGATCATGACCTGAGCCGAAGGCAGAGCCTTAACCCACCGAGCCACCCAGGTGCCCCTTTGCATTTATTCATACAGAATTCTGGAAGATTTTGGGTATGTGCTTGTACAGGGCTGAAATGGTGCCTTCTGAAGTTTTCTTTTATATTTTTAGGGTTTTTTGTTTATCTCATTTTATATTCATTATCTATAACACTTTTTTCTGCTTTCTAAGGGTGCAGTAATAGCCTCTTAAATTATTTTGTGACTGTGCTCAGTAGAATACAATCATAGAACTTCAAGATTGTAAAACAAGGGATCAAATAAAATCTCAGACTCATACTGGTTAAGTGACTTACTAAAGGTTATAAAGAGTCAGCATCAGAATCCTAACTTGATACCAGCTCTCTTATCTGTCAAAACAATGTAAGACTTGTAACCTACAGTTTTATCTTAATGAATTGCTGACTGCAAACATTAGCTTAATCTGAATGTTTCCTACAAATATACAGAATCTGGCCTTGTTTAATTTTAGGGAGTGTGAAACTCACATGGAGGTGTTGATTCCACAAGAAAAAGATTTCGGGAGTCAGTAGTGGAGTCTCAGACTTCATTTCAAAAGACCTCTGGTGATTCCAATGCTGATGACCCGAGGAATCAGTGTATGGTGACTCTTGTCCTTCTGGTATTCCCTGGCCCTCTCAACCTGCTGTTTAATCAATTTTTTAAAGTTTTTATTTAAATTCCATGTAGTTATCATACAGTGTCATGTTTGTTTCAGGTGTACGATACAGTGATTCAACACTTCTGTATATCACCCACTCTGCTTTACCAAAATTTATTTATTTATTATGTTCAATTGGCCAATATATAGTACATCATTGGCTTTTTTTTTTTTTTTTTTTTATAAACATATATTTTTATCCCCAGGGGTACAGGTCTGTGAATCACCAGGTTTACACACTTCACAGCACTCACCAAATCACATGCCCTCCCCAATGTCCATAATCCCAACCCCTTCTCCCAAACCCCCTCCCCTCAGCAACCCTCAGTTTGTTTTGTGAGATTAAGAGTCACTTATGGTTTGTCTCCCTCCCAATCCCATCTTGTTTCATTTATTCTTCTTCTACCCACTTAAGCCTCCATGTTGCATCACCACTTCCTTATATCAGGGAGATCATATGATAGTTGTCTTTCTCTGCTTGACTTATTTCGCTAAGCATGATACGCTCTAGTTCCATCCATGTTGTTGCAAATGGCAAGATTTCATTTCTTTTGATGGCTGCATAGTATTCCATTGTGTATATATACCACATCTTCTTGATCCATTCATCTGTTGATGGACATCTAGGTTCTTTCCATAGTTTGGCTATTGTGGACATTGCTGCTATAAACATTCGGGTGCATGTGCCCCTTTGGATCACTACATTTGTATCTTTAGGGTAAATACCCAATAGTGCAATTGCTGGATCATAGGGCAGTTCTATTTTCAACATTTTGAGGAACCTCCATGCTGTTTTCCAGAGTGGCTGCACCAGCTTGCATTCCCACCAACAGTGTAGGAGGGTTCCCCTTTCTCCGCATCCTCGCCAGCATCTGTCATTTCCTGACTTGTTGATTTTAGCCGTTCTGACTGGTGTGAGGTGATATCTCATTGTGGTTTTGATTTGTATTTCCCTGATGCCGAGTGATATGGAGCACTTTTTCATGTGTCTGTTCGCCATCTGGATGTCTTCTTTGCAGAAATGTCTGTTCATGTCCTCTGCCCATTTCTTGATTGGATTATTTGTTCTTTGGGTGTTGAGTTTGCTAAGTTCTTTATAGATTCTGGACACTAGTCCTTTATCTGATATGTCGTTTGCAAATATCTTCTCCCATTCTGTCAGTTGTCTTTTGGTTTTGTTAACTGTTTCCTTTGCTGTGCAAAAGCTTTTGATCTTGATGAAATCCCAGTAGTTCATTTTTTCCCTTGCTTCCCTTGCCTTTTGCGTTGTTCCTAGGAAGATGTTGCTGCGGCAGAGGTCGAAGAGGTTGCTGCCCGTGTTCTCCTCAAGGATTTTGATGGATTCCTTTCGTACGTTGAGGTCCTTCATCCATTTTGAGTCTATTTTTGTGTGTGGTGTAAGGAAATGGTCCAATTTCATTTTTCTGCATGTGGCTGTCCAATTTTCCCAGCACCATTTATTGAAAAGGCTGTCTTTTTTCCATTGGACATTCTTTCCTGCTTTGTCGAAGATTAGTTGACCATAGATTTGAGGGTCTATTTCTGGGCTCTCTATTCTGTTCCATTGATCTATGTGTCTGTTTTTGTGCCAGTACCATGCTGTCTTGATGATGACAGCTTTGTAATAGAGCTTGAAGTCCGGAATTGTGATGCCACCAACGTTGGCTTTCTTTTTCAATATCCCTTTGGCTATTCGAGGTCTTTTCTGGTTCCATATAAATTTTAGCATTATTTGTTCCATTTCTTTGAAAAAGATGGATGGTACTTTGATAGGAATTGCATTAAATGTGTAGATTGCTTTAGGTAGCATAGACATTTTCACAATATTTATTCTTCCAATCCAGGAGCATGGAACATTTTTCCATTTCTTTGTGTCTTCCTCAATTTCTTTCATGAGTACTTTATAGTTTTCTGAGTATAGATTCTGTGTCTCTTTGGTTAGGTTTATTCCTAGGTATCTTATGGTTTTGGATGCAATTGTAAATGGGATTGACTCCTTAATATCTCTTTCTTCTGTCTTGCTGTTGGTGTAGAGAAATGCAACTGATTTCTGTGCATTGATTTTATATCCTGACACTTTACTGAATTCCTGTATAAGTTCTAGCAGTTTTGGAGTGGAGTCTTTTGGGTTTTCCACATATAGTATCATATCATCTGCGAAGAGTGATAATTTGACTTCTTCTTTGCCGATTTGGATGCCTTTAATTTCCTTTTGTTGTCTGATTGCTGAGGCTAGAACCTCTAGTACGATGTTGAATAGCAGTGGTGATAATGGACATCCCTGCCGTGTTCCTGACCTTAGCGGAAAAGCTTTCAGTTTTTCTCCATTGAGAATGATATTTTCGGTGGGTTTTTCATAGATGGCTTTGATGATATTGAGGTATGTGCCCTTTATCCCTACACTTTGAAGAGTTTTGATCAGGAAGGGATGTTGTACTTTGTCAAATGCTTTTTCAGCATCTATTGAGAGTATCATATGGTTCTTGTTCTTTCTTTTATTGATGTGTTGTATCACATTGACTGATTTGCGGATGTTGAACCAACCTTGCAGCCCTGGAATAAATCCCACTTGGTCGTGGTGAATAATCTTTTTAATGTACTGTTGAATCCTATTGGCTAGTATTTTGTTGAGTATTTTCGCATCTGTGTTCATCAAGGATATCGGTCTATAGCTCTCTTTTTTGGTGGGATCCTTGTCTGGTTTTGGGATCAAGGTGATGCTGGCTTCATAAAATGAGTTTGGAAGTTTTCCTTCCATTTCTATTTTTTGGAACAGTTTCAGGAGAACAGGAATTAGTTCTTCTTTAAATGTTTGGTAGAATTCCCCCGGGAAGCCGTCTGGCCCTGGGCTTTTGTTTGTTTGGAGATTTTTAATGACTGTTTCAATCTCCTTACTGGTTATGGGTCTGTTCAGGCTTTCTATTTCTTCCTTGTTCAGTTGTGGTAGTTTATATGTTTCTAGGAATGCATCCATTTCTTCTAGATTGTCAAATTTATTGCCATAGAGTTGCTCATAGTATGTTCTTATAATAGTTTGTATTTCTTTGGTGTTAGTTGTGATCTCTCCTCTTTCATTCATGATTTTATTTATTTGGGTCCTTTCTCTTTTCATTTTGATAAGTCGGGCCAGGGGTTTATCAATTTTATTAATTCTTTCAAAGAACCAGCTCCTAGTTTCGTTGATTTGTTCTATTGTTTTTTTGGTTTCTATTTCATCGATTTCTGCTCTGATCTTTATGATTTCTCTTCTCCTTCTGGGCTTAGGGTTTCTTTCTTGTTCTTTCTCCAGCTCCTTTAGGTGTAGGGTTAGGTTGTGTACCTGAGACCTTTCTTGTTTCTTGAGAAAGGCTTGTACCGCTATATATTTTCCTCTCAGGACTGCCTTTGTTGTGTCCCACAGATTTTGAACCGTTGTATTTTCATTATCATTTGTTTCCATGATTTTTTTCAATTCTTCTTTAATTTCCCGGTTGACCCATTCATTCTTTAGAAGGATACTGTTTAGTCTCCATGTATTTGGGTTCTTTCCAAACTTCCTTTTGTGGTTGAGTTCTAGCTTTAGAGCATTGTGGTCTGAAAATATGCAGGGAATGATCCCAATCTTTTGATACCGGTTGAGTCCTGATTTAGGACCGAGGATGTGATCTATTCTGGAGAATGTTCCATGTGCACTAGAGAAGAATGTGTATTCTGTTGCTTTGGGATGAAATGCTCTGAATATATCTGTGATGTCCATCTGGTCCAGTGTGTCGTTTAAGGCCTTTATTTCCTTGCTGATCTTTTGCTTGGATGACCTGTCTATTTCAGTGAGGGGAGTGTTAAAGTCCCCTACTATTATTGTATTATTGTTGATGTGTTTCTTTGATTTTGTTATTAATTGGTTTATATAGTTGGCTGCTCCCACATTGGGGGCATAGATATTTAAAATTGTTAAATCTTCTTGTTGGACAGACCCTTTGAGTATGATATAGTGTCCTTCCTCATCTCTTATTATAGTCTTTGGCTTAAAATCTAATTGATCTGATATAAGGATTGCCACTCCTGCTTTCTTCTGATGTCCATTAGCATGGTAAATTTTTTTCCACCCCCTCACTTTAAATCTGGAGGTGTCTTCGGGCTTAAAATGTGTTTCTTGGAGGCAACATATAGATGGGTTTTGTTTTTTAATCCATTCTGATACCCTGTGTCTTTTGACAGGGGCATTTAGCCCATTCACATTCAGGGTAAGTATTGAGAGATATGAATTTAGTGCCATTGTATTGCCTGTAAGGTGACTGTTACTGTATATGGTCTCTGTTCCTTTCTTTTTTTTTTTTTTTTTTTTAATTTATTTTTTATTTTCAGTGTAACAGTATTCATTATTTTTGCACCACACCCAGTGCTCCACACAATCCGTGCCCTCTATAATACCCACCACTTGGTTCCCCCAACCTCCCACCCCCCGCCCCTTCAAAACCCTCAGATTGGTTTTCAGAGTCCATAGTCTCTCATGGTTCACCTCCCCTTCCAATTTCCCCCAACTCCCTTCTCCTCTCTATCTCCCCATGTCCTCCATGCTATTTGTTATGCTCCACAAATAAGTGAAACCATATGATAATTGACTCTCTCATCTTAACTTATTTCACTCAGCATAATCTCTTCCAGTCCGGTCCATGTTGCTACAAAAGTTGGGTATTCGTCCTTTCTGATGGAGGCATAATACTCCATAGTGTATATGGACCACATCTTCCTTATCCATTTGTCTGTTAAAAGGCACCTTGGTTCTTTCCACAGTTTAGCGACCGTGGCCATTGCTGTTATAAACATTGGGGTACAGATGGCCCTTCTTTTCACTACATCTGTATCTTTGGGGTAAATACCCAGTAGTGCAATGGCAGGGTCATAGGGAAGTTGTATTTTTAATTTCTTGAGGAATCTCCACACTGTTTTCCAAAGAGGCTGCACCAACTTGCATTCCCACCAACAGTGTAAGAGGGTTCCCCTTTCTCCACGTCCCCTCCAACACATGTTGTTTCCTATCTTGCTAATTTTGGCCATTCTAACCAGTGTAAGGTGATATCTCAATGTGGTTTTAATTTGAATCTCCCAGATGGCTAGTGATGATGAACATTTTTTCATGTGTCTGATAGCCATTTGTATGTCTTCATTGGAGAAGTGTCTGTTCATATCTTCTGCCCATTTTTTTTTTTTTTTTTTTACATTTCTTTTTTTTTTTTTTATTTTTTTTTTATTTTTTATAAACATATATTTTTTATATACATATATTTTTATCCCCAGGTCTGTGAATCACCAGGTTTACACACTTCACAGCACTCACCAAATCACATACCCTCCCCAATGTCCATAATCCCACCCCCTTCTCCCCAACCCCCTCCCCCCGGCAACCCTCAGTTTGTTTTGTGAGATTAAGAGTCACTTATGGTTTGTCTCCCTCCCAATCCCATCTTGTTTCATTTATTCTTCTACCCACTTAAGCCTCCATGTTGCATCACCACTTCCTCATATCAGGGAGATCATATGATAGTTGTCTTTCTCTGCTTGACTTATTTCGCTAAGCATGATACGCTCTAGTTCCATCCATGTTGTTGCAAATGGCAAGATTTCATTTCTTTTGATGGCTGCATAGTATTCCATTGTGTATATATACCACATCTTCTTGATCCATTCATCTGTTGATGGACATCTAGGTTCTTTCCATAGTTTGGCTATTGTGGACATTGCTGCTATAAACATTCGGGTGCATGTGTCCCTTTGGATCACTACATTTGTATCTTTAGGGTAAATACCCAATAGTGCAATTGCTGGGTCATAGGGCAGTTCTATTTTCAACATTTTGAGGAACCTCCATGCTGTTTTCCAGAGTGGCTGCACCAGCTTGCATTCCCACCAACAGTGTAGGAGGGTTCCCCTTTCTCCGCATCCTCGCCAGCATCTGTCATTTCCTGACTTGTTGATTTTAGCCATTCTGACTGGTGTGAGGTGATATCTCATTGTGGTTTTGATTTGTATTTCCCTGATGCCAAGTGATATGGAGCACTTTTTCATGTGTCTGTTGGCCATCTGGATGTCTTCTTTGCAGAAATGTCTGTTCATGTCTTCTGCCCATTTCTTGATTGGATTATTTGTTCTTTGGGTGTTGAGTTTGCTAAGTTCTTTATAGATTCTGGACACTAGTCCTTTATCTGATATGTCGTTTGCAAATATCTTCTCCCATTCTGTCAGTTGTCTTTTGATTTTGTTAACTGTTTCCTTTGCTGTGCAAAAGCTTTTGATCTTGATGAAATCCCAGTAGTTCATTTTTTCCCTTGCTTCCCTTGCCTTTTGCGTTGTTCCTAGGAAGATGTTGCTGCGGCAGAGGTCGAAGAGGTTGCTGCCCGTGTTCTCCTCAAGGATTTTGATGGATTCCTTTCGTACGTTGAGGTCCTTCATCCATTTTGAGTCTATTTTTGTGTGTGGTGTAAGGAAATGGTCCAATTTCATTTTTCTGCATGTGGCTGTCCAATTTTCCCAGCACCATTTATTGAAAAGGCTGTCTTTTTTCCATTGGACATTCTTTCCTGCTTTGTCGAAGATTAGTTGACCATAGATTTGAGGGTCTATTTCTGGGCTCTCTATTCTGTTCCATTGATCTATGTGTCTGTTTTTGTGCCAGTACCATGCTGTCTTGATGATGACAGCTTTGTAATAGAGCTTGAAGTCCGGAATTGTGATGCCACCAACGTTGGCTTTCTTTTTCAATATCCCTTTGGCTATTCGAGGTCTTTTCTGGTTCCATATAAATTTTAGCATTATTTGTTCCATTTCTTTGAAAAAGATGGATGGTACTTTGATAGGAATTGCATTAAATGTGTAGATTGCTTTAGGTAGCATAGACATTTTCACAATATTTATTCTTCCAATCCAGGAGCATGGAACATTTTTCCATTTCTTTGTGTCTTCCTCAATTTCTTTCATGAGTACTTTATAGTTTTCTGAGTATAGATTCTGTGTCTCTTTGGTTAGGTTTATTCCTAGGTATCTTATGGTTTTGGATGCAATTGTAAATGGGATTGACTCCTTAATATCTCTTTCTTCTGTCTTGCTGTTGGTGTAGAGAAATGCAACTGATTTCTGTGCATTGATTTTATATCCTGACACTTTACTGAATTCCTGTATAAGTTCTAGCAGTTTTGGAGTGGAGTCTTTTGGGTTTTCCACATATAGTATCATATCATCTGCGAAGAGTGATAATTTGACTTCTTCTTTGCCGATTTGGATGCCTTTAATTTCCTTTTGTTGTCTGATTGCTGAGGCTAGAACCTCTAGTACGATGTTGAATAGCAGTGGTGATAATGGACATCCCTGCCGTGTTCCTGACCTTAGCGGAAAAGCTTTCAGTTTTTCTCCATTGAGAATGATATTTTCGGTGGGTTTTTCATAGATGGCTTTGATGATATTGAGGTATGTGCCCTTTATCCCTACACTTTGAAGAGTTTTGATCAGGAAGGGATGTTGTACTTTGTCAAATGCTTTTTCAGCATCTATTGAGAGTATCATATGGTTCTTGTTCTTTCTTTTATTGATGTGTTGTATCACATTGACTGATTTGCGGATGTTGAACCAACCTTGCAGCCCTGGAATAAATCCCACTTGGTCGTGGTGAATAATCTTTTTAATGTACTGTTGAATCCTATTGGCTAGTATTTTGTTGAGTATTTTCGCATCTGTGTTCATCAAGGATATCGGTCTATAGCTCTCTTTTTTGGTGGGATCCTTGTCTGGTTTTGGGATCAAGGTGATGCTGGCTTCATAAAATGAGTTTGGAAGTTTTCCTTCCATTTCTATTTTTTGGAACAGTTTCAGGAGAACAGGAATTAGTTCTTCTTTAAATGTTTGGTAGAATTCCCCCGGGAAGCCGTCTGGCCCTGGGCTTTTGTTTGTTTGGAGATTTTTAATGACTGTTTCAATCTCCTTACTGGTTATGGGTCTGTTCAGGCTTTCTATTTCTTCCTTGTTCAGTTGTGGTAGTTTATATGTTTCTAGGAATGCATCCATTTCTTCTAGATTGTCAAATTTATTGCCATAGAGTTGCTCATAGTATGTTCTTATAATAGTTTGTATTTCTTTGGTGTTAGTTGTGATCTCTCCTCTTTCATTCATGATTTTATTTATTTGGGTCCTTTCTCTTTTCATTTTGATAAGTCGGGCCAGGGGTTTATCAATTTTATTAATTCTTTCAAAGAACCAGCTCCTAGTTTCGTTGATTTGTTCTATTGTTTTTTTGGTTTCTATTTCATCGATTTCTGCTCTGATCTTTATGATTTCTCTTCTCCTTCTGGGCTTAGGGTTTCTTTCTTGTTCTTTCTCCAGCTCCTTTAGGTGTAGGGTTAGGTTGTGTACCTGAGACCTTTCTTGTTTCTTGAGAAAGGCTTGTACCGCTATATATTTTCCTCTCAGGACTGCCTTTGTTGTGTCCCACAGATTTTGAACCGTTGTATTTTCATTATCATTTGTTTCCATGATTTTTTTCAATTCTTCTTTAATTTCCCGGTTGACCCATTCATTCTTTAGAAGGATACTGTTTAGTCTCCATGTATTTGGGTTCTTTCCAAACTTCCTTTTGTGGTTGAGTTCTAGCTTTAGAGCATTGTGGTCTGAAAATATGCAGGGAATGATCCCAATCTTTTGATACCGGTTGAGTCCTGATTTAGGACCGAGGATGTGATCTATTCTGGAGAATGTTCCATGTGCACTAGAGAAGAATGTGTATTCTGTTGCTTTGGGATGAAATGCTCTGAATATATCTGTGATGTCCATCTGGTCCAGTGTGTCGTTTAAGGCCTTTATTTCCTTGCTGATCTTTTGCTTGGATGACCTGTCTATTTCAGTGAGGGGAGTGTTAAAGTCCCCTACTATTATTGTATTATTGTTGATGTGTTTCTTTGATTTTGTTATTAATTGGTTTATATAGTTGGCTGCTCCCACATTGGGGGCATAGATATTTAAAATTGTTAAATCTTCTTGTTGGACAGACCCTTTGAGTATGATATAGTGTCCTTCCTCATCTCTTATTATAGTCTTTGGCTTAAAATCTAATTGATCTGATATAAGGATTGCCACTCCTGCTTTCTTCTGATGTCCATTAGCATGGTAAATTTTTTTCCACCCCCTCACTTTAAATCTGGAGGTGTCTTCGGGCTTAAAATGTGTTTCTTGGAGGCAACATATAGATGGGTTTTGTTTTTTAATCCATTCTGATACCCTGTGTCTTTTGACAGGGGCATTTAGCCCATTCACATTCAGGGTAAGTATTGAGAGATATGAATTTAGTGCCATTGTATTGCCTGTAAGGTGACTGTTACTGTATATGGTCTCTGTTCCTTTCTGATCTACCACTTGTAGGCTCTCTCTTTGCTTAGAGGACCCCTTTCAATATTTCCTGTAGAGCTGGTTTGGTATTTGCAAATTCTTTCAGTTGTTGTTTGTCCTGGAAGCTTTTAATCTCTCCTTCTATTTTCAATGATAGCCTAGCTGGATATAGTATTCTTGGCTGCATGTTTTTCTCGTTTAGTGCTCTGAAAATATCATGCCAGCTCTTTCTGGCCTGCCAGGTCTCTGTGGATAAGTCAGCTGCCAATCTAATATTTTTACCATTGTATGTTACAGACTTCTTTTCCCGGGCTGCTTTCAGGATTTTCTCTTTGTCACTGAGACTTGTAAATTTTACTATTAGGTGACGGGGTGTGGGCCTATTCTTATTGACTTTGAGGGGCGTTCTCTGAACCTCCTGAATTTTGATGCTCGTTCCCTTTGCCATATTGGGGAAATTCTCCCCAATAATTCTCTCCAGTATACCTTCTGCTCCCCTCTCTCTTTCTTCTTCTTCTGGAATCCCAATTATTCTAATGTTGTTTCGTCTTATGGTGTCACTTATCTCTCGAATTCTCCCCTCGTGGTCCAGTAGCTGTTTGTCCCTCTTTTGCTCAGCTTCTTTATTCTCTGTCATTTGGTCTTCTATATCACTAATTCTTTCTTCTGCCTCATTTATCCTAGCAGTTAGAGCCTCCATTTTTGATTGCACCTCATTAATAGCTTTTTTGATTTCACCTTGGTTAGATTTTAGTTCTTTTATTTCTCCAGAAAGGGCTTTTATATCTCTCGAGAGGGTTTCTCTAATATCTTCCATGCCTTTTTCGAGCCCTGCTAGAACCTTGAGAATTGTCATTCTGAACTCTAGATCTGACATATTACCGATGTCTGTATTGATTAGGTCCCTAGCCTTCAGTACTGCCTCTTGTTCTTTTTTTTGTGTTGAATTTTTATGTCTTGTCATTTTGTCCAGATAAGAGTAAATGAAGGGGCAAGTAAAATGCTAAAAGGGTGGCAACAACCCCAGGAAAATATGCTTTAACCAAATTAGAAGAGATCCAAAATCGTGAGTGGGGAGAAAGGGGATAAAAAGAGGTTCAAAAAGGAAGAAAGAAAGAAAAAAAAACAAAAAGAAAAGAAAAAAAAAAAGAAAAGAAAAGAAAAGAATTTTTAAAAAAAGAAAACACCTAAGAAAAATGTAAAAAAGAAAAAATATATATATTAGATAAACTAGTAAAAAATCGTTAAAAAAGAAAAAGGTAATAGTTAAACAAAAAAATTTTACCCGAAGGCGAGAAAAAAAAAAAAATGAAAAAGAAAAAATTAAATTAACCGCAAGACTAAAAAAAATCACAGGAAAAAAGCCATGAGTTCCGTGTTTGGCTTTCTCCTCCTCTGGAATTCTGCTGCTCTCCTTGGTATTGAAACCGCACTCCTTGGTAGGTGAACTTGGTCTCGGCTGGATTTCTTGTTGATCTTCTGGGGGAGGGGCCTGGTGTAGTGATTCTCAAGTGTATTTGCCCCAGGCGGAATTACACCGCCCTTACCCGGGGCCGGGGTTAGTAATCCGCTCGGGTTTGCTTTCAGGAGCTTTTGTTACCTGAGCGCTTTCCGTAGAGTTCCGGAGGACGGGAATACAAATGGCGGCCTCCTGGTCTCTGGCCCGGAGGAGCCGAGAGCCCGGGCCCCCACTCCTCAGTGCGCCCTCAGAGAACCGCGCCCAGTTACTCCCGTCTGCCTGACCTCCGGCCGCGCTCCGAGCTCACCGAGCCTGCGACCGGTTCAAGGTAACACGGAGCTGCGAGCTTACTGTCGGCTCTGCCTCTGTAGCCGGCTTTCCCGTTCCAATACCCGCAAGCTCTGCGACACTCAGACACCCCCATCCTTCTGTGACCCTGCGGGACCTGAGGCCACGCTGACCCCGCGTGGGCTTCGCCCCGGTTTAGCCTCTGGAGCGATGTCCCTCAGCGGAACAGACTTTTAAAAGTCCTGATTTTGTGCACGGTTGCTCCGCCGCTTGCCGGGAGCCGGCCCCTCCCCCCGGGGTCTATCTTCCCGTCGCTTTGGATTCACTTCTCCGCTGGTCCTACCTTTCAGAAAGTGGTTGTTTTTCTGTTTCCAGAATTGCTGTTCTTCTTCTCTTCGATCTGCCGATGGATTTTCAGGTGTTTGCAATCTTTAGATAAGCTATCTAGCTGATCTCCGGCTAGCTGAAGCAGTCTCAGCTTGCTACTTCTCCGCCATCTTGACTCAGTCTCCTCCATCATTGGCTTTTGATGTAGTGTTCAATGATTTGTTAGTTGCGTATAACACCCAGTTCTCATCCCAACATGTGCCCTCCTTAATACCATCACCCGGCTATCCCATCTCCAGCCCCTCTCTTCTGAAACCCTCAGTTTATGGATCTGCATACTCTCTGCTGCTGTTATTTTATCAATTAGGAGCCCCTCTTAAGTTGAAAAGGAAAGGAAAGAGGGAATGGGAGGTCCTCTTTCAGTTGCCCAGAGCTCCTGAAACTTAAGTAGGGCAAGTGTAGTGGCTGGCTCCGACAGTTAGAATTGCAGCCCCAGGAAGAAGAAGCTAATTGAATGGACTAAAAGAAATCCCTAGTAGCTTCTCTGTAAAATACAGATGTAAGAGAAAAGGTGCACTGGCAGACTGAGATCAGAATAGCAAAGTATCTTGAAAATATAAAACCATTGTGAAAAAGACTTTGTTTCAACATTGTCAGTTTCGGAGTGATTTCTTATTTGTCTTCGTATCCCTTGTAGCACTTTGCACACAGCAGAAACTCAATAATAGTTTTTTTTTAAGATTTTATTTACTTATTTGAGAGAGCATAGTGAGAGAGAGCACAAGTAGGGGGAGGGACAGAGGGAGCCCGATACAGGTTTGATTCTAGCACCCCAGTATCATAACCTGAGTCAAAGGCAGACACTTAACCCACTGAGCCACCCAGACACCTGACAATGATAGTTGTTGAAGAAGTATCCCCCAATGAATTCCTCTACTTAACTGTCAAAGGTCACTCTCTATATATACTGCAATGAAGTGAATGCAGTTCTTTTATTTTCCACCAAGTTCACTGCTTGCTAATTTGAAAACCTTTTGGAGTTTGTATGTAGGTAAGTAGAGTGTACTGGTTAACAGAATGGGCTTTGGCATCTCACCTCCACGATTTTTGAATTGTATGGACTCCTGAAAGTAACTTTGTGACTCCATGTCAGAGGTTCCCAAACTTTAGAATGGAGATCACAATGTTAATGACCTCATGGGGCTGTTGGAAGGATAAATGACATAATGCATATAAAGTGCATATAAAATGGTTGGCGGAGAGGAGAAGGGAATTGGGGGACATTGGAGGGGGAGGTGAATCATGAGAGACTATGGACTCTGAAAAACAATCTGAGGGATTTTGAAGTGGTGGGGGGTTGGGAAGTTGGGGTACCAGGTGGTGGTTATTATAGAGGGCATGGATTGCATGGAGCACTGGGTGTGGTGCAAAAATAATGAATACTGTTATGCTGAAAATAAATAAATAAATTAAAAAAAATGGTTGGCAAAGAGAAAGGATGTGCTGAAGACATGTTTGCAAGTAAGATAAATTATAAGATAAATTCTCCAAAATCAATAGTTGAGTTATTTACCAGATGTTACATGCCAAGTACTATGCTTATTAGGAGTTAGGGCTGAGTTTCCAAAACACTCTCAGTTCACAGAACCTTTAGCGTCTCAGTCAATTTTTCACAGTCTTAGGCCAAAAGGAAAAAAAAAAAAGACCAACAACTAATAGCTCCACTTACTGAGTAGTCCAAGCCAAGCAACTTAATTGTTATAGTTCATGCTGTGTCATTCTGCTTCTTTGCAAATTTTAATTACTCCGATGACAGCCCTTGTGACTTCCCCACACCCCTCTGGGGTATCTCGGATGTATTTTGGGAATCAAGGAGTTAGTGATACAAAAATAAATAAAAATAGTTCCTTCACTAAAGGAGTTTTCAATTTTGCCATTATAAATGCATGCAAGCAAGTTACTAAAATGTTATGAATGCTTTTCTGAAGTATTGCCAACATCTCTCGGAGACATAAAAGGAGTTAGGGTATGGAAGACATCATAAAGGAAGAATTACTTGGCTAATTATTCAAGTTTGAGTAGAAGATAACCAGGCAGAGAAGAAGAGGAAAGACAGAGGGAGGGAACAGTGTCAGGATCATGATGTATAAAAGTTTGTATACATTCAGAAGATGGCAACTTTGTCTGTTGGCAATGAACGTGAAAATAAAGAATTGGAATTGGGAATAAAGATAATGAAGATGATGGCAGCCATGGAGGCAGTTATGGATGCACAGATTGCTCCATAAGAGAACGTTGTCGAAGGAGTACCACTAGCTGACAGTCCCAAGCTGCTATATTTTTGGGATCAGCCACAGCATTCCTCCTAGGCCACACTCCCTTCAGACTGCTCCTACCCAATGACGTATACTAATAACAAAGCTGGGGATTCCTGTCTGGCATGGACTTCTTAGTCTTTGCTCTGGGGCAATCCATCGGCTTGGAGTTGATACTTTCTCAGACCTCGGCTGTGCCTGAGGTTCTTCCTATGCAGCTGTCCTTCCTTTGTCTTTCCTTTTCACAGTTGTCAGACCTGCACTGCAGTCTGAAGACTCTTGCCTATACCCTCTCTTGCTCTCTCCCCCTTTATCTACTGCAGGCCTTTCCACTCATAAAGCTCTTGTGCTTCTATCTTGATGCTTGTTTTCTGGAGGATCTAAACTAATACAGTGCTAAAACTGAATTAAAGAAAATGTGTTAGCTTAGTTGAAATACATTGAATCATATTTCCCCAGATCCACAGTTGAAATGTTGGCAGTAGAGATTCAGTTTTAGATGTTCTTTTAGTTTGGACTATGTTATAGAATAGGGAGGTCTTAAGAGCCATATTACTATGTGGGAAATGGGTTTGAGAGGCTCTCCTGGGACACATGATGGAAAATTCCTCTCTTAGCTAATCCAAGGCCAGGATCTGGATAGAAATTGACTAAAGCTTTCCCTATCAAAAGCATCTTAGTTACTTTTTTTCCTCTTGGGAGCCTAAATTACCTCCTGAGATAGATGTGGAATGCAGTAAGGTAAGTCCAGGGCATAAGATGGGTGGGTGAAGACCCTGTGAGAAGACATACTAGAGGGGCACCTGGATGGCTCAGTGGGTTAAACCTCTGCCTTCGGCCCAGGTCATGATCTCAGGGTCCTGGGATCGAGCCCTGCATCGGGCTCTCTGCTCAGTGGGGAGCCTGCTTCCCCCTCTCTGCCTGCCTCTCTGCCTGTTTGTGATCTCTTTCTGTCAAATAAATAAATAAAATATTAAAAAAATAAAAAGAAGAAGACATACTAGAAGGGTTCTCCAGGTTGGGCTCATGAGTTTAAAACTTAACATTTAGGAAATGAGGAGTCATCAAAGGTTTAGAAGCGAAGTATTGATATATTTTTTCTCATATGTAGATGAGCCTAATGATATTCAGGGTATTAAGTGGATAATCAGGCCATGAATTAGGAGGAAAACCTGACTGTGGTAGGGGAAAAAACAGTGTGTTTAGAGATATTGGCTTTGAGGCCCTAGCAAAATGTTTTGTATTTCTAGCAGGCAGAGCTATTTGTTGTATTCCTGGGGAATGAATAAGGAGGGTCTTTGACTTTACTGTATTGGCGAGGTGCCTGAAGAATAATGCTATGCTATTCTCTCCTTGCTTGCTTGTCACAATGGACAGCATCATGATTGATGCAAAGACACAGATGGTCCCTGCTAGAGGATGTCAACTTTCTTCAATGGCAAAGGTCATAGAAATTTATGAAGATGGTTACATGCAGCAGGAAATAATGCAGCATGTCCTCAGATAGAGATATGACATCCTAAGCCCACCATCCTGCCTGCCACTCTAGAGATGGCCTCTGGGCCAGCCCGCTCACCAGATGTAATCCTCATGCGTACTGCTTTCAGATGAGCCTTTAGAGTGGCTGGGAAATCCCACTGTTTCTTCCAGGTCAATTCATTCTCCCATTCTTTTAGAGCATTCTTTTCATGCCTTTTTCTCTTTCCACAAACCACCAATACCTCCTGCCCTTGCTCATTCTCAATGGATGGTCTTGTTTCTGACTTCGCTGAGAAGATCAAAGCATTCAAAAGGGAGCATTCCATAACTTCCCATTGAAGTCATATTCCATCTTCTGTATCTGTCTCTTTATTCTACATCTTCCGTTGCTCTTCAACAAATGAGCTTTCTATTCACATATAAGGTCAACTCCTCTCCTTGGGCAGATGATCCCATCCTTGACTTCTCACTCAAGGACATTGCTCTAGGACTTGTCCACCTCTCTCCCTTACATCATTGACTATCCCCTCTGCACTGGATCAGTCCTTTCAGCATGGAAACCTGCAATACCACTTCTCTCTTATTATTGTACATTCTTCTCCAACAACTCTACCATTTCTCCGTTGCCATTTGAACAAAGCTCCCCAGTAGCTGTTTCTTGCTTGCTATCTTCCCCTCTCTTATTTTCTGTCAAACCCACTCCAGTCAGGCTTCCATCCCCATCAGTTCACCACAGGTTTCTTGTCAAGGTCAGTGATTTTCACATTGCCAAATCCAATGATCATTTCTCAGTTTTCATCTTATTGGATTTGTCCCCTTCGTGCAACATAGCTGATCCCTCTGTCCTTTGAAAAATACTGTACTTTATTCACTTTGTTGCTGGGACACCATTCTCTGAGGCCTTGTCCTTCTCTGTTGGTGTCAGATAAATGAACACCCCCCTGCTGTAACTTGCTATCCCTTTAAACTACTTCACATCATGAAAAAGACCATGATATATGGCATCTATATTTATTTGCTGTTCATCTGTCTCTTGTGATTCCAAAATGTAAACTCCCTGAAAGCAGCAATTCGTGCCTTATTTACTATTGTACCTTGAGCAGTACCAGCCACATTTGATGCCAAATAAATGTTTGTTGAAAAAATTGATGAAAATAACTTCAGTATAATCCTGAAGGTTATCTTCAAGTCTAAGAAATGCATGTGCCATTTCTTTAGGACCATCCCTTGCGCTTCAGAACTGTCCCCCCAGGCTTTATTCCTCATTTAGTTTCATTCTTCTACTAGATAAAAGAGAATTAAACATTACATTGCTATGTTGAGGATTTAGATAGTCCAAAAATTTTGGCTTAAAATGTTCATAAAAGTCTTATTTTATGTAGGAATGAGTTTTGAAAGTTAGCCTTTAAGATAAAAATCCCCTACAGTCTAAAATATCCTTGAAAGACCCTTAAATCAACTAGAAGGTATGGTACAGATGTACCATACCTTTGGTATGTACAGTCCTTCATATTAATTGTTAGGCACACAAGAGTTTGCAAGTTAAAGAGCTCTACTAAAGGAGCAAAATGAAAGTCAGTGTGTAGATTCTGACATTCAAACCAACCTATCTTTAAAATAAGTATCAAGTCACTCACTATGAATAAGAGGTGCATTGATATTTCTGATGTTTTCACATTTCCTGCAGACTTGACTCCATTCTACAATAATATTAAGACTCTGTTGCCTTAATACAGATTAGATTTGCTTTCTGTTGTGGGGATTATACAAAATACATTTGGATAAGCATCGAGCACAAGGCCTGACACATTTTCAGGTGCTCAGAATATGTTGGCTAGGGCCACCTAGGAGGCTCAGTCAGATAAGTGACTCTTGATTTTGGCTCAGCTCATGATTTCAGGGTTGTGAGATCAAGTCCTGCATCAGGCTCAGTGTTCAGCTTGGAGTCTGCTTGAGATTCTCTCTCTCTTTCTCCCTCTGCCTCTTTCCCCACTTGAACATACTCTCTCTCAAATAAACAAACAAATAAAAGCTTTTAAGAAATGTTGGTTGGATTTGAATCTAAGTCTTGTTTGATCAGAGTTACAGAGAAGTGTAGAAAAGAACCTAAAATCCTTTCTACTTTTCAGAGTTACTCTTTCCTGATGTGGTTCCAATAACAGACATCATTTCTGATCTTGGGCATAGGCTTCATGGAATCACCTTCTAGGTGCAGTTGAGGGAATGGAATCTCTACATTGGCCTGTAGTTAATTGCCTGAATGAAATTATTGCACCTGTCATGAATAAGAAGACGTATTCATAATGACTGGAAAAAGTTTACCTGGTAGAATATTGTTATTTATTAAGCTTGTCTTTCTCAATGGGATAAAGCAGTTGAGCTATTCATAATTAGATCATGCCCCACCTCCCCTCCATACTGCTTTGATAGGTTTGAAATTAAAGAAGGAAACGTCCAAGTTCAGGTAGAAGTGTTGATGGCCCTGCACAAACATGGGGGCCAGCTAGAAATGCAGCTGGTTTATGTTTATTCCATTTAGAAAGGAAATACCTCAGCTTCTCCTTTTCCAACAGTGTTGTGATACTTTTTTTTTTTAAAGAGGGAGAGAGAGAAGGTAGGGGGAGGGGCATAGGGAGAAGGAGAGGGAAAATCTTATGCAGGCTCCATGCCCAGTGCAGAGCCAGATGTAAGGCTCTATCTCACAAACCTGAGATCATGACCTGAGCCAAAATCAAGTCGGATGCTTAACAGATTGAACCATCCAGGCACTGCCAGGGTTGTGATACTTTTATGATTGGCTAGATCTGGTTCTGGGTGGTCCATGAAATTTGTTTATAGTCATCTTCTCCTTAGATATTGCTCCTCTCTGCTTTCCTGGATTCCTAAAACTGTCATAGGCACAGAGGTTCAGTTCAACGTTTTGGAGTCAGTAAGCATAGCTTTTTCTGATAACAACATCAAAGACAACTGAGATTTTTGCACATGTACTGTGTCTCAAGCTCAGCGCATTGCAAATATAGTAGTCCTCCCTTCTCTGTGGTTCTGCTTTCTTTGGTTTCAGACATCCATGATCAGCTGTAGTCTACCAGCAGTTGATCCTTATTCTTACCTATGGACAGGTTCACAAGAGCATGCTGCTATGTCAAAATGCCTACATCGTTTACTTCACTTCATCTATCATGTAGGCATTTTATTGTCTCACATTATCACAAGAAGAGTGAGTACAGTACACCAAGATATTCTGAGAGAGAGAGACCACACTAACTTTTATTTTCATACTTTTTTACAATTGTTCTGTTTTATGATTAATTATTATTAATCTCTTACTGTGTCTAATTTATAAATTAAACTTTATCATAAGTATGTACATATAGGAAAAAAACAGTACATACAGTAGGGTTCGGTACTATCTGTGGTTTCAGGCACCTGCGGGAGGTCTTGGAATAGATCTCCCACAGATAAAGTGAGGACCACTGTATTCTCTCTTTTAATCTTCACAAGGCCCTGTGTTGCAGGATCTCAAAGATTGACCCTCAGACCAGCAGCAGCAGTAGCAGCAGGAGCTGGGAACCTGTTAAAAATGTTAATTCTTGGGGTGCCTGGGTGGCTCAGTCAGTTGACTCTTGATTTCAGCTCAGGTCATGATCTCAGGGTCCGTGAGGTCAAGCCCCATGTTGGGCTCAATGGTCCGTGGGGAGTCTGCTTGGGAGTCTCTCTCCCTCTCTCTCTGCTCCCTGCCCCTTTGCTCCTTTGCTCTCTCCCTCCCTCAAATAATAAATAAATCTTTTTAAAAAAGAAATGCCAATTCCCAGGCCCTACCCCAGACCTACTGACTCTGACACTTTTGAATTGGGAACCAGCCATCTGTGTTTTATTAAGCCCTCTGGAATTTAGATACAAGCTAAAGTTTGAGAAGCCCTGTCCTTTGTTGGCATAGGATAAACTGTCATTGCTGTCTCATACATGAAGAAAGGAGACATGGTTATACTGAACTGAAACTGGGCAGGTCTCCAGAGCTGGTAAGCCATAAATCCATAATGCCTGGTCCTTAAAATACTCCACCCTGGGAAAATGAGATTTATGATGGTACTACTTTGCTTTTGCCCCAGCTACTCGAATTAGCATGTATCTGTTTGGGTCAGCTCCTGAAAATAACTCTAAGGGGAGATTAGCCTGCAGGGAGTTTATAGGGAAAGGCCTTTGGGATCCCTACCTGTGTGGTGTGAAGGAAATCACTGGATGCAGGTAGCCCCAGGAGATGGGGTGTGACCTTGGGCCAGGTCATCTTACTAGAGAGCTTTCAGCTGCCAATGCCCCCAGAAGCTGGGGGAATAAGTGCCTCTACCCTGAAGGGGAGATGGTGGAGGACCCAGGACCCCGTAATATACACCATAACATTGCCCCACCAACCTTTTTATAAGGCAGATACTGTAACTGGTTAATGTGATTAAAGCATTTCGAGAGGTCAGGGAGAATTGAAATTGGCCTTAACCAGCCTTTCTACAGTATTATCAGAGATCAGGAACCTGAGCTTAGCAACAAAGGGAAGGAAAGTGAGCAGGAGGATTTTAGAAACCAATTATGGAGGAAGAGTAGAGAAGAGAGAAACCATATGGAACCAAAACTATTGGGCTTCAGAAAAGTAGGAGGACTCTCAGAGTCAGATGTTTTGGAGAGCCCTCCCCAAACAGGCCATTGCTATTAGTAGGTGACAAATTATCTGGGGCCCTTGGAAGGCAGTGCTAGTGGGATGGTGGTGGCAGTTGCATAGAGGACATGAAATAAATCAAAGATGGCCCTTTGATGTAAAGGAGAAGCCACTCTTTGCAGAGACTATTGCTCTTCTGTTTTCTTACATGACAAGAACATGTATTATTTTGGCTCAGAACCTCTGCAATAAGGTATGATAAGCCACTTTAAAGAAAATGTCTTGAATCATTTTTTTCTCCATTTAGTTCTATTATCAAGATACTCCCCTACTTTGTCACCATGATATGTAATGGAGGGAGCTGGTTTGCTTGCTCATTATTATTGTTATTATTACTATTATTTTGCCATTTGGGGTTGGGCCCCCAAAACTGTGTAAGTAAATATGAAGTACCAATTATCCTTTACCTTTAGGACTCCCAATCTGAATCATAGAGAACTTATGTTGCAGATTTTTAAAATTCTTTAAAAGACTTATTTATTGGGGCGCCTGGGTGCCTCAAGGGGTTAAGCCTCTGCCTCCAGTCATGATCTCAGGGTCCTGGGATTGAGCCCCACATCAGGATTTCTGCTCAGCAGGGAGCCTGCTACCCCCACTCTGCTTACTTGAGATGTCTGTCAAATAAATAAATAAAATCTTAAAAAAAAGACATTTATTTATTCATTCGTTTGAGAGAAAGAGAGCATGAGTGGGGGGAGGGGCATGAGATGTGGGGGAAGGGAGAGGGAGAAACAGGCTCCCCACTCAACGGGGAGCCTGATGCAGGACTCATCCCAGGATCACGGGATCATGAAATTGAGCTGAAGTCAAACACTTAACTGACTGAGCCACTCAGACGCACCTTATTAATTTACTTTAGAGAGAGATAGTGTATGCATGCAGGGGTAGGGAGGGGCAGAGGGAGAGGGAGAATCTCAAGCAAATTCCCCAGTGAGCACGGGGTGGTGGGGGCACAATCCCAGGACACCGAGATCAGGACCTGAGCTGAAAACCAAGAGTCAGTAGCTCAGCTGACTGAGCCACCCAGGTGCCCCGTGACAGAAGCATTCATAAAAGTTTAAGAAAATTAAACTTTATTTGTATGAGGAATTCTAATGATACGTGGTAAATCCAACAAACAGCCCTACTACCATTTTTCTCCAAACCCACTAAGCTGACCACAAAGGGGATTCAAGGGTTATTTCACAAAAAGACTAAGACACTAAGAGAGGAAATAGAAGTGAAGAAATGCAAGCTGGAGAGCAAATTGGGCAGGTGGAAGCTGCTCTCACAGACCAGAGAAAGCTGATGTGTCAAGCTATCATGCTAGAAGCACAGAAGTGGATGAGTCCAACCAGAGAACTCCAGGAAGCTTCAGGAAGCATGAGTTGTTTCTGACAGACAGATACTTGGTTGATAGGCTGTATATAAGTAGCACTTAAATGCTACTTATATCCCACATCCCACACCTACTCCCTGGTGTGTGTGGAAGAACAGAGATTTATTTATTTATTTATTTGACAAAGAGAGACACAGCAAGAGAGGGAACACAAGCAGGGGGAGTGGGGGAGGGAGAAGCAGGCCTCCTGCTGAGCAGGAAGCCAGATGCAGGGCTCAATCCCAGGACCCTTGGATCATGACCTGAACCAAAGGCAGATGCTTAACAACTGAACCACCCAGGTGTCCCTGGAAGAGCAGAGATTTTACCCTGTAGAGAGATTTTACCAGAGAGAGTCCGACCTCAGGTACCCCAGGCATTGTGGAGGATTGGTCACAAGTTCAGAGGGCAAAGGAAAAATTTGAACATCTTAAATCTGAACTATGAGAAACTCCCCTTCATTCTCTTTTCAACTCAACTCTGGGGATGCCTGGGTCGCTCAGTCAGTTAAGTGTCTGCTTTTGGCTCAGGTCATGATCTCAGAGTCAGGGATCAAGCCCTGCATCGGGCTCCCTGCTTAGTGGGAAGCTTGCTTCTCCCTCTCCCTCTGCTGCTCCCCCAGCTTGTGGTCCCCTTCTCTCTCTCTGACAAAAAAAATAAATAAAATCTTTAAAAAAAACCCAACCCAATTCAACTCTGAGAATACAGACACAGAGAAACTAATTGGTGGTGGTGGTGGTGGTGGGCTGTGGGGGGTGGGGGAGAATATAAATTGCAGGAAAATTTTTAAAAAACCAAGTTTTACAAGAAATTAAATACAAACATGGAGATTCTGTGGCTCAATCTGGAATTATGTGAAACTTAATAACAATGTAAAACAAAGTGTTGATCTTTACAAAAATTAAGGAGAAGGGAAAAGTTTTAATTGGGAGGTGTGTGTGTGAAGGATCTGGTTGAGGAGTACCTAAGAACGCTGAACACTGCTTTTCCATATTAGGACGTCAATAGATAGTATTGAAAATAAAAGAAAAAATCAAGACTTATCTGTAGGGGTGTTATATACTGAAATCAAGAGTGCTAAAGGAGTTAGAGGTGGTTTCCTCAGAGCAGTGATCAGCTTGTGAGGGATAGAAAAGCATCTGTTCTTTTCTTTATAAACCTTATAATAACGTTTGTCTTTTAAAACATTAAAACTATAAAACTGGATACAAATGCTTAAGATAATGTTATGCACACCCAAGTACTTTGAGAGGCCCACCTCTGGCATTTTTTGTGAACAGGTTGCAGAAAATAGATAGACTCTTTTATAATTTTTCTTTGTAATTAATGAAGTAATCTTTGCATGTACCAAGGGTATGATACATTACTTACCCACTGGAGTGTATTGTGCCTGCTGTAAAAGTCTTTGTGGAAATGAGGGCAGAAAATTAGGCTCTTAAATTACAAAGACTTAAGGTGATCATACCTACAACATAAGCCCACGTATGGGGATGGTAGCAGGAAGCGCCATTTTTTTAAGTCAAATGGAGACAGACAGCATGGTGGGCAGCTGTGTTTGATTAACTTCATGGATGTAATAACAGAATTTCCTTTTATCTCAAATAAATGATTCAGGTAAGACAGAACAGTACGTAACAGTGAAATGTCGCCTTGACCATTGTGTCCTCAGTTACACTGAGTAGAGTTGACTTATATTTCACCTGAATCTCAATAATCATTAACTGTTGGCACTGATTTGTGACCACTTTCAATATGGAGTACATGCTTTTTATAGACTGGACTTTGCAGCTTGACTGTGTTCCAGTTTATAAAGTCAGAGGTTTTATAAATCATAGAAAAACATGTCTACCCCTTCATGTCACTCTTTAGCATAAGCTCTGTTCTTCTCTATGGGTTAATTTTAGTGTATTTAAAATTTTAGTGTGTTTAAAATTTTCATTATTAATAATATTTTATGTATGAGAAAAGTGCTTTTCCTTGACAAATTCTAAATTTGTGAGTTCTATAGTTGGAAGGAAGATTATTTGAGTCATTGAGGGGATTACATTTCAAGACACCTAATTTTCCCCCACTTTGATATTTCCTTGAGCATCACAAATAGGAATTAACCTCATTGTTGCCCTAATGGAGCATAAAGTCTGAATGGAGAGATAAACATGCACGCGCGCACACACACACGTGCGCGTGCACTTGCGCGCGCGCGCGCACACACACACACACACACACAGAGGCTTAAATATGGCAGAAATTGTTGTGTGCCTCAAAACAGGTAAACATAAAGCACTTTGAGAGTCCAGTCACTTCCAAAGTGATATTTGAGTCATATCTTGGAAGGAAGTCTTCATTTCTTGATCGGTCATTCATTAATGTATGGATCATAGAGATTAAGGCTGCTCCTACTTTTTTAGAATGGGTTTTCAGGCCTCAAAAGCTAGGGCCAGGCCAGGGAAGCTGAGGCTTTGCCTTGAGAAATGAATGTGCCCACTGAATGTGGTTCAGGTGCTTATAGATAAGTCCAGACATATGTCAGAGAGGAGCCTGAGCAGACAGAGGAGGCTGAGGCTGGGTGGTAGTAGGTGGTGAAGAAGGTTGATAGGGGCAGGAAGGTAGCAATGGGTTGCTCATCAGACAGGAAATTAATGGTGTCAGAAGATCTGTGACAGTATATCTGGGACAAAAGGTGGCCTGAGATTCATACTTGTTTTCATGCATCTCAAGAACTTTTTCTGGAGCAAAACCAGACACAAATGCACACATATAGTATGGAATTATATCAAACTCTTAAAAAAGGCAAATGTGACCTATCATGACAGGTAGCAGGTGAGTGGTTGCCTGGGGCTATAAGTAGCTTACTGATTGCAAAGGGGCAGGAGGGAGCTTTGGGGGTGATGTGAATGCTCTACTTTGATTGTGGTAGTGGTATGCATTTGCCCAAACTCATCAAATGTATACTTAATAAGGATTGATTTTATTGTATTTAAATCATACCTCAAGGTTAATTTTCAAAAAAGCAATTCCTCAGTAAATTCTTTTCTGGTCACACCCTCCTCAAACTAGGCTAAGCTCCCTAGTATGCACACAGTTCATAAGCTCTATTTTCTTCCACTGCGTTTCTCCGAGTTTGTGATTATGTTTTTATTGGTTTCCTGTTAATTAAGTGCCTCTACATGGGAAGCACCAGCAGGTCCTGTTCCCATCCCTCTGGCTCAGCATGGATTGGACTGGAATAGAGGCAGCAGAGGTTGGGAAGGAAGCCAGCCCTCAGTCACGTGGCTGGAGTCCCAGGGCAAGGCCACGATTACTAGCATAAGTGGAGAAAGCAGGACTAAGCCTCATCCTTGAAGGGATGAGGCTCTGAGGATGAGGCTCTGATGCAGATTGCATTGGGTTTGAATCCTGGCCCCATCACTTGGTTAGTTAAACACACAGCTTGTAGTAAGGCCTCAGTAAATTACAGTTAGAGACATAATCTTTATGGACATTTGTATAAGACAGAGACTCAGGGTTAGAATTGAAGCAAAATACCGGAAACAGATTCATAGCAAGTCTTATGTAAACTGTAATTTCTTATTGATTTGTCTATCACATTGATTGATTTATGAATGTTGAACCATCCTTGCTACCCAGGGATGAATCCCATCTGGTCATGTTGGATAATCTTTTTAATGTGCTGCTGGATCCTATTTGCTAGGATCTTGTTGAGAATCTTAGCATCCATGTTCATCAGGGATATTGATCTGAAATTCTCCTTTTTGGGGGGGTCTTTGTCTGGTTTGGGGATCAGGGTAATGCTGACTTCATAAAAAGAGTCTGGAAGTTTTCCTTCTGCTTCAATTTTTTGAAACAGCTTCAAGATAATAGGTATTATTTGTTCTTTGAAAGTTTGGTAGAATTCCCCAGGGAATCTGTCAGGTCCTGGGCTCTTGTTTTTTTGGGAGGTTTTTGATCACTGCTTCAATCTCGTTACTAGATAACGGTCTATTCAGGTTGTCAATTTCTTCCTGGTTCAATTTTGGAAGTTTATAGTTTTCCAGGAATGTATCCATTTCATCTAGGTTGCTTAACTTATTGACATATAACTGTTGATAATAATTTCTGATGATTGTTTCGATTTCCTTGGTGTTAGTTGTGATCTCTCCCTTTTCATTCATAATTTTATTGATTTGGGCCTTCTTTCTTTTCTTTTGGATTAGTTTGGCCAATGGTTTATCGATCTTATTGATTCTTCCAGAAAACCAGCTTCTAGTTTCATTGATGCGTTCTACTGTATCTCTAGTTTTTATCTTATTGATCTCTGCTCTAATCTTAGAATGAACTCAAATTTTCATAATTTTCTATGGTAAAAATTTACCTCTGTGAACCACAGTTTCTTCAGCTGTAAAATGGGGCTCAGAGAATCGACCTCATAAACTGATTGTGAAGATAAGGTGCTTTCATGTTTGTAAACATCTCCATGTGGTGGTCTGGCAAACTGTGCTTGGTGAAGAGTAGCGGCCATTATTATTGTCACCAGCTCTGCTGGAGCAGTCAACACTGAACTACCATTCACACGAAGAACAGGCCATGTTTCCCCGCATATTACTTGAATATGAAGTTTGCGGACCTTGTGGCAGGGTGGAGCTCCATCCTGCTTCTCCTCCTTATGTTTATACATTTAGACAGCACACACAGGGTTAGGTCTCAAAGTCTGGGATAAGGTGAGCTTTCAGGGAAAGCAGAAGTGGATCTCTCTTCTGGAAAGATGACACACATGGGAGAAGGAAAAGGACAGGTGGATCACACACGTACAGGCAGTGCTTGAAAGGTTTCTGGTTTCAACTGAAAGCTGACAAATTAAAAAATGATTATTTAAGCCATTATTGCTATTTAAAATGGAGAACTCCAGTGGATGGTTCAAGGAGCTAGCAAGCACTTAGTGTCTCTGTTTTCCTGGCAACCTCCCGCCAGTGAACTCTGCTGGGTTCTCTCATAGATGAATGGCACTCTTACTCATGAAAGCTACTTGCAAGTCTACAAATATAATTAAGTTGTTGGGTATTCTTGGGAGTGCAGCCAGGAGTGTGAAATGGAAGATGGCAACATGTGGAAAAAATCCTTCCAACTTACAAAATTTCCCCAAACAATGTAGATACCCAGAAGGAAATGTTGACCTAAAAGCCCTTTATGGGGAATAATGGACATGCTGTGAAAATTACGGCACTTAAAATATAAAAAATATTCTAGGTCTTTTCCCTTCAGAGTAAGCACATATTGTGATTCAGGAAGGCTCAGAAGTTTGATTTAATCCGTTTCAAGTATTTGTTGACCGTCATGTATTAGGCACTGAACTGAGAGAGAGATAGGCACCAAGAAATAATAGTGGTTGTCTTCAAGCAGGAGGCAAACAATGGTAACACAGGAGCTGTCATACAGGCATGAGACAGATGGGAGGGATGGTGAGGAAAGCCTTCCCAAATGGTGGGAGACCTGGATTCTTAAAGTACAAATAGCATCAGCCCCTGCCCTAAAGTCCTAGCCTGGCCTTCCTGAAGGCCTGCCCTATGGATTTCAGGCATGTGGGGCCCCAAGCCCTTGCAATCGATCAATTTATCTATTATACATATCTCATACTGTTTTTACCCCCTCTGGTGGACTTCTTACTGATACAAATAGCAAGCCAGTTTCCACTGTAGACAACTGAGCTTAATCATCTGGGGAGTTCTAAGGACCTGTGTTGCACATGTGCTGAGGAGTAACAGTGCTGGGTGTTTATACACCAATTCTTTTTCTTTTTTTATGAGTTTATTTATCTATTTGACAGAGAGAGAGTGAGAGAGAGAGTGAGAGAGAGAGAGAGCAAGCATGAGCAGGGGGAGGGACAGAGGGAGAAGCAGACTCCTTGCTGAGTAGGGAGCCAGACACTGGGATCAATCCCAGATGCTGGGATCATGACCTGAGTTGAGGACCGATGCTTAAACGACTGGTCGAGCCACCCAGGCATCCTTATACACCAGTTCTTATCAATCAGTGATTAGTTCCCTGGCACTTTCACCCGGCCCCACATGTATGCAGAGAGGGCTTCATAGGCCAAAGAGAACTTTCAGGCAAAGAGGCCCAGGTGCTGGCAGTACAGGAATGAACTGTATATAGGGAAAATGATGGTCAATTCCAAGGAGATGTGGGTGGCCCAGTGACACCATCTGCTGCATCTCCCAAGGGAGTATAGTTTCAAGAGAGAACATAAAAGTAGAAAGATGAGAAAGGAAATGCTTCTACTTCAAAGTATCCTTATGCCCCCATCCATGTCCCTGGGCATTCCTGAGGTGATCCCACACACTCAGATGATCACTTCTTGAAACTCTCAGGGAATGGGCACTGGCATCTGGGCAGATTACCAACGTCAACAGAGAGAGAGAGAGACAGAGAGAGATCATTGATGGGGGGGCTTCCCCATGCCTTCATGTGCAAGGAAAGTTACAACCTCATTAATAAGGAAGAATATAGTAGACTATTCCATCATAAACCACAAAACGCCATTTACATTCTATCTACACAGAGATGACCTATCAAAATGACAAATTTTAGTTTTTACCATTTTTAAAAATCCTCCTCTAAAGACTGTCAAACATAGCACTTAAGATCATGGGTTCTGGAGCCAGCATGCCTGGATTCAAAGTCCAGCTGAGCCATTTTATTGGATTTCACCTGTGGCCAAGCCACTTAACACTTAGGTCTTAGTTTCCTCATCTGTAAAATGTTTTTTGCTGTGAAGATTAAATGAATTGCTATATTCAAAGTGCTTAGAAGACTGTGTGGCAATATAACACTGTATGTTTACTAACTGGAATTAAGATAAAAACTTAAACTTAGATGTGCCCCTATTTTTCCTCTTTAGGTAGCCTACCATTTCCCCTGATTTCATCAAGCACTGTTCTAGGCACAGAAGATAGAGCAGTGATCTGAACAAAGCCCATGGCTTCACAAAGCTTATACTTGAGGAGGAGTGAAACTACAATATTATGAAATAAATGACCCAACATTATACAGTGATTGGTATGCAGCAAATGAGCATTTACTGTGTGGCCAACACTGTTCTCCCCACCTTAAATATAAACTCATTGAAATCCTCTCAAAGCCCTCTACAGTTATTTTCTTTTTTTCTTCTTCTTTTTTAAAAAAGATTTTATTTATTTATTTGGCAGACAGAGATTACAAGTAGACAAAGAGGCAGGCAGAGAGGGAGGGGAAAGCAGGCCCCCTGCTAAGCAGAGAGCCCAATGTGGGGCTCGATCCCAGAACCCTGAGATTATGACCTGAGCTGAAGGCAGAGGTTTAACCCACTGAGCCACCTAGGTACCCCCTCTAACGGTTATTTTCATGCCCATGTTGTAGATGAGAAACGTGCCAAGGCAAGCTCAGATAGCATGATCATGGGCAAAGGGGCAGGACTGGGTTCTAAATCTAGGCCATCGACTTACCCCTAGTGTGATCAAGAGGCTGGAGGCAGGGGTCCAAGTGCAGAGAAGGAACAGCAGACCCAGCGATGATCCTGGGCTGGAAGAGAATCTAGGGTTGGGACCTGGGCAGCGGGAATGGTTGAGACAATGAGTTTGGAAGCCATCTGGGGGCATTACGTTGAGGGGCCCTAATAAAAAGAAAAAAGAGTGGCTTAGAGTAGTACTATAAAAATGTGTTGTTGTTAATGGAATTATCATCATTATCATTATTATTATCATTATCATTATTACTGACTCATGCTTCCTTATGAAAGGTGGAGCTGGCTTGAAGGGCCATGTTGGAGAGGAAATTAATGAGTAGTAAGTGAGATCATATCATTAGAGCAATTAAGAAGTCATGAATGCTGCAATTCTCTAATTAAGGGTTGTTAGTTGGGGCATACACCACCCTTTCCTGATACTTCAAAGCGAGAAAGTGACCTTTCATTTATTACTGGCTTTTTTCCCTTTAATGGATGATCAGTATGCAGGTATACCCTGCTTTTCAAAAGTTCACATTGGGTCATTTTGCTTTTAGGAAAGACCTACATTAGTGCCTGTTTTCACTAAGCAAAAGAACTCCAAAGAGGATTTCTGCTTTTATGAACAAAGGCAAAAAGAGAAAAGGGCATTCAGTGTGTGTTTTTCAGTGAGCCGATACTGAGGCAGTGGGCACCCCTAACAGTGAGAGTGACCCCACTAAGCTTCTTTCCTGGAAAGTACACTCCACATCTCAGCATCAAGCTGCCAGAGCTCTGAGCCATGTCTATGAGCATCTGTGCTTTATCTTGATTTATTTTCTGCATGTCCTCACAAGATGTGTCCTAAGGTATCAGAAAAGCCTACGAGAGGCAATCTGGGGGCTTTGGGAATACTCAGTTTTTTCACATAAATGAACAGTAATTGCTTCTTCACTTTATGCCATTTTGGCTTATGAAGGTGTTCATAGGAACGCTCTGCTCTCAGTGGGGGATATGTATATCGAGATCTGTGTTGGCAATGATGACTGAGGAAGGAAACATGACGCCCACTTGCAGTGCAGGTTCAAAGTCAAGTCCCAGCCCTTAAGTTTCCCATCAATGGTAATCTGTAACTTATTGTCCAAATGGCTCCGTGCTGAAGAGTGTGAGCTCTGGAATCAGCCTACTTAGGTTCAAATCCCAGTTCCATTCCTTTGTATCTGAGATCTTGGCCCAATGGCTTAGCCTCATGCTAAGCCTTTATGCTTCAGTCTCCTTGTCTGTTCAACAAAGATGGAAACGGTAGCATCTTCATGAATTCCATAAACCAGAGGTCAGCAAATTATGCTTGTGTGCAACCTGTAACCTATTTCTGTAAATAAAATTTTATTGGAACATGGCCAAATCCATTCGTTGACACTTTGGCTTTCAGAACTGAAAAGTACAACAGAGATGTTAGGATTATGGCTCACAAAGTCTGAAAATAGTTTACTGTCTGGTCACTCACAGAAAAAGTTTACCAGCCCCTCACCTAAAGGAAGTAAGATAAAGCATACAAATCTGTATCCTGCTTCCTGGCACAACACAAATACCCAGTGGATATTAATGACTAGCTTTTTCTGTTGCCCAAAATGCAGGAGTCATTCACTAATGGCCTAAAATATTCAGTGAGTAATTACAAACACTGTGAATCCAAATGAATTTCTGAGATGTTTGGAAAGTCAGCCTAATATTGCTGTATGCTGTCATTTCCTTAGGATTTAGTTATCTCAGTAAGTCATTCATTCTCTGATTTATTGTGTTCCAATTGTATTCACCTATCTGTTATATCTAATAGGTCAGTGGGCCAGTAATCCATGGGCATCTGCCTGATTAATATTCATGTGGGGAGGTGAACAGAGAATATTCAGCACCTGGGAGAGACAGATATTGAAGTCAATGTCAGGGTTTGTGCTGGGGTCCTTGGATCTGTATCTGAGTCCTTTCCAGAGAAAAAATGGCTCATCTCTGCTATGTATCCATCCCATGGACAAAGTAGGAAGTAAAATGGAGAGAAGGGTAGAAGGGCATTCCTTACCACCTTGGCTGCAGCTTGTTGTATGGGACTGTAGTCTTAGAGGCATCAGGAGCTGGTACCCTAGGACCATTGTTAATGCTCTCTGTCACTCACATGGGCTTCAGGTGTGGTGCGGAGGGTTCAGAAGAACTCTAGCAGACAGTAGCCTGGTGGCTTAGAATGGAGAAACCTAAGAACTGTTAAGAAACCCTGGAAATGCCCATAAGTAGTTTGGTGAAATTTTGAGGACAGAGGTTCTTGCCCTAAACATGTGGGTAGAAACTCATGGAACTGAAGTTACCAACATTAATCAAGTTCATTTTCATATACACAAGTTGGTAAGACCTAAGGAAACTCCATTGCATGCTTAGGACAGAAACATGACTGAGAACCCACTCCATTTTACCCAGTGAAACCTTGGTTCAAAATGATTTAAAGACCTCAGTAAATGCTGGAAAGCCAGACATAGCTAGCTCCTCTTTGCCACATTTACAGGTTAAAGAACTAGAAGGAAACTTTGACTCATCTTGTCCAACCTCCCAGTTCTACAGACAAGAAAACTCAGAGGAAGTAACGTGTTAATTAATGGTAGAGCCAGGACCACGCACTAGTTAGAGTCTTGTTCTGAGATGAGAAAGGAACTACATTGGAGGTGGTCCAAGAATTGATCAGGTAGAGTCTTATGCTGCCCAAGAGTAGTGCTAAGCAGGCCCATTTCTACCATTTGTGGAGACGAGGCCAAGAGTAGAAATGAAGGCCCACACAGTATTTATCTACAAATATGTTATAAATCAAGCTAGAAGATGGTGAAATAAAATGTTTTAGCTTCCTATCTTGACAAATAGACTTCCATAAAATTCTGGAGATCCTGGTTCAAATTAGAATTCTCAGACCACCTGACCCCATAGACTCCTCACCTTATGTAGTAGGGTACCATTTGAAGATGGCCAAAATAGGACTCTGAGACGAGAGTTCCAGGTTGGGGTCTGTCTTGCCATGTTGTAAGCAGGGTACTGGTGTCCAGTGTGGTGGCAGAAATTTATAATCAGGTCAAGTGGAAACCACACGAAAAAAAAATTTCCTAAAGCTCATGCCAGTGAGCTATAGCCCTGTGTTCCCTAAATACACCCTAGCTACTCACCCCCCTTTCATTTCCTGAGTCCAGCTGAGCTAAAATGGAAGCAACAACTATTACAAAACATTTCAACTAATAGAGGTTCACTCTGGTAGGCAGGGGGTAATCTTCGGGAACATCTACTTTGCAGGGAAGCAGAGAATTTTGGAACCATATTGGGATAAATAATATGGGGTCCTGTAGACAGAAACCAATTAAATTGAACCCCAGGTTGAGACTTCTCTAGTTGTCGTCTCTATGTAATAATCTCTATTCCAAGGCTCTCAGGGCCACCTGAGCCTCTTTGGTCTCATTCAAACTTAGAGAAAGAAAAACCTCCCTTTTATTTCAACTAGAAGAAGGGAAAGTAAATTCTTTCTGTTCATTTTCATAGAACTTTGACCCATACACAGACTGCTTCTTTGGATGGTTTGGTAATCTTCCGTACTGAACATTTGGTGACATTCCATAGGCTTTTAGCAACAGGAGTACTGAACCAGTTTATCTCAAAAACACCTCTTGTCCTAATTTTATCATTATTTCAGCCACCCCGTCATTCTGACTTCATTTCAAGTGTCCTCACTACTTATTTCTGTATCCATATAGAGGCAGGGTTCAATTTTCTGACATTTTCAAAGTGCTCTTGCTTAAAATGGGAGCCAATTACATTCACAGCAGAAGAAAATTATGGGCTTGCGTACTTTATATTTTCAACAATACATCTTCAAGAGTGTTTCTATTGATCAACTGAGGAATTAGGACACTCAAGACCTTAAGGCAGGTCAAGCATCTTCTAAGATGGTTTTTCATGAAATTATTCAAAAACCACTTCACAAAGCCTTAGAAGTGACCTGGGAATCAGAAAGGTTTCTTTAACTAGTTAATATTAACTACTAAGGAAAGGAAAATGCATAGTTATTTAAGAAATGTAAACAATGAAACTGCGTAGACTAGTCTACTGTGGTCTTATTTTATTTTGTAATTCATCAAAATCCTCAAATATTTCTTGAGAACCCTTTAAGTCCTTGATGCAGATCAATAGTATCTTGATTTTCAAGGACAATGACTAATCAATACAAAATTGGCAACCAGCATGAGAAAAAGAAAAACAATTACTGATGGCTAATGTGACCGTATTTCTTAGTTGTTAGTTCCAAGGCATATGTTTTTGCTTGGTTCACCTGCTTATGAATTTTGAATTATGTCTAGAATGTCATCAGTGCTTTTAAGGGACACCTACTGAAGTTGGGTTACACTATCTTCATTACACAACTTGTCTTAAAAAAGAAAAAAAAGAAACAACTACAAAACACCAGAGTACCTGGGTGGCTCAGTCGTTAAGCCTCTGCCTTCTACTGGGGTCATGATCCCAGGGTCCTGGGATCCAGCCTTGCATCAGGCTCCCTGCTCCACAGGAAGTCTGCTTCTCCCTCTCCCACTCCCTTTGCTTGTGCTCCCTCTCTCACTGTGTCTCTCTCTGTCAAATAAATAAATAAAATCTTAAAATAAAAAGACATTAAAAAAACAAAACCACACAAACTACCTGACATTCCTGCCTTCAAGGGGATTTTAGTACAGATGAAAGGAAATAAAAATAAAAATATATAAATAATATATAAATATATAAAATTTTAAAGAAATATTATGTATATATTTGTATATGTATATGTGAATATGTATACATAGATAGATAGATAAATAGATAGATATAGCCACCCAGAGGAAGTACTCTAGGAAGACAGCAGCCTGAGCACATGATTTTTACTCCTGTTTCCCTCAGCTTCCTGTGGGGGTGAATCAATGAGTAAGTTAAAGCTAATGTATATGTGTGTCTTTGAGTTGGAGAGTTTGGGGGATGGTATAGAGATGACCATGTTGCACTGTTGCATTAAACCTGGAGGGGATCCTACATATCTAGGATCTTCAGGCTTCCCAGATGACCTTGCAGAAATCAGGTTAGGAGATGGGACCCTCTCTCCAGCATGATTTCTATCACAAGGAGGGAGGAGACCCTTCTCTCTGATCTAGAGATCCTCTGATCTAGACTGCTGTTTTGAACTGCTTCCCATCCAGTGGGCCAAAAACAACAGCCACTCAAAGGTCACATGTGTAGAAGACTAAAATAATAGAGTCCTCAGCATCAATCAGCCCCGCTGTTTCATCAATGGTTTAACATGAAAAACTTCTGACCTCATTCTTCTGCAAAGTCAGCATGGCCTGACAGTCTTCACCAACCCTACCTGCAAAGGTTTTTGGAATGATTTCTATACTTGCTGCAGTGAGTGGACATGTGATTCACAGATTAGTTAAGATGACTTAGTTCTGAGGAAAAGAGTTATGGTATTAGAGGAAAACTTTAAAAAAAAATCTATGATGAGAATTCTTATGAAAAATAAAGGGAGGAAAGCCTGGGTGGCTCAGTCAGTTAAGCGTCTGTCTTCAGCTCAGGTCATGATCCCAGGGTTTTGGGATCAAGCCCCACATTGGGCTCCCTGCTTGGTGGAGAGCCTGTCTTTCCCTCTCCTGCTGCCTGCAATAACCCCAGCTTGTGCGCTCTCTCTCTCTCTCTCTGTCAAATAAATAAACAAACCTTAAAAAAAATAAAGGAAAATGCAAAAAAGAAATTATGAGAAAGCAAAAAGGTTTTGGAAATTTTAAAAAATGTGGGATTTGTGGGGGTGCCTGGCTGGTTCACTTGGTGGAGCATGTAACTCTTGATCTCGGAGTTGTGAGTTTGAGCCCCACACTGGATGTAGAGATTATTTAAAAAATTCAAAGAAAATCTCAAGAAAAAGAAAAATTTAAAAAGTGAGATTTGTGAATTTAAAGATTCCAAAGAAGTGAAAAAATGGAATCAGTGCTGCTGAAAGGTGAATAAGTGACTTGAAAGTTCAAATATGAAAACTTTTCTCCAAAAGCAAAACAAAACATGAAGAAATAGAAATCAAGAATAAAAAAAAAAACACATGTTATAGAACAAGCCCCAGGATTTATGCCAGGAATAGACTTTCCAGGAGGGAGGTAGGTGAAGGAAGGTAAGCAATAATTCAGGAAATTTTAGAGCTTATCTAAGCTTATCTTATCTGAGCTTCAAATGTAATCAAGTTTTCATATCCCAAGTGTTCGTTGGGCACCCAACAGGATTAAAAATATACTCCTAGACATATCTAGTGAAATTCTAGGATAAAGCACCTTGGGAACTTTCAGACAGTAGAAAACAAAGTATGGACAAAAAAGATAATCAAAGGGAAACTTCTTTTCTGCTATATAAAACTAGAGGATACAGTAACTCATTTATAAAATTTTGAGAGAAAAATATAACAGCTGATGATGCCCTAATTTACTTATGAAGGAGTGTTGACATAGGTTTACACATGCAAGGGCCCAGAAAGAGAAAGTATGCTAACTATGCATCCTTTCTGAAGAGACTGAGGAAATTCTCCAGGCAAATTAAAATTAAATCAGAAAACTTTCCAAGATGAGGGTTATGAAATTTCTAAGAAATAATAATGAATAATAACTTTAGGCTCCTCTGTCTAATTAGCTCCAGCTCTTCTTCATTTTCATTACTATCCCACTAATCTAAACTATTATAATCTCTCACTAGATAGCTTCTTCAGTCACCTTCTAACTGTTCTCCATGTTTTCACTATATTCTCCTTCACTTTGGCAGATTCATCTTTTCCAAAGAGTACTTTGGTATTTTTTTGTTTGTTTTTTTTAATGTAAGCTTTATGCTCAACATGGGGCTTAAACTCATGACCCCAAGATCAAGAGTCTCATGCTCTACCCTCTAAGCGAGCCAGGCATCCCTTCCGAAGGGCACTTTGATCATGCCACCTCTCCCACGCTCCTAAGAACCTTTCGACAGCTTCTCATTGTTCTTAGGTTAGAGAGCTAAATCTTTAACATGTTCTGTGAGATTTTCATGATTTGACTCCACCTTACCCCCCAGCTTTATTGTGTACGTCTTCTGCCTTCTTTCACATTGTGCACTCTTCCACCATGAGGATTTGTGTGCTCTGAAGCTGTCGTTTGAACATTCTCCTTCCCCTTCTCCACTTGGCTGAGTTCTTATTCATTCATTTTTGAGGGCAGACCTTTGAAAAAGATTGTTCTCTAGAAGAAAAGTGATCAAGACTCAACTCAGAAGGGACAATTAATCAGCTATGGATATACTTCTCTTTTTGTTTTGTTTTGTCTTATGGTTGAGGGAAAGGTGTAAATTCCTAGGATGATGAGAACGTGGCCAACTGAAGGAAGAAATAAATATGACAATATGACATTGCCTAGAAGTTAATGATAGGACTCGTATTGGGATGGGAGAGAAGTATGTGATGGAATTAGTTCTTAGAGTCTTAAATACATGAATATACTCTCTACCTCTCCTTGAGACCACACATAAACTGAAATGTGGGACAGTTGATTGTGCTTAGAAGAGGTTTTCTGTGGAAATGTGTACTACAGGGTCTAGTGGGAGTGTCATGGCTTGAGGAAACTGAGGCAACATTAAAAAGGAAAATGTCTGTTAGTGTATTAGTTTTCTATGGCTGTGAAACAAATTACCATAAACTCAATGGCTTGAAACAACACACATTGATTTTCTCGCATTTTGCATTGCTGTAGAGTCCAGGAATGGCTTAGCTGGATTTTCTGCTCCAAGGTTTCATAAGGCTACAATGAAGATGTCATGTAGGATTGCATTCTCATCTGAGGCTCAATTCGGGGTGGATCTACTTCCCATCTCTGATGGCTGATGGCAACACTCAGAGTCTTGTAGGTTCTTGGGCTGGAGGCTTGCATGTCTTGATGCTGTTGACCAGAAGGTGCCCTCAATTGCTTACCATGTGGCCCTCCCCTTAGGCCAGCTCCTACAAGTCAGTTGACCTCTTCAAAGTCACCATAGGAGAGAGTATCTCAGCCAGTGGGAGTTCCAATCTATGTTAAAAAATTGTGTGCACAGAATCACATACATCTCATCACATTTGCTGTGTTTCTTAGTTACAAACAGATCACAGGTCCTGATCACCCTTAAGAGGATGGGTTGACACAAAGACATGTGCCAGGAGGCAGGGATCATGGTGATTACCTCTGACTGTGTTTACCACAGTTGGGTATACGTGGCTTTATTCAGCTCTGAGAAATTGATTATTTTGCCTTATGTTGCATGACCTTGGCTCTGACAACAATGTTGATCCTTCCAAATGTCTTGATTTCTTTGTTTCCAACATGATTTCCCTAAGATACTCAACTAGCTAAAGGGATTTAGTAGCTCCCAAACACCATCAAGGTTACTGGGGATGTACACCATAATATAATTTATGTTGAAGAAGTCAGTATGATAATCTATCAAGGGAAAAAAAACCATAAATTCTTGAAACAGACCCCTAAGATAAAAAGTTCGTCAAGCCAGGAGGAGTTTCCTTGAACAACTTCAGCAAGTGTCTGGCAACTTGGAAGCTAGTCTTATAGAGGAGATAAATGATGCTAATCATTATGGTAAGGAGATCAAAATGGTTAGTATGATAAGGCTGGTCCCATGCCAACTAAGCAATCTGCTATTATAATTTGGCTTCCCAGGTATGTTTCCTATGAGAAATATGATGTATTGGCCAAGCTGGATGTGGTCTCCTTGGCTGTTGCATCCTATGCAATGAATATGCATTCTTATTTGTACATCAGATTTTATTCTACTGCATAGTGAGAATTAGTTTTCTTGAAATGGTTCAATTATCAGGGCACTGACAAGAAATTATTTTTCAAATCTCCTCCCATGTGACCTCAATGCTCTCCCTCACCTAGCATTCCATTTAAAGGTGAAGAAATGGCAACCCGACCAGGTTAAATCATTCCAGAAAGCTAGAAAATGGAGGAGTCGGATTTCCTATCCAAGTACCTCTCTCTCTATGTATATAGTGGTTCAATGGAATTTCATTTGAAAGGTTTCACTATTAAACACAGTTATTGAAAACTCTTCCTGAATCCAACCCCCTTAAACAAAGGGACAAGAGGTAAAGCTGTAAGTCCTAAAAGTGGGGGTGGGGAGTAGCAGGGTTGGTCACAGTATAAGAACTTTAAATGGAATTGGGATGAAAGCTGGACTCAAGACAAATTCTCAATTTACTGGATTCAGACTTCTTGTAATCTACCTGTTCAGGCATGGGATTGGCCCTGATGCCTGAAGGAGGGATCAGCCTGTGCGTAATTTATCAATTAACTCTCTAACCCCAGGGAATGTAGGGTGGGGAGCAGTGGGATGGACAGGGAATTGTCATTGGAGATTTGCTCCCAGTCTTTAATTTGTATTGGATTCCCCAGTTTGGATGTTAGTGTTTTATCAATGTTGAGTTCCTATTTTGAGGAATTTAGACTGGTAATGTAGGATAATGTCATTGTTTTGAGGAAATAGAACCAAACTGTTTTGAAGTGATGCAGCGTTGCATTGGCAGGTGGCTGTCCAGGAGTTTGGAAAACTAATGATAATGGGAGAGAGAGAAAGAGAGGGGGAGAGAGAGAGAGAGCATGCAAACAAATGGAGTAACACATTAACAATTAGAAACCTGGGTAAAGGGGATAGAGGAATTTTTTGCACTGTTCTGATGACTTTTCTGTAATTTTGAATTGATTTTAAAACAATTTAAAAATAGTTCAAAGGGATGCACACACCTCAATGTTCATTGCAGCATTATCTATAATAGCCAAATTATGGAAACAGTCCAAGTGTCCATGGACTGATGGACATCTCTCTCTCTCTCTCTCTCTCTCTCACACACACACACACATACACACACACACATACACACATACAGTGAAATATTATTCAGCCATCATAAAAAATGAAATCTTGCCATTACCATACCATGGATGGAGCTAGAAGAGTATTATGCCTAATGAAATAAGTCAGACACAGAAAGATAAGTACCATATGATTTCACTCTTATGTGGAAATTAAAAAATAAAACCAACAAAGAGGGAAAAAAAGGGAAAGAGACAAACCAAGAAACAGTCTCTTGGGGTGCCTGGCGAGTCTTGATCTCAGGTTTGTGAGTTCAAACCCCATGTTGTGTGTACAGATTACTAAAAAGAGAAGGAAAGAGAGAGAGAGAGAGAGAGAGAGAGAGAGAGAGAGAGAAAGGAAGGAGGAAAGAAAAGAGAAAGAAAAATGAAAAAAGAAACACTCCTTTTTAAAAAAAGATTGTATGTATGTATGTATGTATGTATGTATGTATGTATTCCAGAGAGAGGGTGATTTAGAGAAGGAGCAGAGGGAGGGGTAGAGAGTGAAGGAGAAGCAGACTCCCCATGGGAGCCAAACGTGGGGCTCCATCCCTGGACACCAGCATTACGACCTGAGATGAAGGCAGATGTTAACTAACTGAGCCACCCAGGCACCCCCAAAGAGACAGACTCTTAACTCTAGAGAACAAACTGATGGTTACTAAAGGGGAAATGGCAGGGTGATGGGTGAAATAGGTGATGGGGATTAAGGAGGGTACTTATGATGAGCACTGGTTGTTGTATGAAGTGTTGAATCACTATATTGTACATCTGAAACTAACATTACAGTGTGTATTAACTGGAATTTAAATAAAAACTTAGAAGTTTTTTTTTTGAAGATTTTATTTATTTATTTGAGTTGGGAGAGAGCACAAGTTGGGGAGAAGAAGAAGCAGGCTTCCAGCAGAGTGGGGAACCCATCACGGGGCTTGTTCCCAGGACCCTAGGATCATGACCTGAGCTGAAGGCAGACGCTTAACTAATGAGCTACCCATGTGCCCCTAAAATTTTTTTAATCAACAAAATAAGTCTAAAGGGGACTGAGTGGGAGATGCAGGCTTCCAGTCATGGAATGAATAAATCATGGGGATGAGAGGTACAGCATAGGGACCATAGTCGCTGGTGTCATAATAGTGCTCTATGGTGACAGATGGTAGCTACCCTTGGGGAGAGCATAACATAACATACAGACTTGTCTAATCACTATATCGTACACCTGGAACAAATGTAACATTGTGTATCAGCTATACTCAAATTTTGAAAAATTATTAAAAATAGGTCATATTTGTAAAAACCCCAAAACTAAAAAATAAATTAAAACAAATCTGAGGAGGAAAGCTCTGTTGCTGTGCCTGTGTATAGATGAGAGAAAGGCTTAGGGCAGGCAGTTCAGGCACTTGCCCCAAGTCACTCAGTCCATAAGGGGTCGGCTTGGATCCACCACATGTCATACTAGATGGGGGAGAATGAGGCGGAAAGTGCCTGTTAAGGAAGACAGAATTTCCGCAGCTGGCGGGCCACAGTCCTGCTAAGCTCTTGTGGTTCGGACTGCACAATAATGAGCTCAACTCAAAGAAGGTATCCACAGAAATGGAAGGATTTTCATATGTCAGTGTTTTATCATGCTTCTCTGAGCTGTCCTCCAAGTCCAGCCTAGACTGGGATACAGAATGTAGTGTGCAAAAACCGAGGTTAAGCTCTGTACATCTGAAGAAAGCAGGAGCCAGAGGATACAAAGGAGATGTTGAAGAAGAGGTTTGCCTTGCTATCTAAATCTCTTAGGATAATTAACAAGCTAATCTCTTATGATCATGAGCCAGTGTTATGTATATTAAGAGCACTTAAAGAATCAGTTGAGCTCTGGACCTATCTAATAAGCTCTTCTGATGATTTCATGGGGAAAAGTCTGAGTAGGAGGAAGAAAAAGAGAAAATGATGGAGTGGAGGAGATAATGGACTTTAAAAATGGGGCAATTTATCATTTAGAAGGTAAACTATCAACATTTTGGTGAGAGTAGCATTATCACTAACAAATCTTGTCCCTAGCTTAACCTACTGCCTTCCACTCAGGTCATAATCACAGAGTCATGGAATCAAGTCCCGCATTAGGCTTCTCACTCAGTGGGGAGCCTGCTTCTCCCTCTTTCTCTGCCTGTCATTCCTCCTGTTTGTGCTCTTTCTTTCTCTGTCAAATAAAATAAAAATAAAATCTGTTAAAAAAAAAAACAGTAGTAAATCCTATAAAAAGAACTGTTTTCCTTTCAGTGAACACACTGAAATCAACTTCATTTTTCTCCCAAATGCCTTTCAGTTAAAAAAGGGAAAGAACATAAAAGTCTTATGAAAAATCACCGGCTCATTAGGTAAATGATATATGCTGGACTTTGATATTCTCAGACAGAAACTAATGTACTGGTAACCTTTAAAGGATCTAAGAGTCGCATTAAAGGTGAAAAAGAAATCATAGTATTGGCTCCTGGTCTGTCAAGACTGAATTGTCCTTCTGGTCTTCAGCTAGTGTTCTGTTTCTGCCACAAATGTACCAGCTTTGGGTTATTAACCACATTTTCAGTGAATTACCAGACTCAATTATGTGTATGGGGAGTGGCAAGGAAAAAAAAAAAAAACAACTTAAATATCAAAAGAATCAACTGTTTTCCAGTGGTTTTAGGCTTTTAATGACAATTTCACCTATCCTATCTCAGATCTTATTGATGATTGCAGCAATGTGAGAGGCGGGTATTTGAATCCCATGGACCAACTGCTTAGAGTTAGGCGTGTCAAATTGGTCCCTACACATAATCCAGGTCAGGAGTAGAAGCAGTCTTCTGACTAATGGCTTGTGTGATGTCATGGGTAGAAATTTCCTTTGTCTGCTAGTTTGAGAATTATCTCTCATGTTCTTGACATGATTTTACTGTACATAAATCTTCTCTAATGATTCTAAATGTCTCCTTCCTCTATTGATAGATTGAAAAGGACTCAGTAACAGGATGCCATGCTAGGACTCAATATACAAACTGGTTAAAGGATCACCTTTTATGAATATTTTGTGGTTACTCTCCTAGGTGGGTGTTTTGTTTTGTTTTTGTTTTGTTTGTTTGCAGGGATAGGGAAAATGCTCCTTTCGATTCTCTCTCTCTCTCTCTTTCTCTCTCTCTTTTTTAAAGATTTTCATTTATTTATTTATTTATTTATTTTTAAATTTAAAAAAAAATTATTTTCAGTGTAACAGTATTCATTGTTTTTGCACCACACCCAGTGCTCTATGCAATCCGTGCCCTCTCCAATACCCACCACTTGGTTCCCCTAACCTCCCACCCCCCGCCCCTTAGAGAAAGAGAACAAGTACAGGTAGGGGGAGAAGCAGACTCCCCACTGAGCAGGAAAACTAATGTGGGGCTCGATCCTAGGATGCTGGGATCATGACCTGAGCTAAAAGCAGATGCTCAACCGACTGAGCCACCCAGCTACTCCCATTCTTTCTCTTTTAAAGAGAAACCTTCCCTTTTGCAGCAGTAATGAGGCAATATCACATACCCTTCCTTTCTCACTCACTGACACAAGATCACAAGATAATATGTCTGAAAGTCCGAGGAAGTAATTTAAATTGAACTGAAGAAGTCTGACCTCACAAGCCAGAATATACTTTTTTCCTAAATACATTTTTATTTTTATTTTCTAATATTTTTCTTAAATACATTTTAAAATTAAATTTGGCATGATTGATTTTCAAGCTTTGCCAAAACTGACATAAGTGTTTAGTATTAATTATATTTGGGAAATACATTCAAGATTTCCATGGTATTGTGGTGATATTAGTCTGTGACCTAATGTTCATCCAGTTGGCATGTATAATAAAGCATTTCTTAGGATGAAGGGTGTTTTCATCCTGTTAGAGAAGAAATAAAATACCTGCATGCTGAGATGTGTCTAACTTGTTTCCTTGGTCCCTGCAAACACCACTCTCACGAGAGGTCCTGTGGCTTCTTCCTCTGTGGAAAAAGGCCAACCTGATCCTATAGGCAATTTGGTTTAATGGTGTATCTTACTTTTAGGTGTGCCCTGGATATATCATTTATTTCTTTTTGTTTTCTTCCCTTTCTCCTTGTTCTTTTTCCTCTCTGTTGTCTACTCGGTGGCAGAAAGCCAGCGTTGAGAATTATAATTCTCTAAAACAAGTCAAGCATATTAACTGAACTCTTCAGGAAGGAATTCATTAGTTCTAGTAACAATTTTCATTAAACAAGAAGGGATGATGTTGCTTATTTCAGGAGAAGAAAAATTTAACAAGAGTTTTTTTTTTTTTTTTCAGTAATTCTTTTACACTATAGTCTTTTTTTTTTTTTAAATACCATCTGACAATGGCCAAGATATTCAAGCTGGAACACAAATCATAAACCCTGGGGAAAAAACAAAAAAAGTCATATTGTCTTTGAGAGCCAGGTTTTCCATGTTTTCTCTGAAGACAGGAGCTTCCTCCCAGGATTTGTATAAAGCAATCTGTGAACAAATTATTTATATAATTATAGCCCAATTTCCTTATTAAAAATGGAGATGGTTGGATGGATAGATAGATAGATAGATATGTAGAGTACTCTGTAATATTTCTTACTGGGCTTGAATAGATATCCATTGAGATTTAATTTTATTCGGTTGACCTATACCACATCATGCAAATAAAGAAAATGTTACTGTTCTGTAAGTGAGTTAGTTAATTGACTGTCAAACTCTCTTCTGATTGGAATGACATATGCACTGCTACTAGGAGCACACCTACCTAGTAAAAAGCATCAGAATTATGAACCAAAGCTTAGATCAAGAGCCTGCCAGGGGAAATTAGGAAGCTGGTGACAGAATACAGGGCCCTGGAAAGAGATGAAAGAAATACACTTTAAATCTCATAGACCAATTTAATGCATATGATTCCTTTCAAAATTTTAAGCATGTACCTTCGCTCTTAATGCCTAATATGCCTCTTCTTCATGTTAGGTGTTATATATAGACAAGATTAGATATCACACATGAAAAAGCTCTTTCTTGCATTGTTCTATTCCTTTGCTATATTCTAAGAAGCTCCATTCCATGTAGTCTCAAAATATCTATGACATTATATCAGCTTTATCATCTTTTAAAAAATCTCTTAAATTTTTCCAGTACCTATGTAACTTAGGTTACAATAACCACCCCTGCCATCTAGGCTAAATAGGAAGCTGGAATGTCAATATTAGGCCTTTTTCAGGCCTCAGATTTAACACATAGCACTTTTTTTTTTTTTTTTTTGGCAAGCTCAATGCCCAAAGTGGGGCTTGGAACTCGCCACCCTGAGGTTAAGAGTCACATGTTCTACCGACTGAGACAGCCAGGCATCCCCCATAGTATTTTTTTCTGTAGGCTTTGAGGAAATAAGGTTTTCTACTTTGGCCGGGTTTGGCCAATCAGATCCATACATCTCAAATTTTCCAGGATGGTCTTGACTTAAAATATTACTCCCATTAGTCCAAGGAGTAAAATCATACTTGGCAGGCCATGTGTTCTGTTTCTGATATTTGGAGTGGCCTGATTCAATGCATATTTTTGAGTATCTGCTCTATGCCCTATCCCAGGGTATATAACCTTTGGAGATTAATAAACCAGGATAATGTTTTTAATGTATTTATTTATTTTTAAAAAGATTTATTTACCTATTTGACAGAGAGAGAGAGAGAGAGATAGCAAGAACAGGGGGAGTGGCAGGCAGAGGGAAAGGGAGAAGTCGACTTCCTGCTGAGCAGGGAGCCTGACATGGAGCTCTCGATCCTAGAGCCCTGGGATCATGACTTGAGCCGAAGGCAGATGCTCAGCCAACTGAGCCACCCAGGCTTGCCCTCTCCAAAACTCCGCTGAAGTTCTGTGTTTCTGAACAGTGACTGTTCATGTTTGGCTTTTGTGTTTCAGTGGCTACTTCTTTTGTACACTTAGGCTTTGCTGCACTTGACATCCCCACTTAGCTGATGAACAAAAATCTATCATCGGATCTACTTTTTTTGGCTTCTCTTTGGTATTTGAAAGTTTTTATAAAGTGCCAATTTACTTGTCTTTTTCAGTCTCCGTATTTGTACCTATAAACACTATAAAAAAAAGATGCTTCTTCTAAAATGGAGTAAGGAAAAAGATAATGGCTAGGCTGGAGGGAATGAAAATGATTTTATTATTCTCAGCTTTCCTCTCATATTTTTCTCTTGTTGGATTTTTTAAAAAGAGCTATTAAAGAGGCCTTTCTGTGTATATTCACCTTCGTCTCGCTTCTGCTTCTGCCCTTGACAAAACATGGTTTGATTTTCCATTGTCTGACGCCCACATATATTGATGTACAGAAAGAATGATATCATATTGAGACAAATCTTTCCTTGATGGACATCACAACCAAAAGGCTAATTTCATCTCCCACAATTAGATATCCAAGGAAAGTATAATTGCTTGCTCTTCAGATGAGTTTTTAAAGAAATGTCGCCTGTTTCTAGGAAATTAGTGGGGCTTGGTACATTTTTAAGTTCTTAAATTGGGGATTTAAGTTCTTAAATGCGGGTGATGTTTGAGGTTGAGTTCCTTTGGAGCAGATTATGAGATAAGGATGTGCAAGTGGTTAATTTAAGATGTGCTGTCCGAAGAAACCGGTGAGGAGCTGGATGAAACAGTGCAGGGAATGTGAAGAGGACTCTTAAGGGCACAATTTCAGATTTCAGGCAAAGTCCCATTGAGAGCAGCATGTCACAAAGGGGAGATGAAGAGTGTGCTACTCCTTAGAGGTTATCCCTACAGAAACAAGGGGTCTGGGCTTTAATACTTTTTTTTTTTTTAAGATTTTATTTATTTGACACAGAGAAAAAGATCACAAGTAGGCAGAGAGAGAGGAGGAAGCAGGCTCCCTGCTGAGCTGAGAGCCCCATGCGTGGCTTGATCCCAGGACCCTGAGATCAAGACCTGAGCCAAAGGCAGAGGCCCAACCCACTGAGCCACCCAGGCGCCCCTGGGCTTTCATACTTTTTCATAAGCCAGTTACTGGCCAAGGAATGCCCCCTCCAACCCTCCCCCCAGGGAGATGGGTGGGTGGGGAAGTAAATTCCCAGGCAATAGAACGATGATGTGGAAGGAAGCGATTTCAGTAACCCAAGGACAGTCCTCTGAGCTGTCTCAAGTGTCCAATATTGGAAGCAAAAGGATCTTAGAGCTGCGGTAGGGTTGCCCAGAATGATAAAAAGGATCAAGGGAGTCAGGGAGGATCGTCAGGGTCTACTGCAGGACACATTTAACATAACATTCATTTATGTTAAATGTGAATGTATTGCAACCCAAGGAATAAAGCTTGCACCCCATCCCATCAGGCATCGTAGCTGTCAGTCTATGGCTGCTCAAAAAACATTTGTTGCTTTTATTTTAAAGTGGCGACTATTTATTCACAGGGATAAATGAACATTGTGTGACTTCCCTTTCTGTCAGTTTGCTTTATTTTGTACTCAACTCGATCAACAGCTAGTAAGGGTAATTCAGATTAGTTCCCATGTGATCCTTGTTTCCAAGTTGGTCATTAAAACTTGCATCAAAAGTTAGCATTTAGATCTCACTTCATGTGAGTGGTGGTCCCAGAACCATTCTTCAGAGGTGATGGCCTTTGGGCTAATTGCAGAGGTCATTCCCTTTCCCTCTGTCCCCAGTGGGAGATTGTACTGTACAGATAAAAGTATATTAACATCAGGAACAACCTTGAAGGGAAGTTAGGTCACCACAAACATCCTAATGGGCTCACGTAGAAATGGGAAAAAACAGTCCTCTGAAGCATGCTTTCTTTTATAAAAAGCTTGCTGACAGGTAGGGTAACTAACTGTGTTCGAGTCTTACGTCTTATTGAATGCCACCAGGAGGAATCATCTTCTCTCCCACTAACCCCATTTCCTAAGTTATCACTCAACAAACCACAATGTGAAGGGCCCCCAAATTGTGGAACTTGCACACATTTGCTCTGAATTGGCCTATCAAGTACGGCTCTCAAAAACCAATACAAAAAAAAAAAAAAAAAAAAAAACCAATACACAGACATATATTTTATCCCCCTAAAGGAAGGACAATTAAAGGCTCAAAGTTATCATTAGTTGCTAAGGTATGTAATTAAGCTGATGTTTATTCAGAATCTCATTAGTTTAATTTACTGATTCTTTTAGCTCCTAAGACTTAGGTGTTTCTTCCAAGTAAGCAGTCCTAGGACTATACTGAATCCACAAATATTTTTCTTCTAAGATTTTCCATAATAGCCCAGTAGTTATGATATAAGGTAAAACTCAAAACCACATAGCAACTCAGTTATTCCCAATCTTTCTTCTGCATGGCTATCTTTAGAAAATTGCCTTAAAATGAATGGACTCAATTTTCTGATAGTTACTAAAAGTGATGCCTTTTGAGAAATATCACTGTTGCACTGTTGCCAAATTTTAAAGACTTACATCTCAGGGCAGTCGTCAGGAAATGATTTAATTTTAATTGTGAGTCATGCTGTGATTTGGAAGAAAATTCGGACCTTTGAGGAGGCCCCAGTAACTAAAATTCAAGAAAAAAATAACTATGGGCAAATCACCTGAGAGCAAGCTGAGCTCCATAGTTCTCTTACAAGATAGAGCACTTGACAAACACATTGCAGGATGCAGAATAAATCATATGAAAGTACAATGTATTCCTGGCATGAATACCAGTTGGCTGTGGTATATCATTTTTTTAATACACTGTGGTTTTGGACTCTGTTTGCTAATGTTTTATTTAGAGTTTTTGCATCAATATTCATAAGTGCTATTGGCCCAATAATTTTTTTATGGGACCAGTGCTATACTTGCTTCATAAAAATAATTTGGAAATTTTCCTTCACTGTAAATGCCTATCTCATTAGGACTATCTGGCCTCTGAAAGTTCAGGAAAATTGCTCTATGAAATCATCTGAGCTAGGTGCTTTTATGAGGAGCAGTTTCCTGATAACTTTTTTCTATTTCAATTATGGAAATTGGTTTGTTTAAGCCCGTTCTCTATACTGGGTCAATTTTTGTAAACCATATTTTCCTTCGAGATTATCCATTTAATCTCTGTTTCTCAAATTTATTTGCAAGGATGAATACAATAGATTCTTATATTATATTTCCTTTGTGTCTTATATCTTATTTGTATGCTTTTTGCCATTTTGATGAAATTAGCTAGTGATTTATCCAATTTTTGGATTTTTCAAAAACATAGGATCTTGATTTATTAACTTAAGCTACTATTTTCATATTCTCTACCTCACTAATTTCTAGTTTAATCTTAAATATTTCCTTATTCTGCTTTCTTTTGGTTTACTTTGTTTTTCTTTTTTTACTTTTTGAGTTGAGAATATAATTAGTGCATTTTCAGTTTTTTATTCATGTGAACGTTTAAACAGTACTATAAATTTTCTTTTAATCATTGCTTTAAATGTATCTCATAGATTCTGAGAGGTACTGCTTTAATTACCATTATTTTTCAAAGATTCTGCCATTTTTTTTGTATGTATTTACTTCTTCACCAATATTTAATAGAAATCCTATAAGCTTCCAGGTGAAAGAATCATTTTGTTTTGCTTTGTGCCTTCTGTTTTATTTTTTTTTTAATTTTTTTTTTGTTATTCTTTTTTTTTTTTTTCTATTTTAATTTTTTTTTTTTATAAACATATATTTTTATCCCCAGGGGTACAGGTCTGTGAATCGCCAGGTTTACACACTTCACAGCACTCACCAAAGCACATACCCTCCCCAATGTCCATAACCCCACCCCCCTTCTCCCAAACCCCCTCCCCCCGGCAACCCTCAGTTTGTTTTGTGAGATTAAGAGTCACTTATGGTTTGTCTCCCTCCCAATCCCATCTTGTTTCATTTATTCTTCTTCTACCCACTTAAGCCTCCATGTTGCATCACCACTTCCTCATATCAGGGAGATCATATGATAGTTGTCTTTCTCTGCTTGACTTATAGTGAAGGCTATGGAACTATTAATGGTCTGCCTATGGGCAAATCACCTGAGAGCAAGCTGAGCTCCATAGTTCTCTTACAAGATAGAGCACTTGACAAACACATTGTAGGATGCAGAATAAATCATATGAAAGTACAATGTATTCCTGGCATGAATACCAGTTGGCTGTGCTTTTATTTTGTTATATTTGTTTTAGTCTCTTTGTTGATTATTTCTGATTTGTATTACTTTTTTGTATTTTGGAAATTTGTACTTGTCTTTCAGTGTTTACATTTTTTTAAATTTTTTATTTTTTATAAACATATATTTTTATCCCCAGGGGTACAGGTCTGTGAATCGCCAGGTTTACACACTTCACAGCACTCACCAAAGCACATACCCTCCCCAATGTCCATAACCCCACCCCCCTTCTCCCAACCCCCCTCCCCCCAGCAACCCTCAGTTTGTTTTGTGAGATTAAGAGTCACTTATGGTTTGTCCCCCTCCCAATCCATCTTGTATCAGTGTTGACATTTTTATTGCCGTCTTTCATACTGACCCCATTTTTTAGTACTAGGGTTTTTTTTTTCTCTTCTCCCCACCACCGCCCCCCAAGAACTACCTAGGGAGAAGTATATCTGTTTCACTAATACCTTCCCAAAACAGCTTACTTTGATGATTCTGTCCGTTTAGTTTTTCCATTTCACTAATTGTTATTCTTAGGTCTATTATTTCATTTCTTGCATTTATTCTATTGTTTCCATTTTCATGAGCCAAAGAACAATTAAATATTTCTAGGCTGTATGGTTTTCTATTCAATGATTTTAAGGCTATGTAAGCAAATGTAATCTCTGACAGCCACCACTTATCGCACATGTTTGGGTCTGCCTAGACAGAGGTCTTGATCACCATTACTGATGGTTATTTCTAACTATAATGAGAAGTAAGATGGCTGTGTCAGCATGAATAAAGGTGAAGCCAGGTTACCTTTACTTAATTTTAGAATTCAAATTCTGAAATGCCTAGGAATATAATTTTGAGATGTCATAAAGTAAGTTAACCAATGCTCTCGGTCAAAAAAAAATTCTTCCTAAATGCATGATTTTATTTATTGGCAATCATTGTTTTCACACCAATTATATTTCTTTGTGACATAGGAGTCAGTGTTGAAAAGAATATTCTCTTGCCGTGCCTCTACTAGAAAATCAGAGAGGGAAAACAAGGGGAAATTATCTAACTAATTCAGGCAAAAGCAAATTCATAGCTCACTGTTTCTAATGAAATGTTTGGCTGCATTTCCTTTTTAAAAAAAAAAGATTTTTATTTACTTATTTGAGAGAGAGTGAGAGTAAGAGAGATCAGAGAGGGAGAAGGAGATACAGACTTGCCACTGAGCAGGGAGCCTGAATTGGGGCTTGATCTCTGGACCCTGAGATCATGATCTGAGCTGAAGGCAGCAACTAAAACAACTGAGCCACCCAGGTGCTCTATTTGGCTGCATTTCTATGATATGTTTTGGTTGTCTGCATTTCCCCCAAAATCATTTTGACAATTGCTTCAAATCTCAACCTGGCATGACCAGTGGACATTTCAAACCTCAAGTGCAAAATAAAAGACTCTGTGAAAAAGACAGCTGTTTCAAAATCCAGGTGTTACCATTTCCAGCCCTAGGCCTATGAATTCCTCATAACAACTAGGTAGAATGTTCTCTTCTAGGTCCTGTACTTTCTTCATTTTGATAAGGTAGAACCAAAGTATTCTTGCTAAGGATTGCCACCTCAATCACTTGGCCAAAATTCCTGACAGGGAAAATAAGAGTTGTGGTATTTTTGTTCAACTTAGACACTGACATGAATATAATAGATTACCTGGCACTTAGTCAATATGGCGACAGGGATCTCTCTATAAGTAGACTGTTCTGCTCCTTCTTATGGAGGAATAAAGAGAAATGCAGCATTACTAAGAATTGTGTAAGAAGTCCTGGTTCTTGAGTTGAGCGTTAATGCAAAATCTTTTATAAAATATCAGTAATCTAATTTTAAAAATTCTTGCTTATGCTGGCTTTATTCAAGTGTTTTATAGATTACTCTGTACAACAGCTCTGTAAGTTAGTCCAATATTGCTATCTTAATACTGCTGACCCAAAATTGAGTTATAGGTTGAGTATTTAATTAGCCCATCAAAATTCTGGACAGCTCTGAAATTAAAATTCCTCACATTTATGTGCCTGTCTTAGTTGGCTTGGGCTGCTATAACAAAATATCATAGACAGGGTGGCTTAAACAGCAAATATTTCTTAAACAACAAATATATTTCTCCCAATTCTGAAGGCCGAGAAATCCAAGATCAAAGTGCTGGCAGAGTCAGTATCTGGTGAAAGGCCACTTTCTGTGTTGCAGACAGCTGCTGTGTCCTCAAGTAGCCTTTTCTTAGCACATGCTTGTAAAGGAAGAGATCTCTTTTTCTTCCTCTTCTTAGAAGAATCCCATCATGAGGATACCACTCTCATGACCTAATTAATCTAAACCTAATTGCCTCCCAAAGTCCCTACCTACAAATGTCATCACATTGGGGGTTAGGGCTTTAACCTGTCAATGTTGGGGATCTACAATCAGTCCCTACAATGGATAGAGATGCTGGCTTTGAGCAAAACCTTTTCTGTAGTTCTTGTTTTTCCATGAAGGGAGAAGAGGCCTTAGAACTGTGGTTATGTTTCTGAAAAATCCTGAGCTATAAAGGAGCCCTTTCTTCTTCTTCTTCTTCTTCTTCTTTCTTCTTTCTTCTTTCTTCTTTCTTCTTTCTTCTTTCTTCTTTCTTCTTTCTTCTTCTTTCTTCTTCTTCTTCTTTCTTCTTCTTCCTCCTCCTCTTCCTCTTCCTCTTCCTCTTCTTCTTCTTCTTCTTTTTTGGTAAGAAGGTGTGGGATATAAATTATACCATGACAAGAGCTGAATACAGCAGACAGATGCCAGTATCTTGAGTCAGGAAGATTTATCCTTGATTGCAAGCAGAGACTACTTGCCAGCTAAATATAGACATATGATCTCACCCAAGTCAGGCAAATGGTCCATCTGAATGAGTAATCTTATTCAATTAATCTGAAGCTAAAGAAGATGACTGAGTCTTAGAAAGTACTTTAAAAGAAGTTCTTCTCAATACTCTAGAAGAGGTGATAAGCAGTGTGTTAAATTCTTTGATTTTGGGGGCGCCTGGGTGGCTCAGTGGATTAAGCCGCTGCCTTCAGCTCAGGTCATGATCCCAGGGTCCTGGGATCGAGCCCTGCATCGGGCTCTCTGCTTAGCAGGGAGCCTGCTTCCCCCTCTCTCTGACTGGTCCGCCTACTTGTGATCTCTGTCTGTCAAATAAATAAATAAAATATTTTAAAAATAAAAATAAAAAAATAAATCCTTTGATTTTGTTTAGATTTTCTTCTTGATGTAAGAATTGTGTCTTTTTGCTCAACTTGGACACTGATGTGAACATAATATATTATCTGGCACTTAGTAAACCATGGCAACAGGGGCCATGAACGTATGCTTTATATGAATTAAAATTTGAATATATAGTTCAGAAAACTGAACTGTATATTGAAAACCAAGGATTATACTGGAGAAGGAGGAACTTCTGCTTTCAGTCAAGATGGAGTTACAGGGACCCTATTTACTTTACTACCTGAAACAAGGCAAATGTCAGGGAAAAAAAACAAAGGAAGGAAGACTTTTCAAGACAGCAGACAACAGGCATGATCCTTGAGAGATGGGAAACAAGCAAAGTAAGCCCTAAGAGTCCCTCAGTTTACTGCCTTGAGAGAGTTTCCAGGCCATGGTAGAAAGAGGGGAAACTGAGAGAGAGCCAGGCAGACTCTCTGAGTTTTAGAGATGAACCATTTGTCTGGGAACATGGAGACAGATAAAGCTCAGAGACAAAAATGCCAAGGAAGAGACAAACCGGGCAGAAAAACCTCAGAGATCTGTAGAGGGCCAGTCTCTGTTCCTCAATAGAGTACTTATGAGTACCTGTGTGTGAGGAAACTCCCCAAGACTGGGAAGGAAACTCTGAAAGAATTAGAACAGTGCCTGGTATTCACACAGGGCCAAGAATAGTACCTGTTACCATCAGCTTGCCTGGAAAACTTATAATTCATGGAACATTAGGTAAAGCACTCGGGAAGATCTTGACACAGTGGTGGGGAATGTTCAGCCTTAGACTGATCACTGCTCTGGAGTTGCATTATACATCACAAAAACAAGACCCAAACCATCAAATTGTTTCCAAGCAATATTCTTTTAAAGGACACATAGAACATATATCAAGATTAACCATTTTTGAGGCCATCCAACAAGTCTCAATTAATTTAAAACATTTTATTTCATATAAAGCATACGTTCTGAGCACAAGGGAATTCAATTAGAAGTCAGTATCCGAAAGAGCTCTGAAATAATCCTAAATATTTGGAAACAAAATGATACACTTCTAAAAAAAGAAACCCATAATTCAAAGAAGATCTCCAAAGAGAAATTGAAAAGCATATTGAATTAAATGACAATAAAAAGAAAACATACACCAATTTGTTGGATGTCACGAAGGCAGCATTGAGTAGGACATTTATAGTACTATAAGCTTACATGAAAATAGCAGAACATTTCAAATCTGTGACTTAACACTCCACCTTAAAATGCTAGAAAAGGGCAAAAAATTCAACATAAATAGAAGAAAAGAAACATTGGTATTAGAACAGAAATCAATGAACTAGAAAGCAGAGAAATAGTAGAGAAAATCAATGAAACCAAAGGGTGTTTTTTAGAGATCAACCAAAATTGATAAGCCTCTAGCCAGCCTGCTCAGGAAAAAAAATATGAAGACACAAATTACCAGTGTCAGAAATGAGAGAGGTTAGATCACTATATAATCTACAGATTTTAAAAGAATGAGAAGGGAACATTGTGAACAACTTTATGCCTATAATTTTGATAATTTAGATGAAATGGAAAAATTCCTTGAAAGACACAAATTACTAAAACTCATTCAAGAAGAAAAATATAACCTGAAGAGCTCTATATCTGTTTAAGAAATTTAGTTTGTGGTTCAAAACCTTACCACGAAGAAAACTTAAGGCCCAGATTGCTTCACTGTTAAATCTATCAAATATGTGGGGCGCCTGGGTGGCTCAGTGGATTAAGCCGCTGCCTTCGGCTCAGGTCATGATCTCAGGGTCTTGGGATCGAGTCCCGCATCAGGCTCTCTGCTCAGCAGGGAGCCTGCTTCCCTCTCTCTCTCTCTCTCTGCCTGCCTGTCTACTTGTGATTTCTCTCTGTCAAATAAATAAATAAAATCTTTAAAAAAAAAATCTATCAAATATGTAATGAAGAAATAAAGCCAATCATACACAAACTCTTCTAGAATATTTAAAAGGAGAGCATGCTTCCCAACTCATTGTATATTTCCAGTGTTATTGTGATACCCAAACTGATCCGACATTGCAGGGAAAGCAAAAACAAATCAGCAAAAACAACAATAGTGTTCATAAGCATAGATGTAAAACTTCTAAATAAAATTTAGTAAACAGAATTGAACAATATTTAAAAATGATGGACATTTTGACCAAATCAACTATCTCCCCAAAAGACCAGGTGGTTTACTATTTAAAAAATAATCGAAAGAATCCACATATTAATAATGTGAAAAATTAGAAGGCATGTAGATAGACATAGTAAAAGCATGTAACAGAATCAAATGTCCATTCCTGTTAAAATCTCAGAAAATTAAGAATAGAAAGGGCTTGGACCTGATAAAGGGCAACTATGAAAAACCTAGAGCTAACATTCTTAATGGTGAAATAACTGAATTCTCTTACCAGCAGGCAAAAGACAGTGTTTTCTCTTGCCATTTTATTTAAAACTGCACTGAAGTATTTAGGCTGCTCAATTAGATAGGAAACAGAAATAAAAGAGATGTATATATAGATATAGATATAGTTATAGATATATATGAACTGAAACATTATTCACAGAAGACATAATCATCTATGTAGAAAATCCAGTGGAATCTACAAAAAAGCTACTAGAAGTAGTAAGTGCATTTAACAAGTTTAGTAGGCTATAAGCTCAATATATATGAATCCATTGTATTTCTATGCTGGCAATGGATAATCAGCTTTGAATTTTAAAAATAATATCATTTCTAATAGCTGCTAAATATTTAGCTGTTAAATATTTAGGAGTAAACCTGCCAATGTTGTGTGAGACATATATACCCCAAACTACAAAATGTTACTGAGAGAAATTAAAGGAGATCCAAATAAATGGAGGAATATTGTTTGGTTATACATGGGAAGACTCCATAGTAATATTTCAATGCTCTCCAAAATAATCTTTAGGTTCAGTGTTATCCCTATCAACATCCTAGTGCACAAGCTAATCCTAAAATTTATATGGAAATGCAAAGAATTTAGAATCGACAAAACCACTCTGAGAAAGAAGAAAACAATGAAAGAGCTAACACTACTTCATTTCAAGGGTTTATTGTAAAGCTCTGGTAGTCAAGATGGTGTGGTACTGGTGTCCAGATACACAAATAGATCAGTGGAAGAGAAGAGCAAATTCATACTTAGGCCCACACCTGTTTTGACAACTAATTTTTGAAAAAGATAGAGGTAATTCAGTGGAGAAAATGTACTCTTTGAACAAATGGTGCTGAAGGAATGGGGTGCTCTCATAATATCTGCTAAAGAACGTCTGCCTGTATTTCTTGCCATGTTCAAAAATTAGTTTAAAATGGATCATAGGACCTAAATGCGAAACTCCAAACTATAAGACATCTAGAAGAAACATTGGAGAAAATCTTCATGACCTTGGTTTAGGCAATGATCCCTTAAATCTGGTATCACAAGCATGACCCATAAAAGAAACCATTGTTAAACTAAACTCCATCCAAATTAAAGTCTTCTACTTTTAGAAAGACACTGTTAAGAGAATGAAAAGGCAGATGACAGATTGGGAGAAAATGTATTCAAGGCACATATCATTAAAGGACTTGAATCCAAAATATACTCTCAAAGCACAGTAATAGGAAACAAGAAAAGTAATTAAAAAATGAGCAAGCACAAGGGAATTTTTAGGTGATGTAATTGTTCCCTATGGTACTGTGGTAGTGGATAGGACTCCGTATGTGTCAAACCCCAAAGAAACATGCAACACAAAGAGTGAACACTACTCTATGTGAGGACTAAAATAGCAGCTGAGATTGTTCTGATCGGGCATTGTAAGGCTAAAAACAAAAAGAACTGTACATAAATACTGTACTCTAGTGGTAAATGTGTTTCACATAGGAGTGTACTATTTTGAAGCTATGTTGTGCATATACTAGAGTTAAACAAATAAGTTAATACATCAGAGATGATGGGACCTAAGTTTCTCACTGCCAGAGAAGCTCCAAATAGCCAAAAGTGGGAGGTGAGAATGAACCATGCGGTTTTTGATTAGAGTTGGAGATAACAGTTTGAACTTGTATTTTTATACCCATATGTAAATTTAAATATAGAAATAACTTTTTTTGTGTATATATACATGGGCCAGCGCACATACATACATTTTCTAGCTCTGTGTACTAAAAAGGCCTAGTAACAATGGCACTGCAGCAATAAAATGAGCATCCTCAGTGCCCTGATCTTGGTTTCTAAATAACATATTCTCATTCAAAGAAACCAAGGCATCTTGGAGAAATCGATGATACTAAGGTTGGGGCAGGAAAAATATGAGCTAATGTTGGAGCTAATCTTGTGTTAGAAAGTAAGGGAGTACTCACAAAACCAGCCAACCAACAAACAAAAGCAAAGCAAAGAGACACAAGAGCCAATCTGAAAGATGGACCAAATCTGGAACAATTTGAGCAACAAAATAAATAACATAGTATTGGATTATAACCTAAAGAATAAAATAAATGTACATGATTTCAGTGATATAAATAAATGGAGAAGAAGAGACAAGTCTTCATTACTGAAGAATTCTGAATAATATATGTAGAAGGAATGAGGCAAATAGAAAATCACCATTACTAAAAATTTGCTGTTAAGAAGAGCCCCTAATGAAGGCTAAAGTTCGTGGGTGAGTCTTTGAAGACAAATAAAATACTCAAATATCTTCACATGTCTCCCCCCCCAGTATTTATTATTTATTAAATTATTGCATAAAATGAATTATATTTATTAATTATTTGTTTTTACATATGGCCACACACATTTTTTTAAAGATTTTATTTATTTATTAGAGACAGAGTGAGCAAATGAGCAGGGTGGAGGAGGGGCAGAAGGACAAGCTGAGCAGGGGGGCCTGACTCAGGGCTTGATCCCAAGAATTTGAGATTATGACCTGAACCGGAGGCAGTTTTTTAACTGACTGAGCCACCCAGGTGTCACTGGCCACACACAGTCTTAGTTATTCTCTTCATGAGACAGAGCTCAGTTCCCCTCAGCTTGGGTGTGGGCTGGACCTAGTAACTTGCTTCTAACTAATGAAGTATAGAAAAGGAAAAAAGAGTAGTAACTCAATGGAGGAGAGATCTTGCAGACAACACCTTAGTCAAGTGGTCTAGGTTAACAACACCAGGGATTATTCCCTTGATGTCAGGTATCCTGACATCATGTGATGAGAAGAGTGCTCTATATCACTAGTATTCTTTTCCCAAACCTGTAACCCTGATCAGATCTCATAATGAGAAAATATCAGACCCAAATCAAGGAACATTCTACAAAATGCATGACCTGTTCTCAGAAGTGCCATGTCATAAAATCCAGGAAGGACAGAGAAACAGCTACTGGTCAGAGGAGAATAATGAGGTATGCCAACTGCAATGAGGTATCTTGGATTGGATTCTGGAAAAGTGAAGGGACATTAGTGGAAGAACTAGGGAAATCTGAATAAAGTCAACCATTTGGTTACTAGTATTATGCCACTATTAAATTTGTAACTTTTGATAAACGTGTTATGGTTATATAAGATGTTAATATTAGGGCAAGCTCAGCAAAAGGTATATAAGGACTCTCTGTACTATCTTTACAACTCTTCTGTAAATCTAAAATTATTTATAAGAGTGAGCACAGTCTGAACCAACATTTTATCAAAGAAAATATGCCAGTGGCAAATAAGCAAATGAAAAGATGATCGCTGTCATTACTCTTAGTGAAGCACATACTACTACAGTTAGATACTGGCACGAACATGTTAGAATGGCTAGAATTTTAAAAACAAACAACAAACAACTAACCATGTTGAGTGTTGGTAAGAACGTAGAGCAGCTGGAATTCTCATAATTGCTGGTAGGAATGTAAAGTAGTACTACTATTTTGGAAAATGGTAATTTCTTGAAAAGTTAAGCATACACCGACCATGTGATCCAGCCAAGAGAAAAGAAAGCACACACTCATAGGTAGACTTGTACACAAATGTTTATAGCAGTGTTACTTGTAATAGCTGAAAAGCAGAGACAACTAAAATGTCCATCAATGGTGAATAGAGAAGCAAATTGGGAAATAAAATACTACTCTGCAATGAAAGGCATAAAACATGCAAATGCATAATAATGCAAGCTAACCTGTAATGATAGAAAGCAGGTGAATGATTGCTTAAGGAGAGGGAGGTGGGCATCTGTGGAAGGTGAGATTACCATGAAGCATGAGGAAACTGAGTGTTGACCGTCTTGATTGTGGTAGTATTTTCATGGTATTATATGCATGTCAAAACTCTTCAAATTATGCATGTTAAATATGTTCAGTTTATCATGCTAATTCCATTTCAATAGATCTGTTAAAATGTATTATATCTATTTTTATTTTATATTTTAAACTGTTTTAATAATATATGCTAATTGTAAGTAATTAGCATAATTCGATATATATATATATATATATATATATATATATATATATATATATTAAATAGTGGTTAAAAGTATTGGTTCTCAAACTTTCTCATGTATTGGAATTTCCTTGTGGGCTTTTTTAAAACATGGATTTCTGAGCCTCACCTCCAGAGTTTCCAATGCAGTAGATTCAGAGTTGTGCCTGATAATTTGCATGCATTTCTAACATGTTCCTAGATCATGCTGACATTGAGAACACTGGTTTAAAGCATAAGTTTTTTTTAAAGATTTATTTATTGGGCCACTTGGGTGGCTAAGTCAGTTAAGTGTCTGCCTTTGGCTCAGGTCATGATCTCCAGGTCCTGGGATGGATCCCCACGTCAGGGACTCCTCTTCTCCCTCTCCCTCTAACCCCTCCCCACCACCCATGCTTGCTCTCTCTCTTTCTAATAAATAAATAAAATCTTCAAAATAAATAAATAAAAGCAAAGATTTATTTATTTACTTTAGAGAGAGAGCAGGGGAAAGGCATCGAGCATGGAGCCCAATACAGGGCCCAATCCCACCACCCTGAGATCATGACCTGAGCCAAAACCAAGAGTCAGAAGCTTAACTGACTGCCACCCAGGCACCCCTAAGGTATAAGTTTTGAGGGAAAAGGTGGAAAGAACAAATATATACCTACTTAAAAAGTATTTAGAGCACCCAGTCCCTTCTATGCCTCAGCTCAGTGAATGGCTACCATGTCTGTTCTCACCTATTTAAGTCGGGATTTTCTTCTCTGGAAAGGTCTCTGAGCTATATAGGACACTTTGTACATACAGTAGCCCTAACCCTCACCCTCACCCAAACCCTAATACTACCACTAACCCGTAAATGGAACACCTAACAGTAACCCTTTTCCTAACTTTAATCATAAAACTAACCCTGTGGTGAGGTTTCTGTCCTACAAGATACTAGGCACATATCCTCCCCCTAAACTTAACCTTCACTGTAATGCCAAACTTAACACAAGATTTGAGAAAGTGGGTTCCTGAACACATGATAAGAGAAGCTGAGAAGCAGCTGAGTTATTCTGGAGAAAATCCCAAACCTTTAAAAATTGGTAGTATTTCTGAAAATAGGTGTGAAGGTAGTGATAAATACAGAAGGAGCAATTGAACATCTAATCAAAAAGTATTTAAAGTTTTAAATCCACTCCTTGCTTCAGCTTGCTAAATGGATGCCATGTCTAATCACACCCAAGCAGAAGTCTAGGGTTTTAGTCTCTAGAGAGGTCCTTGAACTGCAGGAGACCAGGTTCATACCATAATCCTAACACAAACCCTGACACTATTCCTAACCCCTAACCCTAACCAAAACCCTATGGAGAGGTCTCGGATAGGCAGTATGCAAGGTACATACCCTCACCCTGTCCCAAATCCTAGCCCTCACCCTTTCCCTGACTCTATCCCAAACCCTAACCCTAGATGTGAGGGAAAAAGAGAAAAAAATGTAGAGGTAGTATAGACTGGATATTACTTCGCTATTAAAAATATGAAGTCTTGGCATTTGCAGTGACTGAATGGGGCTAGAGAGTATGATGCTAAGTGAAATAAGCCAGTCAGAGAACACAAATACCATATGATCTCAACTCATATGTGGAATTTAAGAAGCAATACTAATGAGCAAAAGGATAAAAAGAGAGAGAGGAAAACTATAGAACAGATCTTAACTATAGAGAACAAGGGAACAGTTACTAGAGGGGAAGAGGGTTGGGGGGATGGGTGAAATAGGTGATGGGGATTAAGGAGTGCACTTGTCATGATGAACACTTGGTGTTGTATGGAATCACTACATGGTACATGTAGTGTTGAATCATCACATGGTACAAATGAAGCTAATATTAAACTGTATGATAACTGGAATAAAAGTGAAACCTTACAAAAAGGAGGACAACAAAACAACAAAAAAAAGTGTAAGCCTTTGGAATCAGAAAAAAGTTGGTTTGAATCCTGGATATTTTGTTTACTAATGGTATGGGGTCATAAAATTTTTGCATGTCTCTAAGGAGCAGATTCCTCTAATGTAGAATGGGGATGGTAAAACTTGTCTCGCAGGACCATTGTACAGATTAAATGATTACAGTGATCAGCACAATAATTCTTGGCCTATAATAAGCCACCATTAAATATTATCATTATTATGACAGATTAGAGACCACTCATCTTTCAGTGGTCACTTTAGTTCACCTGTATTTTGCAGACTGGGGGAAATTAATAAATAAGCTAAATTTTAAGTCTGTGAGGTTTGAATTGAAATACAAACCTTTATTATTAGTCATGGTAGGTCTGGGTTTTTCTTCCTTCGCTACTGATAGCAGTAAAACTATATACTTTTTCTCATGAGCTAGCTGGCTTTTGTTTGCTCACATTCTCCCTTCCTCAAAGAGTGATACAAAAGATACTGAATCCTTAGATGTACTTGATTGAACATTATAGGCTCACACTTAGAAAATTGGTATAGAGTTAATCCTCCCTATTCACAAATTACATATCTGCAAGTTGGCTTACTCACTCAAATTTACTTGTAACCCCTCAAATGATACTTGCAACACTTTTGTGGTCCTTTGTGGACATGTGCATACTGGTGAACAATTTGAGCCACCCGAAACTCACGTTCTCAGCCAAGGTCAAACAAAGCGACTCTCTAGCTTCTTGTTTCAGCTCTCATACTGTAAACAAGTATTTTCGCAGTTTATTTAGTGCCTAGTGCCATCTTCTTCAGATTTTTGTGCTTTTTGTGCTTTTTGGTGGTGATTTTTGCTTTTGAAAATAGCCCCCAAGCATAGTGCTTTAGTGCTGTGCAGTGTTCCCAAGTGCAAGAGAGCTGTGATGTGCCTTACAGAGGAGATAGGTGTATGAAATGAGTTGCGCTTAGCCATGAGTTCTAGGTTACAGTGCTGCTGGCCATAAGCTCAATGCTAATGGATCAACAATGTGTATGAAATGAGTGCCTTTAAATCAAACACACAAACAACAAGGTTCTGTACTCGTCAGTTGACAAAAATGTGACCAGGGGCGCCTGGCTGGTACAGTCAGTAGAGCATGCGCCTCTTGTTCTTAGGGTCATGAGTTTAATCCACACACTAGGTGTAGAGATTACATTAAAAAATGTTGTGACCAGAGGCTTGCAGGAACCTAATCCTGTCTTTCCCCTATGAGCAATGGTTCAGTATTCACTACTTCGGAGTTCCTGGCAACTTAATAGAACATAATTACCATGAATAATCAGATTTGGCTGCATATAACCATGTATAATCTATGCAGTTGAGCCCAAACTCAAGGAAAAAAAAAAAAACAAACAAACACCAGAGAAGCTGGCTAACACCCAATGTTGAAAAATGTTGCAGTCAGTGTCTTGGAAAAGGGTGGGTTTGCTTTCAAATAGCACTGTGGTGGCAGAGATGCCTGTTACGTCCATAAATATTTGTATATAGTTAAAAGTATAACATCCATATTAATTTTCCACTCTCCTTCTCCAGGGAGGTGGTTCGGTATGCACTGAAGAGCCATTTGGTGTACCAGCCATCTCTTCCCTTCTTCATACCTAGTGAGGCAGAAAGAGAGACTGCTATATTTGGTGTACAGTGCTGTTAGTTAGGGTCAGGATCTATGCATTTTTGTGTCACTGAAAATGGAGGGAGAGGAACAGAAAACAGTTAGAGAACATTTCCCAAAATGTGCTTGAAAGACGGGAGTGAGAGTGGTAATGGGACCTGTACTTAACTGACTAGTTTTTCATATCTGACTGAGATTTTCTTCCAGCATTAGCAAGAAGCCGTAACTGCAATGACGTGTTATATGTTCCCCATTCAGATTGCTCTGGCTTCTCAGTGTTTTCCCTTTCCCTGACTTTTGGAACAAGATCACTGAAATCTCTGATTCAGAAATGGACTGAGGTCAAGGACTGATGGATGGTTGGAGGGTGGGAAAAGGAGAGAAATTTGCTTCAGAGAAAATGGCAGAAATAGCCTGTATATCTTTAAAGTTACCCAGCATGAGAATTCTGATTTTAGAATTGAGATGAAAATTGTGTAAGTATTTTTTAAAACCATGGAAGAAATGTTGTCATCTCAGGTTGCATCTAAATAGCTTAAAACCTTTTAAAAATATTCTCTGAAGAAAATGTAACCGCAAGTCAGAGCTCGAGTTTTGAAAATGTGTACTGTGCCATTTTTTGGTCAGGTGATTTAGGGAAGGTAAAAAACTCACAGAGAATGTTTTGGAGGGTGTGGGGTTGAGGAACAGAGACACACACCTGGCTCTAGAATTTACTCATGCCTAGGCAGAGAATCTTTTGAATAAGAGCCTAATGAGCTGCAGGGAAAGAAACTGCAAGGACATTGGACCTATGGCCTCATCCTTGGATCTTGGATTTAAGGCTCAAACATGAATGTTAGCACGTATCCTCTGGATAAGTGAGGGTCCTGAGGAAGGCAGTTGACACGCTTTGAAGTAGGGAATAATGGATGGACCCAGGTTCCATGCTTGGGTACTAAAAAGGGATACCAGCTGGGGGTGAAGTATCAGATGGCATCCACAAATCTAACTTGTCCTGAGAGAGCTGACCTATGTGCCTGTAGGAGGGTAAAGTATGCATAAAATTGGGAAAGTAAGCTTTTAATTTTAAGAGCCATAATACTGGTGGTAGAGGACCCTTCTAATTGAGAACACAGCCAGTGTGTGTGTGTGTGTGTGTGTGTCTGTGTGTCTATGTATCTGTGTGTGTTAAGGTGGTGGGGGCCACACAGCAGCAAAGAGCCCTCTGACACTGGGTCCATACTGGCAATGAAGGTGATGAGAAACCTTAGTATAATAACTGATAATTAAATCTCCTTGAAGCCAGAAAGATGTGGTATCAACAGATACAACTGGGCAATTGTAATGGCCAATAAGAAGTCATAAGTCTAGACTGATTCAGCCAGGGGCAAAGGGGGGATTTAGGGAGAGGATGGCTTGAAGTCTAAGCATTTCTTCTGGTGGGGTACTCCAATCCTGTGAGTGTTTTCATAATAATTGCTACTCTCATGGACATGACTGCATGCCCTCTCCAGATTCCCATACTGTGACCTGGAGAAACAAGAGTCACTCAAGCAACACATTGACAAAATGGCTGAAGATTAACGATAGAACCTCAAGCATGGCAAGTGTGTATGGAGAGCCACAACGCATATTGCATTCTTGGTGGGAGTAAACACAAATTTTAACTTCAAAAAAATTGAGGAAAGAGTTAAAAGCATAAGGGTAATCAAAATCAAATCAAAGCAAAAATTGTCCACTTAAAATATATTAGGTATTACACAAGATGGTAGAAATACCAAGGCAGGTAAAGAATGTCCTTGTCATATATAAATAACTATAATACTGTGTGTGCCTGACCAGAACTATGAAGAGGGAAAAAAAATGCAGTGTTCTGGATGAAGGAGCAAGAAATTTAAGTAGTGATAAAATATTGGTAGGGTGGTAGGTTGAAAACAGGACTGGATTTGGTGGGAGTGGTTATTAGTTTGGGGTTCTAGTCCAGAGTATAGCCTTTCAAAATTATAAAACCATATCAAGAGAAGTAATTTACCCAAATTGCATGGTTAGGGTGTCCCTAGAATGTAGATTAGCTCTATTACTCCTAGACCATGCTCCTTCCACTCCACCTTATTTCTGGGCAGTGTCTTAGAGGGAGGGTTATGGCAGGGACACTTTCACAGAAATACTCTACAAAGAAAAGGAGAGAAACTGGCAGCTATGTGTTATTTGGTCTCCTGGGTTATAGTGCCTGTGTTTAGAGAGGATGACAGTGTGTGCTTAAAAGCTACAGCCTTCCTATTATTAAATATTAAAGACATTGTTTCTTCACCAGTCTTGTGGTTCTTAACACAGTAAGACTTCTCAGCTAAGGTGGTTTCGAGGAGGGATGGGATTGCATAAATGCTTTATTGTAGAATTCAAACTAAAATTACCTTTGTCATAAAGAACATAATCATCTTCTAAATGAACACATCCTGGAACCCTAACAGCAGTACACCATGGGCATTTGGAATCAATCAGACAGTTAGTGACAAAGAGCCTCCCTTCTTTTTTCCACCCCCCCCCCCCAATTCACTGCAGTGCAGTAATGGGTCTGCTTCCAGACTGTGAAAATGTGTCTCTAGGGATATTGTATTAGGCAAGTGAAAGCAATAAACTTATCTTGAGAATCTATTCTACCTCTGAAGAGGAAGAAAAAAGGGCACTAAGTTAATACCCAGCAGACCTTTAAGTCAGATTCCTGATTTTAGAAATGTTTTGACCAGACTATAGAATGTGATTTTTCTAATATTCACTCCCCTTAGTCCCCACCTCTTTCCATCTAAAAGGGACTCCGTTAATGGATAAAAATTAGGGGGTTGGCGTTCATCTGGATTATGCTGAAATCTACCAATGATGCTCAGGGACAATAGTACTTATTATGATGCTCTAGTATACCTGGAGGCCAGCGGGATGAAAGGCCTGTCTTCATTCATTGAAAGATAACCAAAGCATTTCTATTAGTGTGTATTTTATGCTATGTATTTTGACAATCTTGTCGTGCATTTTATTTTTATTTTTAATCCTCACAGAGGTAGATATTTTTGTTCCTACATTTCTGCAGATGTGGTTATGAGTCTAGAGAGGCCAAATAATTTGTCTGTGGTTATATGACCAGTAAAAGGGTTAAGCAGACTCCTACGTCCCTGGCTCACATATATGATAAAGTCAAATGAATGTCTTCTCAATCCAATAAGAGTGTCCTATTCCTTTTCCATCCAGCTTGGGACTCTTCAGTCTAACCTATAAAAATCCTGGTGGTGCCATCAAAAGACTAGAATTTAGGAATCAAACTATCACTTCTTCACCCTATGGAAGGTTCAGGATTTACCTTTGATTAAATATATGTGTTTCAGTGATGCCTGGCTGGCTTAGTCAGTGAAGCATGCGACTTTTCATCTCAGGGTTATGAGTTTGAGCTCCACGTTAGGTGTAGAGCTTGCTTAGAAAAAATATCAAAAGAAATGTGTTTTAATATTTCTTTCAAATACTTCCCAGACCAACAATGTATTAGTAAAATCAGTCGGTCAATCAATAATACTATGCTTTTCTAATACACACTATTTCTCAGACACCTTCTTTTCCTCAATACTTACCTGACTTCTCAAATACTTGTTTGAATATATTAAAATGAAATTAAGACATTACTTCAGGTCTTTAGTAACATTTTACTTCTTATCATCCAAAGAACTATTTTCCAGCTTCTCCACTCATCCTAAAAAATGTATTTCTTTAATAAAGATAAAATCATCTAAGCAATGTAGGTGTTGCTAGTAACTTGTCAACCTGAAAAGACTTTAAAGTTTTTTTCAAAACAAATTTATAAGCTCAGATCTTGGTTTCCAGTACTAATGATAGGAACCAGGGCTTCTTGGAGAAAAGACTTTCTAGGACTGGGGCAGGAAATATATAAGATGAGCCTGGAGCATCTTGTAGTGACATAGAATAAGGACAGCTCAAACAAACAGAGCTAACCACAGTGATGGGGTTTCTTCAAGGAACACAGGAATGAGCTGAAGAGTTCCCAATGGTGAAAGCTAGAACAATTTAGACAACAAAATAAAGAAGTGCTACATTAGAACACATAGTAAAAAAGTGAATATCCATGAGTCCATACTGATATAAATGGCTGAATGAACAAGAAAATAAATGAGGGAGAAGAGATAAACTTCCTGTGCGGAAGAATTTCAAGTTATTTATATGGTTATTCCACCTCAAGGAGATGGAATATACCTCTTCACTTTTTAAGTATAGACTACACCTAGTGACTTGCTTCCAAGACTATAGTTTGGAAAGGGAGGAAAAATTAAAGAGTAGCTTTACAGTGGAGAAACCTGACAAACAGATGTCAGAAAGATGATCAGGGTCAACATCAGCAGTCATCAGTCATGTTGATAGTATCTGCCCTTGATGTGATGATATGTGATGAGAATGGCACTTCACCCCTGTGGACTTCCTCTCCAAAAACCATAATCCTAGTCCAATCAGGAGGAAAACATCAGACAAATCCCAATTGAGAGACATTATACAAAATACCTGAGTAGTATCCTTCATAACTGTCAAGGTCATCAGAAACAAGGAAAGTCTGAGAAATTGTTAGCTAAGATGAGTCTATGGAAGCACGATGACAGGTCATAGGGTGCACTGGTGGGATCCTGGAACAGAAAAGAGACATTAGGTAAAAAATAAAAAAATTTGAATGAAGTATGGACTTTAATAAATACTGTATAGATACTGGTTCATTAATTGTGACAAAGGTACCATAGTAATATAAATTATTATTAATAAGGGAAACAGGCTATGGTGTATATAGGAAGCCTCTGCACTGTCTTTGTAATTTTCCATAAATCTAAAAGTATTTCAAAACAAAATTTATTTAACAGAATGAACTAAAACTGGGGGGTCTGGGTGGCTCAGTTGGTTGAGCATCTGACTCTTGGTTTCAGTTCAAGTAGTGATCTCAGGGTCATGCTATTGAGCCCCACACCAGGCTCCATGTTCAGTGTGGAGTCTGCTTGAGATTCTCTCTTTCTCTCTCTCTCTGCCCATCCTGCTCGTGTTCTCTTTCTCTCTAAAACAAACAAACAAATAAATATTTTAAAAAAGAATTAACTAAGCCAATTCAAATCATGCTGTACCAGTTCACTGGGAGAAGAAGCTAAATATGAACACCAGGCAATGATAGATATGTAAATATCTATTGAATTACTCCATCTGAATCCAGTTGGTTGAATTATAAGTCAATCTGCATCATTTTCCACAGCTGAGTTTGGCATATGCGTAGTAATGGAGGAGCTAATGTAGCTCCTACAGTAAGGTCCAGAACACTCTTTTCCTTCCTTCCCACCCACCTTCTTCCCTGCCCCCAGAACTGAGCAGCAATATTAACTCAAGGAAATACCACTTGCAAGGACCTCTTTAAGAAATTAGTATCAGGGCACCTGGGTGGCTCAGTGGGTTAAGCCTCTGCCTTCGGCTCAGGTCATGATCCCAGGGTCCTGGGATTGAGCCCCGCATTGGGCTCTCTGCTCAGAAAGGGAGCTGCTTCCCACGTTCTCTCTCTCTGCCTACCTCTCTGCCTACTTGTGATCTCTGTCTGTCAAATAAATAAATAAGAAAATCTTTTAAAAAAGAAAAAAAGAAATTGGTATCACTGCAGGTTAATTCACTAGGATCTTCACTTCTGACCATATAAATTTGATTATTTTAATTTGAATTATTTTCTATGTTTCAGCTTTTCTAGGTCTGCCCTATCCAGTGCAAGTAAACTATCAAATCCAATAAACTTCAGTTGCTTTTTCCCTAGGTTTTTCATTTCAAGACTCTTTTTGTCTGTCAGCAGTGAACATGGGGTAGATAAACTGTATGTAGGAAAGGTGATCTGGGGTAGCTTGAGAAAAGTTTGTACCTTATTTGGAGGTTTCTTTTGGTACCTCTCCAATCCCTTTTTAGATTCTCTGATTGGATTCAGAAACCTAGCTCTATTGTGATTTCCCAAAAAGGGCACCCTACTGGTCAAGTCTTTCTAAAATAGGACTTAGTGATGTTGTTCCACCTCTTTTCCTTCCCTTTTTAAAATTTGTCTTTGTTCAGTGCTTTCATTTTTGTCACTTGTCAAAAAGGAAGAAATTCATATTCTTATTTACGTTAAGGTGTAACTGATGAAAACAAGTGTCGTTCTCCTTAAAGATGTTGTATATTTAAGAGCAGTTCCTGTAATGGTACTCCTGTGGTGATCAGTATGACAAAAGTTGTGGGGATGGTTTTTAGTACAGAGATCTTTCTTACGTTCTTTCCTCAAGTTTAGGGAGACTGGGCATCCAGGTTTGCCCAGGACAATCTCATTTTATGCCTGTTGCCATGGAGTAATTATGAGAGGAATCTGCTTTCACACCCCAAATTTCCCCAATCTGTACAGTAAATTATATGAACCCCCTACCACAAGCACCCCAGGCAAAATCCTGTTTCATCAAATCAGCTTTCATATATGAAGTACAGAAGTGAAGGAGCCAGCTAATGCTTATTATAGGGTATTGTTGATCGCCAACATTAAACACACTCTGTTGACAACAAATGGAATTTTGCTGCTAATGGGATATAACTAGTTTGTTCCTAACTCTGTTATTTTGATTTTTCTGTAAAGTTAACTCAGGATCTCAGGTGCTCTTCACATTAAGTGTTATCTTTGAATGACATAAGTTCCCTAGGAACAAACACCAGCAGTCAAATGCAACCTAACTATGCTCACTAATGTTCCCCTGTGAACATCTAAACTTCTTTCCCATCTTTTGTGAGTGTGGAACTAGAGACACCACTGCAAATTTTGAGTTGATGTTATCTGTGAGATAGTATTATTTAAACATGTTGGTATCTTATAGAATCGACTTTTCAGAAAATAAAAATTAATATATAAAGCCATCTCAGGTGAAGGAGAGTAAGTCATCAAATGACGTTGTGAGACAATATTCCTTTGTTCAAGTTGAACCCTTGGTCAAGTTGGGTTGCCCCAGGACCCATGGCACTGTGGGCAGCTTCCTGGCAAAGACTGATTTCCCTCCAAAGTTTGGCTTTGTACAGTTCTTTGAGGGCTTTGGGGAACTGAACCTCAGGGTTGTAATCTTCAGATGTTTTATTTGTAGAGAAATTCTAACATAAGAAATAGAACAAAGTGTGAACTCTACTGCCTTCCCATTCTCTGTCTCCTCCAAATTCATCCATGATGCGACCCTGAGGGAACCTTCAACAAATTTTTCTAAAGTGAAGTAACAATGACAGCATTGGCAGAGTGAGCACTAGTTCTGCCTTTGGCATTTGGTGTAATCAATGGTCTGTCCTCACAGACCACCATGAATGAGAGGAGAGGGATAAGGAGGGAGAGAGGAGGAAAGATCAGAAGGGTCACTTGATGAAGACCATTAGTGACCCGTGGCTGAGCATCCTCTCCTTACATTCTAAGAAGAGAAATCTGAGGAATATTCAACATCTGGTAATTACTCACCTGTGTTCTGGCTAATGACTGTGGTAATGAGATGGAGCAGGGCCAATCATCTTCCTGCTGTGCTCTTATTAGTGAGAGATAGCATCTACTTGTCATGTTTCCATTTTTATACAATGTGTAACCTAGATGAAGCAGGGATGGTTAAGGTACAGTTGAGATAGTGGGGTAGAGAAGTAGAAAATGCTCTGGGGAGAATAAGTAGAAATGGGACAATCAGCCACTTGGGGAAAAAGTTTACCAGGACAAGTGGAGATATAGGGATGGGACAGAACAGGTTCTTGCTAGAAAAGAAGCCTAGGAAATATACAAATCACCTCTCCCCATTGTTACAGGTAATATTGTTGTGTAACAAACAACTTTGAAACTTAATGACCAAAAATTACAATGGTCTCTGCTCAGAGCTGAGCTGGATTGGAAACATACAGGATCTCTCTCATCATGCAGTAGCCCAATATCTTTTCAACATGGTCTGGCTTCCAAAAGGAAAGATTCCAAGAGGAAAATCCTAAGTTTACAAGGCTTGTCAATAACCTACCAGGGGCACCATGGTGGTGCAATCAGTTAAGCATCCGACTGTTGGTTTCAGCTCAGGTCTGATTTCAGAGTCATGAGACTGAGCCCTGCATTGGGCTCCATGCTCAGCACAGAGTCTGCTTGGGTTTCTCTCTCTCCCTCTCTCTCTCTGCCCCTCCGACTTGGCTCTCTCTCTCAAATAAATAAATAAATAAATAGATAAATAAATAAATATTTTAAAAGTAAATAACCTGCAAATAAAGAAATAATTAGGATCGCTGGATTCTGATTCTGGCTTTGCCTTCAATGTCATCAACTTGAGTGATTTGCTTTATTTCTGTGGACCTCAGATTCTTCTTTCATGAAAACAAGGAGTAGACTAAATGATTTTGAGACCTCATTAATGCTTATTTACAAAGAATATACTGTTCTTGCCCATTTCTCGGGAATCTTGGGTTGACTCTGGAAATAGAGTAGAAAATAGCATATTGATTGTTATCACCTCATAGTCCAAACCAACCAACTCTCATTTCTTGTTGTCTTCTTTTACAAATTCTCTGCTTCAATTCAGGTGATAGATCACCTTTAATGTTCCACCAAACTTTGGTTCTGCCTTTCTCAGCTACACTATTTCATTCATGCCTGTCACAGAATAATATGTGTATCACCCAGATCTCTTAACTTCAAGTGTAGTGTACTTCTCATGTAACTATTCCACTGTTAGGCATACATCACTCCTATTACTCCAATGGAAAGTGACTTCTCCCTCCTCCTCCTAATAATCAGAAAACTACTTTTTCTGATTATTAGTTCTACTCATATAATACTTACATGTATGGTTTATATTTCCAAACAAAGTATGAAATAAAGAGCTTACTTCACAAATTTTATCGAAATGCCAGTTGAAAGAATTGTTGGAAGGACAATCAGGCCATCTATTCTGCTAAAATAGCCTAAAACTTATGTCTGGTTCAAGTTACGTCATTAAGACTACTGAACTCTCTTGCCCTCTGCTATGAAGCTGTTTACATTGAGTTGTGTTTTGGCGTCACATCCTCAGATTTCCTTGAGTGATGTTGCAAGAGACTATTCTGCATTGTGAGATGAGAGGCATCTTCTTTTTTTAGAAAGATATTTGTGTGTTTATTTATGAGAGAGAGGGATAGAGAGAGAGGGAGAGAGCATGAGCAGGGGAAAGGTCAGAGGGAGAGGGAGAAGGGAGCCTGACTGGGGACTTGATCCCAGGACTCTGGGCTTGATCCCAGGACTCTGGGATCATGATCCAAGTGGAAGGCAGAAGCTTAACTGACTGAGTCACCCAGGTGCCCCGTGAGAGGCATCTTCTTGTCTATATCTCCCAGTGTCTCCTGTCTCAGAAGTATATTTTAGAGTAAATGTTTCATTTTCCCTGAGGTACTACTGGCTTTTTTTGTACTCCTTAAGAACAGGAACTCTAAAACCAATTCTATTGTTCTGTTGTTTTTGTTCCATTGTTGTTTTGTTTTTGATTGTTTCTTCTGGCCATCAAGTTCCCCAGAGCCAAAGTGTGATGCAATTACAAAAGTTGTCTTGTTCTTCGTCATTCTAAGTGGGCAAATATGTTTGCCTCTCTTAAAATAAGCATTTATTTTGAAGGCTGTTTTTTCCTAATTTTTTTTCTTTGCTAAATTCTACTCTTTTTTTTTTCACAGTCACACCTATTTTTGTAATTATTTTAAAATTCTATTTTTTCATGATGACAATCTATTTGCAGTTAACTCTTTAATCCACCAAGAATTTATTTTGACATTTTGGGGGGAGAGGAAGTTCTGTACAATATTTCAAAGTATTTAGCCAATAGTATTACCATTAGCTATCGAATAACCAAACCTTTCCTTATTAGGAAGAAAATGTTGTTCTTTTTACACATTTTGATATATATATAAGTTATGCATGACTACATCACCACTGTGAATAATTCCAAGAATGTAGATAAAGCAAATTGCCCCATTAAGTCTCACATGGCCTGTCAATTTCAATTTTTTCCCCCAGAGGAAATTTTATCAGTTCATGCCTTATCCTTCTAGTTCCATCCTATGCATTTAGGTGGATAGACAAACATGTCAAATATATAGCTTTGTTAAATGGGGGTTTTGTACATAAATACATTCATATAGTATATATTGTACTTTTATTCACTGATTATGGAGATCCATCTATAGCAGTGCCTTTAAATAGAACTGATTCTTCTTAATAGCTTCACAATATACCATTGTATAAATAATAATTTAATTTTTAACTTTCATACTGATAATTTTTAGATTATTTTCAATTTTTCACTTGGATAAAAATGCTCCAATAATTTTACATGCATCTTTATACTTCAGAGTAAGTATTTACATAGGAAGATTTCCATACAACTGGAAGCAAAAATTAGATATCTCCGGAAAGTTTCTATCAATATATGTCTCTCTTGAGAGTGTATGATAATAAATGTGTTTCATCATCTTCAACAGAACTGGATGTTTTAATTTGTGTAATTTTGTACTTCTAAGTGTGTCTGAATCATATTGGCGTTTATAGTAGTCTTATGGTTATTTACTTACTCAATTCAGGCCAGTCTTGTCGTTATCTACTTACTCAATTCAGGCCATATATAGAATCCTCTAACTCCTTCATCCTTAACTGCTGCTGTGTAAAATAAGAAATGCAGAACTCCTTTGTTTCCCTAGCCCAGCCCTTCCTTCTGTACTTCCTAATCTTAGAACGTGTAATCTGGAATGTTAGAACCAGACAATTGTTACTAAATATATAGTTAACTTATATCTCATCTCTTTCAAAAATTATCTTGTATATTTTCATTCCCTTTTGTAAGCCTACTTCCAACAATAACTGTATGATTAGGGAGTTTCAGTGCTTAAATTCAGAGTATTATACCATGACTTTTCTTTCTTAAGTTACCTATTTTCACCCCTTGATTGGTACTCGACTAGGTCTTTCCATTTTGCTAAATGGATTTTGTCTTAAGGCAGACTCCCTAAAAATAGATTCTGAGATGAAGATGTACATGCTGGAGGTTGACTGGGGACTGAGCTTGGGAATAACAATTATAGGGGAGTGAGTGAAGCAGGATGGGCAGAGGAAGGACTGTCAAGGCAGTTGCAACAGAGGTTTCAGCCAAATCTAAGGAAAGCTCTGGAGATGGGATGGTTCTTCAAAGTAGCCCCAAATTTTGGAGCAAGGGGGCTAGACCTTTGTACTTCCAACTGGACCACTTATTGTATGTGGTCTGCCTTCTGGAGGAGTATAATCTTGGCTTCCCATCTGCTGAAGATAATTTGTAGAGAGGGAATCAGCTATGAGCCCTCAGCAGCCAACACTCCTGGCAGTTGGGAGAATGAGTATGTCTTTCCCAAAGAGGGAGATTCACAGCATCTACTACAAATAGCAACTTTACCTGAGATATAATTTTTAAAAATTTTTCTGAGTTCAAAGACTGTATACTTTTTAAAAGATTTTATTTTTAAGTAATCTGTACATCTAATGTAGTGCTTGAATTTACAGCCCCAATATCAAGAGTCATATGCTCTGCCAGACCCCAAAGACTGTCTATTTAAAAAAAATTATTTCAGTATAGTTGACACATGTTACATTAGTTGCAGGTGTACAACATGGTGATTCAACTTCTGTATACATTATGTCATGCTTTCCACAAGTGTAGCTACCATCTGTCATCATACAACCCTTTTACATTATCATTGGCTGTGTTCCCTATGCTGTGCCTTTTACTCCCATGATTTATTCATTCCGTGACTAGAAGTCTGTATCTCCCACTCCCTTCACCCATTTTGCAAATCTCCCCCCACCCTGAAGTAGAATTTTTAACTCCCCAACTTCTTCCCCTCAAAATTACATGGATGCTGTTACCTGCTTTCTGAAAGTTAATGGTGCAGGGAGAAAAATGAGGCTGATCAGATTCTTATTTTTTTCTAGGTAGCCTGTTTTGTCCATCCAGACACATTTTTCCTTTTTTTCTCAAAATTCAAAGCTTGCACCAGAATTTGTCAGACATGAGTGTGTCTATTCATTAATCATACTTTGTACTCTGCAATTGAAAACTGTTTTCTTCTGTTGTACCACCAACTACTGCACTATTTCTTTTGTTTCTTCTTCAGGAACACTAATTTTCTTTGTGAATGTAAGTTTCCATGCTCTTGTCTTCATATCTACCTGCTCTTTCTTTGATATCATCTTTTGTCTATTTTTTCTATCTTTAGTGAATGCTTTGCAAATCTGTTCTCATCGCTGATTTACTTTCCTGCAGTGTTAAATCTGTTCTTTCTTCATTGGGCTGTGAATTTAAATTTCATTATTACATTTCTATATCTCTTGATGTCTTTCTCTCACTCAGCTATGTCCCTCTCCATCTGAGCCTGTATCTCATGCAATCTTTTGTCATCTCAGCTGATTTCACCATTTTCCTTCTAGTTACAGTCTATACTTTATTTCTTTTTCTTGAGAACAGCCAATGCTCTACTTATGAAAGTTGCCTTTATAACATGTAGCACATGTTCAAGAAAGTGTGCTTATCTCCCACACCTTCGGGCTAGTATTTCCCTTCCCTGATATAATCTCTTTTTAGGACTCACTTTTTAATTTGATTAATTTTCACTTGTCGCTAAATGGTGAGGTTCAGTTTAGGCTCAGTGTCAATTCTCCTTATTTGCTCTCCTGTCCAAAAGAGTGCTAAAAGCATCTTTTTTTTTTATAGATAGCTGAGTGACAACTGGTATACATAGCTCCTAACAAATATCTGGGACCCTGCAACTATTAATCCATTGTACCTCTCCTAACCCAGAAGGGATTCTTCTCCTGCTCCTTTTGAATTTACATTATAAAGATGAATTGATTCCTGGATAATTAGAAGCACTTTAGGATTTTGTGTTTCTTTTTTTAATGTGTGTATTTATTTATTTAATTTGTGTATTTCACTAAAATGTCATGTAAAACACCATAGATGTAAAAACCCCCATGCTTAACCCTGTTGCATCTCTTCCATCTTAAGAGTTCAGAAGACAATTTACCACCATCTTAGTATTTGAGCAATGGTTATGTTCCATTTCTAGGCACTTAAATTCTTCGAAAGACTATTTTCTCCTTAAAGAGGCACTATATGGGGGTGGAACAATGGTGTGAGCCAGCTTGTGTGCATGTGCATATTGGCTGTTACCTTGTTTCCTGGTTCAGGGTGGTTCCATGTCTCTGAGATAGGCTGGGGCCTAGTAGCAACTGGCAGATGTTTTCTCTTTCTCCTTTATATTTTTAGTATACAGATTCACAAGTTAGTGTGTGCCCGAGCCTCCAATAGTATTCTGGTCCTTTGACTATTTTCTTTGAGCTCTGGTTCCTCATCTTCCCTTGTTCTGCTCTATATTACGGGAGGCAGGCCCTTACAGGCTGGGTTTCCCACATTGCCATGCTGGCTGGCTTCTGGCTGGGTTCTGCCAAAGAGAGGTACTGATAGCAGATTGGAGTATAGAAGGGAAAGAGAAGCCATGTAGTTCTTTTCCTGTCAGTCTGTCTGTCTTTCTCTCTGCCTCCGTCATTGCCTCTGGCAGGGGCAGCCTCTTCAGAGCCCCAGCTTTCAGTAGGCAACTCTATCCACTTTTGCCTTGCAGATCCCTTTCTGATTCTAGCCCTCACCTGATGGCCCTTTCTTTCTTTCTTTCTTTCTTTCTTTCTTTCTTTCTTTTTTTAAAGATTTTTTTTAAATTTATCTGACAGAGATCACAAGTAGGAAGAGAGACAGGCAGAGAGCAAGAGGAGGAAGCAGGCTCCCTGCTGAGCAGAGAGCCCAATGCGGGGCTCGATCCAAGAACCCTAGGATCATGACCTGAGCAGAGGCTTACCCCGCTGAGCCACCCAAGCCCCCCTGATGGCCCTTTCCTAAGAATGGGAACAGCTTCTTGGTATTGCCAGCTGCCAAGTTGCCTCACTCCTGTGTTTTGCTTCTCTGTTTTTCCATCAACTATGTAGCCAATCCCCTTTTCATCTCTCCTTTTGGAAAACCTAGCAATGTTTCTGTGTTCTTGATTTAGGCCTGATGAACACACTGAATTTCTCAAACTGTTGCTTTTGTTAAACATAAATCACTTCTAGAGGCTGGGAGTCCTGAATTTCCAGTGCTGTTGCAAACTTACAGACCTCTCCATGGTTTTTCTTTGTTAAGTATTTCAATGGAGAAAGTATAGGATGGCAAATACAACACTATTAGCTAATGCCTATCATAATACTTTTGTCTCTGGCTGCACAATTAGGTATAATTTCATTATATCCTGAGGCTGTTTTCTTTGTAGGAACCCATCTCCAATTACAAGGGGAAAACCATTGAGAAACAGAACTTAGAGTCATTATTTCATCTGAAAGCTAGTTTCACAGTGTTTCTATGAGACTGTAGATATTTTGCTATGAAGACTTGGTAGGAGAGAAGGCAAGGAATTTTTAGGAAAGCAGCACCCTAAGAAGTGATCCTGTAGTTAATCAGAATTTTCCAGGAATTGTTTCCATTTATGGAACATTATCCATGACTAGACATGTTTAGTCTGTAGACATTTGGCTTGGTGTTGTAGAGTTTAGGGATCCTGAAGACCACCCTTATATCTGACACTAATTTTACATTTGGGGTCCCCAAGAACACCTCAGGTTCAATAATTTACTAGAAGAACTGAAAGAACTTACTGAAAGCCACTATACTCACAGTTACAGTGTTTTACTGTTAAAGGGTAGAAGTTACAATCAGCCAAGGGAAGAAACACAGGGAACAAAGCCCAGGAAAGTTCCAAGTCTGGAGCTTCCAGTTGTCTTCTCCCAGTGGTTTCATAAACAGCATTAATTTTTCTTGGCAACAGTGTGTGACAATACACACAAAATATTGCCAAGCAAGGACACTCACCCAAGCCCTGCTTTCCAGAGGTTTTATTGAAGCTAAATCAATTTGTTGACTCCTGACACATGGCTAGCCTTTAGTGTTCAGCTTGTCTGGGGGTCAGGCTGATACTACATGTCCAAAATCCCTACCTTCAGCCATGTTGTTAGATGATCTAGAGTGACTTGAGCCCCCCCCCCCCCCCCAATGAACAAAGACACTTTTCGTCAGGCAAGGCATTCCAAAAGCTCACCTCCTAGGAGCTGAAGGAAATGGCTGAGTAAGGCTAATTTTTTACTACTCAGTGTCCAAAAATCCAGAACTAACCTAGAGTTCTTAACTTTTGGGTGAGATAGATAGGGAGTTCTATGGCCCAGCCTGGAAGTAACCTGCTTCACTCTGCACATTTTTCACTGGTCATAGAACTTGGTCATGTGGATTCTACCTGACCTCAAAAGGTGCTGCGAGATTAGTATAGCTGTGTATAGGAGGACAAGAACATACGTTAGTTGCTCTATCACAATGGTCCTTCCTAGGTCCTGTTCTTGGGAATGATATAGTGCAGGGTTCATGTGACCCACAAGTCTAGAATTTGAACTAATGGTTCAAAAATTTTATAGGGATGATGGAATTTAAACTTACTGAGTTACAGGAGTCAGTTAATGGGAAGGGGACCAGTACACTATACAATTTGAGGCCCATGGATGGCGTATGATTTGTAGTTGATGTAAGGCCAAACTTCCAGTGTGATTGTGTGCCTCATCAAATATAAATACTGATAAGTGATTTCTGATTATAGTGTCTTGTTGAACATTTGTGTTTTGTTTTCCTCAAAAGATAAAAATAAACATCGGAAATAAGAAAATAAATGAGATTATTGAACTATGGACTCTGGTCCATTGATCCCATATAACGTTTACTACAAGAATAAAAGGTAGGGTAAGTGCTTATTGAAAAACCAGGTGCCACACTTTGAGAAAGCTCAGGCCACACAGAGATGCCGCACTTAGACACGTGGCTGATAGCCCCAACGGAGTTCTCAGATCACAGCAAGCATCAACAGGCAGACATCCAAGTAAGGAAGTCTTCCAGATAACTCTAGCTCCAGCCACGATCCGACTGTAACCACAAGAAACACTCCAAGTGAGAGCCACCCAGCTGATCCCAGTCAGTCCCCAAGATGTATTCAAAGATAAGAATGATAATAATAAAATAGTTATTGAGGTTTTTTAAATTGATTTATTTGAGAGAGAGAGAAATGCAGCAGGGGGAGCAGCAGAGGAAGAGGGACAGCAGGGATCATGACCTGAGCCAAAGGCACACGCCTGACTGACGAAAGCCACCCAGGTTCCCTACCTGTTGGTTTTTAAATGCAACTAAATGTATTATGCAGCTATGGATAACTAAACTACGAGGCAATGCTATGGAAAACCCACTGTCATTTTCGTCCAATTCCTCTGTGTATCCCAAGTACCTTAAGCTATAGTATTTGAAAGAGTGGAGTATTGGGAGCCTGGGGGACAGAGGTCACAGTGATGCAGACTGCTTGGTCCTTGAAGCCCAGCTCTGCAGCCCATGGCAGTGCCAAGGAGTGAGGGAAAGCATTCTCCTGCAATCTCCCAAAGTAAGGCCACCAGGCAAATAATACTGGAGCTACAAAATGTATGTTCCTTGGGTCTTTTGTAAAATGGGAAGGGTTAAAAGCAACTTTGGAAAACTTTGATGTTTTAATTCTCCTGCAGTCAGCAATCTAAGAAAAACCATGTGCTTAGCAGCACAAATGTAGGTTAGGGACAGGGGTTGTAAGCACACCTCCGTCCACTCAAAGGTAGATGGCTGCCCTTCAGCCACTTACTCTCTCTGACTGTTTTCTTGTCATCTGCGTGATATTGATAACTTACCTACCTTGCAGGATTCTATTAAGAATCAACTGAGATATTGTATGTAATTCAGTAAGCCCAAGGCTCGATAATATCCAGTAAATATATAAGAAGTAGTAGACAATTTTATTATATGAGGCGTCATTGCTTCTCTGCAGCATCTTGCTCTGAGGTAATATCACTGTTTTGCTATTAGTTAACAATCTTTGTCTGACGGCCACCCCCTGCCCCCATTTGGTAATGATCCAGCAGTGTTTGCGACACCTGTGAGTGCTAGCTGGATATACTTGAACAATTCCCTCAAGTTGTAGTGCTTCCCAATCTATACAGGAGGTGATAACAGCCGTGGTCCAGCATGGCTGCCGAAGTTTAATGGGGCTAGTTGAGACTAAGGCCACCTCAGGGTCAGGAAATTATGCCTTTTCCCAGCAGTGTCATTTGCATTTTCTTCGTTTGTAACTTCTAAGGCAGTAATGGGAAACACAGTTATTAGGAAAACAAAATACCTAGTCAGCTTTTTTTTTTTCTTTTTCTTTCAGAGTGACTAGTGTCTCTTATTTTGCTCCCAGTGCTTTCAAGTGGTGTGGATGGGACACTACACAGGCCTATCACAGTGGCAGGGAGCTATGCACCATGGACAACAGAGTCAGTAAGGAGTAGAGAGATGCCACACGAAAATAGCAAGGCCCAGAGCTGGTGCCACTTTTTTCCTGTTCTTAGCAGCCTGGGATTGAGCCTTTGAAAAGAGACATCAGTGACGCACTGGAGTCTCAGGTAAGTCTAATATCAATTCCCCGAGACTAGTTCGGGGGTTTTCCATTCTTCCCTGAGTTTAAAAAAATAATAATATTTTTCTCTCCTCCCTTCTCCTGTTGGGCAGAAGTAGGTGATTATATATAGCCATTCACTGAATATTTTTGACGAGGGCCTGTTGCTGTAGCTACACAACTCAATTAAACCTACAACTGAATTTGTAGAGTCTCAATTTCCAGTAGATGGAGAATAGGTGGAGAATTTTCCCTATTTGCTCCCAGTAAACATCACCCCCCATCCTTTGTAGCAGAATTGCTTTGTTTTTATTTACATCAACTATTCTTTATTTTCCTGAGTATTCGTCAACCTGATAAATACTTGAAATTGTCAATATTGATTCAGAATCTGAATAGAGTATATGCGATTCAATATGTACTTTAAGAATGTGTTAATATTTAAGAACCCAAACCTTCGGATTATACCTCAATTTGGCAGAAGTAATAACTACTCTGTCTCAATATTTGGAATGAATTTAACATACATTTTTTTCCCTCTCTACAGCCAGTTTTGGCAGTAAAGAATTGAATTTCATATCAAGGCACAGTACAAAAATAGAGAAGGGGATTTGTAAATACTAATTATTCAAATCCAAATCCATATATTCCTATTTTTCTTACTGATTTTAATACTGTCAACATTCAGGCAAATTGGTTTCTTTCTCGACATTTTTTTCAGGAGCATATTAAGTTGTGTTAGATTACAAGAAAAATGAGAAATTCAGTAACAATAAGAATAAATGACTGAAAAGAGAGAATAATAGGTGTTTGAGGAGGAGAACCATTTCATACATTTTTGACCAAAAAACGCTGTTCTCTCTTTAGAGCTTCAGCACTTTCTTCTGCAAAGCTGTGGAACCTTAGTAACATACCAGTTTCTAGTTACTGTCTATTGATCTATGATTTGAGAAACAAAAATTATGATTGAATGTATGCTGATTTCTTTAAGTCATTTTGACTTTATTAATAAACACCCAGAAATTACCTACCTTGTGGCCTTTTGCATTTTCTAAAATACAGGAAAAGTAACGCTTGAATAAAGATATTATTCTCAACCTTTAAATCTTAGCACAACCCACTGAGGAGAACTTGTTGTCACATACCCCAGTCATACTCCATACTCCACCTCTAAGATAGGCTTCAGCAATTTGCCTCGGTAAACAACAGAAATGCATGCCCCTGCTCATGCCCTCTGTGTTGCAAAACTGTTCTTAGTAAAGATTGAGTGGTTATAGAAGAATATTTATAAAATATGTATAAGGTAAAATAATAATATAAGGAACACCCATGTACCTACTTCAGCCAGTTTCAGAAGAAGGATAATAGTTATGAGACCCTCAACGAGATTCATTCTGATCTCAGCCCCATTGCCTCCTCCTTCAGAGGCAACTCTGATTTTTTTTTAATTGAAGTATAGTTGACACATGATGGTCTGTTAGTTTTGGGTGTACAACATAGTGATTAACAAGTGCATATATTATGGCTACCATGTGTCACCATACAGCACTCTTACAATATCACTGACTCTATTCTCTATGCTACACGTTTCATCGCCTTGACTTACTCATTCCCTGACTGGAAGCCTGCTCTTCCCACTCCCCTTCATCCATTTTGCCCATCTCCTTGATTTTTTTAAAATCATTTACCGCATGCATTTATATTCCTAAAAATAAAATCATTAAGTTTTCCATGTTTTTTTCCTAAACTTTATGCTTTGAACATACTATCTATACACATTCTTTTCCACCTTTTTTTTTTTTTTTTTTGCAGAGAGTATGTTTCAGAGATTCATTCACACTATTTCCTGCAACTGTGTTTCATATGTTTCTACTGCTAAGCACCGTTCAGTAGCATGGGTATGCCACAAGGTTATTTCTCCATCCTACTGTTGATCTCCATGTGGGGAGAAGGGTTCTAGTTTTATGAAATTATCAACCATGCTCAGTACAAACATGAAAATTTTTGTAAATGCATCCTAAGATGGGCATGTCTAATTTCTCTAGAACACACACTTAAAGTCATCGATTTCTGGCCCACAGGGAATGCACATTTTACCTTTCCAAAAACTTGATAAATTTCTTTCTAAAGTAATTGAAAAAGATCTATTTCATTCCCCCCCACACACCAATCAGTGTATGATATTGTCCATATTTCTGATTTTTGACAGCTGGTCAGTATTTCATGGTATTTATCTTTTTATAGTTTGAATTAGTTTTTCCCTGGTTACTAATAAAAATCGCTACTTCATGTAATTAATTGTTATTTATATTTCCTCTTCTGTGAAGTGTGTCTTTAAGATTTTTCTTTCTCTTTTAAAAATTGGGATATTTGTCTTTTCATTAGTGATTTGTAAGAAAGAGCTCTTTATATAGTCTAGACTATATAAAGAAATTTTCTCCTTAACAGGGCTAAAAAAATACAATGTCTTATATTTTCTTCTAAAAGTATTATTAGTCACTATTTGAAGTTAAATCCTGGGGAACCTAGGTGGTGCAGTCAGTTGAGTGTCTGGCTCTTGGGTCATGAAATCAAGCCCCATGTCTGGCTCCATGCTCAGTGGGGCATCTCCTTGAAGATTCTCTCCCTCTGCCCTTCTCACCACTCTCTCTCAATTAAATAAGTAAATCTTAAAAAAAAAAAAAAAACGGTTAAGTCTTAAGCCCTGCTTAATTGATTGTTATGTTTGTTTGCTATGAAACAAAAACCCTATATAATTTCTTTCCATTTAGATAGCCAAATGTCACATTGCCATTTATTGAACTATCCCTGCTTTCTCCACAGATTTTCAGTACAAGCTTTGTCATATATCAGGCTTTCATATATACATTAGTTGGTTTCTGAGACCTCTGTTTTCATCCATTGGTCAATTTGCCTATCTCTAGGCCAATACTTTGTTGTCTTATTAATATCACTTCATAATAACTCTTGATTTCAGATAAGGGAAGGCTCTCAACTTATTAAGCCTTGGATATGCTCAGTAATATGATATTCCACATATATTTCAGGATAAGTATGTCAAGACTATTAAAAAAATCATTTTGATGGATGAAGGACCTCAGTGTGAGAAAGGAATCCATCAAAATCCTTGAGGAGAACACAGGCAGCAACGTCTTCCTAGGAATATCACCAAAGGCAAGGGAAGCAAGGGTAAAAATGAACTATTGGGACTTCATCAAGATGAAAAGCTTTTGCACAGCAAAGGAAACAGTTAACAAAACCAAAAGACCAAAGACAACTGACAGAATGGGAAAAAGTATTTGCAAACAACATATCAGATAAAGGGCTAGTATCCAAAATCTATAAAGAACTTATCAAACTCAACAACCAAAGAACAAATAATCCAATCCAGAAGTGGGCAGAGGACATGAGCAGACATTTCTGCAAAGAAGACATCCAGATGGCCAACAGACACATGAAAAAGTGCTCCACATTACTCGGCATCAGAGAAATACAAATCAAAACCACAATGAGATACTATCTCACACCAGTCATAATGGCTAAAATTAACAAGTCAGGGAATGACAGATGCTGGCGAGGATGCGGAAAAAGGGGAATCCTCCTACACTGTTGGTGGGAATGCAAACTGGTGCAACCACTCTGAAAAACAGCATGGAGGTTCCTCAGAAAGTTGAAAATAGAGCTACCTTATGACCGAGCAATTGCACTACTGGATATTTACCCTAAAGATACAAATTTAGTGATCTGAAAGGGCATGTGCACCTGAATGTTTATAGCAATAATGTCTACAATAGCCAAACTATGGTAAGAACCTAGATGTCCATCAAAAGATGAATGGATAAAGAAGATGTGGTAGATATACACAATGGAATACTATGCAGCCATCAAAAGAAATGAAATCTTGCCATTTGCAATGATATGGATGGAACTAGAGAGTATTACGCTTAGCAAAATAAGTAAATCAGAGAAAGACAATTATCATATGATCTCCCTGATATAAGAAAGTTGAGAAGCAACGTTGGGGTTTGGGGGGTAGGAAGGGAATAAATGAAACAAGATGGGATTGGAAGGGAGACAAACTGTAAGAGACTCTTAATCTCACAAAACAAACTGAGGGCTGCCAGAGGGGAGGGGGATAGGGAGAGGGTGGTTGGGTTATGGACATTGGGCAAGGTATGTGCTATGGTGAATGCTGTGAAGTGTGTAAACCTGGCGATTCACAGACCTGTACCCCTGGGGTTAATAATACATTATATGTTAATAAAAAAAATCATTTTGACATTTGATTGGAAATTTCATTGCAAATGTAGATCAATTTCAGTAGGTAAGGCTTAGAATCCCCCTGAATGTTCTGTTGTTATGGCGTCCCATGTAATTTTATGTAAAGTTCTGTCATTACAATTCAGGTATTAATATTTTCTGATTTCTGTTAATATTTCTTCTTTGACCTGTGTGATATTTAGTTGTTTATTTCTTGTCTATAATGCTTAGATTTTAAAAATTATCTTTATGACACTGATTTCTAACTTAATTGTTTTGTGGTCAGAGAAGACAGTCTATGAGATCTTTTCAAATTTATTGAGATTTGCTTTATATTCTAGTATCCGGTAAATTAAAAAAAAGTCTATTATATATGTGTTTGAAATTGATTTTTGTAAAGAAGCTAATGCAGACCAAAAGGTTGTGGTAAAAATTTTGGCTACTTATAGGACTGTTTAGCTTTGCAATTTCTTCCTGGGTTAGTTTTAATGAGATATTAATAATTTCATCGCATCTGTATTCTAGTTCATAGTTTTCTTATCAGATATTTCTAGTCTGCTGCTAAACCCATTTGTTGAGTTTTAAATTTCCCATTATATTTCTGCCACTTTGAAATGCTTTAAATTTTTCGAATCCACTTGATTCTTTGCAGGTGTATTATTCTTTTTACATATTTTATCTCCTTTTTTTATCTTCAAACATATTGAACCTATTTAGAAAACCTACAGTGTTTCTAATAAGTCAGTATCTGCATTATTCTGGGTCTGATTCTGTGCTCTGTTATTTTTGCTGCTTTGCACCCACCGTATTTGATGTTTTACTCCTTTTGACTATGAATTCATATTTTGGGGAACTTGATCTAAGAGAATCCTTTGAGGTAAGGGTAGAAACTCAGTTTGTTCAAAGAAGATTCGCATTCTGTCTAGTACCTGGGACATGTTTAGACCAGGACCACTTTAACTACATCTCCTTAGGTTTTATTGGATCACCCCAAGTGTGTGAACTCCAGCTGCAATCTACATGAGAAATAACCTGTTGCTACGTATATTCTCAAGGGAGATTTCCCCCCTCCATTCATTACCAAATTTTAATATAAATATTTTCTTTTCATTTCCTTATAGGAAGAAGTGTCTAATTCGCTTTTAATTTGAAGGTGTAGTGTATTGAGTTCCAGAATTATGCATGTATATAGGCAAAAGAGTGGTCTTCTCTTAGACTTTCTGCTCTGGGTAGGCTCAGAGCTTTGTATCCTAGCCCCCATGCCCATGAGGCCAGGACATCTGAAGCTCAAGTTCACCTGGTTTGGCAAACATTCTCAAGATCAAAGCTAGATTAAAGTTTCCTTCACCTCTCTGAGTTTCTGCTTTAATTTAAACCTTTGAGTGATGGTTATTAATTTGAAAGCTTGTTGATACATGAAAAATAATTAGAAGTTTCATGAAATGGGCTTTTTAGTTATATTTAGTGAGATAGTTTTTTTTTTTTTTTTTGAGGTATATAACCTGATATACTGCTGTGTAGGAAAGTAATTATCACATGTTTTTGTCCTCAGACTCCCTCAATTATAATTACTTTTATTTTTTTAAAGCTTTATTTCTTTCAGGCAACTTTGTAAAATGTTAGCAATTTTTGTTGTTTCAAACTGTGAAACATTAAAAAAGGATCTAAGTCTTATATTTGATCTGTAAAAGTGGAAAAGTACATTTTGTAAAAATAAAGAAGTGTTCCCCTGATAATTGAAATTCAATGATTTTTAAGATTAAGGAAAAGCATAAATAGTGGGAGTATTATATGCCATATTATTTTTTAAAATTGTCTTCCCCCTTCCCTGTTAAGTGTATCATCTAACTCCACTCATTGCCATATGACTTGCCAGACCTCCTGTGGGAATAGTGTGCATCCCAATTAACTCTTGATTGGATAGGGGGAAATTTGAACCTCTTTCTTTTTGAACATTCAACTCATCAAATTAGTGAGGACCTGTCATACTGAAAAGACTCTGCTAGGTGTTGTGGGAGATATAAGGGTGAATGTGATTCTTCTCTGTCCTAGAGTAGCTAACAATGACATGAGAAAGACAGATGCATTCATTAAAAACTAAAATGCAAGGTAAACAGCAATGAATGCTCCAGAAGGCCAAGAGAATCTAGGGAAAAGAAGAATAAATTCTGTTAGGAGACATTGGCAGTGGTATAGTGGTAAATGCTTAGCAACCAACCCTCTAGGGATAAAGCTCTGATTGGTACCTTTTACCAATTTTCATGGTATCCATATTTTCACCATGGCCAACTTCAAGCCTCCAGTATGATCTCAATCAGCTCAAACATTTCTGAAAATATAACAGTTGGTTTTTGCAAGCTGGTACAAGGTGGCTCCAGAACCCCCTTGTGTTGGGGACAGCTTCTTGTAGAGAGACTGAGGTATATCTTGAGGAAAAAAGTAATATTCTGGCATATGAATAGGGAGAGACATTCTAGACAGAGGGAAAATCCTAGAAAAGGCAGACATGTGGGAAAATCTAAGATCTATTTGAATAATCCCTGGAATGCCAGTCTGGATGGCTATAGTATACATGGTGGAAAGAAAGGGTAAGAGGGTCCAGGGTAAATGATGGCTGGGTGCTGCCTTGGTTGGTCCTTGCCTCAAACAGATTCACTGAAATGGTAAGGCACATGCAAATTTCATGCTCTTTGCCTTTGCCACAATTTTTTTTTTATGTATAAAGGGTAATGAAACCAATGACAGTGTACTCACCACTCAACCTAAGAAATTAAACATTACTAATATAGTTGAAATATATATATATATATATATATATATATATATACATATATACAACCTTCCTTCTTTATATACATACATAGGTAGCTATAGCTCTATATTAGTAATTTATGTATATATATAAGTAATATATAGTAATAATATATAGTATTCCTTACCTATTTTGAAACTTGATGAAAAAGATTTCACAGGAAGACTGTATGTTATGTTTATATTTGTGAAATTTACTTTCCTTTTCTCATTTGTATTTTACTTGTTTTAGTCTTTCATATTGAAATGTGTAGTTCCAATTCATTTATTCTCATTGCTGTATAGTATTCTATTATATACATAGAACATATTTTGTTTCTTTCTGTTAGCATTTAGGTTGTTCCTATTTTTTTGTTTATTACAAATATTTGTGCTAAGAACATTTTGTACATGTCTCCTTTTAGATATGAGCTAAACTTTCCCTGAGGCAAATAATTAAGGCTGCATCATCATGTGTGTTTGTTTTCAGTTTTGCTAGTTACTACCAAGTTATTTTCCACAAGTAATGGTATAATGACACTTCCACCGGTCTCTGTTGTTCTATATTGATATTAACCTTTGATATTGTCAGACTTTTAATTTTTTTCAATTATACTGGAGTGAATGGTATCTCATTATTATCATATGCATGTTCTTTGATGTGAAGTTGAACATCTATTCATTTATGTCAGTTTTTACTGTTCTGTAAATGTTCTGTTCATATAATTCACCCAGTATTTTTTTTCTATTGATGTGTCTGTTAGTAAATGTAAAACATCTCTTCCTCAATCCCTCTGTCACTCAGCTTCCAGATGAAGCTGATATCTCCCAAGATACCAAAACAGCCCTATAAAACTGTTTAGAAACTTCATGCTCATCCAATGCTCATTGTGCATGATTGGATCTCATTACAGTTAGTATGCCAAAAACATTGAGAATAGAGCTAACAGATAGACCTCTGTGCACATCCCAGACTGACCACTGGGTGGTACACATACAGGACAGATCTGAATAGCGCTGCCAAGTCTTTGGAAATTGAACTGATCTGAAACCAGAGTCCATGGAAGATGGTTTGGAAGTTGCAGCTTCAATTTAAGCAGGTCAAGTGCCTGCTAAAACAAATATGTGTGTGTGTGTGTGTGTGTGTGTGTGTGTGTGTGTGTGTGTGTGTGTGTATTTTCTCCATAGAATATAAACAAAACCACAAAAAAAAAAAATAAACAAAACCACAAAACCAGAGGCTCATGATCTAATATTCAAAATGGCCAGGGTGGGATGCCTGGGTGGCTCAGTTGGTTGGACGACTGCCTTCAGCTCAGGTCATGATCCTGGAGTCCCAGGATCGAGTCCCGCATCGGGCTCCCAGCTCCATGGGGAGTCTGCTTCTCTCTCTGACCTTCTCCTTGCTCATGCTCTCTCTCACTGTCTCCGTCTCAAGTAAATAAATAAAATCTTTAAAAAAAAAAAAAAACAAAATGGCCAGGGTACATTCCAAACTTATGTGACATATAAAGAATCACAAAAATCTCAATTCACATGGGAAAATACAATCAACAGATGCCAATATTGAGGCAACATAAATGTTGGAATGATTTGACAAAGACTTTAAAGGATCTATTCCTAAAAATATTTGGATGAGTAATCATGGACACTATTGAACCAAAAGTTAAAATATGAAGCATCAGCAAAGAAAAAGAAGATATAAATAACAAAATGGAAATTTAGAGTGGAAAAAAATAACTGAAATGAGCAAACCAAAAACCTCACTGGGTAGACTCAATAGGAGACTGAAAATGACAGAGCAAAGAGTCACAAACGTGAAGCTAGACCAATAGAAGTTAACTAATCTACACAGTAGAGAGATAAAAGATAGAAAATAGCTAATAGAGCCATAGGGGCTGGGGGTGGAGGGACAACAACAAAAGATCTAATCTGTGTGTCACTGAAATCCCAGAAGGAAAAGAGGAAGAGTGAGATACTGAAAAAAAATTCTTAAGATACATGATGACTGAGAATTCCAAAGACTGAATATACAAGAAGCTGAGTGAACCTAAAATAGAATAAACCCAATGAAATCCATGCCCAGGCAGCATAATGAAAGTGATGAAAACCAAAGACAAGGAAAAAAAAATCTTCCAGAAAAAAAAAAAAAAAGGAAAATAGTCAGAGGTAAAGCACACATTACCTATATCTGTGGATTTCCCATCTGAAACCACTGAAGGAAGAAGTGTCGCAACATTTTTTAAGCACTGAAAGAAATAGCTGTCAACCTGGAATTCTGCATCCAGTAAAATACCCTATAGGAACAAGAATGAAATTAAAATCGATGAAGGAAAATTATGAGAATGAATACAGATCTACCCAGAATTCATTTTTAAAGGAAATTCTACAGACAAAATGGAGGGAAACTTGGAACATCTGGAATGGTGGAAAAGCAACATAAATGGCAAATATTTGGCTAAATATGGTAGACTATGTCCTGTTGAGTTCTTTGCCACATATTTAATGGCTGTAAGCAAAAACTATAACACTGACTAATGGTGAATACAATGTAATATATATATTGTAGTCCTAGGGAGGAGGATAAAGGGACCTACAGGGGCATATGGTTTCTATATTCCTATTAAAGTTCTAAAACATTGATTTTGAGTAGATCATGAAAAGTTAAGTATGGATATTGTGGTCCCCAGAGCAGCCATGAAACAAATTATATAAAGTGTTGTAGTCAAAATCATAATCAATACATTGCAATGGAATACTAAAAATTGGTCAAATAACAGGAAAAAAAGGCAGGCAGTTAAAGAGGGAACAGAGGGAATAAACAGAAAAAATTATAAAATAGTAAACCTAAGTCCAAACATACTGATAATTCGATAAAATGTAAATGATCTAAACATTTTCATTAAAAGAGATTTTAGAAATGGATTTTTAAAGAAATGACCCATATGCTGTGTACAAGAAATTTCATTTCAAGTCTGACATAATATATTAAAAGTTAAGGGAGGGATGAAGAAAAATATATCATGCAAGCATTAGTCAAAAAAACCTGGAGTAACTATGTTAACATCAGATAAAGTAGACTTTAACACTAAGAAGATGCCAGAAACAGATTATCTAGTGATAGTAGATTTACAAAGAGGACACAATTCTAAATGTGTACTTCTTTAAAAACAGAACTGCAAAATACATGAAAAAAAATTTATAGAACCAAAATAAAAAGTCAAAAAATGTATGATTACACTTGAAAATTTCAACACTCTTCTCGAGTAATAGAAGTAGTCAACAGAAAATCAGCAAAGGTATTGACTAATACTATCAACCAACTGGATCTCACTGGCATTTGGAGAACACTCCCTTCAACAACATAATACACATTTGTTTCAAGTGCACGTGGAATATTCACCAAGATAGGTCATATTCTGGGCATAAAACAAACCTTAAAGAATATAAAAGAATGGAAATCCTACCAGGTATGATCTTTGTCAATAAGGAATTAAATTAAAAATTAATAACAGAAGGCTAAAAAGACTTTCTCCAAATGTTTGGAAATTAAAGAACATATTTCTGAATAATCTGGGAATCAAAGAGTATGTCTCAGAGAAATTAGAAAATAGTTTTAATTGAATGAATATGAAAATACAATGTATCAAAATTTCTGGGACACAGCTAAAGCATGCTTACAGGAAATGTATCCCATTAAATGCTTATATTAGAAAAATACTTCTCTTAAGATATAACATTATTAAATTTCACAGTGTCATGGGCCTGAAGATGACCTTTAAAACTTTCAGAGGAAAAAAAAAAAAGCGGATTGTATGCTAGCATAAAAGACTGGGCTCAGAATGGCCTTAGATTTCTCCAGAGTAAAAGTAGAAACTAAAAACCATTGAGCAGTTTGCTTGAAATTTTGAGGAAAAGTGATTTCTAATTTGGGGTGCTTGATTCTTAGAGTTTCAGCCAAATTTTCAATCAAGATTAAAGATAAAATGAATACCAATTTGGACACCAAAATTCTCCAGAATGGTTCCTGTGCATCTTTCTAAGAAAGCTCCTAGAAAGTGTGCCTAAACCAAATAGGGATGGGGCGCTTGGGTGGCTCAGTTAAGCATCCAACTCTTGATTTCTGTTCAGGTCATGATCTCGGGGTGAAGGGATCGAGCTCTGGGTTTGGTGGGGAATCTGCTTGAGGATTTTCTCTCTCTTTCCCTTTCTCTTTCCCTCTCTTTCCCACATTCTCTCTCTGTTTCTCTCAAATAAATAAATAAATTTTTAAACCAAACGAGAGAATAAGCCAACAAGGAGAAAAAATTGGGGTCTTTGTATCAGACGAGCTAGCATAGCTGAGTCAGGATTATGGAGAGAGGACATGTTAATGGTGACAGCAGTACAGCACTCCTGAAAAGCATACAACAAGGATTTAATGAAAAAGAGAGAGGTCTTCAAATAATGCCCCTTTCCACTACCCCTTAGGAGAAACGAACTGATACATTTGATTGAATTTGGAGGAATTTCAGTTTTATCGGTGAGTGTGCAAAGAATTATAGATAGGTTAACAAAAGGCTAAACAAAGGAGCAAATGTGATAATTATACTAATTTCCAGGCACCACAAAGATGTACAAGAAGGAAATGTGATTATCATTTACAAGTGGTTTAACTCTGAATAATACATCAGTGATGATAACACAAACTGAATATTCAATTTGTCAAAAATGGGATGTCACTCTGTTAGCAGAGTAGGCACAGGCACAGAAGGTGAAGTTAATGTGGGGTTGTGTAAGAATATATAAACTTCTAAGTTTTGACCACAAGAATTCATATACGGTGTTTGAAAATGGAGAGCATTGTATGTTGTTCAGAAATTTGAAACTAAATACAAAAAAATAAAATCACAGCCAGAAGATTTGAGTTGTTCCCTCTGGGGAGAGAGAATCACATGTGGAAGGAAATGCTCAGGCTGTTCAATTATAAACTCTTCGTAATATTTTACTTTTTCAGATATGTGTGTTATGGTGATATAAATAAAAAGAGTGCTCAGTGCTAGAATATAATTACAGCTCTTTCCAGCAAATAGTAGCACTGGTAATAGTAATAACCAATCTTTATATAGGACCTACAGTGTGGCAGGGCCATGCTAAGAGCTTTGTATCCATTATTTTATGCAGTTCTGACAGGCCCCATTTGAAGCAGATACTATTTTTCAGAAAATGACATTATGGTTTAGAGAGGTTTTGTGAATTTTCCAAAGTTGGTGTAGTTGGCAGGTGCCTTTGTGAAGGTAAGAATCTTAGCCACCTGACTGCAAGGCCCAGGTTTCTAAATGCATTGAAGTTTTAGGGTTTTTCCAGCCTTAAGGCACCATCTTTCCCCAGCTGAGCCCCAGTCCCAAAATATAGGTGGTGGCATCAAAACTGCAATGTTTGGACATGTGAATATAATATGGGAAAATGATTTTTTTCTTTTGTTCTCTTTGTGTCGGTGCCCCCTCCCCCTTTATTCTAAAGGCAAAGAATACTAGCCACAAATCAAAAGCTGCTTTCACAGCTTCACGATTCTTTAAGTCTTTGGCTTCTATCACTGTGCTCCTTGTTGTACATATTTAAACAACAACAACAAAATGATGTAAAATTTCCTTTCTAGAACTCTTTAAAGTGTCAACACAGATTAGACTGCAGATAGTAAATTTCTTTTAGGATTCTAGTAGGACAGGAAAAGAAGTTTATACATACATATGCTTGCTTTTTAAAAAAGTAATTTTGACATTTGGGTATATTTAAAGTTCTAAAAATACCTTTCACAAAGCAACTTTTCTTTGCCCTATCACAGTTTTCCATCATTGGCCAGTGCACCCTAGAAAACATCCCAAATATTTGAGTCTGTTCTTCATCTCAGTTCCCTGTCTGCTTATTCAGAATGAGAATCCAGGGACAGAAATAACTCAGGAAAATAGCAAGGGAAAAGCATTTATCAGCAGGAAGCTAAGGAAAGCACATTCACGGATCAATCTCCTTTAAGTCAGCAAAAATGGAATTTCTCTCCCCACTGCCACAGACCAAGCATAGTATAAACCTTTGAGGAGATGTCAAAATGATTTCTCTATATAAATAACAGCCTCTATGTTAACTGTGTTGGTCACCATTCACAGACACAATACTGATGTTAAAACTGATGTTAAAATGGACATTCCAGGTCCTTTCCATTAAAAAGCTGAATAAAGGGGGCACCTGGGTGACTCAGTTAAGAGTTTGCCTTTGGCTCAGGTCATGATCCCTGAGTCCCAGCATCAAGCCCCACATCCAGCTCCCTACTTAGCTCGGGAGTCTGTTTCTCCCTCTCCCTCTGCTCCTCCCTCCTGCTCATGTGCACACACTCTCTCTGTGTGTCTCTCTCTCGTTCTCTCTCAATAAATAAATAAAATCTTTTAAAAAGAATATTAAACAAGCTGAATAAAGACTGTCATTATTTCTGGGGAACGAAATTATCATCATCAACACCATGAGAATATGGATTTTAGTTGTCTTTAGAGATTTTCTGCCTCGAGGGCTTCCAAAGTGCTTCTCAGGGGCAGTAAGAATGGCAGACATGGGAGAGAGGTTTCCCACATGCCACAGTTGAGAGAACTCCACTGTCAAGTTTTTCTGCTATGCCCACCAACCAAAGATCACCAAAAACTGTTTTAGTTAATAAAAAGGCTTATTATCATTGCAGCAAGGGCAGGAGTGGGGGTAGGGGGGAGGGAACTGCACATTATAGAAAAACATTGGAGATTCTCTGAAAGAGAAAATGGACAAGGCAGAGTGGGTTGCTTATTACAGTATTGAGGCTTGTGTTGGGGTGTTTTGTTTTGTTTTTCTGGGAAGATTCAGGAAGCAAGGGTCTGTTTTGAATTGACTACTGTCAGGAATCTGGGGCAATTTAAAGGTTAGGTACCTTAATTTGTATCTAAGAGGTAGGAGTATTCACCAAAGACGCACTTGGAACTCATGTTGACTGAGAAGGTGGTGTGGTAGTGTTTGGTCCTTCTGTCCTTGCCCAATATCTCTGTTAGTATGTCTGTTCAGGCATCGTTATGAAATATGAGGTGGTGTTTCTGTTATTTTGTTCCATCACAGTCAAGGATGGAGGTAGTCCTTGTGTGAGGTTGATATCCTGTAATATTATTTTCCTCCAGCAGAAGAACACCATGCCTTAACTGGAAGTAACTAGGCCAGCTACCATGCATCAACTGTCAAGATTTTTCTGTTTGGGGGGAACAGCTCTATTGAGATGTAGTTGACATACAAACTACACATACTTAAAGTGTAAAATTTGATGAATTTTGGCGTATATACAACCTTGAAACCATCACCACAATCCAGATAGTGAATACATCCATCACCCCCCAAAAGCTTCCTGGTGCCCCCTTTATAATTATCCCTTGACCTCCCTCTATCCATCCTAAAGCAAACACTGATCTGATTTTTGTCCCTATAGAAGACTTTGCATTTTCTGGAGTTTTACAAACTGTATCATATAATATGTACTCTCTTGTGGTGGCTTTCTTTCACTAAGCATAGTATTATATGATTCACCCAGGTTGTAGTGTGTATTGATAGAAAAATTCCTCTTTATTGCTGAATAGTAGCCCACTATATGGTCCTATCAGAGTCTATTTATCTATTCATCAGTTGGTGGACATTTTTGTTGTCTCCAGTTTTGGGATCTTACAAATAAAGCTGCTATAAAATTCTTATACAAGTCTTTATACTGACATATGCTTCAATTTCTCTTGGGCAAATAACTAAGAGTGGAACAGCTGGATCACATGATATGTAGATGTTTTTTATGAACTTCTGAGCTGCTTTTATCTCTCTGAACTTTTTGAGTTTTATGTAAGATGTCTAGTATCTTAGAATAAAAGTTTCGAATAGTGGGGGCGAGTGGGATGGTATTTGAAATCTACCCTTCCAGCTAATCCATTTTGCATATAGTTAAGATAACTGAGTCCACAAAGACTATGTGAATGCCTTTAAGTAGGCAGCAGACCCAGCACCAAGCCCCTGGTCTCTTGCACTGAGGTCTTGCTTTGGTTCTAGGATGACCATCCCTTACTCTGTGGAAAAGAAAAAAAAAACAAAAAACAAAAAACCACAAAGATCAAATCAGAGTAATCCTGTTTTTATCACACATAGCTTTATGGTGCAATCCCTAAATATCTTTTTCTCTGTTATTTTTGTCATTAGCCATCCAGATGTTTATCACCTTGTGTCCAAATTTCTGTAACATCATTCTTCCTTGGCTCTATACTCTCCCCATTCCATTCCTCTCTATATAAGGATGATGGCTTAATTTTCTGTCACTGGCTTCTTATTTCTTACTCTGTTGAATTCAGTCTCCCCTATCTAGTCTTGAATGCCATCTCTCACCTGAAATCACTGCTCGTACCACTCTTGCTCATTAATCTGCCCCAGGGTCCTAAAATATCTTATACTCATCATCACATTACTAGAAATGCTTCTAAAATTTGTGTTGCCATAAAACTAAATAGAAACCCTTTCACTTGTTAAATGATAATAAATTATAAATGCAAACAAAAACCACAAAATAAAATAAATAAAGCTAAAAACATTAATTTAATAAGACCAAGGATGGTTCCCTAAAATGAAACTGATGATGCTGGTTATGATAAAAATAGGCAGATATATTTGAATGTTTAATTATTTTTGTTTAATTTATCCTTTTTATATGGAGAATGATGGGCCATCGTATGTCTCATTGCTATTTTTACTAATGCAATTTTTCAATTTTAACGCTGATTTAATTTTAAATCACCAATCCTTTACTTTGATGGTATAATCAATTTAATACTGCACTCCAAAATCCAATACTGAAAAATTAAAAACAGTTATTGCAGGTTTACTACTCACTATTTTTGTCCTCTTCTGTTAAAAAAAAAAAAAAAAGTGAAAGAAAGAAACAACTGTGCAGTGAAGTCACTGGCGTCGTGAAAAAATCCTGACTGCAATGGCTCTTCCTTCTTTTGTTTGATAAGATTTGTACCCTGAGAGCTATTTGATGACTCAATTCTCCATTGAACCTCCATAAAAAGCCCTCCATGCAGCAGGTACTAATATAGCTGGCCTTTACTTATGAACATAATGATAAACAATTTTGGTTCCTGGAACTCTTTGGCAGTACTGGGTGATGAAGTAGTCATCCAGATGATCAAGATTAACTTTCTTTATATATTTTTAGACTGCAATCAAGTTGAAAATTTCAACTTGTTGAAAAGAGAAAATCTTACTCTCTGTCCCCCTAAGAATAGGTCTAAGGAACAATAGATAGGGGTCTGGAAACCATAGTATGAAGCATGTGTACCAGGTATTGCATTATATAGTGTAGATGAGAAACAGAGGTGCTTTGTCAAAATCACTTCTGTGCTTATTTCAGAGAAGGAAAAAATAGAACAAAGAAGATCATAGCAGACAAGAGGCAAGTAAGAAAAGCTTTCCTCTACTTCCTCTACCAGGTGGCTAGTGAACAAATTTAAGCATATGGCGAATTTATTTTTCCATTTTTCAAACAGCCATTTATTTGCATTCTTTCTAAGTGCCCGGAATGCAAAGAAATAGGTCTGTGTGATTTCAAAGGTTCTCTTTGCTTTCCCTGCAGATAATAACATCCGTTGTGCACAGCAGTCCTCGATAATGTGATTGTGGATTCACAGCAACAAATGAGAGGGTGAAAGATCTTTGGTGATTACACTATTTGTATAATTCTAGAGGAAGTCACCCATCTAATAAATAAAATGAAGTTATGAGGCAGAATAGAGTGTCCAAGGGAGAAAACACAACAGGAAAAATAGAAAACAAGAAGTATATGAAAAGAAAATGAGAAACACCCCCAGAGAGAGAGAAAATGAAAAATAGAGATGAGATACTAACCTGAGAGCGAGGTGAATATTCTCCTTTGGAACCAGTGGAAATATTCCATTTAGTGCAAGCAATATAAATTGTAGTGTTTTTGGTTAATAACTGTGATAGATGAAGTCCTTTAAGAACACTAATTACAGAGTTTTCATTGGTAAATATTCCATAATAGAGTTCATAACATTAAATTAAAACTCACCGAGGCCAAATTAATGGTGGTTCATATTACTGATAAAGGGTCTATTTAATGACTTAGTACCTCCATGATTTTTTTTCTAGATTTTACTCATGTCTCATCAGTTTTTCCATGATTGTTTTTTCTCTGTTATGGAATGCAGTCCAGGAAACTATGTTTTACATAATTGTCTTGTCTCCTTAGTCTTCTCTGGTCTATGATAGTTTCAGTCTTTTCTCATTTCTAAGAGAATTGTAAGCAGTTGTGTTCAGCTATTTTGCAGACCATCTCTGAACTGGGTTTTTCTCATGTTCTCCGCCTTGATTAGACTGGGGTTCTGGGTTCGGAAAAAAAAAAAATCTCAGACAAAGTGCTTTCCCTATCGTGTCAGATCAGGAAGCACATAATATTAATGATATGACTAATACTGATCGTATTAATCTAGTTCAATAGTTTAAGGTAGCATTGCAGTAGAATTACTGTTTTTCCCTTTTCCATGCTCTACATTTTGGAAGCAAGTCAGTAAGACCAGGCCACACTCAATGGTGGAGGGAGAGGGTAGTAAGAATGAATCACCTCCTAGAGTAGAGAGCATCAACATAATAACATCTGGGATTCTTTTGGAAGGAAGATTTATTTCTTCTTCACCATTTATGTATTTATTCAATTGCCTATTTATATCAGTGAGGATTTTTATATTTATTTTGTAGTTTGTGTTATAATCCAATACTATATTATTGATACTGCTGCATAAATTGTGCTATCTCTGGCCATTGGAAGCTCTTAGATTGCTTCCTGTGTCCCTTCGGCATTATTTCATTCTTTTGCTTTTTGAATGCTTCCTGATTTGCTGGTACTACAAGATGCTTCAGGTTGATTTTGTACTCCCCTGCCATAGCCCTAGAGTCAGCTCTTTCTACAAGTAGCCCTGGTTCTTTTTTTGGGGAAAATGGTCTTTAGAAGCCAAGATAGGGGCTCTGGATGTGCTTGGTGCTACTGGAGTATCATTGCTTTTAGGCACTCTCAGCAGACAGTGTTAGGAGATATATCCCTGTGTGCTCACCCATGTGTACACACAACTCGACCTGTTCCTGTCTCTGTCCACCTGTATCTATATTAAGCTAAATATGAATTCATACTGCTGTCTCTGACTTTAATCCATCACTCCATGGATTATCCTAGTTTTCTAAAATTTTAAATTTTTTAAATTCAGTTTAATTAACATGTAGTATATTATTAGTTGCAGGGGTAGAATTTAATGATTCATCAGTTGCATACAACACCCAGTGCTCATTCCATCAAGTGCCCTTCTTACTGCCTATCACCAGTTTCACCATTTCCCCACCAACCTCCCTTCCAGCAACCATCAGCTTATTTCCTGGAGTTAAGAGTCTCTTAAGGTTTTGATTGGGAGAAGTTGAACCTTTAAGTGAATTTGGTAAGAAATGCAATCTCTAAAGCATTTAATTTTCTCATTCATCAATATGGCGTGTTGCTCTTTTTATTCAAATATTCTTTCTTGTTCAGTCTTACTCCTAGTGTTTCTGCATTTTCCTGTTAGAAATGTGCCTTTAGGGTTTATGATATTTGATATGATTATTGATTTAATCTTTTAACTTCAACAGTATTTTATGGCATATATGCAAGTGATTAATTTCTGTGTGTTTATCTTTATCCTGACATTTTATGGAATGCTTTAATTCAAAAGGTTTTCAGTTGATTTTCTTAGGTAAGGTGTGTATCTTCAGATAGTAGTTTTTCCTTTCCTTTCTGAAAGTTTTGCTTTTATTTTGGTGGTATATCTTATTGTGCTTATTGACCAGGAATTTCATCAAACGAGAGCATAAGCCTATTAGAAAACTCCAGGAGACAGTGTAGAATAGATAGCCCAGAGGTATCCCACTGGACGTGTGAAGGAACTCGTGTAGCTGGAAGCCAACTGCTGTCCATTATTGGTTGAGGCCTATATGTAGCAGGTGAGGATGATGGTTGGTGGGGTTGGGAGATGATGGGGAATGATGACACTATGGGGCACTTCAAGCTTGTCCCAAAGGTGGACAAAGCAAGCTGTGAAGATCCAAGAACTTATTTAGGCAAAGGAATTCAGAGGCTGACAGTTGGAAACCGAGCAGTAAAAAAGCCAGTAAGGAGTATGAATAAGTGGGGCATCAGCAACATCTACTTGAGGAGCTTTCTTTTGTCACTTTTCTACACTCCTTCCCTCTCACACATTCTAGCTGCCCTCCCCCCATCTGTCCTGAGGTCATTGTGGTTTCACACATGCACACACACACACACACACACACACACACAAAGAAGAGGAGGATATTATTCAAGACATTCTCTCTGAGTTCCTATTGTAAGGGCATCATTGCCATTCCCATGGATGATGAGTCCTTGGCAGTGTATCTCCCTGTGGGGTAAGCCATTTTATTTGAGCAAAACCAAAAAAGAATGGTTCTATGGGAAAGAGCCCAGATCTGTCAGCAAGAGTGAGAGTGAGAGTGATCTGGAGCAAAACCTTTTGGTGAAGGTTTTAGTGATGCCCGCCTCAGAGAAGTCCGCCGACCTGTAGGCCCCCTGGGTAACTGGTGTTGGGAATAGCAGCTTCAGAGAAAGATGGATGTCATCTCCTCCCACCATGGGCCTCAGATACTGCCAATTTCGCCAGCCCTTGAGAAGCAAGATGAAGATTTCTTAGGTTTCTTCTCCTCCAACTCTTTTGGATTCTTACCTTGTAGTAATCAACAAAATCAAAATAAAGCTTCCTGTTTTTTAAATGAATGACATTTATTTAGTAGGTTTTGTTAATCTCCTCTCTCTCAAATTCTGATGTCCTTATCAATGTACTTTTTAATCATAACATTCATTTAAATAATCTCCTGTTTTGTGAATGATTCCTCTCATCTGCAGTCTTTATCAGGATGTCCTTTAAATCAGAATCCACTTAATAAAATGTGTAATGCTGTACTAACTTGGAAAGGTTTTAGATAGCCCATGCTGTGGCCTGTGGTATTGTAAAAAAGAGACCTGAAAAAGGGAATATTACAAAAGCAAAATGTTTACTATTATTATTATTTTTTTTTTTTTTTTTATTTTTTATTTTTTATAAACATATATTTTTTATATACATATATTTTTATCCCCAGGTCTGTGAATCACCAGGTTTACACACTTCACAGCACTCACCAAATCACATACCCTCCCCAATGTCCATAGATTGACAGTCATTTAGAATTGCATTCATTATTATTGTTATTGTAATTTTTGACTAATATATATTGAACATAATATGAATGAAATTATATCAAGGATATGAATACAGCTGGGATTTAGAGTGTCAGGAATTTGCTAATAAGTATAAATAACAAAATGATAGATAACAATATGTTATGAATGTTCAAATAATAAAGTACCTCTTCAAATATTTTTGAATAAAGCCAAGTGTACTTTGCTTTCCAATTTAAGAATCAATCCTTCAGAAGCAAAAAGCACACCTTTTGAAATGGTAACGGATGGATGGCCAGAGCGATAAGGCCTGGTGATGAAATGTTAATTAGCAAGTGCAGATGTCCTTTGAAACTGGAACACTGAGTATGGCCAATTTCATTACCAGGTCCTCCGCAGAGAGGAAACAAAGCCTCTGGTAGACCTACCTTCTTTTTCTTCTTCAAACTCTTTATTGCTAATACAACACATGGCTCAAATACATAAATGTAAATACTGTTATCTCAGGTGAAAGGTAAAGCTCTAATTCAGATCTTCAGTATGAACTGAGTAAAATTAAGATTATAAAATTTCCATTTCCTTGTGAAACTTTGTTTTCTCAGATGCCATCTTCACCTTATTTATAGTCTTCCAGCTTCATAAAGCAAGGTGAATATAGATGGCACATTAGCATATATAGCTGTACGGAGATGGGGGTAACTCAGGAAAGGTGAGACTTTTATATTTAAACTAAATTTCCACAGTTTATCACTGGTATTGAAATCTAGGAGAATTTGGCAAAGAAAGATTTGTTTTAAAATCAATGGTTGCTTTGAAAAAATGCTTTTGGAATTCAGCAGGTGGCATAGAGGTCATAGAAAGAAATGGGAATTGAATTATAAAACGATGCAACTGGGGGCGCCTGGGTGGCTCAGTGGGTTAAAGCCTCTGCCTTTGGCTCAGGTCATGATCCCAGGGTCCTGGGCTCTCTGCTCAGCAGGGAGCCTGCTTCCTCCTTCTCTCTCTCTGCGTGCCTCTCAGCCTACTTGTAATCTCTGCCTGTCAAATAAATAAATAAAAATCTTAAAAAAAAAAAAAAAACGATGCAACTGGTTTTTGTCTAAGTTTCTTTGTTTTCTCTGCGAGGGTGGTTGTGGAATTTGTTATGAGTTAAAGGTCCAGTCAAGGATAAGAATTTGTGTACTTGGCTAGCACTGGGATGTTAAAAAAAAAAAATGGACCCTGAATGACAGCTAGAAGAATGGATGATTGTGGATAAGAATGGAGAAGAGAAAAATATTCACAGGCTAGTTCCCAAAGAATGAACCCAACAATTATATAAGGTAAAAATAAAACACGAGAGTCCATTCAGAGTCATTAGTCATGGAATGAAGAGACTTTCATAAGGGAAATAGACAAATAAAGGTGTTTAAAATGTTGTACAAACATGCTCCTAATGAAGAGGACCTTTATTTGAAATAGAGCAGAGCCTGAAAAACCACCTTCTTTGGGGAGAGAAAGGCAAGGACATTTTTAGAAAAATGGTTTCATTGCTTTATTAATGGAATAAATTTCAGTTATCTAGAAAGTTTTTTTTTCCCAACACAAATGAACAAAATACCATGAATTCTTTGACATTTCCTCCAAGGAATATGAAATGGCTTTGAAGCAACAAAAAGGACTCTATGGGTCACTCTACTTCAAGGAATATCAGGACATGGGCATAAAAATAATTCAGGAATCATGGACTAAAAAGAGTCATTGTGTGCATCCCTTCCCCACCCCCCAGTAGTTTTATAAGATTTAGTGATTGAGTTGGTGATCTTCAATCTCAGTAGCTGGTGGTTATAGTCAAATACAGCTCTTACATGCTTTTTGAAGATATCACCATTTATACACCTGTCTTTCATTCCACAGTTAAGAAACTGGACTTTTCACCTTATTAGAATTTCCATCATAAGCAAAAGAATGATAGAGCTTGCAAATTCAACTCTGGTAGGTAATAGAGACTATTAACATCTTCTATGACCTAAAATTTTTGCAATCTGATTCTTACTCTCATTACGAGGACTTTTTTGTTGTTGTTTAAAGATCAATAGCGTTCCACTTCTTAATCATTTTGAGATCAATATTAAATAACCAAAGCAGCTCTTAAGAAGGTGATTTAGCAATAAATTTTCACCTAAACTAGAATTGCAGTAAATTGATTATATTTGAGTCTCACCAGTCTTTCTTACTCTGTTTTATGACATTAAACCATTGCTATTATATTTAACATGACATTGGGTGACAGGACAAGGTAACAAATGTCTCCTACAGCTTTTATGAAAACCAAAAGGGGAGGTTTTTATAGTAAATACACACTGGTGAAACTTACTGCTTTCTATTGCAAAAGGGCTACATTATTTGGGAGAAGATTAACCCTGCTGATAATTCATTCCACCACTATGGGTTGGCAGTAAAAGCTTCTGTGGAACTAGTTAATAGCATGGACAGCCATTGTGTTGTTGAGAGTAACAGAACAGAAACACATAGTGTGCTATAGTCTTCTACTGTTCCACGAAGTGGGAAATCAAACTAGACAGGTAAAAGTTATGGAAACCACTTCAAGAAATCCAAGAATGCAGTGCTAATTCTATCTTTTGTCAGTCTGCATCATGTTTGGTGTCTAGAAGTTCAGGAGCCCAGTCAAATTGAGACATTATCCTTCATGGCACTTATCAAAATTACAATTAAAAAGGAGGTTATCTGATGGGTCACTATTGCCTGTCTCTCCTAAGAGAATCTGAGTTCCATGAGAATATGAGAATGTGGTCCATGTGTACGCTCTTTTCCAATGCATCCTGGGTGCCTAGCCTTGTGTCTGATACTTAGGCAACACTCTATACTCTTCATTGAATAAGCACAAAAATTGAACACGAGTCATTAATTACCACATATATAAAATGGGGACAATATATGAATAAACTTAACCCCAAAGTACATTCTAAAACATTCAACAATATGAGCAAGAGTCATCGTAAATCTCATTCCTCATTTGTGAATTTTTTCAGTTGGTCTCAAGACTTGCTGCAGCCAGTTACAGAATTTGCAGATTACAGATTCTGTAATCACCTCAGGTGCTGAAACGGGGCCTTGAGGCTTCAAACTACTCCAAGCAGCAGCATATCCTTTACCCACACATAGGAAAAGCATGGTCTATTTCAAGCACCTGAGGATCCCAGGGAACAATATTCCCTTTGGTTCAGAGAGGTTGCAAGTAGGGATGTGGAGGAGAAACTGCACCCAGGCACTTTCAAGAACCATCACCACTCTCTTAATTTGCCCTCTCCCACACCTAAAACATATCCTGAGATAAGGGCCATGGGTGGTGGATTTTGCTGGGAAGTGAACTGAGGCCATGTAAGTGAGAAAGTGGAAAACTTGAGACAAAGGAGGAGAGAAGCCAATAGAGGGCATTTAAAGAACAGTTTACTGCAGTGGGCAACTGGGGACTCAGTCCTGCTGAGGACCCTCTGGGAAACTATTCAAAAGACACTCTAGAATCTTTTCACAGAGGGAGAGGGAGGCTGGGGGCATTTCTTTACCCACTCCTACCACCAGTTGGTTGAGGAACTGTGGCCTGAGCAACATTACCTTGCTGCAATTCTCAGTTGAATCCCCATATGCCTACGTGAACTCCCATGGTGCCAGGGAAAGCTCTGAGGCAGAGAGGCAAGGAACCTGATGCCTAAGATGGGTCCATGGTCAGGAACAACAGCACATGCACTATGATGTGTGAGTTGAAGGAATATATGGGGCAGGCCAACAAAAGTGTCTACTCAACCACTTTATACCTTATATTTCATATTTACAAAGTTCTCTGTACAGATATAATTGAATCCTTACAAACACTCTGTGCTGTTAGGAGTTATTTGTAACATTCCTCATTTACATTGAAAGAAGCTGCCATTTTGAGGAGGTGGAGTCTTCTTCTCCAGGCAGTAAGCATTCCAGCCAGGTCTCAAACTCAATCCTTTGCCTTTAAATCCCACAGATTTTGTGCCATATTATACCATCTCACAAAAGATAAGTTGGTTGGCTTCTAAATAAATAACAATCAGTACATGATATGCCAAACCCATAATCTGTTTCAGTGGTGGTTTCTGTCTCTTTTAAGCAGAAGACAGTGGTCCACATTTAAGGCTGAGACTAAAAATAGGGCCCATCTGAAGAGTCAGCTACAAAAGGCACTGCTCTGGCTGAAAAGAATTCTGTTAGATAGATCCACCAGAGTGGTTTGTCCACTGAGGCACAATGAAATCACTCAACTTTCCTAAAAGAAAAGAAATGGCTTTTTTGGAGAAAGTCTTTTGAGGAGAAATAGAGTGTCATTAGCCAACTCACTCAATAAGACCACTGAGATGCTAGCAGATGACAGTGCTCCCTGAATGCAAAAGCACATTTATAATCTTGTTTTCTTCAGTCATCTGGAAACTTCCAGAAGAGAAGGGTTAGGGGGCACTACTGTGTTTAGTTGTATCTACCTTTTATCTCTAGGAAGCTGAATTTATTTTTACTTGGAGTCAGGCTAATAACTTAGTCTATTTTAGTCTGTGGGCTATAACTGCTGATATTTGCCCAAGACGAATATAGTAATATATCACTGATCTTTGGGAAGCTTGCAGAGATCTATATTCCACATAGAGGTAAAGTTTACATGAAGATTTTGACATTAGTAAGTGGCACCTTCTCCTAAAAAGAAGATTTCGGCACTGAAGAAAACTTTTGTTTCTTCTACAAAAAAATGTGGCCACTGGGACGGATTCCTCTAAGGACCTTTCAAGATTAAGAGTTTACAATTTTGGTATTAAATAAAGCATGTCAATACTAGGAAACTCAGAAAATCCTTTCAGTTGCATCAGCCCTCTTCGACTTCTTTGGGTTACACTTGGGTATTCTAATCTTACATGCAGAAGTCTTGGTGAAATTGTCTTATTCTTCATAAGCTGCTATAGCAAGCTTGAGCACACTGGAATCCTGAACATTCTGGGACTGATTAATCCTTTCTACATCAGCTGTGCCCCTTCCTTCTCCTCCTCTTCTTAGGAAATTAATCAGGCAAAGCAGTGAAGTAAACACAAAGAAAGAAAATGTCATCCCACTTCGTGTTGGATTTCTTGCTCCTTAGGAGAACACTGATGTTTTACACATAGAGTAATTTAGCATTTCGAATCTTCCCTTCCAGAAAGGGGACAAATAAATGCTCAGGAAGTTGTGACAATCACCATTTTTTTTTTCTAGCAGAAAAAAATAAGTAACAAATGAGCAGTTACAGTAGAACCTTGATTTTGTTTATTTTCCTTTGTTTTGTGCTTGTATGTGTGGAAGTGTGTATTTAAAAACCACTACTAGCATCTTTTGTTCAGAACGAAGTTGATAAAAATGCATTCTCATATGACTGATACAAAATTCACACCTAGTATGAGTAGACAGGAGGGAAGGAAGTACCAAATAAGGGTAGGGGGTAGAAGAGGTATTTTATCATTTATCTAGGCAGAAGATATTGCACCTCATCTTTAAATATAAGAAGTTATGACTCTCACTTTTTTCACTTCCATCCATTTCAGTGTTATTTATTGTTCACCCTATGGCAGATATGCTGCCATATTTTCTCATTGAGAATAAAATTTCTTTTTGTTTCTGCTTTCTTGTATCTTTTCAAACTTTTTATTGAAGTACGTTATATATACAAAAGTAAATAAATCATAACGTAAATCCCCCTATTTTTGCAGACAACCACACCTGCATGACAGCACCCAGATAAAGCAATAGACTATTACTAGAATTCCAGAAGCCTCAAAAGGACTGGAAGTGTTGCTGCCAATCACTATCCTCCCCACGAGGGTACTCACTATCCTAACTTCTAACCATATGGATTAGTTTCAACTGTTTTTGAACTGTGTATAAATGGAATAATATACTATGTACTCTTTTTGTGTCTGGCTGCTTCTCAACATTTTGTGAGAATCATCCATATTTTTGTATGCAGTTGTAAATGATTCCCTCACATTGCTACATATAATTCTATCATTGGAACATACCTCAGTTGGGTTTTCCATTTTACTGTTGAAGGATATTTGGGTAGTTTATTTTTTGGACATATTACAGATAGCATTATAATGTGCTTACATATGTCTTCTAATAAACACATATATGCATTTCTTTCCTTTGTATACCACGAATGGAACTGCTGGGTCATAGAGTTGCAAATGTTACTCTTGAGGAGGTATTCGGACAGATTTCTGAAGCAGTTGTAATAATTTACACTCCTGCCAGCATTTTTTTTTTTTTTTTGGCTGTCTTTTGCTGTTGATCAGTAATCAAAAGCATGAACGAAGTTCCCAAATGATTGCTCTGAGTGGGGTGTTTGGGGGTGGGAGAGAGGAGAGGAAGGAATAAAGGGAGAGGGCCTTTGCTATATTCACTGCCAAGATTTAGTCATAAGAACTAGAGGCATGAGGTGCCTGAAGTCCATTTATATGAGAGAATTTGGAGACTCTAGGGAGAGAATTTTTGCCAAAGAGAAGAGTCAGATCTCTGACAAGCTTTGTCAGTAGAGGGATTTTGAGGACAGCATGGGATTTTTTTAAATGAAATTTATATCTTCAACCAGCCATAGCATGTGTCTTGGGGAATGTGGAAAGTGAATCAGCTTTATATCCCTGAATTTTTTATGTCATCGGGGTATATCCAGACAACTTTGGTAGCTACGCAGAAAGGTTAAGATTCCAAATAGAGACCAAGATGTTTTCTTCCCATTGGCAGGGAGCACCTGGGGTCTTTGGTGCATGTCAGTCCCAGGAGCTTCTTGGTATTCATGACACCAGGTGTCATTCATCATTTGATCCATCAGGTCATGCCAGAACATGTTGGTCCCCTACAGAAATAGCCACCTCTGGGTACCAGGATGGCTATAAGGGATCCTCTCCATCCAGCAGGTAGTGAAAAGACAGCCAAAGCCCAAGGGAAAAAAAACATCGGGCATCTCACTATGGAATAGCTTAGTTTCTAAATTAGTTTCGATATTGGTTTGCTGAATACATTTAAAAACAGAAATTCCAGCCTTCCACCTCAGGTTTTTTTCTTTTTTACTCATTAGTTCATCTAGTTATTCATCCACTCATTCATTCCACAAAGTGTCCTTTTAATACTCACAATGCACCAAACATGGTGCCAGGCGCCAAGGATAAAATAGTAATCCAGCAGATTTGATTCCTATATCCATTGAACTTATAGTTTATCAAAAGTCTGTGTAGGATATTGGCTGAAAACCATATTTGGGTAGATAATATCCTACTATCCAGAACGATCTGCCTATACTGAGCACCCAAACTGAAAATAAAGATCCAGATTCGAAGTTTGTTTGGTAAATGTGGAATCAGAGCCCCCCCCAAAAGAATGTTTTAAATGAAAACAGAAACAGCTGTGAGTTAGCTCCCCTTCTCATAAAGAACATGATTCGTAAAAATGTGGTCTAGTCAGTGGTCTGAAATAAGGACATGCCATTTCACTTCTGATTATATTCTTGTCTGTAAAATGGCACCAATACCTTCTCTGTTAATTTACCTTATGTAGTTACTTTGGGCATCAGCATATGTAATTAACTCACCAGTATAGTTTGGTTCAATATAGGATATCATTGCCATTGTTGTCATCACTGTCAGATGACAAATATTACTCAAGAAAATGATAAATGTGACCTACTCTTTATGCACAAACTGTTCACCAATATGGAAAGCAGAGACTTGGGTTTCTTTTTCTCCACATACTCGCCAACACTTATTATTTCTTGTGCTTCTGATTTTAGACATTCTGACATGTATAAAGTGGTATCTCATTGTGGTTCTAATTTGCATCTCCCTGATGACTACTCTGTTATAATAAAGCTAGTAGCTTAAAGATAGTAGCAAACCTCATGACTGTGCTTACAGATAATGAGTAAGTAACTCGCTTGACTGAATTCCGGAGATGTGTTAAATATATAGTCATTTGGTAACCTGTATGTTAAAGAAAGAACAAATGCAATGTATGATGGAAAAAATGAAGATTCTACTGAGAGATAGAAAAGCATGGAAGGACCAAGTCATAATCGTTACTAATAGCTGACAGCTATGTCATTTTCCTAAGCCAACCAACTATCCATTAGTGAGAATAGTTCCATTCTGGCCCTGCCAGAAAATGCAGATAAAATCCATGACTATTCAGCAGACTTACTGGTGGCTGTAGTCAGGCACACTTACTATGGCTGTAGTCAGGCACACTTTTTTACCGTGTGTCTCTCTGATAGAAGAAGTATGTGCTATTAGCCTAGGGACCCCTTTCTGTTTGTGGCCTTCCTTGCTTGGACATCAACTTTGGTCTTATAACCACGCTATCAATGGTGAAGACTGTTGAAGTAGAGAGAGAGGGAAGGAGAGGCAGAAAGAGACAGGACCATTACCTAACCCAAGATTCAGGTAGTATGGTCCTTCTTCCACTGTTCCCTGTTCTAAGGATGTGTGCCTACCCCACCTCTTTCCCCTTGCTTCTCATTGTGTGCTTTCAGTTTTAATAAACTGTGTGATCTGCACATCTTAGTTTGGTCCCTGAGCCTTTCTGTTCTGTGGCCTCTGGGAAAGCCTATGTGGAGGCTGCTGTTGAATCAAGGTCATATCCCACAAAACAATATCCCAGTGACCTCCTTTCCAACTACATGGACAGAAAGTGAGCGATTCCGTCAAACTGCCATCAGATGGACAAAGCCCCTGACCTGAGATCTATGACAATAACAGGATATAAACACTTTGAACTCAAGTCTCTGAAGGCTTCTTATGGAGGATAAATAAGAGTTTCAAAAATTCAATCAGAATTTCTCTCAAAAATGCTCACTTATTTTCAGATTGTAAAATCACCAATGGCATGCTCAGATGTTTCAGTAAACAGAACGATAACATGTTTTTTAAGATTTTATTTATTTATTTGACAGAGAGAGACACAGCGAGAGAGGGAACGCAACAGAGAGAGTGGGAGAGGGAGAAGCAGGCTCCCCGCAGAGCAGGGAACCCGATGCAGGGCTCCATCCTAGGACCCCAGGATCATGACCAGAGCTGAAGGCAGATGCTTAATGACTGAGCCACCCAGGCGCCCCGGATAACATTTTTCTGTTTACAGCACATTAACTTTTGCAAAGGATTTTAAGATACCTGCCATGTTTCACCTTTCATCTTTGCATTCTTTTGAGCTTGCTCAATAATGTGAAAGATTATGGGTTTGCTGTCAGAATCAAAATGCGGCTGATAGTTTGTTCATTTATCTGATCCCAATTTTTTCTTGTTTATCTTCTCCTGATTTTCTCACTAGGATTTAATAGCTTATAAAATGTTGGATTCTTTGAAAAAATTGTTTATTCTGAAAGCTTTCAAACTTAGAGAAAATAATATTATGAACCCATATATCCAAAATCTAGTCCATGATTAATACTTTACCATATTCCCTCGTTGTTTTTTGACTGAAACATTTTAAAATAAATGACAGACTTCATGATATTTCATTCCAAAAGGCTTGTTTACATCTCTAAAGATGACAGGCTCCTACATAACCACAATAATATTATAGCACTTAACAAAAACTAATTATTATTTTCTAATATCATCTAATAAATGGTCTATGGTCACATTTTTTTTCCAGTTGTCCCCAAAATGTCTTCTACATCTGGTTTGTTTAAACAAGGATTATACATTCTACTTATTTGTGTGAATCTCTGAAGTCTTTTAATCTACAATAGCTGCCACACTCTCTTTTTCCATGACACTGACTTGTTAAAAAACTACAGGGTCACTTATCCTTAGAATGCCCCACCTTCTGGAAGTATGTTTTTTTTCACGGTGATTTGATTAATTTGTTCTCCTAGCCTCTACATTTCATGAAAACTAGAAATAAGATCTATAGGTCTGATTATTTTTGAGTTAAATATTTTGTTGCAAGAATTCACCATATGTGTGCTATAAACTTTTTATTGTATCACATCAGGAGGCTCATAGGTCTGGTTCTAACCTTTATGTTTCCTGTTTTCCCAAAGTTAATTGTTGGCTGTTGAAATATTCATTTCATGTGTGTTGGTCCCATGCTGAAGAAAATGGCCGTCAGTGAAACAGATCATTATTTTGATAGGGATCAAATTGTTTTTGTCATTAACTGAACTAACCATTTAGTGGATATTAACCATATCATATAAGTGCTACACATTGGCATCTATTTTGGAACAGGTACACCTTTCACATGGTTTTATAAAAGGAAGCATTTCTCAATTCAAATAAAATGTAATTGTTGGGGGAAAATACAGTTGAAGCTTTCATAAAAGGAAATTCCTTCTATAACATGGTGAGCATATTCATTAAAGGACATGGCTTTCTCCCTAACTGCCTGGGTCAGTTTGCATATACTGACCTTACATAAGGTAGGGTTTTTTGGGTATTTTTTGAAGGTTAGGACTCATGAGAAATATCCCAAAAATGCCTGCCTTGCCTACTAAAGTTACTTAATAGATTCACTAGGAAGAGTTTCCCATTTATTACTTTTGGCGTTTTATTGAAAAACGTCTTTCATCAACAAATGTGTTTGCTATGCCAGCAAGCCGAATCTCAGAAGAAATATTGTTCTTCCCTCTGTTCATTTTCCCCAGTTTATTCTGGCCTTCTAAATTAGTTTCTGGTTTCTCTGGATTCCACACCAACTCTGGAGTTGGATTTCAGTTGGAGGTTAAAATTTTAAACACATGTAATTTGGGAATGGTGATGCTTGGTATAAACCTTTTGGAGCAATTGCCAACCCATTGCCTCCTCTTCCTCAAGAAACCATTCCTCTATTCCCACACCCCTCTCCCCTTGCACAGTTATTTGATCCCCCTAGAGCAAATCACTTAGCTAGAACCATATAAAGCCAAAGCCCAGAAGGAATGAGAAGCTTGAAGCGGAAATTGCTGGATTAAAAAAAGGAGAGAACTACAGATTCAACAAGAGCCCATAAGGGCCCCAAGAGACAGAACCAATTCAGTTTTTCAGGGACAAAATGATCTCATTTCTCAGTGACAAAGAAGAGAGTCATTCTCTCACAGATTCTCAGTTCCTTGTACCAGTTCCCTTGAGATGTGGCAGTTTCCCCCCCACCTTAGTATTTCTATATATTTACAAGGATGCATCACCTGAGCTTTACCTTGGCCAATGGCAGATTGTTTTCTTTTGCTTCCAACCAGAGAGATGTGCAATGTCATATAGGTAGATATCATCTCTTGGTTTTCTAATCTAGAAAATGTTGGCAAATACAAAGACCACCTTCTTATTCTTTGCAGACCTTCTTCTTTTTTTAAACAGCACTTTCATTTCTTTTTTTTTTTTAAGATTTTATTTATTTGTTTGTCAGAGAGAGAGAGGCAGAGTGGCAGGAAGAAGCAGAGAGAGAGAAGCAGGCTCCCCCCTGATGTGGGACTCGATTCCAAGACTCTGGGATCATAACCTGAGCCGAAGGCAGCGGCCTAACTGATTGAACCACCCAGGCATCCCAGAACTCCTTTGATAAACCTGATTTTTTTTTAAAGTAGGCTCCACATCTACATGCAGCATGGAGCCCAATATAGGACTTGAACTCATGACCCTGAGATCAAAACCCAAGCGGAGATCAAGAGTGAGACACTTAACTGACTAAACCACCCAGGCATCCCAATAGGACTGAAAGTTTTTAGCTTTGCATGAGAAGAGTTGTATCTTCAGAATTTTTTAAAATTATTTTTATTAACATATATTATTTGCCCTGGGGTGCAAGTCTGTGAATCCAGAATTTTTTTTTTTTTAAATAACGGGAATTGCTGTACTTCTCCATAGAATTTGGCTTAGCTTTATTTTGTGGTTGACCCTGAGCCATGAAGCTGATCAAGCTTCACTTTTTCATTTTCATGACTTAGAAAGCTTAAAAAAAAAATGTGAAACCCGTAGAGAGAAATTGAATCACTATGTTGTATACCTGAAACTAATGTAACATTGTGTTGACTATATTCAAATTTTTAAAAAATTGTTTTTAATTGAAACCCACTTAGAGCAATAGCTTAAGAGTTTGTAATATGTAATTTTCCATTGAGCTCATCCTGAATTGATTTTTCAAAATTATTTCTGTTCTTTTTCTTTCTTCCTCTCTTTCTCACCTCAATCTTAGTAATCTTGTCTTATTTTATAAACCTTTTCAACAAATATAAATCAATGAATTAATATCACAACCAGTAAGCTGAGCACATGGATGTATGCATCAAAGATGTTCCATAAATACCTGTTAAGTCTTGTTTCGGTTACAGTCATAAATACTCTTCTGAATGAAGTAAGCAATGACTACCTAATAGAAGGCTTTTGGGGCCTTAAATTAAATGTTCTGCTTAAAAGACTTGTGATCATGATATCTATCTATCTATCTATCTATCTATCTACCTTTGTATCTATCATCTACCATGTAGATGCCATTTTCATAATTTTCTAATACTCGCTATATTAATTTTGATACATAGACACTTATTAACTAACTATATATAAATATAATGCTCTCTTTACAATTTTTCCCTTTCCCATTTCATGAAATGGTTTTATTCAAAGCCTTTATATGCATCTTCAGCATCACTTATTAACATTACTTGTCCTATCATAAAAGTATTCTTTGAAAATTTATGTTTTGGAAGTTTTCCAACATACTCAAAAGAGAAGCTTATAACCTTTCATGTACCTATTGTCTGGCTTCAACAATTATCAACATATGGACAACTTTATTTCATTTGTATTTCTACCCGTTTCCCTTACCTGAAATAAAAGCCCTATAAAATCCAATTTGAATTGGGTGAACCTATAATGTATTTTATCTTAAAAATGTTAGGTCGAGGGGTGCCTGGCCAGTTCAGTCAATAGAGTCCATGACTCTTGATCTTGGGGTCATGAATTCAAGCCCCACATTGGGTGGGGAGCCTACTTAAAAAATGTTAGGACAAGCAACATGAGACTGCTGATCTATCATTTTTGGATTTATAGAAAATGCCATTTCATTGGGTTCAAACCACATGGTTTCTATGATTCCTTTTCACTCTGTCCAAAAAAGGCAGAAAGAATGTTCAATCTAATAGCAGTGAGTATTTCTGCTACCAGAATTGGGGTCTCTAAATATCATTTCTCATTAAAAGGAACAAGGATTCTTCAGAAAAATGTCTAATTTTAGCCCCGGGGTAAAAAATGGGAGATAAACTTGGAATTATTTTGTCATACTGTTGGGTCCCCAATGTTGGGTCCCCCAATAATGGGTCCATGGTCAAAGGAGTGAGACTGATACAAAGTGAAGGTCAAGCAAAGCTTTATTTCGTGCCAAGCATGGAGAATCAAACTAACCCACCAGGGACGTCTCTTGCAAAGAGGCGACCCCTCCCTGCCTCCCAGACTAACTTTTATAGAGCAAAGGCCATGTGGTTGGGCCTGGCAACGCACAGGTGGCCAATGAGATTATAACACACAGAGAAAGCTGCACCGTCATGGTAGTTCCCACACGAGTGGCCAATTGAATTACAATTCACTCCATAGTAGCTATTTGAATTAGCCTATCACCAGAATTGGCGCCCAAAAGGCATCCAAAAGGCGGGGCCCACACTCCTTGGTAGCTAGTGAGACAGTATGCACGCTCTACTGATTGGATGTCTCCACCTGACCTGACTCATCCCTGCATTTGGGGCGTTATCTCCACCTGACCTGACCCGCCCTTGTATTTGGGCTTTGTTACCTGGGACTGGTTTCCCGGACTTGCTTTTAAATAAGTTCCCTTGTGGGGAGGGCAGGGTCAATTTAAGTTTTATTGCATAAACAACAAAATGCCTGTTCAAGCAAGGTGGGGCTGCTCTGGCTAAATAGGCCTAAAGCAAGGATGTTGACAAAGCCTATCAGGTTAAGGGACTCTGGAGCCAATCTGATGATTTTGATGATTTTTTCACACATATGAAGTCAAGAGCATTTCCTCTTCACATTTTTAGGACTATGGCAGGGTAGGAGATTTGATTTGACCTGGTTAATCAATAATAGCCTTTGTTGGTGATTTTCTCTTTCTCATTCTCTAGGAGAGCTACCTTTCTCTAGAGGATTGGTGAGTGACATTTCATTGATGAACTTTCTTTCAAAACATTCAACACTTAACTCCAGAGAAGGTCAGTGGGTTAGAGAAGGTTGTAATTTACATTTCTTGTCGAAGTAGAAACATGTCTATATGACTATGGATGTGTTTAACTGGAGTTATCCATATGAAGAGATAAAGGTCCTTTAGTTTGGGGAAAAACTAAAATAAAACTGGATAGGTATCATTATCACAAATGACTGCCAAATGCCTCAGGACACCGGGAAGCTATTTGTGATTCTAGTAATTACTATAAGGGGAATTTAACAAATCCTTCTAAGATACTATCAAGCCCTTCAAAAGGAACTGAATAAGTCTGACTTTAATTGAAAATATAGATAAAAATATTAGAAATGTGTGTGGATGCTCCTACCACACCAGATTCCTAGCCTTTGTATAGCTGAGAAGCTGGTGAAACAAAAAAACGTAGGGATGAATCCTGAGTTTCTCATAGGCCACTTCTGGTAAGCAGATGCAGAAAAATGGATAAGGTTATTGGAAGCCCTTATCCATTCTTGCCAGCTGGGGTTTTCTACACTGGACATGGGACAAATTCTCTGGATATGAGAACGAATAAGCAGTGGAGGCTTTTGCAATGTGAAATGCTTTCTCTTAGGGAAGGCTGAAACTGCCGGGCTGAGAGGTGTGGACAGAATTAAACTGGCAATAAACCTCTTTCTTTGATAGAACTAAAAATTGACCATGTTTTCCAATCCCCCCCCCGCCCCACACTGTGCGAATAGATCTTTGATTACTTTAGACTATGCCCTATATTTTCCTCTCCATACAATCAACTCTCTGTTAATGCTACCTTCTAACTATTTTTACTACATCATTTTCCCCATTGTTGATCCTACTATCCAGAAAAACCATATCAATTCACCTGGCTTATCCTGATAACCTCCCAATCCTTGCCTCTTCCATTCCTTCCATTTTCACCCTTCTCCACAGCTTTAATTTTTTCTTCTTGGGAAACAAATCTGATCATGTCATTCTCTTATTCCAGTGCTAAATTAGGATGGTTCAAACACCAAAATATGGTTTTAAAATGCCTCCCCACAATTTAAATTCCTAACTTTTCCAGCTTTAATTCCTGCCGTGTCCTTTCCCCCAGTCTTTCATCTCCAACCAGGATTCTCCTGGAAATATTTCCTAACTCTGATGATTATTAGTGCCTAAATCAGTATAACAAAAGACAACGGTATTTCACATTTTACTGTAACTGCACACCCTCAGGGTAAAATTAAAAATCCAAACTCCCAAACAGAGTTAAGGTCAAAAGAATACCCCAAACGTCGTTCTTTCCAGATCTTTGTAGAGGACTAAGATTTATGACGGACTTTAATAAAATGAAGACATCAGGTTACTACAGGTAAATGGCATAAACATTCAAGATACATGAGAACAGAGCACCTGGGTGGCTCAGTTCGTTAAACCACTGCTTTTGGCTCAGGTCATGATCCTGGGATCGAGTCCCACATCAGACTCTCTGTAGGGAGTCTGCTTTTCCCTCTGATCTTCTCCTCTCTCATGCTCTCTCTTACTCTCTCTTCTCCCTTCTCTCAAATAAATAAATAAAATCTTTAAAAAAGAATAATACACGAGACCAGTCTTTTCCCCTTTCACACTCTGAACTTGCTTGCCACAAAATAATTGCACCAGCTGTTTCCTCCCCCTGAGTTTTCCTCCCCACACTTAATAACTTTCTGTCAAAGTCTCACTCTTCAAGACCAAGTTTCAGTTCCACCTATTCCAAGATCATCAGCAAAATTTGTACTGTCATTCTTAACGGTCCCTTGGCATTTTGTTTGCACCAATGCACCATTCTGCTTTGTTTTACTTTTCTGCCTTTTTAAATTAATCTGCCTAGTATATGGAGAATATTTAGAAAACAGTTCTTATCTTGTGTTCCCTGCAGTACCCATCACAGTGGTTTATACACTGTAGGCAATGATAAATGTGTTAAATCAAGTTGACTGCACTGAAAAGAAAGGAGAAAAGCAAGACATATTTTGCTTACCTGCCCAATTTATCCAGACCCACTTTCCATGTTGATCCCATGTGAGTGACTGCTGGTAGGAAATTGTTTTTTTGTCTTTTTCTGTCTTTGTACAGATACCTCATTGCTGCCTCAATGTTAATAACTCATAAAATGTGAGGCACATTAGATTAGTCTTTTGGAGGCATCTACCCTGAATGGTTCCTGTTCTTAAAATTGTTGTGTAGAATCAAAAGTAGTTGGGAAGTAGAAAGTGATTGTTATCCAGGTATTTATCATTGATCTCTAGACACACCCTGCAAGATCATTAAGTACATGGGCTTTTTAGGGTTGAGTTCTGGCTCTGTCCCTGACTATCTGGGTGACCTTGATTACATTATTTAACCTCTCTAGAAGGTTAATTATCCTGAAAAGAGATGGAATTTAGGGTACAGGATGTTTATTTAGGAGAAGCGTGGGATCAACATCTGTGGAAGGAATGCAGCAGAAGCAATAACGGGCAGAAAGAGATCTACTTGCAATGCAAACCCAGCAGAAGCTTCCACCAATCTCTTGAGGGACTACAGAGCTAGAATGATCCTATAGGGTTGACTCAGATTGGATCAAGATGTCAGGCCTTTATGGTCCCACACAGTGGTTGGAAGTGGGTAAATATTTAACAACTGGCTCTCTGGGTGGGGGTTGGGGGTGGGAACAAATGACCAATCTGTAGTGTTTGTTGATTTACATAATGTAAATATTCCCATCCATGCCTATTTCAAGCTATCAACATGATGTCATTGTACTTGGTATTGAGAAGAGTTGTGTATGATGGTCTCTAGTAGTATATGCAGGCTCTAGCACACATTGAAGCTGTATGACCTTGGATAAGGAATTTATCTGTGAAGTTCGGAAAAATGTGGGTAAGGGGCTATTTCCACTTCCTGTCTAAGCTTCAGCGTCTCTATATCTCTTCCCTTATAGTGAAGCTCAAGTTTAATTCCTCCACAGGTCTAACATTCCCTACAAGTTCTAGCCAAAAGTGTCTTTCAAAGGACATTTAAAACACAGACTAGCTGTTTCCTGACCCAGAGGTGGGATTTAGAAGATCCTGGGTCTTAAAACAGTTTGAGCTGTTCTTCCCATAAGGGGACATGTAAATAAAAAATACTTTGCTATCCTTGTCTCCTACTAAAGCAAGAACAAAGCGGACATTGAAATCTCATAGAACTTCCTACCACACTGGCTTACAGTGATTTTTAGTTCTCCTCACTATCTTCTGAAATCTACTTATTTTCCATCTCTGACTACAACAGTGAATCCCAATGTCTTTAGCAGAGTTACTACACGTAGTAAAAAGAAAAAAAAGAGTGGGGAGGTGACCTCAAATTCCATACCTTCTTCTCCAGGACTCTAATACATTTTTTTCTCTCTGATTAGATACTCTGTCACAAGAATTTCCCTTGAGGGCCAATGCCAAGCACAGAAAGCAATTCAGGAGTGGTAGGGAGTCATACTTTTTGCCCTTACTGAAGTAGAGGCAGAAGTGCATGCTATTGGGAACTTTCAGTGACTGGGTTCCCCTGGGAAGTTCATAGTGACTAAGGGTCATGCTTTATAGTCCCAGGGACAACTGGTATCTGGACCCAATGTAGGTAAAAAACATTTTACTTTTTCATATACCTGCTGTCCCCCAGTGGAAAATAGATGACTAAATTAAAATATTTGACAATGGCTAAGTTTAACAGTTTCCAGAATTCTTTCAACAAAGAATTCTTTGTGGACATGTTCAGAAAAGTATAACTGTATAAAGAATCCTCATCTTGGGGGTGCCTAGGTGGCCCAGTTGTTAAGCATCTGTCTTTGGCTAACGTCATGATCCCAGAGTCCTGGGATCGAGCCCAACATCAGGAAGCCTGCTTCTCCCTTTCTAGCTCCCCTCTGCTTGTGTTCCCTCTCTCACTGTCTCTTTCTCTGTGTCAAACAAATAAAATCTTTTTTTTTAAAGATTTTATTTATTTGACAGAGAGATCACAAGTAGGCAGAGAGGCAGGAGTGGGGGGAAGCAGGCTTCTTGCTGAGCAGAGAGCCCGATGCGGGGCTCAATCCCAGGATCCTGGGATCATGACTTGAGCCGAAGGCAGAGGCTTTAACCCACTGAGCCACCCAGGCGCCCCCGAACAAATAAAATCTTTTAAAAAAAAATCCCTTGAATCTATAAAACTAAAACAAAAGTCAATATTCTTGGACTGTGAACCAAGACCCATGGAAGAAGACCAAATACATCTGGCAAATATATTTTGGTCATCGAATAACCAAATAAATATTTCTTATAAATCATAATATCACAGTTACATTTCCAAAAAATAAATAAAGAGCTTCTACTAAAGTAAACAACAGAAAACAAAACAAAACAAAAACAAGTAAATATTTTTGGGTAGTAAACTTGAATGGAAACATCATACCCACATGTGGTCCGTGACATTCAAAGCCAATACCAATATGATGATTCCCTGCTCCAAAGCATCTCTGTTCCTCTTTGAAATAAAATGAATGGAATAAAATGTTAAAACAAAAAAAAGTCCTTAAAGATATTTTATAGATAATAAACTGAGGTTTAGAGAGGTTAAATTACTTTTCTAAGTGTATTTTACTTCCAAAAACTCATGGCAATCCTTGTGTATCTCAGAGCTAATTACTGTTCCTTACCTCAAAAATTACTTTTTCAGAAAAACTTGGAAAGAATGGGAAAGTTTTGACTTTATAGCTGCCCTCATGCTAGTAGCAAGACAAAAGAGACCTTTATTTGTAGTTCTCAAGATTCAGGTTTCACACCACTAGCTGAGAAAAAAAAAATTCTTAGTAGCCAGCAATTGGAAGCAACCCAAATATCTATCAGCAGAACAATGGATACACACACTGGTGTATTCATCTGATGAAATATTGCTCAACAGTGAAAATGAACAAACTACTCATAAATACAACAACATGAATGGATCTTACATGCATGTCAAACAAATGAACTAGACGGCAAAGAGTGAGTACACATTGTTTCACTTGTGTGAAGTTCTAAAAGTTAAAACTAATCTATGGTGATACAAATCAGATTAATGTTGGTCTATTGGGAGAATTTTCTCAGGTAATAAAAAATGTCCTATATATAGTTTGGGGTTTTAATTTTACAGATATATACAATTGTCAAAACTCATGAAAACTAGAGATCTGTGCAGCATGTATATGTGTTTGTGTGTGTGTCTCTTTTAAATATATATAAAGATTGAACAGAACCATGCAAATGTTCAGAAGAAGCTTTCAGTCATTTCACATTATATCCACTTTGATGGGGAAAAAAAACCCAGGAAAACCAATTTATAGTTGAGTAATTTCCTGCTTCTAATCCTTGCTTTCAACCTTTTTTTCCCCCTTGTTTTCAACCTCTTGTCTCTCCATTTTATCTCCATATGTGCTTTTAGAATTTCAATGGCTTTCCAATAAAGACATTGTTTCTATCATGTGAATCAACAGATTTTTGTATATTTCCTTATTCCTCTAAAAGTAAAGAGTATTTTAGGATGTTTATTTTTATATTCCCCCCCCCCCCCTCACATGTATCTATTAGAAATGTTTTTAGCTACAAGTAATAGACAACTTGACTGAAATGGCTTAAAGCATAAACAAAGTTTTGTTTATTTAATAAAAAGCCTTGGGGTGGGTGGATGCAGAGGTGGGCCAGCATTTTAATGATTCTGGGGACCCAAGTTCTTTCCACCCTTCTGTTGTTAACAGAATGGTGGTTTTCAACCTCAAGCTTGCTGTTTCTCCTGGAGTGGGTCACATTGCTACCCGAGGCAGGGCTTCCTTAGCAAGAAAGGTGAAATGGCCTTTGGGTGGGCAGCCACTAACATATGCCTTAAATTTAATGCCGTATTTTCAAGAAAATTTAAGCCATTCCCATCTACCATATGCAGAAGAAAAATGTTGTCAACAATGATCTCATTGTAGCTACTCCACTGAACGCTGCTATAATTATAATTAGAGTGAGCATAGTTGCTGACATATTTCTAACCCATGAAGGTTTCCTTATGAAATTTCAGTCTAAATCACAGCTCATATGCTATTTCCTGTTTGTTTTTTCTCCTCGCCAATCTTTTCCAAATATTGCTTGGCTGAACTTCTGCATTTGTCTTCTAGATAACTTGAGAATTAGCTTGCCTCATTCTGTTTTCTTAAATTCCTGTAGGTATTTTGATTGGAAGGGCATTGCATTTCCAAATTAGTATTGGTAAAATTGAAAACTGATTTCACTCATATGTGTAATTTAAGAAACAAAACAGATGAACATGGGGAAGGGAAGGAAAAATAAAACAAGATAAAAACAGAGAGGAAAGCAAACCATAAGAGGCTCTTAACTCTAGAGAACACACTGAGAGGTTGCTGGAGGGGAGGTGGGTGGGAAGATGGGGTAACTGAGTGACAGACATGAAGAAGGGCACTTGATGGAATGAGCACTGGGTGTTATATACAACTGATGAACCACTAAATTCTACCCCTGAAATTAATAACACATTATATGTTAACTAACATGAATTTAAATAAAATTTAAAAAAAGAAAATTGCATATAGTTTTGGAAGTACTAGGTGAAAGCTTTTCCTCTGCGGTTTGATGGATCTCCTTATAAAGCAAGAACCTGGAAGGGGCTGACATTGTATGGGAGCAGGGTGACAGGGGATTGACAAAGATCAAGTGGCTGTAACATTTCAAATCAGTGGAAATATAAAGAAGACTGGAATCATAATATGTATTTATCAGCAAAAGTATAAAGAAAGAGCCAGGAGATGACCTGGCATTACATTTCCCACTGTTCATAGTGACTCCTTAATTGGGAGTTTCCAAAATAAAATAGGAGTAATGAGATAGAGCCCCAAAGGAACATTATTTGCCATTACAGGAACATTATTATGCTACTAACACTGATCTTCAATAAACTCTCTATTCAGACATCACAGGAAAGCACATGGTAACAAAAGTGAAGTCTTGCATCAGCCATAAGAGATGTGTTCTCCTTAGCAATTGATCAGCATTCTGCTCCAGTAAGTCCCAAAATAACTCAGCTTTGCTCTGTAGCTGAGATTTACTGTGAGAATTAAGTTAGATATTGTGGAAAGTGCTTGATACATTGCCAGATATACAGTGTGGGCTTAGTAAATGATGGCTATTACTATAAATGGTGAAATATAATGGTAGATAGTATTAGCTCCACTTTATAGATGTAGATAACGAGGCTTAGACCCCTTGAATAGCTTTTTCAGGGTTTTCTGGACAATATACACCTCCTTGACTCCTAAATTATACTATTTTTACTATACTTTGCTGCTTACATTATCTACCAGTATCTTAAGACTCTGGGGAAGCCATTTCTCAAGCTTTTTTTCTTTTTTTTTTGTTGTAAAAGGTGATCATATCAGGGTGACAATTTTTCCCCAAATAAAGATAGTTTGATCAGGACGCTCCTGAGAAAATGAGACAAACTACTTGAATTTGAAAGGTTCCTAAAATGTGGAATCTATGGACATGAAACTCATTATAAATGTCTTCAGTTACATTAGTTTGATTTTCAGATTGTTGTAGAACCATAGGTTGTCAGGCCTTAGAGATCACGTAGTCCATCCCTTTTAAATGATAGAATGATGACATCTGAGCAGGTGAGTAACTTGCCAGCGTTAACACATTGGTAGATGTGGACTAGAATCCAGGCCTCCTGATTTCCTAGGCCAGTCTAGTACTTTGAATTAAATATGAATTAAATGTGAACATGTGAATTGTGCCCATCTATGTATGAAAACCATGAATTTTATAGAAAAATTGGAAATAATTATGCACCTTGTTGCATTTAAAAATTATTTGAAACTTAGGCTTAGGTGTTAAATTTTTTTCTGTTTGTAATTTCTTTTCATATGTCTTTGATACAGACAATTTAACTTGAGAAGATGCTGGTGATGAAAATAAATGAGACAGTAAAGAATATTGAGAATATAGTTTTTCAAGGTTACTTAAATTGTAATTTATATTTTTAATATATTAAAATATAATTTTAATAAGTATTATAATAAATGTCATTGCAAAAAATTAAAACAATGCAGAAGGACACAGAGCAAAGCCTTCCTGCATTCCTACTCTATTCCTCATTACTAGCGACTTAGAACAGTTAGGTGGATATTTTTCCAGTTTTTTAGTAAGCTGATTCACATGTATGAGATTTAGATATTTAGCTTGGCAGATTAGATATCTGAATCATTTTTTACTTGTTTCTTGGTTTTTTTTTAAGATTTTACTTATTTATTTGAGAGAGTGAGCAAGCGAGAGAGAAAGAAGAGAGAACACTAGTGGCGGGGAGAGGCAGAGGGAGAGGGAGAAGCAGACTTCCCCCTCAGCAGGGCGCCCGATGCGGGGCTTGATCTTAGGATTCTGGGATCATGACCTGAGCTGAAGGCAGATGCTTAACTGACTGAGCCACCCAGTCACCCCTACTTGTTGCTTCAAAAGCAGTATGTCTACGTGAACTTTCTGTGTCAGTACAAACAGATGAACTTCATTTTTTTTTAACTGCTGTATATATACAATTGCATGAATATTCCAAAATTTATTTGATTATTCCCTTATTGATGATCATTTAGGTGGTTTCTAATTTTGCACAATTATTATTAACCAAAACTGCTGCAATTAATTTCTGTCTGTATGCTTCTTTGAAGCACCTTAATGTGTTTATATACTGCTGAATTATCCCTCAAGATTATTTTGCCAATTCACACAAAATGTCAGTAGTATATGAGGAAGTCTGATTCCCTAAAACTGTGGTAAGTCTTGATGTTACTAATCCTTAGCTTTTACCTGATGGCCAAATAGTGATATTTCTTGCTTCTATTTAAATGTATGTAATTCATAGTTATGTTAGTACAATATTTATATTTCTTTTTTCATCTCCTACTTCTGTGTACTGTGTTTTTGTGTTATTTTATACAATATCTTTATATGTTCTTGATATTAATCCTTTACATGTAACAAATATCTTCTTACAAGTATTTGTTTCTGGGGGGAAATGGCACTTCAAGTTTCCTATGATAAAAGCAGTCATTCTTTTCCTTTTTTACATCTATATCATTCCCACTTAAAAATTATAAAAATACACTTTCACTTTTATGCCTTGGTTTTTTTTAGGTTTAGCTTTTTTATCCATCTTAAATTTATTGTATTTCTAGTCTTTTTAAATTTAAGTATAATTAACATTCAGTGTTATAGGAGTTTCAGATGTACAATATAATGACTCAACACTTCTATGCATTTCTTAGTCCTCATCAAAATAAGCATACTCTTAATCCTCTTTATTTCACTAATCCCCCAGCCTACCTCTCCTCTGGTAACTACCAGTCTGTTCTCTGTATTTAAGACTATTTTTTTGTCTCTTTTTTCTTTAGTTGCTCATTTGTTTTGTTTCTTAAATTCCACATATGAGTGAAATCATATGGTATTTGTCTTTCTCTGACATTTCACTTAACATTATACCCTCCAGGTCCATGCATGTTATTGCAAATGGTCAGATTTCATTTCTTAATGGCTGAATAATATTCCACTGTATATCTATATCCCATCTTCTTTAGCCATTCATCTATCTGTGGACACTGGGGTTGATTCCATATCACAGCTATTGTAAGTAATGTTACAGTAAACATACAGGACCTAAATATGAGACACGAAGCCATAAAATTCCTAGAAGAAGTCAGGGACAGTAATTTCTCTGACATTGGCCATAGAAACGTTTTTCTAAATACATCTCCTCAGGCAAAGGAAACAAGAACAAAATTAAACTATTGGGACTAGAGCAAAATAAAAAGCTTTTGCACAACAAAAGGAAATTATCAACCAAACAGGCAACTGAATCAGAGAAGATATTTGTAAATGGAATGTCCAAAAAGGAGTTAATATTCAAAGTATATAAAGAATTTATATAGCTGGACACCAAAAAACCCCAAATAATCTGATTAAAAATGGACAGCGGACCTGAATAGACATTTTTCCAAAAAAGACATGCAGATGGATAACAGGCCTATGTTATGATGCTCAATATTATTAATCATCAGGGAAATGCAAATTAAAACCACAATGAGATATTACTTAATACCTGTTGGAATGGCTAAAATCAAAAACATAAGAAATACCAAGTGCTGGCAAGGATGTGAAGATAAAGGAATCCTCATGCACTGTTGGTAGGAAGGCAAACTGGTGCAGCCACTATGGAACACAATATAGACGATCCTCAAAAAATTAAAAATAGAATTACCATGTGATCCAGTAATTGCTCTACTGGGTATTTACCCAAAGAAAATGAAAACAGTAATTTGAAAAGATATAGGCACCCCTATGTTTATTGAATTTATTCTTGGCATATATAAATGTGGAGGATTATGTGGTTTAGTTAATAATTTAGTTTAGGAATTATGATGCAAAGCAATAAGCATTCAGGAAAGAAGAACTCAATTGCCAAAACATGGAAATAAAAAAACTTTCTCATTTTCCACAGTCAGAGGGTCTGTCTTCATTTATTGGGGACATAAGTCTGTCCACATTTCATATGAGGATTTATATGTTTGCACATCTTTTTCCAATCTGTTTATATTCTCCATTTCCCAACTTTTATGTTAATTTGTATTTAGCATATTTTAGCTTTTAGTTGATTCTTTCCTGTATTTTATTGAGTTGTCAACTTCTCTTTGTTCATTGTTCCCCTCAAAACATCCTTTTTCTATATTTCAAATGAAATTTTAATGAACATAAAAATATGTCTAAATCTAACTTTATGTACATTATTTTATATTTAAATATGAACATGCATAGTTAACTATTAGCTGTGACTTCTATCTACATATGACAAAATCTTAGCATACTTTCACTTTCTCTCCTCCATATATCCTCTCAAAACACACACACACACACACACACACACACACACACACACACACTCTTCTCATATTCAGTTGAGATTCTTTGAAGTTTTCAATCTAGACTTAATATTAAATTTTGTGACATAATGCATCAGCAAATATTTAAACAGGAGTAAAATTTTGCCACTGTCCTTGGCAATATGAAAAATAAATCTCAGACAAGGAAGATATTGATCTCAAGAAAAGGTAGAGATAGAGTAGATCTTTTTTTTTTTTTTTTTTTGTCAGAGAGAGCGAGCACAGGCAGACAGAGTGGCAGGCAGAGGCAGAGGGAGAAGCAGGCTTCCTGCTGAGCAAGGAGCCTAATGTGGGACTTGATCCCAGGATGCTGGGATCATGACCTGAGCCAAAGGCAGCCGCTTAACCAACTGAGCCACCCAGGCATCCCAGATCTCTTTAAAGAAGTTTTTTGAATAGCAAACTTTCTAACTCCTTGAATGTCCAAAACACTCTTTATCTTCATACTTGAAAAAATAATTTGTGCATGCATATACATATATGTAAGTATATGCTCTATAAGTATGCACACATTTGTGCATGTATACACATGTACAAGAATATTCATAGCCAAAAAGAGAAAGCAATCCAAGTGTCCATCGACTGATGACTATGAACAAAATTTGGTATATCCATACAATGGAATATTATTTGGTCATAAATAAAAATGATTTACTGAAATGTGTTCCAATATGGATAGACCCTAAAAACATCATGTTAAGTGAGAGGTGCCAGGCACAAATGGCCATGTATTGTAATCTATTCATATTAAATGTCTGGAATAAGCAAATCCATTCAGACAAAGTTGATCAGTAGTTTCCAGGGGATAGAGGGGATGTGGAATTGGGAGGCATCTCAATGCTTTATTCTGTGGAGCCATAAATGTTTTAGACTTAAGTACTGGTGATAGTTCCACAAATTTGTGAATGTGCTAAAAATCACTGAATTGTGCAGTTTTAAATGTTTAAAATAGTGAATTTTATGTTATGAGATTTTTATCACAAAAAAACTTTAAAAATTGCAAAATCAGCATAACATAAGTAAACATTTAGTAATCTCTCCACTCCCTCCATTCTCCTGCTTTTTGAGCTTGGAAACTAATGTACATAGCCTGTTGTGAGTCTATTCACTTTTTTTTTATCCTGTCCACTCAAATATAAGCATGTACATACATGTGCATCTTTATATGTGTAAATGCATAGTTTTCATTTTTTATTTGTTTTAACACTGATGCACCATGTGCATTATATTACAGCTCAGGGGCATCCTTGAAGTCAGTAAGTATGGCCCCATCTCATTCTTTTTTGGTAGCTGCATAATATCCCCTAGTGTGCACATTAGCGTTCTTCAGAGAAACAGAACCAGTAGTGTATGTGTGTGTGTGTTTGTGTGTGTGTGTGTATAAAGAGATTTTATTATAAGGAGTCAGCTTATACAATTACGGAGGCTGACATGTTTCAAGGTCTGCATTTGTCAAGTTGGAAACCCAGGAGAGCCAATAGTGTAGCTCTGTTCTACGTCTTAAGGCCTAAGCTCCCAGAGAGCTGGTGTTATAAGTTCCAGTCTGAGTGTACGTTTCAAATCCGTTACAGGTTTTAAACATAGGAAAAGCCAGTGTTTCAGTATGGCCTAAAGTCAAGAAACAATCTATGTCCCAGTTCAAAGGCAGTCAGGGTCAGGCAGGAGGAGTTCCCTCTCACCAAGCCTTTTTGTTCTATTCAGGCCTTCAATAATTGGATAAGGTCCATCCACATTAGGAAGAGCAATCTGCTTTAGTCAAAGTGTATTGACTAATGTTAATCTCATTTAGGATCAGCCTCACAGATATACCCTGAATATTTGAGCAAATATCTGGGGATCCCATGGCCTAGTCAAGTGGACATAAAATTGATGATCATACCATGGGTATACTGCTACAGTTCATTCAACTGTTCAATACTGTGGGCATTCCAGTTCTTTGTAGGTTCTTCACTACCACAACCTTAGTGCAGGAAAACACACACACACACACACACACACACACACACACATACACGTGTATATTAACATGTGTATGTGTGAACATAAAGCAAACTTTTGCTTTACTTCCGTAGAATAAAGTCTGAAACTTCAGGATTGCTAAGTCAGGGATATGTACATTAAAAAAAAAAAAAAACTTAAATAGATATCGACAGATTAGTTTCCAAAATTGTTGTAGCAATTCCCACATCCATAAAACACTATTTTATGTTTAAAGACCTAAGTCATTGTTGTTTTGACATTCTGATGAGTAAAATTAGATTTAATTTGGGGTTTAATTTGCATTTTCAAGGGTGCATTTACAGTGAATTTGCCATACTTTTTGCTTTTTGTTTTATAATGTCTTTAAATTCCTGGGTTTTATTTCCACTATGATTTCTAAATTCCTGTGTTCTTTAGGATAATAATTCTCTCCCACTATAAAATTATGCAAATACTTTTAAAAATTATGCAAATATTCTTCCAATTTTAATATTTTTACTCTTTAAATTTAAATTCTGAATTCATTTGGAATTAATTTTTATATATGGTGTGAGGTTAGGATCTAGCCTTTTCACTCCAGATGGAAAGTCAGTTGTGCAAACACCTTTACTCAGATAAATTTTCCTTATTCTACTAAGTTGGAATAAAACCTTTATCAAGTATAAAGCCTTCACAACTTCATTTGGCTCCATCTATGAACTTTTAATTCTATTTCACTACTCTGTTTATTCCTGTCTCATTTCAGCATGGTTTTCAATATAATAGCTTTATAGTATTTGGTAAGTGGAGTTCCCTAGCCACTACTTTTTTATTTTTAAGATATTATTTTTAAGCAATCTTTACACCCAATGTGGGGCTCCAGCTCACACCACCAAGATCAAAAGTCACATGTTCTACTGACTGAGCCAGCCTTTCACCACCCCCAGCCACTATTTTTACTTTTCATAATTTGCTTGAGCAATTTTTGGCTATTATTTTTCCAGGTAACTTGTGAAATAGCTTTTTTATCATAGTCATATAGAAACAATAGTAATTAGAATTTCAATAATAATCATCATTAAGAGATTATTTACATTTGTATATTGTATGAATACATGTGTCTTCCTTTTCTGTGTTCTTTTACATTCTTCAATATGATTTTATAGATTTCTTCCTGTGGTTTCTATATCTTTCTAGTTAAATGTATTACTAGACAATTTCCATATTGAAATGGTTACTGCCAACATAGATAAAAGATATTGATTATTGTATATATATGTATTTTATCTAGGCTTTCACCAATTATTTTAAATTCATTTCAGTAATTTTAAAGTCTCTTGAGATTTCTGGATATAAGAACTAACTAACTACATCTCTCTATACTTGTCATAGAAATAGTTTCACTTCCTTAATCATAGATGTTTTTCATGTTTAATATTTTGCCATGGGTCGATATTACTTTTTAAATCAAAAATAAAAGTCAGTTCATGAAAAAGGAATTTTAAAGTTGATTTTGGCTAAAAATGAAAATCATTTGCTTTTTCAGAAAAAAATAAATCCAAGGATTAATACAAGAATCGAACTTCCAAATAAATAGAGTCTCTGACACTAATAGGAACCATCACTATTGATTTGACTTACTGATTAGGCTTATATTAGTTAGAGTCAGTTTTCCAGATTTTAATAATTAGGTCATTTAAAATTGAAATAGATAAAAGGAAATGAACAAAGGAAAACAGAAAATACAGACAAACTATTAAATGAATTCTAGTTCGTCTATAATATATGTATTTGTCACACCTACAGAAGAATACTTTAACTTCATATTGCCATTCATTGCCTGGTTTCTTATGATTAATACCATGCATTTGCATGATCATAGACATGGGGTTAGAAGTCCAGTTTGTTACTATGAAATAGAATAAAATCAGCAGGTTTACTTGAGGAGTGAGAAGGAGATTCAGACTTATTTCATCTTTGCATAAATGACTGACCATTTCCCATCCTCTCATTATCTGAAATCATTGGTCATGATCATCATCATCATCATCATGTTTCTAGTGCATAAGAAGAATCATTACACTGTAATTAAAGAAGGAAAGAAATATTCCATTTACATTTGAGAATATTCTGAAGAAAAGCCTTCGTGTAGCTTTGAATTTAATGGATTTACTTTAAATATGTAGTCTAAGTAATTCTGGGTATACTAGATACACAAAACCAAAAAATTCTAACAATTAAAAGAATAACTCCATCTCACATATAAACAAATGTTGGCCATTTTTATTATTGAAGTATAATTGACATACAATGTTGTATTAGTTTCAGGTGTGCAATATAGTGATTCAGCAATCCTATATATTACTCAGTGCTCACTGCAGTAAGAGTAGTCACCATCTGTCACCGGTGTAACTTTATTACAACATTATTAACTATATTCCCTATGCTGTACTTTTCATCTCTGTGACTTACTTATTTTATAACTGAAATTTGTATCTCTTAATTCCCTTCATCTATTTTGCCCATTGCCCCAATCCCTGCCCTTCTGGCAACCACCAGTTTGTTCTCTGTATTTGAGGGTCTGTTTGTTTCATTGTTTTCAGGTTCATGCGCTTTGTTTTTTACATTCCAGTCACACAGAGACAGAGACAATGACCACTATTTTTATGACTTGAAAGATGCCTGAGACAATAATTCCTGATACACAGAATGGTATCTCCTTCCCTTTCGCCCTACTCTCTTCCCCGAGAATAGACAGTCACAACTTTTAAAATGTCTTCTACAATAAGTTTGAAGTTTCACCATTACATATCTTTTTTTTTTTTAAAGATTTTACTTATTTATTTGACAAAGAGAGGGATCACAAGTAGGCAGAGAGGCAGGCAGAGAGAGAGAGAGAGGGAAGCAGGCTCCCTGCTGAGCAGAGAGCCCGATGCGGGACTCGATCCCAGGACCCTGAGATCATGACCTGAGCCGAAGGCAGCAGCCTAACCCACCGAGCCACCCAGGAGCCCTCACCATTACATATCTTAAGTGATAGGTTTATAGCAGTTTTATTTTATTCAGCATTATGACTGATTGTGACAAGCCTCTTAAGGAAACATCTACACACTAATAACCAAAAATATTTGTTTATCATTCATATCTACCCACAAGGCAAAAAACATTATAACAGCCAGTGGCAGTGGACAACAGATATACCACAGGCTGACCAGGGCAGAGCTCCTGCTTGGGTCTCAGTCCTGCTTATGCTAGGGCATTGCCAGATAAATGAATCACTGTGAGTTCTACAAGGGTAGTTCCTCTAGGTATCATCAGGACAGTAGTCTCTATCTAAGGCAACCAAAGTATTCAATGATGGGACAACTATTTTTAGGGGATTGTCATCTTTCTCAGCAGTTACATAGTTGTTGCCAGTTGCACATTCTATTCTCACTGCTGCCATCAACTATGTGACACTTCTTGGACTTGAAATACTAATATTCTTCATTCTCCAAGCATCCTACACAAACTCAGTATCCTGTTCCTAGTGATTCCAAACATCCTTGACACCCTTCACAAGAGCTGCAATTAATTTGAAAACTTTATCACATTTTAAAATCTCTTATGGGGCGCCTGGGTGACTTAGTTGTTTAAGCGTCTGCCTTCAGCTCAGGTCATGATCCCAGGGTTGTGGGATTGAGCCCCACATTGCGCTCCCTACTCAGCGGAGTGTCTGTTTCTCCCTTTCCCTTTGCTTGTACCCCCATGCTCTCTCTCTTGCTCACTCTCTCTCAAATACATAAAATCATTTTTTAAAAATCTCTTACAACTATTTAAGGGCTGATAATTGCCTAGAAAGTTAAGTGTAACTTGAAGAAAAATAGATGAGCAAGGCTGCCATAATCTCACATGTAGGAAACTGAGAAATCAAGTAGAGATGTCCAAAGACAGATCATACAGTATTTGAAAAGGTGGAACCATCTGGGTAGAATCCCAGAGTCTGGAGTCTGTTGCTCATATTTGCAGATTTAGCAAATTAATTTGTCAGTCTACTCTGTATTGATCAGGGTCTTTGGGACAGACTACAACTAACCAGACTTATAAGAGGCTAGTGTATAAATTGAATTCAAGTAAATTCATTGATAAAGGATAACCCATAAACTAGAGTGACCACATAATTTATTATCTAAACTATGACACTTTTAAGATTGAAAAAAGGGAACTGTTAATAATTAGACTGGGACAAGAGGTATAAACTGTAACTGTCCAGAACAAAACAGGACATATGGTCACTTTATCCATAACTCAAACACTCATCTCTGTGGTCCAGTGCATTTCCTACTTTGTATCAAGGTCTCTGCGAAACTAAAATAATAATTTAAAAGTTGTGTGATCAGCATGAAGTTAGAGCTGAAGGAGATGGATAGTTCTAGCCATGGATAAATCTATTGTAGTGGGGCAGGCAATCATAGTGCATCAAAGTCTATTTGTTGACTTTAATATGAAGATGTCCCTTAGGTCCAGTGTGTCTCCCTCTTTGGACATCTTTTTTAATGACTCCCAGATAGTCCACTTTCTCCCATCTATTCAGATGGGGTATAATGGAGTTGGTTAGAATTCAACTTTCTGTGTTACAAAAAATGTTCTAGTCTTGCCTCCCTGAAGAGACACTCCAGTCTTCTAGACTTGAGTATTTTTCAAATCTTCTCAGCCACATCCACATCAACTATATCTTAATTAACAGCAACAGGTGTTTAATTTCATTAATTAACTATTAGGAATAAAATTACCTTCTGAAAATGAAAGTAGGGAGAAGCAAATCCATAACAATATTTCTCTCACTGATTTATACAAGATTGTGTTAAAGTCATATGTAATTTATAGCTAAAATAAAACATATTAAATGAGATCAAAGGGTTTGTTATGGCAATTCAGAATAGAGTAATTACTACCAAATTTACTGCAGGCTTGTTTGGTTATAAGTAAAGAAGATGTATGACAAATGGTTAAATAAGTGAACCTATAATTGGAGGAAGCAAAGCTTTGGCTTTTGTAAGATGTAGATGGGAATAATAAGCTTAATCAGAAGTTAGCTTAGATACCCATATCGAGCAAACTGTAAGCATGTGCTTATAAACACATCAACAAAGTAGTAAAAGCCAAATCAAATGCTGTTTAGAAAATAGCACTTGGAAGACATTGTGCAAAAGCATCATAATAAAAGAGAAGCAATTCTTGTCCAAGAAACACTGGGAATATTAGGAATGCAATGGAATGCCCTGGTTAGTAGAAAATTTTGCAAATACATTCAGAGGAAAGAAAAATGGAAATTGTTTTCTTGGTCAAGAGACACTGAAGCTTACAGGTAAATCATCTCTTGAAGCCAGTTTTGGAAGGCAATATTTCTATTCCACTGGATCCTGAATCTAAAATGAATATTTTTTAAAGATTGTTATTTATTTACTTGACAGAGAGAGAGATTACAAGTAGGCAGAGAGGTAGGCAGAGAGAGGGTGAAGCAGTCTCCCCACTGAGCAGAGCCCGATGTGGGGATCCATCCCAGGACCCTGAGATCATGACCTGAGCTGAAGGCAGAGGCTTAACCCACTGAGCCACCCAGGCACCCCTAAAATGAATATTAATGAGGGTTTGTAACCTCAAAGAGTGCAAGGGGAGCTAAAGAGGACTGTAAGGCTAACAGTAAAAACTCTAGGGCCAGGGAAGAATAAACTTAAATCATTGAATGACAAAATCTTACACATACGATGAGAAATAGGAAGCAATATTAACAAAGGAGACCACTTTGGAAGAATCTAAACATTCATGTTCCTGCTCTATGATTACAGAAACTAAGAGATGGTAAAACGAAAGCCCTCGTCCATGCCTGCAGAGCTTGATCTTGCTTCGTCCCCCTGTTTTGTCCTATAATCCATCCATTCAGAGGAGATGGCTCAGTGCCTTTCCTTCCTTTTATTCTGGAGCAGTAAAACACATAGTCTGGCCTTCATACAGCCATAGAAGTATTTTCTCAATCTCATGGAAGAAAATACAATGATCCAAAGCTGTTGTAATCAAAATAGGATTGAGTTATGATATAGTAATAAACAATCCCGAGTTTTGATAAATTGGCATGTGAAATTTATTTCTATATATAGAAATATAGAACATATAGAGCCTATTGTAGGTCAGGTGACCTACCAGTGCAACTGTCTTTTGTGAGATGACTCAGCAGTGCAGGGTGCTTCAGTCTTGCAGTTCCTCAATTTTAATGTCCCATCCAGGCTCATCACTGAAAGGGAAAGTTGAACAGAGGTATTTCAATGTCTGTCCAGAACAGACAAGTAATTATTTCTTTTTTTTTTTAGTTTTTATTTAAATTCTAGTTAGTTAACCTATAGGGTAATATTAGTTTCAGGTGTACAAGATAGTGATTCAATATTTCCATACATCACTCAGTGCTTATCACAAGTGCCATCTTTAATCTCCACCACGTACGTCACCCATCCCCACACCCATCTCCTTGCTGGTAACCATCAGATTTTTCTCTATAGTTGAGTCTGTTTCTTTGTTTTCCTCCTTTCCCCCCCCTTATGTTCATTTGTTTTGTTTCTTAAATTCCACAGACGAGTGAAATCCTATCATATATGTCTTACTTTGACAGATTTATTTTGCTTAGCATAATTCTGTCTACCTCCATCCACATCATTGCAAATGGCAAGATTTTGTTCTTTTTTATGGCTGAGTAATATTCTGTTGCATATATATACACCACTTCTTTTTTATTAATTCAGTCAATGGACATCAACAGTACAAGAGGGTTCCCCTTTCTCCACATCATCACCAACACTTGTTGTTTCTTGTGTTATTAAGTTCAGCCATTCTGACTGGTGTGAGGTGATATCTTATTGTAGTTTTGATTTATATTTCCCTGATGATGAGTGATGTTGAGCATCTTTTCATGTGCCTGTTGGCCATCTGTATGTTTTCTTTGGGGGAAAAAAAAAGTCTATTTGTGTCTTCTGCCCCATTTTTCACTGGATTATTATTTTTTTAAGATTTATTTATTTATTCCAGAGAGAGAGAGAGAGCACAAGTGGGAGGGGCAGAAGGAAAGGGAGAGAGAATCCCAAGCAGACCCTGTGCTGAGCATGAAGCCTTGATCTTGCGACTCTGAGATCACAACCTGAGCTGAAACCAAGAGTCAGATGCCTAACTAACTGCAACACCCAGGTGCCCCAGGATTATTGTTTTTTGAGTATAGAGTTTTACTTTTATTTTTTAACTTTTTTTTTTTAGGGAGTGATGGGGCAGAGGGAGAGGGAGAGAGAGAATCCGGAGCAGGCTCCATGCCCTGCATGAATCCCAACACGGGGCTCGATCTCACAACCCTGAGATAATAACCTGAGCCAAAATCAAGAGTCAAATGTTTAATTGGTGGAGTCATCCAGATGCCCCTTGAATGCTGGGCTTTATAAGACAACTTAATACTTCTTCTCCTGGCCCATTAGCCAACTGTAGATGCATAGCCTCACTAACTACAATGTGCTCAGCAGGGTATTGGTGAACCTCGGAAATATCAACCGGGAGTTTTCCATGTTTGATCTTTGATATACTAAGGAGTTTTATGAAAATGTCTCCCTCTCTCTAAAGTCTTATTTTCAAGCCTATTGTTTTCTTAGAAATGCAAATAAAAATTTAATTTGACCCTTCATGCTGAGAAATGACAGGAGTTTTTCTGATGGAGTATCTACCCTTCCCCCAAGACACTGAAACTCCAGCGCTCTAATAGGCAGGGAATTCCTAGTTGTAGAATGTACAAATACATGGAAATGTTTAAAAAATGCCCCATTTCATGATATTAAAATGTAATATTAAGCCTTTGTAATACTTGTATTACAAAAATACATTTTGTAATGAAATGAAATAATGTTCATTTTATGAGCAGGAAAAAAGGGAAAAGTCACCCAAGTGTAGTAAAAAAAATTGCATGATGATTAAAAGGAATTAATCTAACTTCCTCATTGCTAAGAGAAACACTTATGTACAGATAATATATAAGCAAACAAAAATCCTCTTCCATCTCCTGTTGCAAAAACCCATTCAGTGAGTAACTATGAATTAGAAATCAAAACAAACAGCTGGTATCTAAGTATAGTCTTCTGAGTATGGGGCTTTTGGGTTGGCTGTATCTAAATATGTGATACTCTTTGAGGAAGTCAGCACGGTTATCTCATACTTCTGTTAAATGCATTATTTAGAAACCATTAGGCAGTAAACTTCTATAAAATATGCTGGAAGTCTCAATACAAGGAGTGTCATTTAACCCATTTGATGAAGGTTCAGGGAAGCACTTTGAGTGCTTTTAGTATGAAAAGCAGTTTATATACAATGAGCCTCAGTAAGAAGCAGTGTTCACAGATGTACCTATAAAACCATACACCTCTCCCTCTCAAATATTTATCCTGCTAAATTTAATTGGACCAAAGCAGATAAAACTGTTCAAGCATGGAGACCAGTAATTGTAATTCATAAAGAGGATTATGCACATGCAGTAGTACTTCTAGACAAACTACCTGTCTGTAAAGCAACAGTTACGACAGAGTGTCCTACAAATCTGTACTTTTCAGGATGTGTCCTGCTCAAGTGAGCACCAAATACACACTTTTTAAAAGTCTACTTCCCTCTAACAATAAGGCAAACATCAATGCCCTGGGGGAAGTTGTGATGACAACTCTTTCCTCTGTTCATCAGTACAGTACAGAATTTCAGGGGTCACGTTTTAGCTGTAAATTCACACAGCGAGTGTCAGATTTAGTTTCCAAAGCTTCATCTGCATGCCTGGCAACTAAAATCAGCAAGAATCATCTATGTCCTAGTAAAGTTGGAACAATACATATTTCTAGGTCTTCCGTGCTGACAAGTTTCCCAAAGGTATTCACTAGAACAATTGTTGAAATTGTCCTTCTGCTGTGTATAGACACAAGCCTAAGATCCAAGCAATAAGACAAGCAGTGTATCTATGAGATTAATCCATTCATGAATTTCCTCTAGTAAATTTGATCTGGGCATCTGCCAAGTACCACGTACTGTTCCTGGGCACATAATGGGATCAAGATAAAGACCCCTCCAGTGCAGGCCACAAAACAACAATGTATGCTTTCTACAATAAGAAAATGAGAGTAAACAAGTGATTGTTCAATACTAGTTGTTTAGCTGGAAGACTTCTCTAGAATGGTAAGAATAGAAATTCTGTAAATAAAAATAAAGTCAGTTTTGCTGTTCAGGGAAATGGACAGTGGGAATATTTGCATATGGCTGCAATGAAGCCATCTTTGGAGCATTTATTCATACAGAGAAACTAATGGTATCACTGTTACACCATGCGAAGAAATTTCTTCACAAAGGTACAATGAGGCTTTCAGTAAATAAGCCATGAAAAGACCACATTTAAGAATAATAGAAAATGCCACAAACTTGAAATGCTTTGAGAGACTTTGTGGATTTAGGAGGAGGCTTTAGGAGAATTTGTAAGAGTGGTAAACACTGATGCATTCACTACACATCTGCAGGGACTTCATTCCTCTGGACAGAAAAATATGCTTCCCACAAATTGTGACTCTATTATTTCGCCATTAACTCTAGAATTTATTATGAGTGCAGGATCATTGCCCAGATCCAGCACGCAGTTGGCACCATTCCAAACCTTGCAAGTAATTCTCAGGCCACTGAGGATACCTTAACTCTGAAAGCCTGGAAATTATGCTTAATTAGTTTCCTTTTGTCATCAGTGGACAATAGATGATAAAAAGTAACATTTATACCTGTCAGGGACAACCCACCTGGGAGCAGGCTTCCTTGGAGTCAGCACTCAGAAAGGCAGTCCTTCTGAAAGAGAAGTGATAAACTATGATTTGGTTGGAAGAAGGATATGCATTCCTCTCGTGGTCAGCCTGCATGCTTTCCGGATTCACGTATTAATTTGGTTCCCAAATACGTGGCTTAATTTCCCCTCATCATCTTCCTGGAGTGACCTTCCCTGAACTCTTGAGTGTGGATTGAGTTTCTCATCTCTTCTTTTCTGCAACATCCGTCCCTTGGTGAATGCTTATTTTCTGATGGGGGGATGCAAGTTGTCTGCTCAGAGATGTTGCACTGAATGGAGTCTTGTGTCTGTACTGCAGTATGTTCTTTTGAGTTTGGCTATAAACAAATACTCCCTAAAAATCAAGACAAAAGGGCAGAAGTCCTAAGTCTGCTATCCAGCTGTTCTAGGACTCTTGAAAAATAATCATCCCAAACATGACTACAATACAGAATTCATGAAATGACCACTGTTTTCCAATCTCGTTCATTTGGAGGGGTGGATTTTAATCCCCTAAATCCAATGAATCTTGTTTACCAGATTAAAGATGTATTTTATGAGCCATTCAAACCTTTTCTTCCTTCTTGTCTTTTTCAGATTCAGGGTACCTGGAATGCATGCTGGGTTAGCAGGACCTTCATGAATCTGATGACCACTGATGCCTTAACAAATCACCATGCCTTTGATGATAAAGTGGGAGAAGGAAGTCTTTAATTGCCTTCCAGTTGCCATCATGAAGATCTGTTATTTACAGGTAGTTCTAAGTGTGTATAGGAAGTGAGATGTGACTGGTCTGTAGTTAATGAAAGGTTTAATTCCAAAATTAAAGAATTTGGTTAATGTTATGGGGTAGACATGAGAAAAGGGAAGAAAACCTGCCTTCCCTTTCACCATTCTAAGGTATATCAAAAGATAGGCATGTCTTCCTCTCTGTTTACCTCATCTGGAATAATATCTACAAACCCTTTCCCTCTCTGTTATCCATGACCACCTCTGAAATGTGCTCCACATACCTAGGAAAAGACATCTATTTTCCAAGTTCCTGTTTGTTTTTTTTTAATTTTATTTATTTATTCGACAGAGAGAGATCACAAGTAGGCAGAGAGGCAGGCAGAGAGAGAGGAAGGGAAGCAGGCCCCTGCTGAGCAGAGAGCCCGATGCGGGACTCTATCCCAGGACCCTGAGATCATGACCTGAGCCGAAGGCAGTGGCTTAACCCACTGAGCCACCCAGGCGCCCCCAAGTTCCTGTTTTAATGCATAAAATTACATGTTTGATGTTCCTTTCATTTTTGTAAGATTTTGATGATATTCAGATTAACTTCCTAACATGTCTGTATGATTTTTCAATGGCTGAGATGATTCTAGTATACCCCAAAAATTTCACAGTAAGGACAGTAATTTTAGCTGAGATCAAAGGACATGTTTTACTTGACTCGATTAATATGTAGTTGACCAAGGTAGTACATATCCTGCTTTTTCCAGGGAATTGAAGATTTCAAGCCTCTTGTGTGTATTTTTAAGTAATCTAATCTGCTTGAGGTTTATTTATTCTTGGTAACCATGTTCTCAGCTCAGTCTGGGATTTTGGACCTAAATGGTGATTTTTGAGTAAATCCTAAGGTGAATTTCTTGGTTACAAAAAGAGGAATCTGCCAAGGATTGAATTGCTGGTTGTACCCAGTAGCACAAAAGTCAAGTATGCCTGGAGTTCTAATGGGTACCCAACATTCTCCCAGTTTTTTCTACAAAGAACAATAACAAGGATGGAACATTGATTTCCTATTATGAATGTTGTGGTTGCTACTGTGCATGCTCTGATCACATCAGGCTTCTAAAGAGGGAAGTGTGAGATAGAGGTTAGAATTTAAATGGCTCTATCACCTCCCAACATCAGTCCTTCCATTTTCTGTGTTGCAGCCAACAACTTGCTACCATCTTTAGGATTTCACTGAGCCTGAGCATCTTCTTCCTCCCTTTCTCCATTCCTGTGTCCCAGAGCAACTGATTTTGATACTGGGACATTTTTCACTGATAACAATGGATATAATTGGGGACTCTTGAGTGAAAGGACTTGAAAGAGTCATTAACTTCATTTTGCTTCATTTGTTTTCCAAGTCAAAGAATCCCAAAGAGAACTTCTGTTAAAAATAAGAGCATCTTAATTGACTGCCTTGAAGCTATGCATTTCAGACATCACAGACAAAGGCTGAGCTCTTCCTTGAGGATAGATGGATATGAAAATTCAACTATTATCTAAGGTTGGAGTCCTGCCCTGCCCCCAGCTTGTGCTCAGTTCTGCCCTATTCCTCTCACCTCCAGTTTTCTGCCTTTGAGCACTGAGTCTTTGCAATTTAGAAACTTCTCTTTTCCTGGGAATTGAAGATATCATACCTCTCTTGTAAGTGTTTTAAAACAGCCTTATCTGCTTGAAATTTACTTTTTCTTAGAGATTTTTAGCTTGAGTAGGAGTCAAAGAAAAGTCCACTTAAGTAAGTAGTACTTTACCATTTGCTTAATCAACCCATGGCATTTTTTTCATTTGGTTCAAACACTGGTTACACTATTTACCAGCTGGATGACCTTCAGCAAGTTACTTAGTTTACTTTGCTTATTTATATTGTGAGGATAATAATAATATTTACCTCATAATACTACAGTAAAGTTTAAATGAGTTGATAGGTTTAAAGTATTTAAAATGATTCCATACAAATTTTAGAATTGTTTTTTTTCCAGCTGTTTGAAAAATGCTGGTGGAATTTTGATCGGGGTGGCACTGAAAGTATAGACTACTCTTGGCAGTATAGACATTTTAACAATGTTTATTCTTCTGATCCATGATCATAGAATGCTCTTCCATCTTTTGTGTCTTCTTAAAATTCTTTCATGAGTGTTCTGTAGTTCCTTGAGTACAGATCCTTTACCTCTTTGGTTATGTTTATTCCCAGGTATTTCGGGTTCTTGCTGCTATAGTAAATGGAACTGAGTCTCTAATTTCTCTTTCTGTATTTTCATCATTGGTGTATATGAAAGCCACTGGTTTCTGTACATTGATTTTGTAATCTGTCACATTACTGAATTGCTGTATGAGTTCTAGTAGTTTAGGGGTGGAGTCTTTTGGGTTTTCCGTATAAAGTACATCATCTGCGAAGAGAGAGAGTTTGACTTCTTCATTGCCAATTTGAATACCTTTTATTTCTCTTTGTTGTCTGATTGTTGTTGCTAGGACTTCTAACACTATGTTGAACAAGAGTGGTGAGAGTGGGCATCCTTGTCGTGTTCCTGATCTCAAGAGGAAGGCTGTCAGCTTTTCCCCATTGAGAATGATATTTGCTGTGGGTTTTTCATAGATAGATTTTATGAAGTTGAGGAATGTTCCCTCTATCCCTATACTTTGAAGCATTTTAATCAGGAGCGGATGCTGTATCTTGTCAAATGCTTTTTCAGCATCAGTTGAGAGGACCATGTGGTTCTTCTCTCTTCTCTTATTGATTTGTTCTATCACATTGATTTGTGAATGTTGAACCAGCCTTGCAACCCAGGGATTAATTCCACTTGGTCATGGTGGATAACCTTTTATTTTTATTTTTTAAAAGATTTTATTTATTTATTCAATAGACAGAGATCACAAGTAGGCAGAGAGCAGGTGGGGACGGGGAGGGGGAAGAAGGCTCCCTGCTGAGCAGAGAGCCCGATGCGGAGCTTTATTCCAGGATCCTGGGATCATGACCTGAGATGAAGGCAGAGGCATTAACCCACTGAGCCACCCAGGCGCCCCCTGGATAATCTTTTTAATGTACTGTTGGAGCCTATTAGCTAGGATTTTGATGAGAATCTTAGCATCCATATTCATCTGGATATTGGTCTGAAATTCTCCATATTGCTAAGGAAATTTTGAAGAAGAGAAATAGAACTGGGGGCATCATGTTGCCTGACTTCAACCTTCACTACAAGGCTGTGATCACCGAGACAGCATGCTACTGGTGCAAAAACAGACACATAGACCAGTGGAACAGAGTAGAGAGCCCAGATATGGACCCACATATTTATGGTCAACTAATCTTTAACAAGGCAGGAAAAAATATCCAGTGGGAAAAAAGTCTCTTCAATAAATGGTGCTGGGAAAATTGGACAGCTATGTGTAGAAGAATGAAACTCGACCATTCCCTTAAACCATACACAAAGATAAACTTGAAATGGTTAAAAGACCTCAACATGAGGCAGGAATCCGTCAGAATCCTAGAGGAGTACATTGGCAGTAACCTCTTCGACACCAGCCACAGCAACTTCTTTCAAGACATGTCTCCAAAGGTAAAGGAAACAAAAGCAAAAATGAACTTTTGGGACTTCATCAAGATCAAAAGCTTCTGCACAGCAAAGGAAACAGTCAACAAGACAAAGAGTCAACCCACGGAATGGGAGAAGATATTCTCAAATGACAATACAAAGGGCTGATATCCAAAATCTATAAAGAACTCCTCAAACTCAACACACACAAAACAGATAATCACATCAAAAATGGGCAGAAGTGGGGCACCTGGAGGGGTCAGCAGGTTAAAGCCTCTGCCTTCAGCTCAGGTCATGATCCCAGGGTTCTGGGATTGGGCCCCACATCAGGCTCTCTTCTCCTCAGGGAGCCTGCTTCCTCCTCTGTCTCTTCGCCTGCCTCTGCCTACTTGTGATTTCTGTCTATCAAGTAAATAAATAAAATCTTAAAAAAAAAATGGGCAGAAGTCATGAAGAGACACTTCTCCAAAGAAGACATACAAGTGGATAACAGACCTACTAATGGATAACATGAAAAAATGTTCATCATCACTAGCCATCAGGGAGATTCAAATCAAAATCACATTGTGATACCACCTTACACCAGTTAAAATGGTCAAAATTAACAAGACAGTAAACAACAAGTGTTGGAGAGTATGTGGAGAAAGGGGAATCCTCTTACACTGTTGGTGGAAATGCAAGTTGGTGGAGCCACTTTGGAAAACAGTGTGGAGATTCTTTAAGAAATTAAAAATAGAGCTTTTCTATGACCCTGCAATTGCATTATTGGGTATTTACCCCAAAGATACAGATGTAGTGAAAAGAAGGGCCATCTGTACCCCAAAGTTCATAGCAGCAATGGCCACAGTTGCCAAACTATAGAAAGAACCAAGATGCCCTTCAACGGATGAATGGATAAAGAAGATGTGGTGCATATATACTATGGGGTATTATGACTCCATCAGAAAGGATAACTACCCAAGTTTTGTATCAATATGGATGGGATTGAAAGAGACTATGCTGAGTGAAGTAAGTCAAGCGAGAGAGAGTCAATTATCCTATGGTTTTGCTTATTTGTGGAGCATAAGGACTAACATGGGGGACATGGGGAGATGGAGAGAAGTGAGTTGGGGGAAATTGGGGGGGAGATGAACCATGAGAGACTGTATACTCTGAGGAGCTAACTGAGGGTTTTGGAGGGGAGGGTGGTGGGAGGTTGGTTGAGCCTGGTGGTGGGTATTATGGAGGGTACATGTTGCATGGAGCACTGGGTGTGGTGCATAAACAATGAATTCTGGAACACTGAAAAGAAACTTAAAAAAGAAATAAAAATTTAAAAAAAATTTAAGATATAAAGAGAAAATAAGCTATACATTTCATGATAAAAAAAAATAAAGTATTTAAAATGGTGATGGCCATATAGTAAACTCAATATGTGTTAGTGATTGTTGTTATTACTATTACTAATAGGGATCTCATTTCTAAAGTTCAAGATAAAAGTTAGTTTTTAGGGTACTAGCTTTTTTGACTTTAACAAAAACTATGAACATAGACTATTACCTATATGAAAGATAAAATATGCACTATTATTTTAATTTGTGTTCTACATTTTTTAATAAAAGAAAGAAGATACAAATGAAGTTTTCTAAAGCAAGATCTTAGGAAATGAGACATGAGGCACTTCTGTTTGTAAGAAAGGACGATGCTAGATTAGTTAGAAAAAAATTACACATAAAAAGGTGTAATATAATTACCCAATGCTTAGGATTGTGTGACATAAGAAAGTTGTGCAGGTTATTAATTCAGAGTTTAGTGTGTGTGCATGCACATGTGCACGTGGGCTTGGTTAAATGTTAGCTAAACATGGGCAAGACAATAACTATTGTCAGGTACTTTCCTACTTGGTCTTGTTCCACAATGACATGTGAGATCCTTGGAAATAGATGAGAAATCTAAGACTTAAATAGGCTAGATCTTCAAATACAAATCCTCTGAATCCAGTATTCATTACTTTAGATTAAAGTCCAGTGATCTTTAGACTCAACAGTAATTATATCCATACTGGGCACAGTGGAGAGAAAAGAACAAGATAGACATGGTCCCTGCCTTCTTTCACTTTTTTTTTTTAAGATTTTATTTATTTATTTGACAGAGAGAGAACACAAGTAGGTAGAGAGGCAGGCAGAGAGCGAGAGGGAAGCAGGCTCCCCGCTGAGCAGAGAGCCCAATGCGGGACTTGATCCCAGGACTCTGAGATCATGACCTGAGCCGAAGGCAGCGGCTTAACCCACTGAGCCACCCAGGTGCCCCGGTCCCTGCCTTCTTGAAGTTTCCAATTTAACAAAGAAGAGAAACTTCAAAAAAGTAATTAGAAGTGTTAAAAAAAATTAAGAGAACTTCTAGGTAGCTGAAGACAATGGTGGCCACAAAGCTATCAGTCTTCCACTATATCTCCCCCAAACAAGATGGGAAATATAAACTTACACAAAAACCAAGCCTTTAGCATGACTTGAAGACATAGAATGCCAAAGCTTCAATGTAAGTATAGGTGAAAATAATGGAAATTTCCAGATCCTAGTGTAATCTTCCGTGCTGCCACCTCCCATGTGCCAGCCATAAGACAAAGTAGAAAAACTGTGAGAAAGACAGAAGGAGAAGGCAAGGGAAGAGGTACAGAACTGATTCAACATCAGCCTCAGAAAGATTAAGTCTACCTTAGTCTGAATATTCTAAGAAAGCATCTGAATAGATCAGAGCACAGATTATAAGGGAAGGAATCCAAAAGTCCTTATGGTTTAAGGGGTCAATCTTTGAAACACATAGCTTCTAGAAGAGAAAAGAGAAACTTCCCTTGGCAATTGGGTGGTGAAAAGGAAAAGAGCTAAAGGGGGAAATGCAGGGTCCTACAGGACAGAAGAGAAATATAAAAAATAGAGGACATGCAGCCTTTCCAACCCCTGCCCATACAAACACACAGATCTGCTTGAAGTGTCTGGACTTTGTTATGGTGAGAGAAAGGACATCACTAAATGAGGAATCTTCTGAAATACTCCCAATACCACCCCCCCACAAATGAACAAAAGGAATATCAGCAAATCCACTTAGAGCTGTTCTAAAAAATCAGAAAACAACATTTCACCCAAATGTGGATATGGTTCCATAGAAAAAATAACCATATAGCAGATGAAAATGGTAAGAATTAAATATAATCAAACATACATTTGAGATTCTGAAAAAAATACCCTGTTAGAAATTTTAAAACTAAGAAAGGGAGGCACCTGGGTGGCTCGGTTGGTTAAGCATCTAACTCTTGGTTTTGGTTCAGGTCATGATCCCAGAGTAGTGAGATCAAACCCCATGTTAGGCTCCATTATCTGCAGGGAGTCTGCTTGAGATTCTATCCATCTCCTTCTCCTTCTGCCCCTCCCCCCAGCTGCACGTTTTCTCTCTTTCTCTCTTTTTCTCTATTTCCCTAAAATAAATAAGTAAATCTTTTTTTAAAAAACTAACAGTAAAAATGTTTAAAAAATTAAAAAAAAACAAGGACCTAAGAAAAGAGAGTTGACTTAATTTATGAAAGAATGAAAGAAAAGACAAAATTATCTGAGAAATAATCAATTGTAAGATACCCAAGGAAGAATAGATTCAAGTGAAATTTAGTAAAGGGCAATGAAGAAAGACAAGCAAACAACCAAGATAATGATAAGGAGATACAGAAAGAAGTAAAATTGATCATAGAGAAAGTAGGAAAAATGAATGACAGAAAAAGTGAGAATAATTTTGTATTATCTAAGGCTACCTCTCGCAGTGAGTTAAACCCATTCGCAACCAAATTAGAACCTGTGAGAGATTTTGAGCCAGAGACACCTAGCTTGTCCATACCAGGATTTACATGTCCAGAGAACTGTTGGATTAAAAAAAAAAAAATGTTTGTGGTTTTAAGCCACACTAAGTTTTAGGGTAATTTGCTATATAGCAATAGATAGTGAGTACAGATGTTTGCACTTGGATGTCTGCTACTGCTCTAACAAATAACTAAAGTGTGCAAGTGGCATTGAAACTGGACAGTAAATTTTGAGGCAAGTACTAGTGAATGTTTAAAATGCCTTGAACACACTAAAATTTTGGATTTTGAGGAGGGTGCTAGTGAGGGCTCAAGAGAAAGTAAGAAAAATGTTATGGCAACTTGAAATAGGAGATTCTTGTGATGTAGTGACAGAATGTAGCTGGTGTCTGCAGTTCCATGGAAAGTAGAAAGTGTGCCTAATAAACTGGGTCATCTACCTAAGGCTGTTTCTAAAATGTTGAAGGTGCCACCTGGTTGCTTCTTGCTGTTTATAATAAAATGTGAGAGGATAGGAATAAATTGAGAGAAAGACTGTTTTTAAAAAGGAGCCAGGATTTATGGTTTTGAAAAGTCCTCAGCCCCTACAATGGTAAATAATGCTAAAATTAGTAAATGGCTTTGGAGCAAAGATCAAATCCAGGCCACTCCTAGGAAAACATTGTCTAAAAATGAAGCCAAGGGTATCACCGTGAAATCCCTTGTTAATACTTAAGAAATATTAAAGGTTCCATTTAGATCTTTAGAGTTATTTTCGTCATACACAAGACCCTTTAAAGAGATTAAAGGTATACCTCACAGACCCTTTAAATCAAAACCTTGCGGGGGTGTTGTCCCACAGCCCTCTCTGAAGTAACACAAGATAGAGAAAGATTTATCTCAAACAGATTTGTACATGTGGCTTTTCTTTAATGGAATGAATCCCATTGAAATTTACAGAAGATCCATAGAGTTAATGAGAAAATTATATCAGCAAAAACACTGCCAGTTTGGACTATAAGGGACAGAGAGAAAACAAAATGCAAAGAAACTCTTGGATTCCTAAAATTCTACTGGAATCTAGCAGGCTGAGAAAAATCTGAATGCTGACTCCGAGAGTGAACCCAAAAGCTGGCCAATAGTGTCAGGAGACCAAGCCTCCTTAAGGAACATCCAACACTTACTGGCTGGATTCCAGGATTTCTATGGACCAATGACTCCTTTGTGTTTCCAATTCCCCTGACCCTTTTAAATAGAAATATGAACAGTGTTTATCCTATGCTGTCCCACAGTTATATGTCAGGTGTGTTGTGGGGAAGGCATGTGTCTCTTTAGGTTTACAGATCTGTAGAATGAGGAACTACACCCAAGTTGGGGCACCTGCACTGGATTAAGATGATGAACTTCTCAACTTTGAGCTGATACAGTAATGGCTTAAAAATTTTGAGGACCTTGAGAGGGGGTGAGTGTATTTTGCATATGAAAGGGAAATGGATCACTGAGGGCAAGAGGGCATACTGTGGTAGGCGGCCTCCAAGATGTTCCCAAAGATCCCTGTTTCATCTGGATACTAACCTTATACTCTAAACTTATAACCAGCTTCTAAGGAATGGTATATAGCAAAAGTAAAGGAATGTCACTTCCAGGATTAAGTTATAAAAAGATTATGGCCTCTGTCTCCCTCACTCTCTATCACTTGTTCTGAGAGAAGACAGCTGACATGTTGTGAGCTGCCCTATAAAAAGGATCACATGGTAAGGAAGCAGAACCTCTAACCAACAGCCAGCAACATGCTAGGGCCTGAGAACAGTTACAAGAACTTGGAAGTCAATTCTCCCCCAGTGGAACTTTGAAGTGACCATAGTCCTGGTCAGCAACTTGAATGTAGCCTTGTGAGAGACCATGAGATACAGGATCCCAGCTAAGGAACTCTGATTCTTCACCTATGGAAACTGTGTATAACAAGTGATTGTTGCTTTAAGCTGCAAAGTTGTGAACTTACTTGTTTGCTTAGCAACAGATACTTAACACTCATTTATTAAAAGAAAAATATTTTTTATTTTCTCACAAAACACAGCCCAACTATATGCCATGGACATGAAACACACCTACAACTATGTGATTCAGAAAGCCAAAAAGAGAAGGAATAAGGTACACTAAGCAAATGAAAACAAAAAGAAAGCAGGTATAGAGTTTGATATCAGGCGAAGATTAATTCAAGCCCCAAAACATCAAATGTGACCAAGGACTCTTTTTTTGGTGTTAAAAGCCATCATACAAAATGAAGATACAATGAAATGAACATTTATGCACTAATTTACAGAGAAATCACATTTAGGAAACAAAAACCATCATATATGCAAGAAAACATGTAGACACACACTAATAATAAAAGACATAACTATAATACTTAGTACAAGATAGACCACAGGGACAAAAAATATGTGAGGAGATAGAATCCCTGAACAACACAATTAATAAGGTAGATGTTACGAATGTATATATAAAGAATTGCATATTGTATTTTTTTAAATTTTTTATTTTTTTATAAACATGTATTTTTATCCCCAGGGATACAGGTCTGTGAATCAGCACTCACCAAAGCACATACCCTCCCCAATGTCCATAACCCCACCCCCCATCTGCCAACCCCCCTCCCCCCAGCAACCCTCAGTTTGTTTTGTAAGATTAAGAGTCCCTTATGGTTTGTCTCCCTCCCAATCCCATCTTGTTTCATTTATTCTTCTCCTGCCCACTTAAGCCCCCATGTTGCATCACCACTTCCTCATATCAGGGAGATCATATGATAGTAGTCTTTCTCTGCTTGACTTATTTCACTAAGCACGATACGCTCTAGTTCCATCCATGTTGTCGCAAATGGCAAGATTTCATTTCTTTTGATGGCTGCATAGTATTCCATTGTGTATATATACCACATCTTCTTGATCCATTCATCTGTTGATGGACATCTAGGTTCTTTCCATAGTTTGGCTATTGTGGACATTGCTGCTATAAACTTTCGGGTGCATGTGCCCCTTTGGATCACTACGTTTGTATCTTTAGGGTAAATACCCAGTAGTGCAATTGCTGGGTCATAGGGCAGTTCTATTTTCAACATTTTGAGGAACCTCCATGCTGTTTTCCAGAGTGACTGCACCAGCTTGCCTTCCCACCAACAGTGTAGGAGGGGAACCCTCCTGCATATTGTATTTTAAAAGATTTTCTTTTTTAGTAATCTCTACATGCAACATGAGGTTTGTGTAACCCAGAGACATGGAGTTACATGCTTTACCAACTGAGTCAGCCAGGCACCCTTAGAACTGCACATCTAGATGTACATTTTGCTCAGGTGCCCATGAGACATTGACAAAATTTGATCATACATTAGGTCACAAGGAAAACTTCAATAATTTCCATTTTATAGAAATATTAAATAACATATCTGATCACAGTACAATAAAACTGGAAATTACTGGGTGCCTGGGTGGCTGAGTCAGATAAACATCTGCTTTTGGCTTAGGTCATGATCCTGGGGTCCTGGGATGGAGCCCTACATCAGGCTCCCTGCTCAGCAGAGAGCCTGCTTCTCCCTCTCCTCTCTGCCCTTCCACCTGCTCATGCTCACTATCTCTCTCTGCCTCTCTTTCTCTCAGATAAATAAATAAAATCTTTAAAAAACTGGAAATCACTAACAAAAGAAACAAGCAAATAAACAAAACAAATTGCTTTTCCCACCTGGAAATGAAAAAGCCTTCTATTAAATAACTACTGGGTGAAGAGGAAACACAGACTGAAATGACAAAAATCTTTAAGAAAAAAGATAATGAAAACAGTACATACCAGAATCTATGGGATATATTTAAAGCAGCAATTGCAGGGAAAGTCATAGTTTTTAAAACAACTAGGAAAAGAATAAAGTAAACCAAAAGAAAGCACAAGAAACTGTAAAGATGAAAGCAGATGTTGAGAATAGGAAACATGACCTTAAAAGAAGAGATTGAGAATAGAAAGTAATAGACCTCATTAATAAAACAAAATCCCATTGTTTAAGGAAAAATAACAAAACAGACACATCACTAGCTACCTTATTCAAAAATAAAGATGAGGCACAGGTATATAAAATAAGCAATGACAAATAGTGACTAACCATTGAAACAGAAGATAACAATTTTTTTTTTTAAATCATGAGACTACTTCAGAGACCTCTACAGAATTTGAATACAAAAATCTAGATCAAATGAATAATTGCCTAGGGAAGTATACTTGACCAAAATTTTCTCCATTAGAGTTAGAAAGACCAATTTCCATTAAAGAAATAGAGAAAATCATTAAGGGACTACCGAACATAAAAGCAAAGCCTAGATGTTTTCCCAGAGAGATTTTATCAAACCCTTAAAGAAGATACTTTCAGTGCTCTCTATATTGTCCCAGAGCCTTGAGAATGATGGAAAACTCCTAATTCCATTCATAATGCAAAACCTGACAAAGATATTATAAGAATGAAAACTACATGCCAGTGTCACTCAAGAATGTAAATACAAAACAACAACAACAAAGTACAAACAGACAGATAAAATACTAGCAAACAAAACCCAAGATTACAGTAAGAAAGTAATATACCGTGACTGTGGAATTTATTCCAGGAATGTGGATCACTATTAAGGAACCAGTTAGTGTTACACACCACACAGTTATCTCCACAGATGCTGAAAAAGTCACTGACAAAATCTAACAACTATTTATGCTAAAACTTCTCAATAAAATAAGAATCAAAGAATCAAAATAAGAACCAAAGAATCTTAGTTACTCTCTTAACTAAGGTACATATACCTTAGTTTTAAAACCAGTATCTTATTGAATGGGGAAATACTAAAAGTATTCATTCAAAATTTCAAACTGATATACAAGTTCCCTCACCAGTTCCTCTCCTACTTGGGGCCCAGGTAGACAGCAGGTAGAGACAATGTGCACAGGTTCCGTAGTGGATATTAATAACAGCGGTTCTTAATGACTTTGCTTGTAGAAGTACTGAGAGAAGCCATTTTGACTCATTGTGAGGTGAGGGAAAAAGACAAAGAAGGAGGAAGGTAGGGATGGAGAAAGGGAGAAAAGATGAAAGAGAGCTAGCAATGAGAACATCTGGCTATTGGGGCAGAATGTCTGACAGGAGCATGGGACACCGATAAGCAATAACGTCGCTTCACTCCTGTGAAGGAATCCACGGTTGCTCAACTAACTGGATTTTCACAGTCTAGCAAGGTCCACTTCCTTTTGAAAGCCTCTCACAGCAATAAGCAAGTCGTCTGTAAAAATGGGCTATTCTGATACCTTTGCCAGGCTGTGTGCCTGAGGTAAAGCCGTGTGATTTTGGAAGAGTTGTGGAGCTTGATCACATCTCCCCTCCCTATCGCTTTCTTCCTATTATCAGAGGTAGACCTGTAGCATTTGAGGTAGGAAGACAATGAAATTATGTGTCGTGATATTCTATCACAGAAGAGAAAATGGCACTGTTTGACAAGCACAGGCTAGGCTGTGGGGTGGAGGAGGGGAGAATATGGAGCTGAGCAAATCACTGAAGCGGGACAAATCCTGAGCATTTCTCTCTCAGCAAGAGGTTAGGTGGGTGGATCAAGCAAGGTCTCCCAGCTCCTATGAAGGTGCAACTCTTAGGACTCATTTATTATTTTAATATCCACTTACCCTTCCTTCCTACATATGACAGTCCTATAGCATCCAGTTTGCCACATTGAGTTATTTATGTTTTGGTGCCTCCTCTAGGATTTTCAAAGTCCTTGTGCTGGTCATAGTTTTCTAGTTGTGCTTCTAAGGAACTCCTTCATGATTATCCCTCATGGGTGGGATGGAGGGGGGCAGGCCTAGAGGACACTTGCTTGGAGCTTGCCCCTAGTTCTCTACTCTTCTCTTCAACAAGAGCACAATGGTTTTACTTGTACATTTTCAATTTCAGGCTTTCAGTTGAAGAAACAGGACTATGTTCTTCTATGCCCACTTGTATACCAAGTGAGAATTCTTTTTTAAGATTTTACTTATTTATTTGAGAGATACAGTGAAGCACCATTGCCAGTGTTGTGCCCACCAGAGTATGATTAGAGGCATCACCCTTGACTGTAGGGCTTCTGAGCCTCATCAAGAGTTTCCAAAAGCTCTGTAATACCCCTTTTCATAAATTCCTTAATTTCACCAGACTTGGTTGTATAGATGATACAATTTATGAAAGGGTACAAATATACACCTGAAATAAATCAAAATGAAAAATGTCATTTAACTCAGCTTTCCTCAAAAACTTATTTAATTCCTTAAACTGAAAATAAGAAATGGCGGACAATGTCTTGGAGTGGTGTGGTCACATATCTCATCAAAGATGGTCACAACAGTTCCTCTTACGCTTTTTGCAAGGTCAGTTTTATGAAAAGATGGAGTCTTTTTCCCCTTTTCTTGAATCTGGACTGACCCTGTCACTTGCTTTGATGACTAGGGTGCAGTGGGGCTGTGCCAGTCACACCGTGCAGCTTCCCTGATGACTCTCCCAAAATGCCACAATGAGACTATCACATAAAGAAGCTGATCTACTCTACTTGAGGATGATAACTCAGGGGCCCCAGCTGATAACCAGAATCAACGGCCAGACATGTGAGTAGGGCTCCTTGTCATCCAGCCAATTCTCTGGCTAACAATAGCTATAGGAGTGAGCTCAGATGAAAGCAACGCAGGGACCTTTCTGCAAATTCACGAAATGGTGAGAAATAATATTTTGTTTTTATTTCAAATCATGACATTTGAGGGTGGTTTATTGTTGAAGGGGATGGTGATATGCCACCCCAAAATACACCGCTTTGGTTTAAGGATTATGTTGAGCTGAAAGCAATTGAAAAGCAACAGGTCCAGAAAGAAGCCTTCTCAGAGCTTTCCTTATCTACCTAAAAGCATAGCCCACCCCCACCCCAAAAGAATTCAAAAGAACTCGACTGTCATAATTCCTTCCTCAGGAGCTAGAGACAAGAAGTCAGCACCATGCCCAAGCAGCAGACAGTCACAAGACTATTATATCTATCTCCCATCTATTCTCCTAATGATCCATTTATCTTTCCAAACAGTTGTCTTCCCTTTCCCAAGTGCCTTTCCTACCCCTCCCATCACCTGGGGCATATAGGCCCCAATTCTATCCACCCCTTTGATTTATTTCTCACTGAGTACTCCTTCATGTATGCAGCATTACAAGTGTAAATGAATTTGTTTTCCTCCTGTTAATGTGTCTTGTTAATTTTTAATTCAGGTACTGGACATAAGAGGGTAGAGTAAAAGTCTTCTCCCCTACATAGAGTAATAGAGTAATTAGATAAGTAATTTAAGTAGATTATATCTACTTATAAGTGATATAAGTGGATTAAATTAGAGAAGTGATATAAGCAGAAATACAATGTAGGAGAGCCAGAGCCAACACATCTTTGGGTTTTTTTTTTTCCAATATTTTTGAAGCAAACAGGTGTTAGTTGTTCCTGGTCAGCTGAATCATGTGATAGCAGTAGGACAGAATCAGCTAAAATTTGCAGACATAATAACAGTGGGGTAGTTTTTGTTCACTGGGGACAAATTACCTAAATTTAAACCCTTTATTATGCCTCCCAAGAAGATATCTGGTTGAGAATCACAAAGAAAAACTAACAGAGAGCACAACCTAAAAGAAAAATGGAGTGATTTTTTTTTTCAACATGAAACTCAGAAAAATAGAACATTTAAGTACTGAACAAGACATTTTAAATTAAATCATGAGGCAATGACATTTGAGCATAGACTTAAAGGCAGTGAGAAAGTTTAGATGTAGTTATTTGGAAGAAGAACATACCAGATGGAGGGGTTAGCCACTACAAAGGCCCCAATTACTGAATGCACCTGTTATATTCGTAGTGTGATTGGCTCATGATAACCATTTATGGTGAGAACAGTGTAAAATAGCACAACTGAAGATAAGGTACTTGAATGAATCTCTTACTTTCAATATAAAAGGGGAAAAAATTGGACTGATAGAAAAGCAGCTTGTCCCTCACTTCTTTTTTTTTTTCAATCATTTATTTATTAGTGTGAGAGAGAGAGGGTGCATGTGAACGAGTGCACATGGGGGAAGGGGAAGACAGAGACAACCTTCAAACAGGGTCCCTACTGAGTACAGAGCCTGATGCAAAGCTCCATTCCATGACCCATGAGATCATGACCCGAGTTGAAACCAATAGTCAATCGCTTAATGGACTGAGCCACTCAGGCACCCCTGCCACTCACTTCTAATAAATAAATGTTAAATACTTAAGGGATATCAGTTAAAAATGTCTTAGTCCAGAATCTAATTCTAATCTATGTTTTTAACTCAAATCACTCCCCCAACCACATCTCTTGTTCTGAGCCCCTATAAGTGTAAAAGCAGGTAAAACTAGCAACACCAAATGCAGCTGGAATCTCCAATATCACCTTATTCTGGAGGATCTGGGATTCAAGGGTTGTTGCCTCATATCTTGAAAAAAAAAAGGCTCAGAGTGGTAGATTGTCTTTTATAAACTGTAATCAATAATCCAGTAGAACTGTAAACCTGAATTATTCTTCACTACTAGACACACATTTAGGTCATTTTAAGAACTCTCTCCTCTAGTATTTAATGTTTTAAACCTGAAATAATGACTTTTAAAAAGAAATTACCTTAGATAATTTCATTATGTGACAGTGAGATGTTCTTATGCTCACTTTGCACTTTACTGCCTCAGATCCGGAAACTGCCATCTGTGGAAAGAGAATTCCAGGTTTGAAGGAACATCAAGTGCAAAGATCCTGGGGTAGAACCGTGTGAATCATATGAAAGAAGTACAAAGGAAAGCAGTGTGCATGGAATTGAGTAGTAGAGAGGGAAGAGAAGGGTCAGATCTTGTAGGGTGGGTCTTGTAGGTCAGGGTAAAGGTTTCAAATTTGACTTTTGGTGAATGAGAAGCCATTGAATATTTTGAATAGAGGAGTAATTTTATCTAACTTACCTTTAATGGGATCCCTCTGGTTTCTTTGTGAACCCTAGACTGGGTTTTGGGGTGGGGGTGGGGGTCAAATCAGAGAAACTAGTTAGGAATATATTTTATTTTATTTTATTTTATTTTATTTCTTTAGGGGAAAGATGAGATGTCTTTGATCAGACAGACTGGTCAAAGCATGAGAAATGACTGGTGATCTTAAATACATTTTGAGGCTAAAGCTAAGAAGTTGTGGGATAAAAAGCTAAGACATTTAAAAAAATTAGCAGGATCATGAAAAGTAAAATTACAGAAGGGGCTTAAATAAAAGAGCAAATGTTTAATGTGAATAAAACTGAATTATTTCAGGGAAGAATCAGCTAGCACTTAATATTTGTAGCTCTGCAATACAATAAAATATATCTTTGGTCTTTGTCCTTATTTCCCGGCACATCCCTCCTAAAATGCTTGGACTCTCCTGAGTTATCACATTGTCACATGTTAATGAGATGACTACTTCTTCATCATTCCATACTCTTTCCCCACACCTTGTTCTGTTTGTCTCTACCATCTGGTTGTCCCCTGAGTTGTATTCTTTATACTCAACTGTAATAGCAAATAAAGTGCTTTCCTGAGTTCTGTGAGTTGTTCTAGCAAATTATTCAACCTGAAGTGAGGCAATCATGGGAACTCCCAATAAGTAGCCAAGTGAAACAGAAGTGTGGGTAATTGGGTGATCCAGTACTTGCAGCTGGTGTTTGAAGTGGGGGCAGTCTTATGGGACTAAGCCTTCAACCTATGGGGTCTGCACTAAGGATTGGCAGTTAGTATCACAATTGAATTGAATTGTTGGACACCTAGTTGATGTCAGAGAGTTGAACGAGTGGTGTTGGAACAGACATCACCATATTTGGTGTCAGGAAGAAAAATGGAATTGGTCATTTCCTTTTTCAAAGCATAAATTTGGGCTTCTGATGGGCAAATTTGAGCTGTTGCTGTTTTTCAACATAAGTGTCCTCTTGTGTCTATCTCTGCAGCTCAAATTTGGTCCAGATCAGTATTTATCAGTTCCTAGCTTACATGTATGACAAAATGGTAATTTCCGATTAAGTTGTTTAACATTTTTAAGAAACATAAAATACGTGAAATAAAGAACACAAATCAAAAGTTTTAGTTAAGAAATAATCACAATATGAACTACCATTTATTATTATTAATTATTATTATTATTACTATTATTATTAAGTAAGCTCCACACCCAATGTGGGGCTTGAACTCACAACCATGAGATCAAGGGTTGCATGCTCTACCAACTGAGCCAACCAGGCACCCTGAACTACCATCCAGAGCAAGAACTAAAACATGATCAGCACTTCCTAAGTGATCTTTATGCCCCCTCTCAGATGTTAACCCCACTCTCCTCTCTAAAAGTAACCACTGTTTTAATGTCCAACCCCATAATTTAATTTTGCCTGTGTCTGAATTTTATATAAGTTGAATCATGCATTATGTACTCTTTTATGTCTGGATTTTTTTTTTTTTTTGCCCAACATTGTATTTATGTGAGTGATTCATCAGTATCATTGCACATAGCAGTAGTTCATTAATTTTTATTGCTATAGTTTGTATAAATATACTCAATTCATTTATCCACTCTACTGATGGATATTTGAGCTGTTTCCTGGATTTAGCTATTGCAGTAATGCTGTACATAAATTTTGGTGCACAGATACATATTTTTCTTTTGGTATATATCTTGGAATTAAATTACTGGATTATAGGATATGCGGTACATAATAAAAACTCCTACTTTTCAAAAATGGCTATATAAATTTATAATAATATTAGCAATATATAAGGATTCTAGTTGCTCTAAATCCTCACAATACTTGCTATTTTTAGTGTTCATTTTAGCCATTCAGTAGGTATACAATGATATCTAATTGTGTTTTAATTTGTGTTTTTTGATAACTAATAAGATTGAGCACCTTTTCACATATCCTTAGGAATAAAGGGAATATATGCATTTAAGTTTATAAATTCCCTTATATGCAGAGCTTTAGAAGCATTTCACAAGTCATCTTGTATTTTAATTATTATTTAATTTGGAATATTCCCTAATTTCTATTGTAATTGCTTCTTTGGTTCATTGTCTATTGAAAACTTGTGTTGTTAAATTCCAAACACATGGGGATTTTCTGGTTATCTTTTTGTTAATGATGTCTGGCTTATTTCCACATATTCTGAATGATTTCCTTTGAAATTCATTCCTTTGAAACATATTCTATGGCTCAACACATGATAAATTTTAATAAATGTTTTCTAAGCCCTTGTAAGTAATGCACAGTCTATAATTGTGGGGGTCAATATTCTACATGTGTCAAATTAGAAGAAGCTGGAAAGAATAAAACCAAAAGCCTCTAGAAGATTTGTGTAATATGACACATGAGATTGACCTACTTCGGCATGTTTAGAAGAAACAGAAAATATTCCTAATCACAATAACACATAAGTTGAAATTAACAATAAAAGTAGAAAGAAAAAACTACCACCTCTAAAGTAAAATACAACTTCTTTCCTGAACATCTAAGAGGGAAAAATCATTTCAAAATGAAATAAGTACACTTATATAACTGCTATATATCAGATAAAAATTAAAGCATTACTCAAAGAAAAAAATCTTAGCCCTAAATACTTATATTAATAACCAAGAAAAAATAAAAATAAATTAATCAGACTCAGTAGGTTAGAAAGGAACACAAAAAATAAACCTAGGGGAAGCAGAAAGGAAATGAAGCAAAAGCAGAAATTGTTGATATAGAAAACGAAATAGCTATATTTAACAAATAAATCAAATAGCTTATACTTTGAAAAAGTCAATAAAGTGGATAACATTATTGTATTAGGATAAGCTAAGCTTAGACTTTGGTTATAAGCAACCCCTAAATCCTAGTGGTTTACCGCATAGATTTTATTTCTTCTGCATACATACTATATATATATATATATATATATATATATATATAGTATATACTATACAGTCCACTGTAGGTTTAAAGACTCTCCAAGGCAACTCTCCCACCCCCCACACTACTTCAGCAATTTGGGCTGCTTTGCCTTGGGATTATGCCCCATCAACACATGCCCTCCACACTTACTGTCAGTAGGAAAAAGAATCTGGAAACTTTCCGAGGGGCTTTTCATCCTTTGCCTGGAATGCCTCCATGACTCCAAGGGAGATATATTTTTATTACACTTTGAATGGGAGCTCCTAGTCTACTATACAAGGACTGTGAGAAGCCAGTGGTTCTGGGGTAAAGGAGACATCATCTAGCATGGCCATTTTCTTTGCTCAGGAAGTCAAACAAAGCAAGAAATAGGAAAATATTCCCTTCCTGACACTAGTGTCTCTTAGAAAACAATTAGAAGTGACATTACCCCTTCCAAGGGAAGGCCTTTAGAGGACATAGTATAACCAAAGTCATCAGATGTAGGAGGAACACCAATGATATCGGGGAGTTGGGTAGTGGCTATCTTCTGTAGGCTGGGATCTAGGTGAAGAGAAGCAATCACATAATTTGGTTCACTGGCAGCAGTGAGAAAGATGGCAGTAGCTCACCCAAGCATGGTAGGCCTATTTAAGCTGTTCTTTTTTTCTCTTCTTTTTCTCTCCTACTATCTCTCTCCTCTTATCCCTCCACTCAAGCTACATAGTGTCCCCATCTGGAGATAGGTCACATTTAACAGTTGACAGTACTTATCCTGTGGTGATACTAGAGATATGGCTGATTTGGTTGTTAGAGCTAGCTGGAAGGTTTATTTTTGTCTTACAGTGCCCTAGGCCTGCTGTGTTTCAGGAGCTGAAACTCTAGTTACAAACTAGCAGGAGCAATTTTCAACTCCCTTTCAGGAAGGATGGTTTCAGGGAGGGGCCTTGATTCTGGTCACCTACTCAAGTGAAGATTTTAATTCCTTGGGTTTTTTTTTGTTTTGTTTTGTTTCTGGTTTTTGGTTTCCTTTGGGTTTTGGGTTTTTTTTTCTTTCTTTCCCCCACCCCCACCCCACCCCCGCTAAACACCTGGTCATCTCTGGTTTCAACCCAAAGTGCCAACTGGTGTGTGGCTTTACCTGTGCTCTGTATTTGGGTTCTTGTTTCATTTTTTAGTTTTTGAGATACTTATCTTGCCTGTAAGTCCAGTGTGTCTTTTTACTTTCCTTTCTTAATGTTTTATCCATCACTTCAATGTACTTGAAGGTCAAAGCATGTTCTTACAATACCATCTTGACCAAAGTGTATTCCTTTTTTAACAGAAAAAAATCCTTTCCTTCTCTCCTTTCTTTCTCTTTTTCTCTGTTGCAGCATTTAAGGTTTTCATCTTTATCCTTGGTTTCTCTAGTTTTACTAAGATGTTTATAAGAAATTTATGTTTATTCATCTTGTGTGCTATTTGGAATGCCTTATGCTAGGAAGATGCATGTCTTTTTTTAATTTTGGGAATATATTAAGGTTTTATTTATTTGAGAGAGCTAGACAGAGATAGTGACAGAGAGATGAGTGTGGAAGAGAGGGAGAAGCAGGCTTCCTGCTGAGCAGAGAGCCTGATGTGGGGCTTGATCCCAGGACCCTGAGATGATGACCTGAGCCAAAGCCAGACACTAAACAAACTGAGCCACCCAGGTGCCCCAAATGTTGGAATCTTTTAATCACTACCATTTCAAGCATCAAGTCATCACCATTTCATCCATTCTTCTAGCATTCCTATGAAACATGTTTCTGCCTTTTTTTCTTCTGTCCATCTTACTTTCCTTCTTCCATGAAATAAATATAGATTGATTGGATTTGTACTGTGTGCTATGGGCAGTGACAGGTGTTGGGACTAAAGAAGGAAATATGTACCCGGAAAGGCTTGAAATACTGTCTCAGAGATACAGAGTTCAGAAAATGATTTAACCAAACACTTGGGACCCTGAAATAGAGAAAAAAGTAGGGAGTGCTCAAGAAAATCTCTCCTTCAGCTTCTACTTGCAAACTTTTTCCCTTGACGCCAGTCCACAAATGGAACAACAATAGAAAGAGACTCCAACATAGATCCTTATTCTTGGTTTTCAAATTATTTGTGCCAATTGGCTCAAGCTCGAAATTCTTATGCAAGTTATTCTTGGAAGGTTCTTTCTATGAGGTCTCCCTCCCCACCCATTATGTCTGAAGCTCAGCAGTTGGTGAAGGTTCCTGAAACCTGGAAGTTCCACTACTCTGGCGAAGGCAGTTTGCATGTCCTATACTTATTATTCCTATTCCTAGGCAGTATTTATGTTTTAATTTTATTGGTACCTGTAAACTAAAACGGTTGGGCTTTATTGACTTTAATATAAAAGTAAATAGCCAAAACATGGAGAAATAAACATTAGCACCTTTGGATCTGACATGCTACTCTGTGACTTTTTATTTTAACAATCACCAGCTGATGGAAAAAGAAACAGAGTATTACTGACACCACAGGGTTGATCCTGTGTCATTGTCACCACACCTTAGTCTCTGAAAATCCTGCTTACTCCCCACAGATAATCACTATCCTGATCTATAATATGTTAGATTTGTCTCTTTTTGGACATCTTAAAAATGAAATCATATGGCAAGCATTTGTATGTGTGTATCTGGGTGGGTTTTTTTTTTTTTTTTTTTGCTCTGTATTATTATGTTGCTGAGAGTCATTTATGTTGTTACACGTAGCAGTAATTTCTTACTTTTTTATTATATAATTTTTCAGTACAGAAAGGTGTACCCCACCAGTAGTCTATGAGAAATCCAATAGCTGCACATTCTTCTCAATACTTCGTGTTGTCTGTCTTTTGCTTTTAAGCCATCTTGATGAGTGTATAGTGATTCATAGTGCATTTCATTGTGTTGTATACAGTTCTTTGAGTTTAAACATATGTTTAGATTTGTAGAACCACCACCATATTCACCATAATCAAGGTACAGAATTGTTCCATCACCCCCTAAAATACCCCCAGTGTAGTTACAACCTCCTTCCATTAATTGCTGGTATCCACTGATCTGTTCTCTAACCCTATAATTTTTGACAAATGCCACATAAAGGGAATCATACACTATATAATCTTTTGAGTTTGGCTTTTTTCACACAGTATGATGCCTTTGATATCCATCCATGTAGTGGGATATATCAGTAATTTGTTCCTTTCCTATTCATGCACGAATATATCACAGTTCATCTTTTCAACTGCTGATAGACATTTGGGTTATTTCCAGTTTTTAGATACTATGACTAGAACTGCTATAAACATCCACAGGCAAGATTTTACAAGGTTCTGAGATTTTATTGATTTCAGGCAGGAAACTGCCTAGTAGTGGGACTGCTGGGTCATATGATAAGTATAAATTTAACTTTATAAGAAAATACCAAACTGTTTTTCAGAGTGGCAGTACCATTTTTTCACTCCCATCAGGTATATATGAGAAATTCAGTTGTTCTGTATATTCGCCAGTACTTGGTATTATCAGATACTACTTTCACTCTAGCCTTTCTAGGCTACAATGTTATTTCATTCTGGTTTTAATGTACATTTCCCTGATAGCAGTGATGTGGACCGTCACTTCATCTGCTTATCTGCCATCTGTATATTCTGTTTGGCAAAGTGTCTGTTCAGATCTTTTGCCCATTTTTATTTGGGTTATTTTCTTATTCTTGAGTTCTTTAGATATTCTGAATATAAGTCCTTTAGCAGATATTCAGTTTGCAATTATGGTCTCCTGATCAGCGGCTTATCTTCTTTTCATATTAGTAACAATGCCTTTTGTAAAAGTTTTACATTTTGTGAAAGTCCAACTTGCCAATTGTTTCTTTATGGATCATGCCTTTGGTCTTGTATCTAAAAGCTCATCACCAAATCTAACATATAGATTTGTGCTTTATTTCCTTTATAGACATTTTAATTTTTTTTTAATTTATTTGACAGACAGAGATCACAAGTAGGCAGAGAGGCAGACAGAGAGAGGGGGGTAGGCAGGGTCCCTGCCGAGCAGAGAGCCTGATGCGGGGCTCGATCCCAGGACCCTAGGATCATGACCTGAGCCGAAGGCAGAGGCTTTAACCCACTGAGCCACCCAGGTGTGCCCCTTTATAGACATTTTAAATATTTATGCTTTACATTTAGGTCTATGATCCATTTTGAGCTAATTTTTGTATGAGATGTGAGATATATGTCTATGGTTTTTTTGCATATAGACTATTTGCTTTATAATATTTTTCTCTGTGTTTCATTTTGGATTGTTTCTATTGCTATGCCTTCATGTTCACTTATATTTTCTTCTGCAATGAGTAAAATTTTCTTAATCCCATTTAGTATATTTAATATATTTCATACATTATAGTTTTCATTTCTGTAAGTTCAGTTTGAGACTTTTTAATATCTTCTATGTCTCTACTTGACTTTTTGAGTATACAGAATATACTTATAGTAACTATTAATGTTCTTACCTGCTAATTTTAGGCATCTGTGTTAATTTTGTGTTATCTTCTATTGATTATCCTCATATGGGTCAGTTTTCACTGGACTCTTCTACTTTGCATGCTTGGAAATGTTTGATTAGATGCATAAGTTGTGAATTTTAACTTGGGTCTTGGATGTTTTTGTATTTCTATAAATATTTTTAAGCTTTTTCTACTGCTATATGGTCACATTATTTGGAAACATTTGATACCCCATGTCTTGCTTTTATGATTTATTAGGTCTGGAGCAGTGCACACTATAGGGCTGTAGGGGAAGAAAATATAAGTTTCCCTCTACCATTCTGAGTTCTTGGCTGGGACCCTGTAACAAAAGAGATTACCAAGAAAACAGTTTTAAAAATTATTTAATATAAGTTTTATGTGACATAGGAGTCTTCATAAATAAATGAAGACCTGAAGAAGCAGTTAAGCCTGAGCACTTTTTATGCTAGGTTTGATGAAAAGTGAGAAGTTATGGGAAAATATGATAGGGCAAAGGGGTATGAGCTAAGTGTAGTAAACTGGGAGAAACAACAAAACCTGTTCCTTCAGGTTCTTCTGGGTGTCCCTAATCTGGAGATAAGAATGCTCCTTTTCTCCATGTAAAAGGAGGACACCTTTCGCACAAGGGTCTTATGATCTGCTTCGGAAGATGAGAAAGTCCTTCCTATATACATGCCATTTTGCAAATTCCTTCAGCTTAAAATTTCAATATGCCAAGTTGCCATATTTTGCAGTAACATGTCCTAAACCCCACAAGAGTTCATTATTCCCTTGTACTCGGGCAAAATCTTGCTAACTTGTTTACCCAATGTCCCATGAATTACAGGTTTTCCAATTTGGCTAATAGAAGTAGGCACTGTTCCCAGCCTTGCATGAGTACTGTGTAGTACTTTAATCCTTCCAAATGATTGTTTCCCTGGATCTACATAGTTTCCTGTCACACATGTTCTGCTCTGCTGAACACTCTATAGATCTCTGGACCACTGGAGTTCTCTCTCTCTGAATTTCTCTCCTCTCCAGTATCCCATCCTGTAAACTCCAGACATCCTGGTCTCCCTGAACTCTTAGCTCTGTCTCCTCGACTCAGGAAGTTTTCTGTGTTCTACTTGGGTTGTCCCTCCATGTGCCTCGGCCTGGAAACTCTCTTCTCTGAGTAACCTGAGTAATGACAGGATTGACCTCATTTGTTTCTCATTCCACGGGGATCATTGTCCTTCATCACCTGGTACCCAGTGTCTTGAAAACTGTCATTTCATATATTTACTTCTCTTTTATTTAAATGTTTCAAGTGTGAAGGTAATTCTAGCCCCTGTTACCACCGTCTTGGCCAGAAGCAAAAGTCTTAATTTGCCTTCTTTATTGCTAGTGAGTTTGAATATCTTATATGCCTGTTGGCCATAATATTTCTTACTATGTGAAATGACAGTTTATATGTTTTGCCCATTTTTCTACTAAGCAATTTGTCATTTCTCATTATTTTAGAAGAGTTTTTTCTATATTGAAGATATCAAACTGCTATCTGTCATATATGTTATAAATATTTTATTCATTTGTTATTTGCTTTTCATTTTGATTTATTGCATTTTTATAATGCAATCACTTTCAGTTTTTTATTTAATCAGATTTCTTCTTCTCTTGATATTCTTCCTTATTGATTCTGCCACTGGAAAATGTACCAATATTACATGTACCCACACTGTCTTCTAATTATTTTATGATATTTCCTAAAATCATAAAGAATCATAAGGAGGTAAGGAATCAGAATGCAGGTTTCTGGAAAGACTATATAGCCCAGAGCACTTTTCATGGCATTTTAAAACAAATCCCTTTCATTTCTTCATTTCAATTTGCTGTTATTACTTAAAAGCAAGTGCTGGGACTTAGCTCAAATGGGCTGAAACAGTCTATATCCCCATGCAACTCTTGTTTCCAACAAGAGTGCACAGGTTTCCTTGGCAGACTCCAACTAAAGGTTCACCTAACGATCTCAATCTGGGATCACAGTAGAATCTGTGAAAATATAGTGGTGGTTAAGTGGACCATTTCTAGTAAGAATCAGTACATGACTAAAAAGCAGAGTGAAAAATCAGGTTCCATTATAGATTCTTCAACTGTTATTTTTCAGGACCACTTTTTCATGCTCTGTTCTGCTGCCTATATTCTTTTTTCCTTCTGGCTCTAGGGTCCACACCTTTCTCTAACCACAAATTTCCTCTTCTCTTTAGAGTTTTTTACAATGAAGGGTACAAGAAGATGCCACCCCAAAACATGACTCTTTGGCATGTAGATTATTTTGAGCTAAAGGCCATTTATAACCAGCAGACACTAGAAAAGTACTAAAAACAGGGCACAAGTTTTCCTTGTAAAAAGGAAATTTCCATTTATATAAAGATTTCCATTTATAAAGGAAATTTCCATTTGTAGAGCTCTCTCCCTTTCCTTATCATAAACAACAAGTTTTAACAATGGAGAAGGCACCCGGCTTAAATCTGCCTGACAGACTGTACTAACCAACTCTCTTGACTACACTTTTTCTTGTCACCTTCCTGTAACTTGCCTGCCCCCACCCCAGAAGCCCTAAATATCTTTTCTTTGGTTTAGCAAAAGAGGTATATAAGCGTCAATCATCTGGCCACTTCCTTGAGTGTCATTTTTTGGTAAACCCCCTGTGTTGCACATATACTAATTAAAGCTGTTTTTCCTCTTATGAATTTGTTTTTTATCAGTTAGATTTGTAGGCCCCAGTAAATGAAACTTAGATGGATAGAATGAAAATCATTTTTTTTCTCCCCTATACTACTCATGTTTACTTGTCCCTACCTCAACCCTTCATAGGCTTCTACCAATTTTAGGCAATGTATTGATAATACCTATGAAGATACACAGAGGAAGATGGGTTCAGAAAAATATTTGAGGATGTATGTATATATGTATGTATGTATGTATGTATTTTTAAGATTTTATTTATTTGACAGAGGTCACAAGTAGGCAGAGAGGCATGCAGAAGGAGGGGCAGGCTCCCTGCTGAGCAGAGAGCCTGATGTGGAGCTCAATCCCAGTGCCCTGAGATCATGACCTGAGCCAAAAGCAGAGTCTTAACCCACTGACCAACCCAGGCCCTCCTGAGGATGTTTTTAAATTAATATAATTCTTATGGTTGTGATTCTTGGGACCACAAATACCTAGATTTCCTTGTGTATCAGTTATTTCTTCTGACAGTAATGCTATGTAACAAAGCATTCCACAAATGGCTTAAAACAATAAGGATTTATTAACTTGTGAAAGCTTGGGTGGATGAGAGAGTTTTTCTGGAATTACTTGGACTCACTTGTGCATCTGCAGTCAACAGCATGTTGGCTATGGAGCTCAGATCTTTTGGCTAGGCTCCAGAGGTTGGCTGATGATCAGTCACCCCAGTTAGGACAATTTAGCTACATAGATTGATGCACAAAACCTCATTCTCTAGAAGGCCACATTCTCATGGGAAAAGCCTATGCATGAGAGCTAATGGGAACAAGAAATGATTTTCCATGCCCCTACCTATTAATATTTCTAAAAGTCCCAATGACCAGAGCAAGTCATATGGCCAACCCCAGAACCAAGGAAGGGGCAGAAACCATGCATAGAGTGGGAGGGTATTTTAAAGATATAGGGCAAAGAGCATAGATAAGAGAGGGTATAGAATGGGGGCCACATCACACCTTGTAATGATGCCAGCTTTCCAGTTTTATGTGGAAAAAGAATTCAACCAGATGCTTCTTCTCACAGACTCATGGCTTCTTTGGGCCATTCTGATTCTTCCTTTCAAGAGGTCCCCAGTCACAGCTCAGAGCCTCAGATATATTCAGAGTAGAACAAAAGGTGGGAGTCAGTTCCATTCAGGACACCCTTAAACTCCAGGGAGTAATTTGCATTTCTGAGGCCTTTCAGCCCGGAATTGCTTTACATTCCTAGCCCTGGCCTGTGGAGAGGTTTTTGAAAATACAGTTTCCCTGGTTGCATTACCCAGAAGTGCTGGTTCAATAAAGCTGTCTAAGGGGCCTGAAAATACGTGTTTTGAAAAGGCTTCCCAAGAGATTCTGTGGTGCACCCAAGTTAAGAATCAGTGCTTGGAGAGATCTCTTCACTAGCTTCATGTTTATTGATTTGGTTTGCCCTGATAATATGTTCATTCATTCGTTTCTGTGTACATGTAAAGTAGAGGTTTAACAAGGGCCTGGAAAAGTTTGTTAGTGGAAAAACAAAAGAAAGCTTTGTGGCTTTGTTTTTTTAAAACATTCAAGTAGCTCTTCAACTCCTGTCTTATAAGGACTTTGTAGATTTTTATTTACTTGTGGATCTTAGGTCCTTTCTCACTTTAAATACATAACTCCGTCAATTGGCTAAAATAACTTCAGTAGTCCCTGCTGGATTTAAGACATTAAAGCAGAAATCTTATCACTAACACACAGTAACAATCCAAGATCTGAGGAAATTAAAGTAATCCATCTATAAGAAGAGCAAACTGTAGCTGGGATGTTACAAATGGGTAAAGGCATGCTGAAGAGTCTTATGGCTCTTGACAAACAAGTATAAACCAGGTCTATATCCCTACGTCTCAAAGTTAAACTTGGCCACTTGATGTGTTGGTCACTTGAATGTGGAGTTAGTTACAATAATTAAAATAATAAAATATTTGTTTAGCATTCCTCTGTGCTGGATAATTGGCATATATTCTCATTGAAAATATTTGACAACTTCTCTTTGAGCCAGATCTATTATTACACTAATTTTACAAATAAAGAATTTAATGCTTAGTGTTAGGTCGTTGGGTTCCGGGAGTGCAGGAGGAACAATAGAAATGACCGCCAGGTCCCGCCGTTTTCCAGCCTCCTCCCTGCCCTTTCCTTCACTCTGACTCTCCCGCCAAAAGGATGTATGCCCAGATCACCATAGGTAACCCGATACCTATGCAGGAAACAGATAAAAGACCCCCGCCAACTCCCTCCCAGAGCGATTTACCCCACTCTGCTTTCCAGAGTCAGGAAACCTCGCCCGAGGGTGCCCATCTCCTCCCGGTGCAACTTTCCTTGCTCCCCTTCTCCTGAGCCCTGAAATTTCGCCAGGGAGTGCCTTTAATAAATCTTGCCTTGTGCCTACCTCACCTGGTGTCGTGTTTATCTCGCCTATAAAACATTACACTTAGTAGTTTTTGTAAGATCCCATGACGAGTAAAAGACAAAAACAAGACATAAATAATGTACTTAGTGACTGAAGAGCTCATACTCTTTAACTATTTGACTATGTCCTTTTCCTCTTCCTGGGTTGTGACCCCGCTTGCCACCCCATCACTAGCCTTTGAAATCATCCCTGGTGTACTTCTAGAAAGGAACTGCAGATCTGGATGGGCTCTTGATACTAAGTACTTATGCAGAAAAATTAATTTATTATAAGAGTATTAATAGTTAATTAATAGATATCATAATTAATAATATATAATATTAGCATAATTTATTAAAATACAGTCTTAAATATCATTAATGACTAATATCCAGTACTTAATTAATGTCATACATTTAAAATGTATCAATTCATTTAATATTCACCACAATCCTATAAAATAAGGCCTAATATTATTCCCCTCTTAGAGATGAAGCAGCCAACGCTTCAAATGATAGTGGAACTTGCAAATGGCCTCAGACCTAGTAATGAAGATTGAAATCCAGGCAATCTAATGTTCCAGCCTGTGATCTGAACTACTGCAGGATACCTTGAGGTGGCTTTGAAGTCCCTACAAAAACACAGCTGGAGTGCAGGAAAAAACTGGAAGAAGCTAGTGTATCAAGTCATTGTCGTACCTACTCTGTTTGTCTTCATTCTCTCCAGTCTCTGCAAACCAGCTCATACAGGTGCAAGAGCAGCTGGCTCTGAGAGGTCCCAAACAGACCTTGTTCAGCCATTTGCCATTGATAAAACCCAAAGGCAGAGAAATGAGTGGGGTTGAAACAAGAAAAGAATTTGTTTCAGTGAGGCCAACACTGGGAAGACAGGGGAGTGAAAGACTGTCTGCAAAATACTGAAAGTACTTGCAAGTTTGTGTAAGAAAAATCTGGGGAAGAGGTGGGTAGGTACATGCAGGTGGACAGTGAGGGGTCAAATGGATCACTATCTTGAGGTTAATCACAGATGGGGTCTTGCTACCTCAGGACAGGCCCTGTGCTTGAAGGGGTTGTTTCAGTTCCCATCAGATGATGCTTTACCCTCAGGGTCTTCTGCCTGAACCAAGAGATAAGCTAGAAAGAAGAACCCAACTAAAAAGTTTGAGGTCAAAATGGAGGCAGCCAAAGCCCTCTTTCAGCTCCTCAGGTCTCCAGTCACAAGGAGGAACAAGGCCAGCAACTGTTCCAATGATGTGTTTCTAACAGTTAAAGCCTCTAGACAGAATGACTGGCTCTCTCAAGCCCATGTCTAGCATCCCAGCTTGGTTCAGCTGTCCCCTGTGGTCCTGTGAGCTGTGGTAAGGCACAACTGCACCTGTATCAGCATGATGAATGACCATCCCACTGCCCACATGTGCAAGAGGAGAGGGAATTTATTAGAAAAGGGGAAGTTAAGGGATGCCTGGGTGGCTCAATGAGTTAAAGCCTCTGCCTTGGGCTCAGGTCATGATTTCAGGGTCCTGGGATCAAGTCTGGATCTCTGCTCAGCAGGGATCCTGCTTCCCTCTCTCTCTCTGCCTGCCTCTGCCTACTTGTGATCTCAATCTCTTTGTCAAATAAATAAATAAATAAAATTTTTTTAAAAAAAGAAAAGAAAAGGGGGAGTTGTTAGGGAGAAAGCCCAAAAGAGGTACACTATAGGTCTGTGTTGGGGATTAGTGATTTTTAACAGTCATTTTGTTGACTTAAGATATTTCTAGGATGCTTTCATATATTTTGAAAATTATTATACTACTTAATTAGAATTGTGAAAATAAATAAAGGAAACCTCATTTAAAATGGAGTTGGGGGCTCCTGGGTGGTTCAGTGGGTTAAGCATTTGCCTTCAGCTCAGATCATGATCCCAGGATCCTGTGGTGGAATCCTACATTGCACTCCCTGCTCAGTAGGGAGCCTGCTTTCCCCTCTCCCTCTGTCCCTCCCCCTGCTCATGCTCTCTCTCCCTTGCTCTCCATCTCAAATAAATAAATAAAATCTTAAAAATAAATAAATAATAATAAAATGGAGTCAGGAAGCCCTGAAGGGGGAACTCTCATGCAGAAACCTCTCTTAGCAGTGGGCATCACCCACAGGAAGAAGGAAGAAAAGAATTATCTGGAAGATGGAAGACATTTTCACATAGGAATTTTATCTCCTGATTTAAAAAAGAAGAAGAAGAAGAAGAAGAAGAAGAAGAAGAAGAAGAAGAAGAAGAAGAAGAAGATCCCTCCTAGTCCACCTATAGCCAATGAGAAACCACCACAAACTCCAACTCTTGTTTTTCTCCAGTGAACTTTTGTTCAAAACAACCTTCCACAATTTCCTTCTAACACCTGATAAAAGCTGACCTTGTCTTTGTCTCTTTAGACTTGCCTATGGTTTGCCATAGTTTCCTTGCTTGCTTGACCTGAATTGTAATTCCTCTGCTATTTCTGAATAAACTCATTTTGCTAGTAATATAACTGGCTCTTTTATCCTTTTCTTTTTAATTTGTTATTTTTTATAAACATATATTTTTATCCCCAGGGGTACAGGTCTGTGAATCGCCAGGTTTACACACTTCACAGCACTCACCCTCCCCAATGTCCATAACCCCACCCCCCTTCTCCCAACTGGCTCTTTTATTCTTAAGGTTGACAGTATGTTTACTTCTACTTGGGATTTCTTCTTGTTCTTAAGTTCCCAGGATTCTCCAAAAATAAAATTTGCACAACTTAATCCAGACCCAGTATCTAAGTTTGTTAAACTGCCTCAAATACTTTTGAGGGGGAAAAAGATCCCCAAACAAACCAGGAAATATGCAAATTTCAAGAAATTAAAAACATTATAGCTGAATTTCATTTTATAAGATAGGGCAATTCACATGAGTTTGTTTCTACACTAGTAAATATGTATGCATTATAGAAAAATATAAAATATAGATGAACAAAAATGAAAAATAAAAATCTCCAGGACTTCACAATTCAGGAGTAAACATTGATTTAAAAAGAAACAACAAGCCCAAACTGGTGTCATTTGCCCCACAAGGACAGCAAACCAAGATTTAGATTCAACCTCGCTCAGAAATGTGATCTTTTAACTGTCACTCTGAACTTTCCTAATAAGCACTATAGTGAGGTGATCTGCATGATAAAAACTCTGCTGTTGCCTTTCTCCCCCAAAACCTGCAGTCCAGGTCTGAAACAATCTTTTCTTTTGTTCCTTACCCTGCCCTCCTGCCTATGAATTCCTTCCATTTTTGTACAGCTCCTCAGAACATCTCTCTGCTTGCTAGAGGGAATGCTACCCAATTCCCGTATCACTTAATAAAGCCAATTAGATCTTCACATTTAGTCAGTTGAATTTTGTTTTCTAACATATTAATAGTTTACTGTGTGTTCTTTCAGACTTTTTGCTGTAACTTGCTCTTTTTGTTTGTGATTTAGAAGTTTTATTTAAGTTATTTTGTAATTGTCTAAACATTTAAATAGTTTTTTTTTCCTTTGAAACAACTGCAAAACGATTTTTTGTTTCATTTAAACAGAAAGAAAAAAGAAATATTGGTACATTTTATTTTTATCCCTTCCCCCGTACTTCACTGTTTTTGTTAGAATAATCGGGGATATTAAACCTGGATTAGTTTACTTTATAATTGCATGTCCTTTCAAAAATTGTTTATTACATTCCATAACCATGTGAACAATCATTTCAACACTGAACAGAAATATTACTGATCTCAAGTAGTCAGCACAATTACTTTTTTTTTTAAAGCACAATTGCTTTTTTTAAAGATGTATTTGAGACAGAGAGAGAAAACTGATGAACATGGGGTCGGGGGAAGGACAGAGAGGGGGAGAGAGAGAACCTGGAGCACAGAGAGAATTCCCCCTGAGCACATAGCCCAATGTGGGACTTGATCTCACCACCCTGAGACCATGACCTGAGCCCAAGTCAAGAGTTGGATGCCCAGCTGACTGAGCCACCCAGGCACCCTTCACAATTGCTTTTAAATCATATTTTTCTCTCTGTTGAAATTACTTGCAATACACATTTTGGTTTGTTGGAATTTATCCTTTTTTTGAAAATATTACTCAGACTCTTTCAGCTGGGCTGCCGACTTGCCATCCAGTATGAGAAAGAACCAGAAAATTCAGGGCTATGTGAGCCACGGCCACAGCCTCATCAGCAAGCACCAGAAGCACTTAGGGGGCTGGGGTAATGCTGGTGGCATGCATCACTACAGGATACTCTTCCACAAATATCACCCAGGTTACTTTGGAAAAGTTGGTCTGAGGCATTACCACTTAGGAGGAACCAGAGCTTCTGCCCAACAGTCAGCCTTGATAAACTGTGGACCCTGGTCAGTGAGGAGACACAGGTAAATACTGCCAAAAACAAGACTGGAGCTGCTCCTATCATTGATGTGGTAGAATTGACCTACTACAAAGTTTAGGGAAGGGAAAGCTCCCCAAACAGCCTGTCATTGTGAAGGCCAAATTGTTTAGTAGGAGAGCTGAAATTAAGGGTGTGTATGGGGGGCCTGTTTTCTGGTAGTTTGAAGCCACATGGAGGGAGGTTTGTTAAATGCTCACAAGTGCTTTAAAAAAGAAGAAGAAGAAGAAGAAGAAGAAGAAGAAGAAGAAGAAGAAGAAGAAGAAGAAGAAGAGGAAGAAGAAGAAAAGAAGAAGAAGAAGAAGAAGAAGAGGAGGAGGAGGAGGAGGAGGAGGAGGAGGAGGAAGAGGAGGAGGAGGAGGAAAGAAGATACTACTTAGAGCTGTTTGTGGATGGTACACTCTCCTAAATTCTAGCCTGGCTGTAAACAACTTTCTGTTCCAGCTTAAGTAGGCTTTCAAAATTTTGTTAATGATGTTTCAGTGTCCTCTGACAATTAGCATTACAGAAAAAAAAGATCTAATACCATCCTGATCTTTTAAAATTATTTTATCACATGTAACCTTTTTTCCCCCTGCCTGGATAAGTTTATGATTCTCTTTCTAATCTTTGTGCTATCCTAGGGTTTTCTTTTGTTTTGTTTTGTTTTCATTTCAAAGCGAGAAACTTCTTTCATTATCTTCTCTGCTAGATGGATGACTCTGACTTAAAGCCTGGAGTTTTTCCTCTATTCATGTTATTATTTTTTTAAATTAGTGCTTATGTTACTGATCGATCTATAGAACTCAATAGATCTATAGATCGATCTATAGAACTTAAATTAGTGCTTATGTTACTGATCGATCTGTAGAACTCAGGAGCTACTAACTCAGGAAATGAATTGGTGAGCCCCATATGCTGCCCTGGTCAACTGCTCTGTCCTAAGGGATTCTGGTGGGGAGCTGGACAAATTGAAAGCACAGCTCCTGGTTGGGTTTGCTAACACTGTTGCCAAACAAACTCATATAAACTCATTGCAAGAGAAGCCAATAACTCAAGAGACAAGGGTTTGTAAAAGAGACAGAGACATTTATTTTGAGTGCTGGCAGCTGGGCAGATGACAGGCTCAAGTCTTAACAACCAACCTCTCTGCCCACAAGATGGACACCTAGAGTTTTATAGGAAGAGGTTCAGGGCGGAACAAGTAAGAAAGCAGGCAGAGAGTGCATGGTCATTATGTGTTCAGCACAAGATCATGGGCAGAGAAGGATATGTGGAGTTTGGCCTTCTAGGCATTTTGTTGTTATTAGGGCTTTGTTGGCCTGGCATCTGGCAAGTTCCAGTCATTGCAAAACATCATTAACACCCAAAGAAAGTGCAATAAGAAATAAGCACAAAGGGTTTTAGTTAGAGCCTGAGTTAAAGCCAGATTATCTATATCTGGTTTTAAATTTTGGAGTCTATAGTTGAGCAGCAGGGCTCATGGATATATCTGTGCCCATCTCAAGTAGCATAATAATGATGTAATTCTCAAATAAGGTAATTGAGTAGAGTTTAGTGAGTTACAAAGATTTGGAAAGGATTTAAAGGAAAGCAAAGGGACAACAAAGCATGAGGAATGAAACATCTGAGGTTCAATGACCACCACTGAGTCTGAAAGGGTAGAGGGAAGGGAGAGTTCTCCAGGATGTAGAAAGAACTGTGGGTTCTACCCGAGTCTAGGGGAGGGCTAGGCATAAGGGTTGTGACCTTCAGTAGAGGAACATAGTCACTGTTAAGCAGTGGGCAGCTGGGGGAATAGATATCTGAGCCTGGTTCTTCTCCCACATTCCCAATTCGTGCTGGTGCCTCTCATAGACTGAACTCTTGAAGCCATCTCAATAGCTCAGCCTCATAGGACAAAAAGCAGACTGGAAAAGACACCAAGTGGATCTGGAGGGAGAAACAAGATATTTGCCTGAAGTTCTTATTCCATTTTTGCATCATCTGATTCTGTGGAAAATATAACATAAAAATATATCCTTATATTTTTATTCATTTTATTTATAAGCTTTATTTCCTTATCCCTTCATCTTTTCCTTAATTGTTTAAGAAATTTATTCTTTCTTTCTTTTTTTTTTTTTTTTGCTTTTTTCAATCTGCTCTTTACCACATTAAGTAATCTTAGTTTTTATTAAAATGCAATCTTTCCCAATGTTCTATTCTTTAACTTGTTGCCAGGTGAACTGGGAATCCTGAAGGTTCTTGGTCTTGTCGCAGGAATGAATTCAAGGGCAGATACACAACACAGCACAGCAGATGAGTAACACAAGTGGGAAAATATATTAAAGCAAAAAGTACACTTTTGAGATATGAGAACCAAGGAGGGTGGGGAGGGGCAGGGAGAGAGAGAGAGAAAGATAGAGACAAAGGGAGAGGGAAGAACAGAGAGAGAGAGAGAGAGAGAGAGAGAGAGAGAATGCCAGGAAGAAAGCTGTGCACCCTTGGGGTTGGGTTTCTAGCTTTTACACGTGTTAACTAGGGGGCAGAATATGTATTGCACAGGGCAGGAAGCAGGATTTTGTGCTTTTTCTTCCTTATTTGGTCGGAAGTTTCCTGTCATGCTATCTGCCATTTGGGGCTTGTATGGTTTGATCCAGCTTGTGAACTGCTACCAGGTCAGGCCTCTGACCTTCCCCATAGCTGGCCATGACTCCTTGTTGTTGAACTCTGGGTATCCTGTTAGAACCTGACTGTCTATTCTGACATTTCTTCTTCAAGGACTCTGGGCCCTTAAAGTCTTAAGGGAAAATGGGCGATGGTCCAGCTTTTGTAATTACTTCATGCAGGTGTGGGATATTTACTCTGCGGGAGGGTTCCAGTAGTCTTTCCTATCTAAGTTTTAGGAAATGTGGATGGACAGTGGGGAGTAGAAGGACGGTGTGACTCGGTCTAGTGGGTCTGGATAGTCATTTATTTCAGGGTTGTTGCAGACAACCATCTAGAGATTTATCTGGCTGACATGAGAGAAAAGGCATTTTGTTAGTAACTTTAGGATATGAAGTCCAAACATTAGGATAAGGAGAATAGTTATTAAGGGTCCAACAAGAAGGTATAACCATGAAAGGCCTGGAAGCCAGAACAACAAGGAGTCTCATCAAGAAGAGGAGGTAGGGATGGGTTTATGGGGAACTGTGGTCCATCCAGTTAGCTACTGTCTCAGTTACCTAGAAGCTTTCTTTAACCTCTCCAGATGAATTGATCCATAGACAGCATAATGTGTTAGTCACTGTGTAGACTCCCCTCAGTTTTGTGAGAATGTAGTCAAGGGCGTCTTGCAGCTAAGTGGCTTGCTGTCTGATTTTCTCTATATGGATTCTTATTTCCCAGGAGGAGTTCAAATAGATATAGTAGGTGGTGTGAGCCATCATATAGACTCTGTTTTGTTTAGCAAGCAATCAGTTAATTAATAAGAGACATTTCTGTGGAACCAAAGAAAAACATAGGTTAATGGTTGGAACAAGTTATAAACCCAGTGCCTGATTCCTGAGTGCTGTCAGTGAGGAGATTGCTAAATGTTAGGCTCAAAGCCTCCTCAGATGGAGTGGGAGCAGGCAGTAGCAATCAGATGAGTTTTTCTGGTTTGTTATTCATTCAGATGTCTCTGGTGATCCTTTTGAATAGCCTATAGAACAGGCACAAAGATTGTCTATACACGAGTTCTGTTGCAATTTTTCCGAATTTGACCTAAATTGTCCAGCTTTGGTTTGCAGGGCCTCAGGAAAAAGGACAGTTTTAGTTTTTAATGACTTTAATTCCAGAGAATGGAAGAGGATAAGAAACCATGGTTTGAGCTAGATATTGGAGGAAGCCAGAAGAATTTAAGATCTAGTCTAGTTTATAATAAATAGTATTAAAATCTAATATCTACAAAGATGTATTAATGAAACATAATTTCTCTCTATAATCACCCTTATTTTTATCAAAAATAGCCAAATCAAGACTCATTTGTAAAACAAGTACAGGTTAAACAAATTTGGCTGAATTATTTACGTAAGCTCAGCAAGACTAGAGATTGGCCATATAAGGTTTTTAAAATTTGCTTTACTGGAACTTCTCACAAAAAATCTCTAGATTGAACTTTTAATATGCTCTTGAGGCCGAAGTCAAGCCAGATAATTGTCATCAGACTTGCCTGCATTACCTATAGATTTGGGTGAATTCCTCTTGTTAAGGTCCCCCAAAATGTCCTGAGTTTCTTACACCCTCCAGGAAGTGATATTCTTTACTCCCCTGGTAAGTTGGCTGGATACTCTATAAGCAAGGTACCAGGCCAACAGTTTCCAGGGGCTCCACTGGCTCCACAAAGTCAGCCTTAATTCCTTAAAGCTATCTGATCATATCTGAGTCTATGGATGTTTCTCAAATATGACATTCTAGTCAAAGACTTGGTAATATAACCAATGTTTCCAATGGTATCCTGTTACAGGGAGAACAGATTCTCACTGAACTTATGCAGATTATATTGCCATGAAAGAAAGAATACTCATGAGACTTTCTAAATTTCAGGAGATTTAGGTAGGGAGAAAAGGTAAATATTTCAATTTGTTCACAAAGAAATATTTTATCATATTCATAGATAAGTCATAGATGTCTTAAGAAAAAATTTTCTTAAATCTAGAAGAGCAAACATCAGAGAACCAGCAATGTTTCAAACAAAAGTCACAAAAACTATAATCATCTTCCTCAATTCATTTAGTTCTATGTTACTAATTCTTGTTCTGCTTGAATGTAGCTTTCCCATTAGTTCTGGAAATTCCTACTCAGGTTAGTTTTATGATCTTAAGTATATTAGAAATCTATATTTGTCAAAAGTCCTTTCCATGAATCTCCTTGAAGATGAAACACATTTTGCAAGAGCATCAGAACAATAACTATAAATGACAAAAATCCTCAGAAATAGGCATGGTTAAAAATTTGATGAGAGTTCATTACAATGCAGCTGACAAGGAAATCTAGTTATTTCTGTGACATGGAACATTTTAATAATTAGAATGTCAAGTGATAACCTTATGCCAGAACATATTAAAACTTTAAGAATTCCATAAAATTTCTAGAACAGTTACAGCTTTTACCCATACCATATACAACCTAAGGCTTATCATTATTTGTTTGACAGTGCTTCCCTTGTAACTTAACAGATCAAATAGACAAGTGTAATTAGTCAAAAGGACTTTATTTACAATTCAGATCTCAGGAAATTTGTTAAAATCCTTAGAAAGTTTTAAAGCATGTACCTAAATAGGATCACAGATCATTCCAAATTTAATTTTTATATTTAACCAAGGTGGCAATAAGCAATTCTACAGGAATTTATATAGTTGTTAACGAAACTTAGCTCCTTTAATATTGAGAAGTTTTAAATTTCTTAAGTAATCAAAGACCAGTAAAGAAAAAACACAGAAGCTTTGGTTTTCTGGGCAGATAAAGAATTAAACAAAAACAAAAACAAAAACCCTTTGCTTACAATTTCTTATCAAAAGCAGATGAACAATCCAAGAAAACTTTGTCTCTTTAACAGAAAGAAAAGAAGAATTTCAATCATATACCAGTGTACTTTTAAAATCCATTCATTTCAGGGTACCTGGGTGGCTCAGTAGGTTAAGCAGCTGACTCTTGGTTTCAGCTCAGGTCATGATCTCAGGGTTGTGAGTTGGAGCCTGAGTTGGAGTCCATGCATGGAGCCTTCTCAAGAGTCTCTCCCTCTCCTCCTGTCCCTCCCTCACTAAAAAATCCATTCATTTCAATCTTAGTTCTGACTGCACATACTTCTTTTCTCAATGTATTCTCATTCCTCATACCTTTTTTTTTAAATTAAAATACTCTTACTTTCCTTTTATACAGAGTTGCTTCTCTTATTTCTATCAATCTTAATTACATTCAGCAGAGTTTTTAAAAAAATGTTTATTTATTTGGGGGGTGGGGTGGGGAGAGTGTGAGTGAGGGGAGGGTCAAAGGGACAGACTCTTTCAGGCTTCATTCTGAGTACAGAGCCCTATGATGGGAGTGGGAGCTCGATCCCACAGCCTATGAGATCATGACCTGAGCTAAAACCAAGATATGGACACTTAACCAACTGAGCCACCCAGGTGCCCCTATATTTAGCAGAATATTAACTCTTAGAACCCTTAGTCTCCAATGAAAATTAGGCAGTAACCTATTATGAACTGTTAATCTATGAATACATTCCATAATTTCTAAAAACTTATGTTTTTCATAGTAAAATCTTTCAAGGAAGCATCAAGCATGTTTACCAATAGACCCAAGTATCCTGTTTCTCTCCAATAACAGGCCCAAAGTAGACAATCTGCATTTGGTAATCAATGCTTTAGTATTTTATCTTCTTTGAAGAATACTTAGATATCCAATGAATTCAAGCCAGTTATCATTTAAGTTAGCACAACTTCACACTTTCAGGTTACTGAAAGTTTTGAAAGCTATTTAAAAGTTTTACCTATAAACCTTTTTGTTTATTCAACCTACTTGTTCTTAACAATTACCCATGAAAACCTTGTGAGACAGACAAAATTAACCATCATATTAAGTCATCTTCTCGCTGACAAGTTGCAGCAGAGATAACACAAGTTTATTTGACATTTAGCAAACTTTGGGAGAACCAAAGTTTTATATTTAATGCTAATAACTCTAAAGACATGTCTGTCTTAATGGAGCCAAAACATTTAATTAGCTTTAATACCAAATATGTTGCCCCTGTGTCCATCAAAAGTCAATTTGTTCCCTGCTGTTGATTGTACTTGGGACTCCTTTGGGGAAATCTGAAGTGGATGATTTGAGTCCATGGGGCCCCTTCATGCTGATTTAGGAGATGATTTAGTTTGAACCTCACAAGCAGGTAGCCCAACAGCTGGGGGTGCTTCCCCCTACCTTGGTAGTGAGGGTAGGAGGGGCAGGAGCCAATGACACTGGAGACACGGAGGATGGTGTAGAAGCTGGTTGTGCAAGCCCTGCCCATGTTGGTGCCCAAATGGGAGGGGTGGGGAGGCAAAAGAGGTGAGGTGTTGCCTACAAGGCTGGAGGCAGGAAACAGCCCAGAAGGCAGAGAAAGAGGACTCCCAGTCCTAAAGTTCCTCACCTCCGACAAATGAACTGACCTGTGTTTTCTTTCCACCAACGAGTGATAATAAGCAGTTCTTGTCAGGCCAGAGAAGACAGGGAACATCTCCAAAATAAAACAAGTTTTGGCAGCTGCTTAAGAATATTCCTTAAAGTCTGCATGCTGAGGTAGACCAACCAGACAATTGGCTCCAAGTATCATAGCCGTTAACCTGGGAAATGAATGGGGGGGGGGACCCATACCACGAGAGTCAGGCAACATTCATCCAGTCCTCTGAAGATATATTCCAGATCTGACACACAAAAGCAGAAGCAAACAAAGTGACTTGGGGAAAAACAGAGGGAGGTCTATGCACCATCTTGGCAGCGCGGCACAGAGAACAGGACAGAACATAAGTAAGGGGGCGGAATAACCGAACAGAGGTAGAAGTCACCTGAAGCAGCTGAGCTGATGGTGGATTGTGGGATAGAAGGTGAGGAGGGGGTGTCCTTAGGCCCTCAAAGGAATATGGACAAATCACAGTTTCAGCATAGGGCCATAAAGACGTGACCATGTAGGATTTGGGTCCATTTTCCAGAAGGGAAATATCAAGTTGTAATGTGGTGTTATAGTTAAGACTACAATTTATTTATTTTTGTCAGGTGTCCCTGTCCTCTAGCTCATGTCGAGGATAACAGTGTAACAAGAGAAGTGGACTTGGGAAGAAAGCATATAAGGTGTTAGGGTCAAACTGGTTCCAGTTTTTCAAGATGCATCCTAAGGCAGTATGGGATGGGATCGAGGATTTAGAGAAAAGATAGCGACAGTCTCCTGGGCTAGAGGCATCCCTGCTGAACCTGAACAGTACTGCCTTAGATAATCTGGGCTCCAGGGACATCTCCCTGGACCCATCCAATATTGTCCCTGGTTCAGACGGGTGTCCCTGACCTGCAAGACCTCTTTGGCCTATCCTGCGTCCCAAGGGGGAGCCCCTGTCCATCCTTCCTATCAGTCAACACGATTTCCTCCCCTGCTCTGAGATTGTATATAATCTGGTGAATCAGCGGTTTTTGTTTCCTTTTTTAGGCCTTTCAATGGGGACTGATCATAGTGTCTCAAGATACACTTTAGGGGAGAATTTTTGGAGAGAGAAGTAGAATTTTCCATTGTCTTCAGGGAGAGTTGACTCCTGTAAAAAGGAGCAACTAAACATGGGCTCACATTATTCTCAAGAGAGGGCTCCAACCCTCTCCTGAGAACCTTGATAGAATCCCAGGGTCCTATTATCTGGAGGAAAGATTATTCTCTCCCAGGATCTTGATAGGACCTTAATTAGGAGCTCTCTTTCTCAAAGAGTTCTGTTGGCAAGTGGATCACAGGCATCCCCAGCCTGCTGTCCCTTTGCCCTGTCACCACAGCAATGGCCAGCAGGTTGTGGGATGACTTGGCTGACCAGGGCTTACACCTCATCCTAATGCCTGCAGTCCCAGGAATGTCAGTCTTCCTGAAGACCTTAATAGGAAAGATGAGAACAGTGTCTGATATGTAACCTTGAAGTCTTGGGGTGGATTCCTCAGAAGTAGACATTGTCATGAGTCTGAGATTGCTGAATAACACATTCTTCTCATTCTGATAGGCCTCTCAACAGTTGGTTTCAAACTGGCCATGGGGGTCCTTTTAATGGTCTAAATATTTCTGGTCTGGACCACAGAAATCTTTGAATCCCTTCTACTTTGTATCCAGTGTAGGTAGAATTAACCTCAGTTTTCCAATTCTCTGAATCTCTGAATTGCTTGGGTTGAATGGCATTCAATTAAGTGTTGAATAAGGCAGACCCACAGGGAAATGTCTCATTGGGCAGGGTCCCTTGCTAGGAAGTGAAATGGCTTATAGCCAATTGGTGACCCATGCAAACACAACAGTGGGAGTTATAAGATCTCTGTAATGGCAGAGATCCTTTAAGATCCCAGAGGTGGGTCTCCTTTGCTCCACCACTGGTGGAGGAGAATGTGGAAGTAGGAAGCATGGGGAGGGATTAGAGCATCGCATGTCCTAGGAGACATGAAACCAACTTTCAGACACCGTGTGGCATAAGGGCAAACCTCCCCCACTCTCAGGATCATCTCCTAAAGGGAACACAGTCAGAAGTCAAAATTGTATCTTCCCCTTGAGTAGTTCTTATCATGTCATAGAGATTTTTAAAATCTCACCAAAGTAAAGAAAAAGTCCTTGAAAATGAGATTTCTATTTCTGAATGCAATGCTGTGATATGTCAGAGTTGAAGCTCAGCTCGTTTTTCTTTCCTATTTTCATGTTGACTTATTTTAACAACACAAGGGAATGTTTATTGTAAGATGCGCTATATAACCCAATGTTAACTGTGCATTCTAAAGTGTTTAGCTATCAAGTGGATTCTTTAGTAAGACCAAATTTTTTTTGTCACTGAAATAGTCCGAGTTTTAAAGAAAAATGTTGGTTAAAACAATTTTCACCTTCTAGGGTCTACTTTATTTATTTATTTACTTGCTTACTTACTTAACAGAGACAGACAGACAGAGATAGTGGCAGAGAACATAAGTGGGAAGGAGAGGAAGAAACATGCTCCCTGATCAGTGGGGCTGGATCTGAAGACCCTGGGATCATGATCTGAACCAAAGGCAGGTACTTAATCAACTGAGCCACCCAGGTGCCCCTAGGATCTTTTTAAATTTTCTATCCCCTGTAGTTACCAACTGCATGTACCAGGCCTCTGGAAACTAGTATGTGAAACTGAACTAATTTGAACCAATTTGATAGGAGTAATTATCTATAGGGCTTGTTTTCTGAAGAAGAGCATTGTTGAGAATAACCAAATTATAAGGCTACATAAGTGTGTTGTAAAGTTGTCCAAAAAGTAACTCATGAGTTTTGTGAATGGAACTGTGGTGCTCAAGTCACATTCTACTTAATTTTTTTAAAGATTTTATTAATTTATTTGACAGAGAGAGACTTCGAAAGATGGAATACAAGCAAGGGAAGCAGGAGAGGGAGAAGCAGGCTTCCCGCTGAGCAAGGAGCCTGATGCGGGGATCTTAGGACCCTGGGATCATGACCTGAGCTGAAGGCAGACGCTTAATGGCTGAGCCACCCAGGCACCCCCACATTCTGCTTTAAAAGTTGTAATAAATACAGGGGTGCCTGGGTGGCTCAGTTGTTAAGCATCTGCCTTCAGCTCAGGTTATGTCCCCAGGGTGCTGCGATCAAACCCCGCATCGGGCTCCCTGCTCTGCAGGGAGACTTCTCCCTTTGTCACTCCCTCTGCTGTGGTCCCTGTGTCACTAAGTCTCTCTCTGTCAAATATGTAAGCAAAATCTTAAAAAAAAAGTTGTACAAATACAAATGAATTAGGGGAAAAAGTAAGGCGAACCTGAATGCATTTGATCTGCCCAGTGTCGGCTCTGAGTCACCCCCTTCTAGCTATTGTCAGATGGAGCCAACGCAAAAGGGCTGTGAGGAGTGTCTGTAGTTAGAAAAGATGAGAGAAATAAGCATAACATGTTAACACAAAAGAAAAGGACCAAACGAAATATTTCTGATGGTATACAGACAGCCTGGGAATATTGGACTTTCACCTAGGGATTGGTGTGTTGGATCTCTCGGTGTGGTACTTGTGACTGTCACTTCCATGAGTGGCCATGAAGCAGTCTTGGTTTCTCCTGCCACAAGTTTAAGACAACCAGGTAGCCTCAGAGCACTGGATGATCAATATGTGTGTGACCCCTGAGAAGCCAAAAATTAATTACCATGGAAGGGAGTTCCCAGGGTGCCTTGGTGGCTCAGTCAGTTAAGCATCTGACTCCTGATTTTGGCTCAGGTTATGATCTCAGGGTCCTGGGATTGAGCGCTGTGTCAGGCTCCCTGCTCAGCAGGGAGTCTGCTTGAGATTCTCTCTCTCCTTTCTGCCCCTCTCCCTGTTCTCTCTGTCTCTTAAATAAATAAATAAATCTAAAAAGAAAAAGAAAGTGAGTTCCCTTTAGGACTGCTACACATCTCTAGGAATAACCTGAGACATTTCCCAAGATCCTTGGTTGCCTAAGAACACCTTTTTGCAGGAAATAACAAGTGTCCCTTTATTCTTTGGAGCTGAAAATGAGTGTCTCATGAACGTTACCAGACCATCTGGGTCTCAGGTAGACCAGAAAGAGAGAGTAGAACAAACAACAGGCGCAATCAACTCTCCAGCACAAGGGGGTTAGCACTGGAGACTCACTGATAAAGAGGGTTGCCCAACCTGCTATTACCTTTTCCCTTCGTAGTTGCCCAAAAGATGTTGCCTGATGAATTGAGGAGGTCCTGGGCCCTGGGGCCTCCACCAAGCCACACCCAAAGGAGTGTCTGAAGGTTCTTGGTGTTGGCATGAGAATGAATTCAAAGACAGACACGCAGCACAGCAGATGAGTAACACAAGCAGGAAAGTTTATTAAAATGAAAACTACATAAAAAAATGAAAACTAGACTTTTGAGATATATGAGCCGATGAGCTCAGGGAGAGTGAGTGTGGGAGAGGGAAAGAGTGGGAGAGTGAGGAAGAAAGGTGGGGAGAGAGGGAGACAGAAAGCTAGCAACCTAGCAAGCTGGGTGACCTGGGGGTTGGGTTGGGCAGAATATTTATTACTTGGGGTGGGAAGCAAGGTTTTGTGCTTTTTCTTCCTTAGTTGGTCAGGGGCTTTCTGTCATGGTATCTGCCATCTTGGGCCTGTCTAGTTTGATCCAACTTCTTCTGGAGTACTACCAGGACAGGCCTCTGACCTTTCCCACTGCTGGCCATGACTCCTCGTTGCTGACCTCCAGATATCCTGTTAGAGTCTGACTAACTGCCTAGTCAAACACAATGAGTACAGATTTCCAGCAAATTTTATTGAAGATGCAAATTAAACTGTTTTTTTTAACTTAACTTTTCTTGGTATACAATAGTTTCACATGGATACACTTATTCTCAATCCCCAAGTGGCCTTTTTATTTTGTTCAAAGTACTTTTCAAAAGTCTAGTAGTTTTTCTTTATAGCCTCAGCTTTACCAAGGGAACTCCAAGTTCTTTGAGTACTGAGATTTGAGATGGATTCTGTGTCAGAATCCAAATCTTCTAGTCCCAGAAATTGGGAACGTGAAAGTATTTCTGTTTCCTACAGCTATATTTTGTTAGAGGTTGAATTACATTGTCTGCATATAGTGGGGAGTGAGCTATGGAAAAAAAAAAAAAAAAACCTCATGACAGGAAAGTTAATTGATTTTCCAAATGGTTTCTTTTCAGTGGCTGCCTTTGAGTCCTGATGGGTACAGCTCAAACAGACTTTGTAGGATTTAGATTAGTTTCAGATTACCTCCTTCACTGCTTAGCTCCCTCACACTGGGAACATGGTGTTCCTGGGTGAGAATAGAACTCCATTTTCCCAGAAAGAACTTCCTTCCCAGGAAGGAACCTGGGAATGAACATGATGGTTGATTTTATGTGTCAACTTGGCTGGGCCATGGTGTCCAGATAATTGATTGAACATTATTCTGTTGCTTAGATGATGTTTTTGGATGAAATTGACATTGAATTGGTGGACTTTGAATAAAGCAGATTGCCTTCCATAATGTGGGTGAGCCTCATCCAATCAGTTAAAGACTTTATTAGAACAAAGACTGACCTGTCCTGAGCGAGAAGGATACACACACACACACACACACACACACACACACACAGGTCCAATTGCTTCTTTTTCTCTGGAGAACCCTGAAGAATAAAATTAGTAGGAGCTCAACTTAATGGAGAAGGAGCTGTTTCTTCTCTGAATTATTTTGTTTTAGTTTTTATGTGTAGATTTTGGGAGCTGAAGATTCACCTATGTAAGAATCAATATAATACCATTTTTTTTTTTTACTTTCTTTGTTTGCAACAAAGAGAAAACTGAGAATGAATGCTATATTTAGTTAAACTTTCCGAGAAATTTCTGTATGATTCCTTGTGTACTTTGATTTTGTCACATCTACTTCGTCTTGGAAGCCCTTTTTTATAGTTCTCAGAGGTGGGGATTTTCCTGGTTCTGTGGAGTAATAGTGATCACTTGCTTCCTTTATTTGCCAGCCAATCTTGTTGAAATATGCCATATTTATTAGTTTCCTCAATGTAAGCCTGTTACTAATATCTGTACTTACTGCCTAATCATTATAGATTATGCCTTATTTTTGTGTATTTTTGGTCATTTTAATAGAATTTTTTGAGGAGGGGGAATGTATTAGTTTAGATTTCCAGAGCACAGACCAGAGACAAGGATTCAGGTACAATGAGTTTATTTGGGAAGTGACCCAGGAAGGATAGTGAGGAAGTGAGTAATTGAGGCACACAATAGAGGAATGTCAAGTGTACTATATCAGGTTGTGTGTAGGTACTGTATCAGCTGCTGTAACAAAGTTCCACAAATTTAGTGGCTTAAAACAACAAAATTTATTTTCTCATCAGTCTGGCGGTCAGAAGTCCAACATGGTCTTTCTGGGATAAAATCAAGATGTTGGCAGGGCTGGGTTCTCCCCTGGAGGCTCTGGGTATAGTCCATCTTCTGGCCTTTCCCACTTTCTGAGGCCACCCACATTCCTTGACACATGGCCCCCTTCTGTCTTCAAAGCCAGCAAGGGCTGGTCAAGTGCTAATTACTTTGACACTGACTCTTCTTCATCTTCTCACTTTCACTTTGAGGAGCCTTGTGATAACATTAGCCCCACCTGGGTAATCCAGAAGAATCTACTTATTTTCAAGTAAGCATCTTAATAACTTAAATTCCATCCCTTTACCATGTAATATAACATACCATATATTTTGAAGATTAGAATGTGGGCATTTTTCAGGATCCATATTTTTGTCAACCACAGGAACATGAATGATTGAGTTACAACAGTGGATAATAGAGGCAACTGATTTGGAATATACTTGTAGCCTAACCTGACCAGAAGCAAGAGAATGAATTCTGGGAAATGTAGTTAACTTAGCCTAATTAAGACATTACAAAGCTATAGTCCATTTTTGTTGACTTTGAACTCAAGTACATCTCCTTGAGCCATACTTAATCTCCAAATAAAGATTATCTTACATAAAAGAGAAAACGTGCTATTCCTTTTCCCAGAAGAGTATAGAAATTTCCTTTTGTGTCTTTGGTTGACAGTCATTCTTCTTTTTGTTGATTCATGCATCAGTCTTATGTCATGTAACTTAAAGATGATAGAAAATTGACAATTATTAATAGGTCCTATGTTAGATGGAAAGGAGATAACAGAGGAAAATAAATTAAAATATTAAATTATGTATAAAAATTAAATTATTAAATATACATACTGCAAGAAAGAATAAATATTCATAACTAACTACAGTCCTCATTTCTGCAGTGGTCATGTGGATATAGTAGGCATTTATAAATATTCCCTTTGTCCTTAGCAAGCACCTCATTTCCTTTGGATCTTTACCTGGTGGAGTGACCCAAAATTTCATTTCTGTAGAGTCTAGGCTTTTAGGAGCCTTGCCTGAATTAAGTTGTAGTTTTCCACTAACTTTAACCATAAGATGTGGGAACACCAAGAGGCAGACATTCTTTTTCATTCCTTGTTCCCATTATACGATAGTAGTGACCCAGTTTCCCCTTGGTTACCAGGATTAATCACCCCAACCAGAGTAACTGTGTTTTCTGCCTATTCATTTGGTGATGCAGGGCACTCAGACTGGCCAGACAGCAATCTCAACTTTCAATTCTGAGAAAACATGTTTGGGTCCCTTGGTGGAAGCATTTCTTTCTTTGGAACTAAGGCCTCTAGATTACTGGAGCCTTAAGTCACAGGGATGAAAAGCAAAAATTCTGCTGGAGTATCACTTGGGGAAAGAGTGAGAGGTGCCACTCCCAATTCCACCCCTTGATTCCTGGGTTTATGGAAATTGGCTAAGGTAGAAAGAGCATCATATATTGGATGTTGTTTTAGAACTTATGGAGCATCCTGGAGAACTTTGCTCAGCTTTCCAAGGTACTGATACTTGCCTGGTGCTGTACCTGAGTCTTCAAAAGGCCATTTTGCTAGTCTATGAAGCCATCTGCTTCAACATTGTAAAGAACATAGACCTGTGAAATTCATGAGAGTAGCCCCTTGTCACACTTTACTTGCTATGAAGTGAGTTCCTTGATTGGAAACAAGTCTGCATGCAAAGTCATGATAGTGGATAAGGCATCCTTTAAGTATATAGATAGTAGTTATGCTAGAAGCATTTTGTAGAAAGAAGGGAAATCCATACCCAAGTGAAATGTCTATTCCAGTAAGAACAAAACACTGCCCCTTCCATGATGGAAACAGTCTAATAAAATCAACCTGCCACCAAACAGCTGGTGTCATATTAAAGACTCTGGTTTCTGCTGCTGGTAATTTGGGCACTCAGCAATGGCTATAGTCAGGTCAACCTTGGTGAGTGAAAGTCTATGTTGCTGAGCTTATTCATAACCCCCATCTCTGCAACCATGTCCACTTTGTTTAAGAACTCACTGGGCGGGACGCCTGGGTGGCTCAGTTGGTTAAGCAGCTGCCTTTGGCTCAGGTCATGATCCCAGCGTCCTGGGATCGAGTCCCATATCGGGCTCCTTGCTCCGCAGGGAGCCTGCTTCTCCGTCTGACTCTGCCTTCCACTCTGTCTGCCTGTGCTCGCTCTCACTCACTCTCTCTGACAAATAAATAAAATCTTAAAAAAAAAAAAAAAAAGAACTCACTGGGCAATGGCAGGAGTAGCCAGGGAAGGAATCTAAAAATATATATTTTAGTTCTGAGGACAAATCAGTATACTGTAAATCATGGTATCATTTAGGAATTACATATGGCTGCTCATGACAATGACTTTCAATAACAGTGACTTAAAAGAACTTCAAGCTTATCTTTCCGTTTATGAAAGGAGTCTAAAAATATTCAATGCAGCAGGAATATAGTGTCTTCCTCTCTTTTGCTATGGTATCCTTAGCAAATGGTTTCTATCCTCAAGGTTGCCTTGTGATCTAAGATGGTGACTAGATCTCTAATAATTTCATCAAATTCAAGATTAAAAAGCAAGTGAGAAATAGAAAAGGAATATTCACCAGGTGTTTCTTTCTCTTTGTAAGATCTTTTCCAAAAATTTCTCCCAACAACTCCAGTTATATCTCATTAGGTAGATCTCAGTCACCTGGCCAAACCTAGAAACACAATAGGCTGGGAGATATCTTTTTTTTTTTTTTTTTTTTTTGGTAGATCTATTATGTCCCCTAGTAAAATTGGAAATTTTTAACAAAGGGAGAAAGACAGAGTGGATATTTTATTAGCAACCAGCAGACTGACAGCACAGCGAGCTGATTTTTCATATGCCACCCTCTATTTGAGATGATATGTGGTTTTAAGAATATGTGTTTTCATTGCTATGACAAAGCTGAAGTGAACGAAATTGCCCCTAGCTCCTCTATTCTAGTTACTCAGTGGATACCCGAGTCCAGGTACACAATCTATAGGATTTTATTTGTCAATATTTTCCTCAAAGGAAAAGGAATAGTAAGTAACGAGATTTTTTTTTTTTTTAGTTTTTGGTTTTATTAAGTGGGTGTGTGAGTGTGTGTGCACGCATGTGTGCCAGATTTGACACACAAAAAAAAAAAAAAAATATCCAGATTCTTCCCATCCCCCTAGAAACTTAATCTGCAAAAATAGAAAAAAAAATGGAAACTAAATGCCAGGCATGTCAATAGATAATTCGAGGTGAAAAAAGTAAGGGACACCCCAGTATCACTCTGACTCAGATGATATAGCAGGTGGGATGCTGTGCCTAACCCTGGACATCTATACCAAGTCAGGTTGCTCTGAAGATCTTTCAAAATTGCTAGCTCCAAATAAAGACAAATATCTGCATTTGTTATGGGCTTTGTTCACATTTTCCACCTCTTTTCTTCATTTATTAATAATGATAAGCAAGCTATCATGGTGTTGCCTTTTAAAGATAATGATTCATTTTCTTGTAGCTTCCTTTTTTATAAAGCCTGAGCTCTGAGCAGAATCGTCATAAGACCTGCGTGGGCTGGGGCAGTCATCAACTGAGTGTAATTCACAAGTGATCATAAAACCCATTACTACTTAAGAGTATTCACACACATGAAAATGGCTAATTTGGGTGATTTCAAGCTCTTTAAAATAACCTCTGTAAGAAGAAAACTTTTCTAATTTAGGCTATTAGTCATTTCTAGCTGGATTATGAATTAATTACATCAGGTACTTTTTGCTGAACACCTAAATGAAAGTGTCAGGGCACAGGGTTTTGAATGGGGTGGTGGGTGAGCACTGGGTAAGGAACAGGCAGAAAGGGGGCTCAGAGGGTTTTTGCAGGAAAGAGAAAAGTAGAAATGGTAGAGTTGGATTGGAGTCTACATTTTTAGGGCTGGGGCATGGTAAATACTTCAGGCCGTTAAAAGCAGGTGAATGTTTAGGAGATAAAAGATGACTCTTGGAGAAAAGGAAGAGAAACAAGTTAAACATGGAGTTCTTGATAATTGCATGACTTGACCCCCTTTTCCCCCCTCTCACCACTGATAGTGTCTATCAGCAAATCTCATAATCTCCATTTAAAAATATACCAGAATCCAACCACTTCTCCTTATTTCTATCACTATCACTCTTTTCTCCTGGATGATTCCAATAGCCTCCCCATTGATCTGTTTGTTTCCACCATTGTTCCTCATAAAGCAAACAGAAAGATCGTTTTCAAAAAAAAGTCAGGTCATATCACTCTGTTTCAAACTCTTTGATGACTTTCTTTTGTCTCTTAGTAGAAAATCCTAACCATGGTCTCTGAGGACTGGCCCCTGGGTCTCTCCTGACTTTATCTCCCAACTGGCTACTTGCTGGACCTCTGTGACACCAACTGTTTCAATCTTCTGGGCCTTTGCATTTATGATTCTCTCTACCTAGAATGCTCCTCCTCGAGAAATCTTCATTCATTCACTTCCTAAGTTGATTCAGATCTCTGCTTATAGGTTATCTTTTTTGTGGACTTTCCCCTGAATACCTGCTCTAAAAAAGGCACTAGCACCTTAGCTTATAAGAATTCATCCTTTGACTCTGCCATATTTCCTTCCATAGCACTTATCACAACTAGACCTATCTATTTATTGATTCATTGTCTATATCCTCTCACTGGAAAGCTTGTTGCTTAAGAGTGGATTCTTTGCCTATTTGATTCTCTGCTAAACAGAAAGCAACTAGAAAAGTGGCGGGCACACAGCAGCAGCTCAATAAATGTTTCTTGGATGACTGTATGAATTGCTTGAGGCCTCAGAAAGGTTTTGGGAAATCTTAGAGAAAAAGTGGAGGTAGTCTTACTATGAATGGAATAAATGTTCAGCATCTTCTCCAATCAGATGCTGATCACTTTTCCTCTGACATGAGAGGTGAGGTTGCTTTGCTGAATCTCTGAGATAAATGTCTCTGTGGCACATTTAAAACACTGACTATCAAAAAATGAAAAAATAAAATGCTGACTATCAAAGATTTCTTGAAAAATACTTCCATTCAATTATCCAACATATTTCCTGGGACAATTATCAAATGTATTTGCTAACATCAAATTTATCTTTCTGTTAAACATTTTGCTTTGGATGTGATCATTTTGAATATTAAAGGGGCCATAAATTTGTTCCAAACAAATCCATTTTCAACCTTATTAATAAAGAAAAACAATTTGTGCTCATACATGACATACTTTCAATTTGTGGAGTTCTGAAGTTTCCTAAATGTTTATTTACTATGATTTGGACCCATTTAAGTTCATCATGTCTTTTATAGTAAAAGTATTCTCTATTTGTAAGTACAAATTCTCCCAGTTTGGTTATTATTGTCATTTGAATGCTGCCTTAGTTAGAATCCTGCTTTGAACAAACTATCTTGTGATAATTTTGTAATGTGTCAGCTAACCTTGGCTGAACTACATTTCCCAGAATTCATTGCCTTGTTTGTTTCCAGTTAAGGTCAGCCTCAAGAGAGATTCTTAGGAGATTTGGAGGCTGGAAGGGAAGCATTGGTCATTTTTTAGCTTGCATGTGTTCCATTCTTCCTCATGAGACTTCAGTTCAAGCTTGTTGATTCCAGTCTGGTTGTGATCAACCCTTTCTCCCTGCCTTCCCTGTGCACTTGAAATCCTAGCATCATGTGTGGAGAAACACCCTTACAGAGACCATTTTAAACAGCTCCCACAGGGGCACCTGGGTGGCTCAGTGGGTTGGAGCTTCTGCCTTCGGCTTGGGTCATGATCCTGGGGTCCTGGGATGGAACCCCACGTTGGGCTCTCTGCTTGGTGGAGGGGCCTACTTCCTCCTCTCTCTCTGCCTGCCTCTCTGCCTACTTGTGATCTCTGCCTGTCAGATAAATAAATAAAATCTTAAAAAAAACAAAAACCAGCTCCCACAATTACATAAGGCCAATTCCATGTAACAAGTCTCTCCCAGGTAAACAGATACAGGTGTGTATAGATAGATAGATATAGATTGAAATACCAGTATTTCTCAACTTCGGACAGTATTATCTCTTAGGAAATTTAGTAATGTATGGAGACATTTTTTTTAGTTGTTATCATTTTGGAGGGGGCAGGGGAATTATACTATTGGCATTTAGTAGGTAGAGACCAGGGACGCTGCTAAATAAATTGTGGCATACAGGACAGGCCACCATCTCCCTACAGAAAATTATCCAGCTCAAAATTTCAATAGTGCCGCTTTTGAGAAACTCTGATGTAAATACAGATATAGATAGATACTAATGGTTCTTCTTCTCCAGTTTAAGTCCAACTGATACAGTTTTTGCTACCAAGAGTGATTCCAGAGGAGTGAAACCTTCTAAAGGAAATTTAGATGGGTCTTTCAAAAGGTGCTGAGGTTATGTTGAAAATGCAAGATACAGTGCCTTTTTAAAAATTTACTTTTTTAAGTAAGCTCTATACCCAGCATGGGGCTTGAACTCACAACCCCAGTATCAAGAGTCACATGTTCTACAGACTGAGCCAGCCAGTCACCTCTGCAGAAGAGTGAAATCTTAAGGTTGAGTTTCTGAATTGGCTTTGAGTCTTCTGGAAATGGCTCTCTAATCTAATTAACTATAAATGCACTAATGAATCGGGGTGCCTGGGTGGCACAGTCAGTAAAGCATTGAACTCGGTTTCAGCTCAAGTTGTGATCTCAGGGTTGTGATATCAAGCCCCACATCGGGCTCTGTGCTCAGCATGGAGTCTGCTTAAGACTCTCCCTTTCTGGGGCACCTGGGTGGCTCAGTGAGTTAAACCTCTGCCTTCAGCTCAGGTCATGATCTCGGCATCCTGGGATCGAGCCCCACATCAGGCTCTCTGCCCTGCGGGGAGCCTGCTTCTCCCCCTCTCTCTGTCTGCCTCTCTGCCTACTTGTGATCTCTCTCTCTGTCAAATAAATAAATAAAATCTTAAAAAAAAAAAGACTCTCCTTTTCCCTCTGCCTCTCCCCACTAAAATAAATAATTAAATCTAAAAAAAATTTTGAAAATGCAATAATGAATCTATTTCCGTTGGTAGGGAGGGTGGGTGCTAGTAGTCAATCGCATGATGTGGCAATATCATCCAATATCACCACTGGATACTCCTAATCAAATACTTACAGAAGGCAAGATTCTAGATGACCATGTCTTTGATGCTTTAGAATATTTTCACAAAACTTAGGAGTATAATGGAATTGTCTGGTGTTCCAAACTGTGCAACACGAAGTATGGATGAGCTGAGAGATTTGAATTCCCAGCTCAGTGTTTACATAAAGGACCAGAAAGCTTCTATATCTGACCTGAAATAAATCCTTATTTTCTGTAGCCACAGGGCTGAGATTTCTGAAAACCAAACCCAGAGTTTCTCCCTACCAGTAGCTGAATTAGGCAAACTGAATTCCTATCTTCGAGGCATCTCTATTAATTAAGTTAGGGTACTGATTGGGAAAGATTGAAATCCTGAAAAACTGGAATGGAGACCTATGGACAGATCCTGATAACACTGGGATTTCTAACCTTAAAGATCCACTGAACCTTTTTTTGTGGCCCTTGCTTAGACAGATAGCCCTCCTTTGCCTGAAGAAATTGCAGTGACCTAACAGACACATGAAAAAGTGCTTCATATCACTCGGCATCAGGGAAATACAAATGAAAACCACAATGAGATATCACCTCACACCAGTCAGAATGGCTAAAATTAACGAGTCAGGAAATGACAGATGCTGGCAAGGATGCGGAAAAAGGGGAAACCTCCTACACTGTTGGTGGGAATGCAAGCTGGTGCAACCACTCGGGAAAACAGCATGGAGGTTCCTCAAAATGTTGAAAATAGAACTACCCTATGACCCAGCAATTGCATTACTGGGTATTTACCCTAAAGATACAAACGTAGTGATCCGAAGGGGCATGTGCACCTGAATGTTTACAGCAGCAATGTCTACAATAACCAACCTAAGGAAAGAACTTAGATGTCCATCAACAGATGAATGGATAAAGAAGAAGTGGTATATATACACAATGGAATACTATGCAGCCATCAAAAGAAATGAAATCTTGCCATTTGCGATGACGGGGATGGAACTAGAGGGTATCATGCTTAGCAAAATAAGTCAGTCGGAGAAAGACAACTGTCATATGATCTCCCTGATATGAAGAAGTGGACATGCAACACAGGGACTTAAGGGGGTAGGAGAATGAAACAAGATGGGATTGGGAGGGAGACAAACCATAAATTACTCTTAATCTCACAAAACATACTGAAGGTTGCTGGGGGGAGGGGGGGTTGGGAGAAGGGGGGTGGGGTTATGGACATTGGGTGGGGAGGGTATATGCTATGGTGAGTGCTGTGAAGTGTGTAAACCTGGCGATTCATAGACCTGTACCCCTGGGGATAAAAATATATTATATGTATACATACAAAAAAAAGATTTAACCCTGCAAAAAAAAGAAAAAAAGAAATTGCAGTGGCCTGCCTTGAGGTAGTTACTTTTTAAGTTACTCTTGATCCTCTTCAGGACCTACCTCCACTGTCGCCCCCTGCTCCCATTCTCTTGCAGCTAACTTGTTTGTACCTCATTCTTCTCTGCTGCACCGTCAGGAGGCAACACTCCTGCACTGCTCTTTGCTTGGAGCACTATAACTGTACTCCAGTCTAAGCAGACCCCAAAAGGTGAAGCAGAAAGTGTGACCCCTGAGGGACTACTATGCACACAAAAAAAATTGCATGATTTTGTCAGTTTACATAGTTAAAAACCTGGGGACTATGTGTATGAATCAATCTTAAAGATATGGGGTCAATGTGAAAGGAATATGAAGTTAGATCAGGTTGAATTTACTGATATAGTCCTGTATTAGTTAGTTTGGACTGCCATAAAAATGGTATAGACTGGGTGACTTAAGCAACAGATATGTGTTTTCTCACAGTTCTGGAGACTCAAAGTCCAAGATCAAGGTATCAGCAGGTTTAATTTTTGGTGAGACATCTCTTCCTGGTTTGCAGATCGCCACGTTCTTGCTGTGTTTTCCTATGGCCTTTCCTGTATGCACATGCAAAGAGAGAGGGGGTACTCTTTGGTGTCTCTTCCTTTTCTTATAAGGACACTAGTGCTACTGGATTAGGTCCCCACCCTCAGGATCTCATTTAACTTTAATTATCTCTTTAAAGGTCCTATCTAAAATACAATTACCTTGGGGGTTGTGGTTTCAACATACGCATTTGGGGGTAGGGAGACACACAATTCAGTCCATAACAGGGCCCACCATGCAAAGGTTCTGTTTGCATGTTTTAGCTTGAGGAGCTGGAAATAGCTCTAACAGTTTGCTTGATCAGTTGGCTGAAACATAAACCCAAAGATGATCTAAAGTAAATGAAATAGAAATGCCAGAATTGCCTTGGTAAACTGTAGAGGAAAGTATCCAAAAGCTTAGGGATATTGGAATGTCCAATTTGCTTTATCATATAACATCTGCTCACTTGCCTGGAGAGGGTTCTAAGAACACACCTTTTGCCTTGCCTGTGAGAAATAAAACTGTAAGGAGAGTTCCAGCATCCCTGCTGGGCTTTGTGCTGGTTTTTTACTATCGGTCAGAAATTACAGCAGAACTGCTACCATGGAACTGGAATCTCTACGTGCACTGACAATGAGAGAACGGGCCAAGTGGCAGCATTTAATTGCTGTTGTGGGTTGAATTGTGTTCCCCAGAAATATATGTAAAAGTCTTAACCCCCCATACCTGTAAATGTAACTATAGGGTTTTTGTAGAGGTAGTCAATTTAGGATGAGGTCATACTGGATTAGAATGTACGCTGTCCAACCTTTTGATTGCATCCTTATGAGACCCCGAGCAAAGAAACTAGGTAAGCCAGGTCCAGACCCCTGAGGCACAGAAACTCTAAGATAATAAATGTGTGCTATTTTAAGCCACAATAGCAAATTAATACATAGTTATAAACATTTGAAAATCCAAAACTGGGGTACCTGGGTGGCTCAGTTGGTTGAACATTTGACTCTTAGTTTCAGCTCAGGTTGTGATCTCATGGGTTGTGGGATTGAGCCCCACATCAGGCTCTGTGCTCAGTAGGAAGTCTACTTAAAGAGTCTTTCCCCTCTTTAAGAGTGCCCCTCCCTGACTCTCTCTCTCAAATAGATAGATAGATAGATAGGTAGGTAGATATTTTAAAAAAAAGAAAAGAAAATCCAAAGCTGCCTTCTGAGAGGCTGAGAAACTGAGAAAATATTGTGCCTAAAAGAAAAAAAGCTAAGGAAATGGTGATGGCCAAGAAGCTGAAAAGCTGAGAAGAGCTTCTGGAAGTTTAATAGGCTTGGGGGAGGGATTAAAGTGCAGAGCCTGTGAAAAAAGAGGGATCCTGCTACACATCAAAACCTTTAAGCTGGGATTCCCAAAGGCCTCAAATTTAAGAATGATGGTGAATGGCAAATAGTCCAGCCCCCAGAATGACTAAAATCCAACTTTGAAACAGCTCAGTACCTTATTGGTAAAGGTGATATGCCCCCACTGTAATGGCCTTTAGGAAACAAAGTGAAATCCTCACAAGAAGAAGAAAACATAATTCAGAGCTTCCAATTGTCTCTATGGGTTTTCCATACACAGGGAAAAATATGCAGTAAAAGTAGGCAGGCAAATAGTCAAGGAGAAAAATTAAACAGTAGAAATAAGCCTTCAGTAGATCAAGCACAACATTAAGATAAATGTTGTTAATATATTCAGAGATCCCAGTAGAGAAATAGAAACTATAAATAAAAAGAGGACTCAGTAGAAATTTTATAACAGAAAAGATACAATAACTAAAATGAAGGACACAACAGATGCACTTAAGAGAAGATTAGATGTAGTTAATGAGACAAATTATAAAATTGGAATATAGTTTAGAATAAAATGCTCAGAAATGAAACACAAAGAGGCAAAAAGAAAATACAAAATAAAAAAGAGTATAAAATCTATATGGTGCCTAGCAAAGACATTTAGCATATATGAAATTTGAATTCCAGAAGGAGAGGACGTAGAAGCAAATTTAAAGAGATAATGGCTGAGCATTTTCCAAAATGGGTGAAACATATCAACCTAAAAACTGGAAAAGTATTAGGAACCACAAGCAAATACATATAAAGAAAATGACATCTAAACACACCAGAGTGAAACTACTTAAAACCAAAGACAAAGAGAAAATCTTGACACTGACTAGAGGGAAAATATTTTTACCTTCGAAGGAGAAATACTATAAACTTTAAAGGACATCTCAGCTACAATGATGGAAGCCAGAAAGCAATGGAATCTTCAAAGTGATGAATCTTCAAAGTGAATGAAAATAACTGCTGACCTATAATTCTATACCCACCAAAATATTCTTTAAAAGGAAAGCAAAAATAAAGATATTTCAGAAAAACAAAAACTAACAAAAAAAAATTGATCACCCACACACCCACCCACAGGGAATTTCCATATGGAGTTCTTCATGTAGAAAGAAAATGATCCTAGATAAAGACATAGAGAAATCAGGAGGAATTAAGGGGTTAAAGAAAAAAAAGAAAAGGAACACGTAAGTCATTCTCAATAAATATAGACTGCATAAAACTATAGTGATGAGGTCCAAGATGGTTTATACACATTTCAACAATACCACAAAGGAAACTGAGATGATTTGGTCAGCATCCATAAATTATGTAGCAATAACAAACGATCCCCCAATATTTCAGTGAATAACATTAATTGTCTTCATTTCAATATCCAGCCAATAAAAGTAAACAGTTTATGGGATGTACTATTCTCAGGGCAGAACAAAAAGAAAAATGGTAGAATTATCCAGCGGCTTTAAAGTTTCTGCTTGAATATCACAATCACTTCTACTTACACCCCATTGGCCAATGTAAGTTATATAGCCAAGCCTTATGTCAGTGAGTCAAGAAAATTTACCACAAGGAGATACTTCGAATCATGTCACAATGGGCATGATTATATAAACTTTTATAAAGAGTACAGAAATCAAAACATATTTCTGAATCTGAAAAACATATGATCTACCACAGAATATAAATGAAATTAATGAGGCATGTGGGAAAATAGCTAATATATATTCTAACCTAATGAATATAGGATTTATGTTTTAATATCTAGAGTAACCTTGAAAAGAGTAAGAGAATGTATAAGTAATGTACTAACAGAGGAGAACTTTAATAAAAAAGAATATTTCCTCCATGCAAAGAAAGCAGGAAAGGAGAGAATAAACATAAAATATATAGCATATGTAGAAAAACAAATATAATGAAAATTTAAATATAAATATAATCAGTAATTACATGAAATGTAAATTATGTAAATATTCTAGACATTATCAGACTGAGTTAAAAAACAAAGCCCAACTCTCTTTTACTTATAAGATACATACCTTAAATATAAGAATACAAGACATGTGAAAGTAAAAGTTAAAAAAATACACAGACAACAATTTACCACAAGAAATTTGGTGTACCTAGACTAATATCAGACAAAGCAAACTTTCAGACAAAAAGGATTCCTAATAAAAGAGCCATTTTATTATGATATAAAGGTTAATCCACAAGAAAGATGTGACATTTCTAGATTTCTATGTGTCTAATAATATACTACCCAAATATATCAAGCAAGAAGTGACAGGACAATATAAAGCTGTAGCCAAATTCAAAAGAATTGTAATAAATTTTAATTTGCCTTCCTCAATTACTGAAAAATCAAGTTTATGAATCACATTATTCAAGTCTTTTATAAACTTGCCAGCATATTTTCTAATTTTTCTACCTTTTAATTTATGTTCAACATATTGAAGTATGGCATTTGTTTCCTTTTATATATTTTATAATTTTGTATAGTTGATCTAATATGAACTAGGAAAAGTAATTAAAGCCTTATGATACTACTGTAATTTTCTCTATCTTTTCCTTACAATTTTTTGTAGTTTCTGTTTCATGAATGATAATATAATGATATCTGCTATATAAATATGTATAGATGTTACATCTCCATTGTAAATTGAACATGTACTAATTAGAAATTATGTTTCATTATGAGTAAAAGAGTCATCCATCTAAATAGTAGTTTAAGACTGATGAAAGTTTTGGGACACCTGGCTGGCTCAGTTGGTTTAATGTCTGACTCTTGATTTTAGCTCATGTCATTATCTTAGGGCTGTGAGATTTAGCCCCGCCTCCAGCTCCAGACTCAGTCTGGAGTCTGTTGGAGATTCTCTCTCTCCCGCTGCTCCTCTCCCTCTGCTCCTCTCCCCACTGATAAATAAATAAATCTTTTTAAAAAATACTGATGAAAGTTTTATTCTTTCACACAAAGACATCTGGAGGCCGGGACTAGAGCTCTTTAAATTAATTAATGTCTGGTCCAATTAAAAAAAATACACCTTACTTGACCCATGAGTAGAAATCACAAAATTACAAAACAAAGAGAGGAAAAACATAATCAAAAGCAAATGAATCACATGTATTAAAATAAGCACTACTTAAATGCTAAGAAGTAAAACAAATTATAATTTCAGAAAATGTACAGGCAGCACAATCTTGTTTAAAAAGAGACTTAAGCAGGAGCTGGAAAATAAGCTGCTACTGAAAAGAACTATGAGAAATAAAAACAAATATTAGAAATAAATGAAAATATTTAAAGAAGTAAATGTTACTTTGGATGCCACCAAAGCTAGAATAAACAACCTCTGAACCCATAATCTGGAATGTGGAAGTCAAGCTTAAAAAATTACCACCAGAAATGAAATTATGAAGAAATAAGATACAAAAAATTATTGAAAAAGGTGATAGATACGGAATAAAGATTAAAGAAAAGAGAACAGTTAAGATGAAAAAAGGTATTCAAAGATTTAATAGAAGAGGGTTTTTTTTTAGGATTTATTTACACGTGTTTGCACTGTCGCGCATGGAGGGGGTTGCAGGCAGAGGGAGAGTGAGAAAGAGAATCTCAAGTGGGCTCTGCACAAAGCCTGGAGCCCAACTCAGAGCTTGATCCATGACTCAGAGATAATGACCGGAGCCCAAATCAAGAGTCATGCGCTCAACCAACTGAGCCATCCAAGCACCCCAGTAGAAGTGTTCTTGAAATAAAAGTCTTCACTCTAATGATCAAATTAGGTTGACTGTTTCCTAGGAGAAGTTACTGGTGAAGTTACTGATATTCAAAGGCTAAGAAAACAGTATCCTAAGGGAATCTTGGGGGGAAAAAAAACACAATTAACATACAAAAGGGTGAGTAATTGTGCTGCTCTAAGATTTCTCTACAGGATATTACTTACCAAGATAATTGGAGGAATTCAATGAAATAATGTAATTAAACTAGTTTTTAGATTGGCATCAGGGCATTCATAAACTTACTGAAACTATATTCAAAAATACTGTTTGTATACACATGCATAATTTTTTCTAGGATGAGGACAAATGACTTTTTACCCAATTAACAAAGAGATGATCGATAAGTTTAAAATCATAGCTATAGGGCATATCTCCCTAGTGGAGGACCTGATCTTTGTAGCAGTTCCCATAAAAACTATTGTGTGTCCAGGAGTTTATCACAGTATTTTTTTAAAGTGAAAGTGTACATTCAATTACATCTGACATTAGTAAGAATAGCATTGCTATAAAATGTGTTTGATTACCTTATAATTGAGCATATTTCAATGCACGTTTGCCCTTGTGCTTAGGTGACCACTCTGTACAAAAGAATCACGAGGCAAGTACATTTAAGTTCTCCTAATCTAGTAAGCATATTCTTCGTTCTTGTTCACCTTCTATATTGCTACAAATGAAAATTTTCTAACACCTACCATTGTGCAAATATTGATTTCTTTAAATAATTATGAGGGGGAAGACTAGATTCTTGCTGTAAAACAACATTAGTCTATGCAAGTTTTCTGTTTTGGCTTAAGCTATTTCTTAACATAAAAGCCTCATGTGACATCCTGAGAAGTACTGTGTGCTTTGGAACACTGTTTTACTTAAATTGTTTTGGGCTCATGCAAAGAGACAGAGGCATCATTAACATGTGAATGGCCCATTCACATGATAAAAGGACTAAATGGTATTCTAGAAACTAAAATAAAGGGCCTCAAAATTATTTGAACAAAGAAAACAAGAGATATGACACATCATATTTGTATAACTAATATTAATTGTGAGCACTAGTTTGGTTTCCACAAAACATTCTCTGCTATGTAAAATTAATGTTGTTTATTTAAATTCTATAGGTTGTGTGATACGATAAATTTAACTTTTAATTCTGATTTTATAATTGTATTAAGAGATAGTAGCATAAGAAGTTTATTCCTAGGTTACATCTATACATATTTATATGTATAGGCCATTATAATAAAATAAGAGTTTCTGTCATCACTGTGAATCAGCAGCAATTTCCTTTTTGCCTTATAAAAAACAAAACAAAAAAATACCCACACAGAGCATAGTTAATACAAGCTACTCATATTTTCCATCTCAGTATGGTTTTGCTGCTGGCAGGCCGCCTTCATTCTCTGGCTGGTTAACTCCACTCATCTGTCTCAAAGCAGGGAAAATTGAGAGTTATGCCTCAGCAAGATAAGCTACAACATGCCCAAGCCATTCAGGGTCATTCCCAAATAGGACTTTTCTCCCTCTGTTGGCCAAAACTCAACACAAACAAATCCTCTAAGTCTATATTTACTTAGTAGAAATTAACAAATGCATTTAAGTTAGTCTTCCCTGTCTTGTTTTATCCCGAGTCTTCTTAAAAACAGAGCATGAAGGCATGATACACAATTTACATGCTTGCTTTTGAGGAGGGTGCAATCTTAGTGAACCAAGAATTAGGGGAAAGGGAATTTCAGTAAAGGAGGGAGCCAAAGCTAACACAAGGTGAAGTGGTAGCAGGATGTTCACAGATGCAGAAGAAAACTGGCTGATTGGTCATGCAGGATATCTTCAGAAAGAATGTGTGGAACCAGTTTTCTTGAACCATCCAGTTGTGTTGGGAAAAGATCCTTTCTGTCTACTGTCTCATTGGTCAAAGTTCACCTATGGGACATTAACACATCACCTGACCTCCCTAGACAGTCATCTAAGAAGGCAAAGCCATTGTTGGTCCAGGTGATTAGACCTGGGTTTTGGAACCATTGTGGCTCCTTCTGGAGTAAACTTGATGGTGGCCATGCTGAAGCCAAGTCCTTGTCCCCCAGAGGAAGAGGAGATGATCTATGATGTCAAAAGACAACTGTGTCAGGGAGCCTGTGCTGAAACAGAACACATACCTCCCATAACTAGGTACCATAGTACCCAGGGTTTAGACAGAGAAAGAAGCTACTTTTGTAATGGGAAGGAGAGAAGGAAAAGAGATGGAGAAGGAAGAGCTAAGTAGAGCTGAGTGTCAAATTACCCATTCGTAATAAGAAATATAAATGACACTGTAATATGTTGATCAGGAAATTCTCAGCATGTCACATGGAAAACCAAATTAAATCAGAAGGTTGCATTTTGAGCTTGATCACAGCATGAAGATCCTTTTGTACATTTTTCAGCCTGAAGAACGTCAGGGTCTGACTTCCATATTTAAATTTATACTTGGGCAAGGATATCTCTATCCATGGAATTATATCCACTTTAGCATTTCTGACTCTCTTTTCTCTGAATTACTGGTCCCACCCTTTGATCTTGGGATGATCTTTGTCCAGTAGAATGTAGGTGAAATGATGATATGCCAATTATGAGGTTAGACCTCAAGAGGACTTGCATGCTTAGGCTTGACCTCTTAGAAATTGCCAAGAAGCCTGCAGCAACTTGAGAGACCACATGGAGGAGACATGAATTGTACCATATAAAGTCATCCAAGAAAAGCCAGCCTGTGGCAGCTAACCACAAATGCACAAATGACCCAAACAGAGACCAGAACTCCTCAGATGAGCATAGCCTAAACTGTCAGCCCCCAAAACTGTTTGTTCAGTAAATGGTTGCTGTTTTAAACCACCAAGCTTTTGGGTAGTTCATTGTATAGCAACAGTTAACTGGTATGTTTGGTATCTGAAATATTGAGTGTTTTCCCTTTAACCATTGATAATCACCTTTCAACTTTAAAATGTTAATTAAAATGTTGATTTCCCTTTTCCTGAAGGGAAAGGCTTAACCCACTGAGCCACCCAGGTGCCCTAGGATTATAACTTCTGCAAAACACAAGATCCCTTTCTCTTCCTTCATACCTATGTAAATAGTGTGGAGGGATACAGAAAAAAATTATTGAATTCTTTTCTTTTTTTTTTTAAGACTTTATTTATTTATTTGAGAGAGAATTTGAGAGAGAGAGAGAGAGAGAGAGAGAGAGAAGAGCATGAGCTATGGGGGAGAAGAAGAAGCAAACTCCCTGCTCAGCAGGGAGCCAGATGCGGGGCTCAATCCCAAAACTCATGACCTGAGCCAAAGGCAGATGCTTAACAGACTGAGCCACCCAGGTCCCCCCGAATTGTCTTCACTAGAAGAGAAAATATTGAAAGATTGAAATGCCAACCATTAATCCTAATATTCTGATCATACTCACAGATAGGAGACTTAGAAGTTCTATATTCTTATTCAAGTTGTTCCTGATCTGGAAAGTCCAAGTGAACAAAAAATCCCAGAAATGAAATCCCAAGTTCAAACCTGCTTTACGTACAACTATGTATTAATTGTAACTAACACATTACCCTGTTGGCAATAGAATCTTGGTTAATTTCAGACCTGTCAACAGGGTGAACTAACTCGGAAAGAAATAAGATGTCTTCTGCACCAACTACCTGTTAGGGAAGACAGAATAGGAGAAGACAGCTCTTTCCAATCCAACTCTGGAAATCCTGAATGGTGTCCTGGCAGCAAGGGGATAGAATAACTGAATTGTGTGATGAACATATCTTGCTTCATAGTGGAACTCTCAAAATTAATGTTTATAAAGATTCATGGATTCAGAACTGAAAAAGTACATACCGATAGGATGATGATGATTAGTTTGAAAGAAAAATATTATCTATGCTCCTTAGAAAATATGATCTAAACGAGCTTTTATTTCTAGCTGTTTGAAGAACTAAGAATCTACAGATAATGAAAGGAGGCATGGTAGTACTCGCTATAAATACACTTATTTATTGTCCTTTCATTATTTGTCTTCTGGGTCAGCTTGAAGCCATGAGAATGATGATAACATACACCAAGGGGAAAAATGGGAAGAGTTAATGTCAGCTCATATTTTCCTTTATTCAGTTGCTACCAAGTTTTCCATTTCAAAGTGCATGTTCTCACAACTGGAAAGGGTTCAATTGTGCACCTTGAGATCAGTCTATTATATGCCAACTATAGTGAAAATAAAGGAATGGCTATCCTCTAGACAGAAAAAAAATCAATTAACTGAGCAGCTCACAATTCTTAGCCATTACTAATCTTTCCACATAGTCTCAGCAGGCTTCTTTTAGAAATGCAAACTTTTGCCAACCATTATCTCAACCTCCCTAGCAAATGACATCCAGTAGTGCAGTGAAAAAATTTTAAAAGTAAAGATTTCTCTATACTCCAGTGGTTATTGATATTTTTTTTTTTCTGGAAGGCAAAAGGGTAATCCTTTAGAAACAAACATCTCTTTCTAATAAGTGGCTATTACTATGATACAAATGTTTTCTGCAGTGTACACTCACTTTCAAAAAACAGCTAGTTTAGCAGAATATATATGTGTATGTGTAGATATAGGTAGAGAAAGAGAAATGGTGCTCTTGGTTTTTTTTTTCATAGACAGCTAGTAAATATTCTGAAATATGTCAGTGGTAAATAGAGGCATTTAAAGCTCAAATATGGTTTCATCCAAATAATTTCGTGTACTAAAAAGCACGGCTTTTTTTTTCCAAAATAGATCTAGGAAGTTATTGTGATAGTTTAATCTTTTGCTTGACCCTTCAAAATCATCAAAGTAGCCTCATCTTTGCAAAAAAGCAAAAGCAGGAAGGTAAACCTAAAGAAGAGTTTAAAGAGTAATCTAAATGGTTGCTCATTAAATAAGAATACATTAAAATTTTTGACTGGTAATCTTGTGAGGCTAAAGATATCCAGTCCATGGGGCGTGTGATTATTGAACAGTAGAAACCCTTGGCATTTACTCAATGACTATTAGTGAATGAGTGCTATGTAGCAAGCACTTTTCTAGGCACCAAGCTTATTATGGGGACATAATAAAGCTCCTGCCCTACAGAGATTACATTCTAGAAGAGAAACGTCAATATGCAAGTAAACAAGTACATAAATTTCAGTGGGGATGAGGAAAATACTACAGGGTAATATGATAGCAGTGAAAACAGACTAGGGATGAGTGTTAGCTACTTGTGTGCTAAGACAAAGCTGTGCCAAAAAAAAAAAAAAAAAAAAAAAAAAAAAAAAAGACAAAACTGTGCTGAGAAGGTGACATTTGCTTTAAGGCCTGAATGATGAGAAAGGGTCAGGCATTTAAAAAAAAAAATTGGAGCTGAGAGTTCTAGGTCGGGGGAATAACAAGTTCAAAAAAGAGTGCAGTGTTCAGAATAAGAAAGGCCAGTGAGCTGGGAGTAGTTCATGCTAGGCTTTAGCTATCAGGAGGAGGAAGTGAGATTTTGTTTTAAAGACATTGGAAATTCATGAAAGGGTATTCAGCTGGAAAAAAACTTAATGTGACTTATGTTTTAAAAAATCAATCTGGAGTGGGCATGGAAGGAGTGAGTCTAGTTGGGAGGTTATTATAATAGAAGAGAGGAAAGATGATGGTGGCTTGTTACAGGGTAGTATCTGTGAAGGGTGTTTGTACTGGAAATGCAAAAAGTAGATAAATTTGGGGTATATTAAAGAGGTAAACTCAGCAGGGCTAGGTGACAGATTTGATATGGATGTCAAGGATGACTCTTGGATTTCTGGTTGCACTGTTTGATAGAAGAGGACACACCGAAAGAGGATAAAATTTGGAGTGCTGGAGTTTGGAGATCTTGAGTGCCTTGTTGAACTTGTTGAATTTGAGATAACTTAGCACCAAGGAAATGAAGAAATTGAGTAAACAGTTGGACATGGGGGCCTAGGATTCAAAGAAGAGGTCTGGGTGAGAGTACCTGGTAAGACCAGACTTATGCTGTGGCCACAACACTGCTTACCCACAGCAGTATTCAAAATAGATCTAAGGAGCACCTGTATCTGGTGGACTCCTCCTCTAGCCTGGCTCCATTCTCTGTAGTCTATTAAATAGGTCCATAGGACTCAGGGTTTTCCAGGGAAGAATGCATTTTGACATTGTTAGGGCTATTGATAGCAACTATCTGTCTCAATAGAATGGGGGCCCTAATGAATCTCTTTCTCCTCCCAGCCTATGAACCTCTCTCCCATCCCTGTTTTCATCAGTTACTACCAGAAATCCACAGCTCTCAGGTCATCCATCACCATTCAGACTTTCTCCCCATCCAGCTCTGTGTATGTGTAAGTCTTATCTCATTGCCCAAGCTTCTCTGATCTTTAGTCCCACATTTTCTAAAACTCATGGCTTGTCATCAGCAAAATCTCCTGTAACTTCTACCTCATCTCTCCTCATCTCTTGGTGTTGCCTTTATCTTATTGTTCTAATAGTTTGGTTGTTTCCTGAGGACAGTGCCTCCTTTGAAACCCTTTTAAATGTTACTCATAGGACCTTGAGGTAGGGTACATGTCCTTGATGCTTCCCTCTCATTTAATCTCTATCCTTTACCAAAAATTACAGGTTTCTGGGGTGGCTGGGTAGCTCAGTCAGTTAAGTATCTGTCTTTGGCTCAGGTTGTGATCCCAAAGTCCTGGGATGGAGCCCTGCATCAGGATCCCTGCTCACCTCGCTCTGCCCCTCACCCCACTCATGCTCTCTCTGTCTCTTGCTCACTCTCTCTGTCAAGTAAATAAATACAATCTTTTAAAAAAATCACAGGTTGGGGTGCCTGGGTGGCTCAGTGGGTTAAGCCTCTGCCTTCGGCCTAGGTCATGATCTCAGGGTCCTGGGATCGAGCCCCGCATCGGGCTCTCTGCTCAGCGGGGAGCCTGCTTCCTCCTCTCTCTCTCTCTCTCTGCCTGCCTCTCTGCCTACTTGTGCTCTCTCTCTGTGTCAAATAAATAAATAAAATCTTTAAAAAAATCACAGGTTTTTGAATTGCATTATCCCAGATGTCACAATACTTGGTTCATTCTTTTGGGTTTTTTTTGGTACATGGGTATGGTTTTCATGTTTTAGAGTATACATTTAATTTGATCATTAAATACTGAGCTGAAGAATGTTTACCTTATGTCCAGATGTCTGAAAAGTAAAGTTAAAATAGATGGTTTTATAGTAAGCAATTCAAGAATCTAGGGGGTGGGAAATTTTATCTATACACTTACACATTTAGTGATACAAGTAAACTCTGTGGGGATAGGAAGACATGTAAAACTTTGCATTGCAGTTGGAGGAGAAACTCGTTCTTCAAGACTGGAGGGAGAGGTACTTGGTTGCTGACCAGAATCTTCCCTTAGCTTTGGACTTTAGACAAACTAAGGAGTTTGTCAATACACCAAAATCACTGAATCGCACAAAATTTCCATTAGTCAAGAGAAAGAGTATCGACTGAATCTAAAATCCAAGATCTGTAGGTTAGAACAACAGGCTGGAAACAGGCTAGAGGCCGAGTGGTTAGTGCATTCCTCAAAAGTCCTTGGTTTCTATGCAAGTTCCTGGGGTGCTTTCCTCAATCAGGGTTGGCTCATTCTTTTAAAAGTCATCAGATAGAGTACTCCTGGTCTTCAGCCTAATTCATGATTGACTTCAAACATCACCAGCTCTCATCATAGCCTTCTGTGTTTCCATCTCACTAACCTATTAGCCCTTTTCCAACTATTCTTAAATCTTCTCAGGACTTCTAACCATTGACCAAGGAGACCTCATTGATGTGTAGCAAATATGTTTCATCTTGCTTGTGAAATTGCTATGCTACTCTTTAAGATGTTTGTTTTTTTTTTTCTTCTCAAACCCTCCAACACACCCACGTCCTTTTTTCTTCCCGTAGAATCTATAACCTATTCTTTCAGAATTGATATTCTGTCTCTGCCACCTATAAAAATAAATGAATACTAGTAATCCCTACACGGATATACTGTATCCCCCCTTCTTTTTACCACCTGGGATCTTTGCTCTGGAAATTATCCTCTCTCTACAGGATCATTCTCATCATCATATAAACATTTATAAAATCTCACTTCTTAGATACAATATTTGCTATATTAAAAAAAAAAAGATACCTGCCATTGTCTCAGGTCTTTTTCCAGCTCTTTCCTTTTATAGCAAAACTCTGCAGAGTGTTGTCTATACTTAGTGGCTCAAATTCTTCATCTTCTTTTCTCTCTTTAAACAATTCTAACCAAAATTCTTCTCTATTGCACAGAAACAACTCCTGTCATGGTGAACAGAACTTCCTGTCACCAAATCAAATGCTGAATTATTTGTTTTCCTTTTATTCAGATATTCAACAGCATTTCACAGAGATGACCATTCCCCTCTCTTGAAAATACATCTTTCATTTGATGTTTGAGTACATTCTCCCAACTTTCCTCCCACATCATTGGTTGCTTCTTCTTAATCTCCCTTTCTGGCTTCTCCTCCTCTTTGTATCTTTCTATATTGGAGTCCCCAGGGCTCATCCCTCAGACTTCTTCTCTTCCTTATCTTCAGTGAGTCCATCCAGTCCTGTGGCTTTGAACATCATTTATATGCTGATAATTTACAAATCAGTGTGCCGTCCAGAGTGCCTGTTGGAGCAGTAAACTTCCATATCAGTATTCAGCTACCTATGTGACATCTCCATTTTGATGTCTAATGACATATCAATCTCAATATATCAGACACCAAACTTCTGGTTTTTGTTCCCAAACCTCCTCTTCATGCACTCTAGTTCATTTTAGGTAACAGCAGCTACATGTTTTCAGCTTCTCGAAGGGGTTTATCCTTGACTCTTTCCTGTCCTGATTCTTCACATCAATCCTGAGGCAGTTATTCTCAGCTTTACTTTCAAAATATATTCTGATTCTGACCATCCTCTTGGCTGCCACCTCGGGCCAAACCACTAACATTCATTACGTAACTTCCTAACTGGACTACCTCTTTTTGTTCTCTATAGTGCAGCCACAGTAATTTTTTATTATATTTATTTTAAAAAATATTTTATTTATTTATTTGAGAGAGAGAGAGAGAGAGAGCAAGCACGAGCAGGGTGAGGGTCAAGGGAGAAGCAGACTCCCCACTGAGCAGCTCAGTCCCGGGACTCCAGGATCATGACCTGAGCCAAAGGCAGACGTTTAACTGACTTAGCCACCCAGGCTCCCAGACGGTGATTTTTTTTTTTTTTAAACTAAAATTCTCTAATGGTTTCCCATCACATGTAAAAAGCAATTAGAGTTCCTATCTAGGACCGAAGAAGTCTTGCCTACCTTTCTGTCCCCTACCTTTCAGTCACCAGCACATGAACAGTCCAAATATGTTCCTGCCTCTGGGGCTTCCTGTTTGTTGTATTGTCTGCCTGCAATACTATTTCTCCACATAGGCCCATTCTTGATCTTCTTTAATCAGTTCTTTGTTCAGATGTCACCTCTGCAGATGGGCCTTCTCTGACTATCCTATTTAAAATAGCCAGCACAGTCCCGGCCCCTACCCTGTCCTACCCCACATTATTCTCTATTTCCTTACCTTGCTTGAAAGTCTTCTAAAACTTTTACCAGCTGGAATTATTTTATTTATTGGTTTGTTTTCTGTCTTTGTCTATCTCTTCACCAGTGTTGGATCCTCAGCAGAGAAGGGATTTTTGTCTTTTGTTCACTTCTTCATTCTAAGAGTCTGAATATTATCTGACATAGTAGGCACTCATTAAACATTTGGCTTATGAATAAATAAATTAATAAAATAGTTAACAAATGAAGGGATGAATGCAGTCATAAAAGTCCATAGAAGGAATACAGTTTTGGAGACAGCTAATTTTAATTTTGGACGAGTTGAGTTTGAGATGCTGGGGAAGCATCCATGTAGGATGTCTAGAAGATCATTGAAAAGTCTGTTCTAGAATTTGGAAGAATTGTCAGAGTGAGGAGTAAAGAATTGGAAAGATAATTATATCAGTTCCTTACTGTTGCTATAATAAATCACCACAAACTTAGTGACTGAACGCAACATAAATTTATTATCTTATACCATTTGAGAGGTCATAAGTCCTAAAATCAGGGTATAGGCAGGACTGTAGTCCCTCCAGAAACTCCAGGAAAGAGTCCATTTCCATGCCTTTTCCAGTTTACAGGTGCCACCCACTTTCTTTGGCCACCACCATCCTTAAAGCCAGCAATGTACCATGTTCAAACATTTCTCCCTCTCACTCTCTCCGACCTCCACCTCCATCATCACATTGTCTGCTCTGACTCTGACCTTCCTGCCTCCTTTTTGTAAAGACCCTTCTGATTACATTGGACTCTCCTGGATGATTCAGGAATAATCCTCCCCATTTAAAGATTTTCAACATAATCACATCTGAAAATTCCCCCTTGGCCATGAAAGGTAACATATTTGCAGATTTGGCGGATTAGGATATGGACATCTTTGACAGGCCAACATTCTGTCCACCATGGAAGTTAATGAAATAAGTTCACAAAATAGATCAAAGAGACTGAAGAGCTTGATATTGAGTAGCATTCAGATGGGTAAGTAGAATTCCAAAATATGTTATGGAAGCAAAGGGAATGGAGACTTTTTAGGAAGAAAAGACCAGCCCACTTGGTCAAATGCTGGAGAAGCATCGCTATAGACAGAAGAAAGAGAAGTTCCAGTGTTTGAGAATTAGGGCCTCATGGGTGGCTTTTCAGAAAACTGTTTCTCTCAAGTTTTGGTGGGAGAAACCAGATTTTAAGTAATGACAATAAGTGAGAAGTAAAAAGAAAAAGAAAAAGAGATATTAGACTTCTTCCCTTTTAGGAAAATGAGTCGGTGACCACTATTTCAGTAAGTAGAATTGGAAGAGCTAATCTGGGATCAGAAACAATGTTCTCATCCTCCTCCTATAGCGTTTTCTAAGGAGAATGAGGGTCAGCCTTTCAACTCTTCTTTCTGCATGAGGTAACAGGCAGGAACATAACCGACTCAGTATCGCGGAGAGAGGCAGAGCAGAGCAAGAAGTTTACAACAACTTAAAAGGTCACGGCCATGTGCGAGCATCCTGCTGGCATATTAGCTGTAAAGTCCCCTCCTGATTCAATGTAGTGGATTGTAAAGCCGATGCCTTGCCAAATTGATTTATAAGATGAATGTCTGCTGAAGTGTGGTTGAGCATTTGAGTTTGGGGTATAAATGGACGAAGAGCATCAGCGCTTCTTTCCACCTCTATTCTGCTGCTCGTTCACCAGGCTACCCTCTTCTATTCCATTCTATAATCTCGAATTGCTCAGGCAGGGCCCAGGATGGAAGGGTGTGAGGCCGAGAGGCAAAGATCTCTTTGGGACGAAAATATCACAGAATAAATGCAGCAAACACAGTCTATTTTCAGAATAGTTAAAGTGATAAAGTTTCACTTGGCCTGGTATTAAAGAAATGCAGATTAGACCCGCTAACACAGTCGTTCAGACAACCTCTTACACTGACCAGCTGCATCATCTTGTGGGGCTTACTTAACTTCTCTGAGCTTCATTTTCCTTATCTGGAAAGACAGAGTAATAATAATAGTTATTTAATCTTCACAGAAGAACTCATTTGAAAAAAGCAACATGATTAAAAATGGGAACAGTTATTCAAAGAATAACTGTCCTGGAGAAGAGTAAATATCAAACATTGCAGTAAGCACTTCGTGTGTCACCAGCTTATTTATTCTTACGCCAATCTCCTAAAGTGTATATTATTTTAATCCTCATTTTGCAGATGAGGGCTCTGAGGCATAGAGAGGTAAATAGACTGCTAGTGAGTAGAAGAGCCGAATTCGTGACATGTGCACAATTAATGACGAATAATAATGATGATAATGATGTTGACTAAAAATCAAATGCCCAGGCCTCGGATAGTGTGAGAACATCTATATGAGAAAGTGATTGCTTTAAATCTCTTTAGTAAATAATTTTAGTTTCAGTGATACTCTTCTAATGAATGGACACTCTACCTCTTACCAATAAAAGGGGTCACAGCTGGTATTTTCTGTATTCCTTTGCTCAACTGTACTGTTTTCTTTGAGATTTTTGTGCCAAATTGGTAAAAAAAACTGCTCATGCTCATTTGCAAACAAAGCACCCCATCGTCTGAAAATAGTGTTTGTTGGGGAAGGTATCATCCAATCTATAAAACACTGTCATCAATCCATCTTTACCATCACTTTATCTTGGTTATAGAGGGAAATATCATTATATACTTCCTCTAAAGAAGTCACTCAACGCTACCTCATTTCTAAACAGGTCACATGAAGAACTAGCATCAAGAGGGCTTTGAAAGGCAAAGAGGATAAAAGAACCAAGTTCATATTTCCATTTCGCACTTGAATAGGTGTATTAATATGATAATGGGCTGAACTGAACCAGTGTGTCCAGAGAGTGAATACATTGGTTCCATGCCTTCATTAACCGGAAGCTGACCCTGTTTCCCCCCATGAAGCCATTAGTCCCTACCTGGACGGGAAGCTGTGATTTCTTTCCTTGTCCTGGATTAACAATTTTCAGTTGTCTCTTTACTTGCCTGATCTCACTGTTTACTTTCTTAGGAATGCAGGTGCTTTGTTTCCAAAGCTAAACATTTGTTATTTTTCCCAGTAGTTTGTTTATGTTGTTCTTTCCTAAGTCAGCCCTGCCTCTCTTGGGTTATTTGTTCTCATGTTCCAGAGAACTTAATGCCTAACTTGGTCATCAATACGCAATATGTTAGGAAGAAAATCCTATAAATGAAGCTGGGTTTCAGGGTTGAGGAGGCAGGACAGATAGCTCCTTCAGTATAAAATGAAGCAAATGGTGTAATTGCCAGAAACTCATTTTCTAGTTTTACGGGGAAAACACACGCACACACACACTGGTTTCACAATGATGATGACCATAACCATAAGGATAAATGTAAAAAATAATTATAAACAGGATGATAATTTTATGTGAAATAATTTATATCAGAGTGAATATGTAGGGTTTGACAGGATGAAGTGGAGGGAAAGATAACTAATTAAGCAAGGTTAGGAAGATAATATAGAATGGAGACGAAGGGAGTGAGAATATGGTTTTGGCAGGAAGAAGGCTTTATTTAGGGTTGACACAACCACAAGTCCATTGGATACTTAAGTCATTGAGGTTGGACACAGAAAGACAGGAATGGGGTGGGTGGGTAGAGCAAGGACTATTGGCAGAATTAATAAAGAGGGAAGTGGTTGCTGGGGAGATATAAGAGACAGCAATGTGGTGTCCTTTTGGACACAGCCCTGGAAAAGATAAAAGACTTCAAGGCAAGTTGAACCACAGGCCACTAGGCACCCCCTCCTTCAGTATCAGGTAATTTGTGGGTGAGGTGTGGAATGTAGCCAGAGGAGCATTGGATTGCTTTCTGCCTTGCTTCTGTGAGAGAAAATCATGGTGAGCTGGGGATAGGGAGATCATACAGATATGAGAGGAAAAAAAAGAAAAGGAAGGGAGGGCATTGAGTGCATACGCTACAGTGGCTGTCACTTAACTGGGCCAAAGTGAAATAAGAAAATGGCTTTTCTGGCACCTGGGTGGCTCAGTCAGTTAAGCATCGACTTTTGGTTTCGGCTCAGGTCATAATCTCCAGGTCTGGAGATGGAGACCTGAGTTGGGCTCCCTGCTCAGCAGGAAGTCTGCTTCCCCTCTCCCTCTGCTCCTCCCCTTCTCCTGTATGTGTGCACTCTCTCTCTTTTTCTCTCTCTCTCAAATACGTAAATAGATCTTAAAGATAGGAAGGAAGGAAGGTAAGAGGGAGGGAGGGAAGGAAGGAAGGAAGAAAGAAAAAAAGAAAGAAGGAAGGAAAGAAAGAAAAGAACAAGCGAACGGAATGAGGGAAGGAAGGAAGAAGCTTTTGATTTCCTGGATTTTGTCCCAAGTGAGTTATCCTTTAACTTGAGGACCTCAGCCACTGAATGGAAAAAGGAACAGGGAAGGGAGAAGGTGAAGTAGCAAAAAACAAACAAACAAACAAAAAAAAAACCTGTAAAATCAAGGAAAATGGAAAAACAAAGTTCTAGAGGAAGACTTCAGTTTGGTGCACAGATTTGAAAGGTTGGCACTTAACTCAACAAGTGAAGGGAAAGAATACCTTTAAAAAAAGTTCCAATTAATAAAGGCCTCTGATTATAAACTTAACTCACAAGATAGAAATGCTCCCGAGTAAGCCATCATTTTCTTAATTTGAAAAAGCATCAAATTAGTGGGTTTTGAAGTAGATCTGATTGATGTGCTTAGGAATAACACAAAAGCTCTGGGTCTGTTCTTTTGTTTTTCCGCTGAGCTCTTCTCCAACAAGGAGAGGAATCACTCATGCATCCCACTCTAGCTAAGCACCCGCTATTTGTAGAGGACATAGAGATGATGGGAGCCCAGTACCCACACTTACGGGACACTGTGTCTCCTGAGTGTGTCGTTGTGTCAGTGTCCTTGCTCAGTGCTGTGAGACTGCTGGTAGAACTTCAGCAATCTCTCTTGCCCTCTGGCTTCCCTTTGACTTCCGCTAGTTGCAGAGGGGGGTTTTAGGAGAGACAAGGGTGGGCGGAGGATTGGAAGGATAGAGAACAAGTTTGGGGATTTATTTTCTCAGGTTTTTTCCTGCGGGTCCACAGCAAGCCATTTATGCCTTAGTGCCTGCCAATGCTTCTCCTCCTTCTAGGTCTCTAGGTTCTGGTAACAGCCCCTCTCCAAGACCTTTGGGGCCAAGAAAGTGTTGTGGATGATGGACCCAGAGTCTTGTTACTAGCCCTAGGTCCTCTGCCATCACTTATGGCTTCCCTACACCCCACTGACATCTTTGTAAATAGTCTTTCATTAAACTGTCCAGAAAATATTGTAACTTAAGCATGCCATCTGTTTCCTGATGGGACCCTGATAGCATAAGAAAGACAGGCATGCCATGTTTTAAATCATTAAATTTAACTGAAGAAAGAATGAAACAAAAATTAAAATGCCAAATGAAATTGAAAATTCCATCTACCCTCAACAGATGTACATACCAAAAATCTTCACTTCTTTAGGAAAAAAAAAAGCACACAGTTTAATTAAATAGTTTAATTGAAAGCTGTTTAATTAAAAGTTTAATTAAATAGGCTTGAGAGAGGTAAATCTAGCTTGAAATGATGAAAAGTTTAAACTGTAGAATTATATATGTATTGTTCTTTACATATATGAATGAGTGGTGAGGCACATATTCTAAAATGGAAGTCTATCTACATACTTTTCAATTTCGGTGAACATTACTACTTGATTCCAATGTTTTCAAACACATGTACACCAAGTCATTTTGTTTAATAGGATGAATACTTCCCCTATATTCTTGTTCTTATTAGTTTTACAAACTGATATTCTATTTATGATTAAAATCAACTTCAGCAGAGCCATAAATGATCAGGGATTTATGAGGTTTATGTTCAGTGCCTTTTCGATATTTTAAGGTTCCGTTGGGAGGAACATTATCTTAAATGTGGGACTTCCAAAAGGATTCGATGATATTGATGAACACACTTCATGGAAGAGCCCATGTTCTGATCCTGTGCAGGGAAGCAGAAGGACAGAAGGTTCTGGGAATGCACCTGGCATCCATCGTTTATTCCTGTGGTTAGACCTCTGGTGTCTCCAATGTCTAGATGGTTTGATCTTGGTCATGTGACTTAAGTTTCCAGATCCCAGGTCCTCATCTAGAAAATAGGGAGGATGTTAAGGGCTTACACCAAAGGGTAGTTAGGAGTGTAAACTAGATAACACATCTCTAACACTCGTGTATTGACTGCCTGACAATAAGTGCTCAATAATGTTGAACATTATTATGTGGAAATTTGATAAAGAAGGATCTGCTTCTACTTTATAACACAAGTGATTTCAAGGATCCCTCTCCATTTCAGTTGTTATCTGTATTCTGTGAAAACAGAGCAGCTCTGCAATCACGTGCTCTCCCAGCCCTGAGCAGGCACTGCCACAGAACGGTTTTCTGGGCCTCTGAGCAGATTGTCTCACAGATAAGAGTTCACAATTCACCACTGTAATAGTGGCAACTCTCAATGCACAGAGCTTTCTCTCTATCTTGATGTTGTGAAATGACGTATTCATGTAAGCACATCATGATTGCACTAGCTATCTTTACATTATGTCACCTACACGGTCCCCCTTAAATTTGTTTTATTCATTAGTGGGATTAGAAAGAGAGGAAAGGATGGTGTAGAGAGGGCACAGACTTTTTGGTTCTAGAAAGACAGAATAGCTAACTTGGCTGTTCAGTATTGAATTCTTTGTTAAAATGGAAATAGCCCTTGACAGTGACCCTTAGCTAGGTCCTCTACACATTCCCCTGGTTGTATTTAAAAGAGAACTTTTACTAGAGATTCCTGTCTTTGGAGATTTCGACAAGAATGGGGCCCAGCATTGGTGATAGGGAGGGAGGTGTTTTCAGACTAGCCCGGATATGAATAGAGAATTTATGAGTCTGGTCATGGTCTCTCTTCATTTTAAGGTGAATTAAATCCAAATAAAATTTGTTAGGTGCAAATAAAAAAATGCAAGGGGTTTCATCAAGTAGTGTAGTAAAAAACATACATATTAAAATAGAGAAGATGTCATAATTTCATAAATTCTATTATAAAGATTATGAGATGCTATCAGAGCTCTGCTCAGATGTCCTCCATTCCCTTTTACCATTTCTGTGAACCCATACCCAGTTTCTGGATGGTTTTTCTTCTAAGTGAACAAGGCTTCTATGTTCTTACTAGAAAACTCCCCTTGGCAGTTAAAGCTACTTTGCCTTGACTTACTGAAAGCCTGAAAGGCCTGGGAGTTTATATTTTTTAGGGATGTGGGACTTAACCAATGACTGTCAGGTGAGGGGGAATTCTAGGTTCCTTGCCTTGGGTCGAGATAAACTCTTGTAAGAGCTCACCTGCAGGATCAGCTGGAAGCTGGCGCTTTGGCTGAAAGCCCCCCTTTGCTTGGATCCCTCCCCTTCCCTGTCTTGCTTCCCCACTCTTTTACCAGTTTCTCCTCAGAGTATTTCCTTCGTAAATCACTTACAAACAAAACTTCGTTTACTGCTCTGCTTCTGGGAAACCCGACCTAAGTCATAAAGGTATTTTTAAAAATTGATGAGAATTCTGAGGAGAGAGAATGGAATTTTGAGAGAGGACTATCATAGAAGAAAAGACATTTGGGTTGTTCTTTGCATAACAAGAAAGCTTTCCACAGACACAGAAGAGAGAGAGACTCTAGTCAAAGAACCAGAATTTCGCTAAGGCTCTGTGGACAGCAAGTTTTGGAATGAGAATATAGCCTGGAGTCAGTCATCTTGTATTTTAATCTGGGTCTTTCTTCTTATATTGGGGGCAATTTACTCGATCTCCGGTGCCTCAGTTTTCTAATTTGTAAAATAGAGATAACAACTGTACTTGCCTCTTGAAAAATTTTTTATTATGATTCAGTGAAACAGCATTTGTAAACTACTTAGCACAATGCCTGGCACAAAGTAAGTAGCCCATAAAACTATTATTTTTGTTGTTATTGTTTTGATTAATAAGAACAATGGGAGGGTATAAAATGTAAGCCCTCTGAAGAGGTAAACTATAGAGGCACATGAATGTCCTGAAACAATCTTTGGAATTTATCATGTTTTGTTTTATCTTATTTTATTTTTGGTTACTAATAGTTCATTTTTCTTAAAGGTTTTATTTATTGATTTGTTAGAGAGAAAGAGAGAGTGCAAGCAAGGGGACATGCAAGCAGAGGGAGAAGCAGGTTCCCTGTGAGCAAGGAGCCCAATGCAAGACTTGATCCCAGGGCCTTGGAATCATGACCTTGAACTGAATGCAGATGCTTAACTGACTAAGCCACCCAGACATCCTGTTTACTAATACGTTTTTATTTTTTATTATTTTTTAAAGATTTTATTTATTTGACAAAGTGAGAGACACAGCGAGAAAGGAAACACGGCAGCAGGGTGGGGGTGAGTGGGAGGGTGAGAAGCAGCCTTCCTGCTGAGTAGGGAGCCCCATGCAGGTCTCAATTCCAGGACTCTGGGATCATGATGTGAACCAAAGGCAGATGCTTAATGCCTGAGCTACCCAGGTGCCCCTACTGATAGTTTTTTTAAACAGCCTTGTTTGAGACATGCTGCAGGTTTTGGACACTTGTTTCTAGTCACTAGAGGAAAGGGATATGTCAGAGGTTCTGCTTACCATTCCTTCTCCTCCTTTCTGGGATTCTGTCCATTAAAGCAAACACAAAGGTCAGGATCAGATGGGGCTCAGATAGGATTTATTACTAGCTTGACAGGTGATTGAAAATATCCACCAAGTACTTTCTGGTCCTCAATCTAAATCTTGTCTTAGGACCTACCTGCTGAGGTGTCATTCTGATGAGGGAGCAGGAGGCTGGCTGAGGACACAGCAAAAGCTGGCGCCTTGCACCCCCTCTTCTCCCGCTCCCCTCCATATGTGTAGCATTCCTCAGGCACCCCTGACTGCCATAAAACGATAAATAGTTAACTTGCAGGGATCGCAATCCTGTAGAACAGGAATCTCCCTTGCTCTACAAGATGTCCTAGAGACCTGAACAGGGAGGTTACCTTATCAATAGCACAGATTTCCAGAGGCAAATAACTCTTGGTTCCTGAAGCCCTAATGTCCCCCTCCCACCATAAACTGGAGGAGACTGGGGTAGAAAGGAATGTAACTGATAGCCGGATCATAATGCCCCACCAAGAATCCCCCATTATCTTGATGTTAGTGCCTGACCTAAAGACGACATTGATCAAGCCATAAGGGCAAAGACTTCCCCCCGGCACCTTGTAGGCCCTCCCTAACATGTGAGAACTCTGTTGAAACCTCCCATTCCTTCACCACCTCCCCCAACCGTGGGGTATATAACATGCCCACCCTCACAACCCACGGCTGCATCTCTGCCTGCCCACGGGCCCTGTCCCCGTGCTTTAATAAACCACCATTTTGCACCAATGACGTCTTAAGAATTCTTTCTTTAGTCGTCGGCTCCGAACTTCCTCACCCCACCGAACCTGACTTAGGTTCTGGGACTTCATCAATTCCAGAGACACGGATGGTCCTGTAGTGTAGACTTTTAGGTTCATTTAATCCAACCAGCTGTGTGGTCAAGGGCGCTGGAGCAGTCTCACATGCCCAGTAGCAGAAGCTTAAAAAGGCTCTGATTGGTTTATTCATTTCAACAAAGCAAGAAGTTTAAGGATATCTATCAGCTCAGAACTGGAAGCACAAGTAAAAACCAAACCACACAAATTTTTCTAATAATGCTTTAAATTATCTGTATTTGATTTTCAATTCTAAGAACGCTTTCTTAATTTTACATTTTTTAAGATAGAATTTTGTTCTGTTTCATGGACGAGATATTAGTCACTCTTCTTTTTTCTTTTAAAGGATTTTATGTATTTATTTGAGAGAGAGATAGAGAGAGAGAAAGAGCATGAGCAGAAGTGGGGGAGCGGCAGGCAGAGGGAGAAGCAGACTCCCTGCTGAGCAAGGCATCCAATGCTGGGCTCAATCCCAGGACCTTGGAATCATGACCTGAGCCAAAGGCAGTCATTTAACCAACTCACCCACACAGGCACCTCTCTTTTCACTGTTCTATTTGAAGATAATAATAATGGGTCTTTTCTTTCTCTTTTAAATTTTCTTCTACTTCTTGTATTGTCTCTGTTTCTTCTAAATTCCTTTTGTTGCTGTTCGTTTGTTTTCTGTCAAATTTTCAAATTACAGGTTTCTTCTAATGTCTAGTGATGTTAATGGGGGGAGAAAAATCTAAGGAATCCATTAGTAATGGCAAACAGAATAAGAACAATATATAGATGAAATTCAGCAGAATGGGGGTGAAACAGTGTTGTGGAAAGAAGAAGACTTAGTGGAAAGTGGAAGATATGCAAATGTTGCTATCAGACTGAAGTATTTGGGTAATAAGGTGGCAAATCCATTAGCAGTACAAATTAAATAGCAGGAGAAAGAAGCCTGGCTTGACAGGACTCTTGTTATATGGGAATGGGCTCAAGCTTTGACAGGTTATGGTGAGTAAAAGAAGGCCACCAAGAAAAAGTTGAGCTCAGATCAGTTACAATATTCCAACTGTGGACTGGGGAACTTTACCCAAAGCCTGTAGCCTCTGGGTAGGAAGCTGGGCAGTTCATGGCATTGAGCAGGAGGTCTCACCCGGCAGATGGTACCCTGTAGCAGAAACTTCCAGACAAGTAGAAGTCAAGAACACAGAAGTCAAAGGCACCTGAGTGGCTCAGTCATTAAGTGGCTGCCTTCGGCTCAGGTCATGATCCCGGAGTCCTCGGACAGAGCCCTGCATCAGGCTCCCTGCTCAGCAGGAAGCCTGGTTTCCCTCTCTCACCCCCTGCTTGAGTTCCCTGGCTCACTGTCTTTCTCTTACAAATAAAGAGAAAAAAAAAAAAACACATAGAAGTCAGGCAGAATCACTGTAGAGGCTCTGTCTACTCTCATTCGTCTCATCAGTGACTAAGGAGGGGACCAAAGTCTTCGGTGAAGGCAACTAGCAAAGGGAAGTCTCTATGTAAGAGATCTGAAGTCCCTACCATGGAGGAAGTCTCGATATGAACAGTTCTCCAAAAAGACCACAGAAAAAACATTGGCACAGAAGCACATTCCTGCACACTGGGTCATGGCTGGCTGGGAGGAGCCAGGTATTGCCAAACAGCATCCCAAGTCTGGGTTGGGTATAGGAAAGAAAATGTCCAGCCTGGCCTGAGCTCATTACCATTATAAACTGGATCTCTTTGCTTATTCAGATTTCACCCAGGGAATGAGCTGAGTCCAGGCCAAGAGATGAGGCTCATTGATAAATCTACCTGTAAGAGCTGAGGAAGGCAAAGGTGGAATGAGACAGCAGACTAACATCAGAATCTTGAGGTCAGGGCCACATGGACTAACGATTCCTAAATTTCACTGTACATTACAGTCCCTTGGGGAGCTTATAAAACAGTTGCCCAGATACCACACCCAATGATACAGATTTATCAGGGGTGAGATCCAAGAATATTTATCTATTTAATAGCCTTCCTTATTTTAGAACAGCTTTCTATTTATAGGGTTATTGTAAAAAATAATACAGAGAGTTCCTGGATACCCCTATTAACACCTTCCATTAACACAGAACACTCATTGACAATTAATGAACTGATATGGAACATTATTAACTAATGCCTATGTTTTATTCTGATTTCCTCAATTGTGCCCTAATGTCCTTTTTCCGTATCAGGATTCCATCCAAGATAAATCACATTATATTTAGTTGTCATGTATCCCGAGGCGCCTCTGAGTTGTGACAGTTTCTCACACTTTCCTTGCTTTCCGTGACCTTGACAATTTTGAGGATTACTGGTTAAGTATTTCGTAGAGGGTTTTTCAACTGATATTGTGTTGATGTTTTTCTCATGATTAGACTGGGGTTATAGATTTTGGAGAGAAAGACCACAAAGGTAAAGTGTCCTTTTCATCACATCATATCGGCAGTGCATGCTGTCAACATGACTTGTCACCGTTGATGTTGTCCTTGAGCACCCAGCTGAGGTTTGTCAAGTTTCTCCACTGTAAATTTAGGTTTTCTTTCCTTTTCCATATTGTTTTCTTTGGAAGACAGTTACTATGCACAGCCCATGGTGAAGGAATAGAGAATTTTGCTCCACCTCCCTGAGGGTACAGGACTCACTGCATCCTTTTTTATTATGGTAAAATCTACACAACATAAAACATACCAATTTTTAGATGTTTAGATTTATTTACTAAGCTTCTCAGTAATTCTAATGCATACCCAAGTTTGAGAATCACTCTGACACATGGAGGGAGGGGACAGTGGAGGCACACGGAGGTATTGAGAACGCTGCAGAACACTGGACCAGATGTTAACATCTTCAGGGGATAGTTTGGGGAGCAACATTTACCCTCCTAATCTCCTGCCCCTTCCTGCAGCTTCTGTAGACTTCTCTGTACAGATGGTTGCTGGGAGAAAGGACATCTTCGTCTAAGTGGGATCATGACACAAACACAGTTGCTGGCACAGAATATTAGATAGTTTATTAGCCAAGGAAAACACTGGATTTATAACACAATTTCAGATTTCACAACATGCTATGGGCGAAATTACTCCCATGATGCCCCAGGTACAGTTGCCTTGTCCCATGATCCATGTCCCTTGAGCCATGATCTGTCTCAGATAATCCTGCCTCTTTGAATCATATGCTCATTCTCTTCTCATTCCTCATTTCCTGAGAAGACAGGTCTGATCATTATGACCATTTGGAAGAAAGTAGGAAAGGAGTTCCTTCTCTCTGTAAAACAAAAAAGTGGGGGAGGAGTCAAGATGGCAGAGAAGTAGCAGGCTGAGGCTACATCAGGTAGCAGAAGATCAGCTAAATAGCTTATCAAACCATTGCGAACACCTACAAATCCAACGGGAGATCAAAGAGAAGAAGAACAGCAATTCTAGAAACAGAAAATCAACCACTTTCTGAAAGGTAGGACCGGCAGAGAAGTGAATCCAAAGTGATGGGAAGATAGACCACGGGGGGAGGGTCTGGCTCCCAGCAAGCGGCGGAGCAACGGAGCACAAAATCAGGACTTTTAAAAGTCTGTTCCGCTGAGGGACATCGCTCCAGAGGCTAAACCGGGGTGAAGCCCATACAGGGTCAGTGTGGGCCCTGGTCTTGCAGGGTCACAGAAGTATCAGGGGTGTCTGAGTGTGGTAGAGCTTGCAGGTATTAGAGCAGGGAAGCTGGCTACAGAGACAGAGCTGAGGAGTGAGCTTTCAGCTCGGGGTTACCTTGAACCCGTCACAGGCTGGGTGAGGTCGGAGCGTGGCCAGAGGCCAGGGAGACGGGAGTGATTGGGCGCTATTCTCTGAGGGTGCACTGAGGAGTGGGGGCCCCGAGCTCTCGGCTCCTCTGGGCCAGAGACTGGGAGGCCGCTATTTTCATTCCCGTCCTCCGGAACTCTACAGAAAGCATTCAGGGAACAAAAGCTCCCGAAAGCGAACACAAGCAGATTACTTAGCCCAGACCCAGGTGAGGGTGGTGCAATTCCGGCTGGGGCAAAGACACTTGAGAATCAAGTGGCCCCTCCCCAAGAAGCTCAACAAGAAATCCAGCCAAGACCAAGTTCACCTACCAAGGAGAGCACCAGAATTCCAATGGAGGAGAAAGCAAAGCGCAGAACTCATGGCTTTCTCCCCATGATTCTTTAGTCTTGTGGTTAATTTATTTTTTTTTTTTAATTTTATTTTTTTCTGCTAAATTTTTTTAAACTTTTACCCTTTTCTTTTTAAATGTTTTTTTAACTAGTTCATTTTATATATATATATATATATATATATATATATATATATATATTTCTTTTTTATATTTATTCTTTATTTGTTTTCTTTTTTAAATTTTTTTTCCTGAACTTCTTTTATCCCCTTTCTCCCTCCCATGATTTGGGGTCTCTTCTGATTTGGTTAAAGCGCATTTTCCTGGGGTCTTTGCCGCCCTTTCAGTATTTTATTTGCTCCTTCCTAGACAAGATGGAAAAACTCACCACAAAAAAAAGAACAAGAGGCAGTGCCAAAGGCTAGGGACCTAATCAATACAGACATTGGTAATATGTCAGATCTAGAGTTCAGAATGATGATTCTCAAGGTTCTAGCCAGGCTTGAAAAAGGCATTAAAGATATTAGGTAAAGATATTAGAGAAACCCTCTCTGGAGAGATAAAAGCCCATTCTGGAGAAATAAAAGAACTAAAATCTAACCAAGTTGAAATAAAAAAAAGCTATCAATGAGGTGCAAGGAATACTATGCAGCCATCAAAAGAAATGAAATCTTGCCATTTGCGATGACGTGGATGGAACTAGAGGATATCATGCTTAGTGAAATAAGTCAATCGGAGAAAGACAATTATCATATGATCTCCCTGATATGAAAAATTAGAGATGCAATGTGTGGGCTTAGAGGGGTAGGAGAAGAATAAATGAAACAAGATGGGAATGGGAGGGAGATAAACCATAAGTGACTCTTAATCTCACAAAACAAACTGAGGGTTGCTGGGGGGAGGGGGGTCGGGAGAGGGGGGGATGGAGTTATGGACATTGGGGAGGGTATGTGCTATGATGAGTGCTGTGAAGTGTGTAAACCTGGCAATTCACAGACCTGTACCCCTGGGGATAAAAGTACATTATATGTTTATATATATAAAAAAAAAGTAAGTGGTCTTTATACTTCTCCAGATGCCTGAGAACATGGACAAAAAGGAGGTCTCCTCTAGAAGCAACTTCTCAATAAATGTTTTCTCACCTATCAATAAACATTTGTCTAAATAAGGCCCCAGATGTGATGATCAATGAGGATGCTATTATAAGAGCTTAGAGATCCGACCAAGCACTTGGGTGTAATAATGGATAAAGTGACAAACCTTGAACAGGTTTCAGCAGCAAATCGTGTTTACCTTCAATATGAAAGAAACAGTAGAGAGGAAAGGGTCAACCATGATTCTAAGACATTCTTGGCAGCCAACTGAATTTTTATAGTTGGTCATGTCTCCCAACGCAACAGAAAAGCTTAAGGGTGGGGAGATGGTGTTGGGGAAAAAAAAAAATGTAAGCTTTAGTCACCACTGCTGTGAAGAACCATGGAAGCAGATACCACTGCAATCCACGGGGTGATGCAGAGCCCCAGGGCTGTGACTTGTGGAGCAGAGCAGTGGGCAAGAACACCAATGGAGAGAGCCATATAGGGGAGAGGAGAAACCATGCTGCCTGTCTCTCTCGGGTGGTGAATGTGGATGGCAGAGCAGGACAAATGAGTGCAGACAAAAACACAGCCAGCCAGAGCCAGAACATCTGCTGAGGGGAAGCAGCTTTCCCCGCACAGAGCTAAGCCGGAGTTTGCACAATGGGAAAGGAACTTCTGTAAACACAAATTCCAATAATTAATTGTAGCTTTTGGAGAGATCCTTCATCCCTGTCCAATTCCAGAGACAGCAACCGAGAGTTAGTGTTCCAAAGATGGCGACTCCACTTGGGCTGAAGTAGCAGGCAGCCTGGAAATGTTGAGATCTGAGAAGACTCTTACTCTCCCTCGCTATATCATTAGGTTGAAAACAAGCTAATTTTAGGGCTGCATTTTGATTGGCTGAGTGCCTCCTCTTCTGAAATGATTCAAAGTAATGTGCTCCGGAGCTTCTAAAGGGGAGAGGTGTAGCAAGAGCATTCCTCTTTTGACCACGTTTCTGAATGAGCTCCCAAGTCTGCAGACAGTAGCAATGGGCAGCACAGCATTCCTTCTGCCTAGGACACCTAGGGATTCCATTTGTTTTCATTTCTACTAACGAAAACAAATAGAGGCAGTCAGCTATAGGGAAAAGAGACACTCTTGCTCTTGTAAAGGTCCAGGGTCTGCCCTTCTGGAGGGCTGTGATGGGCACGTCTATTAGCATGGAACATTTAAATAATTGGGAGAAACACCAAGAGAATTAACAGAAAACACACTGGCCCATGGCTGCTTAAGTCCATCTACATAAACTCTCCAACCCTGCGTAAGACATGCACACCCACGTGGGAACCAAGAACAATTTCTGCTTTCTCCTTCACCATCTGCGATGGTTATCATCATGTGTTATTTCCATTTAAGAAAAGAACAAAAAGCAAATATTCTCCAATTAGTGGATACTCTGCAAAATTGATATAGAGTGTAAGGATTTTCCCTAATCTTCAAACGAGAGAAATTTGTAAGTACATGGTACCCATTTTGTGGGTAGAATATTTCCAAGGTATTCTCCACTTTAAGAACTGTGGTTATGGTAGTGAAAAGAAGGGCCATCTGTACCCCAATGTTCATAGCAGCAGTGGCCATAGTCACCAGACTGTGGAAAGAACCAAGATGCCCTTCAACAGATAAATGGATAAAGAAGATATGGTTCATATATACAATGGAATATTATGCCTCCTTCAGAAAAGATGAATACCCAACTATTGTATCAACTTGGATGGGTCTGGAGGAGATTTTGCTAAGTAAAATAAGTCAAGGAGAGAGAGTCAATTATGATATGGTTTCACTTAATTGTGGAGCATAAGGAATAACACTGAGGACATTGGGAGATGGGGAGGAGAAGTGAGTTGGGGGAAATCAGAGGGGGAGACAAACCATGAGAGAATGTGGACTCTGAGAAACAAACTGAGCGTTTTGGAGGGGTGGAGGTGGGGGGTTGGGTGAGCCTGGTGGTAGGTATTAAGGAAGACATGTATTGCATGGAGCACTGGGTGTGGTACATAAACAATGAATTTTGGAACACACACACACACAAAATTTAATTAAATTAAAAAAAAACAACAACAACAATGGTTAAGAATACTTAAGTTGTTTAGAACAGAAGCCACTCCTTATCGTCTTTCTATGCTCCAGATAAGTACTTTAGGAAAGGAACAGAGATGTCTAATGGGAACACGGTGTGCTCTTTGAAGATGATTTAGTGATACCAGTCCTTTATGTGTCCATGAACTCCTCAGAGAAAATATCCACTTCCATCATGTGTTGTATAGTTGATTCTAATTTGGGGAACTCCTATGAAGGGCAGATTATGAATTCAAAGTAGGTGTAAGGTAAGAGCTGAGGAGCCAAATGAAATGTGAGCTACCCCCAACATGCTTTCCTTCCATTTGAGCTTCTGGATTTGCTTTTCTTAAAGTCTGCATTTACTCTTTTTATCTCTTGATAGCTACAGACTTGAGTGCGAATTACCTGCCTCCTTGAGGAACAAAGTGGGAGATATTTCTAATGATGTCTTAAGCAGGTGTAAACAACAGAATGTAATTTAGTTAATTTTTTTAAAAGATTTTATTTATTTATTCCAGAGAGAAAGAGATTGAGTGCATTCATGAGCTGGGGGGAAGGGCAGAGGGAGAAGCAGACTCACTGCTGAGCAGGAAGCCCGATGTAGGACTCCATCCCAGGACCCTGGGATGATAACCTGAGCCAAAGGCAAACACTTAACCCACTGAGCCACCCAGGTGCCCTTCTAACTTAGTTGTTTTGACTAAAAAAGATTACAGGTGAAGACAGAGGTGTTCACCATTTCATAGAGAAATGGTCAAAATCTTATCTCATAACTGGCATGCAGAAAAACCACCTCTTTCCCCAGCTGAGCACTAAATGCCAAGAATTTGACTTTCCTCAGCCATTACTGATGCCAGCCATGATGCTCCTGCCCTTTCTCATTAGCTCTCATCAGGAACTCAAAATCTGTAGCACTAGAAGCAGAACTAGAAGTGCCCTTGCTATTATCTGTGCTGGCATGCACAGAACTTCTATACCAAGGTTGCTTCCTTATTGCTTATTTTTACATTGAAGTCTCTTATAGATCTGTCTGACTCATGGAGCCCAAGAGGACTGCATGCTTACTGCAAAGGATGCTGGGAATTGGAGTTCAGACCTCAACACTGTGGAGGCAGAACTCATGAGATGGGGGTTTCCTCAAATGCAGAAAAGCTTTTCAAAAGATGATGGGAAGGGATATCTGGATGGCTCGATATGTTAAGTGTCTGACTTCAGCTTCAGATCATGATCCCAGGGTCCTGGGATCGAGCCCTTGTCCTGCTCCCTGCTCAACGGGGAACCTGCTTCTCCCTCTGTCCTTCCCCCTGCTCCTGCTTGTTCTCTCTCACTCTCTTTGTGTCAAATAAATAAATAACTTCTTTTAAAAAAATAATGGGAAGATATGATTATAATAGATGTTTACTAAAACAGTGGGTGGATCCCTCTTTTTTCTGGCATTTTGATTTGTATTCTAGTCACTTCTTTAGCCCACGATTCCAGCAACTAGATTCTATACTGTATGTCCCAACATTTTTATACTTGAATATTTCCATGTGTAAACTAAGTGGCTTTAATTCCACACTCTGAGCTATACTGGCTAGGTTAGAAGTTCACTATTGAATGCTCCAAACCTTCAGTTTTTACTTAGCCAGCAATACAACCTTATTCAAACCCATAACTATCTGCAAAATTTTTATGCCTTAGCCATCCATGTCAAACCAGATTTTTTAAAAGCCTTCTTTACTGCCACCAACCTCTAGCTTTTTCTTTATTTAAGAAAGAGAGCTCAGAGTGAGAGCAAGAGCAAGAAAGAGAGAGGGAGAGAGAGAGACAGAGCATGAGTAGGAAGAAGGGGCAGAAAGAGAGGGAGGAGCCTACTCCCCACTGAGAAAGGAACCCTATGCCAGGCTCAGTCCCAGGACCCTGGGATCATGACCTGAGCTGAAGGCAGACTTTTCACCAACTGAGCCACCCAGGCACACCCCCGACCTTGCTCTTAAGTAAGAATTATTTCCCGTGCCCACATATTCTCTGGCACCAAACTCATAGATTCTGGACCCAGGAGTTTCAGCTGTGGCTTTACATGCCTCAAAGTCTGTTTTTGCTGGAAGACCAGTATATAAAAGGGGTCATCTGTTTCAGAAGAAGACCAGTGCTACAACATCAAAGCCAACAGCAAATCTGACTGCATCAAAGGGAAAAACAATATTCCACACCGCCTGACTACTTTCACAATGTGATGAGCACTGAGTAGCAGGATGGAAAGTGAAAGACTGCTCCCCAGGGTGATGAGACTATGTCTGGTGATGGACGCAGAAACATGTAGCATGATGTCAGAGGAAGGAGCAACCAGCAAGCTTCCAGGGTCTGACTATGCATCTGTGAGGGGTTTTGTGTAATAGGAGGAAGGGGCAACTTTGGGTGTCATAGTTTGCACATCTTAGGAGCATCATGGGTTTCTGCCTGTATCTTTCATTTAAGATCATCTGCATAGATAAAGCCACTGTGGAGTAAATGTTCACATGTGGACAGCTGGATGAAAGGTATGTGGGATTACTTGTGCTCTCCTAGCCATGTTTTTGTAAGTCTGAAATTATGTCGACATAAAAGTTAAATACAGAATCGAGAGCTTCTCTGCAGCTATGACTTAATAAGTAGATGACACTTTCCTAATATTGTTTCTATATCTGGTGTGTAAGCAAGGAATCTATATCTCTAGAAAGTTCCAGTCTACTAAGTATTTGACACATTCTTGACTTTTCTTACTGACAATGTCATATCTGCATGTAGAGGGAAATATCAAGCTGAAGTCTTACTCTGTGCTTAATTCTCACCAACAAGAACAATAGAGTTCTTACAATGCGTACGACAGGAACTTTGGAAGAAAGTGATCTTGGAGCTTCGAAAAGTGAAATGTTGGCAACAGAAATAAAGGTAGCCTGGATTTTAGAACTCCATATTCTTAAAAAGTCAGATAGAGGGGCGCCTGGGTGGCTCAGTGGATTAGGCCGCTGCCTTCGGCTCGGGTCATGATCTCAGGGTCCTGGGATTGAGTCCCACATTGGGCTCTCTGCTCAGCGGGGAGCCTGCTTCCTCCTCTCTCTCTGCCTGCCTCTCTGCCTACTTATGATCTCTGTCTGTCAAATAAATAAATAAAATCATTAAAAAAAAAGTCAGATAGAATGTGATTATAATCTATCTCATGATCAGGGTTTGTAAAAGGTATTCGAGAGAGTTGAGAGGTTCTAGAAATTCTTATAATGGAATAAGAAATTAGGCTAAAGAGAAATAAGGAGGAAGAATCCCGAGACAGTAATGTGATTACACAGGGGTCCTCTGATGCACCCAAAAGATAAAAGGAGGAGGAAAACCCAAAGGGAAGACTGGTGCCAATTTAAGTTTTATTTCTACATTTCCTAATGCCTCACATGCAACACTGTAGGATGGGAAAAATGCACAGAAAATTCAAAAGGCACCTGCTTGGTCATCACAACAGGACAGTGATATGATTGACAGAAAGACACCAACAGATACTGTTGTTGAAGATAGAAAATTTCTTCAATGGCAAAAAAATGTAAAAATTTACGAGATACCCTACAGAAATGGGAGCTAAGACATAGTGCTCCTCTGCTGGATGTAGAATGTCTCTGGTCTCTCAAAGTTCCCCACAGAAACACAGAACCTCTCTTTGACCAAGTTCATACTCTCCTCACCACCTACCACTTGCCTGTGGAAAGTCTGGATGCTACTTGGTGCAAAGAATTCTATAAAACTACCAGGATATACTTGACTGTGTATAGCCACAACTGATAAAGTGTTCAGTTTCCCAAGACAATCCCCCAAAGACTCAGGCTTCAGGACTTCCCTTGATCCATATCCTGGCATAAGATGGAATATTTTTGCAGTCTCAAATTAGTACATTGATGACTGTAGGTGTGACCTTAAGGTTGAATATTTTTGCAGTATCAAGTTATATTAAGAGAGTGAATGTGTAGATGGTTGACATCGCAAGCAGACTGTGATGACTTCTTGAACTAGCCACTGAAAGGATGAATCGATTGCAGTTTTTTCTTTAATTGAACAATCTGTTAATTGCTCTCACTTTTGTGGAAGACTGAGTACCAATTAGCTGACTCAAATGGGCAGGATTTTTCCTGTGGCTTACTACGTTACATCCTCCTTTTGGGGTTATCATAGACTTATGACTTTATTTAGTGTCTCAGTTCATTGGACAAATTACTGTCTTTTTTAAATTTATTTTTATTTTTTTAAGATGTTTATTTATTTATTTGACAGAGAGACATCACAAGTAGACAGAGAGGCAGGCAGAGAGAGAGAGGAAGGGAAGCAGGCTCCCCGCCGAGCAGAGAGCCCGATGCGGGACTCAATCCCAGGACCCTAAGATCATGACCTGAGCCGAAGGCAGCGGCTTAATCCACTGAGCCACCCAGGCGCCCCATTACTGTCTTTTTAAAATTTAATTTACTTGAGAGAGAGAGAGAGAGAGGAAGCATGAGTAAGAGAGGAGCAGAGGGAGAGGGAAAAGCAGACTCCCCATGGACCAGGCAGCCCGATGTGGCACTTGAACCCAGGACCTTGGAACCATGACCTGAGCCCAAGGCAGATGCTTCACCAAGCCATCCAGGTACCCAAATTACTGTCATTTTAATTGGATGCACGAATTGTCTTTAAGAGGCCACCATCAATCCTCTCTTTAGGCCATTGGTTCTCAACATTGGCGACATCTGGTGACATTTTTTGGTTGTCAAAAAGTGGGGGGTAGATGCTATTGGTATCTAGTGGGGAGAGGCCAGGGGTGCTTCTAAACATCCTGCAATGCACAGGACAGCCCCCATGTCAAAGAGCTATCTAGCCCAAGATGGCTGCAGCTGGAGAAACCCTGCTTTGGAGGCTAATCTCTGTATCATTTTTATCATCATATGCAGGCACTGTTTAATGGCCTCTGGTATGTTCCAGCCAGTTACCCACCAAGAGATTCCTAGGAATTGGCAGTTTGAGAACTTTGCTTTTGCTTGTCTTCTTCGATCTTTGCACAGGGAGTGGAAACACTCCTGCCTGAAGTGCAATCCTGCTAAGACCTTTTATCCTGTCACTTTCTTGAAGTAGCATGCTCTCCAGGTGGGTGGCCTGTGACACTTGGGCCTTAGGCTCAATCAGCCCTGGGACAGGAGAGAGGCCCAGCCCAGCCACAGTTTGGCCTCTCAGCAGCTTATTATCCAAGCTTGCTGACCACAGCCTGACTCTCAAGCTTCCTTATGCCTTCTCCACCTGCTGCTCTCTTCTGGGCCATGTTATAGACAGAATGCTTGTGTCCCCTGCTCCCGAATTCGTATGTCAAAGCCCTAATCCCTGGTGTGGCCGTATTAGTAAACTAAACTAAAGCTTCTGGGGAGAGTAGATTTGTCAAATTCCTCCTTATTTCCTAGCTCTGAGATTGCTAAAAACATACATGTGTTCACTTCTGCCGGCCCCATGATTTGTCACTTTGGAGAGGCCAACTTCCCCCTTCTTGCAAAGTCATATCTATAATTATAAAGTCAATTATTTACCATTATAGTTGTATTGCCAAAGTGCCATTTTGACCTTAATACACAGTAACTGTGGGTTATCTCAAAAATGATGACTTGTAGAGATATCTAATTCTCAATCATATTGAAAAAAGCACCTCCTGGCTAGCCTTTATGCAACCAAACATTTCTCTTTCAAACAGAAGTTCCAAGAAGAAATTGCTTCTTGTACACTTTAATCAATGAATGTTTTATACCTCATTGAGACACTTGTGATTTCTATTTGAAGCGTGCCAGATCCAATGAGAAAATTGTTTTTGAGAGGCTGTCTCAAAACACATTTTTAAAACCCCAATTAGTTCACACAAATAGCAGAGCTCCAAGGTCAGAGCTGACAGGAAAGAAAAAAGAATTAGACACAAAATTTAAAGCATAATTATTCATAATTAAAACTCTAATGTGGACCCAGGTATTCCATATCCACTTTTTCTGGTCAGGTCAGAAAAGATAGACCTTGACTACATTTTATCATCATTGCCTCCACTTCCTCCCACATTTATAACCTCTTAGTTTGCATATTCTTACTGTTCTGAAAGTCTGCTGTCTCTGACAAAATGTAAAATAAAAGGGAAGTGATTTTCTCTGGGGACACTTGGGTGCTCAGTTGGTTAAGCCTCTGCGTTCAGCTCTGGTCATGATCCCAGGCTCCTGGGATCAAGTCCTGCATTGGGATCCCTGCTCAGCGGGGAGCCTGCTTCTACCTCTGCCTACAATTCCCCCTGCTTGTGCGACCAATAATAAATAAAATCTTTTAAAAAAATAAATCTTAAAAAAGAAAGATTTTTCTCTGACTAACTTTCCTATCCCCCTATCTCCCTCATCCCCATCTAAAATGCCATCTACAAGAAACACCCTTGGTCTCACTTTCTGTTATTACCCAAACTGGGTTTTGTGATTTCATTTTCTGCTATAATACCTCAGGTATCCCTCACCCTTTCGTTTGAAGCAACAGAAGCAACCAAGAAATGATAACTGCGACCACTTCCAATATTCAACCCAGGATGCCAGGCTGCAGGAAATCAAAGAGACAATTGACATACTTCACTGAAACACTTCTTCCTTTATTGTTAGCCACACTTTTTTTTTTTTTCAACCAAGATGGTCTGTTTGTTGCTAACATAGGATTCCGGTATTAAAACTTTCATGGTTTCTATAGTTCTCCTAATCAACTTAGCTGTCAGAACCCAAGAGTTGGCAGCAATTCCATTTAACAGTGAATCAGTGATATGATCCACAGAAAGACAACAAAAGACACATCTAGAAATATAAAGTTCCTATGGAGATGGTTAAGTGAAGTAGAAGGTCCACAATATATCTCCAGGTGAGGGTACGGTTAGCTGTGGAGCACACAGCCAACATGGAACAAGTATTGCGCTTGGCACAAGAATTTCTCCTCGCAGTTCTCACGAGGATTCAGGACCTTCTAAAAGTCCTCCACAACCCACATGGTTATTCTGGAGAGTGGCAGGATACAGTCAAGCAAGGAGGGATCTCGGAGCTTCCTTTGACTTCAGGTTTCTAGCCCTTGCAATCCAATCAACCTCCAAGTTCTGTGGACTAGCTCTTAAATGTAAAACAAATTCCTTTTTCTCCATTCCCATTGCTCCTTCTCCTGCTCTTGTTCAGACATCCCTTACTTCTCACTTAAAACAAATCCAGGAACTTCTGATCTGATCTCCCTGTCCCCAAGTCTGTCTTTTCTCAAACTCATTCTCCTCCTACCCTCCCCAAACAGACCCCCTGTCTTTTCTTTCTCTATACAGTATTCCAAGGGGAGCTCATCTGTTCCCTTGGATTAAAATATCATAATTTTGCTGATGGTTCATAAGATGATCTCAGCCAGAAGAATTCTCTCTAAATCTGACTTCTACAACCCACATATCTGAGGTTTCCCACTTGGATGTCTCATAGGCATCTCAAATTTAATGTGTCAGCAGCAGAACAATTTGTTTCTATTCAAAATGTATCCTCCCAGACCAGAGTCTTTCCTGTCTCAGTAAGTGGTATTGTTTTCCACCTACAAACTCAGATCAGAGACAGTCACCCTGGATTACTCCTTTTGCCTAAACTCCTACATCCAATCCATACAGCAACTCATGCTGATGTACCCCAGGGGCCTATATTTCTCCATCTTCATAGTTACCTTTTGAGACTATGCCATAACCTTTCACCTATCTGGTCTATACCATCCCACTCTTGCTCATTTCTAATCCGTTTTCTACACCATGTCAAGAACATTCTTTTAAAACATGACTTGGATCATCATATCACTTGCTTCAAACTCCTCAGTGGCTTCCTGTTCATTTAAAACTTGTTGCCATAACCTACAAGGCCCTGCCAATCTTGAACCATCTCATCTCAAACCATCGACTCCCCGTTTGGGTAATAAGCTCTAGCCACCTGAATTTCTTAAAGATCTTGGGAACTGCTAGGCTCTTTCTTGCTCTAGTCCTTGGCCGATGCTGGCTTTTATGTGTAGAATGCTATTTTCAATTGTATTTGCATGACTGAATTCTCATCTTATAGATATGAGCTCTGTTGTTACCCAAATGGGCTTCCTACATCTGATGTAGGCTACTCTGATTATTCTTGGCAAAAACATGAGTTTCCTTCTTAAGAAATCAGCACTTAGAGTAGTTGTATTTGGTAGTATGTCTTCTTGTTTTGGTTTTGTTCTTTATCTGTGCAGTTCCCCACAGTTCCTTGCATATACTTAGATCTTAATGTCTATTGTTGAGCAAGTTATTTTCTAGCTCTCTTTTGCTTAAAAATCTTTACTGTTTCTCGCTTGTCTATAGGATGGAGTCTAAATTCTGTAGGATAACATTTGACTTTGACCTAATCTACCTATGCAGCATCTTTCCTACTACTTCTGAATCCACTGTATATCACATAGTCTTTTGTTCCTGTAAACAATGGAAAACACAATACACAGTGGCTTAAATGATGGGACTCTCTTTTTCCTTATATGGCAAAAATCTGGAAATAGGTCATTAGGGCTGGCTCAATGATGTCACAGAGCACACAGGAAGGCTCCTTTTGTCTTTCTGCCTCATCACTTTCAAGTGTGGCTTTTGGTTTCATGACTACAAAAGGATTGCTGAATCTCCAAGTGTTGCATCCAACTTCTAGATCAGAAAAAAAAAAAAACAAAAAAACCTTCTCCTTATATAGTTGTTTCCTATTTATTTAGAAAACAAAGCCCTTCCCAGATATCTCTACTTATATCTCATTAGCTAGAACTATATCACATGATCACCTCTAGCTAAACAGGGAGACGGGGGGATTGAGTATTTTTAGGTGGGCACATTTTCTGCCCTGGACAAAATCATGGACCTGTGAGTAAGGAAGAAGGGGAAATGGATATCAGGTAGGTTCTATTAGTATGTACCTCACTGTGCATCCTCATGTTCTCTATACTGGACTATTTTTCACAGTTCCCTGAAACACTATGCAATTCTACAAAGCTTTTATCTTTTTGCTCCCACTGTTATCTTTACTTGGAATGCCCTTCTCTTACTTCTCAACCTGAAATATTCTGCTCACCCTTCAAGGTTGACCTTGAAGACCTCCCATCTGGAGCCTTCCTTTGTCCTCTGAGGCAAGAAGAATGCTCCTTGGATTCTTGGGAGGTGATGCAGGAAACAAGGGCCTTGTTTTATGGTTGTATCATCAGCATTTAAGTAAGTGCCTGGAATATTGGAAGCAGCCAAACAGTGGTAACCAAACCGAAAGAGAGGAAAAGTCCAAGAGTGCATGTTTCTCTCTTTTAATCCTCAAAATAATCTAAGAAGGGACCCATCACCCTGGTTTTACAGATAAGGGAACTAAGCCTAAATGAAATAAAGGTAACTTGCCCAAGGTCACACTGCTAATAATGTGGTCCTAGAAATGAATTAATTGAAGGCTATGCCTTTGCTTTGTCCCATCACCTGCCACATTTTCATTTTTATTTTTATCATAATTTTAATTTTAATTTTTAGTCGAGGGGTTGCACACTGATGCTCATGGGCAGAACTCTTGTTGCTGTAAATTAAGTTTTACTGGAACACAGCCATACCTATTCCTTTTTGTATTATCTATGCTGCCTTTGCATACCACAACAGAAGGGTTGAATCACTAAGACACACCACATAGCCGCAAAACCCACGGTATTTACTCTCTGGCCATCCTGACTCCTAAATTAAATCAAAAGATAAATGCCATAAAAAGAGGTTGAAAACGATTACTTCAAGACCAACATTATAAAGAAGAAAAGACTAGGGTCTTCACCCAAGGAAGATGTAGCATTAAAAAAAAAAAAATGATAGAAGGAGAAAGGGGACTCAGTCATTCTGACTTCTTTCTGTGTTCAACAAGAAAGAGAACCAGCATTCAAAAGAACTGGGGTGAAAAAGAGAATTGATTAACCATTGTAAGAATAATTCTTACTTCACAGGGCTGTTGTAACATTGGAATGAACTAAAGCATGAGATAAGGCACAATGCCCAGGATATGGTCAAGGCTCAATAAACACTGACTATGCTCTAACGTGGCGTAATCTTCATCAAGTCCTGTTGCTTCTGAACATGGTCCTTTCTTATTGTCAGGACTGCTCTTTGGGGTCAAAGGAAGAAAGAAAGGCCATTTGTACTGTTTCACGTCCAGAATTCCATAACGTCTGAAAATCACCCTGATCTATCTTGGTTCCATTTTCTGCAGAGAGCCATTCCCATGTCTAGGAGGAAATTGCAGTCTCAGGTAGGAAGGCACTTAAGCCTGAGCCTATTCACTGTTCCTCTGTCTGTAGCCCAGAGAGCTCTGTTACCAGCCCTTCTCTCTCACATAGGAAGAAACAGGCTCTGCAGAGACCCCATGAGAATAAGGGAGTCCCAGGGTAACTTCACCAAACTCCGGAGCAGTGCTTATCACAAGCCTCTCAAAATTCCTTGGAGGAAAGCTTTCCAGATGCACAAAGGGAGGAGAAAATCTGCCTAGTTAAAACCTCGCATAGTTTCAGTGCAGGAACCAGGTGGGTGCTAACAATTCCAATAGAGTCATCACATCAAAGGCCTTGTGCATTTACCAGAGCATCCATTATTTTTTTTTAAATTTTTATTTTAATTTTATTATTTATTTATTTTTAAAAAAGATTTTTATTTATTCACTTGACAGACAGAGATCACAAGTAGGCAGAGAGGCAGGCAGAGAGAGAGAGAGGAGGAAGCAGACTCCCCGCTGAGCAGAGAGCCCGACTCAGGGATCAATCCCTGGACCCTGGGATCACGATCTGAGCTGAAGGCAGAGGCTTTAACCCACTGAGCCACCCAGGTGTTCCCAGAGCCTCCATTATTAATATACTGAGAAAGACAGCAAATCATCGTAGGAAGGAGGTGAGGGGAAAAGAAGCAAAAGCCACCTGGGTCAAAGTAGCAAAACATTGAACACACACAGCCTAGAACGTTCCCACCAGAAATAACTTAATTACCACAGGGTGTTTTGGCTTTCAGAGAGCCGAGTCTGAATGCGTGTTTTCCGCACTGGCTTTTGTTTTATAGCCAGGCTGAACTCTGGAGAGAGGATGTTATGGAGCCAAGGCTCCTTACATATTCTTAATGATTGTAAAGTGTCTGGATTTATGGCATGAAAAATGCAGGTTATAAAAGCAGAGTGGTACACGATGTAAGAAACTGCTGTTTGTTCCTCTTTAATAAAATATGGTCAAATCATGGCAACATTCAGTCAAAAGTTGCAGTTGGAGAGTGATAATAAATAAAATACCCCTGAATAATGCAGTTAACCAGAAGATATCCAATTATTAAAGCTTTGCTCAAGTACATTGCCAGCTTAGTACTCGGAGCAAACCAAGCACCCCAAGCCCCATGTAAATGATCATTCTCAGAGATTCAGGAACTCCCCACTGTTGACATGAATAATTTGGACAACCTTGCACATACTAATGGTTAAGACATAAAAATAAATCATGGCATTACGGAGACACGAGCACCCTGCCCTAATAGACCCACTTTTGCTTGTGCTAAGTGGCGCAAGAATCCATGAGGTAGCCATCTTTCTTGTTTTTTTTTTTTTTTTTCCCCCTTCCTGCCTCTTGGCTGAACATCCTTGATCGCATACATTTGTAAAACTCAGGAAAATATTGGGAGGTATTGGTATTAGCAGCTACCAAGCTATCTGAAACAAACTATGGAATATATATTGATAAACTCTTGCCAATTCGCAGCAGCCAATAACTATCATTTCTCCTCATAGTTCCAGTTTCTTAAGTGTGCATTCTGTTTCTATAGCAACTTTCGTTTTGTTAACCTGTTACTCACATTAAAAGTGTTATTTTTAGCATAACATTTCCATAAGTCTTTGACAAAGAAAAATGGGAAGAGATTGTAGCTTGAAGATGAATGTATGCCCAATATGAATTCTAATGTGTAACGTATTTATTTGGTCAGTACATCATCTATTATAAAATTATAGAAGATATAGATTTTTAAATGTGTGCGTTTATGGACTTTGAGAAAGAAACCTATATCTTTTTTCCTTTTTTTGGAACAAGGGAGTGTATAAGTAAATAACAGTATCCAAATGGATTTATTTTCTACAGATTTTCACTTACATAAAACCCAAGGCAAGGAACATATAGCTGAGGACTTTTTGTGTGTGGTAGTCATGGCTTTTGCTACCAGGTTGCAGTTTGAAAACCCGATGTTGGGGGCACCTGGGTGGCTCAGTGGGTTAAAGCCTCTGCCTTGGGCTGGGGTCATGATCCCAGGGTCCTGGGATCGAGCCCCACATGGGGCTCTCTGCTCAGCGGGGAGCCTGCTTCTTCCTCTCTCTCTCTGGCTACTTGTGATCTCTATCTTTCAAATAAATAAATAAAATCTTAAAAAAAAAAAAAAAGGAAAGAAAACCTGATGTTGTCTCAAGACGTGTAGGGCTAATGCGATGAATTTCGACTATGAAAAAGTCATGTAGTGAGCCAGATGGGGGGAGAGAACAGTCCTATAGCTAGCTGACACTCCTAATAAATTGGGACATAGTCTGCTTTTTGACCTTTCCACAAACAAATTGCTGCCTTTTCTTCCCAAATATTGTCTTATCTTTCACTTCCTTGTCAAAAATGGAGTCCTGTGCTGTTTGATGTAATGTGACTGGAAATGAACAACGTGAACTTGATTAATCCACACTTTGGATGCGGATGAGGAGAACATTGCCCTTCGGTTATTAAAATTAAACCCTGAAATTAGACTTGACTTGAGTTCTAGATGAGAACAATTATTTTCTCATGTTGTAACTAATATTCTTTAATTATTAGAAAGGCGGTGGAGTGAAGTGGATAAGGGCTGTCTTCTGGAACCAGGCTGCCTGGGTTTGAATCCCAGCCTTGTCAGTCCCTGTGTAACCGTAAGGGCCTACTTAGCCAGAGCGAGCCATTTTGTTGTTTAGGCAGTAAACTTAGATTGAACCTGCCCCTTCCCCCCAAGAGAAAAGCACTTAGAAACAGAACTGGTAAAATATGATTGACCAGCCCCTGATAACGGAGCCCACATACAAGGACATGTCCGGCCAGGTGGAAACGTCCAATCAGTAAAAGCGGACGTATTACCTCCCTACCCGCCAAGGATGAGCCAGGCCAGGTGGAAACGTCCAATCAAGGGAAAGCGCACCTATTACCCACCAAGGAGTGTGAGCCCCGCCTATCAGGTGCCAGAGAAAGGCTCCGATTCCAGCCAAGGTCATAGACTGAATTAAATGACTATCATGGGGTGAATTGTAATTCAATTGGCTACCTGTGTGTGGCCAGGCTCAACCACATGGCCTTTACTCTATAAAAGTTAGTGTGTGAGACTGGGAGGGGTCGCCTCTTTGCAAGAGACGGCCCTGGCCAGTCAGTTAAATTCTCGATGCTTGGCGCAAAATAAAGCTTTGCTTGACCTTCGCTTTGTATCAGTCTTGTCCTTTTGTCTACGGACCCTTTCAGTAACCATTGGCAGTGTGCCTATTCATGCCACACCTCAGCTTCCTCATTTGTAGAAGAGATGATAATGGTACCTATCATAGAGTTATTGTGAGAATTCAATAATTTGCCCATGTAAAATGCTTAAAAGAGTACCTAACATGTAGTCAGTTTGATTAGTGTTATTTTTTAACTTCAAACAATATGGTTTTTTATATGGTCTTAATTTTTTTTTATTTTTTAAAAAGACTTTATTTATTTGAGAGAGAGAGTGTGAGCGAGCATGTGCACAAGCAGGGGAGCGGCAGAGGGAGAAGGAGAAGCAGATCCTGCTGAGTGTGGAGCCTGATGCAAGGACCCCAAGATCATGGCTTGAACTCAAGTCAGCCACTTAACCGACTGAGCTACCCACACACCCCATGGTGTGGTTTTTTTTCACTGCCTTAATTAGGAAAATATCCACAATACTTACCTTCTTACTGGCTGGCTGATACAGCTGGCTACAAACTACTATGTCATTTTCTTTTCTTTTTTTAAAATTTTATTTATTTATTTGACAGAGAGGGAGAGACAGCGAGAGAGAGAGAGAACATAAGCAGAGGGAGTGGGAGAGGGAGAAGCAGGCTTCCCACCAAGCAGGGAGCCTGATGCAGGGATCGACCCCAGGACCCTGGGACCATGACACAAGCCAAAGGAAGATGCCCAATAACTGAGTCACCCAGGTGACCCACTGTGTCATTTTCTAATAGGTAAATTGCCAAAGGTCACACAGTTAGTGATGGATGAAGCTAGGATTCCTACCCAGGCAGTCTGGTTCCAGAAGCCAGACCCTTATTCACTCCATTTTGCTGACTTTCTAATAATTTGAGAATTTTAGTTAAAACATTAGGAAATAATAGCTCCCATCCAGAATTCAAGTCATAGCCACAATTCATCCCATTAACCCCTTGCCTTTCATAGAAATACATATTACCCCAAAAATCGCATCCTTGTATTAGTTCACATCTCTAAGCATTTCCCCAACACACACACAGTCTCAAGGTAATAGGTCCTAAAGGACACTGGCCATGCCCTAGAACTCATTCTCCCCCACCCCAGGTTTACTGTGGTCTAATTTACATACATACATTCACCCTTTTATTGTAGAGTTCTGTATGTTTTGACAAGTGCATATAGTAACCACCATTATTCTAAAATACAGAACATTTCCATCACTCCCCAAAATTCCCTTCTGCCCCTTCATGGTCATATTGCTTCTCCCATTCTTGGCTTCTCGCAATTACAGTCTATTTTCTATCCCAATAGTTGTCCCCCCCCCCCGGCTCCAAGAATACACAGTTCTAAACCAGATAAGGATCATATAAAGTCTCTCAGAATTAGCAAATACCTCATGTTACTTGTGTAAAAGGGGGAATGAAATGGGGTGTCTTTTTTTTTTAAGATTTTATTTATTTATTTGACAGAGAGAGAGATCACAAGTAGGCAGAGAGTTAGGCAGAGAAAGAAGGGGAAGCAGGCTCCCCACTGAGCAGAGAACCCGATTCGGGGCTCGATCCCAGGACACTGAGATCATGACCTGAGCCGAAGGCAGCAGCTTAATCCACTGAGCCACCCAGGTGCCCCAAAATGGGGTGTCTTATGTCAAGGGGTTTTCAGACGAGATTGGGTGCATTTAGGGTGGTATGGCCATAGACATCAAGGGGTTTTCAAATGCAGCCAGGAGGCCTTTAAGGAGGTGGACCTTATGCATGTCCTCATGGGAGGAACCATGAACTTCTGAAGTGGGCCAAATCACAAATACTCCAAGGATTCAGCCCAAAGACCTGCAACCCACTACAGTTACAGACTTTGTGTAGTGATAGCCTTAGCAGCCAATTATATTCAAACAAGATTAGCTTTCAACTGCTAACACCCAATCAGAAATTCTTTGTAAACAATGTCTACAAGTATTCCCTCTTTGCTTTAACTTTTACTCCCTAGCAGGACACTTTCTGGATTGCCACCCACAACTGTGTACCCCAAATTGCAGTTCTTTGTTTCCAAATCAACACTTTCATTTTATTATTACTTCCTAACAATTTTAGGTTCACACTGGATACAGTGGAGACTAATAGGAGCTCAAATCATTGAAACTCATGAAACAGTTGCTTGGTATAGTGTGTGGAATCTGCTATCTTATGGTTCCAGTGGGAAGAGGGAAGAGTGAAGGACTATAGTAAAGTGATCTTAGACACAAATCCCATCTCTGGAGGGACTGTTAATTAGTAGAAAAGGACAAATGCAATAAAGCACAAAAGGTAGACAAATCCATCTTAATTAAACAGAGTTATGATCATAAAAGCTACAGCTTTCTCCTTCCCATTGATGCCCTTTACCAAATTGGAGAAACATGAGGTATAGTGGATATGTCTTGTGAATGACTGTGATGGCCCTCAACTTGAGTGTGTCTTAAAGCAAAGCCCACATTCATTTGCCTTTGCCATTTCTCCTTTTGGTTCACAGTACATAATAATTGGTAGGTGCTCATAAAATATCTGTTTGGTGGATGAAAAATGTACTTTCTGGCAGGGATGTTAACTAGGGAATCATAAATTTGGCCCATAATCCCTTAAAACTCATGCCTTTTCATGGCTGATCTGGGATGAGATGCAAAAATTTCTGGTAGTGCTCTCTTAGCTGCACCATATTACCTTCCTAAGACCTCCCAACTGGATGACAATTCCTCACAGTAGAACAGTTGTAGGCTGATGACTTGTCTCTATTGTCAAGGAAGGGTGATGGGAAAAGAAGAATTTTCAGTTACTTCATTCCAGTGATTCAATCTAAGAATTTGAAAACCTGTTATCAGTTTTCTAAGGAACAATGTTCTTAACTGATTTTTAGTTATTACCTATTTTTGAAAGCAAGACTGAGTATTATCAGGCACTTGACCCAGAAGTCATAGTCTTGTAAAAAAGTTAACCTTTTCCCCATTAGGACATTTTCCAATACAGTAAAATATTCTTCCTATAAATGATAAGAATAAGTATATGAAGAAAAGTTGCTTGATAATCTCTATCTGGGTAAAGGCTAATTATTCCCATGAGCAAGACTAGAATTTTAAGTATAAAATTTTGATATTTGTTAAATTTCTCAGACCTCAACTTCCATGGCCAGTCTGCAAATTCAGATTTACTAACATGGATTATGACATGTGTAGAAAGGAATGTTTATGGCTGTAGTCACTTATAAGGAGGTTGCTTACCTTGTCTCCACATTCTGTTCATTTGAACTATAATTTATCATCTGGACCAACCAAGTTCAAGTACTCACATATAAGCAGGTATTGAGGGGATTTTTAATGAAAACTCTAAAAATAATAATGATTAATTGAAAAAAAACTGAATATACACCAGGGGAGAGAACTATATACAATTAACTTCAACAGAATATACAACACAGTATAAATAATTAGAAATACAATTTTGGCATTTAAGTGCAAATTCCTTCTTCCAACTTTATTTCAAAATGGATTGACCACATTAGTCTTAGAAGATGAAAAGATACAGGACTAGAATTCTGAATATCCAAATCTTCAGCCAACTATTGTTGTCATGAGAGGCAGATAAATGTGAGGACCACAATTATTCCTGAGCTAAATTGAAACACAAGGCTGGCCTCTGTTTCACACTTTTAGAGGAGATGAGCTGGTCTCCAGGGCCCCTTGCTCCCAGGTGCACTTAACTAATTTTGAGCCATAGCATCATTCCAGTTGATGGTAAGTAGAGTTAAGGAAGGATTAATGCAAGGTGAAAGATAGAAAGGGAAATACCTAGTCCCTCCAGAGACAAGAGCAGAGATATCCTGTGCTGACCAACCATGCACTTGAGGAAGAAAAATCCTCAGAGAATTGATTCAAAAGAGAACTGAAGCTTGAAGCCAAAGAAAGGATGACAGGGATCTTTTTCTAACCAGGATGCAGTAACAAGGAGTAGATTACTATTCCATCTGATATGAATAAGATACTGGAAGAAACATACAAAAAAGTAGATTTTAAGTCATTGGATATCAGGCTATAAAGGATACGATTTCCAAGAGACAGAAGCTTACTATTGCCCCAGCTTAAACCTTTGAGAGAATTTCTAGGCCACAGTGTATTGAAGGCAAACCCAGATGGAATGCACCAAATTCCATGAGTTGAACCAATATTGTTAGCAGGCTCTGGAGAAGTAAATAATAAAGTTAACAAAACCTAGCACTGGAGAGAAGAGAGCTACACAGGAAGAAACTTCTGAAGATTTATAGAGGATCCCGCTCAACTATTCAGCAGAGTACCCAACTGCATAGGCATGTGAGAAAACTACCAAAAGCCAAGGGAAAACCACCCAAAATGAGCATAGGGAAAGCACTTGGTGATAACACAGGATCATTAATTGTGCCTTTTCTCACCAGCTGGACTGGTAATCTTCATAATTCATGGAGAACTGAGTAGAGTCATTAGAAAAATTTTGCCTCAGTAGTGGAGACTAATTAGTCTCAGACTAAATGCTGCTCAATTCCTGACATACAGGTCTTAAAAGCAAGACCCAAAAGGATTAAAGGGTTTCTAAGTAACTTCCTCCCACAGAAAGATCAAGAAAATTTATAAGAATACAAAAATACCCAGCATCCAACAAGGTGAAATTCACAATGTCTGACATCTTATTAAAGATTACCAGGCAAGTAAGGGAGCAGGAAAAAAACTCATAGTGACAAGAATAATAAATCAACCAAAAGAGACCCAGAACAGGCACAAATGTGGCAGGCAATGACATTAAAACAGTATAACTCTATTTCATATGCTTCTTTAAAAAAAAAAAAGCCACAGGAAAGATTAAATATGTTAAGTGAAGTCATTGAAGAAATTAAAGAGATAAGATCCAAAATGTGTGATGTGAAAAGTACACTGGATGGTATGAATGGCAGATCTGATGTTGCAGAATAACTGATTAGTGAACCTCAAGACGTGGTGTAAGGAACTATCTGTAACACAGACACTAAAACATCGAAAAAGAAAAAAATGGGAGCTGTGAGACAAGTTCACACAACTAATGTGCATATAATTGGTGTACTTCTAGGAGAGGAAAGATAGATGTGGATAAATTTGGTAAAACCTAAAAATCCCAGAGATTCAGGAAGATGAATGAACCTCAAGCACAAAAAAAAATGAAGAAAACCACACAAAGGCACACCATTAATCCAATTCTCAAAACCAGTCATAAAGAAAATCTTAAAAACAGTCAGAGAAAAATTTATGTTACCTACAAAGGAACAAAGACAAAGATGATGATGGCAGATTTCTAATCAGAAATAATGCAAAAGGACAGTGGATCAACATTTTTAAAGTGTGGAAAGAAGTAAACTGTCAACCTAGAATTCTTTACTCAGCAAAAACAGAATTCAAAAATGAATATTAAAAAAAGACCTTTTCAGACATAAAAATGCTGAAAGAATTCATCACCCAAAGACTCCTATTACAAGAAAGGTTAAAAGAAGTTGATCAGGCAAAAAGAAAATACTATAGATGAAAATCTAGATCTACACAAAGAAATGAGGCATACCAGCATGGTAGCTCCTTAGGTAAATATATGAGATATTTTTATTATTTGAATCTTTTAAAAAGACAATTGGCTGCTTAAACAAAGGTAAAAATAATGTAGAATGATGTAGTGGGGTTTACAACACAGGTAGAGGTAACATGTATAATAATAAAAGCACAAAGTCCAGGAGGGGAGAAATGGAAATTTAATATTTAAGGTTCTCATACTTTATACGAAGTAGCCTAATAGCAAATGAAAGTAGACTGTGACAAAATTTAAAATGTATTTTCTACATTAAAACAGTAAAGAGCAAAGCAAATAGTTACAGCCAAGAAACCAACAAAGGTATTAAAATGAAATTATAAAAAGTAATCAGTTGAGGACCTAAAGGATATTATGCTAAGTGAAATAAGTCAGATGAAGATAATGCTATGTGATTTCACTTATATGAAATGAACAAACAAAAGCTGAAACAGACCTATAAATACAGAAGACAAACTTGTGGTTGCCAGAGGGGAGAAGGTAAGGGGCTGGGCAAAATGGGTGAAGGTGAGTGGGAGATACAGGCTTCTAGTTATGGAATATATAAATCACGCAATAAAAGGTGCAACATAAGGAATATAATCAATGATATTATAATAATGCTGTATGGTGGCAGACAGTAGCTACATTTGTGGTGAACAAAGCACAGTGTATAGATTTTGTTGAATGTTGTACACCTGAAACTAATGTTAACATTGGGTGTCAACATACTTAAATTAAAAAAAAAAGTTTTAATCTGAAAGAAAGCAGAAAAAGACGAACAAAGAATAAATGAGGCAAATAGAAAACAAATAATAAGACAATAAATGTAAATCTGAATATGTTAATAATCACATTAAGTATAAATAGTGTAGATACCCCATTAAAAGGCAGAGGTTGTCAGACTGGATGAAAAGCAAGATCCCATTGTATTCTACCTACAAAAAACATGCTTAAATATAAAGACAGAAATAGGTTAAAAGTAAAATGGTGGGAAAACAGAGACCATGCTAACACTACCCAAAAGAAAGCTGGAGTGGCTATATTAACAATTACCCAAGAGCAGTGAAATCATTTATTGATTCATACGAGGAATTGTACATAAAGGTTCATAGAAACTTTATTTGTAATAGCCAAAAATCGAAACAACCTAAATGTCCAATTACCAGCTGAATGGATAAACAAATTGGGATATGTATATTTATACAATGGAATGTCATTCAGTAATAAAAAGAAAAAAATTAATGATATACACAACATCATGGATAAATCTCAGTTTAAGCATACTATGTAAAGGAAGCCAGATCACAAAAAAAGTAGTATGTAGAATGTAATTCTAAGATCAGGGTGGTGCCTTCCTCCCTGACCCATTTTAGTGGTCTTCATTATTGAAGATGAATTTTTGAGGGAGGAGGCAGAAAACAGCCTTGAACTCACACTTTAAAACGAACATTAGGCAGATGAAAAATTTTATGTATTTTATATACATATATGTCTTATATCTTATATATAAAATTTATGTCATATATATACACACACACATATTCACAAAAAAAGTGAGAAAATGAGGAAGTTGGGGAGAATGTACATAAGAAAACCAAATTGAACCCCGATGTGAGGATAGGAATAAAATGCTTACTGTAAATCTAAGACCTGTTCACTGCCAAGATGGGAGTCATGAATTTGGCTCTAAGCTTTCGAGTGATCAACTCAAAAGGGAAAAAAGTTATTCAGTTTGGCCAGAAAATAAAAACAAACATAACTTCAGAGGTAATACAGCAGAGGCCAGCAAGAAATCTGCTCCATAATGTCATCCAAAGAAGAGATATTTAATGCACCAAAAAATATCCAAACATCCTCAGCAACACTTACAATAAATAACGACAGAACCAGTTTTATTAAACGTGTTCTTGGAACGTCCCTGTCTGTACTCAGGGTGGTCACCATATCAGCAGCATAAACATTAAATGGAAACTTCTTAGAAATGCAAATTCTCAGACTTCACCCCAGGATTATTAAGTCAGAAATAGTGGGGTGGACCCTGTCCTCTGTGTTTTAACAAGCCTTCCAAGTGATTGTGGTTTATGCTAAAGTTTGATGGGGCTAACTACCTTCTGATAGTTTTATTTATCTACACTTGTTTAGTTCACTGTAAATTTATTTAGCTGCTCCCTTAAGACTAGAAACTTTCTGAGAGAAGGATGTGCCCCATATGTCTACCCCCCACTCTCACAACTCACTAGAATCCTGTTGAACCATCATTCTAAGATAAATTATCTTAATAGGTGTCTGTACTTCAGCCTGAAAAGATCAGTTAGTGTTTCCTGTTTTTTGTTTTTTGTTTTTTTAAGAAAAAGAGCAATTGGATTCATAATACAGAGATGTAGTTAATTGACCCATTTATTTTTCACAAAATGTTGAAAAAATGCCATGTAAGCCGATGCCAAATGGAAAGCTCAGTTGGCAACTCCTACATGCCTTCATTCTCATATAATTTTCCCGGGACTTCAAAGGTCAGTAGTTACAGTGAGGAGGGAGTGAGGAAAGAGTGGGTAGGAGACTTAATGAAAGAAGCTCTGAACTTCTAGAGCCTTACCATTAAGTAAGTACAGTGCCCTTGGGAACCTCAATGATGCACTGGGCTCAACAAAGTGACTGAAAACATTAACAATGACAGTTCCTGTATCTATGTCCTGATTTTAATTTACATTTATTTTTCAAAGCCAGACTGAATAAAGTCAGCTAAAATGCTGTTATAGTCACAACTGTGGAAATTCTGTTTAGAATAATCAATGCTTTTGGAGTCAAGATAATTTTAAATTCTAAATGGAGAGTCATATTTTCCACCTGCTATCACTGTATGCAGAGGCTTCTAATATTCAATGAAGTCACTAAAAAATACACATTAATAGAATGAAAAATGATGACAATGTGGTCTCTTTCAAATACATTTTAATAGAGCGCAATGTTCATCAATATTGGAATTTTTATTCCTACAATGTGGTTACATAAGATAATATTAGATATCATCATTTTTGTTCATCTTTAAAATAAAAAGTGTAGAGAGTATTTGAATATAGTTTTATCTGTTTTTCATAGGGAAGAATATGTTCCATATATTGTGCACAGCTCACTCTGGAGTTCTTCTACCAAATAATAAGAAAACAATGTTCTCAGATGATCTTTCTGTCCTAGCATAATCAATATGCTAGGGATTTCTTGTCATTTCATCTTCTGAAAGTTTAGCATTTAGAAAAATACAATTCTGTGAAGGATTCTCAATATTAATTTTTATTGGCATTTCTATATTTCTGGTTTAATTTAAAAACAGTAGGGCAATGAAAAGCTAAGAAGCAATATCTTTTGACTTGTGTTATTACAAAAAGGTCTTGCATTGGACTCATGAGGCAAGTAAATGCAATCTTTTCTATTATTCTGTCAATATTGACTTTTAGAAAATTGTTCATTTCAATTTAGACTTATGTCCTGTGAAGCTGCCTTAGTAACAAAACTCCAGGACCCTGTTGACTACACACTGTCATTTTACTCTTGATTTAATATCAATTTCCTTTTCTTAATCCCATCTTGTTCTTTCTTTTTTTCCACACGCACTTGTCCTTCAATTGAATATTCTTGCTTTTCTGGCTTTCGATTATTGTGAGTTGATTATTCAGTATAAAAAACATCAGGGAGCTATGTTTTCTCTGACTATAATACGTTTTTTTTTTTTAATTTTTTATTTTTTATAAACATATATTTTTATCCTCAGGGGTACAGGTCTGTGAATCACTCTGAACCCTTTGAAAGATTTTCCTAAATCTTTACCCTCCAAGTATTCTTGACACATCTCAAAAAGGGCATTGTGGAATCAGATAAACTATCCAGATCATTTTACAAAGTCAACAAAATGAAGGGCAATGATAAGAGAAGACCAAAGTGGAATTGCCTTTCCAATTGCAAATAACAAGATGTAAATAATTTTATAGTAATAGAGTCAGATTCTCCTAATTTCCATACCTATGATACCAATATATATTGGGTCAAAAAGATTAAATGGGAGAGCTAAAACTTATATTCATTCATACATTTTAAATATATGATAGTTTCAACCTCACCTCCTAGAAATTCTTATGGCTCTCTGACGTGTGCGCTTTCGACACTTCCCTTCTGAGAATTCAACTTCCTGTAGAGCTTTGCTACTCTAGTAATGAAGTCCAGGGCCTGATTCCCCCATTTTTCTCCCCCATGGCTATAGAAGGACATTGTCTTTCGATACTGCCAATGAGACCATCTGACTTAGACATGTAGCATTTTAATCACAGGTTCGTCTATTTCAGTATTGCACTGACTTGATCCAGTGCAATGGCCCCCACAAGCCATCCAATCCCAAATCCTTTAAATTACTACTTTGTTGAAAATCCCAAATGCCTGAGACATTGTAACTGCTGGTGCACTCCACTCCACCAATATTCCACAAGAGGATTTTAAATTTACCACTGGTGTAAATTTTAGCAGTTATACAATCACAACATGTCAGGGACTTTCCATTGTCCACCTACTACCAGTGTTGGAATCTGTATCACCAGCAAGTCTATAGATTATCCATCTTCAAAATACTATTTTAGATTGTGTTACCTAGAACCACTTCCTCAATGCACTGTCACAGGTCAGATTGTTGGAGAAAAAGTCTCTGAGACTGAGATTTATATGCAGGAGGTTTACTGGGGAATGTTTTTGGACCAAAATACCTGTGGGAGAGCAAGGGAAGCAGACGGGGCAGAGGGAGAAGTTGAACAATGGTACACTTGCACTACCAACTTTAGCTAGTCCAGTGGGGTTGCTCTGAAGCCAGGATGGCCTTTTGGAAATGTCCTGCCTTAAGGCAAAGAGCCTGTGCCTCTGTGCTCCACCATTAATCAGTCATGAAGGACAGCTTTACATGGTGCTGCATCCTCTGGTCAGGGATAAGTCTGAAAAAGGGCATAGCTGGGACCTGCTAGTAAATAACACAGCAGGCGGATGGTGGAATAAGTGTTTCTTTCCTGAAAGGGCATCTGGGTGGCATGGCATAGTATCCACTCAGTGCATAATACACCAAGAGACCTAAACTGAATTAGCACAAATAATTTGAAGTAAAAAAATCAATTCATGGAAAAGGAAATTCAAATGGAAGAAGATATTAAAAGATGCTCAGCCTTATGAGAAATGAGGAAAATTCAAATTCAAACAGCCAGACATTTGCATATCAGATAATATATATTTTAAAGATTGATAATATTCACTGGTGATGAGAACACAGGGAAGTAAACACTTCACATATTGCTAATGGGAGTGTGTCTGAAAGAACATAACTCAACAACCTGGACGGTATGTAATAGCATTAAAATTCAAAATTGAATGCCTATTTTCGATTAATTTATAGAGTTAATGCAATCACAGTGAATACCCACAAAAATTATTTGTGCACATTGACAAGCCAATTCTAAAATGCGTATGGAGATGCAAAACATCAAAAATCATCAATGCCATGTTGAAGAAGAAAAACAATTGTGAAGCTTTCATTACCAATATCAATACTTATTATAGAGACTTGAATGAAGATAGGGTGGCAATGGTATAAGGATAAACTAATAGACAAACAAAACAGAATAAAACAAGAAACAGACCACCCAGATTAACATACCTGGTCACCCAATTTATAACAAAGGTGCCCCAGCCCCTGAAATGTAGTAAGAATGGGTGGACTTTACAATAAATAATGGTGGCTCAATGAATTAGATTTCCACATGGAAAAAAAAAATATTGACTCCAGCTTCATCTTATATTTAAAAATGAACTCCAGAGATGCCTCGTGTCTCAGCCAGTTGTGTCTGCCTTCTGCTCAGGTCATGTTTCCAGGGTCCTTGGATCAATCCCTGTCTTCGGCTTCCTGCTCAGTGGGGATCCTGCTTCTCCCTGCCCTCTGTCACTCCCCCTCAGCTCATGCTCTCCCTGGCGTGCTCTCTCACAGATAAATAAATAAATAATTAAAATCTTGAAAAAACATGAACTCCAGATGGGAGACAAGTGAAACAATAAAGTTTCTGAAATAGCACTATCCAGTAGAACTTTCTGAAATGATGAAGTTTTCTCCCTGTGCTAACACAGTATTCACAAGAGATTATTGAACACTTGGTGCTTAACTAGTGTAGCTGAGAAACTCGGTTCTCAATTTTATTTCATTGCAATTCATTTAAATGAAAGTAGCACATGTGGTCCCCATATCAGGTATTGCGGTTCTGCCAGCTAACATAAGAGACTATCTGTGGTAACTATTTGGTGTGTTAACTTGACTGGGCTGAGCCCTAGTTTCAGAGGAGATTGTCTGGCAAGAGCTGAGGAATAGAAGGGAGGCAATAGCCCTTTTTGTAGGATACACAGACCTAATCTGGGTGCTATTGTAAAGGGAGTTTGCAAAAAAAAAAAAAAAAAAAAAAAAAAAAAGTCAGTTGACTGATGTTTTCAGGGCGCCTGGGTGGCTCAGTTGGTTAAGCGTCTGCCTTTGTCTCAGGTCATGATCTCAGGATCCTGGGATAGAGCCCCATGTCTGGTTCCCTGCTCAGCAAGGAGCCTGCTTATCCCTTTGCCCCTTAACCTGCTTGTGTTCTTTCTCAAATAAATAAAATCTTCTTTTTAAAGAGACATTTTCTTTTGTTATTTTCTTTGTGGGTCTGATTTAATCTGTTGGAAGACCTTTATTAAAGGGCTTAGGGCTTTCCTGAGCTCAGAGACTGCAAACAGTTCGTGGGTCTGCGATTGCTCTCCTATCCCTCTTGGATCTTCCTTCCTACCTGCTATCTGTGGACAATAAGCTTTACTCATGCTGCTGTTCTAGCCTGCTGGGGACCTTCCCATCCTGCCCGCCTGCCTGCTTGTCTCCCTGTGTGTGAATGAGCTACAGCCCATGCCTGTGGGATTCCAGCCTGCTCATGATCCTGCCTTCCTGATTGCCTGCCCTACAGATTTGGGGCTTGCTTAGCTAGGCCCCCACAAAATGCGCTAACAGTAAGGAAAAATGATTGGCTAATCATGCTCCATTAAAATGAGGAGCTTCTCTTTATCCAAAGATTGTATTAAGATAGTGAGGCAAGGCCCCAACTGGGAGAAGATATTTGAGATTGAGGTTATATATATATATATATATATATATATATATATATATGTATGATGTTCAGATATCTAGATTTAAAAAATGCCTCCAAAGATAGGGACTTTTAAGGACTAACAAAGTAGTTAAAGTGAGGTTTTATGAGGGTCCTCATCCAATCTGACTGTGTCCTTCTAAGAAGAGGAGGTTAGGACACACATAGAGGGCAGGTCACGTGATGATGCAGAGAAGGAAGGTTATTTGCAAGCCAAAGAGAGAGATCTCAGAAGAAACCAATACTGCTGACAATGTTGATCTTGGACTTCCAGCCTCCTGAATTTTGAACAAATGAACTTCTGTCGTTTAAACAAAAACAAAACAACAATAACAAAAAACAAAAACAAATCTCCGCAATCAATAAAAAACTGACAACTCATTACTTTCTCTTTTTTCAATGAATACAATACCTTAGTGGAAAGTTCACAAAAGTAAGTATCCAAATAGCCAATGAAAAGGTGCCCGCCTTCATTCGTTATCAAAAAAGTATAGTTAGAACCACAGTGAGATTCACACCAACCAAAATGGCTAAAATTAAAACGGAAACAACCACAGTAATAGTAAAATTTAAGGATCTTCTAATATCATGGGTTGACCAGGGCGTAGGGCCACTAGAGTCCTCAGTTGCTACTGATGAAAGTATACATGAGTCCATTTACTTTGGAAATCAGAGCAGAAGGTATGTGTGTGTGTATGTGTGTGTGTGTGTGTGCATGTTTCTTTTTTTTTCAAATATAATTGGTTCTTTTTCTGTTCTGTTAAGAAACTTTGCCAATTCCAAGGTCATATATTCATATACACACAATGTTCTTTTATGCACTCTTCTATGCTTTAATATTTAAGTCTGTGATCCATATCAAATTGATTTTTATATATGTGTGAGGGAGAGGGGGTCAAGGATCATTTTTTTTTTCATGCAGATATTCAATTGCTCCAGACCTAGTCATTTCTTGCTCATTGAAAAGACTCCCATTTCCTCCAGCGAAATGCGTTGTCATCTCTAGCTCTTTTTACCTTAAACTAGAGATAAAAAGAAGAAAAAAGTTTTGTGAAAAGATCTGTAGGATGATCCCATTCTTTTGGGTAAAAGAATAAAATAAGTTTGGGTACTTTAATATGAGATTCTAGAAAGGTACCGAAGTTAGACAAGGAACATTTCACATTGGTTACCTTGAACGGGGGTGGAGACTGAAGGGAGGGAGGAGCAGATTATGAACTGTATCCTCTTATGTCTCTGTATTATTTGACTTGTTATGCAATGTCTTATTTACTCTTGTAACTAACAAAAGCTTTGAGAAAATGATGAAGCAAGACAAAGCATCCAGAAAGCAAAACAAGGAAAGTTTGAAATTTTTTGAAATTTCTCTTCTGGGCCCCACTATCTTCTCCCTTGCATCAAAGACGTTTGTATATCTGTCCTGATTGCTACTCTTAAGAAGTGTGCCATTGAGTAGTGGGACCACATTTTACTTGTCTTTGCAATCCTGGTGAAGCCCTTTCCACTACAATGGAAGGTTGTAAGCAGATGAAAGACAATGAGCAAAACAGGGGTTTCTTCTCAGTTTGGCTCCTTAGGTGCCATTTGTGAATTAATTCTTTTATGGTAAATAATTATTTCCTTTGCATGAATGGTAGATCATTACATGGCTCTCCTTCATTTTAAAATCTCGTTATTAATAGGAATACAAGCTTTTTAAACTAGATACATAATAAGATGAGTTCAAAAGGCTAGCTTTGAAAACTAGCTCTGCCATTAACGTGGACTGCGCTTCTTATATTCTGAAAGCCATGCTGAGGATTCATCTGTTTCTTTCTTTTAACTTTTGCATCTAATTAATCTTTGTCTGAAGGGCATGTTCCTGGTATTCAGAAGCATGCCTCAGTGGTGCTAATGTGCAGCAGAGTGACCTTGAGTGAGAAAACAATTTTCACCCAATCGTTTTCCAGCCAATTATCTCCAAAGGTACAGAGAAGGGGTATTTATTATGCTCTCCTTTCTCACAAGAGAAAAACATTGAAAAATTAATTGTGTTTCCCTAGGAGAGATTATAAACCCTCACATAATATATTATGAAAGGGCAAGGTATTGTTGAAGTGATTTTAATATACCTTGAAATTTTCAGACAGCCCTGAGGGGATCTCCAAATACAGTTTAGTTGTCTGTAATGTATGCTTGGTAAACAGGAAACTCCTAGAACAAGGACCTAAGTATTGAAATGAAAGCCTTTTTTAAATACATGTGGAATTTTTACATATGAAGTATAGAAGTCATACTAATGAACACTTAATCAAGTGACATCTGGGCCCCAAAGAAGAAACAAGGTTGGCAAGAAATTGCTGCAATAGATTAAAAGGTTTACACCAACACCTACAATATTATGCTTTTATCTTATAATTGGCACCAACTTTGGGGACCTGAGAGAGTGGGAAAAACTTGAACATTCACAGCCTGGAGAAAACTGTTCAGAATTAAGAGAACATTTTAAAAGCTATTTACAGGACCACCGTCAAGTACCCCAAAACAGAGTTAGATCGTGGAAGGTACTGAATATCTTGCCTTGCAGATGAGTCTATATGATGGTGTCATGTGATCAGATATATGTTTTAAAAGATGGTTCAATCAAAGGAAAATTATCACATAAATATCTCTACAAATGCCCCCAAAGAATGTGATAAAATTCCACATCTTGTACTGGTAAAACTCTTGGTGAAAAAAAAATTATAGAGACACTTATATTGCATTTGCCCTATGCCAAGTGCTATTCAATACATTTCATGTATTTTTAAATAAATTATTTGATCATCACAACAAACTTACATGGTAAAAATATTATAAAAATATAGAATATGGTACATTGATGGAGCAGATTCTTTAATAAATCCAAAGCAGAGGATGCAGGGAGGAAGTTGGAAAGGAAGTAGGGGTGTACCATGGGATTTCTTGAATGTCTTGTTAAGGAATTTCACATCTTCCTATGCAGGTAGGATGAGTCCAGATAGGGGTGTAACATGATCAGATGGGTGTTTAAGAAAAATGAATCCATGAAAGGAGAAATGCCATATGAGTATCACAGTAGATCCCACAAATGCATTTAATAAAACCCAACCTGTAATGTTGATAAAATTCTTAACTAAAACAGAATAGAGTAATAATAAATAATACTTATACAATACATAAAATATTATTTTTTATTATATTATGTATTGTTTTACTATCATGTTATGTTATGCTATATTATGTTGAAATTATATAAGGAAGCATTTATGTAGCAATAACTATGAAACAAGCACGTTCTAAGCGTTTTTTCATATTTTTAACATTTTTAAATGCATTTCATGTTGACAAAGCCCTATGAGGTAGTTTTATTATTGCCATAATATTCAGGTGAAGAAATTAGTACTAATTTAAGTAGTTTGCCCAAATCTTAGCACGTAAATGGCAGAGCCAGAATTTGAACCAGGATAATTTCTTACACGATGTGCATCTCAAACCAAAGGCCAGCATCATGTTTAATAGTGAAAATCTCAACAAATTCCCAATAAAGCAAAAACAAGGCAAAGACACCCATTATCATCAGAAATACTTACTATGTTCTGCAAGTACTAGGCAATGCAAATAAGTGAGAAAAAAATCAGAGGAGTAAATGTTGCAAAAGAAAAGGTAGAATTTTTTCCTACAATTTTGAAAGTGTAATTTTTGAAGCCTTAAGCCAGAAGGAAAATGAGCAAGGAGACTATTCACAAAATCAATGTAAATAATACACAAAAAAAGTCAGCTGTGTTTACACAAAAATCCCATAGAATTAAATAAAAATAAAATGAAAATTTAAAAAAATCACTTAGAAAACCCTGTTTAGAAGGAGTCATTGGCCTTAGAAGATGTCAGTGTCCTATAGGCAGACTGTCATGAACATACTCAGAGTTGAACAAGTTATGTTTACTGCTTATCGTCATGAGGGAGGATGCAGGCCACAGTGGATCATCTCAGTTAAGAGGTGCCAGAAAGGACTTACTACAGGATTCAGGCTTGCTTCTGGTCCTTTAGAAGTGAGTCCAAATGAGACTTTGCTCAGAATTTTGTGCTGTCAGGAAATGGAGGTAATTCTGTGATTGAGTATCTTAGTAAATCTCTTCCATAAGAGAAGATTCAAGTGAGGCCAAAGCTCTAACTGATTAAGAAACAACAGTCACTCCCATTACCTGGGAGAGAGGTAATTTCTGTGGTTTGGAAGAGTTCATGTTTCTGTCTGTGTTCTTGCTGGTGTTGATATTCTATGAAATTGTTTTTGTTTATGCTCACCAGGAAAGGGCCAAACCAGTTCCTGGATGTCAGGCACTGCTTCCCTCTTTCTCAAAAGAGATACAAGATCTCAAACTGTACAAGTTACAACACCTGGGGATAAATTTAACAAGGAGTGGGGTGTAATGGAGAAGGTGCTCACAGAGGGCTTCTAGACTGCTAAAAATATGTTTCTCAACCTGAGTGGTGGTTGCATGTCTTGTTATAATTTAGTAAGCTAAATATTTATGGCTTTTGCACTTTTCTCTAAGTGTGTTGTGTTTCACAATATTTAGATACTTTAATATTTATTCAGTTTAATTTAAATTTATCAACATTAATTTATTTAAAAATATACTTCCTCAAAAGAACTATGATTCATAAATAGTAAATAAATAAGTAGAACACAGTCTGTGTTAGTCAGCGATCTCCAGAGAAACAGAACCAATATGATATATAGAGAGAATATACAAGAAGAGATTTATTATAGAAATTGGCTCACATGGTTATAGAAGCTGAAAATTCCCACAATCTGCTGTCTGCACATTAGAGACCCAGGAATGTCAGTGGTATAATTCAGTCTGAGTCCAAAAGCCTGAGAACTGGGAGTTCTGATATCTGAGGGCAGGAAAAGATAAACATCCCAGCTATCCCAGCTCAAAAAGAAAGAGAGAAAGAGAATTCACCCTTCCTTTTTTTTTTTTTATTTCTATTCAGACCCTAGGTAGATCAGATCACGCCCATCTACACTGCTATGGGTGGATCTATCCACTCAGTCTACTGAATCAAATGCTAATCTCTTCCAGAAACACTGTCACAAACACCCAGAAGTAATATTTTAACAGCTATCTGGGCATCCATCAGCCCAGTTAAGTTGGCGTATAAAATTAAACATCACACAAACTCTCTTTATAAGGACAGTTATGATTACATTTAACACCTATTGAATAATCTAGTGTGCTTGTGTAGAGAGGGAGAAAGAGATTGAACTATAGAAGAGGAGGCAAGGTGACAGATGAGGCAAGATATTTCATGACTGCCTTTGAAGATGAAGAAAGAGCCCACAAAACAAGGAATGCAGACAACTTCCAGAAGCAAAGAAAGAAAGAAGGGGGGAAAACAAGCAAAGAAACAGATTCTCCTCTAGAGTTCATACTTGGTTTTAGCCCATTGAAACTGATTTTGGATTTCTGGCCTCCAGAAGCATAAGCAAATGAATGTGTGTTGTTTCAAGCCAGCATGTTGGTGGTCATTTGTTACAGCAGTAAGAGGAAATGAATAGAATCCAATGAGAGTTTCTTAAAGGAACATGTAGCCAACACAGCCACATGATGCTGAGATGGCAAGTCTCAATTCTGTTGCCTTTAGAAATGTGGATATTACTGTTGTCCTTAGTGAGAACTTTTTTCATCAAATGATAGGAACAAAAGCAGATGGGAGTGGTTGAAGAAAGGCATGGGAAGTGAGGAAAGGCTGCCTATATTCTGGAATCACTACTGGAAAGAAACGAACATCTGAGATGGCAGGGAGAATTATTTTCCATTCTTACTATTCTACAGTGTTACAAAGAACAACACATGTCTTTTGTTAAAAAAATAATAAAAAATAGTTAGCTTTAAGTGGTATAAATAAAAAAGAACATCATTAAAATAGCTAAATGAAACAAAACAGATAAACATATGGGAAGGAAAAGAGAGAGAGAGAGAGGCAGACCATAAGAGACTGATAACTAGAAAGAGCAAACTTAGGGTTGCAGGAGGGGAGGTGGGCAGGGGATAGGCTAGATGGGTGAAGAGTATCAAGGAGAGCATTTGTCATTGTTGGGTCCAAGATCAAAGGAGCGAGGCTGATACAAAGTGAAGGTCAAGCAAAGCTTTATTTCACACCAAACATCGAGAATCAAACTGACCGGCCAGGGCCGTCTCTTGCAAAGAGGCAACCCCTCCCAGTCTCACAGACTAACTTTTATAGAGCAAAGGCCACTTGTTTGAGCCTGGCCACACGCAGATGGCCAATTGAATTATAATTCACCCTATAGTAGCTATTTGAACTAGCCTATCACTCTAGTCAGAATTGGCGCTCAAAAGGCAAGGCCCACATTCTTGGGTGGTTCGGGAGGTGTTTTCCTGATTGGATGTCTACACCTGGCTTGACTCATCCTTGTATTCTGGGCTCTGTTACCTCTCCCTGACCTGACACCTCCTGGTATATGGGCTCTGTTATCAGGGGCTGGTCAGTCATATTTTACTGATTTCCCAAACGTGTTTCTAAGTAAGTTTCTCTGGCGGGGCAGGGTCAATCTAAGTTTACTGCATAAACAACAAAATGGCTTGCTCTGGCTAAGTAGGCCCTTACAGTCATGATGAACACTGGGTGTTATACGTGAATGAGGAATCACTAAATTCTATTCCCGAAACCAATATTATAGTATATATGAACTACCTGGAACTTAAATTAAAAATTTGAAATAAATAAAAAAATAAATTTAAACCTTTTTGCTCATTCAAATAAATAAACAAATTAATTAAATAAAATTGCTAAATGAAGAATAGGATAGGAAAATTTGAAAGCAGGAAGGTTAATTCGGTGTCTATTATAATAGTCCAAGCAAATAACTATTACTTCAATTGAGATAATAGGTTTGATGGTGGAAGAGAAGGATAACTATGAGAGATATTAAAGATGAGGAATTGATTTTGGTGGGAATGCAAACTGATGCAGCCACTCTGGAAAACAGTGTGCAGTTTCCTCAGAAAGTTAAAATTAGAACTACCCTACAACCTAGCAATTGCACTACTAGGTATTAACCCAAAGGATATAAACATAGTGATTTGAAGGTATATGTGAACCCTAATGTTTATAGCAGCATTATCAACAATAGCCAAATTGTGGAGGGAGACCAAGTGTCCGTTGACTGATGAGTAGATAAAGAAGATGTGGTATATACATACCCAATGGAATACTATGCAGCCACAAAAAGAATGAAATCTTGCCATTTGCAACAATGTGGATGGAGCTAGAAGGTATTACACTAGGCAAAATAGTCATAGAAAGACAAACACTATTTTATTTCAGTCTTATGTGGAACTTAAGAAACAAAAGAGATGAACATAGGGGAAGGGAAGGAAAGACAAAATAATATAAAAACGGAGAAGGTGGGCCCCTGGGTGGCTCAGTGGGTTAAGCCGCTGCCTTCGGCTCAGGTCATGATCTCAGGGTCCTGGGATCGAGTCCCGCATCGGGCTTTCTGCTCAGCAGGGAGCCTGCTTCCTCCTCTCTCTCTCTCTGCCTGCCTCTCTGCCTACTTGTGATCTTTCTCTGTCAAATAAATAAATAAAAAAAATCTTTAAAAAAAAAAAAACAGAGAAGGTGGCAAACCATAAAGGACTTTTATTGATAGGGAACACATTGAGGGCTGCTGGAGCAGAGGTGAGTGGGGGGATGGGTTAAATGGGTGGTGGGGATTAAGGAGGCACTTGTGATGATCTCTGAGTATTGTATGTAATGGATAAATCACTAAATTCTACACCTGAAACTAAAAATACACTGTATGTTAATAGACTTGAATTTAAATAAAAACTCTAAAAGGAAAAAAAAAACAAAGTTTTTTAAAAAGATGAGGAATTGGTGGTGCTTGATCACCAGTAATGTGTGTAGGGCTGAAAAGAAGTGAGGTAACATACTTTCTTGCTTGAGCCACTGAGTAGGAAGGGGTAACATTTATCTATCTAGAAAACACAGGGTTCAGACAGTCTGCATTATGCCTTCTCATTTCCTGTGTGTTGATCTTCTTTTCCCCATTAAATTATAAACTCAAATAACGTTTAATATTTAATTTACACTTTCCCTGCCATTGTTTGCCCCAAATCCTTGGACCAGTATCTGCAGACAAACTCCCTGTTTTAGGGCCAGGCATGTGATCAGCAGAAATTCTGTGTGCTCCATCCTGTGCTAGATATTGTGCAGGGTACAGGATTGATAGAATGTTCTTATCTGTAGAACCAAGGCCGAATGAGTGCTGCTGTGAGACCTCTTGGTACTTCAGAAGCAGGAGCTAGTGAAAAAGGAGACAAAACTAAGACTAGTAAATCTGGGAAAGTTGGAGAGGCTTGCCCTAGGAAGGATGGCTAAACAGAGAAATCCACTGTGCTATGGGCATACATAGCATGTCAGGCATTCTAACTCTGGAGGCCCAGTCTTCAAATTGGTAGGGTCTTTGGCAAGGTCTAGTTCAGATGTTAGGTGGCAGGGGTTAGTTGTTATGAAAGTTGATGACATCATGTTTCCTTTTTTTTTTTTTAAAGAGAGAGAGAGAGTGCACTTGTGTGAGTGGGGGAAGGGCAGAGAGAAGGAGATAGAATCTCAAGGAGACTCCCTGCTGAGTGCAGAGCTTGATGCAAGGATTGACCTTACAACCCTGAGATTGTGACCTTAGCTGAAATCAAGAGTTGGACACTTAACTAACTGAGCCACCCAGGAGCTCCAATGATAATCATGTTTGTGAACACTGTCCATTCAAAGGCAGACCTCAGTTAGTGTTGGGGGATATCCAGAGTAAGGTCCAGTAACTTTAGAGAAGAGTTTGACAAGAATTCAGAAGGACCTCAACCCAGTTAAGTGGTAGGTGGATTCATGGGAAGATTATGGGACTAAATTTGCTGGGCTACTACATAGGGATTAGAGGAGAATATACATCCCTAGGACACCTGGCCCGTTGCTTATTGCATTAAAATTGAATTTTACATTCCTCTTGATGTGAGCTGGAGCTTCAGATACTTATGGCATTCAGAATTGACTCAGAACCAAAGACCAAACTTTGCCTAGAGGGAAAACCTACCAATAGCTACAGGAAGTTGGACAGGTGAAGGAAAAAATCGGGAGAGAGGAGCTAGGGGAAAACAATGACTCCATGAAAGGGTTAAATTCAAACTGAAGGAAAAACTCCTAACATCCCTGTGAAAACACAACCAGTGATACATGGCTGCATGGGTAGTCACCCATTGCTAGCACAATGCATTCTTTCCTTTCGAAGAGGAAAGCATATATTCCTGAAACACGTCTTCTCTCCTCAAGGAACAATATAATAATTGAGATTGTGTTTCTAATGAAGAATATGGTATAAAATAAATTATACACAGGGACAACAGTGTGCTATAGAGCCAAAGATACAACTACAAACCTCCATAACAATTTAAAAGAGTAAAATTATGTGTCAAGTCCTATATAATGGGCAGAAATATATTGTGCACATTGATTACACAAAAGGGACTCCGATGTACCATAAAGAGCATATAGAGCACATAAAAATACAGCTCTCATGAATCATAAATTTGACCTAAACTATTATGCTAACTAGAACAAACACTAATTAAACATTTACTTATCAATAATTTCATGTGCCTTCTTAAAAACTAAAGGGCTTTTTAGGGGACAGTTTTGCTGACTTACCTCTTCAAAGAGATATCTAAGAAAGCTGAAAAAGATGCCTTTCTTTTTCTTTTAATAGACTTGCAATATTAAAATAATGATATATTGAAGATGATTTCTCTGTTCTAGTCAATGTCTCATTAAGAGTAAGGCGGTATGGGGCGCCTGGGCGACTCAGTGGGTTAAAACCTCTGCCTTTAGCTCAGGTCATGATCCCAGGGTCTTGGAATCAAGACCCACATTGGGCTCTCTGCTCAGTGGGGAGCCTGCTCTTCCTCCTCTCCCTCTGCCTGCCTTTCTGCCTACTTGTGATCTCTGTCAAATAAATAAACAAACAAATAAATAAATAAATAAATAAATAAATAAATAAAGTAAGGCCATATGATTGAATTCAACATACATCCATTGCCTATCTATCGAAAGTTGGCCCCTGTGTTAAGTACTAGAAACATAGAGATAACAAAACTTGTCTATGCTCACAGTTCCTTAGAATCATCCTCTTCTTTTGGTTACCTCTCTCCTCAGAACAAGAACCTCTTTTATTTTTCTACATATCCTTAGGTTCTAGCAATATGCCCGGCACAGAGTAAAAGTCAGTGATTTTTGTATAGAACTACTGGATATATATTGTCTGTGATGACTGTCTTTTCTTCTGAAATTTAGGAGGGATCCAACATGCTTAATCTTACCTACCTTGAACTCCTCTTAGGCTATTCAGTGGTAAAAAGCCAAATGTTCACTCTTTATCCAGACATCAGACTAAAGTAGTGATGATGGGACAGAGGAAAAAAAACAAACAAACACAGGAACAGTTGTTAAAGGCCTCTTTCTTCATGTCCACAGCTACAGAGAAGAAAAAAACTATTGACAGCTATTAGGAGGACTTCACACTTCATTGGAAAACCATAAAAAACAATTACCAGGTCTTTGGCACAGAGTTTTCAAGAAGAGCTTCAAAATATCTCTCATAGAATTGCTAAGACAAGCATAAAACTGGAAACCCATTGTCTGCTTTTTTTGGCCTTTATACTTGGATTTTGACAGTAAGACTCCAGAAGGACTATGTTAAGTGATTGACAATTGAGGCATGAGTGTTAATTAAGGCACCAATTTGCCTTGGACTTATCCAAAGACAAGAGATTTCATTAGAATTAGTGCCAAAAAAAAAAAAAAGATGGGCTATCAATAAATAGAGCTACTGTGTTATGTAAGGCCTGACGAAAGGGAAAAGGTTGAGCTTGGACATGGGAAAGGATTAGCAGAGGTAAGGGCCTCCATCTTCACATGGATTTATAGAAGACCCCCTGGGGTCTTCTCATGCAGGTGAATAAACCAACCTGCACACACAGGTTGGCTGTGTTGTTGGCTAGTAAGCTGGGGCCACAGGATGTGGCAAAATCAATAGAAACTTGGATCAGTTTCCTGAGATGACTCAATATTTTCCTTGATTAACAATCATATCCCAAGTGTGGACTTCTGGTTAACATTAAAAAAAAAAATACATGTCTTGGCAACCAAGTTCTGAAATGAAAATTCTATTTCAAATATCTTCTACTTATGCCTCCTATATCTATCAACCGGAATTTCGTTCTTAATCATGGCCAGTGGGAGCCCATGTGAGTGTACATAACTGAAATATGTGTACTGGTCTTCCCCATCTGTGGGTTAATGAGAAGGTTAATTTCCAGTTAATTAGATGGGGTGTGGGAGATGAGCAAGCTTTTTCAGTAGCAGACTCAGCAAAATTCAGGGAATCTGTGGGGGGAAAAAAAGGCAGTGAAATGTGCAGAGGGAGTTTCTCTGATCTTCCTTCCAATTTGTGTAAAGCCCACGCACTGAATTTCTGGGGCCCCAGGCCAGCTTTAAAATGAAGATGAGAGTTCTTTTGCAGGCTTTGTAGATAAAATGCACCATCTCTACCTGGGGACAGGACAATTAATCTCATTCTTAAACAATCTGGAGTGTTCATCAGATGAAATTCCCAGAAACTCCCAGCCTTTCATGGCCTCTGAAACTCGGGGTAGTTGGAGAGTTACTCATTTGGAACAGAAAGAAGCTGGCCTTTCTTTGCCAGGGCTAAAAACTGCTATACTGCTATGCACAATACTCATCATACTGTGGTCTCTGGAACTACGCAAGTTATCACAGACCCCATCAGGTATAAGAAGGTCAGTGGTAGAAAACAGGGAAATGAAGTTCACCATGAGGGAAACTGCAGTCAGATGGCACCATGTTCGAACACATCTCTTACTTCACAAAGGTTCCAAATAACTTGTTTTGTGAATGAGCTAGAAATATTTAAAAGCTTATGCTCTACCCTCCCATTTTCAAGTTTATTGTATTTTAGCTCCTTGTCTTAAACACACCAAAACTGTTTTTTCCCCCCTTTCTCTCTTAACATTCTATAATTGTTTAGAGTTACTATCATGTTTTCCAACTTCTTTGCTCACCATTGTGTCTTATATCCTACATATTACTTCTGGATTATTACTAAAGTACTTCCTTTCATTCTTTCAGCCAGCTTCTGTGAATAGTAATCTCTCTTGGTTCTCATATAACTCTAATGCCTTTATCTGACATAGTATTCTAGAATAACGAATATTTTCCCTCAACACTTGGGAAATATCATTCTTCTGTCATACCTGGCCAAAGCCTCTGTCTATCTTTCCACATAAGCTCTTTTCTCCTTGCTGCTTAAAAAAAAAAAAAAAAAAAAAAAAGCATGATTTTGTTGTTCTTTTTTTTTTTTTTTTAGAGATTTTATTTATTTATTTGAGAGAGACAGAGTGAGCACAAGCAAGGGGAGAGCAGAGGGAAAGGGACAAGCAGATTCCACGTTGAGCAGGAAGCCCAGTGTAGGGCTCAATCCCACGACCCTAAAATCAGGTCCTGAGCCAAAATCAAGAGTGAGATGCTTAACGAACTGAGCCACCCAGGCACCTTGTTTTCATTGTTCCAGGCATGTATTACAATGTATCTAGGTATTAAATTTTTAAAAAATTCTGCCTGGGACGTAGGATGCAATTTGCATTTGTATTTGCTCCTTGACTCAACCAACAACTTTTTTTTTCATTTCCAATAGATAGTATTTTCTGATTCTATGTTTAATTTCTACTTTTATTGCACTGGAACAAGAGAATATTTTTTGGTTTCATTTGTTTCCTTTCCTTTTGGAATTAACTGAGCTTTTTGTGTTTTTGTTTTGTTTTGTTTTGTTTTTCTTCGGAGACCACTGCATGGTCCCTTTTTCTCATGATTGTTTAATGGGGACTCAAAAAGTTTATTCAGTATTTTCAAGATAAAGTTTGATAAGAAAATATTAGGTCTACCTTATGAAAAACATTTAGTTTTTGTATCACCAGAAAAGAGGTGGGCCATAGTTAAATGAGATAATTTGAACAGGGAGGATTGATATAAGGACAATTTACAGTGGTAGAGGCAAAGTAGAGGGGGAAAGCACAAGGAGCAGAATAGTAACTCAGATATTTAGGGGGTTCCATTCCCATAGACCTGTAGATGAAGGAAAAGGAGAGCCAACATACTTTGAGATGGAGAGCTTATGTGAAAAAGGCCACCTGACAGGAGCTTCAGTAGAAAGATCTTGCTCACCTGCAGAAACTCAACTGGGATTGGACTCGATTGAAATACTCTGCTCTCATTCTCTTTTCATCCTCTGTTCTATCACTAGTGCTCCCTATTGACTGGATCTCACCAGGAGCCAGATACTAGGGGACACAGGGATGCATTTGGCATAGTCCACAGAAGAGTTTGGTTTCCCAGAGTAAAGAATGTGCATTTGGAGAAGCCAAGTGAAGATCCAATGGCACAGGTATTCTATAGACTTTCTCATTTTTTAACAACTTGAATTATCTTGGATAATGAGAATATTCTAAGTTTCCTGCTACTAGTGCATTTTCACTTATTGTATTATATTTGAAATGAAGATCATGAACCCTCTTCCTTTTGGTTTGGTTTATGCCCAGCATACATTTACCAATTCTTTATTTTTAACTTTTTGGAATCTTTTTTTATGTGTCTGAATTTATTTTATGAACCAACCTAGAACTCTTTTAGTGAAGGGTTTTAGCCCGTTTAAATTTATTGGTATGAAAAATATAGTCAGTTTTATTTTTGTCATTATAGTTAATTTTATGTTTCTGTATTTATAATTTTTCACATCTTTTTCTCTGTGGACTCAATATTTTTAGGAAGATTTATAACCTGATACCAGTAATTTCTTTATAAATGTAATCTGCTTCATTTTTATATAATTTTACATATATTATAAGGTTGTAAACATAGCACAAATGAAACTCTGTATTGTGTTTCTTTCATTTAATATGTCAAAATACCTGTAAAGTGCTTTATGCCCCATTTTAACAGTCTTAATAACTACATAAAGAATGCTTTTATAATATTCCATTGAGTTGATGAGATAAAAATGAACTTATTAGAATTTAGGGTTGAGCCTATTTTCTATTATGAATTGAGACCTGGGGTAAATCTTTTGAGTTTATTTCGTGGATGGGAAAAGTGAGTTCCAGAGAAGTCAACATTCTTTACCTCACAGGAGTTCAAGGATCCATGGGATCCTTTGCCTTGGGCTGATAATTTGCAGTGACCTGGCTATCCCTTGTTTTAGTACTTACTTACCAGAGGGGAAAAGGTATGTTCCATGTCTGTTCTCTTCCCTTGTCTAAAATTTCGAGAGGGGTGCAGATTGCTGGTCCCATTAACACGAGACCTAGTATATAGAAGGTTCTTCACAAAAATGCATGCATAGCATGGTGTTGGTGAAGAGCTGAATGGCTCAATCTTTACTGGTTCTCTGTCTTTCTTCATATGGATTTCACTGTCTACTATCCTCTCATTTAAGCCTAACAGACTCCCATTAGTATATTTTTTTGTTTTTTAATATCTTTGACAAGATATGAGTCACATACTACACAATTCACTCAAATGTACAATTCAGTGGTTTTTGGTTATTCACAGATATGTGCAATCACTACCACAGTCAATTTGAGAACATTTTCATCACCTCAGAAAAGTATCCCTGTTCCCATTAGCAAACATGTATTCCTTTATGCACTCCCTAGTCCTAAGTATTAACAAATTTACTTTTGGTCTCTATAAATTTCCCAATTTTGGACTTACACATGAATGGAGTCATATAATACACGGCCTTTTGTGACTGGCTTAGTTCAGATAACATAACATCTTCAAGGTCCAACCATGTTGTAACGTGTGTAAGTACTTCATTCCTTTTTAGGACCGAATAATATTCCATTGTAAGAATATGGCACATTCTGTTTATCTGTTTGTCAGTTGATGAATATTTGGGTGGTTTTTAACTCTTGGATACTCTGAATAATGCTGCTATAAATATCCATGTGCAAGTTTTTGTGTGGACATGTTTTCATTTTTCTTGAGTATATACCTAGGAGTGAAATTGTCTAGTCATAGGACTACTTTGTATCTAATCATTTGAGAAATTACTGGAATGAAAGAAAAAGTAATTATCAGAATGTTTTTCAAAGTGGCTGTATCATATTATATTCCCACCAGTAGTATTTGAGGGTTCCAACTACTCTAAATCCTTGCTCATACTTATTATCTGACCTTTTTATTTTAGCCATGAGTATATGTGAAGTGGTATCTCATTGTGGTTTTCACTTGCATTTTGCTGCTGATGAAAGTTCTTGTGCATCTTTTCCTGGTTTCATTGGCCATTTGTATATCTCTCTTGGGCCTTTACTATTTCTTGTAAGATGGGTCTGCTAGAGATGAATTCTCTTAGTTTTTGTTTCTCTGGCAAAGACTTAATATCTCCTTTTTGAAGGATAGTTTTGCCAGGTGTGTGATACTTGGTTGACAGCTCCAATTTCTTCCCCCACTCCTGACCCCCCAGACATACACATATGCATTGACTATGTCATCTTACTGCTTTCTGGGCTCCCTGGTTTCTGATGAGATATCATTAGTCTTACTGAGGATCTCTTGTATGTGATGAGTCACTTAACTCTTTCTGCTTTCTAGAGTCTGCTTTGGCTTTTGTCAGCTTAATTATGTGTTTTGGCATGGATCTCTTTGAATTTATCCTACTTGGGATTTGGTGAGCTTCTTGGGTATGAAGATTCAGGTTATCTCATCAAATTTGGAAAGTTTTTAGCTATCATTTCTTCAAATATTCTTTCTGCCCCTTTCTAGCCTCTCTTTCAAGGACTCCTATTATGTGTATGTTGGTATGCTTGATGATATGCCACAGGTCTCTGAGGCTATGTTTCTTTTCTTCATTATTTTTCCTTTCTATACCTCAGACTGGATAATCTCAATTGACCCATCTTCAAGTTTGCTGATTCTGTCTTCTGCTTGCTCAAATTTGCTATTGAGCCCCAGTAGTGAATTTTTCATTTTAATAATTATACTTGTTAACTCCAGAATTTCTATTTGGTTCCTTATTACAATTTCTATTTCTTTATTGGTTTTCTTATTTAGTGAGCCATCACTCTCATACGTTTATTTAATTCTTTAGACATGCTTTCCTTTAGTTCTTTGAACATATTTAAAATAGTTAACTTAGAGTCTTTGTGTAGTAAGTCCAAAGTCTGGGCTTCCTCAAAGACATTTTCTATGGCTTGATTTTTTTGTGACCTGTGTGTGGGTCATGTTCTTGTTTCTTTATGTCTTGTAACTTATTTTTTATTGCAAACTGGACATTTGAAGTAATATAATGTAATAACTCTTAAAATAAGATTCATCCCATTCTCTGGGACTTGTTTTTCACTTGTAGTTTTTGTTATTTTTTAATAAGTTTTCTAAACTAGTTCCATAAAGTCTGCGTCTTTGTCATATGTGGCCACTGAATCTTTACCTGGTTAGCTGAGTGGTCAGCTAATGATTGGCCAGAGATTTTCTTAAGTGCCTGAGACTGGTAGATCTCTCTCAGTTTTTGCTGAGGGGCTGTGTGTGTGTATTGAGGTATGCTTTCAACACTTTGCCAAGCAGTTTAAAACTTTGCCTTAGCCTTCGCTTCTTATTTGCACAAAATCTCAAGGTCAGCCAGAGGTAAGAGCTGAGGGCCTCCTCAGATCCTTTCCGTGCACAGGCATAGCCCTGAGCATACAAACAGCCTTAGGCATTGTGCCAGGACTTACAGATTTCCTGCAATGTATCAGAGCTTTTGAATGTCCCAGTGGAATTTCATTCCCCAACTTTTGTTTTCAAAGGCTTTTGGTTAGTCTGTTGTTTGCCCCAACTGTTATACACTGCCTCAGGCATCCGTGAAGGTTAGCAATGGTCTGTAACTGCTTTTTGATAAAAGTCCATAGGGAGTAAGGCTTTTCACAATAGGTAAGCTCCCAGTTGGGTGAGATACAGAGAGCTTGCAAATATGGTCTCACAGGGTCACAATTGGCAGGCAGGTCACAAATTGACCATTGGGGGTAATGGTGCTTTGAAAGAGCTTCAGCACTGTTGTGCTTTCTCCAATAGTTGCCAATCTTCACCATCAATGTGCATTGTTCTGTTTCAAGGCAACCACGCTTCTGCAAGGCAGAGGATGAGTCCAGGACAACTTAAGATGCCCCAAAGCTTGCTGTTTTTACCAAGGTTTACCAGCTGTTTTTCTTGTATGAATGTTCCCTGGATTGCTGCAAGCTTTTAGTTAATTTCCAGAGTCTGAAAAAGCTGATTCTTTATTTTTTGCCAGTTTTCTCATTGCTTTTATGGAGGAGAGAATTTTTGGCATCCTTACTTCGCCATTTTCACTTTATAACTGTAAATTTACATAATATCCTTAATCTTCCATTTCTTAAGCAGTATCTTTTATCTGAGCAATGATAAACTTAGGATATTTTTCTTCCTTTTCATTTCCTTCCTTCCCTTCTACCACTCAGTTTTAGTTAATTATATTATATTTTTGTTTACCATTTATAGTTAACTATGCTTATGCTTCTATGACTTCATATTTGCAACTTTAAATTATCTTCTTGGACTCCCAGCAATTACAGATGAAGCGATTGGATATGTGCAATACTTTGTATTTACTTTCTCCCTCCCCCAATCAATTTTGGCTGGTTATACTGTCTTAATTTGGGTTCCCTTAGAGGCACATCATGAGACAGTGATCCAACTGTAACTTCTTTATTTGTGAAGGACAAGAATACCAATAGGAAAGGACGGAAGTACACAGGAAAAACAAAGCAACCAATAAAAGGAATATTATGCTAGCTATTTCTGTGGGTAACTAGAGCTTAATATTGTGAAGAATTTCTGGGACATATTGTAATACACATGCATCAGAGTTGTCTCTCCAAGGATGAAGGGATCCAGAATATTTATTCACCAAATCCCATCAATCATTTGTTGAGGGCTTCTCCTGGAGGGATTTTAATTCCATGGTACTTCTTTTATGGTGCCTTTGGGGAAAAGACACATATATGTAGATAGAATCGGCTAGAACAACCCAAAGTGGTAAAGTTGCAGTGTCTCCTAGATATTGTATCACTTCTCCATTATTCCTATGTATAACTTTTACATTCTATTTTGCACTTTCTTACCCACGTCTTGTTTCTACTGTTAAATATGTTCAAAATTTGTTGTAAAGTCTTAATCTCTTTTTTGTCTTATATTTGTCCTCCATTCATTTTCTCAGAAAGTGCTCATGGCAATGATACTCCCTGAGTTCTGGCATGTTCAATACTATTTGTCTTTATCCTTTTGTATTTTAAACACAACTTGATTGGATAGAATATTCTTGGCTCACATATTTGCCAGGGTGCTATAAGAAGATGTAAGCATTTAAGGAAGTTAAAGTTGAATACTATCTTCCCAGAGTTCACAGTGACCTGTGACTTCAGAATGTGACCTGATTTGGAAATAGGATCTTTGCAGATATAATCAAGTTAAGATGAGGGTATATGGAATTAAGATGGGCCCTAACCCGGAGGAGTCAAGATGGTGGAGAAGTAGCAGGCCGAGACTACTTCAGCTAGCCGGAGATCAGCTAGATAGCTTATCTAAAGATTGCAAACACCTGAAAATCCATCGGCAGATCGAAGAGAAGAACAACAGCAATTCTGGAAACAGAAAACAACCACTTTCTGAAAGGTAGGACCGGCGGAGAAGTGAATCCAAAGCGACGGGAAGATAGACCCCGGGGGGAGGGGCCGGCTCCCGGCAAGCCGCGGAGCAACGGCGCACAAAATCAGGACTTTTAAAAGTCTGTTCCGCTGAGGGACATCGCTCCAGAGGCTACCCGGGGCAAAGCCCACACGGGGTCAGCGTGGCCTCAGGTCCCGCAGGGTCACAGAAGGATCAGGGGTGTCTGAGTGTCGCAGAGCTTGCGGGTATTGGAACGGGAAAGCCGGCTAAGGAGACAGAGCCGACAGTAAGCTCGCAGCTCGGGGTGACCTTGAACCGGTCGCAGGCTCGGTGAGCTCGGAGCGCGGCCGGAGGTCAGGCAGACGGGAGTAACTGGGCGCGGTTCTCTGAGCGCGCACTGAGGAGTGCGGCCCTGGGCTCTCGGCTCCTCTGGGCCGGAGACCAGGAGGCCGCCATTTGTATTCCCGTCCTCCGGAACTCTACGGAAAGCGCTTAGGGAACAAAAGCTCCTGAAAGCAAACCCAAGCGGATTACTCACCCCGGCCCCGGGTAAGGGCGGTGCAATTCCGCCTGGGGCAAAGACACTTGAGAATCACTACAACAGGCCCCTCCCCCAGAAGATCAACAAGAAATCCAGCTGAGATTAAGTTCACCTACCAAAGAGTTCGGTTTCAATACCAAGGAGAGCAGCAAAATTCTAGAGGAGGAGAAAGCAAAGCACGGAACTCATGGCTTTTGCCCTGTGATTTTTTTTAGTCTTGCGGTTAATTTAATTTTTTTCTTTTTCATTTTTTGTTTTTTTTTTCTCGCCTTCGGGTAAAATTTTTTTTTAACTGTTACCTTTTTCTTTTTTTAACGATTTTTTACTAGTTTATCTAATACATATATTTTTTCTTTTTTATATTTTTCTTAGGTGTTTTCTTTTTTAAAAAAATTCTTTTCTTTTTTTCTTTTTTTTTCTTTCTTCCTTTTTGAACCTCTTTTTATCCCCTTTATCCTCCCTCACGATTTGGGATCTCTTCTAATTTGGTTAAAGCATATTTTCCTGGGGTTGTTGCCACCCTTTTAGTATTTTACTTGCCCCCTCATATACTCTTCTCTGGACAAAATGACAAGACGGAAAAATTCAACACAAAAAAAAGAACAAGAGGCAGTACCGAAGGCTAGGGACCTAATCAATACAGACATTGGTAATATGTCAGATCTAGAGTTCAGAATGACAATTCTCAAGGTTCTAGCCGGGCTCGAAAAAGGCATGGAAGATATTAGAGAAACCCTCTCGAGAGATATAAAAGCCCTTTCTGGAGAAATAAAAGAACTAAAATCTAACCAAGTTGAAATCAAAAAAGCTATTAATGAGGTGCAATCAAAAATGGAGGCTCTCACTGCTAGGATAAATGAGGCAGAAGAAAGAATTAGTGATATAGAAGACCAAATGACAGAGAATAAAGAAGCTGAGCAAAAGAGGGACAAACAGATACTGGACCACGAGGGGAGAATTCGAGAGATAAGTGACACCATAAGACGAAACAACATTAGAATAATTGGGATTCCAGAAGAAGAAGAAAGAGAGAGGGGAGCTGAATGTATACTAGAGAGAATTATTGGGGAGAATTTCCCCAATATGGCAAAGGGAACGAGCATCAAAATTCAAGAGGTTCAGAGAACACCCCTCAAAATCAATAAGAATAGGCCCACACCCCGTCACCTAATAGTAAAATTTACAAGTCTCAGTGACAAAGAGAAAATCCTGAAAGCAGCCCAGAAAAAGAAGTCTGTAACATACAATGGTAAAAATATTAGATTGGCAGCTGACTTATCCACAGAGACCTGGCAGGCCAGAAACAGCTGGCATGATATTTTCAGAGCACTAAATGAGAAAAACATGCAGCCCAGAATACTATATCCAGCTAGGCTATCATTGAAAATAGAAGGAGAGATTAAAAGCTTTCAGGACAAACAACAACTGAAAGAATTTGCAAACACCAAACCAGCTCTACAGGAAATCTTGAAAGGGGTCCTTTAAGCAACGAGAGAGCCTACAAGTGGTATATCAGAAAGGAACAGAGACCATATACAGTAACAATCACCTTACAGGCAAAACAATGGCACTAAATTCATATCTCTCAATAGTTACCCTGAATGTTAATGGGCTAAATGCCCCTGTCAAAAGACACAGGGTTACAGAATGGATAAAAAAACAAAACCCATCTATATGTTGCCTCCAAGAAACTCATTTTAAGCCCGAAGACACCTCCAGATTTAAAGTGAGGGGGTGGAAAAGAATTTACCATGCTAATGGACATCAGAAGAAAGCAGGAGTGGCAATCCTTATATCAGATCAATTAGATTTTAAGCCAAAGACTATAATAAGAGATGAGGAAGGACACTATATCATACTCAAAGGGTCTGTCCAACAAGAAGATTTAACAATTCTAAATATCTATGCCCCCAACGTGGGAGCAGCCAACTATATAAAGCAATTAATAACAAAATCAAAGAAACACATCAACAATAATACAATAATAGTAGGGGACTTTAACACTCCCCTCACTGAAATGGACAGATCATCCAAGCAAAAGATCAGCAAGGAAATAAAGGCCTTAAACGACACACTGGACCAGATGGACATCACAGATATATTCAGAACATTTCATCCCAAAGCAACAGAATACACATTCTTCTCTAGTGCACATGGAACATTCTCCAGAATAGATCACATCCTCGGTCCTAAATCAGGACTCAACCGGTATCAAAAGATTGGGATCATTCCCTGCATATTTTCAGACCACAATGCTCTAAAGCTAGAACTCAACCACAAAAGGAAGTTTGAAAAGAACCAAAATACTTGGAGACTAAACAGCATCCTTCTAAAGAATGAATGGGTCAACCGGGAAATTAAAGAAGAATTGAAAAAAATCATGGAAACAAATGATAATGAAAATACAACGATTCAAAATCTGTGGGACACAACAAAGGCAGTCCTGAGAGGAAAATATATAGCGGTACAAGCCTTTCTCAAGAAACAAGAAAGGTCTCAGGTACACAATCTAACCCTACACCTAAAGGAGCTGGAGAAAGAACAAGAAAGAAACCCTAAGCCTAGCAGGAGAAGAGAAATCATAAAGATCAGAGCAGAAATCAATGAAATAGAAACCAAAAAAACAATAGAACAAATCAACGAAAGTAGGAGCTGGTTCTTTGAAAGAATTAATAAAATTGATAAACCCCTGGCCAGACTTATCAAAAAGAAAAGAGAAAGGACCCAAATAAATAAAATCATGAATGAAAGAGGAGAGATCACAACTAACACCAAAGAAATACAAACTATTATAAGAAAATACTATGAGCAACTCTACGGCAATAAATTTGACAATCTGGAAGAAATGGATGCATTCCTAGAAACATATAAACTACCACAACTGAACCAGGAAGAAATAGAAAGCCTGAACAGACCCATAACCAGTAAGGAGATTGAAACAGTCATTAAAAATCTCCAAACAAACAAAAGCCCAGGGCCAGACGGCTTCCCGGGGGAATTCTACCAAACATTTAAAGAAGAACTAATTCCTATTCTCCTAAAACTGTTCCAAAAAATAGAAATGGAAGGAAAACTTCCAAACTCATTTTATGAGGCCAGCATCACCTTGATCCCAAAACCAGACAAGGATCCCACCAAAAAAGAGAGCTATAGACCAATATCCTTGATGAACACAGATGCGAAAATACTCAACAAAATACTAGCCAATAGGATTCAACAGTACATTAAAAAGATTATTCACCACGACCAAGTGGGATTTATTCCAGGGCTGCAAGGTTGGTTCAACATCCGCAAATCAGTCAATGTGATACAACACATCAATAAAAGAAAGAACAAGAACCATATGATACTCTCAATAGATGCTGAAAAAGCATTTGACAAAGTAAAGCATCCCTTCCTGATCAAAACTCTTCAAAGTGTAGGGATAGAGGGCACATACCTCAATATCATCAAAGCCATCTATGAAAAACCCACCGCAAATATCATTCTCAATGGAGAAAAACTGAAAGCTTTTCCACTAAGGTCAGGAACACGGCAGGGATGTCCATTATCACCACTGCTATTCAACATAGTACTAGAGGTCCTAGCCTCAGCAATCAGACAACAAAAGGAAATTAAAGGCATCCAAATCAGCAAAGAAGAAGTCAAATTATCACTCTTCGCAGATGATATGATACTATATGTGGAAAACCCAAAAGACTCCACTCCCAAACTGCTAGAACTAATACAGGAATTCAGTAAAGTGTCAGGATATAAAATCAATGCACAGATATCAGTTGCATTTCTCTACACCAACAGCAAGACAGAAGAAAGGGAAATTAAGGAGTCAATCCCATTTACAATTGCACCCAAAACCATAAGATACCTAGGAATAAACCTAACCAAAGTGACACAGAATCTATACTCAGAAAACTATAAAGTACTCATGAAAGAAATTGAGGAAGACACAAAGAAATGGAAAAATGTTCCATGCTCCTGGATTGGAAGAATAAATATTGTGAAAATGTCTATGCTACCTAAAGCAATCTACACATTTAATGCAATTCCTATCAAAGTACCATCCATCTTTTTCAAAGAAATGGAACAAATAATTCTAAAATTTATATGGAACCAGAAAAGACCTCGAATAGCCAAAGGGATATTGAAAAAGAAAGCCAACGTTGGTGGCATCACAATCCCGGACTTCAAGCTCTATTACAAAGCTGTCATCATCAAGACAGCATGGTACTGGCACAAAAACAGACCCATAGATCAATGGAACAGAATAGAGAGCCCAGAAATAGACTCTCAACTCTATGGTCAACTAATCTTCGACAAATCAGGAAAGAATGTCCAATGGAAAAAAGATAGCCTCTTCAATAAATGGTGCTGGGAAAATTGGACAGCCACATGCAGAAAAATGAAATTGGACCATTTCCTTACACCACACACGAAAATAGACTCAAAATGGATGAAGGACCTCAATGTGCGAAAGGAATCCATCAAAATCCTTGAGGAGAACACAGGCAGCAACCTCTTCGACCTCAGCCGCAGCAACATCTTCCTAGGAACAACGCCAAAGGCAAGGGAAGCAAGGGCAAAAATGAACTATTGGGATTTCATCAAGATCAAAAGCTTTTGCACAGCAAAGGAAACAGTTCACAAAATCAAAAGACAACTGACAGAATGGGAGAAGATATTTGCAAACGACATATCAGATAAAGGACTAGTGTCCAGAATCTATAAAGAACTTAGCAAACTCAACACCCAAAGAACAAATAATCCAATCAAGAAATGGGCAGAGGACATGAGCAGACATTTCTGCAAAGAAGACATCCAGATGGCCAACAGACACATGAAAAAGTGCTCCATATCACTCGGCATCAGGGAAATACAAATCAAAACCACAATGCGATATCACCTCACACCAGTCAGAATGGCTAAAATCAACAAGTCAGGAAATGACAGATGCTGGCGAGGATGCGGAGAAAGGGGAACCCTCCTACACTGTTGGTGGGAATGCAAGCTGGTGCAACCTCTCTGGAAAACAGCATGGAGGTTCCTCAAAATGTTGAAAATAGAACTGCCCTATGACCCAGCAATTGCACTATTGGGCATTTACCCTAAAGATACAAACGTAGTGATCCAAAGGGGCACGTGTACTCGAATGTTTATAGCAGCAATGTCCACAATAGCCAAACTATGGAAAGAACCTAGATGTCCATCAACAGATGAATGGATCAAGAAGATGTGGTATATATACACAATGAAATACTATGCAGCCATCAAAAGAAATGAAATCTTGCCATTTGCGACAACATGGATGGAACTAGAGCGTATCATGCTTAGCGAAATAAGTCAAGCGGAGAAAGACAACTATCATATGATCTCCCTGATATGAGGAAGTGGTGATGCAACATGGGGGCTTAAGTGGGTACGAGAAGAATAAATGAAAGAAGATGGGATTGGGAAGGAGACAAACCATAAGTGACTCAATCTCACAAAACAAACTGAGGGTTGCTGGGGGGAGGGGGTTTGGGAGAAGGGGGTGGTATTATGGACATTGGGGAGGGTATGTGTTTTGGTGAGTGCTGTGAAGTGTGTAAACCTGGTGATTCACAGACCTGTACCCCTGGGGATAAAAATATATGTTTATAAAAAATAAAAAAATATATTAAAAACAAAACAAAACAAAAATAAATAAATAAATAAATATCACCTCTTAAAAAAAAAAAAAAAAGATGGGCCCTAACCCAAAGGCTGGTGTCTTTATGAGAGAAATTTAGACATAGACATGCAAGGGAAAACTATATGAAGGAACACAAGGTAGAATATCATGTGTAGGGGCGCCTGGGTGGCTCAGTGGGTTAAGCCACTGCCTTCAGCTCAGGTCATGATCTCAGTGTCCTGGGATCGAGTCCCACATCGGGCTCTCTGCTCGACAGAGAGCCTGCTTCCTCCTCTCTCTCTTTCTGCCTGCCTCTCTGCCTACTTGTGATCTTTCTCTGTCAAATAAATGAATGAATTATTTAAAAAAAAAAAGAATGTCATGTGTAAATGGAGGCAGAGATTGATGTGATGGCGCTACAATCCAAGGAATATGAGACATTGCCAATAACCATCAGAAGCTAGGGGAGACAAATGGAACATATTTTCCCTCAGAGTCCCCAGTAGAAACCAACCTGGCTAATACCTTGATTTCAGACTTCTGGCATCCATAACTCTGAGGGAACACATTTCTGTGTGTGTGTGTTTTTAAGCCAACGCCCACTTTGTGACACTTTCTCATGACAGCCCCTGGAAACTAGTACAACTATTAAATGTGACTTTCTGATTCCCTGAAATATAGCAGCAGCCTTCCCTTACTGGTTCCAAATGAGGTTTTAAAGTTAATTTCAGTACTTACAGTTATTTCCTCTTGTATAGAGTACGTATATGGAATTTAAATCGTGCATTGTATGAACTTGAGATTTTAATTTCTCTTGAGTAACACTTCTACATGCAACTCCAGGAGGGTGGTTAGATTCTTTGCAATTTTTCAAGGCCAAGGGGTAGAAAGCATAGATGTGCATGCATGTGCATGTGCATGTACATACATACACACACTACTCCCAGTACAATATTCTCCTATTTGTGGGCTGGGCTTTCACTAGTGTTACTCCCCCTGCAGCTATACTCTCACAAACTCTTAAGAACACAATTAATAAAATTTTATTCCAGAAATGCATGATTGGTTTAACATCCACAAATTAATCAATGTAATACACAACATTAATAGAGTTAAGAGCATAAAATGATCACTTTAGTAAAGGCAAAAAAGCATTTGAAAAAAAATCCAACACACTTTCGTGTTGAAAACACTCAACAATCTGTGGATAAAAAGGAACTTCCTCATCCTGTTAAAGGGTATCTTTGAAAAACCCACAGATAACATCATACATAATGGTGAAAGACTGAAAGCTTTCTCCTTAATAACATCAGGATCAATACAAGGATGTTTATTCTTGCCACTTCAACATTGTGCTGGAAGTTCTAACCAGAGCCATTAGGCAGAAAGAAAGAAATAAGGAAAGAAGAAAACAAGGAAGGAAGGAAGGAAGGAAGGAAGGAAAAGGAGGGAGGGAGGAAGGAGAGAGAAATAAAGAAAGAGAAAAAAAGGAACTTGCTAAGTCTTATTGAGGTGATGTAAAATGTATATAATTTTCATTTCATCATTGACTTTTGAGTATCTTTTACCTGGACAGATACCAAAATGTGTGGACTTCATTAGTTGGATTGCTGACCTGTCTTCTTTCAAGCAGGAAACCATGAACAATAGGCCTAAAGAGCCATTTGACAGAACTGAGCCACCTCTGTATCTAAAGATTAATCTTAGGTGGAGTGACAGATGGTGTAAATGAAGTAAAATTTATATTTCATATTTTCTTCCTGAAAAGGCCTTCCCCCACTCTCAACATTTAGGAACCTTCCATTCAGAGGCGGTCAGTTTTAGAACTATTCCAAATGGTTACCAGGCATTTTGATAGGGGCCTATGGAATACCTTGACCTTTGGCAATTGTTTTGGGTATGGACACCAACAAAAAATGTAGCAGAAATAGCCTGATAACCAGACTTTGATCAATCTTACCCCACTTGTTCTGTGGATAATCAGGATCTGTCTAGATAAAAGAAGAAGCTTTTTGTTAGTATATCCATTTGTGATACCCAGATGCCTATCTTTTTGCTATTTTCTACAAAAGTAGAAGTTTATTAAGGTTTTTGCAAGATTGCATTTTAAGATTATTTTATGAAAATATGTATACCCTTTTGGAACATCTGTCCCAGAACATCTCTTGCCACACCTCCCCCAAAACATACACCACACACACACACACACACACACACACACACACACACATCCCCCACATACATTCCTTACTATACTACCTCCTTGGCAGCATATCTTAGTCAAGGACTGGGAAGGAGCAATCTTCTATCACTGGAAACTGTTGCCAGCTTCGTTACCAAGCATGCTGAAGGGAAACAAAGCTTTAATGAATACTTTTGTGGTTATCCCCTCCCCTCTTTCTTCATAGGTATTTATTTTGTTAACCCTGACTTTAAGATATGACATTCCTGTGGCAACACTATTCTGTACAACCTCCTTCCCTTCTCTCAGCCCTAACCAACTTTAAGCCAGAAATCCTCTACTATATCCTGAGGTAAAATCTATGCTGGCCTACCCTCTTCTGGCTGTGGCCATGTCAGAGTCACTCACATGCCATGAGAATCATTTAAAAAATTAAAGACTTAATAAATAACCATGTTTCTTACATTTCCTTTGGCATGATGCCTTTTTCTGAAAGACGAGGTCAGTACTGAATGCTGTTTCTCCTCTTGCCTAAGCTGCTATTATCACAGCCAATCATGCAAAAGAAAGACAGGTCTGGCTTTATTTTATTTATTTATTTGATAAGGTTTTATGTATTTATTTCAGAGAGAGATCACAAGTGGAGTGTAGGGGGTGGAGATAGAGGGAGAAGCAGAATCCCTACTGAGCAAGGAGCCTGATGCAGGATTCTATCCCAGGACCCTGGTGTCATGACCTGAGATGAAGGCAGACACCTAACCAACTGAGCCACCCAGGTGCCCTGGTATGGCTTTAAAAAATCCTGAGTGTTAGAGCACTACAAAATAGTCCCTGATGAATCATATCACCTTGAATTCATGGACTTGAGCAGTCTACTCTAATCTTGTAGGAAAATCAGCCTTATTACTTGCTTGGACTGATAGAACATAGCAGAAGTGATGCGGCACAAGCTCTGGACAAAGGCTCTGCAAGGTCTTACTGCTTCTTCTTAGGCTGTCTTTGAAACCTAAGACAATCATGCTTAAAAACATTCTGAGATGAAAAACCACATGGAGACATCCAGCTCTCCTAGCAGTTCTAACAGAACTCAGAGCCCCCCTGCCCCCTCTGCTCAATACAGCTGCATAAGTGATTCTAGCAAAACCAGCATAAGAACCAGCCAACTAACTCATGGAATCATGAAAAGTAATAAATTGTAGTTGAAAGCCATGGGGTACTGGGGCGATTTGTTATTCAGCAATAGATAACTGATACAGTTAATGTGTTTCAGGTGCTGAGAGTTGATTTCCCTGACAAGGGTGAACTGCATGGCCTTGCAGCCACAGGCTCCTTCATGAGCCTATAGTTATGAAGAGAGTTGAAGCCAACTTTTTCATCTGAGCCTGGAAGGCCAAGTTTTACAGTGATATATATTTCTCAGTTCCAGCTTATATTACAATGTACTGTCTGAAAGAACAGTGGAAGACATGACCTGCTTTTTTAAGAGCAGCTGGCAAAATGCCTAGTGAGAAAAGCATACAAAAATCTTCTGCAACTCTAGGTAACTCTGTCCATGTTTGATCATTTCATTTTCTGATGGCAATGTCTCAGCTGTGCCCCAGTGTCTCTGTAGCTTACATTCGTGTTCAAATGGGAAGTCTTCCTAATTTCTCTCCTCTGTTGTTTTCTTATCCAAGTTTCTGGGTTTTCTTGCTCAATCCCTCATTGACAAAGCCTTCAAAAAAGTACTTCTGTGCCTAAAGAGTTATTTATATGATTTATCACACCTGAAATCAGTGAGAAGAGTCTCATTTTAGGAACATAGCCACCAAAATGAGACTCTCACCATGTAAAGAGGCAGAAGAGTGTAATGGTGAAGCGTATGACTTCTGGAGCCAGATTGTTTGGCTTTGAACCCTAGATTTGCAAGTTGCTAACTCTATGACCTTGGATAGGTTATTAAACATCTCCTTGCTTCATCTTTCTTATCTGTCAAATGGGCTTGACAATAGTCATACAGACCTTGGAGATCTATAAGAATATATGTGTTGGAGGGGTGCCTGGATGGCTCAGTGGGTTAAGCCTCTGCCTTCGGCTCAGGTCATGATCCCAGGGTCCTGGGATCAAGCCCTGCGTCTGGCTCTCTGCTCAACAGGGAACCTGCTTCCCCCTCTCTGTCTGCCTGCCTCTCTGCCTACTTGTGATCTCTGTCTCTCTGTCAAATAAATACATAAAAAATCTTAAAAAAAAAAAAAGAATACATGTCTTGGGGAAGGTCATTGAAAAGGTGTGACCACCATAGGTCTATGAGGGGGACTCAGGCAATCAGAGGCTCCTCACCCCTTCCCCTGCCCTTGCACTAAGGGTTCCACTTGCCTTTCTCTCTCCCAAAAGCTGTTTCAAGGACAGAGCCTTGAGAAGGTGATGTGGTGTTGAGAACACCTGCCCGGTATTCTTGACTGAAGCCACTTAAGGCCTCTTTTTAAACTTTTTAAGATTTGGTTGGCTGGTGTGGGGATCCATTCATCTTGCTGCAGCCCAAAACAGGCCTTGTATTTAGGTTCCCTTTGTTTATTAAAACTGCCACCTGCCAGCTTGGTGTGGCTTTTCCCTTTCTTTGGTCTCTCCCTGACTTCCACCGACCTACAGGGATCGGTTTCAGATTACATCAGGGAGACTCCCAAGAGGGTTGGAAACCAACAACATGCAAACTTGGAACTTTGTAGCTATGTCTGTACATTTGAACATTAGCATGATTTTGATTATTATGGAAAAAGAACTGAATATAATAGAAGTCAAGGATTTTAGACCCAGATCTTTGACAAACACTTGACCTTGGGTAAATTACTAAGTCTCTGGGTGTCAGCTTTTTCACCTGTGAAATGAGTACCTTAAGGACCATCTCAACTAAAAAATTCAAGAAATCTATAAAATGTGTAAAGAAAGGCTAACTTTGGCCTCTCAGACCATGATCACCAAGGGTAAAATATTTATTCTCCTTGTCTAGAAAGGTCCAGAGATGTCTTCAAGTGTAGTATTGTCTCATGCATAAACCGAGACCTCATTTTATTTGGAAATGTGGTTTCCGTTGTAAACAGGGCTATTTCTCACATGGGATTTGATGAATAAGGACTGGTAGAAATTGAGGATTAAGTAACCATCCAGATAAGGAAGACCCACATATTTACATACATTTTTACTGGTTTAGGATGATTTTGAGAAGGACATTCCAAGATCAAGGAAGGCAGTACATGCTAGTAGAGAGAAAGGAAGACCACAATACCATGTTTGTTATAGGCCAGCAGGAAAAATGGAGAAGAGAAGGGGTTTTGATGGCACATGAATCAGTCAAGAAGTGTTTGATAATAGGATCAGATGTGATACTGTTTTTCTTCCTGACTTTCCTCCCATCTATCTTCATGCCTCATAGGCAACGTCATGGAATAGACGATTAGTATTTCCCTTTGTAGTCTTGTCAACTTGTAATCTAAGGCCAGGATAGCATTGTTGCTATATAACCAAGATCATTATTTTCCTTTCCTGCTTTAAACTAAACTCTACCTCCATCTCACCCCGAGCTCAGAGATCAGATTCATCTCAAGTCTTATCTATTTATTTATCTATCATCTATTTATCTACTATTTTTATTTTTAGAGTTTTGCTGCAAGCTACTCCCCCATTCATACAAGCCTTGATTAATTTCTAATACTCTACAAAGAGACAAGCACACATTCATATGTATACACATGCACATATGCTCACACCTATATGAATGTCCTTAAAAGATCTAGTTTTACCTTACCATAGGACTGTTAGAAGTCATATAGGATGCATGCTAATTTTGACTAAAAAAAGAACAAAAGCACCACTATAGAGTAAGATAATCAAAAGACTTCTTTCCTTTCAGCATTCTTCTTTTTTTTTTTTTTTTAAGATTTTTTAGAATTTATTTATTTGACAGACAGAGATCACAAGTAGGCAGAGAAGCAGGCAGAGAGAGAGGAGGAAGCATGCCCTCTGCGGAGCAGACAGCCTGATGTGGGGCTCGATCCCAGGATACCGGGATCATGACCTGAGCCGAAGGCAGAGGCTTTAACCCACTGAGCCACCCAGGCACCCCACAGCATTCTTCTTTTATAATCCAAGCACTTCTAAAGTCCTTATTTGTTGTAGATGACAAATGACCTCAGATGATTTTTTCTTCTCTCTCAAGAAACCCTTTTAAAATAATAGCAAAGCTACTGTAAAGGGGATAAACCCATAAGAATGAAAAAATAGGAATGCAAGTTGTTATCAGATAAGAGATATCAACAACTTTCTAAAATACAGAAAGAGAATAGAAAGATAATAACACATGGAGCAAAGAGAAGAAAACTGAAGCCTAGATGATATACCCAGGGATGGATAGCAGTGAATAAAGGAGGGGGAATAACTGACTTGGAAATAGGCTGGTAAGGAATTCAGCATGGAAGCTAGCAGGCATGACAGGTATAGGAATAAGAAGTGGTGACAAAAGCTTGATCCGTACACGTAACTGTTGGTTTCCCGAGTCTCTCATTAATACAAGCACGCAAAACAGCATACAAGATGTTATTGTGCATTCCCCATCTCTCAATGTTTAAAGGGGAAGGGATATCCAGATAAAAGAAAGAAAAATATATGGGGTAAATTTGGACATCTGTGATGGATTAGGATGCCCCAGAAGACAACCTCCCCATTCTGGAATTTGGGAAATCCCAGCATGGTAGTCACCTCCCTGACTTTATCTCACCTGATTGCTTTAATGAGAAGTCCATAGCTGACAAACACCAGTCATTTGCAGAAAGATCTTGGTCAGTGTATTAGTCTGGGTTCTCCAGACAAACAGAACCAATAGGATATATGTATAGGATATCCTATAATTACAAAATTAATCAATTGTTAACAATAACCAATATCTTATTGGAGGTATATATAGATATAGATATAGATATACACACAGTCATGCACACACATATCTCAACAGATTATTAACAACTGGTTAATATATATAATAATAGGATACATAAACACACTATACACACATATATCATATATATATATATATATATATATATATATATATATATTTATATTTCTCTGGAGAGCCCTGAATAATAAAATGACCAAGAACTTTTTGCAAATATATAAAATATTTGTTAAATATACATATCAAGAGATTTATGGTAAGGAATTGGGTCATGCGATTACAGAGGCTGAAAAATCCCAAGATCTGCAGTCAGCTAGTTGGAGACCCAAGAGAGCTAATGTGTCGTTCCAGTCTGAGTTTGAAGGCCTAAGAACCAGAAGAGCCAATGGTATAAGTTCCAGGTCAAAAGCTGGTCTAAGGCCCAAGAAAAGCCAATGTTTCAGTCTGAGCTTAAGGGCTGGGGGGAAAAAAAAAACACCCAAAACAAAAAACAAACAAACAAAAAAACAATGTCCCAATCCAAACAGTCAGGCAAGAGGGAAGTTCCCTCTTAAGTAGTTTTGTTGTTCTATTCAAAACTTTGATTGGATGAGGTCTACCCACATTAAGGAGGGATTTCTGCCTTACTTAATCTATAGATTCGAACGTTAATTTCATCCAGAAACGTCCTCACAGACATACCCAGAATAATGTTTAACCAAATATCTGGAGACTTCTTAGCCCAGGCCAGCTGACTCTTAAAATTAACCACTGCAGTTCGTCTTCTTGTAAATGCCTATTCTTGTATTTGCTTTAAAAGCCAAGGATCTTTAGATATCTGGGGGAACACCTTACATGAATAAAAAAAATTAAGATGGAAAACCAGCTTTCTAGAGAAACAGATAATTCTAGAAGCAGTTGGAAACTTAAAAGCTGAATGCGCAAAGAGATTTGTGGCATTATTGCATATGGAAAACAAGAAGGGATGCAATGGTAAAGAAATGATCCCAAATCAATAAAGATCTCTTTGAAACTGAAAAATTTGATTACTGGAAGTTCAATTAAAGGTTGTTAGATTCAGTTCAGAAAATTTCACAGAATATTGACCCTCACAAGACAAAGTGAAAAAAATTATGAAGGAAAATATTAAAGATAAAGAAAATCATCTATATGTCTCACAAATACATACCAAAGTAAGTCTGAGGAGAATATTAGTGAGGAAATAAGGAATTTTTTAAAACCTGAGAAGAGTGGCAATTCTTTAATTGGATGGTCTAATTTAAAGGTCTACTGTGCAAAATTTAAAGACACTATGAGATTTTGAAATAATGAGAATAAAGAACAAATTTCTAAAATCCTCCAGGAAGATAAAAATAGTTATAGAAATGAAAACTACCTTAACCCCAACATAATCATACACATGTGATGTTACTCTTCCTCATTTTTTTTAAATGTTATAAACAATGAAACAATGAACATCCTTGTACAAGCCTCCTAATGCACAAGGCCCAAATTTTTTGCAAAAAACCACTCTTCTCTTTGTTTTTTCTTTCTTTTTTGCCCATGATGAATGTCACCAGGACCTCCTTGTTTTCCTGTTTTAGCTTTCTGTGAATGTGACAAGTTTTGTTATGTCACTCAAGGTTCACGATCTTTTCTTTCCTTCTGTGTTGTGTTGAGTAAGATTAAGGGGCCTTCTGACAGAAATCTCTAAACTATCATTTTTATGATTCATTTCTCCACTAAGACATTTACTCGGTATTATAGAATTATGATTTCCTATCTCAAAGGAAAAAGGTAGGATTAAATTCCCTAAAATGCTTTTCTTGACAAATACTTAAAGGCAAAAATCAAGCTGCTAAATCTTTACCTTTTATGTCTATTAGCTTTGAATTATTTGAAACTTGGGCTTTCAGGGTAAATTAGCAGTTCTAGCCATTACAACTAAGAATAGGTTAGCATTTAGGTCCCCAAAATCTTTTCTTAAGAATTCTCAAGTATCCATAATCCTCCTTGCATTGCATCCTTCTTGGGAAGTCTTTTTTTTATAGAAATTTTCTTCCTGTGTTTAACGATTCCTCTTGAAAGAAAGTCACAAATACAAAATGCATTCAGATGCCTAAATCTGCCATCCACAATTGAAGAAAAGAATAAGAGTCAGTAACATCTGTTGGTGTCTTAGATGTACTTATATGCATTGTGTAACTTAATCCTTATCACAAATATGAAAGACAAATATTGCTTTTATTAGTTAAAAGGTGTGTGTGTGTGTGTGTGTATAACATATAATGAAAACATGGAAAGAAAAAGTAACTTCCTTTTAGTTTCACAACATGTAAGCAATAGGAAGGACCTCACCATATTTCAAGATCTCATTTGGTGCAATGAACACCATCACCGTTCAAATCCTAGCTGGACCTCATTTTCACAACCTATGCTTAAGTAAATCATTTTCGGTTTCCTAGATCTCTATTCTCTCTTCTTTGAAATAAGATGACAAATTATTTTATAACCCTAAATTTATATAAATCATTTATTGGATACCTGTTAAACATTAGTGCTGACATTAAGTAATGTTAACACTAAGTATACATTTATTCTATGAAGGATTAGTAAATGAATGTTTGAAGTGCTCTACTGTAATGTGAACACAAAACTACAAAATAATTTTTTTTTCAAAAGAAAGCCACATGAACTGAATAATACTTCAAAAAGATGCTGAATCATATTTCTCATTAGAAGATATTTTCTAAATTTCTACTAGAAGTCAAAGGGTCTGCCAAACACAACAGTGAGCATAAATAGTCGCAGGTCTTGCCCTCTTGAAGCTAAAAATCTAATATAGGAGAGAGATGATGGTAGGTTGAATAATGACCCAAGATGCCCATGTCCTAATCACTGAAACCTACAAGTATGACCTACATGGCAAAAGGGACTTTGTAAATGTGATTAAGTTAAGGATTTTAGAGATGGGAGATTATCCTTCATTATCTGGGTGAGCCCAATGTAATGTCATGTCCTATAAAAGAGAGGCAGAGGGAGACATTATTACAGAAGACTACAAATGTGAGGACTGAAACAGGATTCTACACTGCTAGTTTTGATCATGGAGGCAGGGACCCTGAACAAAGGAATGAAAGGAATGTAAGTTCTATGAGAAAAGGCAGGAAACGTATACTCCCCAAGATATTATGGAGAGAGTGTGGCTCTGTGGCCACCCCTATTTTAGCCCAGTGATACTGATGTCAGATTTCTGACCTCCAGAATTGTGAGAGAATAAATGTGTATTGTGAGACATCAAGTTGGTAATCATTTATTACAGGAGCAACAGGAAACTAATATAGAGACCTTATTCAAATAGGTCCTCAAACAGTAGACATCTTGTAGGGAACTCCATTCCCACTGCTCAATATTCTGACTGGTGCTCATGGCACACCTTCTCTTGGTTTCCGGTGCTCTTTCTCTCCCCAGTGGTTGTGTTGTATGCTTATCAAGAGTCAGTTGGATTTGTTCCTAAATATGTTGACTCTAGAATATCCACAACAGGGAATTTTCCAAACTAAGAAGGCAGGCCAGTGGCAGTCCAAAAGAGAAACAAAAGACAAATGTCCACCCAGCTTTGAAAGAAAATACATGCCATTATGACACATACACAACGGGAAACTGAGGTCATCTGGGAAGTTGGAGAAAGTCTCTATGAGGAAGTATTGCTTGAGCTGAGGTCTGAAGGAGGAAAAACAGTTATCCAGCCTGAGAGTGAGATTAGGAGTGGAGAGGATTGCTAAAGTCTTAAGGGAGAGAATATGGTTAGTGGATGAATCAGAAGGAAGTCAGTGTGATTAAAGCAGGGAAATCAAGGAGCATCATGTCGCAAGAGGTGATAAAAGAGGTAGGGGCCAGACCACACAAGGCTGTGTAGAACCAGTGAAGACTGTAATCTTCATTTTAAGAATTACAGAAAGTCTTTCTATTGTTTGAGGTGATTGGGGAAGAGGAGGCTTGGCTAACATGATCAGATTTGCACTTTGGAAAGCTCACTCAGGATCCTTTGTGGACAACTAATTAGAGGCAAAGAAATGGATGCAAGGAGATGACTTAGGAGATTATTCAAGCAAGAGGTAAAGGTAGCTTGGACTGGAGAGGTCATGGTAGAAATGGAGGTGAATGGACAGACTCATTATGCTTTGTAGTGTGAAGAAATTGGCGATAGTTAGGATTGATAGATAAGATATAGGGAATGAGAGAATAAAAAGAGGTCAAGGTCACTCCAGTTTTTGTCATTCATTCTTTTGTTTTCTTTGGCATGATTTTGTACTACCAGGAGGACTATGGTACCATTTGCTGAAATACAGAACAATGATACAGCACAATGCAAGAAGACTGTTATGCCCAAGTTTTTGGGTCCAAGAGACCACCAAGGAGCCAACACCGATGCAATCACACGAGGGTTTATTTAACAAGCTTAAGCTTGGGCCGAAGTATACCGGACACAGCAGAGCTTGGATTTGGACCCTGAGCTTAGTTAAGGCAGGGGTATTTATGGGTTCCTGTTATTAAAGCAGGGTGGGGATTCCTGTTGCTAAAGCAGGGTGGGGGTTTCTGGAACCAAAGCAGGGTGGGGCTTCCTGTTACTAAAGCAGGGGGGTGGTCTCTGGAACCAAAGTAAAGTAGGGGAAAGTTCAGCCCTTGGGCACAGGGGTCTGAGATGGCTGCCAGAGCTAAGATGGCTATACTTATGCTAAGGCTAAACCTAAGGTGGGATGGCCTTAATTTTTCTCGGCCTCCACAAAGTCCAAGGAGAAGGGATCATAAATTTGGCTTTGAAATTGTTGAGATTGAAAATATTCAAGACACAGAAGTAGAGATGCCAAGTAAGAGGCTGAAAATCAAAGGTCTGTGTCAGAGATATAAATTTGAGAATTACTGCATATAGATGGAATTAGAATCTTGAGCATGGATGAGATGGGCTAGGGGCAGAATAAAGAGGAAAAGAGAAAAGGGCCTAGTATTGAGCTTTGAAGAAAGTTTTAGTAATTGTCAAGTGGTCACAAACAATACAAAGGTGGAATAAAATACTTTTAAACATTTATGGAGGGTTTATATTTGTTTTTGTGACAAAATGTTTTCTGGGTCAAAGAGTATTTGGCCTATTTAAAAGCTTTCAATTAATTTCTTTAAAACATAATACCCGGACAAATAAAATTAATCTGTGGTCAATTTTGGCCTCTTGGCCACCATATTATGACTTCTGCTTTAATTAGAGCAGACCTGGGACATAGATAATGTTTGGAAGAATCGTGTGAGTGACAATAATGCACGATTTCTACTCAGATGAGAAAAATATTCTGGGGATGGTGGAAAGCAGGAGAGACAGAGGGGAAGAAGGAGCCCAGAGGCATGTAATTCCAAGAAAGAGAAATAATTCTGAGCCTTTCCTTTTGTGTTAGTGTCCTGAGGAGTTAGAAATATCTCATTGGAAGCTGGAGGACCAAGCGACAAAGGGATTTATACCTATAATATCTGTTTGGATTCCCAAAGGGGCAACGAAGTCTAGGAGAACAAATGGTTTGTAAGAGCGCCATGCAGAGAGGAATAAGATATCTCAACATGGCCTTAAACAGATAGATGGCCAACAATCCACTAATGCTCTGGCACTTGGCAAGAATGTGAGGGAAAGGGCTTCCTCTCCCTTTCATTGTTGGTTATATGATTTGTGGGTATAAATTTAGTGTTACCTCTCAACATAAATAATGTATAAGCTTTACCCAAGAAATTCTGTGTAAAAATTCAACTGACAGTGATAAAATTAGAGTATTGTCCCAGTAGCAAGTATCTAGTCCTTGCTATTCGCTACCATAGAGATTCTGTAGGGTACCTGCCATTCTTTATTACCCCCTTCTGCAGTAACTGGCTAGAATGGACTGTTGCTCACAACTAGGAATTCTGAATAATGTACTAAGAATCACAGAATTTTGAGGCTGATAAGACACTTACAGCTCTTTTTTTCCCAATGTCTTTTCAGCCACAATAGCCCATTCTTTTTATTTTCCCATTTGAAAATTTTTTACTAAAGAATTAAATTATCCTTGATATAATAAAAGACATAAAATTGCTAATTATTCTGAACTAATAGAATTCTAGACTAAGCCAAAAAATTGATAGTGTATTTACTCGCTACTAATATAATATGGATCAAATGTCAGATTTTCATCAATCTTTTTGAAATATTAAAAATAGGGAGTACCCATTACTAATTTTTTGCTTCTAGTTTGAAAGACTCTGCTATACCCTTCTCCTTATTTTAATGATAAATCAAGTACAGCTCAGCAATGTGCTTTCTCTAAGATGACAGAGCTAAGTCAAGGCAGAGCTTGAATGAGAACCTGCCTTTAGGTAATAACATGCTTTATCAGGCACTGAAGAGAGTCATACCACCTCTCTGAGGCATCACCATAAGATTCATCCAAGAATTTATTGAGTGCTTAGTCTGTGCCTAGTACTAATTCAGGCATTGGGGATATACCATTGAATAAGATGCAATTACATCCTGCCTTCATGCTAGTGGGTATATACACAGACAGCAAAAGAGAAAACAGAGGAGAACATAATTTTGGGTGGTGATGAGTGCTATATTTAATAACAATAATAACAGATAAAAGGGTAGCAAGTGTTTGGATACTGGGGGTGTTAATTTTGTGTAGGTGTCAAGGGAGGTTTAAAGGAAGTGGCCTTTGGGCTGAGACATTAAAGCCTTACAAAAGACAGAGCACTCTAAACAGAGAGAAGAGCAAATGCAAAGTTCCCAAGGCTGAAGCAAACTGCATTTACAGAAACAGAAGACAGATAGAGGGGAGACAGTGAAAGATGAAGACAGAGAGAAAGGAGGAGATGGGGCCCCAATAATACACCACCTATTGTGGCAGGAATTTGAGTTATTTTTCTAGATCCAGTGAAAAGATGATAAAGCCTTTTGAGCAAGGGAATATTGTGATCTGATTTACTGAAAGGTATCATTTTGGTTCCTGCTTAGTGAATGGGTGTTAGAAGGGACAAATTCATTTCTCTCCTATGATACTTATAGTAACAAAGAACGAATATATGTTTGGCGGACAATAGCAAGACTCACATTCATGTTATTTTGAGGGGATGCAAACTTATGACTACTAAAATATACATAAAAAATGCCATGCCTTGTAACCACACAATCATTCTGTGATTTGAAATATTTGCTTTTCCAATACAAGGCTTGGCATAGTAACTTGTCCTCATATCCATTTCTACTACACTTATACATATGAATTTAACAACAGTTGAATACTAAGACTGCTCAGCATAGTAGATGGCAATGTCTCAGAAGGAGCTGAAATAATCTGGCAATTAAAGAATATGTGTTTCAGAAGTACTTAACCAAGAAAGCATAATGACTCAAAATGGGCTTGTTAAAGTGGAACATGGTAATCCATTCCTGACAGCTCTTCTTGAGCCAGTAAGAGGGCAAGAGATGTCGTCAGCACCACTCTGGATGATTTGGCCAGATAGGTTCAAGGCTAGATTGCAAGGAAGTACAATTTTAAAGTAATATTCTTTCTCCTATGTTCTTCTAAGTTTTCTGACACTCAAGATCCAGCCAAAACAAAAGCTCAAAAGCAAACTATAAGGCTGGCCAAATAATAGCAGGAAGCTGAGTCCATGTGTTGGCTGGATCTTTCTCCAATAGAGCAGTGGGAGGAATTTCCAGTAAAACAAACTAATAAGAATTCTCTCATGCTTAGAATGTATGTTTTATTCTTTTTCTTTTTAAGATTTTATTTATTTATTTGTCAGAGAGAGAGAGAGAGAGAGAGAACAAGCAGGGGGAGCTGCAGGCAGGGGAAGAAGCAGGTTCCCTGCTAAGCAAGGAGCCCAATGCAGGAATCCATCTCAGGACCAACCTGAACCAAAGGCAGACACCTAACAGACTAAGCCACACAGGTGTCCTAATGTATGTTTTATTCTTATTAGCAATGATGCTAGTTATTTTTGTTGACCACTTACTGAGTGCCAGGCACTGAACCAATGTTCTGCATGATGTCTCAGCTGATTTTTTTCCAACAACCATATCAAGAAGAGATTAGCATTTATTTTGTACATGGAGAAACCAAGGCTCACAGTGGTCAAGTAATTTGTTTTTAGTTCACAAATATTCTAAGCTACAAAAACAAGGATAGAATCTGGCCTCCTCCGTCCTTACAGTGTTAACTATATTAAATTGTAACACCCTTTGTCAGAAGTTATTGCCCCTTTATTAACTTCAGGTAGCATCAAAATGAGATCACCTAACATGACCCAGACTACAAAAGGCAAGGTTTTGAAAATGGGCCTTTTATTAAACTGCCAAAGCCCACACACAGTATTTTTTCAACAGATCGCCTCTGGTTTATCTGGCCAAATGATTTGCATCTTAGAAGGTGTAGAATTGCATATAAACAAGTTCAAAGCTTGAGTGAATCTTTATAACTAATTCCCCTGAAGCAAAGAGTCTTTGTTTTCCTCTTTGCATAACAAAATTCTAGATGTCCTAGATCATCTGAAAATCACATGACTTGATAATATTTGTCCCCAGATGGAGCCAAAGGCCATGGAAGAGTGCACTTGAGGGTTATCGACACAGTACAAAATATGGCTAAGCCTCTTTTGCTCCTGATCCACAAAATGAATACCCATCTTTCTTTTACTTGGAGGTTGAATACGATAATTACGGAGTGGCTGTGAAGGTTTCCAGCATTCTAAGGGAATGTATTGGGCTAAACATGAGGATCCTTATTATATTGGTATTCCCTCCATCCTGCCCTCACACACTAATTTTACTGCCAAGATCTAAACACATACATGGCCCCTATGTCCTAGTACTAAGGATGGATATATTTGCCTAATAAATGAACATTTTCTGAAGTTTGGAAAGCCTTTACATAAGTATCTATCTATAGATCAGAGAAGAGAGTATCAGTAAATCACAAATTAGAATTTGATCTACTACACAGTGTTCTTTAGTTTTGTTTTGTTGTTGTTGTTTTTTTTAAGTAACTGATCTCCTTTGAGTAATTTTAATGCATTAAAAAGGCAGGTAAAGTGCATATCCATTTTATCACATTGTTAGGATGAAGAAAAACCATATCATTATGTGATTGGCCATTAAACAAAATTTAGACACAGACACAATTTTCCCAACTACTATGTTCACTCTTACTAGATGGTATCAAAAACCAACACTTAATAGATACTGGGCATACCTCAGCCCCTTCCCTTGATAACCTGTCCTGTTCCCCCCACCTATCTCCTAGTTGCCCTCACACTGTCTAGCTGATGTTGACTCATTAAGTACATGTTTGTCAGGTACTTACTATGTATTTGACTCTTTTGTAAGAAGTTGGGGTATATCTGATTCAGACAAAAATCTTAGAATTCATAGAACTTAACATTCTAGTGTCCTGGGAATACATTTTGATTGGATTCATTTTATGCTTAATAAATGTAGCTTATGAATTGCAAAAGCAGAATTAGAAACCAGGAAAATTATTTTTAAGCTGATTAAACCTTTAAATAAGAAAGTGCTTGGTTGTATTTTTCTAATAGACCTGCAATAGTTGCTTCCAAAATATCAAATAATAACAGCAAGTCGCAGAGCAATTGATATACTTTATTAAAAACTATGTTTATGTAAGTATAAAAATTCCACCAGGAATTACACACAACAGTTAACACAGGATTGGAAGGAATACAAAGGGTTGATTGTTTCTTCCTTTGCATAGATATTCACTGTTTAAATCTGTTAAATGGAGATGTATTCTTTTCGTAAATTAAAAAAAAAAAATCAATCCATATTTATTTAGGGGCTGATGTGACCTGCTTTTCAAATCATCAGTTGAGAGACTGAACTAGATTAGCAATTCTCAGTCTTTCCTCCACTCATGGCACTTGACATTTCCTGTGTGACACATTCCCAAAGGCATAACCAGGCCTATGTGTAATTTCTCTTCCACTAAGAATAGTGTGTCAGAAGCTAGATGTTGTAGTGAAGCAAGATTTGCCACCCCAAAATGTGTCTCTTTGGCATGTGGATTATTTCAGGCTGATAACTTTTAAGAAATTGAAAGATTAGGAAGAACCTTTGACCTTCCTTCTAACGGTCTAAAAGAATTTAGATAGAGGACCTGATCCAGAGAGGGAGTTATCATCATAGATAACTGCAGTATAATACAAACTAGGTGTGGTAGACAGAGAAGAATCTAGTAAAGTCTGTTAAAATTCCTGTGTTTCACTGCTTCTGTATGGCCCAGGAAACATTTGTTAAGCAAACATATACTCGTTTTCATCTTCCTGTGAAATATCTTTCTTCCCTTTGAAGTTCCAGACTTTAGCTCCTTTAGGTCCAGACAACATACAAACCTCAATTGCCTGACTTCCCAGGGCCTCATATTCTTATGGAGCCCCCATACCTATGTAATCAAATTTTATTTTTTCCTGTTAATCTGTCTGATGTCAATATAATGGTTAGATCAGCCAAAAGAATCTTAAAGGGTGGAGGAAATTTTTTGCTCCCCAACAATATCAAGGAGAGTAATATTATGGGGATAATCTTAAATTACTCTGATTCATAGAAATAGCTATAGCTAGAGACAGAGATAGAAATATGCATAGATATACAGTTACAGTGGAAGAAAGTTGGTGATTTGCTAGCATTGGTAACAAATTACCCGTGACATAATTATAAAACACTATATGTCTAAAAACTAGAGGTTAAAAAAAATATACAAAAAACAAATAAAACTGGTCTTAGACCTTGCTACTCAAAATGTGCTCCACAGACCAGCAGCATTGGCCTTACCTGGGAGCCTCTAGATTTGCAGAATCCCAGGCCCCACCCCAGACCTGCTGAGTCAAAATCTGCATTTTAACAAGATCTCCAGATATTTCATAAGCACATTAGTGTTGAGAAATATTGGCCTAGGTAAATCTTGAATTCCTTCCAAATCAGAGATTTGGGAAACCTAGGTAAAAATGAAAGGACTGGGTATGACATCAGCACTGGCAATGACATCTAGCCTTGTATCTCGGCTGCCATGCCTCCTGAATTCCAGAGGACCTTTCAATGACCTTTTATCCTTCAAGCATAGCCATGCTACTGAAGGAGACAAACTATTTTCTAAAGAAGAGTTGCTACTCAACACTATGTTGCTGACAGATTGTTTCCACACAAAACTGCAATTCATAACTCAGGCATCTGCTCTGACTTTCCAGATTCCAAGCATTAGTAGCGACAGTTTCGAGTTTCTGATTTCATCTTCATACCCATCCTCATCCCCATGACTGTTGGCACATACCTGAAGATCTATTGGGAAATGAAACCATAAAAACAAAATGGTACTATAATTTGAAAGACAAGAGTGCTTTGAAACTTTTCATTATGCTGTCAAAAAAGAAAAACAGTGTTTATAAGTATTCAATACTTTATGGTGGTTTTCTAATACATTACTTCATGTCTTCACTGTGATACCAAGTATCAGTTTTGGAGCAATGCATTATGTATGCATGTATGTCATACTAATGATTTTCATCTTGTAGTTCAGAACCCATCTGAAAATGACTTTCTCTGCTACATGTTCTTTGATGAGCAAACAATGGGAAGGACTTTTTCTTTGTCAGCATATTAGGTCATTAATTCAAGAAGTCTACTAAAAAAGTAACTAACCTCAAGATACACCAAATCTCACTTTCCTGGTGTCCCTTTGCTTTTCTCTGTTTTTCTCCAAAGGAAAATTTTCAAGATGCCTTTCAAAATGTTACCAGTCCAAGCCTAAATTCATAAACCTGATTCTTCTATTTTGCTTTGGCTATTGTCTTCTCTGGTCCTTCAGGGTTTTGTATTTTTTTTTTTTTTGAGAGCCATGCATCTCAGTTTCCTGTTGATAATCAGAGGGGAAAAACGTCATCTAAATAATAGTTATAAGTGGCCCAAGAGCCATTTCTCATTAGGTGATGACAGGCCTTGCCATACTCAATACTTGCCCATAAAAAAATAAAATGCAAAAAGGGAATTTATTTTTGAAATGTTTGGAAGTATAATGGCACAGAGAAATGGAAAATGGAACAATTCAGGTCACAACTGACCCTAATAAGACTTAAACAAACAATGGAGACAGAGATGAATTGCCTGAGCCATGAAGCAATATTCTGTTTTATCTTTTGTTGAGTGTCTATTTCTCAAAACAAAACAAAACAAAACAAAACAACTAAAAACAAAACCCTGATGATAAAGTGTATTATTTTAAGCACAATTATCTGAAGTGACCACTTTACATTGGGATGGGGGCTAACCTTTTTGAAGAGTTGTGTCCATTTACTGCTGAAGGATTTTCTATTAGGGTAAAGGCAGCCATCAGCTGGAACAGACCCAAGCAATGACTGTCTAATGGACACACTTGCACTGATCCCTGCTGTTTATTAACAAAAGCATTATCAAGCCCTTTCTGTGCACATTAGGAGCTATAGAAGACACACAGAACATCAAAAACAGGATCTCTACACATGAGATACTTTCCATCAAACTCTAATTGGAGTCCTTGTGAATATTGGGCTGTGAGAACCACTGAGATTGGCTGTTGGATGAAGCGTGCTTGGACAAATATGGCCAGCCTAACCTGCAGGGGACCATCTGCGAGACGAGATTTCAAGAGTGCCAAGAAAGTTGCACTGTCCAAAAGAATATACCCTGCAGCCACTATCAGATGCCTAAAACACCACCAACCCACTATCCTATCAAGTTTCTATGGGTTTGTATGACCTGTTACGATGACAGTTCCTGGGGAAAACTATCAACTAAGAGAAAGGGACTCTGCCTTTGAGGAATAGTTATTCATGTGACTCTGGTTTGTACTGAGCAAGTGCAGACAAGAGTAGAGAATCAGAGGGAATGCCAGGGAAACCATGCTGCCAACTCCTCCTACTTTTCTTTCTACATGTGCAATCAACTCAAGTAGTCAGTGTGAATGTTTGATGAAACAAAGAGCAATGGGCCATTCTTGTATATAGTTGTAATGGGAGTAGCCATTCTGTTCTTGCAGTTATGTTATGGATCAATCCCTCAAAGACCATTTGTGCTTCTCATCTGCCATAGACCGCCTTCTCCATCTTCTGCCTACAGACCCTTCCCTGGCCTTTCTTCACTTTCGTGCTTAGTTCAAAACACACCCACTATACCAGGCCTTCCTGGCAGAATGAACTCCCCCTCCCTCTGTGCTTCCCTTTGTACTTGCTCATCTTTCCAAAGGGTAGAGCACAGGGTTTCCAGCTGTGGGCCTGGGTTTGTCTGAGTCACCTGCCAGATGGGGCAAGACCTTGTTCTACTCCACTGGTTTTCCATGTAGCCCCTAGGGGACCAACACCATTCACATCACTTTGGGAACTTGCTAGAAATGCAAACTCTCAGGTTTCTTCTACCCCAGATTTACAGAATCAGAGGCCCTGGGGGAGGGGCTTAGTACTCTGTGTCTTAACAAGCCCTCCAGGGAGTTCTGCTGCACAGGGAGGTTGGGCAACCACTGTTCTACTCTCGTTGACTCCTGCCTTCCTGTCAGTATCTTCGTGGCTGCCATGAACTGTTTTACTGGCTCTGTTTAAATACAGCCAACACATAGGCATGACTAAGATGGAACCAAACTTCACTGCTAGGTTTACTTCTGTTTATTAAAGCTGAAATGTGTTAACCTTACTTACTGGACTGGTTGTCAGAAAGGAAGAAGATTCTGTCGGGTTACATCAACCAGAATAAATTGCCAGCTGACAATCTTTGCATGGGGTAGTCACAAATACTATAAATCATTGACTGGAATTCGGTGACAGCTTTCCTGCCCCACCTCCCTGCAGACAGCAACTTGTTAGTGAGTCATGGGGATGCTAACAATATATTTACTGCAGCTTCTAAGAAATCTGACGATTCTGTGAGTTATTTTTCTTTTTGCATGCGAAACATCATAAAAAAGACTTGCAGTGTTTCATTTCTTTTTCTATTACCCTCTCTTGCTGTTTTTATAATGCTCTCTCTAAAAAATATAGATATATAATAACAAGAAAATTTGTTTCCCAAATAGAATGGATCACACATCGGGTTATATCTCCATGTGTGTTTTTCTCCCCAGCCATATTTGTACACATGGGAAATAATCCTGTCTATAATGTCATCTTTAAAGGGTTGCCTCAAGGAATCTCAGTGTTGTTGGCAAAATTGAATTTTGCTGCCCGGGATCACATTATTGCTTTTCTAATTTGACTATGGTTCATCCAGAACTAGAAAACTTGGTCAATCAGCCTATTGATTCCTTGCCCAAAAAACTTTTCCACTTGTGCCTCAAGCTGAGCTTGCACCTCATATTTTAGCTTGCTATCCAGAGGACACAAGGTCCAGGATTTTAATCCTTCTGAAATGGTGGTTTTGCTGTTTTTTTTTTTTGTTCTTTCCAAGTGTCAGTGCTATTGGACAATGGTGCAGGCCAAGGAGGCAGAGATGAAAAGGGGGTTGGATCTAAACTTGGGGAAGAATCTGATTTGGATATGAGACACATGCTGGGACCCTAACTCCCACCACTTCTAAAGGAGGTGTGTAGCAAGTAGGCAAGTACATTGCCATAGTAGTCCCAGAAGACCTGAATTTTTAGTGTTAGCTATGCCACTAATTGCCTGTGTGACCCGGAACAAGCCACCATGCCTTTCTGATCTTCAGTCTTCTCTACTAGGCAATGAGCCCTCTGGGACCACTATGGCAGTGAACTTTCCCATTTGCTACACACTCCTTCTAGAAGTGGTGGGAGTCAGGGGTTCCAGCATGTGTCTTATATCCAAGTGAAATACCACCCCAAGTTTGTTTTTAAAAAAATATTTTATTTATTCATTTGAGAGAGACAGAGATAGTGAGAGGGAGCATAAGTGGGAAGGAGGGGTGAAGAAGATTTCCCACTGAGCAGGGAGCCCAAGACAGGGCTCATTCCCAGGACCCTGGGATCATGACCTGAACTGAAGGCAGAGGCTTAACCAACTGAGCCACCTAGGTTCTCCTTCCTCCACAAGTTTAGATCCAACCTCCTTCTCATCTCTGCCTCCTGGGCTTGGCTGATATAACTTTCAGGATTTCCATCTAAGCCAAAATAATACTTTTTGGAATCTAACTCTATGTGTATATATGAAAATGGTTGATAAAACCATGTTCTGTTTTATCAATAGCTCCTTTCCTGACCAAGAAAGATCAAGAGTAAGAAAGGAAACCACCTTTCATTTTCCTAGGAAATGTCTTAGCGTCCTTTAGGGAACAAGAACACTTCTCTCCTACAAATGCTTCGGCTAATCCCTGCATGGCCTGTTTTCTGATATCTTTGACTTTACTTTCTGTATAACTCCTGACAGACATTCCCACTGATGATCTTTCTCTTCATTTAATATTCCCAAATTGGATTATTCCCTTGGAGGGGGCCTAAGTTGATGTTTACTATGTAACATCTGACATTTTCAGTGATGTCCTGTCTCCTTTGTGATCTGCTCTCAGTGACTATGATTGTCAATCACTACAGTAGAAAATTTCCTCTTGAGGAGTGACCACTCAGAAAATCAACACTTGGGATAACCAAACACTCATGCTTTGGGCAACAACTCATGTTCACAGTGGTTTTCATATTGGCTTCCTTCCTCAGGTCCCTCTGATGGCTCAGGAACCACCTCTGAGGTGCCAAATGATGATAACTCCAGGGCACTCAGACAGACCAACTCCATTGCTTCCTAGCTCCAATGTTATCAGTTGTTATCCTGGAGTACTACGTAATATTTCATCTGGAAAAAAAAAGTTTTACTGCTTTCAAACTTTTAATGAAAAAGATAGAAAACCATCACCTCGCCGAACCTCTCTAGATCTGCCCATATTGTCAGACTCCTCTTTTCAAAAGATTTTTGTCTACTTTCCTCAGCTCATTCACCCCCTTTACAGAAATAATGGCATATGCCAGAGTTTGGACAGGTGTCAAATATGTGTTAGGTGTGGGGAAACTTAAGATACAATGAACAATCCTTGTCTTAGTCTGGGATCTGCCTGTAAAAGCAGAGCTGGAGAGAAAGATTTTCATTTGGGACTGTGAGCCCAGGGAGCAGAATAGCAGGAGGTGGTTTGTAAAAAGGGATGGGAGGAATCCAACAAGAGGATACAACAGCACATTGGCCGTCCACTCCCAATGCTCCAGCAGGAATCCGAAGTACAGGGAGTTAATGTCCCTCCCTACTCCCAGCAGGCATTAAGTAAAGATGGCAGCAGTTAATGCATAAATAGACTCTTGCACCCTCACCCACGAGATGGGGGTGAGCCATGGGGCTCACTCTTCCTCATTGACTCCCACTTTCGCAGGAGGATTAAGCTCTAGTTGCCCACAGGAGGAACTGCTTTGGTGGTGTACCTTTCATCTCCTCTCTTCCCCTGTCTCACTTCCCCACTCCTCTACCAATGTTTTCTGCAAATCTCTTCCCAAGTATAGACTACTTACACTTGAATCCTTGTCTCAGGGTCTCTTTGTAAGGAAACCCAATCTAAGATATGGATATCTAGTAAAATGTCCAAAACCTGGGTTTGGAATATGAGAGAGAGAAATTGGGGAAGAAACAGATTCAAAACCAAAGAGCACTTTTGTTTTCATACCACACAGTATCTAACATAATTCTCCAAGTACTATGGATAATTCTTGGATAAACGGATGCATGACTTCAGATACCTCATGGTTAAACTAGTACTAATCCCCATTACCAGTAGCATGATTGCTCCCAAAATAGCCCACTGCCTTCTCTCAGAGTTTTACTAATCTAACACTACTGGCAATTAGTTTTACTAATTAGGTTAGTAATTAGTTTTACTAATTAGATTAGTAATTAGTTTTACTAATCTATCACTAATGGTGGGACATCTCAGATACCTTCCACGTTGGAGAGAACTCTTGGTTTCTTAGGTATTTCCACCTTTAGTTGAGAATTTCTTTGTTCCAGGCTTGGTTCTACTTTTGAACCAAGCCCCGTACTTATGGGCGCTTGGAGAATGTCTCCGTGGAAAAGAGGTGATTCTTAGGGCAAGAAACAAAGCTGTGGAGTCAGTCAGTGCTCTGCAGAACTCTCTTATCCCTGCAAACATCAGAGGGTTCAAATGACATTTTAAATATCAGTAATATTTGTTAAATGTTTTTTAAAACCGTGATGATAGAACAGCATGGGTATTTAGAAGTATTTATCAAACATTAACCCATCATTGAGGACCACCGAAGCACTACTTCACTTTCTGTGCATTTGAAATGAAGGTTCCGCTCTTGGAAATAGAGTGGATGGTCCTAAATATTTGTCCGAAGGACTTTCTAGGACTTATGTAAGTTCCATATAATGTATCATGGACTGGGAAAGTTTTAGTTAGCCCTGGAGTGTGTGAGTGTGTGTAGTGGAGACTCAGACTTACCTGTTTGGCTCTTGTCCTAGGGCAATAACAAACAAATGGCCTAAAGAAAGAGAACTATTGGAAAGCCTGCTAATCTTCTCTAACTCAAGCTTGCCATAGTGTTGCTGAGATTGAGAATTTTTAGTTTGATTATAAGAACTCAAAACTTGGGTTTTTCTTGGGGAGACTTTCCTTAATTAAACAGATAAGGAGCAAATGGTAGGTGGAAAAGGATTACTTTTACTTAATGAACAACTGAAATCTGTCAGGACTGGTGGTTTCCTTCTTTAAATCATGTTCTCTGGGGCCCATGTAAACAGATCACAATCACCTGGCTCCTGCCCCAGCATGAACCACCTTTATGCTACTGAAAGATGAATTTCAGAAAGCACGAGAAAGACCAGATCAATGACTCATTATATATTGAGCAGATCACAGTATGTGGGGGTGGGTGCTGTGTACAGACAAAAGCAAAATCCCAGTGCACTGGGATCAGCATCTCCCTTTAACATCTTGTTTACAGCTAAACATAAACAGACCCCCTGTGCCTACAAGCGAGGAGGACTAACCACATTTGTGCTGTTCTGTGTTGCTTTGCAGTGAAGCTTTTGAGAAGGGTAGCCTGGAGTAGTTCTGAATAATGAAGATTGTTTTTTTCCTCCTCTCACATACCAGAGGGTTTTCCTATAGCCTTGAATATCAGCTTTGAATCCCTGAAAGCCCTCACCACAGAATACAACTTTTTTTTTTTTTTCAAAGAGCATGGTATCAGGAAATTCTTTTTCTGAGATGAATAACAGTTTTAAAGTGATTGCAGAGTTCCTGAAGTTAGTAGGACTTCGGAGAATACAGGACAACTTGAACTTAGGGTGCTTAAGACCCTTGTAAAAGTTTTATAGTTCTTTCATGCTTTAGCTTTTGTGTTACGAAAATGCAGAAAGACCTTGAGGGAGAGAAGAGGAAGCAAAATGTTATCAGAAGGGAAAAAAAATCTTGTGAATGCTACCTGGAGGGGAGAATGTGAAACTGGATCTTAATTTCCTTTTTGTTTTTTAGAAGAATGTCACTGCCTGTGAAATATGAGGCCTGTGAAGGACAAAATGTTCCAAAGTCACTCCTATAACAGCCCCCAAATTCCACATATGGGTTTTTGGGTTGTTTTTTCTTTTCCCCCTATGTGACTGGACAAATTGAAACTGACTGTAAGGGGTCTAGAGTCCTATTTTCTCTATTCACACATCTCATTCTTCCAGTTCCCCATCACCTCTCATTTATTATTCACTCAATAAATATTTTTGTAATACCTACTATGGTCCAGGTACATCCTGATGTTGTCAAGATACAGAGCTAGAGATAATGATGAGCAAAGCACATCTTCTTTCCTCTCTTGGAGTTTACTATCTAGTGTGCCCAGACAGTATAATCACAACTGCCAAGGAGAATAAAAAAGGTCAGGAGAGCACAGGAAGGTCTATCTGCCCTGGGACTCAGGAAACAGGCCCAAATAAGGCAATAATGATTGAGCTGAAAACAAAAGTCCTCTGGGACAGGAAGGGAGGTGGATGCTCTTGGCACAGAAAGGCCAGAATGGAAAGCTGGAGGTAGGACTGGGAGACTTCACTGGGAGAATACTCCATATGCATGCCTGTGCAGTTCAGAGAGCTGCCTCTTTTGGTCTCTTCTAGATTTGGGTCCTCAAGTTACAGAAAATGGGCAACAGTTAAGGGGTTTGAAACAGAGATTTGACAAGATTTGAGGGGTGTTTCTGAAAAACTACTTTGGCTAGAGGGTGGGTAAGAAGTTGGGAGGCAGCTAGAGGAGTGAAGGTGGGGGGGTGGCGCAATACAAAGGCTGTGGCTGTAGTATCCATAAGGAGGTAGTGGTGATTTGAATCAGGGTGGTGGTGGAAGATAGAGAATTGGGAGAGTTTCTCAAACTATTTAGGCCCCTGCTTGAAGGCTGGATTGGAGAGGGAGGCGCACAGTCCCACCTGGTGTAAGCGACTGGATTTGGGGGCCATTAAACAAGAGGCGGAGCATAAGAGGAAGACCAGGGGTTTTGGGCGCAGGGGCCGTGCGTGTAAGTAGGTAGGAGAGAGGGAGGTGTGCATGGTAACATAAGGAATGAACAGAAGGTAATCACCTTGTAGCACCTACACTTCCAATCTTTTCAACCAAAGCAGCGACTCAAATTTTTGACTGGGACGCACAGTAAGACATACGTTTTACATAGCCTCTGGTACACAGACAGGCTAGATTAGAAATTCACAAAACAGTGCTTCTCTGTTTTGTGTGTAATGCAGGGGTATTTCCCATATTAGTCCTTAAAACAAAAACAAAACCAGCCATCATGGGCTGGGAGGCAGTGATGACTGCCATGACGGCCGCCATGACGGCAGCGGGTACCATTGTGGCGTCGTCTGCCATGTCCTTTTGTGACGTTGGGTCCTGGTGCAGCTATTAGGACGTTGCAAGTGGTTCCCAGAACAGACCAAGCTGCCGTTTCAGCCTGGAGGGCGGGCAGGCGGCTGCGGCGGCCCAACCCTCCCGCGGCGGCCCTTGGCTCCCCAGGCAGGCATGGCGGCCTCCACTGCCTCGCACCGGCCGATCAAGGGGATACTGAAGAACAAAAGCTCCACTGGTTCCTCAGTGGCTGCCTCTGCCCAGCAGTCGGGAGGGACAATACAGGAGGTCCAGAGAAAAAAGTCCCAGAAATGGGACGAATCCAACATCCTGGCAACACACCGGCCTGCTTATAGAGACTATGACTTCATGAAGATCAACGAGCCCAGCAGCCCCTACTTCAGCCCGCAAGACGATGGAGAAGATCCACTGAATGATTCTGAAGCAAAGGAAGCCATGACCCCAGACAACTTAGCCAAGAAATTCGCCGCCAGTGGTACCTCGGAATTGAACTGCCAGTTGGGAGAGCCGGAGAGTGACGGAGCACACAGCAGCAAGATCCTTTTCGACAAGCAAGAAAAGCAGCGGCAGTTCGAAATGAAAAGGAAACTACACTACAACGAAGGCCTGAACCTCAAGCTGGCTAGACAACTCATCTCCAAAGACCTCCAACATGAGAAAGACAAGGATGACAACGAAGAAACTCTACATGGTGACAATAACGAAGACAACACTGCTGCGGAAGAATCCAGTGAAGTTCCTACAAATGACGAACTGCAATCCCAGGCATTCTGCACCTAGACAACATTTGCTCTGCCCTGCTATCGCTTGCCTTTCCCCATACGAACTGCTAAGAACTACCGAACTGCTCCGAACTGCTCTGAACTGCACTGCTCTGAACTGCTCCGAGCTCTCCGAACTGCTGTTCCAACACTGCTGCTTGCTCTGTCGAGGCCAGGCTTCAAGTACTGAAAATACCTATCGATTAAAAACTGTACCTCCATAATTCAATGGTGAACTTAGAAAATAATACACTAACGGCAAAACGGTTGCTTGGTGTTTTTGTGTGTGGTTCTTTGAAGCAAATACTGGTAGCAATTAAAAAATGCGTAGCCTTTAAAGAACTGTTGGTTACTGTATATGTCATATAGCTTTTTAAATGGCAAAGGGGACTAATTTATATTCACTTATAGATGTACTGGCTTGTTTTTTTGTTTGTTTTCATCCACTGGCTTTTATTAAAAAAAGGTTCTAGTTACAAAATCAAAGTGCAGTACATATAGATTGATTACATAGTCTGATGAATATTCAGGCTGAAAAACATTTGTCTTTAGGGTGATTTGCCTGTTTATTTGGGGAGCAGGAGGTATGTTAAGAGTGATTGTTGCGTTCCTGACCTTAGTACCTTTATTTTCTCTTAATTTTCTTTCAGTACTTAAAAGGAAACTCTCCTTTTTCTTAGCAAAAAGAGTTCTTTTTCGTGAATTACTGGGTTCAAATTGTGCCAGTGCCTATTCAGACTATATCTTGTACACCAAGGTGGGCAGATTACATATCAGTATTTTTAAAAAATCTGTTATCTCAGTACTCCCTTCTCATAAGGGTATTAGCCTCAACCCGTTGTTTCCTCAATCCTCCCAGCAGTTACACACAACCCTTTATGGAGTATCGTGGATTCTCAAGACATTGGGGACCCTTCCTTCTCTCAAATATTCTATCATTTGTTGAAACAGTGTTATTTCTACTTGATCACTATGGTCTATTCACTCTTCTGAGGTGTAGAGAAATAGGAAATGGAATTCAAGTGCCAAGTTTTTACACCTTTTTGGTTTATAGCTTGTTAAGTAACTTGCTATTATTAGTTTATTGTTTGACCTAGTTATCTTTGAGAAAAAAATTGAGCTTTTCTTTTATAACAGATGCCTTTGAATCCAATGACATGATTATAGCTCCTGGACAGAAGTAAGCCCAAAGGTTTTTTGTGTGTGTATTTCCTTTTTTTTTTTAAACTTAAAACTTCATTAAGATAATTGTAGGTTCACATGCAATTATGAGAAGTGATACAGAGAGATCCTAAGTTCTCTTTATCCATCTTCCCTCAATGGTAACTCTTTTAGGGTTCCCAGACCCAATTCCAATGTGGGAGGAGCGACTCCCCCCTTCAAAGCAAGCAATTCTTGCACTACCTGAAGATAGCATCCAATCCCACAGGTTAACGGCAGCTTTCAGTCCCACTCCCATTTCAGACACCACTCACTACCCTAGGTTGTCAACTTTGCTTCTGACCAACCAGCCAATGATTGCTGGTTCCAAGGTTGAAGAATTTTGATTAATTTGCTGGAGCAACTCACAGAACTCAGGGAAATGGTTACATGTGGCAGTTTATTAAAGCATATGATTTGATAGGCAGATGAAGAGATACACAGGGGGAGGTCCTGAACAAAGGAGCTTCTGTTGTCATGGAGCTGGGATCCCGGAGCAGTGGCACATGGAAGCATTCTGGTTCCCAAGCACGAAAGCTCTCAAAAAGAGGACCACAAAACCCTGTCCTCTTGGAGTTTTATGGGAGCTTTATGACATAATCAGGATTGACTAAGTCATTGGCTACTGGCTAATTCAAACTTCAGCCTGTCCCTTACCCCAGGGTCAGGGGGTGGGGCTGAAAGTTTTAAGCCTATAGTGACAAGGGTTTGTTCGCCTGGCAACCAGCCCTTGCCCTTGGGTGGGGTCCCAACATCATTTTCATTAACAGCAAGACACCCATTTCACTTTTATGGCTCTGAAGCATTTTCAGGGAACTGGGGATGAAGTCCAGATATATCTGAGAAATATAATTTGGGCCATTTGGATGAGCACATATATTATTTCTTATAAATCATTATATCCCAGTAACATGTTGCAAAACTATAGCACAGCACCACAACGTGAACATTGACGTTAATACGATCAAGATACAGAACATTCCCTCACCACAAGGATCCCTCATGGTGCCCTTTTGTAGCCACATCTGTTCTCCATCTCTAGAATTTTGTCATTTCAAGAATGTTCTGTCAATGAAATCATATAGTATATAACCTTTCAGGATGTACCACACTTTGTTTATCCAGCCATCCTTTGAAGGACATCTGGACTGGTTCCAGGTTTTGGTATTACAAAAGAAGCTGCTACAAACATTTGTGCACAGGTTTTTGTGTGAACATAAGTTTTCACTTTTCTGGGATCAATGCCCGGGAGTGCACTTGCCGGCTCGTGTGGTGGTGGCAGTTTCTTAAAAAACTGCCAAACTGTTTTCCAGAGTGGCTGTGCCATTCTACCTTCCCACCAGTATATATGAGCATTCCAGTTTCTCTGCATCCTTACCAACATTTGGTATTGTCACTATTTTTAAGTCATTCTTATAAAAGTGTCCCAGTGTCCTTATTTGCATTTCACGAATGGCCAACGATGTTGCACATCTTTTCTTGGGCTTATTCGCCATCTGCGGATCCTCTTCCATAAAATGTCATTTGCCCAGTTTCTAGTTTGATTATCTGCTTTTACTGTTGAGTTTTGAGAGTTCTTTGATTTGCAAATATTTTCTTATAACCTGTACTGTATTATCCTCTTACAGAAACTTATGCTCTGCAAAAGCTTTTAGATTTTATTTATTTGAGAGAGAGCACAAGCAGGGGGAGCACCAGGCAGAAAGAGAGAGAGAGAAGCAGACTCCCTGCTATGCAGAGAGCCCAATGTGGAATCGGATCCCAGGACTCTGGAATCATGACTTGAGCTAAAAGCAGATGCTTAACTGACTGAGTCACCCAGGCACCCCAAAAATTTTTAGTTTTGATGTGATTTGACTTACCAGTTTTTCCTTTTATGCATGGTTCTTTTGGTACCCTAGTCAAATGAAATCCAGAAATATTTTTTTTCCACATTGTAATTTCCTAATTAAGTGACATAGTATTGGGCTGTATAAAAAGTGGACTTTTCTTTTTTTTAACTGTTGCTTTTTAAAAAGATTTTATTTATTTGAGAAGGAGTGAGAGCAAGAGATGTCACAGAGGGGGAAGCAGATTCCCACTGAGGAGGGAGCCGAGGCAGGCTTGATCCCAGGACCCTGAGATCATGACCTGAGCTGAAAATAGATGCTGAACTGACTGAGCCACCTAGGTGCCAATAAAAAATGGACTTTTATTATTTAAATTTAGTTTCCTTTGGTGAAAGGAATCTGAGAATGTTCAGTTCCAGTTTAAACCCTTCATCAGTATCATCTCCTCTAGTAACTTCTGATGTGAGCCTTTGTTTACTCATTTTTCAGTCTGAGATTCAGCAAGGCTGGTTATTTAAAACCTGTGACACATAATGGTATAAATGGTTTGTTAAATAAGAGTAACTTCCCCTTGAAGGTTAAAGCAATTACATGTCCCCCTAGACTTTGAAATTGTTTGCATTTTTCCCTCTACATTAGTACACTAAATAACATGTAATAAGGCACAATAATATAAAAGAATGGTAGTCAAGAGCCACTAAATTGGTCCCTTTAAAATGCAACCTGTAATTTGAAAAACACTGAACTCAAAGGATCTTAATATTTTCAGTTAAAGGATTCTGTTCTTCTTCATGTGCAAATATACCCTGGGAATAATATCATAGGTGCTTATCAACCTTTCACACCTTAGAATAAATGAAGAATGTGGTATAGAGTATTGATTGGGAAGGGAGTGGGTCAAAATTGGGGGTCATTATAAAATGAAAGGAAAGAAAAAGGTAGCCAGAGCGAGAAATTGGGAAGGGAGGGGAGAAAAAAAAATAAAAAAATAAAAAGAATGGAGTCTTGAATTCACTAGCTCTAAAAGTTATGACTGGCTCTCGCTGAGTCATTAACTCTCTGAACTTTCATAAAAAGGACACAAAAATCTTACTGAAGGAATGATGAGGAAAAGGATAGTTCTTTTTTCCACCCAATCAAATAATTATATCAATACTACTACCAGTACTAAGGCTAATAATTACCATTTCCTGAGTACATGTGATGTGTCCAACACCATACTAGGGTTTCAAAAACATTGTCCCTTTCAATTACACCAAGAGTCCTTTGAAATAGTATTTTTTCCCCCATTTTAGAGGTGAGGAAATTGAAAATAAAGAAACTTATGCAACTTGTCTAAATCCACAGCTGCTAAATGATGGAATTCAGATTCAAACCCAGGTCTGTCTGGCTTCCTCAAGCAGATTCTTCACCCCTTCCCCACCATGCAACATTGGCTCTATTCAGGTCCTTGATGGGGTCTGAGGATTCTTCCTGCATGCCGCCTAAGCACACATGTCTACCCCACCATACTTCTCTGTACAGCTAGAAAGTGGGAGTGGTCTCAGGAGAATGTTCTCGAATCTAGGAGCTGCCCTCTCCCCCACACATATACTGCCCTGAGCCCCGGGTCCTTTTGCTACTCCCTCTCACCCTCTGCTCTGAGTCCCTGCTCAGCAAAGAACCTGAGACAGTCACTCAAACAAAGATGAACGGAGTATATGTCACTTTCAACCAGTGGAAAAACATTTAGCAAGCATGGCCATGCTTGTCAGGAGCAGTAGCCATGCTTGGGAGAGAAAAAGGCAAATGAAACACAGCCTCTGCCCTTAAGGAGGTCTGAGTCAATTTGGGGAGACTCGTAAGATTCTGAAAGGATCATTTATGAAGCCTTCCAGGAGATAGGAGGCCTGTATTAAGAGAGGGACAAGAGTCCTTGTTTAGGTGATGTTAACGACTTGAAAAGCAGTAAGTATTTTCAAGATGCCTGCAAGGTGAGCACCAGCCTTCAGAAGAGGTGTTCTTTCCTGAGTTCCTTCTATCTGGACGTGAGGACAGAGGAAACCCAGCCCTCAGGATCTGTTCGGTTCAAGAGAAGAGGAGGCCCAGCTCACATGTGTTCAGGGTTAGGGAAAGAGCACAGAAGGGATTAGGGGAAAGCCAGAGAAGGATTCACAAGTGGGGAGGTAAACAGAGAGACATGGACATTGGAGGGGATGACAAACGGTGGCGTATTGAGAGCAGGGTGTCCACTCAGAGAATTCTTTACCATAAGATGATGATGAGAGTTTTGTTTTTCTCTTATTTGAATGAGGCATTGTAGATGCTTTGTCTCTAAAGCTAAGCAATTACATAAAATATGGACTATAAACCATGCTTCCTTTTGTTGGATGATGTTTTATGGAGCTATATTGTTCTGCTTCGGAACACTGGGTCCCATCGTGGAAACCCTAGGTCAGGGTAGGTACTGGTTTGAGAGAAGTGTATCCTCCATGCCCAGCCTGATGGAGAGATAGCATGGAGAAGGCCAGGAGAGCGGCCAGAAAGGAGTCAAGTCAGGCTGGAGCAGAGCAGAAAGGAAGGAGAGAGGGAGAGAGGCAAGAAAAAAAGATGAAAGACCCAAGTTTTGTAGGGAAAGAAACAAGAGCATTCAAGATCATACCCTCTTGGATTTTTCTAATGTGTTCGCAATTATGTGTCACTTTCTTGAATTATTGAGCCAATTCCTCTCTGTTTTATAAATGGTTTGTGAGTCCTGTGACTCCTGTGCTACCCCCGTGACAAATCAGATCTTTGGTGGGGGCACCTTAGCTAGAGACTGGTGAGTGGGGACAGAAGTGAGGAGGACAGAAGAGCAAATGCAGACAAAATGAGGTGGCTGGGAAAGAACGTTTGGGAGTAAGACAGTGAGATGATGTGTGTAGGGCCACACCACTCAGAAGCCAATACTGATGTTTGCCATTGAACACCACCCCCATCCACCACTTCCCACTCACGTTCTCTGTTTTTTTTTTTCCTTTTAAGCTTTTATTTATTTGAGAGAGAGAGTGTGCAAGCACAAGCACAAGCAGGAGGAAAGGCAGAGGGAGAAGCAGGCTCCCCACTGAGCAGGGAGCCCAACACGGGGCTCCATCCCATGACCCTGAGGTCGTGACCTGAGCCAAAGGCAGACGCTTAACCGGCTGAGCCACCCAGCCACCCCTGTTCTCTGGCCCCACCCCCATCCCGCCCCCACCCCAGTCTCAGGGGGTGGCCGCATCTCCCCCCTCCACGTTGGTGACTGTTCACATTTTCATTTACCCAACACAATACCACACTTGGATCAACAGGATCATTAGGGAAAAAAATGTGGGCAAGGAGAGAGATGAAGGATAAAGCCTCCAAAACCCAGATTTGTAGGAGAAGACAACCCAATTTTTTTTTTTTTTTTATGAGACCCTTGATCAAATTAGTGCTCCATTTCAACATGGGGAAATTCAGTCCATAAGCAATGGACATGGCATTCAATACACATTGCAGGTGGGGGTGGAAAAGGCTGAGCTCTCTGCCAGTGTCCACACCAGTTGGGCTATAGCAACTGAAGCTGCACGTGCAGAGGCTTTTGGAGGACTGAAGGATACAGTCTGGGAAAAGTCTGGGGAAAGCTGAAAATTGCATGTGCGTGTGCGTGTGTATGTGTTTGTGTGGGCAGGGGGGAAAGTTGCTTGAGGCATTCTTCCTCACCAGTATAAACACAGTTCTCTAATACAAGGTTATACATTATTAGCTCCTAAAAAATACAAAGAATTGTTTTTATCACTGTGTAGGCAGAGCATTTTTGCCATGAAACCTGCCTATGCATGTTGGGTACTAATATCTTATTCTTTCAAGGAGGCTTTTTTTTCCCTTTTCCCTTTTTTCCCCCCTGTTTTAAAGCAGACTCTTTGAAAGGTGCATATGAACCCGGTTTCCATAGCAATTGCAAGCATCAGTGATAACCCAGAGCTTCTAAGTTATAATACACAGGCTACCCTATTAATGAGTTTCAAACTGCATTTCCATGAGACAATAGCTCAGCCACTGATAGATAAGGTCAGACCCCATCTCCAAACTTTAAATTAAATCAGGATAGATCAAAATGCAACAGAAGGAATGTCCTTTTGGAAAGTGCGCTGTTAAAAAAATATGTTCTTTGTGGAGGCAAAACAGTTGCTTTTGTGGTTTGTAATGCCCAGATGGAAAAATCCTAAAACAGACACAGCTTCTTCTGGGTTATTAATGGCATGTTGTCATTTCCTTATGCTATTTGTGAGCGAGGATCTCCCCCCTCCCTGCCACCACGGTAGCTCAGACTCTAAGAAAGCACATAATCCTTTGCTCCAGGAAGAACAGATATGGTGGTTAATTCTTGCCAGGTCTGGAATAACACTAGTTCAATTATAATTTATTAAGTTGTTTATTCATGCACTAAATGCTGTGACCCAGTACCTGTCTTCATGAAGCTGCCAGATCTGTGGAGAGCTTGGCTTTGTTACCAGGCTATTTCCACAGTGTGAAAGAGGGTAGAGAGGTCCCAAAGGGGCATTGCCAGCAGTCTTGAAACACAGGAGAAATGGAATTGCATCAAATGAAGGGAGGCAGGCTCTGGGAGACTGGCATTCCAGATGTAGAAAAGAGGCAATGTGGCCTTTTTGGGGACCCAAAAGGTGTCTTTTCCGGACAAGGTGAGGGATTAAAGAGACAAGAAAGACTGGAAGCATTGACACGCCACACAAAGGCAAAGGACCTGCTAAAGTGTTTAGTAGGAGTACGACAGGGTCAGACTCTTGGTTTTGGAAATGGCTGCATAGGAGGGTCTGGACTGGAAGGGGGTGGGGCGGAGAGAGTTGGAGAGGGAGCACAAATGGGACTTTGGTTTCAGGAAGCAAATGATTTTAGTGTTCAAATGCCAAATATCTCCCATTTCGCTCCCAGCCAAGTGAGACACACACACATCCCCCACAGCACCCCCCGCTGCCCCCAACACACACACACGGGTACCTGGCAAAGCATTGTCCCTGGGCTGGGGACATCAACGTCACCTGGAAGCTGGTTAGAAATGCACGTTCTCGGGGCCAGCCTCAGACTTACCAAGTCCGCAAGTCTGGGGCTGGTGCCGGCCATGGGTGCTGAAACAAGTTTCCCAAGGGATTCTTACGGACGTTCAAGTCTTAGAACCACTCCTCTACAATATGGTTTTTTAATTAGCTGAGCTCAACTCTGTGGGACAGACCACACTTTAGTGTGTGTGTGTGTATGTGTGTGTGTGATGTGTATACAATTTTGCAGAAATTCATCACATTGAATGACACGACTGTGCATAGGTTTGCCTAGAAGCTTCTACAGATCACACTGCACTCAATATGTCCCCTCCCCACCTCATACTACTCTTTCTGTAATCCTTCCTCCTCACCCTCCTGGACACTGTCCTCACCCACTGACCGCCCCCCATACACATACACAGTTACCGGTGCAGAGCACAAGCAGGTGGAGGTACAAGCAAAGGGAGAAGCAGGTTCCCCACTGAGCAGGGAGCCCAATGTGGGGCTCAACCCCAGGGCCCTGGCATCATGACCTGAGTCGAAGGCAGATCCTCAATGACCGAGCCATCCAGGCACCCCTATGTCTTCCTCTTTTTACTGCGTCTTTTACTCAGACTTCCACATTCAGTGCAAACCACACCTCAAATCCCCGAGTCAGAATAGTGGGTACCTGCCTTGAGGGAGGCAGAAGAGTATAGTAATTGACAGGAAAGGATTCAGAGTCCTAGATTTGAAGCTCTAGATTTGAATCCGGGCTCTCCCATATGTCAGCTGAGTCACCTGAGGCGCAGCTTGCCACCCCTCTTGAGTCAAGTTTCTTACAATCAAATGAGGATAATAATAAATAATATCTTCCATTCATGGTTGTTGGACTGATTACATGAAAAGATGTTAGTAAAGCACACAGCCTCCAGTAAGTATCCCATCAACGGTAGCTAGTATTATTTTTATCCTGCGCACACACTTCCTCTACACCTGTTAAAGTGTTGATCATTTTCTGTAATAGCATCAGATATATCTGAGCCTCTCCCTTTTCTCCTAGCAGACCCGGGGCCCCTTGGAAGCTGGAACTGCATATACCCTCCAATATAGCTTGTTACCTGTGTCCCCTCAAGCTCCAGCACCAGGAGCTGCAAGGGACAGGTGAAGACAAAGTGAAAAGGCAACTCTCCCAAAAAGCCAGGCTTGAATGGCACCTGCTTAAAGTCACCCTCCTTTTGAACATGTCCTTGGAGTTTTCATCACCACTAACTTTGCAAAGTAGGAGATGAAATGGGAAGACAGGAAGCAGGATTTAGATGGAAAGCCAGTCTACATTTTAATTTGAAAATGCTTTGAAACTTCCAGGACAGTGCCAAGTTTATGAAAGAAAGGAATTAATTCTGTCTCCTGAATCCAAACCGCAGGTAAGAACCACATTCAGTTATTTATAGTAACACACAAAACTTTACAGTCTCAGAATGTTTCTTTTTTTTTCCTTCTGAAGTCTCTTTATTAGTTATTGTGGACTTCAATAGCAACATACAATTTTTAGAGCTGGAAGGGAGCCTTCAAGACCCTTTGTCCCAAGTCTCTCACCTTAGAGGTAAATGTGTGTCTCTCATAAGCAGCAGAGACCAAAAGATTGGCCAGGGCTTCTAAAGCCAAGGGCAAGCCACGTTTGTATATAGCCACATGATCTATCCTTTTGTAGATGGGGAACATAAATTGAAGGCAGACTGAAATGTGTTTTCAAATTGATTTGGGGCCTGCTCTTGCATTTAGAACTCAGGAAAGCCTTCAGGGAGCGTCTGTCCTTTCTTTAGAAAAACTCTCCACAGACGAGCACCAGACACCCTCTCTTTCTGGCTGACACTGTACCTTTGCCGGCTATATGGAGATGTACCTTGCACCTCTCAGGGCACCTGAGCGTAAAGACAGTGCAGGAAAGGGGCACCTGGGTGGCTCAGTTGGTTAAGCATCTGCCCTCGTCTTAGGTCATGTTCCTGGGGTCCTGGGATCAAGCCCTGTCTCTGTCTCCCTGTTCAGTGGGAGGGTGCTTGTCCCTCTTCCTCTGCCTCTTCCTACCCTGTGCTCTCTCTCTCTCTCGCCCTGCTAAAAAAGAAGTGCAGGAAAATAAGAAAGATCGGTGGTGCCCCCCGGGACAATGCTCTAGTCCTGAATTCCTCATTTTCTCCAAGTGAGGGCAGAAGAGTCACTCGCAGTCCCTTCTGCTCTGTCCCCTCAGCTTCCTCATTTGTGAGATGCAAAACTACCCATGTCATGGGATTGTTGGGAGGACTTCATGAGGTCACCCAAGAAGAGGGCTTAGAACACGGCCAGTCACTGTTGCATGTATTTAATATTCATTTTGATATTGTTGGCACCATTTTGGAGCTCTCCATGGGGTTGTAGGATCAGTCACAGACCTGGTATTAAACAAGGGCAAACTCTGCTACTCATGGATGGGCAGAACACATGCCAGGAGCCAGCACACTCTTCACATGGTGAGCTGGGCTGGGTGTTTGAACTGAGACCTGGCTTCCCTAGAACTGGACGTCGTGAGGAGGTCTGTGATCCCCATCCAGACCCCCTTTAGCATCACAGCTGCTGAGTGTGCCCTCCACAGACAGCTCTCAACAGCCCACTATTCCTCAGGATAGCCTCGGGGCTGAAGAGAAACCCTGGGCTCAAGACCTCCCTGGGGTGGCCCAAACCCAGTGACTGATCAGTGTAGGCTTCTAAGGAGTCTGTTCATTTGGACCCAACTCAAGACAACTCTGAAAAGCCATTCCAGTTTCCAAGTTCCCCGCAGAGCTGACCAAGACTTGGCCCTGAGACTTCGTCACAACTGGACTTCTCCTTTAGCTCAGTCCCTTGCCCTCCCCTCCCTCCTACTGGTGTTGCTCCCAAGATCCCCTCTAATAGCTCTCTGAGTCAGCTTCCTAGGAAAACCAAACTGTGACAGACCTCTAGCATTAGACATGCTGAGCTCGGAATGACCTAATGTTCAACCGCAACATCTCTGTCCGCTCCTCCGAAACGAGTCATCTATCATGCCTATAGCTAGTGCAGTGTCAGAGATAGGTCTGGTTACTGGCTTTTTCTTGGTGGGGTGGCATGCAAAGCTAGGAACAAAGAGTAGTTCGCTGTGAGAAATAAACAGAGGACTGTCTTAAGCAAGAGGAATTGCTTCGACAGGATCCTCCCCTGCCAACTCTTGGCATAGGACCTGGGAAGAGCCAGGGCTGCCCTTGGCCAGTCAGCTCTGTTAAAGCTTTAATCAGCCTATTGTTTAGGTCCAGCTGGACCCCCAAATCTCTTTTTATCCACAATGTATTGGGGAATTCTGGCCCCCTGTATGGACACTGACTGACCATAATCTTGAGTCCAACCAGCAACAAAGAAATATCAGCTCCCTTCTTTTTATTTTTTAAAAAAATATTTTATTTATTTGTTTGAGAGAGAGAGAGAGTATGAATGGGGGCAGGGGCAGAAGGAGAGGGAGAAGCAGACTCCCCACTGAGCAGGGAGCCCAACACTGGCTCCATTCCAGGACTCATGATATCATGACCTGAGCTGAAGGCAGAAGCTAAGCAACTGAGCTATCCAGGCAACCCCAAATATCATCTCCATTCTTAAAAATCCATCCAAAAAACCCAAAATGTGGATGGTCATGTCGTCTGTTAGAAAAGACATGCAAGTGATCACTATAAGTTGGAAGTTCCTCCATGTTAACTTTGAAATTGACTAAAGGTGTGTCATAGTTCCAATATATAGTTTTGGTATATCAACTCAAAGACTCTAATCTATGCCCTTCTGGTGCTCCATGATAAGGAAGAAAAAAATTCCATTTTAATTTTCTGTCTACTTTTTCTAGCCCTAAAAATTATCTTCTGTTAGTGACACTGGATTTTGAAAAATAGTAAGATGGAGAAGACTAAAAGTAACATGTATGCTATTTAGCATTACTTGCTTATTTTCGTGCAATACCATTAGTATCCCTAGGGGTATCCAAACCTGTTTGTATCTCATCTGTTTTCTTCCTGCCACAAATAAAACTTCCATGCCCTGGTAGGCTTTGATTCTACTGCTCTGAAGCTTTGGAAAGAATGTGTACAAACATTCTGGAGTGTATAAGAATCATGCAAGCAGAAGAAAAAAAAATTAAAGAAAAATAACAAAAACAAAGGAATTCTAGACTCTATATCCTAAATCTCCTTTCAGGATCAGAAATAAGAGTAACCACTAAAGGTAGATAATATATACATTGGCAGGTTCTTGACCCTTGGGACTCCAATCATTTTGTTTGTTTGTTTGCTAAACATTTACCTTCTATGTATTGATGGGCTGGTAGTTCAGCTCATCAGAGATCTGAAGAGCAGTAGTAGCATAAACTTTCTGAAAAAGTCCACACAGTGACTCATGATTATAAATTCATTGTCTCTAGAGGGCCCAAGAACATGGAAGTGAGTATGTACATTTGGTATTGTCACCAATGCCCCTCTGTTTAAGTAACTTTAATCAAATCTACTTGAACTTGAAATGCTACATAAATTTTGTTGATATGGCATCAGGAATGCAAAAATGAATGATCTAGTTCCTTAACTGGGACAAATGTTTACTTAATAACTGCAATACATTGTGAAAAAGATTTAATAGACTCATGTTGGGAAAGCACAGATAAAGGATATTGAATGTCTATTTTAAATAGATCACTCCCCTCTTCTATGCATAGAATTTGCATAGCACCACATTTTTGGTTAGTGGTTAAGGAGAGGAAAGAGAATTTTATGGTCATTCTCAGCTTGACTCATTAGTCTTCTTAGCATGTTGAAACAATATGGTGTGAAAGAAATAACTTGAATTTGGAGCCAGAACACAGGAATTTGTATCCAGGATCTGTTTCTTATTAACTGACTCTAAGAGTGGCTCGACTAATGGCACGTAGTTTTGTCATCTGTAGAAGGAAGTAAGAGATAATTATGAATAAAATAATAATAATAACAGCAACAAAAATAGCTAATAATTCTGGAGCATTTACTTTGTGCTAGGCCTTGCTCTAAATGTTTACAGGTATTCTCATTTCTTACCATGACCCTTTGAGGGAGTTACCATTATTAATTTAAGAAATCAGGTGTAAGAAATGTTAAGTAGCTTGTAAAAGATGAAGATGGTTTTCAGCAAGTTAACTGAAACAAGTCTAGAAACAAAGCTGTCTAGTTGTCTTCACAACTATGCAACGGCCATCGTAACCTGATATACTTACCTTAAAGGCTGGTAATGAGGCTCAGCTGAGATATATGTAAATACTTTGTACACTATCAACTTCGTAAATATGTGCATACAGATTTTAATTGTGAAGTATGTGTAGTTTAAGAACAATATTTGTGTGCCATTATTAAATTTGGATCATGTATAATTTAGTCATAGAGTATGTCAACCAGCATTTTAATATTTAGTATGCCAAGGAACTTCTGGAAACAGAATTTGAAAGATAGAACTACTACCTAAAAATTAGCATAAATAGCCTGAATCCTTTCCGTAATTCTCTTTCCCTTGGAGCAGACTTCAGTAGAATGAGGTTTATCTAAAATTCATTCAGTATCCTTCAGGATGGCAGGCTTCACTTTTGCTTCCCACACCTCACTGAAATGATAGTAAAGAAGTATAAAAGAGAATACATCTATAATAGAACTAAAAAGGGGATAAAGGGCCAAGGATTGACCAGAGATTTTGATGCATTTTTGAAAGACTGAAAACACCAGGGGTTATTTTGGTAGATGAAATAGTGGAGGATGCAACAGCTCACAACACAGAAGGGGAAGAGGTCACTGAACAGCCTCTGAAGGTGTAAGGATTCTGACATACAAGCTATGGGGTACAAAGAGTTGCATTGGGAAGTGGGGTAGAATTCAGAATGATGACCAGAAACACTATGTCAAAAATAGCTATAATCATTCCATTGAATGCACGCCCATGTGGAGGGACTACCTCTATTTTAGAACAGGAGAAGGACTCTATAAAGAAATCGAAAGGTCTGGAGTCCTATTGTGGTTCTTGGGTGCCCTATAATAAAGGCTTCTTTGTTCTGATTTCAAGGGAGATGTCCAAATCCCCTCCCTTATTTCTGCCCCTTCACCCCCTAAAATAAAGCTCCTTTATGAATGATACACCTTCCCTTTCAGGTGGAGAAAGATCTACATAGCTCCAGAGGGATAGTAATATCAACTACTTTAAAATAAAGAACCGATTTCCATATTTCTTTTTTTTTTTTTAATTTAAATTCAAGTTAGGGGCACCTGGGTGGCTCAGTCGGTTAAGCATGTGACTCTTGATTTTGGCTCAGGTCATGATCTCAGGGTCCTGGGATGAAGCCCTGAGTTGGACACCCTCCCACCCTCACAGCAGCGAGTCTGCTTGAGAATTCTCTCCCTCTCTGTCTGCCTCTCTCCCACTTGTGCATGTGTGTGCTCTCTCTCTTTCCCTAGCTCTCTCTCTCTCTAAAATAAATATATAAATCTTTAGAAAAATAAATTCAAGGTAGTTAACATATAGTGTAGTATTGGTTTAAAGAGTAGAATTTAGTGATTTATCACTTACATATAACACATGGTGCTCTCCGCAAGTGTCCTCCTTAGTGCCCATCACCCATTTAGACCATTCCCCCACCCACCTCCCCTCCAGCAACCCTCTGTGTGTTCTCCATATTGAAGAGTCTCTTATGGTTTGCCTCCTTCTCTATTTTCATCTTATTTTGTTTTTCCTTCCTTTCCCCTATGTTCATCTGCTTTGTTTCTTAAATTTCACATATGGCTAAAATCATATGATATTTGTCCTTCTCCGACTGACTTATTTTGCTTAGCCAAATACAGTCTAATTCCATCCATGTTGTTACAAATGGCAAGATTTCATTCTTTTGAAGGCCCAATAATATTCCATTATACACAGACTACTATATATATTATATAATATATATATATATACACACATGTATATATCCCACATCTTCTTTATTCATTCATCAGTCGATGGATATTTGGGCTCTTTCCATAATTTGGCTATTGGTGATAATGCTGCTATAAACTGAGGTGCATGTGTCCCTTTGAATAAGCATTTTGTGTCATTTGGTTGAATGTTTCCATATTTTTAAGTTCAAATGTACAACTAAAGATTATATGGCATTTGAAGAAACCATATCTCATGATAGGGGAACCTAATGTACTAATTTTTAAAAGACCCCAAAGGAAAAAGAGAGAATTCAAGGAATATAAGATAAGTTAAGAAGAAATCTATTTAAAATCCTCAGGGAGATTTGAGAAAATATTGCATGCATAAAATAAGAATAAGGATATTACAAAAAGGAGCATGCAAAGAAAATAAAACATTCTTTTTAAAGAAAATTTTTATTTGACAGACAGAGACCAAAAGGAAGCAGAGAGGCAGGCAGAGAGAAAGAGAGGGAAGCAGGCTCCCTGCTGAGCAGAGAGCCTGATGAGGAGCTTTATACAGGACTCTGAGATCATGACCTGAGCCAAGGGCAGAGGCTTAACCCACTGAGCCACCCAGGCACCCTGAAAAATAAAACAGTCTTGAAAATTAAAAATTTCATTTATTAAATACATTTAAAATGAGGAGATACAGATCACATATAAGAAGTTGAGTATTTACCTAAATGGAGTTCCAGAAAGATGGAGCAAAAAAATACAGGAAACAAAATAATCATAGGAATAATAGAAGAAAACTTCTCAGGATTTAATAAAATCCTATCTTCCACTTTAAAATGCTCAATAAATGTCCAGCAGAATAAGTACAGAAAAGCCCACAGTGATACCCATAACCAAAATTTCATAATAGTAGTGATAAAAGCATGACCCTAAAAGCTTCTGGAGGTCAGTGGATAATAGAAAAATAAACTATAATGATATATGACATTACAAACACCACATCCTAGAAGACAATGAGGCAATGTCTCAAAGTTCTGAAGGAACATCTTTTCAACATAGTATTTTATATCCAGGAAAACTTTTAAGAAAGTCAAGAAGCCAAAGAAAGACATTTTGGACAGCAAGGATTCAGGAAGTTTAATATCTATATACACCTCTGGGGAAAAAAAGTTACTAGACAGTGTTGTTCAGCAAAACCAAAAATAAAAGGAATCCAAGAATGAGAAAAATAAGGAAGACTTGAGGGCCAAGAAACAATGCAATAAAAAGAAATTCCAGGATAACAATTATACAGCAAGCTTCTAAGGCAACAGGTCAGTATTAAACACAGGCATATGAAGTCTCTTTAATAATGTCTTTAAGCATATGGATTCATTTTAAAAAGTGTATGATTTTGAAGTGGGCAGTCTTAGTGATTAGGTGAAAGCATATGTTGTATTTATTAACATGGGATAAACACAGGCAATTAAAAAGCCCAAAGGATCAAAAAGAATATGGTCAAAGTACAAAAGCAAAATAAAATATGATGTAAATTTTATCAAGTGTGGTAGAGAAGGCAAAGAAGGCAGAAAATTTGAGGGCGTTTTAGGGGGAGGGAGGAGCTGTGTAATAATACTGTTCTAACAAGGGTTAGTACATTCTCTTTTATCTAAAACATTAGAAACTAGAAAGAGACTCTGAGTGACTATAGCTCATAGACATTGATGGCTTTCCAAAGAAGAGATGTATAATGAAATAAAATTAACAAGAAAGCCACTTTGAATATAATTTAGTCTTTGATGATGCAGAAGAAATTCTAAGATCATGCATTGATCAAAGGTCATGATTCTGAAAATCTTGTTTTGATAAGCACAAGAAGTATTGAGTAATTTATCTGGAGGATGAAAAACAAGAAAGAGCTCTTTATTTTATGGTACACTGGTACACACACACACACACACACACACATGGATGGATAATGAGAATAGTATTCAAGACTGACAGTGTTTTCAAAGCCATGACTAGAGCTCTGAATACTCATGCATGTTCTCCATGGGCATTGTGGAGGTATTAATTGCACTCTAGAATATTCGACTTATAAACTTCTCAGTGGTAGGAAGAATGGGAACAGTCTCCTCCAAGTTCTTCCTCTCTACCCCAGCGCTCTACCCCAGTCTTCTTACTTGTCTGCCCTCAGGTAGCATAGAATTTTTGTTTCAAAGGATATCGCATGGAGCACTAGAAGTGGCATAGAAGGAACTCAGGCTCATATTTTGGAGGAGGTGGGGAAACATGTAACTCATCCATCTTAACTACCTCATTTTCAACAACAGCAGCTTCTCTCTTATCTGCTTTATTTATTGTTCTTCCCTGTCAGTTTGCATTTGAAGAAAGAGTTTGCTTCTAGGGGAAAGCAATTGCCACAAAATAACTACTAAATCATGAGCTATCAGATTTGAGTCTACCTCCCACACTGAAATCTGTGACATATTGATTGTCTTTAGAGCAGTGTCTCTGCTGCCCCTGGAACATGGGACTGCCCAGATCTACCAATACCCAGCCATGGATAGCAGTCTTCTGAACCTAGTGCTATATAGGGTCATTTTCCCTTGCCATTTAGAATGTTTTCTTTATAGAATTCTTTCTCTTGTACATCCCACCCTTGGTCCTGTATACTGGTCTCAGAACCCGCCTGGGAATGCTTTGCTAGGACATCCCACTGAACAACTCTTAACAAACACTGGCCAGATTTCTAATTTGTCTTTCCCACAGCTTGACCCAGCTCCAAGTTGGGGGGGATCCCTTATAGACTCTCAGCAGATTCAACTCTGCCTTGCCCATCTTTTCACTAAGAGCACAGATCAAGCAGAGAGATGAGCTCACTCCGAAAACTCAGTTTGTGGTAGGCATGGGAACAGAACCAGAGCGAGTTTGCATGGATGTGTGAGTTCTGCATGTTAGGCTTCTGCATGACGTAGTCTGGGATTTGGGAAGTCGTGCCTGCTGAGCGTCCTCGAGGGGCTACGGGTACGCCTACACTATCGCATTCCCTGAAAGGCAAACTCTGCCCTACTTATTCTGTGACTCACTCAGCGCCTGTTCCCTCTTGGAATTAACCCAAGGAAAAGAGTCCTCTCAGCAAAACAAAGTTTGCCTGCTTCCTTGTGTGTGGCCTGCTTATTTTATTTTTTGGAGCTTTACTTTAGAAGTGTAGAGCAGCCTGAGGGCCCTTTTTTTCCCCATTTTGTTTTGTGTATCTTCTTAAAATTATATCTTAGCTAGAACTACTCTTTCTCCCTTGGTAGTTTTATAGCTCACAAGGTGAACCATGACCCTGAAAGATCAACAGGAATACCCTCAGGGTAGGTAAAAAGAGTATCATATATAATAAACATGCTCCCCAGCACTGGAACAGGGGCCTCAGGAAGAAGGACATGCATTCTATCTTGGTTATGGTAAAATGAGACTGAGAGGGACAGAAGTGTTAATACTTTAGGGTAACCTCTGGGCAGAATTGAAACCCAGTCGGTACCTGGGAGTTGGGAAGAAGTATATTTGAAAAGTGCTGCAGGTCTGGGAATGAGATGACAGGGAGAATATGTCCTCATTCCTCTGAATGCACCACTATCCTAAACTTATAATGAGTCCATGCCAAATTTTTTTTTTAAGATTTTATTTATTTATTTGTCAGAGAGAGAGGGAGAGAGAGCAAGCACAGGCAGACAGAATGGCAGGCAGAGACAGAGGGAGAAGCAGGCTCCCTGCCGAGCAAGGAGCCCGATGTGGGACTCGATCCCAGGACGCCGGGATCATGACCTGAGCCGAAGGCAGCTGCTTAACCAACTGAGCCACCCAGGCATCCCGAGTCCATGCCAAATTCTAAATACTTCCTTTTTTTAAACTTAAATTTATTTTTTTTTTAGTGTTCCAAGGTTCATTGTTTATGCACCACACCCAGTGCTTCATGCAATACATGCCCTCCTTAATACCCACCACCAGGCGCACCCATCCCCCCACCCTCTTCCCCTCTAAAACCTTCAGTTCATTTCTCAGAGTGCACAGTCTCTCACGGTTTCTCTCCCCCTCCAATTTCCCCCAACTCACTTCTCCTCCCTGTTGATACAAAAGACTATCTTTTTATATATCAAGACTATTCTTCTGTTGAAGAGCATCTTGAAGACTATACTTTCAGAGATCATTTCTATAGTTTGTTAAATATTTCCTTTTATAGGTCTTAGCCTGGGTTATCCAGGAAACAGCTTTAGGCAAAAGGTTCATAGGCCCAGCTTTATCGTAGAGAGCAAATCCAAGAAAACAGGAGTAAGGGGAAAGTGGGTACTGAAGTAGGGAAGGCAGGAGAAATGTAGTAGAGGCTATTTTTTCAAGCTAGTCACAGCTTGTTAACAAGTAGAGGTGATTGCCTGGTCTCATGAGGCATCTTCAGAAGGGCTATATGGACTATTGCCTCTCAGAACTGTCCACCATGATGGAAGAAAGAAAAATGTATCCTCTGGACAGAGCAGGCCTTCTTTCCTGACTTGAGAGAAGGTTTCAAACACAGAGATACAAATGTCAGCAGTGGGAAGTCAAGTCTGGGTGTCCTGAGATTGCTTGAACCTAGGGGAATATGTAAGAGATATTGAAAGTAATTGCTACAACTGGACTGATTTGGCAAATGTGCTCATTTTTCATTTCTCTTAGTCAAGTTTTAGAGATCATTCTTGGTTGTGGAGCATTTGTGGTAGATAGACTCTAGGATGGCCCCCAATTTTCCCTGCCTCCTGATAGTCACATTTTTTGTGTGATTTCCCTCCACTCTAGTGTGGGAGAGACCTGTGCCTTTCTTCCAACCAATAGAGTAATTGATGGGATGTCACTTCTATGATTAGGCCACATGTCATTGTGACTTCTGTCATCCTAGCAGATTCTCTCCCTTCCTGGTTTTGATGAAGTAAGCCACTATGTCGGAGAGGTCCTTATAACAAGGAAACAGAAGTGGCCTCTGGCTAGTGGCTCGCAAGGAACAGAATCCTGGTGCAACCACATGCACTTAGAAGCAGATCCTTCCCCATTTGAGCCTCAGATGAGACTGTAGCCCTAGTGAAGACTCAGGCCTCATGAGTGACCCTGTTGCATAGGACCCACCTAAGCCACACTGGATTTCTGACCTATCAAAACTAAAAAAATAAGTAAGTATGTGTTGTTTCATGCTGCCAAATTTGTGGTAATATTGTTATACAGCAATAGATACCTACTATAGCATCCAAGAGGAAGCATGGCTAAAAAGGTTGGTTAGGGGACAGGATGAGCCTCTGGTGAGAGGAAGTATCAGTGTAAAACTGAAAGACTCTGGAGAATAAGGCAGACTGGAGATCAGATGCAGACTTGGTGATCCTTTTTGGCAACAGGAAGGGTCTTGAAATCCTACTGCCAAGTCCAAAGATATTTTTAGGAGATTTCAATTAGAGATGCTCAATGACAAGAATATTCTATGCAAACATGATTAGTGTGTTAGAACCACAGCCCACAAGACACTGAAGAGGAAACATGTTCGCACAAAGCTTTGCACATTGTAAGACTTCCCCAGATGGTTTTGAGTGGCCCATATCTTTTTGCTCTAAGGAAGTTGTATGGCTATGATAATGTGTAGCTGGGTTGGGGTTGGGGGTTAGGTAAAACAATGATTTCTCCAAGCCCATACCCTCTGTGAGACACGGAGGAAAGGAATATGCAGTAGTGAAAGTAAACTCCATGTTTGCTACCTATGACGGGAGAGAAGATGGAAGACTCCCACAGGACACATGGGATCCAACATCATAGCCCTGAGAGAGGATGGTACGATATTTACAATGATCTTTTCTGCATTCAGTGCAGTAGTAAGATAATGCTACATTGAAGAGTAAATCACTGGTATCAGAAAAATATGTCTGGTGGTCAGGATCGTGAGAGACTATTGCTTTATTCCAGATTTCTTTAGTCCTAGAATCCAGTAGCGATAAATATTTTGTGTGTTCAGAAGAACAAAGAGAGAAAAGGGAGTTTGCCCATGTGTAATCCATGTTTTCTACATATAGGCTGAAGTGTCCTCTTTTCTCTGCCATTTTTTGATAGCTAGATTTCCTAGACACAGTTCTGAAGCAGAAGCTGCAAAATCATTGTTGTTTCATGGCTAAATGAAGGATTTAAGAATTACTGCATATGGTCTTCATGGTCGATGTGAGGCTAAGGGAATGAACTGAGGTGGAACATTCTAAACCCCAGAATAGTGTGTTTTATTCCTTCCTCTAAGACCAAGGTTGGAAGAGCTTGTTTATAAAATATCTTCAAAATCATGGAGTTCCCTCTATATTTGAAAGCACTGTCCTGGGCCTTCTAGGACAATCAAAGAAATAGCTCAAAATAAAAAAAAGAGCTTAGCACACATTTGAAGCACTGAGCTAATACCATCAAAACACTTTGGGATAGAACAATTGGTGGGGAAATCTTCCGCAGAACAATTGATTTTTCAGTGCATTCAACAACTGCCTAATTCAACAACACCCATCAACTTAAGGGGGAAAATATACACTACCATATAAACCTCTGAATGTGCTTTACAATAGCTACAATTTCAGAGAAATGAGACCTTATTTTAAAGATGGATTCTTAAAACTGTTGCAATTTTTGAGTAACACTAATGGGCAAGGCAGGAGCTGGCTTCGATAATAGTGCTTTACTTTTCTTTGTAAAAACCACTACGTAACAACCTACACCCTATTGCTGATTCCACATGATTCTTCCTATCCAAGGCTGGGTGCAAGGGGTGAGGGACAATTGAAAAAAATCAAACACAAAGATTGAATCACAGATTTTCCCAGCAAATAGGACCCTTCTTGACACTCTCATTAGCCAGGAATCTTCTTATCCAATATTAATTTTTAGGTGTGAACCAACTAAAAATGTCTAAAAAGGAAAAAAAAGTCCAAAGTCTTCAAATATTACCTTTACTATTTATTATTATGTTACTTAAATACATAGAGACATAACGAAGGGTTAAGATAAACCACTCCTGTGTATGTTATTGTACAAATACAAATAAAAAACAGGCTTACAACTGAAACATGAACAAAACTACAAAGTGACAAAATATAAATTAACAACATTAATGTGGGGATGCCTCGGTGGCTCAGTCAGTTAGGCATCATCAGCCTTTGGCTCAGGTCATGATCCCAGGGTACTAGGATGGAGCCCTGCATCGGGCTCCCTGCTCATCGGGGAGCCTGTTTCTCCCTCTGCCTGATACTCCCTCTGCTTGTGCTCACTCTCTCTCTCTCTGACAAATAAATAAATAAAATCTTAAAAAAGCAAAGAATCGTGATAAATACGGTGAATGTGATAAAGTTAGACTAGTAATCACGGTGTAAATATTCATTCATGTATGTATTTACTCACTCAGTCCACATGAATTGAGGGCCTGTTATTTCTGGTGGGACACTTCTATGGGTAGCAATGAACAAAATAAAAGTCCCTGTCTTCATAAAGCTCACATTCTACTGGGATGAGACGGCTGATAACCCAAATGCATGAGTGAAATGTAGAGTGTGTCAGATGATGATAAGTACTGAGGAGGAAAATCTAGGGAAGGAAAGGTAAAGACTTTGAGAAAAAAGGGAACTGCAGTTTGTAATGTAGGAAGGGCCTCTTGGAGAAGGGGACATTTGGATAAAAACTTGAGTGAATATTTTTGGGGGGTGGGGCATGGTGAGTGTTTGAGTCAGAGGAACAGTGGGTTAAAAGGCTCTGGGGCAGGGGTGAGCCTGATTCTAAGTGGTTCTTCTATAGGGCAGTTTCTTTTGAGCCCAGCAGACTTCTACTACGATGTGCCATAAGACAATTCAATTTTCCCACCACTTTCCCCTTTTGCAAACTATTGTGGAACTTTCTCTTTCAGCTATTTTGGCTGTTAAGTCATTTCATCTTCTACTGGAGACTCAAGACATCTTTTATATATTATATCTATCTCATTTTTCTTAAATTCTGTAATGTGTTGGTTAAATTTATTTGTCAATTTGACTGAAATAAACAATGCCCACATAGCTGATAGAACATTATTTCTGGCTGTGTCTGTGAGGGTGTTTCTGGAAGAAATTAGCATTTGATTCAGTAGACTGGAACATCCACCCTCTTCAACGTGGGTGGGCATGACCCAATCTACTTGGGTCTGAACAGAATAAAAACTCAGAGAAAGGGAAAATTTTCTCTTATTGAATAGAAATATCCATTATCTCCTGCCCATGGGCTTCGACCCTCCTGGTTCTCTGATCAATGGACTGGGACTTAACTGGTGGCCTTTTGGTTCTCAGGCTTTTGGAATCAGACTGAATTATACCACTAGCTTTCCTTGTTCTCTGGCTTGTGGATGGCAGATTGTGGGACTTCTCAGTCCCTATAATCACATAAGCCTATTTATATTATCTATCTATCTAACTATCATCATCTATTTACCTGTTTATATCCTATTGGTGCTATTTCTCTGGAGAACCCTAATACAGGTAATGAGAGTAAAGTGACATATTATTTAACACGAATATGATAGTAAACCACCACACATGCAGGCACTGAGATACAGTGACATGACTCAGGGTTAATTTGCCAATGGGATCATATGGATTATGCTTAATTTAATATATTTAAATTACTAGCAAAATCTAAATATTGAAAATCGGTAAATTTTCATAGAATGCTCATAGACTTCATGGCTCTCTTGTGTTCTGAGGAATCTCACTTTAATAAACCGGGGTGGGGGGAAGGCTTTGAAGCTGGCCTTCTTATTCGTTGGCTTATGGCCATGTTTTACTAGTGGGTATGGACATACAAGATATCTCCACCTCAGCCCTTGTGACATTTGACACTTGCTTGGGGGAACTTGTGGGGTGTCTGGCTGGAAAATAAGTCCAAAACAACAATCCTCAGTCTTTTGTTGTCATACAGACCTGTGAGAGATGCTTCTATAATTTAGACTATGAACCGCCCAGATCTTCTGCCCACAATCATCAGGGCAGGGAACAGCTTTGTCAGATTTGCAGTATAGAGAGGAGATTAGAGTCTAGGCAAGTGGCATCTGCACCATTTCTGTTGTACCTCAAATCTACAGCTCAGCCAGAATGGAAGGCCTGAAAGCAAGTTTTATGATGCTGCCTCATCAGTCATGTGGCAAGACTGGTCTCAGGGTTAGGAAGAAATAGCATGTAAGGCAATGAAACTCGGGCAAAATGGCTTTTTTTCCCCATGTCCTAGGAGGCTGCACTGCTCTAGGTGACAGTTCTGAGGAAGCTCTTTTTCAAAAAGCATAATACAAGAGAGGTAAATAGGGCCCTACCATCAAAAATGAATGTAGATGGCAATATCTGTCACAGTAACTGGTGTGTATCTGACATTTAAGATAAAATTGGAAGAACTCCAAGATAGTTTGCAAAGGAACTGAGCATAGTAAAAACAAACAAACAAACAAACAAAAAACTTACTATGGCCTGGAAACATGGTTCTATATTCTTGACCAAAGTTGTTTTAGTTAATCTCTTATGGAAAAATAGGTTGCTTTGGTAGTCTCTACTGACTAATCTGGACTGTATGGAACAGCTTTAGGTTTCCATCCTTACACTTTTCTCATCAGGAGTAATTTTAGACCACCAGCCTAGTCTTCCTAACTTCTAGTGTAGACTCCCATGATAATCTAGGATACAATCTTGGCAGAATAATATGATTATTGCCTCTTAGAATAAGAACATTAATTACATATGTACAAAAATCTGTTCTTTTTTTTATTCATATTCACTGCTTTATACCCTTATGACCATGAGCAGCACTTTCCTTTCAACACACACACATGCACACACACACACACACACACACACACACACACTACACATGTATACACATTTAAAAAACAAAACTGTCTGGAGCTCCATGGGATTAATAAATTTTTTAGTCAGGGACTCCTGAGTGACTCAGTCGATTAAGTGGCTGCCTTCAGCTCAGGTCACGATCCCAGGATCCTGAGATTGAGTCCCACATTGGACTCCCTACTGAGCATGGAACCTGCTTCTCCCTCTCCCTGTCTGCCAGTCCCCCTGCTTCTGCATGTGTGCTCTCTATCTCTTTCTGACAAATAAATAAATAAAGTCCCTAAGGAAAAAAACATCTTTAAAAAACAAATAGTTTAGTCAGCTCCAAGAGGTGAGAAATGGAGATTTGATATCTAAGATCTCACATCATCTTTCATTTGGGCTTTCAGAAGACCTGTGGTATCAGCACTTGCGATCACAAGGGAGCATAGCACTGGGATAAGGAGCAGGGACTCTAGAGGTTGGATTCCGTGGATAGAAATCGTGGTTCTACTAGTTGCTAGTTGTGTGACTTAATTAACCTTTGTGCCTCCATTTGCTCATCTGTAAAATGAGTTTAATAATTTTACCTAACTAATACTATTGTTATGAGAACTAACTTACATGATAATGGTGAAGCACTTAGAATGGTGCCTGGCACATAAGAAGCACCATATAACTAATAAATGGGAAAAAATAAGCAAATAAATAAATAAGGCTTATTTTAGAAAAAAATAGCAAGGGGATTATCATGAGTTATGAAGACATGACAATGAAGCAGTCAGAAAGTGTTAGAATCTTGAAATAATAGCAGGTCTTCATTTTCGAATTTGTGTGGGATTTTGGTTATGCAGATGACATCGTTTTTGAGTAGAAAGCAATCAATGCCTCAAGAACTATCTGGCATTTTCTCCCCCTAAGGTGAAGCATGAGTTGTAAGAAAAAGTAATACATATTCATGATAACGCACTGATAGGTTGAGAAATCAACAACTGTTTGACATTCCTGAAATGTCTTTTTCAGTATTATCATGAAGGAGCTCAGGAATGAGCACCATTTGTAGAATAAAAACTCAGTAGACATTAATAACTGGAAAGACCCAAATGTCTTTAATTGTTGCAGGAGTGCTTGCCTTATATATTCCAAACATTGAAGATATAGATGCTGCAATGAAATGCTGCAAATGAAACACTCATTTATTCAGGGTGTTAGAGTGTTGGCAGCCGCAAGCCTTCATCTGTTCACCCTCTCTAAGGAGTTGTCCTTTGATGAAGAGAACTGCTTCATCTAAGGTCATACCCCCTCCCATGTTGAACCTATATCCAATGACTGATCAATCTGGGTATAGAAAGACCTTCCCCATGCAACCCAATGTGAGACAATTCCTCAGGGCTATTCCAGATCTTTGTAGTAATTGCTTCTCAATTCAATTTTTCCTCTACCAATCCTGCTACTTCTACTCTCCCGTAGTTATTAATACCCAAAACACTCCCCAATAAACCTCCCATGTGCAAATTGCTGTCAGAGTCTCATTCTTGGAAACTTGACCTGTGACAGGTACCCATTGAGTAGAGTGTATAGCAGTTACAGTGATATGAAACCAGGAGCATTCTGATATCTAATTACCCTTTTGCAGGGGGATACCTTTATGTGTTGCCATCTTCTTTAAGAGCTTCCTTAATTTCTTCAACAAGGTCATCATCTGTTGGTACCTGGATCAGACTTCATCAAAGCACCTGGCTATAGTCAGAATCCAAGAATGCGCTATCTCCATGGAACAACGACCAAGTCCAGGGTGAATAGAATTGTCCAACCAAAAGTCTTACACTTAAACTGATCTTTGATAAATGGGTATTTAAATGATTCCAATTGTAATTGTTTTTTTTTTTTTTCCAATTGTAATTGTTAAGTAACAGGGAAATGATATTGGGTGAAGTCAAATCATGGAATACTTTCCCCTCAGAAAGTGAACCAAGGAGTTTATGGAACACCAAAGAAAGAGTGTAAGTGCTGTTTCAATCCCTTGTTTTTCGAAGTGTTCATGTGATTGCATAATCAGCGTAGCCAAGAAAGCTTGGACAATCTGTTTTATTCAAATATACCTTGTCTGATTAGATGTTAAAGATCTTCTTTATTTTTCATCTTAAGCTTAGAGGAACAGGTACGTTTTTATCCTTAATGTGAGGTGGGTCAAGATCTGGATCCAGGTTAAATGGATTTGTTTATCTGTGTGAGTTCCTAAGGTCTCACCCAGTGCCTTGAGAATGCTATTACAAAATCCCTAAAGAAATGTAATTCTAACAGAACTAATGGCTTGAACATGGATACTCAGTATGATAAACCAGGCAGGTCCCAAGTTTTCTTGCTGTGCTCTTTTATAACAATGCAAGGTAGCAAACAGTATGGGTATATTGGATAAATACTTACTGAGCACATAAAAGAATAGGGATGGTAGCAGTTAATTATGCAACTTCAATGTAGATTGTAGCAGCATGCTGCATTCATAGAAAAGTTATCATTGTTATTTTGATGAATACTTGGTAATTCTAACAGCATTGGCAAAATGGCATTTCAAAAAAAAAAAATCAGAGAAATGTTATTACCAGTTATGGATTCCGCACAGCAGAGACACCTCCATTTTGAATTTAAAGCCATATTGCACATTACCGCAAATGCCACATGGTGAAGAAACATGTTGGTCCTGAAGCCAGGTCATGTGACCTGCTCTTGTGGCTCCTGAACTGCATTTAGCGGCCTTCAATTGCTGTACTCTTTCAGAGACAGTCCAGGTTCAGGTACAATGTGCATTTAGCATCTTCAAGTGAGCACACCTCCACGTACTGGGATGGTTGTCATGTATGATCAATATACCTCCTTGTGTTAGGCCAGTCCAGATGACAAAGGATCCCTGTGCATGCCTTATGTACAATGCTTATTGCACAAAACAAACTGTGTTTCCCCTCTGACCCCTGCCCTCAATAGATTTCATACTATATCGAAAGTTATTTCAAATCTTGGTGAAGAATGGGTCTCTCTTGATGGATACTTTTCTTGGGCCTCAAAAATTATGAAATTTTATTCCGTCAAGAACCACCATTGGATTGCTTTGTTGTAGACTCAATGCATAAGACATGCCTTCATATATTATGAAAGGACACTCTCTTAAATTACAGTGTTAAAATAAATGACACAGTACTGTGAGGTAAACAGCAATTCCTTTACCAGATTGATTCTGTTTGTGACATTTAAGTCTCTAAACCATGACTGATTGTGCTGGGAAGGAGGGTGTGGCAGACTACATTTTTCAAAAATGGCCCACTCCACATGCTATTCTACAATGTGATCTCACCACCACCCCGGTGGCAGGTGGAGTCTCTTTCTCTGCCTTTTGAAGCTGGGTAGGCCCTGTGAATGCTTTGATCTTTAGAATATGGCAAAAGTGACATGGTGCCAATTCTAAGTGTAATCATTAGTTGGTTTGGCAAATTCTTCTTTCTGCATCTTAGAAGCCAGCAGCCAGGATTGAGATGTAACCATCCTGAAACTACCATACTGTGAGAGGCCCAAGCCACACAGATGTTGAGATTCCATGTGAAGGGAGATGGAGAGGGAGGGAGGAAGAGAGAGAGGGAGAGACAGAGAAAGAGAGAACAAAGCACCAACCATGTATGTGAAGTCACCTTGGAAATAGTTTACCCCAACTAGTGCCACATGAATTCAAGAAGGGCCCAGCTGAGGCCCTTCCTGGATTCTGGATTCATAAAATCATGGTCAAAATAAAACAACAATTTCTTCCATCCACAAAGGTTTGTATTAGTTTGTTACATAGCTATCTATAACTGAAACAAATGGATTTGCTAATAACCTGATTAATTAATCAACTATGCTGGTGAGTATGGGAGGTTAAATGCATTTTCAAGGCCATGGTGCCATATGCAATCTGCCTGTTATTTGGGCTCTGCCACTTAAGAGGTCTATAATGTTGAGCAACCCATGACTCAGTTCTCTCATCTGTAAAATGGAGGTAATAATAATCACTGCCTCACCAGGGTATTCTGGAGGTGGAATTAATGAAAACTTACAACTGTGCCTGGAACTTTAGGAAACCCTTACATTGATTTTTGCTATTATTACTGTGATGTGGAGCTGGGCCTCAACAGTGTTGACTGGTACACTGCCCTTCTGTTTCACACAGTGGGAGTGAACCCATAGAGGCAGACAGAATGGAGACTAAATCCTAGATCAACCATATATGTGGGATTCTGGAACCTTCTCTGGGCCTCACGTTTCCCATCTGTGGTGGGTGGAGAGTAAGATTTCTCAAGGTCGGGAGCATTAGATGAACTCACCAAGTAAAGTGCCAGGCTCAGAGACTGCCAGACAGTTCCTGTTTGGCAATTATGGATCCCCCTCAACACCTCAGCCTCCCTTTTGATTCCACGCATGATGAATTGATTCTCAGAACAAGAGAAGAAGGAGCTGACTGGTTTTCAGTTCTGCAGCAATGTTAAACACAGAGTGTACTCAAGTTTCAGGGTGAAGCCCTAGTTCGGTTGTTTTCAAGAAATACCTGGAAGTGTATATATTTACGAGAATAACCTGCTGATAGCCAGGTTTTTGTTTGTTTGTTTGTTTGTTTGTTTTTGTTTTTGTTTTAACAGGGTGCTCTTCTTGTCATACAAAACTCTATGGTTTGGGTAGCAGAAAGTGGCTGCGGATGAAGGGCATCAGTTATCAATTACAACTCCAAGCTATCAGTCAAAACATGTGTTGTTTCCTATGCCCCAGGCAACCAAAGGCATCAAACTAACAAGAGCTCAGAGGAGCAGATAAACATGAATGTTGAGCTACAATGTTCCCAGAACACACAGAACAACAGCAGCCCCTATTCCCACCAGCTCACTCCGGTTGGTATCCGATAGAGCGGGAAACATAGAGGTGGTGGTCGAGGAGGAGTGGGGCCCCCCAAATCCCATGATTGGAACTGATATAAACTCAAAATGGAATGTAAATACTGATTCTGCTGTGGAGAGGAAACAGAACCTTATCAGAACAAAGGCAAGAGAGCTGAGCAAGTTATTTCTGGAGACTTGCCCCCTGGACAAAAGCAGTGAGAAAACTTAGAGTGATGTCTGCTCATGAGAAAATAATGGGAAAGTCAGAAAAAAATAGAGAAGTAGATCAGAATAAATCACCTTTTAAGTGAGCAGAGTCAGGGACCAGAAAGGACAAAATTCCTAATATCTGTTTTAGATCAGCGTGGGAAACTAGTTCATTTTAACCTGTCATTGTGTATAAATCACTCTTCAATCTTGGTGAAGGCAGGATTTCTTCTTCTAATACATCATATTCACCTGCAAATGGGTTACCATAAAACTATAATGGTGGTTTTTGCTAAGGAATATGTCAAAAGTATAAGGATCTCCGCCCCCCCCCCCAAGAAGATAGGTGTGAGGGGAGAGTGTGAAACATATTCTTAAAGGACATTAAAGCACAATATATAGGGAAAAATAAAAGGAAATGTTCTAGCATAGTGTAGAGAGTTTTAACTGATGGTAGAGTGAGCTCTGAATTCCAGATTCCTCAATTAGAAGTAATCTAGTGACCTCTACCCTACATCAAGATCCCAATAAATCATATAATAAATGGTATTTATTGAGTATCGACTGTGTGCTGGGCCCTACTCCTCTTTTAAAATGCAAGGCTTTGCTTAATCTGTATAATAACCCTAAGATGCAGGAACTATTTTTGATCCTCAGTATGTAGTAAATAATTTGAGACAAGAAATGAACTTATTTGCCCAAAGTCACACCACTACTTAAGTGGTTGAGTCAATATCTGAATTGAAATCTCCTTGATGACAGAGTCAAAACTCCCAGGCTCTATACTCCATTATTCTTAACTTATGCTCTATTACTCTTAACTCTAGGTAATATTGATATACTTCTGAGGAATTCACCAACATGATTATCTAGAATAGATTATCCCATGTCTTCGGTAACTTTTATTTTCTATATTCTGTAACTATAGAGTAAATAAAACAAAGAAATAAATGAAGTCCCTATTTACCAGAACAGAAGGAGACAGGGCAAATATTTTGGGACAGAATCAAGCATATTTTATACTATTTGAGCACCTAACTGACTAGTTACCTCCTACATAGAGAAGATACACAACAAATATCGTTCATTGACTGACAACCACTGACTGATCTTGGAAGAAGTGTTGTTGTTGTTTACTAGGCTTCTTCTTTTTTTTAATTTCTTTTCAGTGTTCCAGAATTCATTGTTTATGCATCACACCCAGTGCTTCATGCAATACATGCCTTCTAAACAAAGTAAGTTAAATGCCTGTCAGTCAATGAACAATATTTGTTGTGTATCTTCTCTAAAAGGGTTCCCAGTGGTCCTGCCCTTGGTATTCATACCTTTTGTGTAATTCCTTCTCCAGTGTAGGCTGTTCCCTGAAAACTGAATCCTGCCAATAACTATGTGAGTGAGCTTGGAGACTGATCTTTCCCAAGGTGAGACTGTAGTCCCAGCTGGCATCCTGATTGAGGCTTGGTGACAGATCTTGAGTCTAAGCACCCTGTCTAGCTGCTCCCAGATTCCTGACCCACAGAAAGTAGGAGATAATAAATGCTCATGGTTTGAAGCCACTAAATTGTGGGGGTGATTTGCTAAACAGCTATAGATAACTAATACAGCACCCCTGTATTCTTGTGATGATCAAAGTGTGGCAGGGCATAGGTGTTTCCATTTAAGAAAGTCCATGAGGGGAGGGGCGGGTGGAAATCTCACAGGAAATCTCATTACCCCGGCAAAACGGGTGACTGTTTTCTTACGCCCAGTGTAAACAGTAGCTAATAGTCCTGAGGGTTCTGAGTCCACAAATTTTCTCAATTAAAAGAGGAATTCAGTGTTGAGGGAGACATAGGTGGTGGGCTGCTCACATGGCCTTTGGTCCAGGAATTGTACCATGGTGGCTTTTTGTCATTCCCAGGGTAGAGGGGGTTGGGGGGGAGTGTTGCTTCAGGACTGAGTGGAAGGGACAGTAGGGAGAGTTATTACTTAGTTTTTGGCAAGACAGATGGTGGCAAAGGTAGGCCAGCTAGATGCCCTGCTTCCAGCCAAATGGAGAACATCACTTGGCTTTCAGCTACTTTCAGCAGGAGAAATATTAATGGGAGAGCAAACTGAATACTTAGCACTGGTTAAATTCTCCATTCTTTTCAAGAAAGCCTCTGCCATGATGTTATCTTACTGACACCTCTCAACAACCTACTCAGATAGGCAGGAAAGGCATTGTTTTATGTTTGACGGAGTAAAAGGGTTGTTTTTTGTCTTTTGTTTTTCTGATTCCTGCTTTGGATTTAAAAAATACTATGTGAGTGACTGTCAGAGAAGTGAGTCTTCTGATATCACAAGACCACTGGGCAGCAGAAGCAGGGTGAGAGCCAAGTGCTCCTTTCCCCAGTGCTGAGCCTTTTCTTCCCCCTGCCCCTCTCCTACTGCTCAGACATTCTCCCTAGTGAACACATCTTTCCTGACCTGGGAATATAGAAGCCCTACTTCAGAGGTAGTACCCCTGAGCCTCCATGGGCAATTGAGGTCCTTCTTGTAACTTGTTCCTATAGCAGCACTTCTGTAAACTTGACATGGGCAGAGTCATCTAGGAATGGAGTTCGTGGTCAGATTCACAGGCCCCAACTCCCAGAGATTCTGATGAATTAGAACTGGACTGAGGCCCAAGACTGTATTTTATCCCCAACTACTTCCAAGGGATTTTTAAAAAATGATTTTCTTTATATTTGAGAGGCAGAGACTGAGAGAGCACAAGCGTTGGGGGTTGGGGGTGGCAGCAGAGGGAGGGGGAGAAGCAGGCTCCCCACTGAGCTGGGAGTCCCATGTGGGGCTCAATCTCAGGACCCTGGGATCATGACCTGAGCCGAAGGCAGACGCTTAACTGGCTGAGCCACCCAGGCACCCCCTTCCATAGGGCTTTAATAAATGCTGCCTGACAACCTCCTTATCAGTACCATGCTGTGGCAAAGAGCTAGAAGGCATATGTGAGCACTCTCATGAATATGCCCAAAGAGGAATCTCTTGCGTTATGTAGTACACTGTCTTCTAAAAGGTTGTATGTGTATCACATTTTATAGCTCACCTCACATGTGAAATGCTTTACATCCATGTAGTATTTTTCTTCAGGGAAAGGACTGTACCTCTAGAGGTGGTTTTATCCTCAGCACCTAAGCACAATGCCCGGTGCCTAACTTTGGTTGAATTAAACATTGGTCCAATGACTGACTATTCAGTTAGCTCAAAGAAGGGGTAGGTTTATGTATAGCTTGATGACAAGACAAAGACTTGCTCACATCTTAACATTGTTCACTCTTATCTCTACTTGACGATTTGAAAAGCACTTCTCTTACCTGGCAATTCAGAAGGATGAAAGACAAAATATAATATGGATCCTGAAATAGCCCTGTGAATGAGAAGCTTCTAGAAACATGGTTACCTTAGTCTCGGGATCTTTCTAACCTGAGAAGTTATAACCTCAGCTTTGCCAGGAGACTGTGTGATCTATTACATTTGTAATTCCAAGAGAAGGAGAAGAGACATGATAAATGAAACCAATATAAGGTCTCAGATTCCCCTTTCACAAATAACAGAGAAGATGAACTTTGTTCCTGAATCAACGAATTACAACATATTGTTTAGCACGTGAATTAGAATCTCAAGAGCTGTGAAACAGAGGTACACGGACTCACTAGGACAGAAGCTGGTGAGGGTTTGTCTGGCCCAACTTAAGAGATCAAAGTACAGCAGATTTTTGGTAAGGCTTTGGTACACCTCTGAACCAGGCATTTTTCCTGAACTGCTAAATGGAGGTTTTCAGCCGATTTGTTTATGTGACAGCTTGCCTGTTAACAGAAAAATATTGATTCCTCTGGTTTAGCAATGAGGCTCCTAAAACATTTCATCCCTAAAGTCATAAATTGGTAATAAAAAAAATTAAGCTTCCCCAAGGAGTTTGCTTGGCCTCCAATGTTTGGTTGGACAAGCACAGATATTTTTCCTGATTTTGCTGTTAAAAGCCAGACTTGCTGCTTTCTCTAGTTTGACTTATTGGGTAAGCCTTTCGAACAATGGAACTCGTACTTAGTGTGTTTTATCTTAACCTCAATGATGATATACATCTCAGCAGTAAATTTTTAAATAGCTGCGTTATATATGCTGAATAAATGATGAACCCAATTGTGCTTTCAGCTATCCTTATAGAGCATCTGGAAGGTAATCAGGGTCAAGACTGAGAGACAGAAGGATAGGAAGGGAGAAAGATTTAATATATGTCATATTCTGACAAGTTGGAGAACTGTTGATTTACACCAAACGAGGCTTAAAAAACCCAAAACCATCATTTATGGTAAAAATCATTGGGGACACACTCCCCAAACACCAAGAAGGGTCTTGTGAACATTTATGTAAGTACGCATTACCAACACATAACAAAGTTGACAAGATATAGGCACAGATCATAATAGCTCACATTGTACTTGGTTTCCAAAGCCCTTGCCTCATTTCAATATCATTATAGTCCTTTTCCGGTAAGAGTTAAGATCCTTCTGTTTTTGCTTTTTAGTCGTAAGTGGCTTTTGGGGGCATTATTGACATACAATAAGCTGCACGTATTTAAAATATATAGTTTTGTAAGTTTTGACATACACCTACACCTGTGACACCATTACCACAATCAAGACAGTTAACATATGCATCACCCCCAAAAGTTTCTTGGTGCCCCTTTATCATCTCTCTCCCACCCCTCCAACCCCTCTCCCAACCAACCTAGTGGCCGATTGCTATCTGTTTTCTTTTTCTTGTCAATGTTTTATTTATTTATTTGTGAGACAGGGAGAGAGAGAGGCAGAGGCAAAGGGAGAAACAGGATCCCCACGGAGCAGGGAGTCCGATGTAGGACTCGATCACAGGACCCCAGGATAACAATCTGAGCCAAAGGCAGACGCTTAACCAACTGAGCCACCAAGGAGCCCTGGCATCTGTTGTCTATCACCATAGATAACTTTGCACATTCTTAAATTTTCTGTGAATGGAATCATGAGCTTTGTATTCATTTTTGTTGTTGTTGGGGTTCTTTAACTCAGCATAATTATCTTGAGTTTCATCCATGTTGCTGCATATATCAAAGTTCGTTCCTTTTCATTGTCTAGTAGCATTCTATTGTATGGATATAATACCAGGTTGATGCTTTGAGGACACTTGGGTTGTTTCCAATTTGAGCTTATTATAATTAAAGTTGCGATGAACATTCATGCACAAGTCTTTGTATGAATATGTGCTTTCTTTTCCTTAGCGTAAGTGCTTCCGCATGAATTGCTTGGATCATATAGTAGGTTTGTGTTTAATTTCTTAAGAAACTGCAGAAATGTTTTTCAACATGTTCATATCATTTATATTCTCAGCAGCACTGTATGAAAGTTTCAGTTGCCTCTATTCACACCCAATCTTGGTATGGTCAGTATCATTTCAATGTAATTTTAATCTAATATAATAGATGCAGAGTTGCATCTCTTGGTGGTTTTAATTTGCATTTCCTTACTGACTAATTATGTTGAACATCTTTTCCTATGCTTATGTGGCATCAGTATATATTTGGTGAGATGTCTATGAAAATCTTTTGCCCATTTTTTTTATTGGGTGGTTTGTTTTGTTATTATTGAATTTTGAGAGGTTTTGAAAAATTTATTCTGAGCACAAGTCCTGAATCAGACATATGTTTTACAAATATTTTCTTCCAGTCTGTGGTTTGTCTTTTCATTCTCTTAACAGTGTCTTTTGAAGAGCAGAAGTTTTTATTTTGTTGAAGTCCAGTTTGCCAATTTTTAATAGATGTTTTTGCTATATTATTGTAATAAATCCTTACCTCATCCAAGATCACAAAGATTTTCTCTATTTTTTAAAATATTTTATTCATTTTATTTGTCAGAGAGCACAAACAGGGGGAGCAGCAGGCAGAAGGAGAAGCAGGCTGCCCATCGACCCCGGGTTCATGACATGAGCCAAAGGTAGACGCTTAACCAACTGGGCCACCCAGGCATCCCTCCTCTAAATTTTCTTCTAGATAGTTTTCATTTTTTATTTATGTCTAGGATCCTTGTTGAGTTAAATTTTGTATATGGTATGAGATATGGACTGAAGCTCTTTTTGGAAGGCACACAGTTTTATAGTTGTTCCAGACTGTTGAAAAGACTATCTTTCTCCTCTGAATTACCATTATACCTTTGTCTAAAATCAGTTATCCAAATTGGTTTGAGTGCATTTTTGAATTCTGTTTCGTTGATCTCTTTGTCAATCTTGGTGTAATCCTATATTGTCTTGATTACTATAGCTTTAAAATAACTCTTGAAATCAGGTAGTATCTGTCCTCCAAAATTATTTTTCTTCAAAATTGTCTTGGCCATTCTGGGTCCTTTGCATTTCCATATGAATTTTAAAATTTTATTTTCATTTTCTACAAAAAAGTCCTGTTGAGACTTTGATTGGGATTACATTAACTCTAGACAAATTTAAGGGGGATTTGGATCTTAATTATATTAAGTCTTCTGACCCACAAACGAGGCATATCTCTCCATTTATTTAGGTCTTGTTTAACTTCCCTCAGCAATGTTTTTTAAGCTTTGGTGTACAAGTCTCTCACATCTCTTGTCAGATGTATCCCTGAGTGCTTCATATTTTTGAGGCTATTTTAAATGTTACTGCTTATTTAAGTTCAATTTCTGATTGTTGCTGGTATTTAGGCATACAATTGATTTTTGTATATTGATTTCATGCTCTGAAATTCTGCTAAACCTATGTTTTAGTTCTAGCAGCTTTTTTTGTAGATGTAATCATATTTTTTTACACAGACAACTACGCTAAGAATAAAGAGTTTCACATCTTCCTTTCCGATCCAAATACCTCTTATTTATTTTCCATGTTTGATTGTACCAACTAGACCACCAATCCAATGTTGCATAGAAGTCATAAGAACAAACACTCTTGTCTTGTTGCTGATCTCAGAGGTAAAGCATTTAATCTTTCACTATTCAGTAGAATGTAAGTAGTAGATTTTTTTGTACATGCCATGTTCATTTTCTGTTGCTGCATAATGAATAAACCCTAAGCATAGCATCTTAAAGCAACAAACATTTATTTAAGATTGTATTTATTTGAGAGAGGGAAAGTGAGCGAGAGAGAGAGAGAGAAAAAGAGAAAGAGAGAGTGAGAATGCACAAGTAGGGGGAGGGGCAGAGGGAGAAGCAGGCTCCCCGCTGAGCAGGGAGCCCAACCTGGGCCTCAATTCCTGGACACCAGGATCATGACCTGAGCCAAAGGCAGACATTAACCGACTGAGCCACCCAGGTGCCCCTGGCAATGAACATTTATTATGTCACCATTTCCATGGGTCAGGAATCTAGACATGGCTTAGCTGGGTGCATCTGCCTCAAGGCTTCTCACAAGACTGTGATCAAAGAATTGCGGTGGCTGTTGTTACATCCAAAGTCTGAGCACAGGGAAGATGTGCTTCCAAGCTTATTCATGTGGTTGTTGGCAGGATTCATATCCTCACAGGCTGTTTGATTGTGGGTGTCACTTCCTCTTTAGCTATTGACCTGGGGACTCCATCAGTCCTTTGCCACATGGGGCTTTCCATAGGCAGCTCAGCTTCCCTCAGAAAAAGATAATGAGAGAGCATGAGAGGGGAAGCAAGATTAAAGGCACATTCGTTTTGTAAACTAATTCAGAAGTGACATCTTATCACTTTTGCAGGATTCTATTTGAAAAAAATGTAAGTCATCACTGAGTCTGGCCCATACTTATGGGAAGGGCTTATAGAGGAGACAGGGAACATGGGAAGCCATCTTAGAGTCCACCTACCACAATGCCCTCTATAAAGTCGAAGAAGTCACCTTCAGTTCTTTGTTTGCTAAGAGTTTTTATCAAAACTGTATGTTAGATCATGTCAAATGAATTTTACTTCATGTGGTTTCTTTTTTAGTTTGTTCATATAGTGACTTTTAAAAAAAGATTTATTTATTTGAGAGAGAGAGAGAGAGAATGAGGGAGAGAGAGAAAGAGGTTGGGAGGGGCAGAGGGAGAGAGAATCCCGAGCAGACTGCACTCAGTGTGCAGAGCCCAACGTGGGGCTCGATTGAATAACCCCAAAATCACAACCTGAGCTGAAACCAAGAGTAGGTCACTTAACCAAGTGTGCCACCCAGGTGTCCCTGTATGATGACTTTTTAAGGCTTGTTTACACTGATTTGGTTTTCAAATGTTAAACCAAAACTGTATTCCTGAGATGAATATCACTTGCTCAGGATATATTATCCTTTTTATATATTGCTTGATTCTACTTGATAAAATTTTGTTTATAATCCTTACACCTGTGTTAATGCTTTACAAGAGCTATCGGTCTGTAGGTTTTTGTTTGTTTGTTTTCTTTGGCTAGTTTTGGTGAGAGGATGTTGGCCTCATAACACCAGATGGAGAATAGTCCTTCCTCTTCAGTTTTTGAGAAGAGTTTGTGTAGTACTGGTATATTATTACTTCTTTCCGTATTTGGTAGAATTTATCAGTGAAGCTATTTGGGCCTAGAGTTTTCTTCTCGGAAAGGTTTTTAACTACAAATTCAGTTTTTCTTGTGGATATAGGTCTATACAGTCTATCTACGTTTTAGTAAATAAACATGGCAGTTTGTGTCTTTCAAGGAATTTTTCCATTTCGTCTAAGTTGTCAAATTTGTTAGCATTTCTCTCTTAACCTTTTAATATATGTAGGATCTGTAATGTCATCTCTCTTATTCCCAATATTGGTAATTTGTGTCTTGTCTCTCTTTTTCTGGCAAGATATTTTTCAATTCTGTTGTTTTATTTTTCAAGTAAAGAATTATTTCTAGTGTTTTGTTTTCTATTTTATTGATTTCAGCTTTGACTTTCTTCTGCTTACTGTGTTCTTATTTTCTAGTTTCTAAAGGTGAAGTTTAGGTCATGATTGAGTCTATCTTTTTTTAAAAGATTTTATTTATTATTTATTTATAGCATGAGTCAGGGGAGGGACAGAGGGAGAGGAAGGATCTCAAGCAGACTCTGTGCTGAGCTCATAGCCCAACACAGGACTCAATCTCACATCCCTGAGATGATGACCTGAGCTGAAATCAAGAGTCCCTCATTTAAGCAACTAAGCCACTCAGGCTCCCTTGAGACAATCTAATATAAACATTTAATGCTATAAATTTCTTTCTAGGCACCACTTTGGCAACCGCCCATGAATTCTAATTTTCATTTTCATACAGTATAAAATACTTCATAATTTCTCTTTTGATTTCTTCTTTGATCCATGGATCATTTAAAAGTGTGCTGTTATGTAGTTTCAAAATATTTGGGGATTTCACAAATATTTCTGTTACTGGTTTTTAATTTCATTGTGGTTAGAGAATCTAATTTGTAAAACTTACATACTTTTAAATTATTGACACTTGTATTATGGTCAAGAATATGGTCTCTCTTGACAAATGTTCCTTGTGTTCTGGAAAGGGAGATGGTTTGATGTTCTTATTGAATGGACGGTTCTATAAATGTCAGTCAAGTAAAGTCATTTGATGATGTTGTTTAAGTCTTCTACATTCTTGCTGATTTTCCATCTACTTGTATCAATTATTGAGAGGGAAGTATTAAAATCAACTATAATTGTGTATTTGTCTATTTCTGCTTACAGCTCTATCAGATTTCACTTCATGATTTTAAAAACTGGTTTATTAGGTCAATAAATGATTAGGATTGTTGTGTCCTCCTGAGGCATTAATCCTGTTTTCATTATATAATGGTCTTTTCTATCCCTGGTACTATTCTTTGCTCCAAAGTCTACTTTGTTATTAATATAGCTACTAAAGCTTTCTTTTGACTAATGTTAGTATAATTATCTTTTACCATTCTTTTACTTTTAACTTTTGGTGTTATAATATTTAAATTGTATTTCTGTTGGTGAACTTTAAGTGGGTCTTGTTTTCTTTGTCAATCTGATAACCTGCCTTTTAACTGGATTGTTAGATCATTTACATTTAATGGGATTATTGACATTCTTTGGTTTACAACTATCATCTTGCTATTTGTTTTCTAATTATTCATCCCATCTGTTCTTTCTTCCTATTTTCCCTCTTTGTCTGCCTCCTTTGTATTGAGTTTTTAAACTTTATTTTACATCCTTTGTTGACTCATTAGCTATAACTTTGTTTTATTGAATTATTAGTTGCTTTAGGATTCATACCATGCATCTTTCACTCATCACAGACTACCTTTATATGATATATCACTTCATACAGTATAAAAATCCTACAATAGCATAGTTCTATTTCTCCCTTCCCATCTTTTATGATATGGTTGTCATATGTTTATGTTTAAACCTCTATTATACATTGGGTTTTTTTAAACTTGTTTGTGTTGTTTTTTTTAAGCAATCAATTATCTTTTCAGGAGAGTTAAATCATAATTAAGATTCTTACAATTTACCCAGGTAGTTACAATTTCTAGTGCTTTGCAGTCTTTTGTATAGGTCCACATGTCTTTCCGGTATCATTTTCCTTCTGCCTGAAAACTTCTTTTAATATTTCTTATACTGATGATATGTTGGTGATTAATTATTTCAATGTTATATCTTTAAAAGTTGTTATTTTGCCTTCATTTTTGAAAGATGATTTTGACTACACATCGAATTGTAGGTTGACAGGATTCTTTTTTTTGGTACTTTAAAGATGTTTTCCCTTTGCCTTGGAGTTTGTATTGTTTCTGACAACAAATATGATGTCATCCTTACCTTTATTCTGCTGTACATAACATGTCATATTCTCTCTGGTTGCTTGTAAGATTTTCTCTTTATCATTGATTTTGATCAATTTGATTATTATGCACTTTGGAATAGTTTCCTTATTTTCTTTATGTGTGGGGGGGTTGTTCATTCAAATTCTTAGATTTCTGGCTTTATAGTTTTCATGATATTTGGAAAACTTATACCTAGTGTTTTTTTCTCCCTCACCACAAAGGACTCTAATTACATATCCTTTGTGTTGCTTAAAGTTGTCCTACAACCCATTAATGCTCTTTTCTTCCTTCCTTCATTTTTTTCTTCTTCCTTTTTTTCTCATTCTTTACTTTTTTCTTTTTCTTTCTCCTGAAACTTTTTACTTTAGTTTTTCATTTTGGATAGTTTCTATTGCTGTGTCCTAATATTCACTGGTCTTCACTCTTGCTATTTCTATCTTCTGTTAATCCCATTCGGTATTTTTTTTTTTTTTTCTCAAACATGGTAGTTTTCGTGGTAACATCCATGTTTTCTTGAGTATGAAAATTTGATTTTTTTAAATATTTCCTGTTTATACACATAAAATATAGTAATAATAGCTACTTTAGAGTTTTTATCTGCTAATTCTAATATCTGTGTGCCAACACTGGGTTGGATTTGACTGAGTGAGTGATTGATTATTCTTCTCATTCTGGGTCTTCTTTTCTTTTCTTTCTCTCTTTCTCTTTCTCTTTTTCTCTTTCTTTCTTCTTTCTTTCTTTCTTTCTTTCTTTCTTTCTTTCTTTCTTTCTTTCTTTCTTTCTTTTTTTGCCTGCCTTGCAATCTTTGATTTGATGCCAACCATTTTGAATTTTACCTTGCTGGGTTTTGGGTATTTTTATATTCCTGTAAGTATTCTTCAGTTTTGCTCAGGAATGTAGCTGTATTATTTGAAAATAGTTCAGTCATTTCAGGTAGTGTTTTAATGATTTGTTAGGTAGATCTAGAGCTAATTTTCCTGGCTTAGTGTGAGTATTAGGCACAGCTGTCTCTGATTCTGTCTGACGGTTCTTTTCCCCTCAGATGGTTTGTTCACACATATGCTTTGATCAATACTCTCCTAAATATTTGAGTGGAAATTTTTGAAGATTATCACAGAACTCTCTCATTGTGTACCTCTCTTCTCTCTAGTATTCTGACCAGCTAACTCTAGTTACTTTAGTCCCCCCAGACTCTCAGGTATGTCTCCCCAACTCAGGGAGACCACGAGGCTCTGCCTGGATTCCCCTTTCTGCACCTGGAAACACTCTCAAATAGTACAACCTGGAAACACTCTCAAACAGTAAGGTGGGATGGTGATAGGTTTCATTTCATACTTTTCCTTCTCTCAGGGATCACTGTCCTTCATTGTCTGATTTTCAGTGACTTGAACACTGTTGTTTCAAATATTTTTTTCTGGTTTCTGTGGTTGTTTCAGGCAGGAATATAAATCTGGTCCCTCTCGCTCTACCCTGACTAGAAGTGGAAATACGATCATCCCATTTTAAAATGAAGAAATGATCTCAAGAGGACTTAGTGTTATAGTAAGTGGGAGAGCTAGAATTCATGCCCAGTTCTTTCCACCTCTACTCCAAAAAACATCATCTTAGAAGTATCTATATGGCTGGGGAAACTGCAGGACTTCCATCCTCCCCTTCCCAGTCTATGGCTTTAAAAAAAATTATTTATTTTTTTAAATTTCTTTTCAGTGTTCGAGAATTCATTGTTAATGCAGCACATCCGGTACTCCACGCAATAGGTGCCCTCTATAATACTCACCACCAGGCTCACACAACCTCCCACCACCCTCCCCTCCAAAACCCTCAGTTTGTTTCTCAGAGTCCACAGTCTCTTATGGTTTGTCTCTCCCTCTGATTTTCCCCAACTCACTTCTCTCCATCTCCCCATATCCTCCATGTAATTCCTTATGCTCCACAAGTAATTGAAACCATATGATAATTGACTCTCTCTGCTTGACTTATTTCATGCAGCATAATCTCTTCCAGTCCCATCCATGTTGATACAAAAGTTGGATATTCATCCTTTCTGATGGAGGCATAATACTCCATAGAATTTATCGACCATATCTTCTTTATCCATTCATCTGTTGAAGGGCATCTTGGTTCTTTCCACAGTTTGACAACTGTGGCCATTGCTGCTATGAGCATTGAGGTACAGATCGCCTTTCTTTTCACTACATCTGTATCTTTGGGTAAATACCTGGTAGTGCAATTGCAGGGTCATTAGGATAGCTCTATATTTAATTTCTTAAGGAATCTCCACACTGTTTTCCAAAGTGGCTGCACCAACTTGCATTCCCGCCAACAGTGGAAGAGGGTTCCCCTTTCTCCACATTCTCTCCAACACTTGTTGTTTCCCATCTTGTTAATTTTGGCCATTCTAACTCGTGTAAGGTGGTATCTCAATGTGGTTTTGTTTGGAATCTCCCTGATGGGTAGTGATGATGAACATTTTTTCATGTGTCTGTTAGCCATTTGTATATCTTCTTTGGAGAAGTGTCTGTTCATGTCTTCTGGCCATTTTTTGATGTGATTATCTGTTTTGTGTGTGTTGAGTTTGAGGAGTTCTTTATAGATCTTGGATATCAGCCCTTTGTCTGTACTGTCACTTGCAAATATCTTCTACCATTCCATGGGTTGCCTTTTTGTTTTGTTGACTGTTTCCTTTGCTGTGCAGAAGCTATTGATCTTGATGAAGTCCCAAAAGTTCATTTTCGCTTTTGTTTCTTTTGCCTTTGGAGACATATCTTGAAAGAAGTTGCTGTAGCTGATGTTGAATAATTGTTCATTTATGCTTAATCCTTAATTTTGTTTGTTTGTTTTTAGAAGTAAAGGTGAGCAACTATTTAGGACTGTATATCTACTTTCCATCTCTCTTTTCAGAGAGAATAGTGTCCTTAAAGAGCTGCATTTTTTAATGCCTAGTATTTGTTGTAAATCAACAGATTATCTTTCTCTCTGTGTTTGAAACTTGCATAAACATTCAGCTTCTGTTGTTATTTCTTAGGCTCACTTATAGGTCATATACTTGCCCAGTTCAGAACCTTTGATTCTTCCTCTGGAAGAGTACTCTTTTGTCATTCTATCCGTCAAATTCTGTCCCTCATTTCAACCCCATCCCAAGGTCTATTTCTACTGGGAAAACTTCCCCACCTACGCAATTTCTACCTCTCTAAAATCATGCTAGGTTTGTTTGGACAAGATGCTCCTGAGGTCTGTTCCAGCTCTGAAGTAAGGTTTGTGGGGTCTAATATTACTCTCTCCCCTCTCTAAATTACACCATTTGGCATAAATTCATTCTGAATTATATTCTAACTTTGTGCCATATATCCTATGCACTCTGTCTGGCAAGTTGCCCATCATCAGTAAGTTCCAAATAAATCTTGTTGAAAGAAATGATGAATGGCATTTTTTCCCTAGTAATTCAGTGTATGCCCTTTTTTCCTTCTTAACCAGAAAGTAAGTTTCCTGAGGGCAGAGCTAATGTATTTTCCTTATTTGATATTACATACAGGACCTCCGCTATGTCAGAGGTATTGCTGCGTGTTTGCAAGGACTCTGATTCCAGAGAATTACCAGCAACCTGATTTTCCAGAATCATGGTACCAGGCTCAGGTGATAATACATAGTCCCAAAGTAAATATATGTTGAATGAACAATGAGATGGCTCTGGAACAGAGAGTTTAGCAAGACATTCGTTCTTACACAGAGAAACAAAGATGCAGATAGTGCAGACACACTCAAATTTTATTGTTTGCTTGATACATCTGCTGCTTTGAGGCTTATACTTAATGTGAGTCTGTTGAATGATTTACAGGTATACTCATGCACCGAGATGAAGGGCTTTATTATAAATCTCCCTCCTTGTGTTGTAGGATACTGTGCATTTTTCAATGCTGTAAACATAAATAGAAAAGTGTTTTGTCTGTGACAAGGACAAATGTCAGTTGGCAAAGCTCTTAAAGATGCAGACTTTTGAATTTGAGTTCTCATTATTATAGTGTCCTGATTTGAGAAGTAAGCATAAAAAATGCTTTATACTTATAAATTTTATTCCATAAACCTTTGTAATAAGGAAAAACAATAAAAGTTATTATATAAAAGTAAAAGATGTAGAAAATAGTCTTAAGCAAAAATAAGAAAATAAAAGCCATTCCTCTCTCCAACATAGATAACTGCTGATAACATTTTAGAGCATATTCTCTCAGTTTTTTTTCTATACATATTTAATTCAAAAATGTAATTATACTAAACATATTATTTTCTACATGCTTTTTCATTTAGCGACATGGAAACTATTCAGTATATATTCATAAAAATTCTCCAGATCATCATTTCCCACTGCTGTTTAGCACTTCAATGTATGGATCTACTGTAAGTTATTTATCCAAACCCCTAATTTGAGTCATTTTTGTCATTTTCAGCATTTCTACCATCATGAAATTAGAGGAATGAATGTCCTTTGCAGCTAAAGCTTTATGTACATCCCTAATTATTTCCTTAAAATAATTCCCTAAAAGTGGAATTCTTGGGTCAAAAGTATGCAAAAATCAAAGGTTTTTCACACCAAAACTACCTCCATCCCAATTTAATCTCCCAGCAATATATGCAGTACTTTTTAAATGTGATTTCATTTGTACTTATAACCTTTATGCAGGAAAAGTTTAAGTCTTCATATTTAGCTGTTGAGGAGACAGCTAACGAGGGTGCAGAATAATCAAAGGCATATACCATTAACACCACAACTAGAAGCCCACTTTCTCCATTCCTTGTACTCTTGGAGCAGTGCTCATTGCATCTCTACCAGTAGTATTTGGAAAAACTGAGTCTGAGCGATTCCTTCATTAAAATTAAGATGTATTAGGCAAACACATATTGAAAAAGTTAAACAGGCTACAAAGCTTATGACAGTAATAGGATGCATCAAACCTTTAGACTTGTCTTTGCAATTTAAGTATTTTGCCATCAGGAGGTGATAGAAAGCCACTTCCTACCTGCACCCCGCAAGAAGGAAGTAAGTATGTTTTTTCTGAGAATTTAGTCTCTTTCTCTCTCTATCTATCTCTGTTAGGCAGGAAGTAGGATTTATTGGCTGCCATGAGTAAGGAGGGGGCAGTGCCAAGGTTCTCATGAGTGCACAGCCTGGCATTTGTCCAGGAGGGGCCATGATTTGGAATGTATTTGATCCCACAGCCATCTGGGAAGAGCCATTTTTCAGCTACCATGTCTTCAAATTCATCTGCATCAAACTCAGTTAAGCTCCACTTCTTGGAAATGTGGATCTTCTGGAAGCCAGGGAACTTGAACTTGGCCCTGTGTAGGGCCTCAGTCACATGCTCCTTGTTCTACAACTTGGGACAGATGGGCACGATGACTTGACCAATGTTGACCCTGGCTGCTGTGCCTTGGGGCTTTCCAAGGGCACTCCACATACCTGTCTAGAACCAGCATAGGACATCTTGTTGAGAAGGATGAAGTGGAAGAGGTGGAGCCACACTCAGATGTGAAAACCAACTTTGCCCCAACTTTTCATCCTGTACTTGTCAATACAAATACGGACAGCTTCCAGGGCTTCAGAGGAGAGCTGCTGCTATTCATCTGACATCATCTAGCCACATACTAGGCACTCATCCATCTTTTCTTTCTTCTACCCCAGGTCAAAGGTACAGATCCTGGCATCAGGGACACCTCTGTAGGAGTGAGGCTTTGGATATGGCTTGTTCTTAACAATACCGGTAACTTTAGGCAGTGTGTAACCCATGATGACATCAGGATCTTCAGTGGAATGCCAAGGGCAAAGAGAAGACAGTCTCTTTTCTACCTTTCCACTTATTGTGTAATCACAAGCTACAAAACTTTGTTTTGTATCTAACCAAAAATTTATGAAATTAGGACTTCCAATTGGATTGGATCAGATCAAGATTGAAAATAAGTTTGGTATTTTCTTATGAAATCTCAGCTTTTCTTAAAACTTTTTTTTATGGCTAAGGGATTGTCTCACTATATGCTTTGGGCTAGACTTAAAGAAGTGGGTTTCTTTTTTAAAACAAGATTCTAACTCTAATATAACTTTTGGCTCTTGATCTAATTAAGTTTATGATCTTTAATTTTGCAGGATGCCACTGTGAAAGAAAAAAAAAAAAACAGAACAAAAACAAAGACACAGCTAGATGCAATTCATCATTACCAAACAACACCTTAATTATTTCCAACCTAGGAAGTGCTCTCTTAACCTGATGCCTGCTTTCCCATTTTAGACTTCCTATCCCAAGGTAGATTGATTATAAAAAATGGCATAACTATCCATGCCCCCTTGAGCCCATGCCCTTTGCAACCTGACTTGGAAACTTCTCTCATCAAAAGGTGGAGTTTGTGTCCCCGTTCCATGAAACTGGACTAGCCCTGTGATTTGGTTTGCCAATAGAATACAGTGGTGTTGCAGTTCCAAGCCTAGGCTTCCTAAGGTTCTGCATACTTCTGCTTGCTCTCTTGGATCCTGAAGATCTAGGTGAACAACACCAGACCAGCCTCTGGAAACATGAGCGGTCTCAAGTAGGAGAGCCATCTCAAGCAAGGCTGTTACAGACCAGCCAGTGCTCAGCTATTCCACCTACTAACAACGTTATTTATAACAGTAGGTATCTGTTACTTTTGGTCTAAAGCAATTGAGCCAATAATAATTATTACCCTTCCCCTGCTTGGGGTTCAGAATGAAATAAATCTGGGAGAGAAAAGATTCTGTTTCTGATTTGGCTGGTTTTGTGTATACAGATCAATGAAGTGGCCTGGCTGTATTTATATACACTGATGATTAACCTCCTGATACTCTTTCTGACTCTGACTACTAATGCTTAGGAATGAGTTTAAAAATATTTAATTGGCCTGGTGTCCAGCCTTTCCAATCATATTTCATGGCCACAGTAAGCTGTTCCTTGTTCCCCAAACACACCTCAAACACAATAACACTGGCATGCCTTCACTTAGACCTGATCATCTTTCCTTCTTTCTTTATCAAAATATTTGGGTAGTCTATGAAGCAGCTGATTTCCTTATAGTTTCTCTCCTCTGTGAAACATTCTTGATCATGCTTCTTCATCCTCTAGTATAACATATTTCTCTTTCTTCTCTGCTTATTTTAATATGTATTTTGTAATGCTTGTCTCAGTTTGACTTATAGTCAAAGATCTAAAATTCTGCCAGTATTAGCTAATCTTGAAGATTAAGAAAAAAAGAGGGCAAGTTTCAAATAATGTTTTAGATATTTACTTGTAGAAGATGGTTATGATGTTCCACTTTTGGGGAAAAAAAGAAACAAAAGTCATTTTAGCCATGTTGAGAGTTCAGAAAGCAAGTGTATATTGACTTAACCTATATTATGGAATCAGAATTAAATTTGTACTGGTCATTATGTCATAGCCAAATAATTGTTATTATTTTTCCTATTAAATTCTATTTTTTAAAGGAGAAAAATGGAGCAGATCTCTACTCCAGAGAGAGAGACAAAAAAAGCCTGGCTCAGTTCTGGACAAGAGGAGTAATCAGTGGAAAAATGTCATCAGTGTTATGGATGCTACAGCTGGGCTTCCATCCATCTTGTTAAGGGACCTAAACACAAGCCTCTGACCTCCCCTTCAAGCAGGACCAGCACAGCTAAGCCTGGATCTCACCTAAGACTCAAATATCTCCTTTCCTGTAAACCACTTCTATCCTGAGAGGAAAAGGCTACAGTTTATAAACATTTTTATTGGTCATGTTTGACCATTTGGCCAAGAGGGAAGAGTTAGGGGAGGGATGTTTGATGTTGGTTTAAAACACACACCTTAAGTAGATTTCCTTTCCCTTGTTAAAGAACTTTTCATGATAATGCTTCATTTAATTGAAACCTGTTAGCAAGCTAAGAAGGGAAATTAGTTTATGAATAAACGAACAAAGCTAGAAGCCATTTGGCAGCATGGAGTCACGGCAAGATGTTCAATTCCAGCGGTTAGCATAATGTCACCCCTATAGAATAAACTCAAAAGAGATTTCTGTCTGCCCAAAAAAATGGATACAATTGAGTTAACAGAGTTTTAAATGACATTGACTAGAATATCAATCGAAAGAATAAAAAGAAAACTGATTTTTATTACAAAGTCACTGCGGATCAATAATACATAATAACATGGGCATGAGAAGCAGTCAGTAACAGAAGACATTCAATGATTCATGAGCACATTAAGTTCATGAAATAATAAGTCCACAGTGTTATATTCTATCTTTTTCTGAATCAATAGCTATGGAATTGAATAAGAAAGTGGAATATTTTCAAAAGGTGCAATAATCAGGGTGACACAGCTGGGTGGAGTTGCTTATCTGGAGGATAGCTCCACTATGTAGCTACATAAGAATAAAAAAATTCAAAGGTTTAGCAGGGCATAAACCCAGACATGTTCCCTATGACAAACTTATTAGCACATTGGTGGACTGTGATTAATTACGTTGTGTTAATGAATGGTTCTCTGCTCAAGCATTTCTTTTCTAAGATGGAAAAATCTTATATGCTGACTTCGTTTCCCCCCTTCCTCTGGGTCATGAAGGAAGCAGTGTGTTCACAGCGATGTGAATACTTCAACCCCCGTCTAACTGCAGGATTCTGACTAGCATAAGCTGACGACAAATAGATGACCGTGATGTCCAAAGAGAGGAATGACAGTCAATGGAACCTATTTTCTGACCCTCTCCCAGACAGTACCATGTTGTCTCTTTTGGCAACAAAAATATCTTTGCAAAGGGATCCATTCAAAATCTCAAAATATGCCCTACCTAAAATACTCTTTACTTTGATCAAAGGTTCTCCTCACATCTTTTATGCCAATTCCTTTAGACAGTAATTTTCTCTCTGTCTGTCTCTCTTTCATACACACACACACACACACACACCATACAAACATGAGTCTCATAAACTCGTACACCAGAAATGGAGATCTCAGAGGTCAAAAATGAAACATGATTTTAAAACTCTTTATTAGCTTATTTTAATACCCAAAATAGAGATTCTAGGCCATATAGAAACCTTTATCTGGGTCTTTATTTGAGTTTGTCTTTTTCTAGTTATGTTTATGTGTCCATGTGGGTTTACAGGTGTATTCCTGTATCTTCTGTTAGCGCATCTGAAGTCTCTTTCAATCTGTCTCTTCCTCTCTTTCTCTCTAATCTTCCTTCTAATTTATTCCAGTAACTATGGACAAAAGAGAATGGAAATGCATATATATTTTATTTCTTCTATTTATTGAATTTTTTATGTTTTCTATTCCTCTTGTATAACTCACAAAAGTCTAATGTTATACATTTCTCTTTTAAAAACAATAAAAGCCCATTTAAATTGCCATATCTCTATTGATTGCCAATGGTTTCTACCTCCCTTGAGTCACTGATCCTGAAAAGAAGCAAGCTTCATCTTCGTTATCTTAATGAAGTCAGAGTTTTCCTTTTCAGAGAAAAAGGAAGGAGGGCTTCCAAATCTTTTCTCACAGTCAGAATTTTGGTTGTCATTGTTTCTGGACTTCAGTTCTTAACTTTGCTCTGTTAACAATGAGAACTTATGTTTCTATGTCTCTATAATTTTGTGTATATGTCTTTGTATACACCCGGCCTAAATTTCAATTCACCCCTGGCACAATTTACCTCACTCTTTCAAATGATGCATTCTGCTTAGGAGACATCTTTTTTTTTTTTTTTTTTTTCTCTTTTAACATGCTCATGTAGCCAAACAATTATCTTGCCTTAGAACCTCATTCACTTCCTGATGTAGGCAGAAAACAGCACATTCTAAAATTACAGCATCTTGGGGATAGAAGGGATTAGTCAATGTATCTAATTTAACTTAGTTGGCTCCCACTTGGGTTCTCATTGGTTTAAAGGATAAGGCAAGAAATAGGGCTCATTAGTTGTTCAGCTCTCCAAACATTTATCAAGCCTGGCACTGGCAGACACCAGGGATTCAGAAGTGAATACGTGTTTCTTGTCTTCAGGAAGCTCGTAATCTAGTGGGTGGTAAAGAGAAGTAAACAGTTACGGATGATGGAGATCATTTGCATGAGAGGGAGATACTGTGGGAGCAGAAAATCCAGGCTGGGGGAATTTTTTGAGGATTTTTTAAAAAAATTATTTGACAGAGAGAGAGAGAGAGCATAAGCATGGAGAGTGGCAGGCAGTGGGAGAAGCAGGATCCCTGCAGACTAGGGACCGCCCTGCCATGGGGGTCTTAGTTTGATCCCAGGACTCTAGGATCGTGACATGAGCCAAAGGGAGAAGCTTAACCAACTAAACCACCCAGGCACCCCATCCCAGGCTGGGGGGCATTTTTAGGAACAGGATGCCTGACCTGGGCCTTAAAGGACGAGGCCTTAGAGATCCTCAAACTCTGGAAAGAGTCTCTGTATGAGAGCATGATGTACCAAATGCAGTTGCAGTCAGAGAAGTTACTATCAGAATAACTGTAAAAATGTCACCTTTATACTCAAGATAGCACGGCATGGTGTCTGTGTGGTTTATCGGCAATGGCAAGCTTATTATTTTTAATGCTGTGATTTTCCCAGGGTCACCGTTCTACTTTCCCTGTTATATGTGTTACATAAAACTGTACTTCTTCACCTCTATTGGAAAAAGCAAAAATGCCTATAGAGGAAGTTGCTTTTTGAGAATAGCAGATTTTCCATGAAGAAAATGAAACCCTCACACATTCATTTCATTATGCTTTGCTCACTCTGTTATGGCTGCCGCTCTCACATCAGCTCCTTCTTTCCTTCTCCCACACCCATTCCCCATGGTTCCTCCTGTTGCCCTGGTGTGGTGATCCTGGCCAGACTAGGAGGACCTAGCCCGTGCTCTTGTTAAAGTTATGAATCAAAGCATAGATTGAGAATTTTCTTTTTTCTTTGAAAGATTTTATTTATTTATTTGAGAGAGAGAGAGCCCATGAGCAGAGAGGGTGGGGGAGAAGGAAGGGCAGAGGGAGAGAGAATCTTAAGCAACCGAAGGTGGGGCTAGATCCCAGGACCCCGAAATCATGACCAAAGTCAGTCAGCCACTTAACCAACAGAGCCAGGCAGGTGCCCCTAGATAGATAATTTTCCAATTATCTTACACTATCGGATATTTCAGCCAAAAAAGTCTGTCTTCATGGAAGACCATTAGAAGTGTCTGGAAAGCTAAGCAGCCTCCGGGATCCTATAGTCTGAGAGCAGGGACTGCCCGACTCTGATGAAACCTATTCTATTGCCCGGAATGTTAAGGAATAAGAACCCATTTCAGGGGCTCAAAGAAAGAAAGGAGTAGGCTATGGGGCCAGAAGAAGAGTCATGGGAACAGCTGAGTGGAACAGTGACTAAAAAACTGAGCCTTGCCACCGGACGGCCATGTTTGCTGCGTCTGGTGAGGAACAAAGAGAGTGGGCTGAGGTGAGAGCAGAAGTGGGAATAGGGATGCCTGACAATGGGATCTGCTAACTTGGACTCCATGGCACACCTCGCATGCAGGCTGCAAAAGCCAGTTCGCTCTAAAGGGTGCCAGTTTTGCAGCTTCACACCCCCCCCCCCCATGCTGCCACGGCCATGCCTTGGCCCCCATTCAAGCATAATGAAAAGGTTTCTAAAATTATCCCCCCAGTGCTGGCATTTGCACACAGCTGCGTTATCACACACAGATCTGCCCAGGCCCCGAGAGGGGGTTCCGAAACAAGAGGGCTGCTGTCTTGAATGCCACCACGGCCTTCCAAGCTCCCAGACCTTGCCCAGGGGCCAACCTGGATGCTGGCTCAGGGCCTGAGGGGTTTGCTTTTTGACTCTCTGGAGGATTTAATTTTAAAAGAAAAAAAAAGCCCACCAGTGAAATCGCCTAATATCTCAGACCACAGAGCCAACTGTGAGCCGGCCTGCCAGAAGAGCTGGCAGAGCTCTTCTCTGGAAGTTGCCATGACCGGTGCCCCTCCTGATCAGTAGGCTGAGGGAAGAGCACAAACACTAGAGGCCTGTGTATTCCCAGGGGCTCGGGTCTGGACATGTGTCCTGCTTTCTAGGCCCCAGGGTGTAGGCTGGGAAGGAAGAGAAGGACTTCTCACTGCCAGCTTTGGATGACAGTGAATGGATTCTCTAACTTGGGTGCCTTCTATTCCACTGTGAGGGACGGGGGCCGGAGCAGAGGAGTCTCAGCATTTTCAGAATTAGAAAGGGCCACAGATGTTCGTGAGTCCAACTTCCCACTCAGTGTGGCTTCCCCCTTGGAAATATCCTGAAGCTGTCATCCAAGAGGAATGAGGCTCTCCTTGGCTGCTACCAGTAACTGGCTGCTCACTCCTTGGTGAGACAGCTCTCTGATTCTTGAGCATTCTTGCTCCCTTCATTCTACAGTGGAAAGAGACAAATCTTACTAGGGGTCTCCGTGGCTTTACACCTATCAAGGGTCTCCTAGGGCCCTCGGGATCACAACAGCTCTGAGTGTTTGGCCCTTCCCACTCTCAGCCATCCTTGATGATACCCTCTCATTCACTCGGAAGAGAAAGACACTCAACATCAGGTTTCCTTTCATTTTCTGGGACAAGACTCTTTCACTCTCAGCCCTCCAGCCCTCTCACCGGAGTTCCTCTTCTTGGAACAATCCTCACCTGGTTGTCCTTTCTCTCCCTGCTCATCTTGCAAGTCTTTTTCTGGGAGGCCTCTCCAACTTCTAACCTATCCCTTTGCTCTGAGCTTTCGAAGCACATTGCTTGGCACACAGTAGAGGCTTAATAAGATTAGCTAAATGAGTACCTGAACCCAATCTTCCTGTAACTTCTACTCTCTTGCGTTAATTCCACCCTCTTCCATATGACAGCCCTTGAAATATGCAAAGGCCATCATCCTAATCGGTCCAGCATCAGGATGAATCTGGTCCTAGCAGGACACAAATCACACACTCAGGCAGAGTCATTGAGGACAGCATAATAAAAGGGGATTTACAGGGATGGGAGCAGTGGTAAGTGAATCTTTGGAGAACCTCAGAGCTAACCAGAGCAGGATCTTAAGCCTAAAGGGTCAAGGAGAAGGAAAGCTTACCCGAGGCCAGAGAGGGTAGCTGAAGCTGGAGAAGAGAGCCATCCAGCAAGCCAGTAGGGAGGAAGCTAAGGAAATATATACCCACTTCAAGCCCCTCCCACCCTCTAACCTCCCCCAGTGCCTCCCACTGACAAATAAAGGCCAGGGAGCCTCCTAGGACACAGAGCCCAATGGAAAATGTTGGTGAATAAATGAATAGGGAGAGACAAATGAAAAATATCCAGTACAATCATCCAATCCCAGCAGCTACCCCAAATCTACTCTTGCCAGACTGAACAGCTTGAGTTGGTTCTATGACTGGTCAAAAGGTGGTGTCTGTTGGGCTCTTTACTATCTAATTCAATGCCATCTGGATAGATTCTGGACTACCATTCATTGTCTGCCCCAAAGCACGTGGCCAGGAATATGACATACTCCAGACCCCAGCCAGGGTAATGGATACCAATCTCTGCCACTCTGAATGCTACCTTTGTATTCACGCAGGTTTAAAACCATAGTTCCTTGCTTGTTGAATGCATTTCAATTGTTTTTTTAATTGGGTTTATAATCAATTAAGTCCCCCAGGCTTCCTCACCCAAACTACTGTGAAATTAAGCTCTCTCCTAAAATGTATTCATGTCATTGATTTTTGTTTTAATCTCACTGCAAGATTTTACATTCGTCCCTGTCAGATCTTATCTTATTTACTTCTGTCCATTGTTCCAGATTATTAAATCCTTATATCGTTACCTAGTATAGCAGCTTTTCCTCTCCACTTTGAGTCACTAGCTAATTTCATTAGGCTGCTCTCTTTGTTTTCATCTGTATTGATGATGATTGAGCAGAATCCCAGACAGCTGGTCTCTGAAGACCTCCTCCGGTTGAGAGACTGAGTAGTGTGTTGTGGCATTTTACCAAGGAGGGAGGAAAGAGAACACTATTTCTGCAGTGGGTCTGTGGTATAATAGGAAGTAAAAATCGTGATGAAATCAACTTTGGGAAAACCCCGGGTTGCACAGGTTGAACAAGTTTCTTTCTTAAAGTATCCCTTAGAGCTATTAATAGGTTCGTAACTATGGACTAGTTCTAGAAGCAGATATTCAAAACTCTACCACATTGATTTAACTATGGATCACTCGTGCGTGTTTGTGTGTGTGCACATAATTGCCTGTGAGTGTTTCATGTCGTGAATCTTGGGAAATATTGACTGTGGAGCAAACAGACCTGGGTTTCACTCCCAGTTCCACCACTTACCAGTTTGGAGTAAAATATTTAATCTCTCTAGTCCTCAGTTTTCTTATCTATTAAGTGGGAATAAAAGAAAATCTTACCTCATAAGTTTCTGGCGAGAATGAAATAAGGTAATGCCTGAATGAATGAGTACCTCTTCCATGCTAGGATAGTAAATACTCACTTCATGTTAGCCAACATTAAACATAGCTATATAGTTATAATTATCCTTAGTACTGTTTTGAGATTGATCCACTGGTTAGGCTCTGTATAACAAATACATCAAAATATTATAATCTAAACAAGCTAAAAGATATACAAGAAGCCAGAAATATGTTTCCAGTTTATATGGCTTATATGACTAATAAATAATGAATATTCTAAAGAAATGAGAAAAAAATTCACAAATCAACAAGAAAAAATAACATCCCAGTAGAAAATAAGGGGCATGAGCAGATAATTGATAATAGAAGAAGTGCAAGGTGGTCTTAGGTTGGAAATTTTTATCTTTATTTTTTTATTTTATTGTATTTTATAAAAAGATTTTATTTATTTATTTGACACACACACACAGAGAATATAAGCAAGGGTAGTGCAGCAGGCAGAGGGAGAGGGAGAAGCAGGCTCTCTCTGATCAGGGAGCCTGATGCAGGACTCAATCCCAGGACCCTAGGATCATGAGCTGAGCCAAAGGCATATGCTTAACCGACTGAGCCACCCAGGTGCCCCATATTTTTTTTTAAAAGATCTTATTTATTTATTTGAGAGAGAGAGAAATCATGAGCAGGAGGAGAGCTGGAGGGGGGGAAGCAGATTCCCCTGCTAAGCAAGGAGCTATGCAGGGCTCAATCCCAGGACCCTGGGGCCATGACCTGAGCTGAAGTCAGATGTTTTAATTGACTGAGCCACTCAGGAGCCCCATACATTTTTATTTACTTATTTATTTTATTTTATTTTTTGGGAGGGTTCACTGACTTCTTTTTTAAAAATTTTTATTGTGTTATGGTAGTCACTGCACAATACATCATTAGTTTTTGATGTAGTGTTCCAAGATTCATTGCTTATGTATAACACCCTGTGCTACATTTTTATTTTTAATGAAAAGGATTCACTGCTGGGGCCTGTGGGAAATGACAAGCACCACCACAATAACAATAGCTAATGAGAATTTAGCATTTAGTGTATATCAGCCACTGTCCTAAGCATATTGTAAATATTTACTCATTTAATTCTCACAATGAAAACTGTGAGGTAGATTTTTAAAAATTATTTCTACTTTATAGATGAGAAAACTAACTACAAAAGATTAAGTATACCATTTCTGGGGCAATTTTTGTGGAATTGTGAAGTTTTCGATGGTACCAATTGAGAGCTTTAAAATATGCATATGCTTTGACTAAATATAGTAGAAGTTGTGATGCATTGCCCAAAACCTCTTCCAGGCTTATTCTTCTAACTGTTGCCATGCCATGGTCCTCAGCTCTCAGCCCTCTCTAGATATTGCCCTCTGCTAAAGATATCTGGTTTGACAACGTATGACTTTGGACCAGCCCATATGCAATGACCAGATGACACAGAAATATAAAGAACTAGTTTCCTCACAGCATATAGGACAACTCTCTTGGGCCATTTCGGCTGCAGAGCTTCCCATGGGATCAACTGAACCTTTGTTGTGGTTCTACCACAGCTGAACTTCCCCCTCTGCCCAGTCCTGCTTTCCCCCCGCCCTTCCAGTGGTTTTGATTCTAATAGTACTTCCTAACAAACTTCTGCAAGGTAATCTCCATCCTAGAGTCAGCTTCCTGGAGAACACACACTACAACACCCAGTCTTATAAGACTCACTTCATGTTAGCCAACATTAAACATAGCTATATAAGACTATAGCCTAAGTAGAAGACTATTGTGAATATAAATAATTACATATGAGCCTGGGTGGATAGTGAAATCACAGTAGGAAGAAACCTAGGTCCCTGAATCAATGCATGAAAAATTTCATCCACCAGTTTCAGCTTTGATCTCCAAGCCATAGAGAGCAGGAAAGAGCTTTGCTCTTATCCCTTCAACCAGAACAACAAAAAGGTAAACAAACTTGAAAGCAATAGCCTTGTATTGAACATGGGAGATGACTGAGGTCAGAGAACAAACAACTGACCTGAAATCTAGAGATGGATGGGTGATGGTAGGGAAGAACAGGATATTAGCATTTATTTACCTGACACAGAGGTTGCCAGAAGCCAGATAAGCCAGGAAGAAGAGTTAGCTAGATTTTTTTTTTAATCAAATGGTTAAAGGCTGAGTGTGGGCTAGTATGAGATTATAAAGCCCCTTAGCTGCAGACATAGAAAAGCTTACACCTTCTTGCAGGATTTTCCTATTGGGATCCCAGGTGCTCACAGAAGGGGATGGGGAGAATTTTAGCATCTGCCCAGGACAGAAGCTAAAGCAGAACATCAGAGAACGCCCACTTCCCCCAAATTGCCATCATCATGCTAACAAATGACAAGTGAAAATCATAGTGGACTAGAGCTAGGAGTGCTACAGAGTAGAAACTGTCTTTGAGGAGCACAAACATGAGAGGACCCAAAGCCAAGGAGAAAGTGCCCATCTCCCGATTATGTTACTACAAACTTTCAGACTAAAAGTGCCGCAAAAGGAACAGTATGCTCACCTCCAAGCATTAAAAAATGTATATCTTAGTATCTACTGTCCAACACAACATGTCCAGCTTTCATAAAAAAAAAAAATGAGACGCATATAAAAGGTCAAGGAAAAACACAGTCTGAAGAGACAAAACAAATGATCAGAAACAGTTCTAGTTACGTCACAGATATTAGAACTAGTAGGGAATTTATTATGATTAACATGTTAAAGGCTCTAATTGAAAAGTTAGATTACATGCATGGATAGTGGATTTCATCAGATAGATGAAGACAATAAGAAGAAACAAAATGAAAATGCTAGAAACAAAAAACACAGTGGCAAAGATAAAGAATGTCTTCAAGGAGCATATCAGTAAACTCAACACTGCCAAGGGTATAATCAGTGATCTTGTTAATAGATCAGCAGTGATTATCCTAACTGAAATACAAAGAGAGAAAAAAAGAGCAGGAAGAAAAAAAGAAGATCCAAGAGATATGGGGCAATACCAAATGATACAACACATTTTTAATAAAATTTCAGAAGGAGAAGAGAGAACAGGGCAGAAGAAATATTTGAAGAAATAATGAAATTTTCTAAAATTTTGAAGAATTTTCCAAAATTAGTGGCAGACATCACATTATAGATCCAAGAAGCTCAGAGAAGACTAAGCAAGGAGAAAACAAAACCTAGGTGTATTGGTTTCCAGAACCACAAGAAATTACCACAAACTTGGTGGCATAAAACAAGGAGGGGCACCTGGGTGACTTGGTCATTAAACATCTGCCTTCAGCTCAGGTTATGATTCCAGGGTCCTGGAATTGAGCCCTGCATCAGGCTCCTTACTCCTCTGGAAGCCTGCTTCTTCCTCTCCCACTCCCCCTGCTTGCGTTCCCTCTCTTGCTGTGTTTCTCTCTGTCAAATAAATAAATTAAATCTTAAAAAAAATTAAAAAAAATAAAACAACAATGATTTCATCTATCTTAGCTCTGGAAGTCAGAAGTCTAAAATCAGAATTATGGGCCAGAATCAAATCGGGGCATATTTTCTTTTGAGGCTATAGGGCAAATCTAGTCTGCCTCCTTCAGCTACAGGTCGCTGCCGACATTCCTTGGCTTGTGGCTGAATCCCTTCAATCTTGAAGACCAGCATGTTGAAATCCCTTTGTTCCTTCTTCACAGTGCCTTCTTCTCTGTATGTGTATCAAATGTACAAGGGATAGGAGGATGAAATATACTGTTATATGGTTCTGACTTTACATGTGAAGCAGTGTAAGAGTCTTTGAAAGTAGATTATAAACCAATAAACATGTTTTTAAAGAGGTATAATAATAATTCAATAGAAGAGATAAAATGTGCTCATAAGAATGTTAAATTATACCCCAGAAAGCAGAAATGAAGAAATAAAAAAGAACAAATGGAACAAATAGAAGACAGCTAACAGGATGGTAGGTTTTAATCCAACCACGTATAATCCCATTTAGTGTGAATGGTCTAACACATCAGCTAAAGGGACAGATATTTTTATATTGGATTAAAAAAACTTAGGACTCAATTAGGTACTGTCTATAAGACATTCATGTTAAATATAAAGACATAGGTAGATTAAAAGTAAACCAATGGAGTAATGCACACCATGCAAACACTACACAAAAGAAAACTAAAGTAGCTGTGTTGAGGACAGCAAAAGTAAACTTTAGAACAAGAAATATTACCAGGTTAAAGAGGGACATTACAGGAGTGTCTGGGTGGTACAGTTGGTTAAGCCTCTGACTCTTGCTTTTGGCTCAGATCAAGATCTCAGGGCTATGGGATCAAGCCCCACATGGGGCTCCATGCTCAGTGCAGAGTCTGCTTGAGGTTCCCTCTCACTCTCCCTCTCCTTCTGCTCCCCATACTCCCCCCCACCACAATGTCTCTCTCTCAAATAAAAAATAAAATCTAAAAATAGAAAGATATTACATAACAATAAAGAGATCAATTCTTTTTTTTAAAGATTTTATTTATTTACTTGACATACACAGAGAGAGAACACAGCAGGAGGAGCATCAGGCAGAAGTCGAGAAAGAAGCAGGCTTCCTGCTGAGCATGGAGCTTTATGCAGGGCTCAATCCCAGGACCCTTGGGTCATGACCTGAGCCGAAGGCTAAAGCTCAAACTGACTGAGCTACCCAGGCACTCCAAGAGGTCAATTCTTTAAATAATCCTAGGTATGTGTGCCTAACAATAAAGCTTGAAAATATGTGAGGAATAAAAAAAGGGTGGATCTGAAAGGATAAATAGACAAATCCACAATTCTAATTGGAATATGTTGATTGATATTTTGCCTACAAAATATCAGTACACCTATAGATGATACACTATTAACCAACTTGACTTAGTTGACATTTATATACCGTGCTGAACAACAGCAGAATATACATTTTTTTTCTAAGTGCACATGCTACATTTACCAAGATAGACCACATTCTGGGCCATAACACAAGTCTTATGACATTTTAAATAGAAATCATACAAAGTATGTTCTTGGCCAATGCCAGAACTAAACTAGAAATCAATAATGAAAAGCTATTTATGAAAATGTCAAATATTTGGAAATTAAACAACGCATTTCTACATAATTTATGGGTCAAAAAGGAAGTCTCAGTGGAAGTTAAAAGTATTTTGGCTTAAATGAAAAAGAAAATGCAGCATTTCAAAATTTGGCTGATTCTACAGCTCCAGCAGAAAATCACCCTAAAGCATTTTGTAGTAACAGAAAGTAAGGAAGTTCTCAAACATAAATTAATTAATAAATAAAAGTAAACAGAAAAGAAATTTTAAAAGTTGAAAGCATGTCAAAAAGATGCAGGAGCCAACCTGAAAGGGTTCCCAGTGATCAAAGCTGGAACAATTTGAACAACAAAATAAATAACATTAATTTTGGATTTTAAAGCTGGAGAGCAAATAAGTATCCATGATTTTACACTGATATAAATCATTGAATAAAAAATAAGTGGAAAAGAAAGGAGAAACTTGTACAATTCCAAATAATACATGTTAAAGGAATGAAAGAAATAGAAAATCAGCATTAGAACTTCAAAGTAACAATTTCTGTGGACAGACCCTAATGGATGCAAAAATTAATGGGAAAAACTTTAAGAAGACACAGAATATTTGCATGGCCTCAAAGTATCTCCCCCTAAATATTTATTATTTTTGGTGATGGTGATACCACATATCCACAAAGTCCTGGCTCCTCCTTCCTCCAAAAAGTCAAACTTAGTTCTCCTCCCATAGAATACAGGTTGGTCTTGGGGACTTGCTTCCAAGGAATGGTGTATAGTGTGGAAAAAAATCCCAACTTTATAGTGGAAAAACTGGCAGAAACTGGCTTAAGCAAGAGGACTGAAGCTAACCTAATCAGGGATAAGTAATGTGGGTATTACATATCTCTTAATATGATGTGATAAGAAGGTGTTCTTCTCTAAAATCCATAACCCCAATCCAATCATGGGAACACATTAGACAAACCCCAGTTGCTGGACATTCCACAAACCACCTGTCTTCAAAAGTGCTAAGGTCATGGGAGGCAAGGGAAGGCTGAAAAACTGTCACAGATTAGAGGAAACCAAAGAGACATGACAAGTGAATGCAGCCTGGTATTCTGGGTTAGACCCTGGGACAGAGAAAGGTGGGTAAACCAGTGAAATCTGATTCAAATCTACAGCTTCGTTAACAAGGTTGCACCAATGTTAATTCCAGAGTCTTAATAACAGCACCATGATTGTATAAGATGTTAACATTAGGAAGAGCTAGGGAATGGGTATCTGAGAGCTCTCTGTAGCATCTTTACAATTCCAAAATTATTTCAAAATAGAAGATTTTTAAGTTATCCATATACAGAATACTACCACACTGGACTTGCATGTAAGAAATTAAATTCTATTGTGTTAAGCTTTTGAAATTTTGAGGGTTTTTCTTAATTGAAATTAATGTCATCCTAATATACCATGGATCATAATTATCAGGCAGAATATTTTCCAATTAATTCTATTCCATGAACACATATTTGACCGCTCAATCAAGAATAGATTGCATATTTTTTATAAGTTGTTACAAGAGATCCAGAAAAAGTTGACCAGCTGTTCTTTTTGTAGTTAGTTCTCCAAAATTAAACCCTAAATTATTCTCCACTTTGTCCTATGTTTGTTATTTTTATCTTTACAGCTATACTGTACAGCAAGATGCTGGAGATGAGAGTGCCTAGAGAACTCTGAACCTGAGTAAGACCTTGAATGATGGAAGATCTGGCATCTTCAGATCTCAGTTCAGATGCCTTTGGGGGACAGGAAGGTAATGCACATGTTTGAATGGGGCCTGCTAGGAACCATGGAATGAATGTTCACCTAGAGCCATTTCAATATAGAATTCTGAACATTATGTCGATTGAATGAAAGAGGTCTGCCATTTAGAATGGTCCAAGTGTACGAGACAATGCCTAGCAATGTAGATCCTACGAGAAGGAGAAGACGGAATGCCTTTCAAGCAGGAGTCTCTCAAGGTGAAAGGTAGATATACACAGAGCAGGTTCAACGTGTGATGGCAATTTAGCCTGGTGTTTAAGAAGAGAAGGTAGCATGCCTAGGGCATTAGACCTGGAAGGGAGTTGGGTGGTCACGTAACTAAGTAGTATACAGTGTGACTCTGTGTGGCCTAAGGGTTCAAGAACCCTCCTGAAGTCTAGGGAGCAGGACTTCTGAAATTTACCTCCCAGACCTGTTTAATTTGATCTATACATGGTATTTCCCTGTGACCATTTATTTGAGTAAATAGTTTCATGTCAAAAAATAGGTTTGAAAGCTTCTTGATCTAAGAGCCCTAAGTCTTTTCATATTATAAAGAGGTCCAAGATATTGAAGTGACTTGTCCAAGGTTCCAAATTTTAATGGATTTCTTTAGATTTGCCCTGTATGTCAGGCCCCAAAGCCAGTCCTCTTTCTACTCATTTTTCAGCCTCATTGAGGAGGTCTGGACAGACCTGGAATAAATATGCTCTTTGGGAGGACCCCAATTTTATTTTATTTTATTTATTATTATTATTATTTTTTTGTCCTGTGAGCTTCATGTTAGGTGCTGCTCTGGAATCAAGAATTTAAGAAGGAAGGTAAGACTTTGAATTATTTTCATCCATTCCCTAGGTGAATAAAATATCTGAAAGCAGGTTTTAACAAAGAGTCTAGAGCAATGGACATTTGCGAGACAGGCAGTAACAACAAAAACAATTATAATACCTTGTATCTATTGAATAGTTGCTACAGGTTCAGCACCATCCCAAGCACCTTACAAAGATTTTCTGATTCACCCTCACACCAACCCCAGTAGGTAACTAGTATCATCCCCCATTTGATAGGAATGAAAGTAACACCTCCTTAGGTTAGGTAATTTTCCCAAAGCCTAATTATATAAGTTTTAATCTCTTATTGGGACTTCTTCAATAGCAGCTAAATTTGAATAAATCTGTACATTCCCCTTTACTGTTTTGTCCAGAGCTGTATTTGTTGCTATGAGGAATCTAGCCTTCTGCTGATGGGATAGTTGCTCCCAGCAACCCCAGGCCACCCTCCTCCAGACAGGCTTTAAAAAATGGGATCTTCCTGAGTCCAGTAAAAAGGGATGAGCAGATACAGGTAAAAATGTTCCTGTAGAGCTAGCATCTCAATGTCAAGGCAGTAGGCCACATAACACTGAAAATGAGGGAGCCCAGCTGTTGTTGGCCTCCATCAAATGACTCTAGTTTTCAGATGTGGTGGGTGGGATGAAACTCAAAGTTTGTTGGACTTCAAACATTTCCCCCTCTGTTTAATACATCCTGTGTGTTCTCCAGGGGAAATGCAATCCCTTATGCTCCTGTTATTCAACACAGTTGTTGCTTTTAAGTATATTTGAAATCCCAGAGGTCCCTTGGGCAAATCTTTTTAAGTGAGAAAGCTACATTTTACTGAATCAGATAACTCAATTTTGAATTCCAAGAAACTTGGGAATGTGATTTGAAACTTCCAACCATTAAAGTATGAGCTGGTACAAAAGGTGGAAAAGTGCATCTCATCTTTGCTTATCTGACAACAGAGGCTGAAAACATTCCCTCTCTCACCATTTCAATGCAGAGGAGGCCAGGGATGGGGGAATATAGAGCAAGAGAAGCAAATTCCCACACAGCCGGGGTAGGAGACTTAGTTCCTGTTCCTTCTCTCTCATCAACTAGAGAAGGAAGTCACAGAATTACAACCCCTTGGTTGCAGCTTGATAGCATCTGGACCACCACTTCCCATGGTACCCTAGCAGTGGTTACTGTTTGAACCTGTGTGACTTCTGGATCCATTTAATCTCTCCATGTTTCTGTTTTCTCACATCTAAAATGAAAATAGTAATAGTTCCAACGTCATTAGGTTGTTGAGAGTTTTCAATGAGTTAATCCCATAAAGTGCATAGAACCATGTCTGTCACATTGTAGGAACTCAGTAAAGGTTAAAGGTATTAAAACTATGGTAATCTGTTTCTAACAGGTTCTGAAGGTCCGGAAGAATCCTCTAGAGCTCTAGGCATGATTTTGCCTCCCAGCCACTCTCTGGGAGGTGGGTGGTGGTGGTGGTTCATTTACAGTTAGACTGACCCTTTAGAGGACATCCAAGAAAGGTCTGACCCAGAGTGCCTGGGTGGCTCAGTCAGTTAAGTATCTGCCTTAGGTTCAGGTCATGATCACGGGGTCCTGGAATCAAGCCCTGAGTCAGTCTCCCTGCTCAGTGGGGGAGTCTGCTTCTCCATCTCCCTCTGCCCCTCCCCTCTTCTTGTTCTCTCTCTTCACGTTCTCTCTCTCTCTTTCTCTCTCTCTCAAATAAATAAATAAATAAAACTTTAAAAAAAGAATGGTCCATTATGACCACTAGTATGGTATTAACCCTATTCCTCTAGGATCACTGTGGAGTCTTCTGAAACACTTCAGACTCTAAACATGGACACTAAAAGAAGAAATGATGAAACACAAAATGTCCCTGTAATTCAAACCACATGGTCAGTGTGGGTAGAATACTAGCTGATGGTTGAGAAGGATGGTGATACACTCAAAGTAATGCTAATGGAAGTTGCAGTTGAGAATAGATACTGACTGTGGATCATGGGTTATGGTTCTGAGATTCTGGGGATGGAAAATGTCCTGCACTAGATTTCAGGTCAGTGAAGAGAAGTCACACAGTATTCAATAATACTTTTGAAACATCTAGTATGCTCTGGGTCTCTTGTAAGACAATTATTTCCACAAAGATTTATTTAGCACCTACCATGTACCAGCATATTTCTAAGTTCTAGATATACAGTGGTGGATAAAATGGGCCAAAATCCTTACCCAAATGGAAGTTGTAATTTAGTGGAAGAGACATAAATAGCAAAAATATCAAGTATGATAGACAGAGTCAGTGCAAAAGTAAAAAAAGAAAAGTGAAGCAGAGACTGGAGATAGAGTTAAAAATGGAGTAATTATGGCCTTTTGGACAGACCAAAGGAGGGAAGGAGTATGCCATATGGACATTTACAGAAGGAATATTCTATGCAGAGGAAATAGCAGATGCAAAGGCTCCAAGGCCACAGTGTGCCTGGGACAGTCAGAGAATGACAAGAAAGCTTTGGGGTCTTCAGTGGTAGGAGATGAGGTTAGAGATGGGGTGACTGACCAAATCATGTAAGGCCCTGCATATTATTTTAAGGACTTTGGCTTTTACAATGTGAGCTAGGAAGCCACAGTATGGTTATAACCAGAAGAATGATATATTCTGCCTATGTTTGAAGGGGTTACTTTGGCTGCTGTGTTTAGAATCAAGATGAAGGAGGCAAGGACAGAAGTAGACCAGTTAGGAAGCTATGGCAGCAATCCAAGTGAGATATAACCATCACTTGGGGCAGAGTTGTAGTAGTAAAGCTGGTGAGAACTGGTCAGATTCTGGATCTATTTTGAAAGAATGTCCATCAGGACTTTCTGATGAATTTGCTGTATAGTGTGAGGATGAGAGGAGTCAAGGATGTCTTCAAGGTTTCTGGTCTGAATGTCTAAGAATATTAGAATTGTCATTAACTGATTTGAGTGGTGTGAGGGAGACTTCAGAGGAGGAGATTTAGAGAAGAAGACCAAGAGCTTGGTCAGTGTGCATATGAAATGCATATTAACATCCAGATGGAGATGTCAGGCAGGCCCTTGGGTGTATACATCTGAAGCTCAGGAGAAGGCCTGAGATGGAGATATAACTTAGGGAGTCATGAGCATATAGAGGGTAGAGAAATCTTGGAGATTGAATGAGATCATCGAGATGGTGAGTGTACCCAGAAAAGGGAACATATTCAAAGATGAAATCCTGGGGCTTCATTTAGAGGTCTGTGGGATATGGAGGAATTAGCAGGGGATGGAGAAGAAGCAACCAGTAAGGTAGGAAGCAAGCAGGAGAGTATGGTGTCCTGGAAGCCAAATGAAGACCATGTCTTAGTGGGAAGGGTGATTAATTCAGTAAAAGGCTGCTGGTCTATCAAGGGAAATGTGAATGTCAAATGGACCCCTGGATTTAGCAATATGGAGGTCATCCAAGTTGTATACTTTTAGGGAGGAGTAAGGAAGAATGACCTGAAAGAGATAATGAGGAGGAAGGAAGACACTACCCCACATCTAGAACCAGTGATATGAAGGGTCCGGGAGAGAAAATGGCTACCATTTGAGGAGGCTGTCAGTGAAGCAGGGGCATCTGAGGAAAGGTAAGTTTCAATTAGAGCAAAAAAGTAAAGGGAAAATAAAGTAAAGGGGTTATGAGGAATGGGGCGGAAGGAAGGGAGATGGTTACAGAAAGGAGAATGTTTAGAGCCATAAGGAGACTAGAGGCCAAGGGATAGATGATGGCTGGGAGCCCCAGATTTCTTCTGGTGACTGACCTGAACAGGAATATAGGACATGATGTTCCAAAGTAGACTGTGCTAGTAAGTGTCGTGCAGTTTGAGACAGGAATACATAGAATCTGGGAACTATTACTTGACTTCTACCAATGGAGGATGAAGTCTGCATAAAGGAAACCTTGCTCTTCCTAGCATGTGAGTTTCCTCTTTCTGAGGAAGGACTAGGGACTATAGGAGGGGTGAACTTACATTGAACTCACAGGAAATCTCTTGACTTCTGGGGCTGGTCATTTGCCCAGCCAATACTCTTACAGGCATGAGTATACCCATTGTAATTCCCAGCACAGACCTTTCCACTTTAGCTGGTGAGTGGTTGTCATCACCATTGGCACACTAGGTAGCCACTTTGTCCCATTCCCCACTCCCACGCTTCTATGACCAAAAGTCAACCCAGAACCGTCCCTCAACCACTAGATCATCTCTATTTTATAGGAATATTTCCCATGGTTGTTCTCTGCTAGCTTTGTTCCAAACGTGTCCAAATGTATTTTCATGTGGCTGAAAGTGTTTAAACATTCTGACATTTCAATCATGTAATACGGTTGAATGAACTTCCATAGTATTTGGCACAGCAGTGTTGTTTAATTCTTTTCTGACTGTGATCGCCAAGCAGGAACCTAAGAAGTGGCAGGTACTCTCTAGGGAGACACACAAGGCATGCGCTGGCCCCTGATTGCAGAGCACAGTTGATGCAAAGACATTCTCTTAAGTCCAGTGGCAAATGGTGGGCATTATTGTGACTGAAAATCAGAAAAGACTCAGAATTTTGAGAGGTCTGGAGCCTTGAGGACACTCCTACAGCTTCTTTTATTTTTCCCAAGATGCTATCTAGTGCTTTGCAGCTGATTCTCCTTCCTTGAGCTTCAATCCTGTCATCAACATGCTGCCAACATAGCGACACATAAAGTAACTTATCCGAATTATATTAGAGAACTTACATGTGTCTGCCACCTACTCATTTAGCAATTAAAGGCTTGGAAGTATATTTTCTGATTTGATAATAAGGGCAAGATATCATCACCTTCATTTTACAGATGAGCAAATTTCTCTGTCACTCCTCAGGTGGGACTTATTTTCACCAAACTATACCATTTATTTGTTCATTCATTCATTTATTCAGTACACCTTTATTTAGCCCTCATAAGGGCTCGTCAGTATTTTCATAGCCAATACTTCTGCTTAAGATTTGAACATTTGAATATTTTAAACAAGTGGCTACTGAATTCTTACTGTATGTGATACTCCTTTAAGAACTGTTTTTAGGAGGATACAAAGATAGCTAGATATGGACTCCACCCTAAAGGATCTCAAAGTCACATTTACAATATTTACTCTGACCTTTTCAGAGGAAACCCAAGCTGAGATGTGCCTCAGTCCAGCAACTTATCTTGGTGTTTGTATTGCTTAAGGTAACCCTAGATGCTGCGACATACAAATTTCAACATTTGTAATGCTTCAAATGTGATAGACATTTCCTTCCTGCTCGTGTGAAGTCAAAAATGGGTGGACTTCCAATCACTTCCAAATAGCGATTCAGGGACCCAGACTTCTTCCATGACATTAGACCCAGCTCCAGCATGTAGCTCCCAAGCTTGCTGCGCTCAATTTGCCTCAAGTCGGTAGAATGGGAAACAACATGGAGGGTAGCATGTGGGAGGTCCCTTTGGGCCAGATGCAAAAGTGACACATAGAAGTTCGCAATTCATTCTATTGGCAAAGACTCGGTCATGCAGCCCCACCTAACCTCAAGAGACGCTTGAAAATGTGATCTAGCTGTATACTCAGAAAGCAAGAATTAAGGTTTGATGTGAAGCAGCAAGTCTCTGCCATTTAGTGTGTGTGTGTGTGTGTGCGTGCACATGCATGTTTGTGTAACTTTGGGCATGAGAGGGTTTATCTGAGCCAAGATGGATATAAGTAGGGCAGCAGAAAGCTAGGCAGGTGAGCTCCCCAGTAAGCTTCCAAGGTGTGCTGAGAGAGATGAGTTATGGTCGTTTCTAAGGTGTAGCTCTTCCTCATGAGAGGGATTCATGTTTGAGTGAGGAGCGTGAAAGACTCCTCCAAGTTGGGGGAACTTGGCTTTCACTTCAAGTTCTTCTTGTCCCTGGTGCATTCGTTTTTCTGAAGTTCTGTCTACCCATATGATTAATCCAATAATCTCCTGCCCTCCAGCTCTGGTACTACCTCTGGCCCCTGAAGGCTTTTACAGAAAAGACTTTCCTTGACTCTTCTGATCTTGGATTGCACACAGTCTTATCCTTCAGATCAGTCTAAGACTATGGACTTGTGGGACAGAAATACTTAAAATGAATTCTGTTATATGTTTTTTAACAGGCTTGGTCTGTTGGTTGATCACACAATAATAGAGTTCTTTCTCAAGTTCTAACAACTCATTACTGTCTCCAGGAAAGCCACTTCCTGTTTCTGTATCTCTAGTTCTTCTAATGGGGGTGGGGGAGAAATGACATTTTACACATCACAGCTATTTTGAGGGTACACAGTGCCTTCCCAATAAATGCTTTTGACCTGCTAGATTAAAGGAAAAAGTGATTCTGAAGTCCTTGGCAAATTCCAAAATATCAGACAAGGGTTCCTTATTGCTGAGTCTGTGGGCACTTCCAAGTTCTGGCTGAGGGGAAAAAAATAGCCTCCTCACACTTTTTACTTTGTAATTGGATGTTAAAATAGAAATTTCTGCTGAGACACTAATAGATACCAGATACCAAAGGGACTTGAGATAAACTTTCCTATAGGATTTGCAGAAAGAAATGGCAAAAACCCAAAATTATGAGTTTTGTTACTCACAACATGGGGGAAAAGAGTTGAGGGTTAGAGTTTAGGAGAAGTTGTTTTAGATGTGATTTACTTGAGAAAGCTCTGTTGAGGAGACTGGGAAATACTTCTTTCTTCACCTCCAATCATGAGAGAGGGACTTCAGCAAAACCATTTGGTGGGGTGATATGTGTTGCCCATCTTTCGAGGGGAGACTCAGTAGATGAATGTCTAGTTCATACCTGGAATGGATGGACTAAGAGTTCTAGTGGGTGGCTGCACTGGATGGACCAATGAAAAACAGTTCTGGAATCTGCTGGAGAAAAGGATGCATAAGTGTTTCCTGTGAAACAGATTTGGACGTGTGTGTGTGTGTGTGTGTGTGTGTATGTATGTGTGTGTGTGTGTGTGTTTGAGAGAGAGAAACAAGCAGCAGTAGGATCAATATAGGAACTATCCAGCAGGGCCCACTTAAAACAGTGAAAAAAATCTTTGGAGAATAAAGCTGACAATAAAGCCAAGGAAACAGCCAGTGACTAAGAAAATAGCAAAGAGATGAGACAGGAGAGAGTCCATCACCTGGGGCAAGAGGACTGCAGGTGACAGAGCCCCAGTATTTTGTGTGCGGTGGGGAGACATTTCAGTTAGGAAAGGCTTGTCTCTCCCCCTACCCCCAACTACATACTTCTCCCACCTCACACCCTGGAGGAAGGGGGGGCAGGAGGCATGAAGTCCAGGTGAACAGCTGGGAGAAGAAAAACAAAGAAGCACTTTTTTTTTTCTCCAGACCAAAAGCTGACCATGTCTCTTTCCGACCCAAGCCCCTGTTCCAGGCTTCCTACCAGCCTCAGGTCATGTTCAAAATTTTGATCATCCCATAAACCTGGACATTTCGATTCCTGATAATTACCAAAAAGAGAATGTGTTTTGGACTGAAAATGACCATAAGAATTTTTATTACCCAAGCACTCCAGAAAAGAAATGGAGTTTCCCAGGATTTTGTCTAGGGGCTGGGATAGAATTCTCCTGAATAAATGTAAAGGAGTAGTAGGAGAAAAAAAATAAAGTTAACTTGGATTTATGTAACCATGTGGCAAGAGACCCCTTTGGAATATATTGGGAATGTTCCTCATCCCCTGTCCATGACATTTATCCTGGAAAGAGGCAGATGATTGTTTTTCTTTTATGGACATATTAAATACCTCCCCATGTGCACCAGATACCTTTTCCTCACCCTGATCTCAGAGGAAATGGAGACACCCTCATTTCCATTACCTGCACTTACTTTTTTGCCTGCAATGCCTAAAGGCATTATTTTGGAGTCGATTTCTAAATTTTAAGATGCCTAATTAAATAAATGCATGCAAATTCTAGGTGCATTTTTTTCTGCTTAAACACACAGCCACAAATTTATTGCTTCAAAATTGTGCTTCACTCCACAATTTAGCCATAGTTGTGAGCATATTAGCATTGCACTCTGGAATGACATAATCATTTCAGCATCAGGCTCCATTTCAAAAGATACTTCAGATGCCAGGAGGTCTCCAAGGGATTGATTTCCTCTCTCTCCTTATTTACTTATTTTCTTTCTTTGTATTGCAGTAAAATTCAAGGCTGAGGAAGAGCTAGCTCTCTGAAAACCAGGCTGGGAGTAAATAATTCAGCACAGTGTGGTACAGAAACTGTTTCCCTCTGCCTCATTTAAAAAAAACAAAAACAAAAACTTGTGTCTGTGTGGATTCAAGATCCTGCTGAGTGCTCTGATGTAGAGCAGGGCAGGTGTCCTGGCTGAATCCAGAGATATAAACTCAGTGAGGTGTAAGTCATGGGACAAGGGGCTGGGCCATTCTGAAACTTGATGGAAACTGACACCACTTTGAAGCTCTTGTTTTTCAGCAGAGTAAGCTCTATGGGGGTTGTTTTGCAGCCATGTCAGGGCGACAAAGGGACACACTATGCCAAGCAGGGGGAGTGCTGTCTGGCTACTTTCCTTGCCTACTGCCTCCCCTTTTTGCTTTTGGGTTGACAAGTTCGGAGTCCTGGGTACACAGCCTTGGTGAACTTCCAGCTGCTATGTTAGCTGCACTGGATGTCCCCACCAATTTGACAATATGTCTTCCCCACCCCACTCCTCCCCCAGAACCTTAAAAAAGCATCAAAATTTACCTCCTACCTTTAATTACCAATTCCACTGCCCGATATGGTATTTGTCCAACAATGCTGTAACCTTCAAAGCAACCCTGCTGGCTTGATTTTGTGTGTGATCGACTAGAACTCTGGGCACAGCAGTTGCAGGCACTGTGTTAAGTGGGTAGGGACTGCAGAGTGGTCGAGGAGGACCATCCTGCTAATGACAAGGTAGCAGGTGGTATCAAGGCCCAGACCATACCCAGTTCATTCCACTCAAAATGGCTTCCAACTGCCAATGTCTCCAACTCGGGGTCAGAAGTCCATGTCCCAAACCACCATTGGCCACTCTGCCTGGGCATGTATCAGGCTGGAAGTGTTGGGAATTAATGCTCCCCAAGAATGGCCTTCCACCAATGATGGTCAGAGCTGGTGTACAAATGTGCCAAGTCCTTTGTCTCTCAAGTGGGATGTTTCTGAGATGTATGTATTATGTTGGTTGCCAGAATTTATCCACGAAATTTAGTGCCAGTCCCTCACTGGGATGGCTGGATTGATAATACCCCCTTTCTTGGTTTTTCTGTCTCACTTCTCTATTTCCATGCTGGTGTTCCCCTGGACCTCTGGAATAAACTACTGAGACTCAAATCCTTATCTCTCAGAGTCTGCTTTTTAGGAATCCAAGCCAAGAACAAAAGGCCAGTCATACCCCCCTTAAAGCCTGAAAAGGTCTTCAAACTCAACATTGAGTATCCAAGTATGTTAGGATAATTTTTTAATTTTTAAATTTTATTTTTTTAGGATTTTATTTATTTTTCAGAGAGAGCAACACAGACACACACACAGACACACACACACACACACACACACACACACACACACACAGAAAGAGAGGGAGAGAGAGAGAGTGAGAGAACAAGCAGGGAAAGTAGTAGAGGGAGATGGAGAAGCAGACTCCCCGTTGAGCAAAGAGCATGACTCAGGACTCCATCCCCAGGATCATGGCCTGAGCTGAAGACAGATGCTTAACCGATGAGCCATCCAGGCACCCAGGATAATTCTTTTAAACAAACATGTCCTAGGGATGGAGGAGGGACACACCCATGCACAACTCTCATGTATCTTTCCTTGCCTGCTCTGGTCAGGGCCACGTCAGTGTGGACAGAAATGGAAGATGTTCTAAGTCCTACACCATCCTTTGAACTCCATTCCTCCAACTTCTCTTCCCTCCCATCTGCCCTGTAACACACCGGCAGGCCAGTTCTCTCCACACCCCATTTTCAGGTATCACTCCCTGTCCAGAAACCCGTAGCGGCCTCCTGATTGGGCAGCCACAAGGCAGAATGTCTGCCTCATCCTAAGCCTCTGTCATATTCTGGGGAGAGAAGCTGGTTGTTCATTGTCCCAACCCCCTTCCTGCAGATCCCTGCATTGGCGGTGCCTGCCATTTGGCCACTGAGGGCCACAGTTCCTATTGGACTCCCTCCCATAGCTACAGTGGTTACTCTTGTTCTCGCTTTTACTTTTTTTTTTTTTTTTGTCAGAGAGAATGAGAGCGAGGGAGCCCAAGCAGGGGGAGCAGCAGGTACACTGAGCAGGCAGTCCGAGGCAGGATTCAATCCCAGGATCCCTGGATCATGACCTAAGCCAAAGGCAGACACTTAACTGAGTCACCCAGGTGTCCTTCCAGCTCTCTCTTCAGATCACTTAACCACTCTGTCCTTTTGAGCCTCTGGGCTACCTTCTTATCCTGGGTTAGTTGACTATCGCTTGTTAGTTCTTTCTGGTAAGCTCTCTCCACTTATCCTTCTGACTGGGCCATCTGTCTCCTGCCAGCAACCCCTGTGCTAGAGGGGAAATCAAGAGTTCTGGGTTCCAGACTTACCCCTGTCACTTTCTGCCTGGTGTGACTCTGAGTGCCTTTGAGCCCTCTACTCATTATCTGTTAATGGAAACAATATGGCCTACGCAGCATGCCTCATAGGGTTGCTAGGCTAATGAAATTTGGTTTTGTGCTGAAAAAGATATTGTTCCATAAATGTGGAGAACCCCATAAACCTCAGATTTTTTTTTTATAATATCTAACCTTTATTTTTTTTTTCTATTTTAATTTTTTATTTTTTATAAACATATATTTTTATCCCCAGGGGTACAGGTCTGTGAATCACCAGGTTTACACACTTCACAGCACTCACCAAATCACATACCCTCCCCAATGTCCATAATCCCACCCCCTTCTCCCAAACCCCCTCCCCCCGGCAACCCTCAGTTTGTTTTGTGAGATTAAGAGTCACTTATGGTTTGTCTCCCTCCCATTCCCATCTTGTTTCATTTATTCTTCTTCTACCCACTTAAGCCTCCATGTTGCATCACCACTTCCTCATATCAGGGAGATCATATGATAGTTGTCTTTCTCTGCTTGACTTATTTCACTAAGCATGATACGCTCTAGTTCCATCCATGTTGTTGCAAATGGCAAGATTTAATTTCTTTTGATGGCTGCATAGTATTCCATTGTGTATATATACCACATCTTCTTGATCCATTCATCTCTTGATGGACATCTAGGTTCTTTCCATAGTTTGGCTATTGTGGACATTGCTGCTATAAACATTCGGGTGCATGTGCCCCTTTGGATCACTACATTTGTATCTTTAGGGTAAATACCCAATAGTGCAATTGCTGGGTCATAGGGCAGTTCTATTTTCAACATTTTGAGGAACCTCCATGCTGTTTTCCAGAGTGGCTGCACCAGCTTGCATTCCCACCAACAGTGTAGGAGGGTTCCCCTTTCTCCGCATCCTCGCCAGCATCTGTCATTTCCTGACTTGTTGATTTTAGCCATTCTGACTGGTGTGAGGTGATATCTCATTGTGGTTTTGATTTGTATTTCCCTGATGCCGAGTGATATGGAGCACTTTTTCATGTGTCTGTTCGCCATCTGGATGTCTTCTTTGCAGAAATGTCTGTTCATGTCCTCTGCCCATTTCTTGATTGGATTATTTGTTCTTTGGGTGTTGAGTTTGCTAAGTTCTTTATAGATTCTGGACACTAGTCCTTTATCTGATATGTCGTTTGCAAATATCTTCTCCCAGTCTGTCAGTTGTCTTTTGATTTTGTTAACTGTTTCCTTTGCTGTGCAAAAGCTTTTGATCTTGATGAAATCCCAGTAGTTCATTTTTTCCCTTGCTTCCCTTGCCTTTTGCGTTGTTCCTAGGAAGATGCTGCTGTGGCAGAGGTCGAAGAGGTTGCTGCCCGTGTTCTCCTCAAGGATTTTGATGGATTCCTTTCGTACATTGAGGTCCTTCATCCATTTTGAGTCTATTTTTGTGTGTGGTGTAAGGAAATGGTCCAATTTCATTTGTCTGCATGTGGCTGTCCAATTTTCCCAGCACCATTTATTGAAGAGGCTGTCTTTTTTCCATTGGACATTCTTTCCTGCTTTGTCGAAGATTAGTTGACCATAGATTTGAGGGTCTATTTCTGGGCTCTCTATTCTGTTCCATTGATCTATGTGTCTGTTTTTGTGCCAGTACCATGCTGTCTTGATGATGACAGCTTTGTAATAGAGCTTGAAGTCCGGAATTGTGATGCCACCAACGTTGGCTTTCTTTTTCAATATCCCTTTGGCTATTCGAGGTCTTTTCTGGTTCCATATAAATTTTAGCATTATTTGTTCCATTTCTTTGAAAAAGATGGATGGTACTTTGATAGGAATTGCATTAAATGTGTAGATTGCTTTAGGTAGCATAGACATTTTCACAATATTTATTCTTCCAATCCAGGAGCATGGAACATTTTTCCATTTCTTTATGTCTTCCTCAATTTCTTTCATGAGTACTTTATAGTTTTCTGAGTATAGATTCTGTGTCTCTTTGGTTAGGTTTATTCCTAGGTATCTTATGGTTTTGGATGCAATTGTAAATGGGATTGACTCCTTAATATCTCTTTCTTCTGTCTTGCTGTTGGTGTAGAGAAATGCAACTGATTTCTGTGCATTGATTTTATATCCTGACACTTTACTGAATTCCTGTATAAGTTCTAGCAGTTTTGGAGTGGAGTCTTTTGGGTTTTCCACATATAGTATCATATCATCTGCGAAGAGTGATAATTTGACTTCTTCTTTGCCGATTTGGATGCCTTTAATTTCCTTTTGTTGTCTGATTGCTGAGGCTAGGACCTCTAGTACGATGTTGAATAGCAGTGGTGATAATGGACATCCCTGCCGTGTTCCTGACCTTAGCGGAAAAGCTTTTAGTTTTTCTCCATTGAGAATGATATTTGCGGTGGGTTTTTCATAGATGGCTTTGATGATATTAAACCTCAGATTTTGTTATTATCATCTTAGAAGAATCTTGAGACTCAAAAAAACACATTCCCAGGAAAGGGGGGAAAAAACAGGAATAGGGTCACGGAAGGAAGCAGACAACTCAAGAGAAACATCCATGCCACTTATAAGTCACTTATGTCAGTGATTCATCTGGGGCCATCCTCACTCAGGGACTCAAGCGCAGGGCAACCCTGTGTGTTGCCATAGCAACTGCCAGCCTGAATCTGGAAATTCCAGCAGCTTACAATATCAATCATTACGAGAAAAGGGGTCAGAGCAAACTGCAAAAAATGTATATCATGGTGGCCACAGAAAGAACCGTAGTAAAGACATTCAGTAGAAGTTATTCTCAAAGTATTGGCCATGGACCCACAGCATCAATATCACTGGGAACTTACTAGACATGCAGAGACTTAAGCCCCACTCAAGTCCTATTGAATCAGAAACTCCAGGGGTGGGACCCAGCACTGTGTTTTAATAAGCCCTCTAAGTGATTTCAGTGCATGCTAACATTTGAGAACCACCACCCTAACAGTCAGGAAGTTTGGCTTCCAATCCCTGTGTCCAAACCTGCAGAGTGTGAATAATGAAGAGATTGAAGTAAATGTTTAAAAATGGAAGGCAGGTATGATCTCATCTTTTCCCTGTGGCTTACTTGAGTAGGAATGGTGACTGAACTATAGCAGTGGAAAGTCTGACCGTATGCATTCTGTCTCCGCATGACAAATGGCCACAAATTGACTAGCTTACAACAACATACATTCATTATCTCAGTGTCTGTGGGTCACAAGTCTGGGCGTGATTTAACTGGGTCCTCTGCTTTAGTAGCTCACAAAGTTGCAATGAAGGTGTTGGGCGGGACTGTGTTCCCATCTGAGGCTTGACTGGAGAAGGATTTGCTACCGAGTGGCCTCATATTGGCAGAATTCATTTCCTTGTGGCTGTAGGATTCATGGAAGCTAGCTTCTTCAAAGCCAGCCACTGAGAGAGAAACCTCTAGCTAAATGGAATCTTATGTAACAGAACACAGACATGGCAGTGACCATCTATCACTTTGACATATTCTGCGGGTTAGAAGTAAGTCACAGGTGTCCCCCACACTCAAGGGGAGGAGAAGGGATATATAAGGGTGTGAACAGAAGGAGGTGGGGATCATAAGAGCCATATACCAAGAAAGTCTTCTAGAGTCTATCCTCTGGCCGCCATGATTATTCATGTCTCTCTCACATGGGAAATACATTTACCCTTGTCCAAAGATTCCCAAGAGTTGCATGGCATTAGAGGGTCAGCTCAAAGTCCAAAATCTCATAATCTAAATCAGGTCCAGGTATGGAGGAGACTTCTGGGTGTCACAGATGCACAGCTCTGGGGCTACAATTGCTTTCCCGCTGTAGGCCCTGTGAAACTAAAGAGGCACATTACCCACTCCCCGCATACCCAACATACAATGGTGAGACGAACACAGCACAAAGGCGGCAGACATTCCAGTTCCAAAAGGGACAGAATGGAGAGGAAAAGGAGTCAACAGTCCATGGCCGTTCTGAAATCCAAGCAGGCAGATAGTGCGAGTTACTTGATTAAATTTCAGGGTGGAAATCATTTTTCCTGGCTCTTAACTCCACCCTCTGCTCTTGGTTCTGTGTTAATCATCCTTCTGTTCTCACAAGAAGTAGCCTGTATTTGCCACTTGGTGGTTTTATCAGCCTGATTCCTGCCAGTGTACTTTTGGGGATCCAGCTGCCTCTCCATTTTGTACTCTCCTTGTCCTTTTCAGTTCAAGTTGGCAGTGTTTATTATGAAACAATTTTCTCAGAAACTTTGTGGGTGTTCCGTGGATTTCAGAGGGGTTTGCTCCATTAGACGAAAACCACACCCATAGATTTTTGTTGTTGTTGTTGTTTTCCCAAAACAATCCCTTCTCTATTCAGACCTCTTGTTGGGAGGGCATAGAGGCTTTCTAGAAAGCCTGTGGTTTGATTGAGAGGATCTGTGAAACACAATCTCTTGAAAGGGTCCCTTGTATGACCAAACACTCTAATGTTTCTGACTTCTTGACCTTTCTGACATTTTAGCAAAAGCTTATAGGGTTACACTCTTCCTAGACAGTCTTTGTCTAGACGGAGCTGTCTTAATTTTAGCATCTCTTTGCCATCTGAAAAGACTGCATTTCCAAAATCATCAAGTCCTCTTTCTTCTTTTTTTTCTTCTCTCGATTTGTTTCTCTCCTCTTATATTTCACTCCAAGCAAGAAGAATAAACTAGGCAACACTGTTAATACTTCACTGGTGAATCTCCTTAGCTCAATAACTGAGTTCAATGGCTTCTAAGTTGTGCTTTGCCCATAACAGCAGGAGATCCTTTTTCTGAGCCTTCTGTTCCTACATAACAAGGATTCTCCTTTCTTCCATTCCATTAACACATTCCTCACTTCATCTGAACCCTCACCCATAGAATATTCCAAGTCCAGACTTCTACTGCTGGAGGCAACTTTGGCTTTCTCTAGAATGTTCCTCCAGATTCTTCCAGAGTCTATCTACTGCTAAGCTGCAAAGCCATTCCCACATTTCTAGGCATTTGTTACAGCAACATTCTACTACTTGTACCAAAATATGTTAGTTTTTTATCACTGTATGATGAATTTTTATGAAACTAGCAGCTTAATACAAGATTCATTAGTTATCTCAGCTTCTGTAGGTCAGAAGTTATAGTATTATTTAGTTTGGGCCTCTGTTCAGGGTCTCATGAGGTTGAAATAAAAGGATCAGCCAGAAGTCAGAGGGCTGAGTGCAGAGGAATTTGACTCCAAGCTCCCTCGGGTTCCTGGAAGAATTCGTTTCCTTGGGGCTGTAGGATTCATGGAAGCTTGCTTCCTCAGAGCCAGTGAGAGAGAGACTGCTAGGAAGATAGAGTCTTGTATATTGTAACATAATCATTGGGATGACATCCCTCACATTTGCCATAATTTATTGATCAGAAGCAAGTCACAGATTTCACACACATTCCAAGGGAGAGGATTATATAAGGGCATAAACACAAGAAGACAGAGGATTTTTGGAGTCACCCTAAAATCTGTTTGCCATGCTGACATTTTTCAAAATAAACAGAACAAACAAAAATTTCAGGGGAAGAATCCCTTTACATGAAGAACATGTATAAATTAAAAGCTAGGAGCTCATGGGTCAGTGGGAAGAGAAAAGTAATTAAGTATGGAAAGGAATTTTTTAAATGATTTTATTTCTTTATTTGAGAGAGAGAGCAAGCAAGAGAGAGAGCACAAGTTGGGGGTGGAGAAGCAGAGGGGGAGGGAGAAGCAGACTCCCCGCTGAGTGGGGACCCTGACACGGGGCTTGATCCCAGAACTCCACGATTGTGACCTTAAACCGAAGCCAGAAGTTTAATCAAGTGAGCCACCCAGGTGTCCCTAGAAAGACATTTTTTTAAAAAAAGATTTCACTATAGATTGCTAAGAGAGGTGTGGAGGATGCTTAATAAAGATGATGCAGAAAGAAGGGAAAGAGCCCAAAGGATAAACTAGTTAGGAAAAGATAGCTAGGTGAGGTAAAACTTAGAATGTACTTCAGACAGTGGATACTATTTAGAAATGAAGAGAGCATTTCTTTATGTAGCAAAGACACGAAAACTAGTCAGAGTTGGTAACCAGCATGGAACATAGAAGGGACAGCTGGGAGACTGAAGTGATTCGGTGGTTCTCTACCATGGCTACACATTCGAATCACCTGGAAACTTTAATAAAGTACTGATTCCAAGGTTGATGCCAGGTGTCACATTTCAGCTGGGAGGTGGTAAAGCCCAGAAGTCAGTGCTGATCAAAGTGTTTGAGCTAATGGCATCTGGGTCCAGAACTTGTAGCCTCTGAAAGTGAAAAAATAAATATCTGTTGTTTAAGCCAAATATAAAAATAAAAGTGCTCAGGGTAAAATTAGTGAAGAGCAGGGCTGAACGCTGCAAGACTGATTAAAAAGCATATTCCTATGAAACTAAGCGGTGGGTCACATTAGGATGTCAAATAGGATGAACTGTAGGTTACGTGTATCACCTAGAACATAGAACAAAAAACCAGTTTAGACACACCCCAGTTCTGCATAAGCATAGAACATAGATGTGTTACACATTTCTGATGCCTATTTCAGATCTTCTTACTCTCATCTGTTTTCTTTTCAGCTATTGTGGTGACAAGAAGTTTGATGAGGCCTTTCTTCCTCTGGTCCCAATCAGGGTGCCTCCCCTCCCAGCTAAACCTCCTGCTTCTCTCCTTGGTACTCTGGCCCATACCTTCACCTTGGCCTGCACAAACCAGAAGTGTAGGATGGTTAACATCCTGTGGAGTAAACCTTTGACCAATGAGATCCAAGAACCAGTAAAAAAATCTCTTCCTCTTTATCTACACACTGTCCCCAGCGGAGTCCTTGAGTGCTTTCTATAGTGATATTTTGGGGGGGGGGGGGTCGAGTGCCACAAATCTAGCATTCTGTTGCACTTAACAACAGAGGGCTTAACAGCACCATTTTATGTTTGTTGTACTTCAGCTGTCCCACTCTCTTCCTCTCCTGCTTCCTGAAATAGTATCCCTGATAAAATACAAGCAATGGGCTTCAGGAAACTTAAGCTCTGCTTTCTGCCGAACCCAAGGTACAAATGTAGGTACCTTGCACTACATCAGTTTGGAGCTTATATTTCTATTGTACAAACTATATTTGAAACTTTGTTTTCACATTTAAACACTTGCCACATTTTAAAACCTAATACTGTTTGGGGGAAATGTAACATACCATTAAAAATCTTAAGTCACATACAAATCTTAAGTAAATAAAATTGGTAGAATGTCATAATACGTGGAGAAGACATTTTGAAAAGGAACAAGATGGGGTGCAAAGCCAGTGTGCTGCCGGTGCTAAGAAAAGCTAAGTAACTGCAAATAAACCAATTATTATTATTTTTTTAAAATTTTAAGTAGGCTTCATACCTGAAGTGGGCCTTGAACCCACAACCCTGTAATCAAGAGTCACATGGTCTTCCCACTGAGCCACCTAAAACAATTACCTGTTTTTAACAACTTTATTGAGGTATAATTGATGTATGACAAACTATAGATATTTAAAGACTGTTATTTATAATTTTGACATATGTAAATATGCTTGAGACCATAACCACAATTGAAATGATAAACATCTCCATCACTCTCCAAAGGTCTCTTATTTCATGTTGGAATAGCTCCCCCATTGCCCTCTGAGCTCTAGCCTCCCTTCCCTGGGAAACTTATGATCTTATTATCTGTCATTATAGATTAAATTGCATTTTCTAGAACTTTATGTAAATGAATCATAAATATATATATACTCTTTTAGTCCAGCTTCTTTACTCAGCATAATTATTTTGAGAGCCATTTATGTTGCAGTATATATCAATAGTTCATTTCATTTTATTACTGAGTGGTATCACATTGAATAACTACATCATGATTTGTTTATTTATTCCCTCACCAGTTGATGGATATTTGGATAATTTACAGCTGAGGGCTATGTTTTAAAAAGTTGTTGTGGACTACCTGTACAAGTATTTGTATGGACACATACTTTTTTTTCCTCTTAGGTGATTACTTAGCATGGAATGGCTGGGTCATATATAATAGATGTATGTTTCATATGTTAAGAAACTGCCAAAATGTTTTGCAATGCAGTTATATCATTTTATGTTCCCACGAGTAGCGTATGAGTATTCCAGTTCCTTCAAATCCTTGCCAGTGCTTGGTATGGTTTATCTTTTAAATTTGAGCCATTCAAATGAGTATGTAGTAGTATCTCATTGCAGTTTTAATTTGCCCTTCCTTAATGACTGATGAAGTTGAGCATCTTTTCATGTGCTTGTTTTTGTCAACTATTTTACAGAAGAGTTTGCGAAGAATTGATGTTATTTCTTCGTAACATATTGGAATTCTGCAGTGAAGCCATCAAGGCCTGAGGATTTCTTTGTGAGAAGGTTTTTTAATTATTTATTTATTTATTTGTTTGTTTGTTTGTTTGTTTTGAGAGAGAGAGAGAAGGAGAGAGAATAGGGGAAGGGGCAGATGCCAAGTGAGAGAGTCTTAAGTAGATGCCACACCGAGCAGGGAGCCCAACACAGGACTCCATCTCATGACCCTGAGATCATGACCTGAGCTGAAATCAAGAGTTGGATGGTCAACCAACTGAGCCATACCCCAGTACATATTTAGTTTTTATTTTTTAGATTTATTTATTTTTAAGATTTTATGTATTTTTTGAGAGAGAAAGAGCACAAATGGGGGGAGAGGCAGAGGGAGAAGGAAAAGCAGACTCCCCACTGAGCAGGGAGCCTGACATATGGGGCTCTGTCTCAGGCCCCCTGGATCATGAACAGAGCCAAAGGCAGATGTTTAATCGACTGAGCCACCCAAGTGCTGGGTGGCTAATATCTAATTTTTAAAACTATTCAGATTATCTATTTTTTTCTTGACAGAGCTTTGATAGCATGTGTCTTTCAAAGAATTTGTCCATTTCATCTGTTATCAAATTAATTGACATAAAGTGATTTATAGCACACCATTTTTATTCTTTTCACATTCATAGAATCCATAGTGATTTCATCTCTTATTCCTAATGTTGGTAAATTGTGTTAATTCTCTCTCTCTCTCTGCTGAATAGTCTGGCAAGAGTTCTATCATGTTATTGATTTTCTCCAAGAATCAATTCGTGATTTTACATTTTTTTCTATTGTTTTTATCCTGTCTAGTCCATTGATTTCTGCTCTAAACTTTCTTTTTTATTTTTAGTTTCCCCAATTTTTTTAGCTTCTTTATTTCCCCAAGTTTTTATTTAAATTCCAGTTAGTTATCATACAGTGCAATATTAGTTTCAGGTGTACAATTTAATGATTCAACACTTCCACATGACACCTGGTGCTCATCATAAGTGCCCTCCTTAATCCCCATCTCCTATTTCATCCATCTTCTCACTCACCTCCCTTCTGATAACATGTGGCTGAAATCACGTGGTATTTGTCTTTCTCTGACTGACTTATTTTGCTTAGCATCATACTCTAAAAATATGGACCAGTTCATGAATTTGTGTGCCATCCCTGTACAGGGGCCATGCTAATCTTCTCTGTATCGTTCCAATTTTAGTACATGTGCTGCCAAAGCAGGTACTCTTTTTCCAGTTTTTTAAGGTCAACACTGAGATCATTGATATGAGACCTTTCTGCTTTTCTGGTAATTTTTCTTTAAATATTGTCTAGAGACATCCCACAAAAGTTGTATTTTAATTTTTATCTGTTTCAAAATACTTTTTTTTATTTCTCTTTTTATTCCTTCTTTGACCCATGAGTTTTTTAGAAGTCGACTATTTAATTTCCAAATATTTGGGAATTTTCCAGAGATTTTCTTATTATTAATTTCTAACTCAATTACATTGTAGTCAGACAAGATGCTTTGTAGGTCTGAACACTTTAAATTTATTGAGAGAACTGTTTGATGGCCCAGCATATGCTCACCTTCATAAATGTTCCATGTGCCCTTGACAAAAATTGTCTTTGGGTGGCATGTTCTATCTAAGTCAATTTGGTCACTTTGGTTAGCATTGTTGTTAGGCTTTTTTCTATTTTTAGTGATTTTCTGTCTACTTGTTCTATCAATTATTGAGAGGGATACTGAAATCTTTTACTTCATTGGTGGATTTATCTAACTCTTCTCTACATTCTATCAGTTTTGTTTCATGTATTTTGAAACTCTGTTATTAGGTGCATAAATATTTTAGATTTTTATGTACTCTTGATAAAGTGATCCTTTATCATTGTGAAATGGTGTTCTTTATCCATGGAAATATTCTTTGTTCTGAAATCTACTTTGTCTGATATTAATATTGCCACTAAAGCTTTCTTTTTTTAGATTTATTTATTTATTTGACAGAGAAAGAGAGAGCACAAGGAGAGGGACCAGGGAGCCTAATTGGGGGGGGCTCAATCTCAGGACCCTGTGATCATGACCTGAGCCAAAGGCAGATGCTTAATCGACTAATCCACCTAGGGACCCCTAAAGCTTTCTTTTTATTAGTGTTACAATGATATATATTTTTCTATTCTTCAAAGCTGTTTGTGTATTTATATTTGAATTGTTTTCTTGTATGCAGCAAATAACCAAATCATACTTTTAAAATTTTTTAGTATTTATTTATTCATTTTTATTTAAATTCAAATAATTGACATATAATGTATTATTGTTTTCAGAGGTAGAAGTCTGTGATTCTTCAGTCCTATGTAATACCCAGTGCTCATTACATAAAAATATGGAATGCTTCATGAATTTGCACGTCATCCTTTCACAGGGACTGTGTTAATCTTCCCTGTATCATTCCAATTTTAGTATATATGCTGCCAAAGCAGTACCAAATCTTACTTTTTAAATCAAATCTGATATCTCTGCTTTTTAATTGGGGCATTGAGATTACCAATTGATTATTGAGATTACCAATATGATTATTGGTACAGTTAGGTTTAAATTTACTTTCCTGCTATTTGATTTCTATTTGTTCTATCTGGTCTGTGTTCTCCAGTTCCTCTTTTTCTGCCTTCTTTTGGATTAATTGAATTTTTTTTTTTTAAAGATTTTATTTATTTATTTGACAGACAGAGATCACAAGTAGGCAGAGAGGCAGAGAGAGAGAGAGGAGGAAGCAGGCTCCCTGCTGAGCAGAGAGCCCGATGCGGGGCTCGATCCCAGGACACCGAGATCATGACCTGAGCCGAAGGCAGCGGCTTAACCACTGAGCCACCCAGGCGCCCCTTAATTGAATATTTTTATGATTCCATTTTCTCCCCTAGTTGGCTTAACTCTTTGTTTTCTTATTTTAGTGGTTGCCTTAGAGTTTATAGTATACAATTTTAACTTACCACAGTCTACCTTAAAATGATATTACATCACTTCACATATAGTATAAGAACTTAACAATAGTATATTTCTTGCCTCCCAACTTCTGTATCATCATCATCCATTTTACTTTTACATAGGTTATAAACACCAAATTACATTGTTATTATTTTAAACAGCCCATTTGTTAAAAAAAATCATTAAATGACAAGATAAATATAAATTTACCCATATAGTTACAATTTCTAGGTCTCTTTATTTCCTTATATAGGTTTCCTTTTTTTTTTTTTTTTTGAGAGAGAGAGAAAGAGAGAGAGAGTTTTCTCCTCCCAGTTTTTTTAAAGTGTTATTTATCTAAGTAATCTCTACACCCAATGTAGGGCTTGAACATGCAACCCCAAGATCTAGAGTCACATGCTCAACTGACTGAGCCAGCCAGGATCCCCTCTTTATATATATTTCTACTGCCACATGGTATGATTTACCTTCTGCCAGAACAACTTCCTTTAACATTTCTTACAGTGCTTGTGTACTGGTGATAAATTCTCGCAGCCTTTGCATCAGAAAGTTTTTAATTTTGCTTTCATTTTTGAACCATATTTTCACTGGATATAGAATTCTAAATTGACCATTTTTGCTTCTAGTAAAATGTCACTTCATTGTCTTCTCACTTGATTTTCTCCCACAAGAAATTTACTGTCATCTTTATTTTTGCTCCTCTGTAGGTAACCCATTTTTTTCTCACCATTTTTAAGATTTGTTCTTTATCATTGTTTTTACAAATTTATTGTAATATTCTTGGCAATAGTTGCTTTCATCTTTCTTGTACTTGAGGCAGTCTAAGTTTCTTGAATCTCTGGGCCTATATTTTTCATAAGATTTGGATTTAGAAGTCATTATTTTTTCAAATTTTCTTAATTTCTCCACTTCCCTTTCATGAACTTCAGTTACATGTAGATTAGTACACAGGCTATTGCTCACAGCTCATAGGTGCTCTTTTACTTCTTAAAATTTTTTCTGCGTGTTTTATTTTGTTTAGTTCCTTTTGCCATGTCTTTGAGTTTGTGAATAGTGTCTTCTACAAGGACTAATCTGCCATTAATCTTATCCAGAGATGTATTTTCCATCTCTGACATGGCAGTTTTTATTTCTAGAATTTTGATTTGGTCTTCTGTTTTATCTTCCACATCTCTACTTAATTTGTTGAACATAGGAAAGACAGTTAACTTTTTAAATTTTTTAAAATTAATTTTTTAAAAGATTTTATTTATTTATTTGATAGAAAGAGACACAGCGAGAGAGGGAACACAAGCAGAGGGAGTGGGAAAGGGAGAAGCAAGCTTCCTGCTGAGCAGGGAGCCTGATGTGGGGCTCGATCCCAGAACCCTGGGATCATGACCTGAGCCGAAGGGAGACGCTTAAGGACTGAGCTACCCAGGCGCCCCTAAAATTAATTTATTTATTTATCAGAGAGAGAGAGAGCACAAGCAGGGGAAAGGGCAGAGGCAGAGGAAGAAGCAGGCTCCCCACTGAGCAAGCAGCCCAACACCGTACTTGATCCCAGGACCCTGGGATCATGACCTGAGCTGAAGGCAGATGCTTGCTTAACCAACTGAAGTGCCCAGGCATCCTAGTTATAACAACAGTTTTGATGTCATTGTTTACTTATTCTAATCTGTTTACCTGTTCTGGGTCAGTTTTAACTGTGTGATTATTTTTGTCATTATAGGTCATGGTTTCTGCTTTTTTGCAAGCCTGGTAATTTTTGATTAAATGTCAGATAGTCTGAGTTTTGTTTTTTAAATGTATTAGGTGGGACTGGAACAGTGTTGTTTAGTACTGATTACCCCTTACTTCTGAGGTAAATCCGTTCTGTGTACTTCAACTGATGCTTCGTAAATCATGAAGTTTTCCAGTCTAGCTACTGGGATTACTCCCAACTCACAGTGAGCACCAGGCACTATTACTTATAATCCTTTTGGGTGGTTCTTTATCCAGTCTTGGGATTTTTTCATACTTGTAGGCACTGATCAATATTCTGCTAAATACTCAAGACTGATTTCTCTGCAAATCACCAAAGTTTTCCCTGTGTGAAGCTATCTCTTCTCTGATACACTGTTTTGCAAACCCTAGCCATATTCTTCTTTCCAGACTCTAATGCACATCTCCTTAACTCAAGGAGTCCTTCTGGCTCTGCCTCAGTTCCCCTTCCCTGCACTTCAACCTGTGAATTCTTCCAAATCAGTAAACTAGGCTAATCATTGGGCTTACTCCATTTGTTTTTCATTTCTCAGGGATCACTGTCTTTTGATACATGATATGCAGTGTCTCAAAAATCAATGTTGTCCAGTTTGGGTTTGTTTTTGTTGGGTGGGTAATCTGGTGCTTATTATCCATTTTGGCTGGAAGTGGAATTCCAACTATTTATTGCTAACCACATTGATTGTTTGCCTGTCAGAATGTGATAATTTGAACATTTTACTCGACCCAATTTATTGTGACTTACATGTTGGTATTTAACTGTGTTTTAGTTATGTTTTAAGAAATTGGTTAGCTGTGGGGCACCTGGGTGGATCAGTGGGCTGAGCCTCTGCCTTCGGCTCAGGTCATGGTCTCAGGGTCCTGGGGTCAAGCACTGAACTGGGCTCTCTGCTCAGCAGGCAGCCTGTTTCCCCCTTTCTCTCTGCCTGCTTCTCTGCCTCCTCGTGATCTCTTTCTGTGTCAAATAAATAAATAAACTCTTAAAAAAAAAAGAAATTGGTGAGCTGTAGGGCGCCTGGATAGCTCATTGTGGTTAAGCCTCTGCCTTCCGATCAGGTCATAATCTCAGAGTCCTGGAATCAAACCCCGAATTGGGCTCTCTGCTCAGCAGGGAGCCTGTTTCCCCCTTTCTCTCTGCCTGCCTCTTTGCCTACTTGTGATCTCACTCTCTGTGTCAAATAAATAAATAAAATATTTTAAAAATGGTGAGCTTCGGGAGGAGTCAAGATGGCGGAGAAGTAGCAGGCTGAGACTACTTCAGCTAGCAGGAGATCAGCTAGATAGCTTATCTAAAGATTGTAAACACCGGCAAATCCATCGGCAGATCGAAGAGAAGAAGAACAGCAATTCTGGAGACAGAAAAACAACCACTTTCTGAAAGGTAGGACTGGCGGAGACGTGAATCCAAAGCGATGGGAAGATAGACCCCAGGGGGAGGGGCCGGCTCCCGGCAAGCGGCAGAGCAACGGAGCACAAAATCAGGACTTTTAAAAGTCTGTTCCGCTGAGGGACATCACTCCAGAGGCTAAACCGGGGCGAAGCCCACACGGGGTCAGCGTGGCCTCAGGTCCCGCAGGGTCACAGAAGGATCGGGGGGGGGGGGTCTGAGTGTCGCAGAGCTTGCGGGTATTGGAAAAGGAAAGCCAGCTACAGAGACAGAGCGGACAATAAGCTCGCAGCTCGGTGTTACCTTGAACCGGTCGCAGGCTCGGTGAGCTTGGAGCGCGGCCTGAGGTCAGGCAGACGGGAGTAACTGGGTGCTGTCCTCTGAGGACGCACTGAGGAGTGAGGCCCCGGGCTCTCGGTTCCTCCGGGCCGGAGACCAGGAGGCCGCCATTTGTATTCCCATCCTCCGGAACTCTACAGAAGGCGCTCAGGGAACAAAAGCTCCTGAAAGCAAACCTGAGCGGATTACTCACCCCGGCCCCTGGTAAGGGCGGTGCAATTCCGCCTGGGGCAAAGACACTTGAGAATCACTACACCAGGCCCCTCCCCCATAAGATCAACAAGAAATCCAGCTGAGACCAAGTTCACCTACTGGAGTCCGGTTTCAATACCAAGGAGAGCAGCAAAATTCCAGAGGAGGTGAAAGCAAAGCACAGAACTCATGGCTTTCTCCCTGTGATTTTCTTTAATCTTGCAGTTAATTTAATTTTTTTCTTTTTCATTTTTTGTTTTTTTTTCTCGCCTTCTGATAAAATTTTTTTTAACTTTTACCCTTTTCTTTTTTAACGTTTTTAACTAGTTTATCTAATATATATATTTTTTCTTTTTTATATTTTTCTTTATTCGTTTTCTTTTTTAAATTCTACAAGCACTACAAGCCTTTCTCAAGAGCAAAGAAAGGTCTCAGGTACACAACCTGACCCTACACCTAAAGGAGCTGGAGAAAGAACAAGAAAGAAACCCTAAGCCCAGCAGGAGATGAGACATCATAAAGATCAGAGCAGAAATCAATGAAATAGAAACCAAAAAAAACAATAGAACAAATCAACAAAACTAGGAGCTGGTTCTTTGAAAGAATTAATAAAATTGATAAACACCTGGCCCGACTTATCAAAAAGAAAAGAGAAAGGACCCAAATAAATAAAATCATGAATGAAAGAGGAGAGATCACAACTAACACCAAAGAAATACAAACTATTATAAGAACATACTATGAGCAACTCTACGCCAATAAATTTGACAATCTGGAAGAAATGGATGCATTCCTAGAAACATATAAACTACCACAACTGAACTAGGAAGAAATAGAAAGCCTGAACAGACCCATAACCAATAAGGAGATTGAAACAGTCATTAAAAATCTCCAAACAAACAAAAGCCCAGGGCCAGACGGCTTCCTGGGGGAATTCTACCAAACATTTAAAGAAGAACTAATTCCTATTCTCCTGAAACTGTTCTAAAAAATAGAAATGGAAGGAAAACTTCCAAACTCATTTTATGAGGCCAGCATCACCTTGATCCCAAAACCAGACAAGGATCCCATCAAAAAAGAGAGCTATAGACCAATATCCTTGATGAACACAGATGCAAAAATACTCAACAAAATACTAGCCAATAGGATTCAACAGTACATTAAAAGGATTATTCACCACGACCAAGTGGGATTTATTCCAGGGCTGCAAGGTTGGTTCAACATCCACAAATCAGTCAATGTGATACAACACATCAATAAAAGAAAGAACAAGAACCATATGATACTCTCAATAGATGCTGAAAAAGCATTTGATAAAGTACAGCATCCCTTCCTGATCAAAACTCTTCAACGTGTAGGGATAGAGGGCACATACCTCAATATCATCAAAGCCATCTATGAAAAACCCACTGCAAATATCATTCTCAATGGAGAAAAACTGAAAGCGTTTCCACTAAGGTCAGGAACATGGCAGGGATGTCCATTATCACCACTGCTATTCAACATAGTACTAGAGGTCCTAGCCTCAGCAATCAGACAACAAAAGGAAATTAAAGGCATCCAAATCGGCAAAGAAGAAGTCAAATTATCACTCTTCACAGATGATATGATACTATATGTGGAAAACCCAAAAGACTCCACTCCAAAACTGCTAGAACTTGTACAGGAATTCAGTAAAGTGTCAGGATATAAAATCAATGCACAGAAATCAGTTGCATTTCTCTACATCAACAACAAGACAGAAGAAAGAGAAATTAAGGAGTCAATCCCATTTACAATTGCACCCCAAACCATAAGATACCTAGGAATAAACCTAACCAAAGAGGCACAGAATCTATACTCAGAAAACTATAAAGTACTCATGAAAGAAATTGAGGAAGACACAAAGAAATGGAAAAATGTTCCATGCTCCTGGATTGGAAGAATAAATATTGTGAAAATGTCTATGCTACCTAAAGCAATCTACACATTTAATGCAATCCCTATCAAAGTACCATCCATCTTTTTCAAAGAAATGGAACAAATAATGCTAAAATTTATATGGAACCAGAAAAGACCTCGAATAGCCAAAGGGATACTGAAAAAGAAAGCCAAAGTTGGTGGCATCACAATTCCAGACTTCAAGCTCTATTACAAAGCTGTCATCATCAAGACAGCATGGTACTGGCACAAAAACAGACACATAGATCAATGGAACAGAATAGAAAGCCCAGAAATAGACCCTCAACTCTATGGTCAACTAATCTTCGACAAAGCAAGAAAGAATGTCCAATGGAAAAAAGACAGCCTCTTCAATAAATGGTGCTGGGAAAATTGGTCAGCCACATGCAGAAAAATGAAATTGGACCATTTCCTTACACCACACACAAAAATAGACTCAAAATGGATGAAGGACCTCAATGTACGAAAGGAATCCATCAAAATCCTTGAGGAGAACACGGGCAGCAACCTCTTCGACCTCTGCCACAGCAGCATCTTCCTAGGAACAACGCAAAAGGCAAGGGAAGCAAGGGAAAAAATGAACTACTGGGATTTCATCAAGATCAAAAGCTTTTGCACAGCAAAGGAAACAGTTAACAAAATCAAAAGACAACTGACAGAATGGGAGAAGATATTTGCAAACGACATATCAGATAAAGGACTAGTGTCCAGAATCTATAAAGAACTTAGCAAACTCAACACACAAAGAACAAATAATCCAATCAAGAAATGGGCAGAGGACATGAACAGACATTTCTGCAAAGAAGACATCCAGATGGCGAACAGACACATGAAAAAGTGCTCCATATCACTCGGCATCAGGGAAATACAAATCAAAACCACAATGAGATATCACCTCACACCAGTCAGAATGGCTAAAATCAACAAGTCAGGAAATGACAGATGCTGGCGAGGATGCGGAGAAAGGGGAACCCTCCTACACTGTTGGTGGGAATGCAAGCTGGTGCAGCCACTCTGGAAAACAGCATGGAGGTTCCTCAAAATGTTGAAAATAGAACTGCCCTATGACCCAGCAATTGCACTCTTGGATATTTACCCTAAAGATACAAACGTAGTGATCCAAAGGGGCACGTGCACACAAATGTTTTTAGCAGCAATGTCTACCATAGCCAAACTATGGAAAGAACCTAGATGTCCATCAAGAGATGAATGGATCAAGAAGATGTGGTATATATACACAATGGAATACTATGCAGCCTTCAAAAGAAATGAAATCTTGCCTTTTGCGACAACATGGATGGAACTAGAGCGTATCATGCTTAGCGAAATAAGTCAAGCAGAGAAAGACAACTATCATATGATCTCCCTGATATGAGGAAGTGGTGATGCAACATGGGGGCTTAAGTGGGTACGAGAAGAATAAATGAAACAAGATGGGAATGGGAGGGAGACAAACCATAAGTGACTCTTAATCTCACAAAACAAACTGAGGGTTGCCGGGGGGAGGGGGTTTGGGAGAAGGGGGTGGGATTATGGACATTGGGGAGGGTATGTGCTTTGGTGAGTGCTGTGAAGTGTGTAAACCTGGTGATTCACAGACCTGTACTCCTGGGGATAAAAATATATGTTTATAAAAAATTAAAAATTTTAAAAAAAATGGTGAGCTTCTTTCGATTGACAGTTAACCCATTTTTTTTCTCATTTAATATAACGGGAACTAAGGGGTACCTGGGTGGCTCAGTTGGTTGAGCATCTGCCTTCTACCCATGCCATGATCTCAGGGTCCTGGAATCAAGTCCTGTATTGGGCTCCCTGCTCAGTGGTGAGCCTCCTTATCCCTCTGCCCCTCTCCCCTGCTTATGTTCTTTCTCTCTCTCTCAAATAAACAGATAAAATCTTAAAAAAAAAAAATTGGAACTGGATTTCCAGTTAGCATTTTTATGTAGTATGTCTTATTTTCTGTAATAGATTATTGATGTTACTTGGCAAATGCCTAAAAATATTAGACTTTTAGGCTTAGGCTTTTTTCTCTTGCATGAAAATTCTCCTAGAAGTAGCCTTTCTAGAGCTGTCATGGCAGCTTCATGAAGTTTTCAGAGACAAGTGCCTTCTGTCTTTCTGCTCCTCAATGCATGAATTTCATCTCCCTCAGAATTACCAGATGGAGTATTAGTCATCAAGTCCACATTCTAACTCCTCCTAGCTAAGTCAGCCCTCTTTTAATAGATTTCTCTAGGGGCCTATCTGTTACTTTTCTCTTACCGTGATGGGTAGGCCAACCATATCTTCAAGAAATAGCTTACAAATGTAGTCTTTTCAGGGTTCTCCTGGCTAGGTCAGTTGGTAGAGCATGCAACTCTTGATTTCAGGGCTGTGAGTTTGAGCCCCATGTTGGGTACAGAGATTACTTTAAAAATAAATATAAATAAATAAACAAAACACATATAGTCTTTTCATTAGGCATCTTGTTACCCCAAATAGAACTAGAGTTCTGTTGTTAAGCCATAAAGAGAAAAGGGACATGGAGAAGCTATTAGGAGTGTCTACACATTTGACGATAGGCATTAATGACAGACTAGGTATTCACAGAATGCATTTGGGGCATGACTAAGGTTTAAAGAGGATTTTTCTGGAAGTGTAGGGCAATAGATTGTAGAATGGGAGAGGTTGGTGACAGTCTCCTATTGGTTTCTCCATGACAATAATCCAGGAAAGCAGCACAAAAGACCAACAAATGAAAAAATAAAGGAAACACTCCAAAATACTTACCTAAGGAAGAATCCTTAGAAAGTAATTGGTGGTAGGTGGGTTTTAAAGGGCATGTACCGAAAATATAGTGCATAACAAAGAAAGAAAAAATTACGAAGAGTGCCAGAAAACTCATGGAAGCCACTAATCTATAAATATGGCAAATTTAGCCCTGCCCAGGACTTAAGACAATGATGTCTGTGTAATGCACTGAAGATTCTCTATTGGCAATAGGTGTGTTGAAAAAGCTTGGCACTAACGCATCTGGGGTCTGCAGTGATCTCAGATGGGCAGAGTTTAGCTTAATATGTAGAGTAACCCTGATCAAAGATGGCCAACTTATTGATATCATGAATGTCCAAGCCTTTGTTTCCATGTCCCTGCAGGAGTTCCCTCTAGGACAAAGAGCTAACCCTAAATTTCAATCCTGAAGTCCTTAAAGCCTGTCAGCTTCTGTACCCAAAGCCAGTTCTATCTTATGCCATATCAGATATAGAATGCTGTAGTAAAAGAATAAAGAATCTGACATCAGACAGGTCAGGAGAGAATTATTGTTCAATATTTTGTTAGTTGGGTGACCTTGGGCTGGTTACTCTTTGTCTCTGAGCCACATTTACCAATATAAAAAGGGAGAATTATTATAATACCTGCCCTATATAATTTTTTGTGAAACTTAGTCATGTTTGTCAAAGAACATTGCAGTTGGAGAGCTCAGGCTCTGGCCTTGGCTCAGTCTATTTACTTCATGTGTCAAATTTGAAGTCACCCTTTTGGGTCTTGATTTCCTTAACTGTCCTTTTACAGAGCAGCAAAGCTGGCTTTTGGCATAAAGTGTCTGCTCAATAAATATTTGTTTAAAAAAATTCTGTTGGATCTATAAAATGAAGGGTTTCATTTAGATTAGCCTTTTCCAAAGTATGTGTCATGAGATGTTGATAAATTGATAATGCCTATTGTAAATGCTTGTGCTTGAGATCATGCAGGAGGAAAACCCAAGAAGATAGTGGCATTGATGACACCCATGAGGCCACCATACTTATTTTTTTTCCTAGCTCTAAATTTAATGTTGTCTTAAATAAGAACAAACCCCCTACCTTTCATAAGCTATTCTTATTTGGGTGCCTATTATTGTAGCCAAACCTAAATCTTGACTGATCCAAACTATTAATATTTATCCAATAGTATTTTATAGAAAAAGCCACTATTCTCCTTCAACACCTGTTCATTTGCTTCTTTCAATTTTTAATCAATACATCAATGAAAATATCCCCAGACACTGATTACGTATGTTGTGTGCTAGGTGCCACACAAAAGAAGTACAAATCCCAGGTCTTGCCACTGCAGTCTCTTTGAATATCGGTGGACATTGACTTAGCTATATCATAATTAGATATTAGTTGATGGCCCTCAATTGGTCAGCAATTTTTCTGAAGGCAGGGACTCATCAACCTGGTGGCTTGTACTTGCCCCTAATGTGGAGTATAATGGGAGCATGAGACATGCTTGCTCCACAGATGGTTTAATTTGTACACCTTGTAGCCCAGTTGCTCAACCAATTGGCTTCCTTATTGAAATGACAGCTAATTTAAAAGAATAAATGGCTATTTAATAGAATGGAAAACCATTAAACTCAGAACCTTCTAATAAAGACTGATTCTTATGTAAGTCTTATGAAGTGTTAATTGCTGGCTCCTGAGAAAAGGGAAGAATGAAAAATTACTTGTTACCTCACTGTGAACTCAGACTTTATTCTGAATAATACTGATAGTTTTAATAATAATAAAAATGATGCTGCTGCTCCTTTATTTTTCAGTAGAAGTTTGCGGTTTAGGAACTATGTAAATTTGGAGAAGCAAAAGAGTATAAAGGAAAGAGAATAAGCATGGATCCTGTTAGATCTGGGTTCAAATCTAACCTCTGCTGTCTGTGCTCTCAATTCTATCATCTGAAAAATGGAATAATAATACATATTATAAATGTTAGGGACTGAATTTAAGAGCTCCCTGAAAAACTGAAAAGCAAGGAAAATAAAATCGTGTCTGAGAACTAACCTTAAACATCAACATCATGACTCATTGCCCAGTAGCCCTAAAAATACAAAATGGTTGTAAGACCAGGTAGCAAATGCAATCAGAATAGGAGCTGCAGTTAGCTATAGAAACATGGTGGAACATGGTAAACATAATTGCTCAAATATTGGGAAAGGGATACAGAGTGTAAGCCAACAAATTTTTGGTATTTTGTGTCCAACAGGATAGACTGCCCCTAACAGAGACATAAAGGTGCAGTAGATTGAAAGCTCCTCCCATCAAGAGGTAGAGTCTATTTCTCTATCCTTGAACCTGGGTCTATCCACATGACTTTCTTTGGTCAACAGGTCATTGGCAAATAGGGCACAAGCAGAGGTTTGAGCAGTGTTTACACAGTGAGGCTTTCCTTCTATTGCTGCTGCTAGCTCTTCTCCCATCCTGTAAATAAGCCTAGGATAACCTTCTGGAGGATGAGAACCCACCTGTAGAGAGGTCTCAGCTGTTCAGCCAACTCAACTCAACTCAACCCCATATATATGAGTGAGGACATCTTAGACCATTTAGCCCCAAACAAGTTGCCAGCTCAGGAGAGCTGCAGAACCACAGCTAACCTACAGAATTATGAAAAATTATCATTTATAGTTTTAATTCACTGAGTTTGGGGGTAGTCTGTTATGCAGCATCAGACATCAGACACTTTACAGCTTTCTGTATTCCAGTCCCAAGGGTGAGGTCATCCCCTCTGTATATATGTATATAAATATATCAGGCAATTTTACGTCAACATGATCAATGACTCCATTCTCCTGACTTCCTTTATTCTGAGACCATGCTCACCAACAAATGTCTACTCAGGATCTGGCCTGCCCATCATTTGCCTACTGTGGGCAGTGGACTGACTATTGGAACCCCAAGGATTCCTAGCCACTGTCATGATAATTATTGATGATAAATTAATGAAGTGGCTTCTGACCAAGGTTTGGCTTAAGGAGCAGATATTCTATGTCTCCAAACATTCACTCTCCATTATTCTCTACCCTGCTCTTTACTCCAGAAACTTGATCTGTATAGATTGCCTCAAGGAACAATCTTGCCTTGCCTTGTGGTTTCTTATTGGGCTTCACCAGTGGGAAGCTCTACCTGGAGACTGGGGAGAAGGAGAGCAATTTCAAAGGATTGATCCTTACAGTCCTTCCCTGTAAGGCTGGTTTGGGTAAGCTGAGTTCCTGGACTGAAGATTGCAGTTCCTGTGAAGATTATCCCTTCCCTGCAACACTCTCTTTGAAATCAATTCTTCCCTTAATCTGGTCAGGCCTAGAGGTAAAAATTGAGCAATTTTTACTAGGCTCCAGTTCTGCACTATCCTCTATAGTTTCCTTGCTCCTGCCCACACTTTTGTAAATAACTCTTTTATTAAACTCTTTCCCAATTATACTGATTTCAGCATGCCATCTGTCTCCTGTTGAGCCCCTGACTGATACATATGCTAAGCATTTGGGTTTGAGTATCTGGTTTGTCTGATGGTGATTTCTCCTTGGCTTATGATTTACCCCTGATAGATGGCTCCACATTCACTGAGCCAATATAGTCAAGTTTTTAGGCCAGTGAGCCTGAGAGTCAGACTGAAATTCACAAAGGTAACAGCCAGCTGGCCTTTTCCCTTCTGGAGTGGAGAACAAGAACTGTACTTTCCTATATTTCCACAATACCCACTTTTTCAGGGTAGCTATTAAGATTAGATAAAACTACATGCAAATTGCTTTGGACCTTTGTACCTGCCATCTTATAAATTCTCCACATGTTAAGAATTGCTGTTGTTTTGTTTAATGTTCCTTTGACTGTATAATATGGTCTTTACCAATTAAATGATGTGTCATATTTTTCTTGGACTCCTTTTTTGGATGCTTTTGTTAATGTGGCACATTGAGATTATGGGGGCTGGGATAAAAAAATGGAGAACATAGGTGAAACATGATTTACACATGGTGCACAAAGCTTCTAAAGCCTTATGACAAGCCACCATGTGGAAAGGATTTTGATTTAGCTGTTGTCGTGTGAACATGTCCAATGAGTCAAGCATGGGGCCAGAATGGCACTCTAAGTAAAATAGATAGTTTTGCCAGTTCATTGTAAGTAAGCCTTTATGGAGCTCTTAATTTGTTTGTACTGGGAAAGGTTGATATAAGACCATCAGGGGGATGGCAGGTGGATCCCCTCTGAGACATGGCATGGTGGCAAGATGAGTGGGTTCCCTTGTTACTTACTAAGAATTAAGGAGAGTCAAGTAAAAAGACTTTTCTGGATGCCCTCATTTTAAGAAAAAGCCAGCATCCTGGGTGCCAAGTAGGGAGGCTAAGTAAAGAGGGCACTGGTACCATCACTCACATCTCTTCCCCTTATGGGTTCAAGCTAGCCTCTACATTGTCAGGTCTTGCCTCTCTTTCTTTCCAGACAGCAAATACTGTCTTTCTCACTACACATATGCACATGTCCCCCCACCAGGTGTAGAGAGCCATTCAAAATCAATCTTAATCATTTTTATTCTCTAAAAATGTCATTATTCTCTGATGGATGCTTTTGCTGAGAGTTGCTTGTTTATTTCAGATTATTTGTTGGGGGGGCCTCAATTTCATGTCCTTATCATTCAAAATAGGAGGTGACCTCAGAGGAGCTATGAGGCAGCTCAGGAAAAGACAGCTGAGGAGCCATCATGCATGGGCACAGAGTGAACAGAAATTGTCAAGAAAATGGGAGAATGATTTGCATAGGGCTACAAGGCAAATATTGATCGGAAGTGTTCCTCTGGAATGACCAGAGGACAGGACATAAAAACAGACAGTAAATCATAAGGTGAAGGGTGACATGTATGACAGAGTGTTAGCTTGGGGGAAGTAAATAAAGGAATGACATCTCAAGGTCATAAGAACCTTAACAGTCAGGGAGATGTAGAATAGAAACTTGATTCATAAATTCTGAGACAAGACATAACTACCTGAAGTTGAAATCAGGTGGGCACCAGGTCAAAAATAAATTAAGAGGAAGTTAATGTACATATGCAGTTAAAAATTGCCCATACTGGGGCACCTGGGTGGCTCAGTCATTAAGCATCTGCCTTTGGCTCAGGTCATGATCCGGGGGTCCTGGGATCGAGCCCCACATTGGGTTCCGCACTCAGTGGGCAGCATGCTTCTCCCTCTCCCACTCTCCCTGCTTGTATTCCTTCTCTTGCTGTGACTTTCTCTGTCAAAAAAATAAATAAATAAAAATTCTTTAAAAAAAATTGCCCATATTGAGAAGGTAAGAGATTTTAGCAATAATGGTAATTTTTTAAAAATCACCAGATCACATCCTAGTTGGAAATGTCTAAAAGACATTTGACTGGAAGCTGTGGTAACTGGGGCTGGAGAAAATATGAAGATATGAAAAAAAGACTACTAGAATTTGTTGGGCTGGCATAAAGGGCTACTTAAGATGGCGAAAGTTCCCGCCACAGGACCTGAGCTCGGACAGGAGAACAAAGGCCCAAGCAGGAATCTGAGACCCTCCCGCCCCGGGCTCCAGTGGACCAATGGGACCCCGACGAACAGGCGAAATATCCAAATAAGGGAAACTTGCCAAAAGACCCCTGATCTCTCCCCCCTCGAGACCCCTTAAAAGCCCCCTCCTCCCTGCCTTCGGCGCGACTTCCGCCACTCTGCTTTCCAGAGTTGCGGAACCTCGCCCGAGGGTGCCCACCTCCTGGCACAACTTTCCTGGCTCCCCTTCTCCTGAGCCCTGAAACTTTGCCGGAGAGTATTTTTAATAAATCTTGCCTTGCACCCACTTTGCCTGGTGTTGTGTTTATCCCTCTGAAAAACTTTACATTTGGTGCTAAAACCCGGGAAGGAGATTGAGCCCCCACACAGTGGGGAGGCTCTCTCCTTTCCCTGGCCAGACCCGACCTGCCTTTCCGAATGCCACTTCCGAAGCTGTGGTGAGTTTCCCCGATTCCGTGCCTCCTTCCGCAAAGCCCTGCCCTAATCGCGGCCAGGTCAGGGTGGACCCTGCCAGTCACAAGGTGATTTCTGTGACTCTGAGAAGCTGGGAGACGTCCTAACCTCTACGGCAGTCGACACGGTTTTTCTGCAACCCAGTGGTGGACGAGGGGATGCCTTCCTCTAGCCCTCAGGTTGCCCGGCAATGAATCGTGGGGACCTCCCAATCCAAATTCGACCCTAAAACAACCCCGGGGGTGTTTTAGGCCTGTTGGCCAATCTTAAAACCCTGGAACTGGACCAGGACCTGTGAAAACGACATTACTGTACTGTTGCTTGGCCACAATACCGATTAGACAATCAGTCCCAATTGCCTCTGGAAGGCACGTTTAATTATCAGATTTTCATGGACCTAAATAACCTCGGCAGACACCAAGGCAGATGGGCCAAGGTCCCTTATGTCCAGGCTTTCTGGACTCTGCACTCTCGCCCCTCCCTCTGCTCTCACTGCTCCACCTCACAGGTCCTCTTGGCCCGCTCCTCTCCCCCTACCTTGCCACCCACTGCTCCCAAAGACTCAGGCCTCTCCTCCCTGTCTCCTCTCTCTGAACCCCCGGAGAGCTTCACCCACCCACTGACAAGAGGGCCCCTGGTTCCTCCTCCTCCTCCTCCTTACCACGATCCCTTACCCCAAGGTCCCTTAAGTTCAGGTTTTCTGAACCAGCACCCTAGTCTACCCCTCCTCCTCCCCCTCCCCACTCCTATCTGAACTCCTGACAAATTTATCTGCAGTAAACGGGAAACTCCAATCAAAGTTTACTGAAGGTCAAATAGGCTCTTGTTATTTGTTAAAATCTGCTAGCAAAGAGATGACTAGAACTGATGGTTACTTGTGTGTCTCAGAGTTTTAATGGGTAATTCTTAAGGTAGCTTTCAAAGTCTTTGGTAACCTTTAACAGAATGGGATAAAATTCCAGAGCGCTGGTCGCTGGAACTAGGTTGACGCTTTTGAAATCTGTTGGTAAACATCTTTTGTGCTTAATTGAATTCTGTTTTAACAGCCGCAGGGCTACTGTTTGAGCTAGATCCTCTCGTAAAGAATGGACGGGGAGACTGATCACCTCCCATTAGCCAGGGATACTCCAAGGGGAGGGTGTCCAATCTGTTTGAATCTGAAGAGTGCCTGACTGCGTAAATGTGTCTGTATGGCTCCACCCACACTAGGGTTCGAAAGTCCCCCCTGAGTTAGTCTGCCCCCTAAGGGAGGTTGCTGAAGTTGAGGAAGTTGTTCGAGTTCATGCGCCCTTCTCTCTACAAGACCTTTTCCAAATTGAGAAACGTTTGGGCTCCTTTTCGGCCAGTTCTGATAACTATATTAAAGAATTCCAATATTTGGCCCAAGCCTATGATCTCACCTGGCATGATTTACATGTGGTCCAGACCACCACCCTCACCACAGAGGAGAGGGAACGCATCTAGGCTGCTGCCCGGGAGCATGCGGATCAGGTCCAGCTCACTGATGCTGCCATGCCAGTTGGAGCCCGGGCGGTCCCAGCTGTAGAACCAGGTTGGGATTATCAGGATGGCCAAGATGGCCACTGGCGCCGTGACTGCATGGTCCAATGTCTCATAGCTGGCATGCGGGCAGCCTCTAATAAGGCCATTAATTACAACAAGATTAGGGAGATTGTCCAGGCCCCTACGAAAACCCCACCATGTTTCTTAACCAATTGACTGAGGCTTTAACCCAGGACACTCGCTTGGACCCCACCTCTCCTGCAGGGGCCATGGTACTGGCTACTCATTTTATATCTCAATCGGCACAGGATATATGGAGAAAGTTAAAGAAGGCTGAGGAGGGCCCTCAGACCCCCATTTCTGACTTGGTGAAAATGGCATTTAAGGTATTTAATTCCCGTGAGGAGGCGGCTGAGCTTAAACAACAAGCCAGATTCCAGCAAAAGCTTCAGTTGCAGACCCAAGCCTTGGTAGCAGCCCTGCGGCCGGCCGGCTCCAGGACCCAGCAGAGAGGGGCAACCAATTGCACCCCTCCGGGGGTCTGTTTCGAATGTGGGACCGAGGGACATTGGGCTCGCCAGTGCCCCAATCCAAAGCTACCAACTCGGCTTTGCCCTCAATGCCATTTGATGGACCACTGGAAATCCGACTGCCCTAACCTCGGGGTATCTTTGGCGCCTCAACGTGGGGGACCCCCCGAGACAGTAAGTCTGGCCTTTCAACTGCTTGGATTGAAGGACAACTGACGAAGCCCAGACTCGGCCACCCCTCTCACCCAGGCCGAGCTCAGGGTTACACTCCAGGTAGTGGGTAATTCCATCTCCTTTCTGCTGGACATGGGGGCTACCTACTCTGTTCTGCCTTCCTACTCGGGACTTACTCGAACCTCACCAATTACTGTTATGGGGATCGATGGGACCGCCTCCAATTCTAAGGTGACCCTTCCCCTTATCTGTAGCCTGGATGGGTTCCCCTTCCCCCACTCGTTCCTATGATTCCTTCCTGCCCGGTCCCTCTACTGGGTAGGGACATTCTCCAGAAACTAAGGGCAGCTATCTGCCTCTCCCCTTCCTCCCCTCTATCCACCTCAACCTGTCTCATCCTACACCTCTCCACTCCCTCGACCCTCACTCCAGATGACCTACCTACTGTAGATCCTCAGGTGGGGGACATCTCAGAGCCCATCATTGCTTCCCACCTTACCCCGGTTTAAAGTACAGCTTAAGAATAACTCTTAAGTTTCCCTCTTGTGCTCAGTTTCCTATTTCCTTAGCCCACTGCCGGGGCCTGAAACCTATCATAGAACGGCTTTAACGTCAGGGACTCCTGATCCCCATCATTTCCCCCTGTAACACCCCATCCTCCCAGTACGCAAGCCTTCAGGGGCTTATCGACTGGTACAAGACCTGAGGCTTATCAATGAGGCCGTGGTCCCCCTCCGCCCAGTCGTTTCTAACCCTACTGTCTCGCGTTCCCCCAAACACCTCTCACTTGACTGTACTGGACCTAAAGGACTCCTTTTTCACCGTCCCCTTGCACCCTGATTCCTATTTTCTTTTTGCCTTCACCTGGGAGGATCCCGACACACACGTTTCTGGACAACTAACTTGGACTGTTCTATCCCAGGGGTTCAGGGACAGCCCCCACGTTTTTGGCCAGGCCTAGACTACAGACTTACAGCAGTGCGTCCTTAAGGCCAGTACTCTTCTACAATATGTGGATGACCTCCTCCTCTGTAGCACCTCCCTCTCGGTCTCCCAAGATGACACCTCCACCCTACTTAATTTTCTGGGGGCCAAGGGATATCAAGTCACCCCCTCTAAGGCCCTCAACATGACCTTAGGGCAGCCCATCATGGTCTACTCTCCCGCCAACTCACAGACCTCCTTAGCCACTGATCCCTGGCCCATCTGATTCCTCCTCGTCTCCAGCTATTCCATCTGCTATTCCTAGAAAACCCGCATCTCTCTCTCTCTCTACCTCCCCCTGCTTAAACCCTGCAACTTTATGGCCTATACCCTCGCCAGATAAGGGGTGGATCTACATTCAGGACAGGATTGCCCTGCCAGGCAATCTGGTGCACACCTTGATTACTGACATCCACCGATCCCTCCATAGTGGCCCATAGGCTCTCCACCAATTTCTTCAGCCATTGTTCTATCATCCTTCCTTATCTAAGGTAATTGAAGTTGTCCACAGTGCTTGCAAAACCTGTTCCTCTGTGAATTCACAAGGAGGAATCCGCAGACCAGGGCCTAACCATCAGCTCCGAGGTCATCAGCCGGGGGAAGACTGGCAACTGGACTTCACTCAGATGCCTTGGCATAAAACCTTTCGCCACCTATTAACCTTGGTTGATACATTCACAGGCTGGATTGAGGCATACCCCATGGCTCGGGAAACAGCGGACGTGGTGGCTACAATACTCATCGAGCACATCATCCCGAGGTTCAGGACCTCCAGTTGGACAACAGACCCGCCTTCATCTCCAGTGTAACCCAACAGGTAGCTGAGAGCCTCAACATAACCTGGAAACTTCACATCCCATACCACCCACAGTCATCGGGTAAGGTAGAAAAGGCCAACGGGCTGCTCAAAGCCCAACTCACAAAACCTACCCTAGAAACCCATCTTTCCTGGCCTACACTTCTGCCTATGGCTCTCACCAGACTCCTAGCTACGCCCCGCAGACCTTCGGGCTTAAGCCCATTTGAATTACTATACTGCCGGCCCTTTCTTATGAATCATAGCCTTCTGGCCATTTCCCCGCCTCTTTTATCCTATCTATCTTACCTCACTCTATATCGTAGGGATACCCCTCCCTATTGACTGGCCACTCCCCAACTTCAGGGCCACAAATAATACGGTCCATATCAGCCCCATTGGGGGAAACATACCTATTATTAATGTGTCCTCCCCCCTTACCACTGCAGCTGCCATATCACTAACTCCTCCATCCTGTACTGTACTCCCTCGGGAATATTTCTCTTGTGCCCTCAGGGAATCTATCATTGCCTGACCACTAATGACTCCCTGGGATGTATATTCATTCTACTATCTCCTTCTACCACCATCTACTCTGAATCCCAGCTGCTATCCATCCTATTCCCCCAACACCATGGAGGAAGGGCTGCCTTCCTCCCATTCATAACAGGGGCAGGAGTAGCCACAGGGGTGGCAACTGGAACAGCAGGGATAGGGACTTCCATGGACTTTCATGACGAACTCTTCCAAGCCCTGAATGATGACATGGAGCGGGTTGCTGACTCCCTCACAGTCCTACAGATGCAAGTCACCAGCCTGGCAGCCTTAGCTCTACAGAACCGACGGGCCTTAGACCTTCTGACCGCTGATAAAGGGGGGATCTGCCTATTCTCAAATGAAGAATGTTGTTACTTTGTTAACCAATCAGGAATAGTTACCTCCAGGATCAAAGAACTCAGGGATCGGATCCAAGCACAGCGGTGAGACACGTCCTCCTGGGGCCTGGACCCCTACACCTGGGTAACCTGGCTGAACCCTCTGGTGGGACCTGTATGCATAATCCTCCTTCTAGTCTCAGTTGCTTCCTGTCTTTTCCGATACTTGCAGGGTCGCCTACAAGAACTTGCCTGAGTGTCCATCAATCAACTCCTCTTTCAGCCCTACTCTCTCCTGCCCACTTCTGACTACCCCTATGACGATGCCCCTCGTCAGCAGGAAGTAGCCAGAACTGAGTCAAACACCCCTGACACCATTATATTAAGCAAAAGTTTGGAATGTTGGGCTGGCATAAAGGGCTACTTAAGATGGCGAAAGTTCCCACCACAGGACCTGAGCTCGGACAGGAGAACAAAGGCCCAAGCAGGAATCTGAGACCCTCCCGCCCCGGGCTCCAGTGGACCAATGGGACCCCGACGAACAGGCGAAATATCCAAATAAGGGAAACTTGCCAAAAGACCCCTGATCTCTCCCCTCGAGACCCCTTAAAAGCCCCCTCCTCCCTGCCTTCGGCGCGACTTCCGCCACTCTGCTTTCCAGAGTTGCGGAACCTCGCCCGAGGGTGCCCACCTCCTGGCACAACTTTCCTGGCTCCCCTTCTCCTGAGCCCTGAAACTTCGCCAGAGAGTGTTTTTAATAAATCTTGCCTTGCACCCACTTTGCCTGGTGTTGTGTTTATCCCACCGGAAAAACTTTACAGAATTCACATATATCATACACACACACACACATACATATATATCACTTAATGATCGACCTACCAGAAGAATCTTTGTTTGAGGAATAAGATAAGGGGATTCAGCCCCCGGGTAGGTAAAATACACTTAGGTAGCTTGCTTGGGTATCTCTTGAGCCTGAAAATTATGAGCTCACTCTAGAGTTTAGTGTCACATTTAAGTTAAGTAAATCCCCCCACTCATCTTCTTTCTTTCCTGGACCCTATTAACAACAAGATGGTTCAGCCATTTAAAGAACAGGGGTCCTTTTCAAATTTAAAATATGGGCTGTTGCTCTCTCTCTGGGCTGACTCTTACTTCAGACATTCTGAACAGCAGCCCCAAACCTTTGGATGCTCCAAATGCTGACTTGGAGAAAAGGAAAGGAAAGCACACAGCCAGTTCTCCCAGGAGCAGAAAGCCCTGCAGAGTGAGGCCTTTGTCATCTTTGTCCTGTGTAATTTGATGAAACCTACTTGAATAAGAAAGAACTAGAAGCTTCTGAGAAACTTTGTACTCTTAACTGAACAATAATGATAGCGCGCGCACACACACACACACACAAAGGAAAAGGGAAAAAAGTAAGAGGGAAGAAAATTAGGCTGTTTTTTTTTCCCCCTCTGCTGAGAATGCCTAAGGTTTCAGTAATGAAACTTGTATCCTTTCTCACTAAATGAGGTTCTGACTTTCTGGCAAAAGGCCTGTGCAGAAATAGCACATCATTAATAATGCCTTGAATGGAAATGTGCTTTGAGGTGTTTTGTTATTTTTTAATCACTTAATGTGGGTTTTAAATTATTATTTATTTATGCCCACATCATTGCAGACTGATTTTAGGGGGACTGCTATAGACACATTTAATAACAAAAAGTAAAAAAACAATGACTAAGAGGCAAGTAGGAAAATCAGGGTAAAGGAAAAATTCAAGTAGCTGATATAAGATGAGGCCAAGGATAATACTGATATGTGAAATGCGTGTTCTAAGTCCTCATTCTTCCACTAGGAACCTGAGATGTGAGGGACAAAATCAGGTGATTTACAGTGATTTACGTGATTTACAGTGTCCATAAGATAAAAATCAACCCTGATGCACAGGAGAGCCAGAGTGCAATGTCTCCCTTGGGTCCTTATAAATAGGAGCATAATGGACAACTTCCTCAACAGCATCCCAAACAGTAAATACAGAATCCAGCTCTGTAGGGTAGTTTCTTATACTTCTGTTGGTGCCACCATATAAACCTTATCCAGGAAGAGCAATCCAGGGTGAGAATCTACACACATCTTTGACAGTCTGGCTTGTGCCCAGCGAGTCTAGTAGCACGCATGTAAAAAATAGGTGGATGCTCTGTCTGTCACTTATTCAATCAATCAACCACAAGTATCTGATTTTTTGCCTGAGCTTCAGAGAAGCACTGAGTTCAGGCTGATGATTTAGACAAAAGGCTGGAGAGGAACTGCTCTGTGCTCTGTGTTGCCAGCTTTGTCAATCTGGGAAAATAAGGATGATTTCTTTCTTTTTTTTTTTTTTTAAGATTTTATTTACTTATTTGAGATGAGAGAGAGCGTGCACAAGCAGGGGGAGAGGCAGAGGGAGAGGGAGAAGCAGACTCTTTGCTGAGCAGGGAGCCTGACACAGGGCTTGATACCAGGACCCCAGGGTCATGACCTGAGCCAAAGGTAGATGCTTAACCCACTGAGCCATCCAGGTGCACTGAAAATAAGGATGAATTCTTGTGAATGTTGAGGACACCCAACTCCTGGGACAGTTTCCCTATATGCTTTCCCTAGAAGCTGTTGTTTCCCTAGAAGCTGCTGTCTTCACTCACTCCAGAATGAATCTGAACTCTAGAGTAGTCTGAGGACAGGCCCCCAGTCTAAGGATCCTCTAGGTTCTACTGCAGCTACAGCTTATACAATTCTGTGAGTCACTTTAGGAGGTGAATACAAAATTAACTACAAAAGTCAATTTTTACTTAGAATAAGAAAATGCCCCCCAAAATGTAACTTTTAGAAAAATTTGTCAGGTGTTACAAGAATCTCTAAAAATTAATATTGTTTGTGAATTAACTGCCTGACCCACCTCAACAACAGAGCTTTCCTAATTTGGGGCCACAAATTGCTGGATCTTCCATAAAAATTGTTTTCTATATAAAGAATAGAAAGATTAAAAAAAAGAATAAAAGATCATTCAGTCTTCCTTCCAGCATGGATGATGGACACTTATTTCTTATAGACAGTTTAAGAAAAATAACCCATTATGGATAGTGGCATGCACATTTTTAGAATAGTTTTTAATTTTAGGGAAACTTCTGTCAAATATGCAGTGATATTTAGAATAGTTTTCACAGATCAGTTTCAGGCTTATTACATTTGTCTTTCCTCCCCTACCTATCTACATACTTTTTGTAAAGAGTTTTATTTAAACTCCAGTTAGTTAATTCCATATACTTCTGGGTCCAGACCCCACAGGCAGGTTCATATCACAATATGGCCCTGTATCTTCATGTTACTGTAGGAGATGAGTCGGTACCTTGGGAAGTAGCATAATTCTATCAGGATGGCTAGCACCTGCTTAACTGCAAGGAAATGACCACAAGCTGCAGAGATATATCCCACTACACACAATCAAAATGATTCGAGTAGGTCGAATGATGGCAACCCAATGATAGCTGATCTGAATCTCTGGAACATGCAGCTGTTACCTTATAAACAAAAAGAATGTTGGGGATATAATTAAGAATTAAGCTCTTAAGGACAAAGAGATCATTCTGGAATATCCAAGTGGAGCCTAAATACTGTCACAGGAGTCCTTATAAGAGACAGGCAGAGTAAGATGACACATGCAGAGGACAAGGTGATGTGAAGGCAAAGGAACAATGTAGCCACAAGCCAAAGAACACCAAGCAATGTTAGCAGCCACCAGAAACTAGAAGAGCTCAAAAATGAATTGTCTTCCAGAGCCTCCCAAGAGAACCCTGCTGACACCTTAACTTTGGACTTCTGGCCTCCAGAACTAGAAGAGAAGGCATTTCTGTTGTTTTAAGCCACCAAGTTTGTGATACTTCCTTACACTAGCCTTAGGGAATGGATGCAGATTCCTAGTTCCCCTTCCTTGTAGTCAGATTCCCCAGAGGGCCACAGCTTTTACATGGCCACTTTATATTAGGGGAAATGTGAAAGAGAGGACATGGAAAGGGAAAAAGACAGTTCTCCTACCCAATTGCTGTCAAAATATTTACTGTTGTAAATTGTAGAAAATCATATGACAATGTAAGCATATTACTTAGGTCCTTCCTGTGGCCTTAGACTGGGCCTAGGTGAGTGAGGGGTCCTGAAGCTTAAGACTCAGGAGTTTCACAGAAAATCTTTCTCTGCCTCAAGGCAGCCATGATGGTTGTGTCGGGGAAGGTCTAAAAAGAAAATCTTTCACCTCTGTGGCAAGGAAGAACCAATTTGGGAGGAAAAAAAACCCAGGAACTTCAGAGCATGAGTACAATGGACACCAGTTTATGGTGGGGGGTAGGCGTGGCAGACGACACAGAAGGAATGGAATCAATGGAATAATCGCATTTTTACCAAATGCTACATGACTTCTGTGTCTTCTTTTTCACTAGAAGAGGTGGGAAAGTGTAAGCATTTTTCTTGTTCTTGATTCCCAAAAAGGCCTCAATCTCCTCTTTTCCCCTAACAATTGCACTTCTTGTATTTAATTTTTAGCTAAACGTTCTATAATTATTTCTTAATATATCTCTTCCCTCCCCCAAGGTTGTGATCTCTGTGAGAAAAAGAACCATGCCTGATTTAGTTTTGTAAATCAGTTAAGTTTAAACAAAATGATATGAGATCAGGAAAATCTGGGGAAGGAGCCTGCAGTACAGACTCAGACCACTCCAGCTTTTATCTATATGTTCTCTTTTCTCTGCTACCCTGGCAATAGAATCTTTATCAAGTCTAAGGAAGGAGAGTCGACTTTCTCAGCGTGTGTTATCACCAGTCTACTGTTTGTGGCATAAATATTGATTTTTGTTACTCAAAACACAGGCTGTTGGGATTTAAAACCCATTCTTTCAACCCACTGTTTGTGCTAGGAGTTCGAACCATCTATTTTGAAATCTCCCACAAAGCTCTACCCCAGCTGAGAATGTATTCTGTTACTATGCTGTGTCTTTCCTTCCTTAATTCAGTGAGTCCTGGCTGCCCAAGGAGATGGAGTGAGAGAGGAACCATGGGACAAAGATACTTACAAAGAATGGAAGACATATCAGTTAGTAGTCAAATATTACCCTGCTACAATTATGCCTATGTCAGATCCTCTGTCCCACAGTCTCATGGGTCTGGCTGGTAGGAAATGCCACCTTAGCCATATTTTTGGAAGTTCTACAATGCAAAAGTCCACATGGTTTATAATCGTGACTGTTGTTCTTCACAAATATTCCAGGTCTTTCTCCTTCCAGTGCACTTGACAGGACTTACTTTCTTCCCACATGAACTTAATTGACCCCACTGGGGTTGCAATGATCAGTATAGTGTGAGTGAGTATAATGTATACCTTCAAGAAAGGGGTTTTCTTTCAGCTTGATTACCAGCGTGAGGAGACAGAGAAGAGCTCTCAGCTGACCCTCAATGAACTCAAAGCACTAGTGAGAGATCAGACCTGTATTACTTAAGCCACCACAGTTTTGCATTTGTTTGTTAAGGTAGCATAAACAAAAGCCTCTCAGGATTATTAAAAACAGGAGAATATAGCTCTTCCACCAAAAAGCAATAGCCTCAAAGTCTCTTCATTTAAATAGAAAGAAAGATATCTAGGAAAGGGGTGCCTGGGTGGCTCAGTGGGTTAAAGCCTCAGTCTTCAGTTCGGGTCATGATCTCGGGGTCCTGGGATCGAGTCCCGCATGGTGCTCTCTGCTCGGCAGGAAGCCTGCTTCCCTTCCTCTCTCTCTGCCTGCCTCTGTCTACTTGTGATCTCTTGTCTTTCAAATAAATAAATTAAAAAAAAAGAAAAAAGATATCTAGGAAAGAAATATGTGTGGCTATGGGCGCCTACATATAACTGGAATGAAATAGATGAAAAGCCAATGTTTTGAGGGAGTCGTACTGACAAAGAAACCATGGACCTACCTGAACAAAGTCTGTGACAGTTTGACATGACTGAGGAAAAGTAGATTGAGGAAGCTGTTTATCCCCCAAGCAGAACTTACTCTCCCCTGCCTTCATACATGACACCAAGGTAAGAAATAAAACTGGGGCTGAGTTATTAAGCATTCTCCATTCCCTTGACAGAGGACCATTTTAATGTCTGCCCAGTTGAAGTGCTACCAACCAATGTCTTCCATTTTTCCCATTTGAAAATAGAAGTGTTACTGTCATTAGTCTGCCTCTATTCTACTGTGAATGTTGTATTATGTGGGGATACATTCAGATGTTAGTCCATAAGTGTCTGGATCAAGAGAGGTTCCATCTAGAACCGATGTAGTCATCATTACATATCACTCCTGGATGTAGAGACTCAGAGTCATTGGACTTTGAAATTGATGCCAAGACTAAATGGGACTTTTGGATGGCCTCCTTTGAGTTAAGTATGAGTGTTTTCTGCATAAAATCCAGAGAGTAAACTGAGCACTCAGTGATCAGAAAGGCAGACTGTTAAAAGTGGTAGGATTATTCACAATAATCTGTTCTCTTTCCTTCCAGGTACATGGTAGGATTCTATTTCTATGGCAATGAAGTTAGGAGCAGGCATGTGACTTACCTTGGCCAGTGAGAAGTGAGCTGAAATGATGTGTGCCACTCTCAGAAGAAACTGTTTGAGACCCACTGCACACTTTGCAATGTTTTCAGAAGGTGTTCACTCTCACTGTTGGTGTCAACAGTGTGGAGCAGAGTCCCTAGTCAACCATGAAGGCTGTGAGCAATAAATAAACCTCTTCCATCTGGAATCACTGAGGTTCAAGTGTTCCTTGTTTCCACAGTAAATGTTGCCCGTCCTGACTCACAGAGATCCTTACAGCATAATTGGGCAGGGCCCTGTAGTCCTAGCTGATGCTTATTTTCCAAGCCTGGAAGTGGCCCAAAGATCTATATCTGAACTCTCAAGTTCATGCCTCTTAGCCTTCAGTCTTCCAGCCACCTCTTGGCAATTCATAGCAAAAGAGTCAGACATGCATCATACTACATGGGATACCTCCTGTAAATAAGTCCTCTCTGATCTTGGGGGAAATTGTCCTTACAGACACCATCTCCTTGTGTGCTCACCTCTGCCTCTCAGGGCCCAGAATTTCTAAAACAAAAACCTGGGGTGGGGATTTTTTTTTCATGCTTCAAAAACTGTACCATTAGCCCTGTAGTACACGGGCCCATAGCAATCTTATCAACAAAGAGTTCTGAGCTCAGAAATGAAAACTTGAACTATCCTTTTGTGTTTATGTGGGGGTGGGACTGTCACACATGCTTTTCACAACAATAAGAGGAGGTTATTCTGATACACATGTCATTCCAAAATAAGGGATTCAAATCAAGAATTCAGAGTCAGTGGGAAAATGGACTTGCTCCTCTGTAAGAACCTAATATAAATATTTTTAATCAAAAGTCATTCTGCAAGTAGCCAGAGGAAAAGCGGAAAAAATTAGCATTTTGGAGATCCTCCTACGTGCCAGGTACTTTACTACATTCAACCCTCTCAGCAGCCGTATGAAGGGCATGCTATCATTTTCTCAATAAAGATACTAAGGTTCAGGGAATTGAAGTCCCTTGTCTAAGGTCCCAGAGAAAGTAAGTGGCAGAGCTGGAATTCCAGCCAGATGTCTCTAACTGCAAAGAGTTCACAGTTGCAGTCTTCCTTCTCTACCTGTGGCCAGGTAGAAAGTTCCAAATGAAATTGCAAATTATTTTTTTTCTTAATATGAGTAAAATTTGCATTTTTAAACATTGTAACATTTAATCTGTTATAAAATCTCCCCATTAAACTATCACTTAAATTTTCACTATATGTATACCCTTTATTTAAGAAATCCTGCATTACTGACTTTTTGGATAGAAATACAATCAATATCATCATTTTTAAGACATCATACATAAAGGATACTTGAGAAATTCCTTACAGTTGTAGTCTGGGAAATGGGTCATGCCCCTTGTTGGCCATTACATTTGTACCTTGCTCCCATGTCCATGTAGCTTTCACCTAAAGGAAAGCAGGGGAGAGCAATTTCACAGAATTTTATTTTGTGTATTTTCCTAAGATTTACTTATTTATTTTAAACAAACAGAGAGAGAGAGAGAGAGAGAGAGAGCACATGAGGGGAGGAGAGAGAGAGAGAAACCCAAGCAGACTCCATGCTGAGTGTGAAGCCTGACACAGGGCTTGATCTCACAACCCTGAGATCAGACCTGAGCTGAAACCAAGAGTCAGATGCTTAACTGACTATGTCACCCAGGTGCCCCACAATTTCACAGAATTTTACAATTTATAATAGATTTCTTGGCTAAGACAGTGTTTGGAGTGTACAGAGCTTAACACGAAGCATGGCACTTAATACAAGTTTAACTAAATTAAGAGAACAACCTGGGCTTTTGAGTCATGATGAGGATTCAGAGCTGGGTAGATTCCTCATTAGACAGAGGTTAAGTCACTTACCCTTGTTGAGATAGAGCTTCATCATCTATAAAATGGAGAAAATAATACCTATCTTACAGGATTTTCATGAGTATTGTTCAGGAAATTCTTGGGCAAGTTCTATTTTAGAAGCTTAAAATCCCTGACCCCTGCCATGGATTTCGTAGTCTTCTCTCAAGAAAAAGATGGAAATAAAAGATTGTGTCTATTAGCTCTTCTTAAATAAGTCCAACAAAATTCTGAGTGTTCTTTTCTCAGAAAGATAAATTTCATGCTGTTGCAACAAATGGAACATCTAATGCTTGCAATGTCTCTGGCAGGTGTCTTTGTCTAGAGCTTGTGCCAGCTTGACGTTCAATGTTGGGTCTAAAGAACATGGAGGGAACTGTCCATTAATCCACCTCAATACAGCCAGGGAGTTTGGCTTAAATTTTCCCACAGACAATCATTTCTGCCCTAGAAGAAATTATAAAAGGGGCAGGATTCCTTTGAAACAGATGTCCAGTATGAGGATGAAACTTCCTATCTCTGTCCATCCGCTCTCTTCCTACCTCATAATTAAAGATGGAAGGATGACAGTCTGCCTAGATATGTGGAAACTAGCAGAAATCATACATGCAAAAGGCTGAAACCGGTCAGGGTCAGAGCTGCTGCTGTGTAATAATGTTCTCAATAGATAATAACAGGGAAAACAGCCATTACCTAGTCCCTCAGTTTCTATCTTAAAATGTCCACCTCTTTGCTTATCTTAAAAATCAGCCCAGACTTCAGTGCAAACAAGATTCCATAGACCCCTTACATCCTGATCCTCCCTACTAAGTGTAACTATAAACCCTGGAAATTATGAAAGAGACAATAAAAGGAGAAGTTTGAAAGATGGGAAGAAGATGAACTCTTTTGAGACCCCAGGACTAAGGGAAGAGCCCAGAAACAGAATGTCTTATGTGCTCCCACCCAATGGAAGAAGACAACTCATACCCAGCCCCTTCCCTGCCCTTGATGCAGCAACACAAGGCAGCACAGGTAGGTTCATTCTTAACCCTGGTTTGAATGGGAGTCCATCTGCCAATGTCAGGCAAGACATCACTCACAAGAGGGACCCATAGGGAACCTCACCAACAATCACCAGCCAGGAGACGTGCTCCCCATCTTGATGGTGCCATAGACTCCCCTACCTCACCAAGAGATAACTAGGGTAGGTAGGTAGAACCAGCAAAAGGGAGCTCCCCTATAGCAAGACACCCGGCCCTGGAAGCTTCTTTTTCCCCCTGGGCCTGAAACTCTCTTCTCTCACCCAGAGGGACCCTGTTACTGTGTTCTCGGGCATTTATTCTAGAGAAGCAGAAACATGGTCACTCAACAAACTGTACGCAAATGTCAAGAGTAGTTTTAATTTTCAATACGCAAAGACTAGAGTTAGCCTAGATGTCCTTCAGCAGGATGGCTAAGTGACCGTGATACCTAGAGACATACTCAGCAACAGAAAAGCAGGAGCTATTGATACACTCAACAATTTGGATGAATCTCTGGAATTCTGCTGAGTGAAAAAGGCAATCTTGAAAAGTTATATACTGCACAATCTCATGAATATAACATTTTTGAAACAGCAAATTTTTAGAATGGAGATCAAATTAGTTGTGGCCAAGAATTCAGGATAGGGAAGGAGCTGGACATGTTAGAGGAGATCTTTGTGTTGATGGAACTGTTTGTTCTGGGTATTGACCATGGTGGCGGATACAAAAACCTAGACATATGATAAAATTGAATAGAACTATAAATGTGTACCCACACCCTTTCTTATTCCTGCTTAAAATCATGGAAACTCATCATATTGTCTCCCAGAATGCTATAAATCCAGGCTGCAGAGTCTGGCACAAACTGCAACACCAAGATTTACACCCTTGTATTGTATTGACTTCCACTGTCTCCTAGGACTCCTCCCAGGACTCTTCCACAACCCACTAGAGGCACTAGAGGCCTTGCCCAAATACCTCTGGAGGTCACCAAGGAGCTCACAGCCAATGGAAGGAAAAGACCCATGTACAATGGATTAGAGTAACCTGATGTAAATCCTATAGAAGAGGGAAATAATTTTTGAGAAGAGGTCTATAAGATACAGGAAGGGAGTGAGGTGTGCATTTATCCAGACATGGAATTCAGGCCTCAATGTGCCTAAAATGACAAGTTTCACCTTCTGCAAAAGAAATCTCAGTTTCCACATCTGTAAAATGAGAATGATAAGAGCACCCGCCTACGTCATGGAGTTGCTGAGAGATTGAATTGAGATATGGTATGCAAAGTGGGAAAGGCACTATTATGAGGAGATTTGTGTCCCCTCAAGGTTCCTATGTTGGAACCCTAACACTTGGTGGGGCTGTATTTGGAGATAGGGCCTTTAAGGAGGTGATTATGGGTACATGAGTTGATAAGGACAGGGCCCTAGTCGAATAGGACTGGTATCTTTATTATAAGGAGAAGAGACATCAAGGATGTCTGCATAAAGAGGGAAGACCATGTGAGGACAGCAAGAATGTGCTCGAGTCTGCAGGCCTTCGGAGAAACCGAACTGCTCATACCTTGGTCTTGAACTTCCAGCCTCCAGAACTATGAGAAATAAATGTCTGTTTTTTGTTTTTTTTTTAAGCACCCTTCGGCCCCTTCCTCCCTCCAGTCTGTGGTGTTTTGTCATGGTGGCCTGAGGTAGTGCATGCACCATCAGACACACGGTTACATGCTCAGTGAATAGAAGCTGTAATAATAACATTTATTGCTAGAATTCACTTAAGTAAATTTAGAGATCCTGTGGCATAAGATGTGGTTCCTACATTCTTAGAGGCCCAAGGGGTCTCTGTTGCTAGGGATGGGGCTGTGGTCAAAAGGGATGAGCATAAGGTAAGAGTGGATGCCAAGTAGAACCCAAAAGATGGAGAAGAAGCTGAGTGAACTCTGGATATGGGATTTTCTGAGATGCGCCCACGCAAAGAATAGATGACCATAGAGCAACGGTAGGGGCTTGACAGCAAGATAGCCAGGGAGTGAAGCAGTCTCCAGCAGTAGGGGGGGTCATCCAGGGAATGGATAGAAGTGTGAGGCTAGAGTTCTGGGACCACAGCCAATCTGGAGCTTCCTATATGACAGCCATGAACAGAAGGACAAAAATGGAAGCCGGAGTCAAAATTCCTAGAGAAGGCTGAGAATCACTCCTAGGAAGAACAAGTCTCAATGTCTAGTCCAAATTGCTGGGGCAAGGGAAAAACAGGAGAGACAAGGGCAAGGGTCAACTGCAGGGAGAGATTGGAGCATGCCATCGGAAACAGTGAAGGGCACTGAAATATTTGCTGTTTGCTTTCATTTGTTACTGAGTATTATGGAGAGGGTATAACTAGTTCAAAGTTACAAGGTCAGTGAAAGAGATCCCAAGCCCATGTTTTATAGTAATAAGAAAGAGCAAACACTCAAAGTATCACAATAGACCTTGAAATGAGCAAAAGGAATCCCAGAAAATGCTGGAATTCAATAGGCCTTTCAAACAAACCTGAACAAATTGACCCTAAAGGTTTGTTCATCACCTGGTATCTAGGGGATACCAATATCAGAGTGAGGGAATGGGCCACCAGCTGCACTGGCACTGACAAGGCATTCCACCATATAACCCATTGGCATTTGTTCCCGTGACTTAGACAAATCATTTGGGTTATGAATACAAGAGGTGACTTGGTGTTTATTACTGTTAAACATTTTAAGTAATAATTGTGCTCACAAAATAGTTAGCCATGTTTTAAATCAACTCTTGTTTCTGCTGCTTATTGTTAAGGCGAAGGGCCCCTGGGATAGGTTAAAAAGCACCATTTGATCCTTTTAGCTCTGGCTCTGGAAGATACCCTGATTCATTCTTATCATCTCCCTCAGTGACTTTCTAGTCGAAGTTAACCATCATTTCTTGCCAGGATCACTGCAATACTTCCACAACTTTCTCTCTTTTCCTCCTACAGTCTCTTCTGCACAAAGTGGCCAAGTAACTCCTTTAAAATTTAAGTCTGATGACATCACTACTTTGCTCAGAACCCTATAGTCTTCCCATAACACCTTGGTCTCCTATGTGAGTCCTTATCTCACTCTCAGCTACAGGTTAGATTCCCCTTCTGAGATGGAGACTAGAGGGCGAGTATTTATTAGGGAGAGCCCTTGGGATTAGCATCTGTGGAAAGGAGGGGAACAAAGCAAGAATGGGCAGAGTAAGAAGTTAAAATTTGACATTGGCTCAACAAGTCTTGGCCAACGTCATGTAGAGCTCGAGACCTGGAATAGTGCTTTAGAGTCCTCATAGGTTAGGTCAAGATACTGGACCTTTAGATACCCTCATTGATCAGTCTTTGGATGTGGGCAACCCTGGAAAGGGGCATGACCTTGGTTGAGGTGGCTTTCAGCAGCCAGGAAAGGTCTGTCCACAGTCCTCCCAAAGCTGGGGCAACAAGTCCATTAATGGGGGATCTGTCAGCACCCCATATAGCCCACCACACTCCCTTACTTCATCTCCTATCATTCTTCCCCTGGTTCAGTCAGCTCTAGGTAAACTGGCCTCTTTGCTCTCAGAGAAGTCAAGGACATTCGTGTCTCAGGAACTCTGCTCTTGCTCTTCCTCTCCCTGAAGCACCCATCCTACATTTCCTCATTTTAAGGCTCTTCTGAGAGGCAGCCACCTCAGAGAAAGAACTTCTCTAACAACCCTGTCCAAAATATCCGATACCTAGAATTTATTTCTGCTTTTTTGGTGACTTATTATCTCTCTCACTAGAATATAAGCTCCCCAAGTTGCGGATTGTATCTGTCTCATTCATTGTTCTATCTCCAGAGCCTAGAGCTATGTATGACACAGAACAAGTCTTCAGTAAATGATTGTTGAATGCCTTCAAAAAAGAACGAAGTGCTTGACATTGATGTATAACGCTGACGTCTGTAGAATCCTCTTCTGATTATTCAAATGCAGATAATGTCTTCTCTGCTCTGACACAGACAGCTCTCCACCCTCCCCCGCTGGCTGGCTCCCAGGGTCCTCTCCCTAGAATATACAGCTTAGTTCCCAGGGCCATGTTTATAATCCACACAGTTTGGAAGCTTTCTGTCCCACTGCATCCCCTCCCCCATGGCCTGCACCTGCTATGTCGGCTGCCGCTGTCACTCCCGAGATGGCAAATATTGCTCCTGCAAACGAGTTCTCTATGGTGCCTGATCCTTCCCCTTACTGGCTTCTAATCGGTCTAAGTAGGTCACTTGCCAGCCCTCAAGCTACAAGGGAGGCTGGGAAAACGAGTACCTGTTGTTTCAGCTTCTATTGTGGGCAATTTTTCTAACCTAGACTGGGGCATCAGATGCTGGGCATTAAAAACAGAAATGAACAGATGCTCCCCTACCTAAGAAATAGTAAATCCTGTCACTGTCCCTTATGAAACTTGAGATTCAGAAGATGAAACGGGACTTCACGGTTTTGTCGATCAATCAACATTTTTAGCCTCTACTATGCACAAGACATTGTGTTAAAGGCTGTGGATGTTCTAAATAAGAAAAACACAGCTCTTGCCTTAAATAGCTTTCTCCTCCTAGTAGGGGAAAAATAGTGTCATGAGCTGCAGAATTCAGGGATAGAGCTGACTCTTGCCTATTCTCAGAGGCAATCAATATTGGTTTTTTTGCTCTTGTTTGAGGGTAACTGTGAGGCAGCCATATTTTGAACAGAATTTGATATACTGTCAATGTCCAATAAATATTTTTAATAATGAGTGCTCTGGAGGAATAACATCCAAGAATATTCCAGCAGATGGTAAAACATTTTTGCAGTTACTTTCTGCCAAAACAGCCCTCTCTCCTACTTGAGAGCAGTGGAAAATCAAACAGAAAATTAAAGGCAGCTAGACAAAGCATGAGAAATGTCTGGCCTGAGCTATGGAAGAAGCTTATTCATTTGCCATAGTTGGATTACCTGTGTCGCTCCTGAGGAGGGAGGAGGGAAAAAATGCCAGTACACACAGGATGTACATTATATTGTAGTTTATTGGAGTTCACAGGACCATGGGGGAAAAGAGAAACAACAATTCTGTATTTGGAGTAAACCTGTCTCTTGCTTGTTAAAGTATATCGAGAAATTTCTACACGGTTAAGCTCCCATCAAGAAGCACTTAAACTCTGTTTTAATTATCCCCAATTTACTAAAAAGACAATTGAGGCACAGAGAGTTTGAATCATTTGCCACTGGCCAGAAATTCAAACTGAAGTTTCTGTTAGCCCAGTTGATGTCTTAGATTTGTCTTAGAAAAAAATCTACCCTGGTCAAACACTTCTGAAGGATACTATGGGATGTGAGGAGATGAGAAAGGTTCTCTACTCTCTATACCTCAAGTATGAGGGCTGTTGAGAGTCTACAAAGTTGTGTAGTATGTTTGGGTTCTATTTGACATAATATCAAATGTTTCTCAGCAAGTTGGTATGGTGCAGAGGAAAATGGAAAGGGCCTGGTGTCCTTCCCAGCTTATGTGTCCACTAAACTCAGTATACTAAGGTGATAACATACACGTGTGTGCACATGTATGAATATGCATGTGTGTGTGTGTGTCTGTCTATACCATAATGAAAACATTCCAGACATGAAAAACCTAATACTATCTTACACACCAGGAAACATGTATTACTTCAACACTGGAAAAGAAAAGGAGACTTCCACCCTGTTAGACCCATCGTTCCTTTTCTGCTTGGAGTTGGAAATTTCTGTGTACTTTTTGGCACCCACTTAAAAATGGGATGTAGAGTACGGGACTGACTCCTTCCCAATGGCCTCCCAGCAACCCCATGATCTCTGAGCCTAGGACTCCCCTTCTCCCCAAGAGTGGTAGCCTTAAATACACTTCAGGAAGCTCACCTTCCTTTTTGTATAAATCATCTACTGCTTCATAATGGCTCCCTCTGATTCCCAGTTAGGATAACTAGATGAGATAAGATGCATATTTCTGGGGAATTTTTGCTCAAAGTCAATAACCTATTATCTATGAGCATATTACCTCCTGACTTTTAAATCCAGTGTGTGGACCTCTCTCAGTTTATTCATCCAAAGAATGGGAAAAATAGTTTGCATTCCATTCACCTTTTAGGAATTATTTTATTAGGAAAAATATCAGAAACTGCATGTTCATTTTCAACTAGAAGACATTGTTTAAGGTACCTTGCTATAGGGCGGTTGATGTCTTTCAAGACTGTAGGCATTTGTGGCTACTAAAAAGAGGTGAGGACTAGGGAACCTTATTGCCTGTTGGCACAAAGAAAATGAGAGGAAACAACATGTGTATTTCATTTGAGCCCATTTTTCCAAATGAAGGAGAGATTGATTTCAGCATGAGCTTCTCAGAGGCTCTCTGACTCAGAATGGTTAAAACCCTCCCAAATGAAGCTCCACTGGGCTCCTTGAAGGTGAGGGCTCTGTGTTATGCTTTTTTTTTTTTTTTTTTTTTTTGCCACCACTCCCCGAGACTTTCTTAGCCGACATCAGCTGCATCACAAAGAATTAGCACAAGTCATTGGAGAGGGAAATGAAAGAGCTGGAAGAATGAAATCTTATGATGGATCAGTTCAGGCCTTTATCCCTCTATTATGTAAACCATGACTGGGTTTTGCATTACATCACAAATCTATAGTAAGCAACCCTCTTCAGGTAACTTTCTTTAAAATCACAGAGTTGAGAGTCATCTCCCAACATCTGATGTCTGAATCAGAAGAGCAAGGAAATTCAACAAAGAAATGACCTGAAAGAGCATGTTATAAGGACTCAGAAGGTACAAATGACCTAGAGGCCAAGCAGTTTATGTGACAAATGTGACTTTCACATGTGCCCCCTCGCCCCCGACCCTGCTTCATTTCATTCATCATTTCATCATTTTCATCTTCTCATATTTTGACAAATTTCACTCAGTCCTTTGAAAGTCTCATTGAATTCACTAATGAACACAGGGTTGAAAATTGGCTGATTTGCAAACCTGTGTTTTCAGGGCCAAGCAGATGCTGTATTTTCCCAGATGACATTCCCAGTATTGAAAGCACCCGCATGTGGTGGTCCTCCTAGGATAGAAATGCATTCATGGGTGAGAAATGAAATTGCAAGTTTATGGAGTGTTGTTTCCTATCTAGGCAGCCACGTTGTGCCTGGGTCTTTGGTTCAAACAATTAGCTGCATTATGGCTCTGGTGTAAAAAAAATAATAATAATTAAGAGAAAGAAAGAAGTCAATTTCATGAAATGTTTGGTCTTTCCTGGCAGGCTTTTCTTTTTCCCTGATGATGAGAAATATCCAATGCAGAATTCATAGCACTGTCATCAGGACTTTGAGATATAGGATTTGGGAATGCTCATTTATTCAATAACTGTGTACTTGGAAAGAGTAATGAAGCCTGAAACCCATTGCTCTGACATTTATTTCGGTTATCTATTGCTGGGTAGCAAACCACTGCAGAGCTTAGTAGCTTAAAACAACATTTATTTTATGTTCTCACAGTTCTGTGGCCTGGGCTATGCCCCACCAAGGGTTCTTCTGGTTACTTCTCCGAGTGGTCATTAGCGTGGCTGAAGACAGCAGGTGGATTGGCCTGGGCCAGGCTCCGCCAGGATTCTGAGCTGGCTGGGCTTCTCTCTCTGTTTCCACGTGGCCTGTCTACATGATCTCTCCTGAAGAATAGTCATAATTCTCTCCTGATAGCCCGGGCTCCCGGCAACATGAAACAGAAGATACTGGGCCCTCTTAGGTCTTTAGCCCTACAACCATCCCGCTGTATTCCTTTGAATAAAGCAAACACAGCTCAGCCCAGCTACAATGTGGGAGAGCACACAAAGGCACGAATACCTAGAGGTATGGTTCGTTTGGGGCCACCAGTGACATAGAGTAGCACCACAGTAGCACCAAGATCACACACACAAACATACACACACACAGACAGACACACACACAGTGTATAGGTGAAGCAGTCACAGAGAGGAAAGGTCCAGCATAGGGAATTTAGTCAATGATGCTATAATAGGGCTGTCTGGTGATAGATGGTAACCACCCTTGGGATGAGCCCAGCAGAACACACAGATTTGTCGGATTACTAGAGTGTACACCTGCAACTAATGTAACATGGTGTGGCAACTACAATACAATTTAAAGAAAAAAATTTTTAAGGTGAATTTATGGTATGTATTTAGATCTCAATGAAGCCATCTTAAAAAAAAAATCCCTCCAAGATGTGGAAGGTGACTATCTGAGGGCACCTGGGGATGGTCTCCAGAAGCCACTGTATACAGATGCTCACATTTATGACCTGCAGAAAGATAGAAGGAAGAAAACCTACTTTGAAGACGGGAAGACTGAAATTAAAGGCCCGACGTTGCCATGTTACATAATCTCTCTGAGTCTCAGTACATTCATAAGAAAAATAGGAATAATGGTGCATATCCACCTACTTCAAAGGATTATTATATTAAGAAAACATCTGTGAAATCGTATTTCAAAGTGTAAGTCACCGTAGAAATGTAAGTTGCTATTAGAGCGGTCGACGGATTTCATGACTGTCGTTTTGTGTTTTGTTTTTGAGTCTTCTGTGATTTTTGAATCATGCTTGTAATTTGGGATGAGAATTCTTAGAGCTAACTTTCAGTGAAGACCAAAATATTATTAAGGGTTCCACCACTCCTATTATGTGGAGTTTCTATTTTCAGCAACCAATTTGGATAATGACTCCAAAAATCACAATAGAATATTTGGTTATTATATTACCCCTGGATTGATTTTAGTGCTAAACATTGTATATCTGGTGATTAAATAATTTTTCATGCCATCTCCCTAATAGTGGAAGATAAAGGTAATTTCTGGCTGAAAGTATTAGGGAGATGCTTATTAATGTTTCGGTTATTTATTGAATGCTCCCAATGATTATTTTTCTACTATTCAAGCTAGTACTATTTAACAATGGTCACGAAATGTGAAAATGACAGAATTTTAGCAGGACCCAAAATATCTAACTGGATCTTTCCCTGACACTATTTCAATGCTCAGACTACTAAAAGTGGGAAACGGAGTGCAGAGGCTAACTTGGGGCCCTTCTGTGTGTAGTGTAGATGGTATGAAAAAATCGACCTCCATCAGAAAGCTCTGTCCCTGGGAGATGACATGAGAGTGGCAGAAATGATGGAAGCCTCAGTCTGCACTTCTCCTGGCAACCAGCGGACTATAGTTCCTGCAGGAATTGTGCTAACGTGGGCTCCTTGAGAGTCACTGCTGAGGACCGACAGGTTTCTCCATCTGATGCCTCTCCCTGGGGCAGGTTTCTCGAGTGGCTCCCAGTGAAGCCAGAGATACCCACAAGATGAATGGGTTGCTGGTGTCAGTTTTATCAAAAAGGAAACTTTTCAACATAATGTCCTTCTTGAATCTATATCAGATTATATATGTGTTTAAAATAACATGTGAAGGAGTCAATATTCCAAAAATTATAAAGATAAGGATACATATTTCTTTCATTCTTTGCCTGCCTTCCTCCCTCCCTCCCTCCCTTCCACCCTTCTTCCCTTCCTTTCTGCCTCTCTTTTTCATGGCAGATGAAGGGTGGCTGATAAGGAGACTTGGAGAAAAAAAGAAAACGTAAAAATATACCTTTATATATTATTGCTTAGAAGTCCTTTACTCCACAAATCAATATGCTGACCTAAAAATCTAAAATTTATAAATGAAACTTTATTTGCTTATAAAATTTTCAAGTTTGCTACACTAAATTTGAAAGGGTGTTTTATTCATAATACCAATTACTTATGTAGCGAATGCATGTCTATCTTTTTAATCTTTATAATGAGAGGAGGAAAACAAGAAACAGAGGCCAAAGGAACTTCCTCCAGGTCCCAGCTTGCAAGTGGCAGAGTGAGAATTCAAACTCACTTTAATTCCAAAGCCCATGACAGTGAATTTTTGAGGTGACCCCATAGGTCATAAGGAATCAAACCTTATTATTTTCTTTATAAAAATGCACAAACTTTACATTCAAACAATAATCCATTGGATTTAATATATTCTAAATTTTGTCAAGCACGGAATCCAAGACAGCTAACCACTAAGAAATTTCAAACTTTTGAGAGGTTACTTTTTATTTTTTAAAAATTTTTTTAAAAGATTTTATTTGACAGAGAGAGATCACAAGTAAGCAGAGAGGCAGGTAGAGAGAGGGGGAAGCAGGCTCCCCATCTAGCAGAGAGCCTGATGTGGGGCTCAATTCCAGGACCCTGAGATCATAACCTGAGCCGAAGGAAGAGGCTTACTCATTGAGCCACCCAGATGCCCTGAGAGGTTGCTTTTTAATGCGCAGATTTTTGTGATGTGTTTCCTGGTGTCCTATGATGCATCCTAAGTTTGGCTAAAGTACACACTTTCTGAAAAGGAGTGAAAGAAAGCCAGCCATAATTCCGTAGATGTTGCCATTAGGAACTTAAATTATTTAGCCATTTTCAGAGTTCAGCAACTTCTGTTGTTTTGTCCAAAATCCGTGGATTTATGCATATGGAGACAAGCTTTTCACTCCTTTGCCATTCTTGATTAAATGGAAAACATGACCAAACATAGACAAATTTGTCCCACATGTTATAACAGGTAATCACATCTAAAATGAATGAATGCTGGAGATTCCAGTCAAAGATGATGACCGAGGAATCTCCTGAGCTTCCTTCTTCTCAGTGACACACCAGAGGCTAGATATGGAGCAATTCCCTGTGAAAGAAATCCAATAACTAGCTGAGTGAATCCTATACAACAGACAAATGGGAAAATATTCACAATGAAATGGGTAGGAAAGGCTGAGATACACTCTTACCATAAACCCCACCCTTGGCACAGCGCCATACAATTGATAGGGAACTCCCAATTCTCACTTTCTCCCTGAGAAGCAAAGGGTTTGAACCCCACAACTAGATCTCCAACTTTTAAGAATCTTACCTAAAAGATGTGTCCCCAAAACACGTATCTCTGAAAGCTGATGGAGCTTGTGTCCATAAGACTCACACTCTAGAAAACAATGAAAACGTTCTTAATGGAATCTAGAGGACTTACTGTGGTCCCCCTACCCCCTACGCCCTGCCAGAGCTGAGCACAAAGGGAGCAGGCAAAAGAGACTTCCATATCCCAGAAGTCCAATAAGATGAATTGAAAGAAACTCACACCAAGGGATCATGGTTCAAGAGGTGGAGTAGGAAAATCCTGAACTCACCTTCTCCCACAAACACATCAAACTGACAGCTACATATGGAACAACTCTCTCTGAAAAACACCTTTAAGAAAGCTGAACAGTTCCTTCATTATAAAAGATAGAAGGACTGCAGATACAGTCTCACCAGAAAACCCACGCCCAGCATGGCAACCCACAACTGAGAGGATCTCACAAATATGGAGCAAGAGGTTTGTGCCCCACATCGGACATCCCAACACTTGGGATTTGCACTGAAGAGATCAGCCCGCAAAAAAAGTCTGGCTTGTTATACGCAAACAATTAATCATGGAACACTAGATCAAAATCTAATGATGTATTTTATGGTGACTAACATAATAAAAAATAAAAGAATGAATAAACAAACAAATAAACAAGCAAACTAATAAGGTTTAAAAAAGTCTGGCTTTGAAAACCAACAGGGTTTATGTTCAGGAGACCCAAAGGGCTGTAGGGAACTGAGATCCCACTCTTAAAGGGCTCCTGCATAGACTTATTAGCCCCAGGACCCAGGGCAAAAGCAACAATTTCAAAAGCCCCTAAATGGTCTATATATATAAAGGAGATTCATTTGTTAATCTTCAAGTGTCTGCTAAAGTGGCAGGGATCTCTTGGAACACTGCAGGAATGCAGACACTGGCAGGCACCATTATTTTGCTCTCCATCTACTTTGTTAGTGTCAGAGGATACACATGGTCACAGAGTTCTGACCACCATTTCTTGAAGACACTGTCCTTTCCCCATTGTATGTTCCTGCCTGCTTTGTCGTAGATTAATTGACCAGATAGCTGTGGGTTTATTTCTGGCCTCTCTTTTCTATTCCACTGTGCTGTCTGTTTTTATGTCCATGCTGTACTATTTTGATGACTACTGCTTTGTAATATAACTTGAAGTCTGGAATTGTGATACCTTCAGCTTTGTTCTTTCTCAGGATTGCTTTGGCTATTCAGGAACTTTTGTGGTTCCATACAAATTGTAGGATTGTTTTTTCTAGCTCTGTGAAAAATGCCATTGGAATTTTGATAGGAGTTGCACTGGATCTGTAGACTGCTTTAGGTAATAGGGACATTTTAACAGTGTTAATTCTTCCAACTTATGAGCATGGAATAATTTTCCATTTACCTGTGTCTTCTTCAATTTCTTTCATCAATGTCATATAGTTTTCAGAGTGCAGGTCTTTCACCTCCTTGGTTAAATTTATTCCTAGGTATCTTATCCCTTTTGATCCTTTTGTAAATGGAAGTGTTTCACTAAGTTCTCTTTCTGATTGTCTGAGCAGCCTAATTTATTCTTGATAGATCCCAGTTGTTGAAGGGGTGCTAAGACCTGTCAGCATTCCAAAGGGAGGGATCTCAGTGAGCACCTAGTTTTAGGCTGATTGGAAGCCAGACCCTCGGGCAGCAGCTTTTATTATTATTATTTTTTATTTTTATTTTTTAAGATTTTGTTTATTTATTTGACAGAGAGAGATCACAAGTAGGCAGAAAGGCAGGCAGAGAGAGAAGAGGAAGCAGACTCCCTGCCGAGCAGAGAGCCTGATGCAGGGCTTGATCCCAGGACCCTGGGATCATGACCTGACCAGAAGGCAGAGGCTTTAACCCAGTGACCCATCCAGGAGCCCTGGGCTGCAGCTTTTAAAGGATACAGATGTATACAGTGGTATGGAACCACAGTCCTAAGCACTGCTGGCCTCCAGACAAGGTGATCTGGAAGTGTACCCTAGGGTGAGAATGGCAAAAATTAGGGCTCTAGATGAGAGTGTAATCGCATATTCGGAATGTACTGGTGAGCTGTAGTGAAGCCAAGGGAAAGTGCAAAAATGATGTCCCTAGCCTATAGTCTCTGAGAGCACCTTTATAGTTACTAGATGCACGGTCAACCTGAAGTCTGCCCTTCACAAGGAAGATCCAGGACAAATAAATAGACCTTTTAACTAGGGAAATATGGGTGCATTTTAGGCCACTGTCTGGGCCACGTGCTGGGGGTGATAGCCTGCTCCAAACCATCTCTTATTGTTTCAGTCCCATGGGGCCCAGAAACTCAAGAGCAGGGTACTCAAAGGGTCATCTTCTGTGTGGACTACACATCCCCCCTGCTTTAGCTGGACTGCAGAGGAGCTCAGGGGTGGGCACCCTCACCAGTTCTCACAGGGCTGTGGGAGGATATGAGACAGGCCATGCCCACTAGTGCTAACTAGGTAGAGCAAGAACACAAGAATGGAGATCCTCCCCAGAGGGACCTCCAACAGGTCCCTGTCATTCGGGCAGACACTTTTTAAGATTAGCAAATGAAGGGCACCTGGGTGGCTCAGTCAGTTAAATGGGTGCCTTTGGCTCAGACCACGATCCCAGGTTCCTGGGATCAAGCCCCACATCAGGTTCTCTGCTCAGCAGTGAGCCTACTTCTCCCTCCCCCTCTGATCCTCTTCCAGCTTGTGCTCTCTTACTCACTCACTCTCTGTTCCTCAAATAAAAAAATAAAATCTTGGGAAAAAAAGAGATTAGCAGGGGCACCTGGGTGGCTCAGTTGGTTAAGTAGCTGCCTTTGGCTCAGGTCATAACCCCAGGGTCCTCCTCAGCAGGGAGCCTGCTTCCCCCCCCTCTCTCTGCCTGCCACTCTGCCTATTTGTGATCTCTCTCTCTCTGTCAAATAAATAAAATCTTTGAAAAAAAGAAGATTAGCAAATGAATCTCCTTCACTTATCCCTTAAGAGCTTTTCAAACTGCTGCTCTCACTCAGGGTTCTGGGGGTGGAAGGGTAACTCTATGCATGAGTCCAGCGATTGGAAACCAGATCCTCAGGCAGCAGCTTTTAAAGGTCCAGTCTTTTAAATCTTTTAAAATCTGGGGTTTTTTAAAAATCTGTTTTCTATAGTCCTTTGGGTCTCCTGGACATCAGTCCCATCAGTTTTCAAAGCCAAGCATTTTGGGGGCTCATCTCTCTGTCATAGGTCCTAAGGATCTGGGTGCCTGATGTGGGGCATGAACCCTTCACTCTTCAGGGAGAAACTCCATATTTGTATCCCCCCTGATTGCAGGTCACCATACAAGCAGAAGGGGTGTGTGTGTGTGCGTGTGTGTGTGTGTGTTTGTCCATGTCTCTGCCTCTTCTACCTGTCTTGATGTGGTCCTTTTATCTTTGTTGTGGTGGAGCTGTTCAGTTAGTTTTGCAGAGGGAATTGTTCCATATGTAGTTATAGATTTGGTGTGTCTGTGGGAGGAGGTGAGTTCAGGATCTTCCTACACCACCATCTTGAACTGCTTCTCTTAGTTCTTCTGAGCAATCGACAAGATCATATATAGAAAAACCTTAAACTGAGTGCTTGGCACGATTTTAAATTCCTGAAACTTGAATGACTGAATTCTTAGATAATTTTTTTTCTAGTTAAACTATCTTCAGATTGAAATATTTTCCAGATAATATCAGGCAAATCCATCTGAAAGTAGCTGAAAGCTTTAAATTCCTAAAATGTGCTGCATTTTTTTTCAAAGACAGCAAATCAAATATGTTGTTACTCTTGACTGTTTCTATATTGGTTTTCATTATCGTTCCTTGATTTTAGGTTAAAGAGCACTTGGTCTATTTTTGTCCAGTATTTTTTGGTCTCCCAATTTTACTTATATTTGAAAATCATATTTATCCTATCCAGTGACCCAAATCCAAATGAAATATTATCTCACAATTTGTTTATTTAAACAGGTTTTTCCACCTAAATCTCTTTTTAAAAAAGATTCTAGCTCTCCTGAAATAATGTCATTCAATATTAAATTGATATTTGTCAGCACTTTAGTCCAGATATCTTGGGCAAAAAATGACATGTCCTTAAATATGTATATCAACTACATTTCCTGCATTTCAACTCAAATAATTAGATCCACTTCCCGTTAATTTTTTCAGAGTCCAGAATTATCTAGATGCATTTTTTAGTAATATAACCTTAATTCTTACACTTTGCAAAGTTCTAAAATGGTCCAATTTATCCTGTCATTCCCTTTCAATGTGACCTTATTAAAGCCATTATTACATTTCCCCTTAATTTCATTTAGAGGACACTTGTCCACTCTCGGCCCCTAGTTTCCACATGGATCTGTGGAGACACTTATCTTGTTACATATATGGTAATTCTGAATCTTTGGTTATCTAAGAAATATAAGTAGAAATGGGTTGTAAAGTAGAAAGTATTTTAAGAACCCCATGTAAAAGCAGATTCTTGGTTTTACAGAGCAATTATCAAGTATATACTCAGATGAGCTTTACGTGGCCTTGAGAATACACAGACTCAGAGTAGAACTTGAACAACATGCTGCTCCCCAGGACTCTCTAGAGACCCCCAGCTAGATCCAGCTCTGAGAGAGAGCTTTGGCCAAGCCAACAACTCAAGCTGTCCACACACACTATGTGTGGAATAAAGAACTACTGTCAGGATTGTCCACGGATCTCATCTGTATTCTTTTTCCACACTGTGGGTGAGGCACAGTTGACACATGTATGTAGCATGGCACTCTAAAACATTCCATTTATATGAACTTTCTTTTGCCTTTGGGCCATTCCCCTTTGGAAGCCATTTTTTAGACATTCCTGTTATATTCCACTCCTTCACACCTTGCCACATCATGTTTCACTCAACAACCTGTATCATACAACCTTTGGGTGACTTCAACAACACCAAATTTAGCTTATAGTTAACAGAATACACATATACTTGAGTGCTCCTTTGATCACTGTTAATAATCAATTTTTACTCTGTGTTTTGGCCCTAATTCCCTAAAAATCAGAACCAATGAGAGAAACTACACTTGAGCCTTTTATTGGTGTGTGTGGGGGTAATCCCATGGAAGCCAGGAACAAAAAAGACAGAAGTGAGACAGGGAAGGAAAGAAAGCAAATACAGGGTGGTTTATTACTGGCGTGGCCACAGCCTCATAGCAAAACACAACCTGCTCAAGTAGAAAGTGTCCAGAGAGGAGGCATGAAAACACTGTGTCTCAGAACAGTCTGTTGGGAGAGAAAGGAAAAGCAATGGCTTCTTCCTATTTCCAGTCCTTTATTGGTCTACAGAATATTAGCTTACCTGCACTTCTAGACTGAGTTATTTGGGTCTTCTGGGAAACCCTTGGGATAGCAGGTCCTCTGTGGGCCCAGTCCCGCCAGAGTGAAGACACGGTGGTCTGTCCTTATCCATCAACACTGCCCATGGGGGTGTCTCTGATTATGGTGGGAGGGGCAGCCAGGGTGTTGAAGACCACAGGAACATCATGGCATTTCCTTAGAACTACTTCTATAGGCAAGCAATGACAGCTATTTACATGGGTGTGGTCCAGGGAAAACCAAGGAATCTTCTACCTCCTCTACGATGGCTCCCCGATCATATTGCTCAACTGAAAAGACAAAAGTGTGAACCTATCTTTTGCTTGAGGCTCTGAGAGATTGTGCCAGGATGCAAGTATATTAGATAAGAGACATTCTTTTGAGACAATAACCCAGATCACTTTATTTGCTGAGTAAAGCTCTGCAGGAATGACCTTCGGGAAGGGTAAGGTTTTATTAGGATAAAAGGAAACAAAGACTGGGGGTGATATCATCCAATCCAACTCAGCACTGCCCAAAAAAGGATATATTCAGGTAGGAAACAACTAACTGAGGAATCCTGAGTAACTGGAGAGTACGACCGAGGTCAGAGAGCTAGAAGTTAGACAGGGCGAGAAGGGACTGAATGGGAGGCAATAAGGATCAATTTTCCCTGCCTGATCTTTGGTCTTGGTTAGTTCAAGGCTCTCTTCCCATGAGTCAAAAGACAGAGACATTGAACACTGTGTGGGTCTCTGGCTTCTGGCCTTACTTACTCTGCACGAGATTCACATGTGTTTAGTGCAGTGCTCCATTATGGGATCTTCTGTGCATGGTCATTTCTGCATTACTTTGGCCTCTCGTACAAACTCTGTCAAAAGTTCCCTCTCCTCCAACACCTACCACTCTTGAGAGCCTTGCCTCAAGCCTGCAGAGAAGCTAAACAAACACCCCCTGAATATGAAATTCCTCTCAGCAGGAAATTCTCTGAAGGACTGTCTCTCTTCAATTAAGAACTCCCTTTCCCACCTCCCAACACACTCACACCACACAATTCGTTCCGTACAACTCTTAAGAAGAATAACAATGTCATGTTGTCTTCCTAGTCCTAGGAATCTTGATGACCACCATGTGGCCAATTTATTGTTTGGGATTGTGAAATTCAAGGTTATGTTAAATGTGAATCTTTGGTACTATTTCTGTTGCTGTCTCTAATGGTTTTCAGATTCTTCTCTTCTGTTCATAGATTCAGGTCAGGTATTTCCTCCCAAGATCTTGCCCCTGATTCACTGCACCACTCATATTCTGCATTTAGAGATGTTTCCCTGTGACTCTAAAATGTTTGATGTTATTAAAATCATGCTATTGATATTCATATCAATTATGTCGAGTGTTATGCTTAGTATGTCTATTAATAAAACTTGGATTTTCCTCTTTTTTGGCTTCTGCGAAAATAATTTATAGAGACACAAATAGTAATATTAAAGCTATCAACCATAAAAGTCAATACTTGACAGCACCATGTAATTCAAGAGTTGCATACATATGAATTCAGATCTTGTGCCTGCTAAATGTATATATTAGCTGCACACCAGAAATTTAGAGCTTCAGAAGCAGCAAGCTGTCAAATAATAGAGCACTGATGTTTTGAAAATGAACTTTTCGGCAAAGGAGGAAAATTGGTCAAGCTGGGTTGGAACATAAAATGTATATGCCTCTTTACTCCACCAAATTTTGTCCTTAGGTATATCCATTAACACTATTTCTTTGTTGAAAATTCCTTTTTAAGAAAAGGCTTTCATTTTACCTTTGAAGTGGGAATTTCCCAGAAAGAAGGAAAGTTTTGCTTATGATTTCAGAAGCTCATTTGCAAACAAGATGAAGATTATGATCTTCGATTTAAAAGTTCATAACTATATTTATAAGATCTTTAATCATCTTGTCACTGTATTTCTCAACTCCAAGGCATTTTCACAGTAAAAAAAAGATCAACAGAGAGAAAAAATTTGCTATTTCAGGAAGTGGGTCTATTAAAAGTGATCTGAATTATAAGGCCAATTTGAGAATTCAAGTCCAATCATGTGTAATAGAAAATTTCCCACAACTTGCCAGCCAATGGGTACAAATGTAGAGGAAGGAGAGATGTTACTTCAATTGCAACCACACTGTTTCAGTGATGCTTGCTACCCACTAATGACCCCTCGGAAGTACAACTTAATTATTTCTGCTAATCCCCTAGAATGTTTCAAGTCGATGGCTTTGTTCGAGGAGGCTGTTGCTGCTGCTGTTGTTGATTTTCCGAGTCTTTGGTTCAGGTTCAATGCCCTCAAGAAAACTACACTGTTTCCACTTAGAAGTGGGGAAATGTCTCCTTCCCCCCAACTGCTTTATATTTCTTCACTTGGGTGAAAGAAAGACCCCTTCCATTTCAGTTTCTGCTACATCCCTCTCCCCCAGGGCAGGAAGAAATCCCCTTGATTTCTGCCCTCCAAAAGAAAATCCTAATGACAACTGATAATTGCAAATAACTCTTAGGAACAAGTCTGCATTAATAGTGGCTAGGCAAATCTCACTACATATAAATAAAATAAGGAATGTTTAAGGGAAATGAGAACTTTCAATGTGGATAAGAAGTGGGAGATAATCTGGCAAGATCTATGAACATTTCAAATGTGCTTCCCCTGTGATGTAGTTACACCACTTTGAGGAATATATATGAATGTTTGTATTAGAATGTTTACTGCAGCATTGTTGGAAGAGGCAAAAAGCTGGAAGCAAATTAAATGTTCTTCAAGAAAGCAATAGGGTAATGGTTGAATAAATTACAGTTCATCCAAAGGACAATATTCTACAACTGTTAAAATAAACAAACTAGATCTATTTTGACCTACTGGTTTCTTTCTTTTTTTTTTTTTAAGATTTATTTATTTATTTATTTATCTGAGAGAGAGTCAGAGGGAGGGGCAGAGGGAGTGGGGAGAGAACCTCAAGTAGACTCCTGGCTGATCATGGAGACTGATGTGGGGCTCAATTTCATGACCCTGAGATCATGACCTGAACTGAAATTAAGAGTTGGAAGCTTAACTGACTGAGCCCCTTGACCTACATGGGTTTCTATTAATACTGTCAAGTAAACTGGCAAGTGATAAAGGAAGGCACATAGTATAATCATATGTTTTATAAAGACAGAAATGTAGTAAGTATATATGTGTGTGTACACACACACACACACACACATATATATAAAAGATAAAAAGAAATGGAAATAGAAGGAAGAAAATGGAAGGAAATAGAAGAAACTGTGGAAAGCTAACAGATACAGTACGGTATGAACACCAGTTACCCCAAAAGGTAAACATGGAGGTAGTAGGGAGAGACTTAAAATAAAAATAAATCTTTGGATCATTTCCTTAGTTATTATGATCACTTATTAATGTGTAATTAAAATATTTCAATTACAGAAGGTGTGGAAACATTTAATGGAATAGAGGAAGCAGGGAGAAAACTCCATAGAGCACTACCTTCAAGGGTAAGAAATAGAAATTGCATAATTGTGGCAGTCAATCCATTTCAAAAATACATATCGAGTGCTTATAATATGCTTAACATGTTGCTCAGTGCTGTGAGAAATATGAAGGAAAAGTAGGTCATGATTCTTGTTCTCAAAAGCCCTGCAGATCTGCTAAAGGACAAAATGTAGGCATTATTATCTCAAAGGCACTGCTTTGCTCAGGAGTGATGCATAAAATATGTCTCTATTGATTAATAGAAAGGAAGCGACTGAGCCTGAGTGAGCTAGAAGAGACTTTGTAGGTGAGACTTTGATCCCCTGTCCCCATCCCCTAGCCCTTACTGCTTAAGTTGCATGCCCGCTCAACTTCCAACTGCCAGTATCTGCATCCCTTGGTCTGAGAGCTTTCTCTGACCACCTGAGCCTGTTCTGTCCCCACACAGTGCAAGTGAGAAGTGCCAATGAGTTAACATAGCTCCCGACCAAGGATGATGGCAGCTCCCATGCCCCTCAGGTAGAAAGGACTCTGAGGTTCATGTTCTACACTGGCTCACAGGGTGTCCCAAAAGGATTCGGTTTTGATTTAACACAGTGATAATTCACTTGATAGCATTTATTGGCCTTGGCCATCTTTCCTTCCCTGTCTTGCTTCCCCATTCCCTCACCAACGTTTTCCAGGAAACATGGAAACCAAATCCTTATCTCAGGGTCAGTTCCAAAGTGGAGGTCAACAGACTTGCTATAGACCTCATAGCTTTTGTATTGTCATTTATTCCACAAATAGGGACAGAATACCTACTTATGAATATCCGGTCAGGAAAACAGACACCACTCTAGATGTTCCAAGTAGAGAGAAACTGAACACTTGGAATTAGCTCAAGCATGTTGTATTAGTTTCCCATTGCTGCTGTAACAAGTTACCACAAATTAAGTAGCTTAAAATAACACAAATGTGTTGTCTTACAGTTCTGAAGGTCGGGAGTTTATCATCAATTACACTGGGTTAAAGTCAAGGTGTCCGCAGCAACTTTTCCTTCTGGAGGCTCTGAGGGTGAATTTTTCATTTTGTTTAGTAAATTTACTTAATGAATTTTTCATTTCAGCTATTGTACTTTTGACCTCCAGAATTTCTCTTTGGCTCCCTTTACTCATTTATCTCTTTTGATATTCTTTATTTGTTCAGACATTATTCTCGTCATTTTCTTCAGTTCTTTGTATTTTCCTTCAGTTCCCTTAGCATATTTAAGACAGTTGATATGAAGTCTTTGTTGATGAGGTCCAAAGTCTGGGCTTCTTCTGGAATTTTCTGTCAATTTTATTTTTTCTTGTGACTGGGCCATATCATCCCCATTTCTTTGTATACTTTGGAATCTTCTGTTGAAAACTAGAAATTTTGAATATTTAAAAGGAGCAACTCTAAAAATCAAAGTCTCCCCCTCCCTAGGGTTTTTATTACTTATCACTGAGGGCCTCAGTCATCTGTATGTTTAATGACCTTTCCAAATTATTCTTACAAAGACCATATTCCCTCCTGTGTGGGCTCATGGAGGTCTCTGTGATGTTATCTCAGAGGTCATCCAATGATCTGCAGAGATTTCTCTTTTTTTACTACGTAATTTTAATAATACTCATTATGTTGAAAGAGTCAGCAATGCAATGCACCAAGAAATAATCTTCATTGAACATTTACACACAGTGTGAACACATATTTTATATATGTAGAGGAAGAAGAGGGATGATGCCACAGACTTCTTTAAACACTGGGAGCCAAAAAGGTGGCTACTCTCAGTTTTTGGAGATGGCTTTGGGTTGGGGCACTCCTTTAACACTAAGCCAAGCTATTTACCACTCTGTGTTAGCCTTCACATCCCACTTGCGCAAAACCCCAAGATCAGCCAGAGAGGCAAGCCTAAGATTGTCTCAGGACTTTTATGAGCATGCTTCTGGCCCTGGGCCTTTGTGTTGCATTCTGAATTACCTGCAAAATTCAATAGCCATTCAAAGCCTTTACTGCCCTCAAGGATCTTCCTCCTCAGTTTTTTTCTTCCCAGACTTTTGGGATCCCTTGGCCAGGCAGTTATAGGCAGCATATCTTCAAATGATTTTTCAATAGATGTCACCTAAAAAGCTGCTCTAGACCCAGGGGATGGGGACAAACAAGCTACAGTCACTGTAGCCCCCATTGAGCTGAGAAATGGGGTATGGTAGACCAGTAAGAAAAGAAATCCATTATATGTGCTTACCAAATTTACCAGTGTCCATCTTCATTAAGCACTTCCATGGTGCTTAATGAAGATATTAAGATATTAAGTAGATCCCAGTGTTACAACAAAATTGATTCTGTCAGTTTTCTCCAACTTCATGGTTGCTTCTGTGGAGGGAACAACTCTTGCAGCTTTCTAATCCACCACTTCTGTGACATCATCACTGCGACTCTTTCTCACACAAATTATTCTCTCCCCAAAAGGGGGAAATACAAGATGCTACTAGTTATGGCATCCCTTTCTGGTGATGTTAATTTCTCCCATAGATCAGTAAAAAGTCCACTGAGGTATTTGATATCTTAAGACTAAATTGCAAAATTCTACTGTTTTAAACTACTGCCTATTTATTTACCTATGTATTTTTTTTAAAATTTTTATTTTTTATAAACATATATTTTTAGTCCCCAGGGATACAGGTCTGTGAATCACCAGGTTTACACACTTCACAGCACTCACCAAAGCACATACCCTCCCCAATGTCCATAATCCCACCCCCTTCTCCCAAACCCCCTCCCCCCAGCAACCCTCAGTTTGTTTTGTGAGATTAAGAGTCACTTATGGTTTGTCTCCCTCCCATTCCCATCTTGTTTCATTGATTCTTCTCCTACCCACTTAAGCCCCCATGTTGCATCACCACTTCCTCATATCAGGGAGATCATATGATAGTTGTCTTTCTCCGCTTAACTTATTTCGCTAAGCATGATACGCTCTAGTTCCATCCATGTTGTCGCAAATGGCAAGATTTCATTTCTTTTGATGGCTGCATAGTATTCCATTGTGTATATATACCACTTCTTCTTTATCCATTCATCTGTTGATGGACATCTAGGTTCTTTCCATAATTTGGCTATTGTGGACATTGCTGCTATAAACATTCGGGTGCACGTGCCCCTTTGGATCACTACGTTTGTATCTTTAGGGTAAATACCCAATAGTGCAATTGCTGGGTCATAGGGCAGTTCTATTTTCAACATTTTGAGGAACCTTCATGCTGTTTTCCAGAGTGGCTGCACCAGCTTGCATTCCCACCAACAGTGTAGGAGGGTTCCCCTTTCTCCACATCCTCGCCAGCATCTGTCATTTCCTGACTTGTTGATTTTAGCCATTCTGACTGGTGTGAGGTGATATCTCATTGTGGTTTTGATTTGTATTTCCCTGATGCCGAGTGATATGGAGCACTTTTTCATGTGTCTGTTGGCCATCTGGATGTCTTCTTTGCAGAAATGTCTGTTCATGTCCTCTGCCCATTTCTTGATTGGATTATTTGTTCTTTGGGTGTTGAGTTTGCTAAGTTCTTTATAGATTCTGGACACTAGTCCTTTATCTGATATGTCGTTTGCAAATATCTTCTCCCAGTCTGTCAGTTGTCTTTTGATTTTGTTAACTGTTTCCTTTGCTGTGCAAAAGCTTTTGATCTTGATGAAATCCCAGTAGTTCATTTTTGCCCTTGCTTCCCTTGCCTTTGGCATTGTTCCTAGGAAGATGTTGCTGCGGCTGAGGTCGAAGAGGTTGCTGCCTGTGTTCTCCTCAAGGATTTTGATGGATTCCTTTCGCACATTGAGGTCCTTCATCCATTTTGAGTCTATTTTTGTGTGTGGTGTAAGGAAATGATCCAATTTCATTTGTCTGCATGTGGCTGTCCAGTTTTCCCAGCACCATTTATTGAAGAGGCTGTCTTTTTTCCATTGGATATTCTTTCCTGTTTTGTCGAAGATTAGTTGACCATAGAGTTGAGGGTCTATTTCTGGGCTTTCTATTCTGTTCCATTGATCTATGTGTCTGTTTTTGTGCCAGTACCATGCTGTCTTGATGATGACAGCTTTGTAATAGAGCTTGAAGTCCGGAATTGTGATGCCACCAACTTTGGCTTTCTTTTTCAGTATCCCTTTGGCTATTCGAGGTCTTTTCTGGTTCCATATAAATTTTAGAATTATTTGTTCCATTTCTTTGAAAAAGATGGATGGTACTTTGATAGGGATTGCATTAAATGTGTAGATTGCTTTAGGTAGCATAGACATTTTCACAATATTTATTCTTCCAATCCAGGAGCATGGAACATTTTTCCATTTCTTTGTGTCTTCCTCAATTTCTTTCATGAGTACTTTATAGTTTTCTGAGTATAGATTCTGTGTCTCTTTGGTTAGGTTTATTCCTAGGTATCTTATGGTTTGGGGTGCAATTGTAAATGGGATTGACTCCTTAATTTCTCTTTCTTCTGTCTTGTTGTTGGTGTAGAGAAATGCAACTGATTTCTGTGCATTGATTTTATATCCTGACACTTTACTGAATTCCTGTACAAGTTCTAGCAGTTTTGGAGTGGAGTCTTTTGGGTTTTCCACATATAGTATCATATCATCTGTGAAGAGTGATAATTTGACTTCTTCTTTGCCGATTTGGATGCCTTTAATTTCCTTTTGTTGTCTGATTGCTGAGGCTAAGACCTCTAGTACTATGTTGAATAGCAGTGGTGATAATGGACATCCCTGCCGTGTTCCTGACCTTAGCAGAAAAGCTTTCAGTTTTTCTCCATTGAGAATGATATTTGCGGTGGGTTTTTCATAGATGGCTTTGATGATATTGAGGTATGTGCCCTCTATCCCTACACTTTGAAGAGTTTTGATCAGGAAGGGATGCTGTACTTTATCAAATGCTTTTTCAGCATCTATGGAGAGTATCATATGGTTCTTGTTCTTTCTTTTATTGATGTGTTGTATCACATTGACTGATTTGCAGATGTTGAACCAACCTTGCAGCCCTGGAATAAATCCCACTTGGTTGTGGTGAATAATCCTTTTATGTACTGTTGAATCCTATTGGCTAGTATTTTGTTGAGTATTTTCGCATCTGTGTTCATCAAGGATATTGGTCTATAGCTCTCTTTTTTGATGGGATCCTTGTCTGGTTTGGGGATCAAGGTGATGCTGGCCACATAAAATGAGTTTGGAAGTTTTCCTTCCATTTCTATTTTTTGGAACAGTTTCAGGAGAATAGGAATTAGTTCTTCTTTAAACCTATGTATTTTTTAAAGAGTTATTTATTTTATAGAAAGAGTGAGCAGTGTACATGCAAGTGGGGGGAGGGGCAGAGGGAGAGAAGCAGACTCCCGGCTGAGCTCAGAGCCAGATGCAGGGGTCCATCTCACGACCCTGAGATCACGATCTGAGCCAAAATTTAGATTCAGTCTCTTAAATGACTGAACCACCCCGGTGCCCCATTTATTTACCTATTTGTCATTAACTATTTTTGTTAACTATTAATGACATTTCTTATCTAAAATGGCCGAAGAAGGAGAGACAATAATAAAAGTACACGTGTACAAGTCAAGCAAGAAACATGATATACAAAAAAAGAAACAAGATATACAAACTGCACTGAAATATGATATGTTTCTTATTTCTGTATTGAACATTAAGCTACAGCAGAGATTGCAGTTCCTTTGTCTACTCCTTATTCCATGGTTTGTTGTTTGCTTGTTTGTTTTATTTCCCTTTAGCCTTCACCTCAGCTGGTCAAATCTCTTTAGCTGGTTGGATGATTCAAATCCTCATTTTAAGGAATCTGAGTCCTCAGTGGTACTGCATTAATTGGGTAGTTTTTGATTAACTTTCATGAATGAAAATGGAGGCCTACAGAATCCCATGAATTCTAGTCATAGTCTCCTCTGCCCCCATTTTATACAGGAGTCCAATTTTCCCTTGATAATCAGGATTAAGCACCCTGTCTAGTAGAGTAACCCCCTTCTTTACCCTTAGTAAGTTTACTAGTCTGAGGAACCAAACAAGATTAAATAGTAGATCTTAGCTTTCTATTCAGTAGAACTTTTGGTGTGGCCCCTGGCAGAACCACTCCCCCGTTGGGAATCAATACCTATTAGCCAGCAGAGCCCAAAATTTCAGGGATTTTTAACAAAATCCAGTGAATGTGATATGAGATGGAATAGCAAGGGAAGCCACTCCCAACTTCACCCCTTGGTTTTAAGAACTATGCATTTTGGCAAAATGGCACCAATACAGGTCATTGTTCTAAAGTGTATGTCACAACCTTGAGGACACTTTTCCAACCTCATAGATATAACTTCCCATTGTAACAGGCACTAGAACTGTCCCTTCAATAGGCTACTTCAACATTCTGTGAGGCCAACTGCTTTTCCAGTAGTGGAGCCCATGGTGAGAGCAGTGAGTTTTGTGGCCATGAGGCCAAGCCACACATCTTTTTCTGAGAAATTAGATATTTGATGAGAAACAATGGTATGTGAAGTAACATGATAGTGAATAGTTAACTTTATAAATCTGCGAATGGTGGCACTGGCAATCACATCATGGAAATGGATACCAATCTGTATTTAGAATACATATACATATATAGTCACATGAGGGCAAATTGTTGCTCCTTCCATCACAGTTGAATGCAATCAATCTCCCTCTAAGTGACTAGCTGCTCTTCCCTGCCTTCCCTCTTCCACTGTAGGGAATGGTGTTATATCAGAGCTCAGGACTGTTTCTGGTGTTGGAAGGCAGGCTAAATGATAGTGATGTTAGCCAGACCAGCCTGAGTAAGGCAAAGTCAATGTCATTGAGCCCATGCCTAACCCCCATTCCTGCTGCCATAGTCACTCTGCACACTGAGCAATCTGCCTTGATGTAGCTTGGGAAAGAAGCCAATTGACATCCACAGGATAGCTATTTGGAGTGACCAGCTTTGCTTGAGAAAGTGAGAAAATTGATCAGATTTGCATGAGCAGATGGAAAGGAAGAGATGTTAGTTTAAGCAAAAGAATAAAAGCAGGGATAATCATAGAGTTTGGCAAAGTATGGAGAGCCCAGCCTGACTGAAGGCAAGTTTGTGGTATGGAGAACTTTTTGAGAAAAAGACAAAGGTTAGAAAGGAAGGACATTATAAAGTTCTACTAGCAACAACAACATTTTGTTAAGAACATATGATGATGGATGTTAACTAGAGTTATCGTGGTGAACATTTCACAGTGTATACAAATATCAAATCAGTATATTGTATATCTGAAACTAATGTAATGTTGTATGTCAAGTATTCCTCAGTTTTAAGAAATCTATAAAAAATAACAACACATTATACTAGCTTACCTTGATCAAGCCCTTACTGTGAATAGCACTGAGTGCTTTATATGTATTTTATTACTTAATATTCAAAAAACTTTGTAACAGAGATTATATTTGCAATGGACTGAATGTTTCTGTCTCCCTCAAAATTCATATGTTGAGACCCTAATCCCAATGCAATAACATGTGGGGGTGGACCCTTTAAGAGGTAATTAGATCATGAGAGTGGAGCCTTCATTAATAGTATTAATGCCCTTATAAGAGGCCAGAGAGCTAGCTAATATAAATATTTAGCAATTTGCAAATGGGAATAGTGTCCTGAGCAGAACCTTACCATCCCAGCATCCCAACCTTAACTTTGAAGAAATGAATTTCTGTTGTAGATGCAGAGAATACAGTTTACCATATTTTCTTATAACAGCTCAGACTGACTGAGATGCTCTTACTATATCCCTTTCAGGGAATAGTTTCATCAGATTTAGTAAGAAATTATAGAGCCCCCATTGGCACTGACACATGGAAGCCCATGGAAGTTGTTAACCACTGGGAAATACTGCCTTGTTATTCAGACTGGGTAGTATGGATTCTAATCTTAGGTGAAGGGAAACAAGGAAATTAGAGCAAAAAGAAAGGTTAAGAATATTGCTCCACACAATAAGTCCATCAGAGAAAGACAATTATCATATGATCTCCCTGATATGAGGAAGTTGAGAGGCAACATGAGAGGTTTGGGGGGTAGTAAAGGAATAAATGAACCAAGATGGGATCAGGAGGGAGACAAACCATAAGAGATTCTTAATCTCACAAAACAAACTGAGGGTTGCCCCTAGGAGTGGGGTAGGGAGAGGGTGGTGTGGTTATGGACATTGGGAAATGTATGTGCTATGGTGAGTGCTGTGAAGCGTGTAAACCTGGCAATTCACAGACCTGTACCCCTGGGGCTAATAATACATTATATGTTCATAAAAAATTAAAAAAATTAATAATTGGAAACACTAGGGGTGCCTGGGTGGCTCAGTTGGTCAAGTGTCTGACTTTGGCTTGGGTCATGATCTCGGGGTCCTGAGATCAAGCCCTGCAATGGGCTCCACACTCCTCAGAGGACAGTCTGCTTCTCCCTCTCACTCTACCCCTTCCCCTGCTTGTGCACTCTCTTCTGCTTTCTCTTGCACACTCTCAAATAAATAAAATCTTTAAAGAAATTTTAAAAAAGAAATATTGCTCCAGTACTGTGTTATGGAATAGACTGTTGTAGTTGGTTGTTTTTTTTTTTTTTCTCCCTACCAGGGAATGATAAAGAGGAAGGAAGATGGACAGAAATTTGGGTCTTGAAAATAGACAGTCTCAGGTTTGTTTCTCAGTTCTATCTCTTACTAACCTGTGACCTGAAAAATTCTTAACATTTGATGCACCCCAATTTCTCATTAGTAAAATGGAGATTTACCAGTTCTCACCTAATAAGACTATTGTAGAGAATAAAGCAAGCAAGGTGTATCCCACTTGGTCCTTGATGCAGAGTTGATACTCCACGAATGTTGATCCTTGGCTTTCCATCCCCTTCCTCCCCAATAGTGAAGATTAGAATAGGTTTCTGGAAACTTCCAAAAATAGAAATCTCATTGTTTTAGAATTTGTGCAATGGGGCTTTCTCAGAAAGATGGGATGGTATTTTGAATTCACCTTCATTCAGCAAGCATCTATTTATTACCTTTTATGAGCCTTTCTCAATACTGGGCTCTGGAGGAATTGAAAAGATTTGGCTGTGGTCTCTACCAATGAACAAATAAGTCTAAGTCAGTGAGATGAGGGCCACATTAAAGTTTGTATCAGGAGGCAGAGGAAAACTGTTGGGTGAGTGTTGGAGTGTATGATCAGTTTTTACAATGGAGTTCACTGATTCAAGTTCATAAAACAACAACATCCCTCAAAATCACTCCAATAGAGCCTTATGTTATCTTATTTAAAAGAAGAATAATCTCTCCTGCCTATCCTGTCCCCCAAAGCAAGAAGATTGGTGGAGAAAATGAAGATCTTTGGCTAATAAGGTGGTCATCTCAAGTTTCTCCATTGGTAGTAAGAAAGTAGCTTCTATGAAGTAAAAAAGTCAACAAGGGGCCTCTTTATTATTCCCACCAGTTCCAACGGTAAGTAATTGGGTAGGAGGAAGCAAAGAATAAATGAAAAGGCTTCAGCATTCGTCGAAGGCTGATAGAAAATAAGAATTCATTTGAGGAAGAGAGAACAATTACAGAGAAAATAGGAAAATATTTCTCCCTCTCCTTTGGAGAAGAAGTAGGGGAGAAAAATAGGTCAGGAACAGAAATGGAATTGGTAACTTCCCTGTGAGAGGTTCAACTTATCTGGGTATCTCATGGTATGGCACTGAGTTTTTTTTCCATACCTTAAGTTGCCCACTTTGACCCTTCTCCTTCAGTAAAATATATCCCACCATACTTGCCTTGTGTGGAGGTACAGCAAAGAGAAGCACAGGGTCCCAAAAGGAAACATGACTGCCTCCATCACACACTCGCCACTGGCTTTTATGAAGAAACAGGCCTCAGGGCTCAGGGGCCTGGATGATCAACTAGCAGCCATAGAGCCCCCAGGGAGGAGCAAGGTAGAGCGGCTCTCTGTGGGCAGAACCACTACAGAGGAAGTGACCTGAAACTTCCTCTTATCCTAGAAGAAGCTGAAATTTGAAAGTGGAAAAGGCAAATCCTAGGATATTAAGTGCTATCCCCTGTCTTTGATATTTTATTTGGAACAAGACTCATCCATCTTTTTGTTTTTCTCTCTCCACAGAATTTCTGTACCCTGTCCCTGTGTCATTAACTTCCCCTCAAAAGAATGTAATTTCCACTTATGTGATGATCTGGGTAACAAAACCCCTCTCACGCACTGGGACTTCCTACCTGTAGTAGTCCCAATTCTTGAGTGACATGGAATGTTCCATTCCAAGTTGTGCAAACCAGAAATGAAGGTATTTTAAATGAGCATCACTTGCTTGCAGTTGACAACCTTGTGCCCCATGGGAAATTTGGGCTAAGAACTGTGACGCTGGGGTGTTTCTGGGACTCAGGTTTCTAAAGCTTCAGGGGCTCACAGGCATGTATTATCAGAGATGACAGCTATCTGTCCAGAATGAATCATTTTCAAGCAGGCGCAGATTTCCATTCAAGATCCCAACCTACTAAGAAACTACTTTGTCCAAAGTTTCAGTATTTTCTAAGGTAAAATGAAGCCTCATATGGGTTTAATTGGAGGGAAGTAGATAATGTGATTGGATCTTTTTCCTCACTCCACAGATGTGAAAGGAAAATTCACATGATACATCCTCACTCCTGTGATGTGTAGCTCCTTGTCATTATTTTAGAGATGTTGGGTTTAAGGCCTCAGAATACTTGCCAAATATTGAGTTCAGAAAAAACATAATACATAAGATGTACAATTTATATAAATGTCTATAATATATCCAATGTATATACATCTTTTATAATATGTACAATTTATGTAAATCTATTATATATATTATACAGATTTACTGTCCATATATAATACAGATTTGTTATTAAAATAACCAGTTCTTACACACCCATGTACACCTCTTCTTTGCTTTCAGCTCCCATCCCCACACACTACAACTTATGCTCCAACCACTGGACTGTTTGTTCTTCCTTGAACCCATCTGTCCCATTTGCAAGGCTTGTATCAACAGTTCTTAACCTTTCCCCAAAGGGACACATATATGGAATGATATCCCCCATGCAGCAACACAACTCACATAGCCATGTCCGGATTTTGACAAAACCCCAAAATACCACAGAGAAGTAAAAAAGTATAATAACTCAAACAACCCAGATATTGAGTAGAGGAAGCAAAGCTGTGAGTGAGGCACGATTCCCTCTGAGCAAACTCTTGGGAGCTCAGTTCTCTCCCACTCAAAGCAAGGGAGTGAGAATGAATATTTATAGGGACAACTCTGAATCTTCTCTAATTTTAAAAATGTGAATCATTTCCAAACTTTGGTGCTTTATTATATTTGCCATGGACCACACAAATGCTGCCTTCGTCCTTCCTACTCTTGCATGCTGAAATACCCTATATCACGACTTGCTGAAAAAACCTTCTCATCGTCTAAGGTTCCATTTAAATACCACCTCCTCCAGTGAAGCAGATGCTATGTGTCCCTCAGCCAAATTCTGTCTCCACACACCACTCAAGTTTATAACTCTTTGCCTGAATGCTTTCACTGGCGCATGGGAATGGACTCAGCCCACATGTAGGACAGCTCAGAAGTACTGGAAGGTTAACCCCCTCTGGGCAGAGTTCTCCGACAATGATGAACAGGATTTGGTAAGTAAATATCTTCCTCTTCCTCCTCCTCAAGTAGAACAACACAGAGATGTGTTCTTCACTGTCTCCCAAAAATCCCTGGTGGGACTGAGCCCCAGTCATCCATAATGATGGCCTGCTTAGCACCCTGTTCTTCTTCCTGAGATCACCACACAAATAAAACTTGTGCTCAAATACTATTCTTGACATCTGCTTCTAGGAGGATCCAACCCAAGATTTTTTGGAAATCCATCCCCAGTGACCCCATAGAAAATCACTCTTACCCTTCTGGGCTCCGTTAACACTCTTGTTATAGTAAAGAAAATATCACACAGGATGTAAAAAAAAGACACAGGGAATTGCAGATATATCTGTCCCTCTCACTAGGCACCAGGACATAAGAATGATGATTTCCCTATATCTATATCCTCAAATTGCTGAGCACCACACTTTATACATTTCTAGTACTTCATGAGTACTTGTTAATTTGAATTAATATCAATACACTGATAGCATCAAAGAGAACAATGTTTAATGTCTTTTTTTTTCCCAGCCTAGGAAATTATTTCAAAACAAAGTGGAGGTTTAGCAAAAATGATAGCTAGCTAAAATGTTTGATTCAAGCCTTTCTCAGCTCCCCTTTCAAAATGTACAATAACTTGACCAAAGGCAAATGTTGTGATTGTGCGATAAACTAATTATGAGAATAAGCTAGCACAATAAACTGAAGTGGAGACTCCAGCATATTGTGGAAGCAAGGTGAAATTTTCATCAATTACGCTTCAGATATGGGTGGATTAATAAACCCAACCATAAGCCCAGGCACATTTGAATTTGAACAGAACAGCACAGTTTGGAAGTGAGTGGAGAGAGGTTAGGGCCACCATCACTCTCGGCCTCTGGGTCAAAGCACACAGCTACAATAGGACAAAAGCCACAGTCATCCTCTCTACTCCTTGGGGACCCTCTTTCTGGGAAGACATCATCTTCTCAACCACGACTTCAGCTTTCTCTTGTAGAGTTCCATGGGCAACATGATGAATGGCTGAAGGCAGTGAAGAGGGTGAGAAATAGACCAAAACATCATGGAAAACCTAGGGCAAGGTGTGCTGTGGGCAGAGGACAGGGGTAGAAGGGCAGAAAGCAACCTGATCCAAAAAAAGCTTCTACAGAATAAAGTGTTGCATGATGTTCAAGAGCATAGACTTTGGAATCAGACAGATTTGGAGTGGAGTCCTAGCTCTTCTTACTACTCGTCAGAAGATTTTGCATTACCTAATTTAGCCAAACCTTTGTTTTCTTATAAGTTATATGTGAGAAGAATAGTAGTTCTCTCTTAGAGTTCTTAAGACAAATGAGACAACTAATGTAAAGATCTTAGGGAAGTGCCTGGTAGCGTAGCCTAGAAGATTTTCTCTTCTTCTTCCCCCTCCTCCTACACTCTTCCTCCTCCTCCTACTCCTCCTCCTCCTCCTCTTTTCCCTCCTTCACCTCCTCCTCCAACACCATTATCATTCATACATTTTACAGAGTCAAAGAAGGAGACACTTGAAAAAGAAAAGTTTCCACTTTGGTTCATCAGATCTATAAGAAATTAATGCTTGCAGACCAATGAATTTTGGGGCTCAGGGTTATGCAAATCAAACTAGCATTTGGCTTTATAGCTGAGAAGGCAATTCTCTCAGTGTGCAAGTGGACAGTCAAAGCTAATAAAGATGATTAAGCCCCTGCCTGTTGCAAACACGGGACGAATATTGATTTCTCCTCATTTAGTATCATGGGAAATAAAACATTTGATAATTCAGGGCCTGGGAACCATTCTGTTCTATTATAAGAGAAGGTAATTCACAGAAAATTCAGAAAAGAAAGGAACAAAAAGGTCAAAATGTAGCCGTCATGGAAATTGAAATACAAATTTTAAAAAATTTTCTGCTCTGATCTCAATAAAATTCTTGTTACTGTTCATCTAAAACAGACCTGTGATAAGAAAAAAAAAGTAGGATCAAATAAAAAGAAAACAAGTGTTGCATGTGAAAAGATTACAAGATAATAAAAAAAAGGCAGCTATAGAACTGAAATCTACACTGGAGACAATAACTAGCACAATTGACTCTGCAGAAAATTAAATCAACAGTGTCAATGGAAGACTTCAGAAATTCTGCCAGAATGCAAAGAGAAGGAGATACAGAAATAAATAAAGATGGTTGTAAGAAATAAGTACAGACATCAAGGAATAAAATCCAAGGCCCAACATTAAAAAAAATAACAACAACAACAACAAAAAACAACTCAGAATTGACATGGCAATTCCCAGACTGGCAATGGAGATCTAGCAATGCGATTTTGAGTAGAGAGGCCACCAAGCACTGGGCTTTGTCTACTCCCCACTGCATACAACCTCCCCTGTTCTCTTTCTTGCCACATACATCTCCTCATATAGATGGTTGGGTTCTAATTTTCTGGACTCTAATTTTTTGAGGGTGAGGGCTGTGTCTTAACCAACAGTGCTTGATACTTCATAAATGCTGGGCCAGCCAATGTACAGTTCAGTTTGGATGTCTTCTAGCCCTCATAAAAAACAAAGGAAGTTCTGTGTTAAGTCCTTCATACAACTTTTCAGCAAGAATTTCTAAAATGACTAAGCGGCCAGAGACATCTGCCTCAACCTCATACCCTCAACATGCAAGGGAGGTAATGTTGTCATAAATTAAGCATATTCCACTTTTCATCATAAAGAAATTATATTTTGAACTGTACTAAAATAGTATTAGAATACTGCTACCAGAAGGAAGGAATTTGGAGAATTTTCTAGAAGGTGAGAAAACCACATTGGGGAAGGATGCTCTGGTCTTTGTTTCACTAACTGATTTTGCAGAAAGGCAGTGAAGGGGCCATGTGCCCGTGTACATTTTCCTTCAAGAGGAAACAGCAAATATTAACTTTTCAAACTGCTACAGGGAGTTTGTCAAGAAAACAGGTATTCAGGGTTGAAAGAAAATGGACTCCCATGTCATATGTTTTACCAACTGCTATGTGAGCTAATGAATATTCATCAGTATAACAATAACTAATGCCAAATTATGAAAACAGGTTCAGTTAAGTTTAGCAATGCTATTTGAGATGAAATAAGAGAAATTAAATTATATGGGACATTTCAAAATGATTTATATTTTCAAAGATTTGACCAGGATGTTAAATATTAACATAGATATTAGAAATTTGACTCTCAGGAAGAACTAATTTCTGGAGAGCCCCAAATTGCTTCCGTGTGTGTGTGTGCGTGTATGTTGTAGCTGGGAGCTTGATCAGTGGACTGCAAAAAAATCTGTCTTTGAACCCTGGTCTGACACTTACTAGATGTGTGACCTTGAAAAAATTTACTTATGTAATGTAAGGTCCAAAGAAATGACCTGTTAGTGGGAGTAATAATGCCTACCCTGGAGAACTCACAGAAGACTGAATAGCTCATTTATTGAGCATTTACTATTTGCCAGGCAGTGACCTAAGCACATTAGATACATTAATTCTCATAATGACCCGATGAAATAAAGACCTCCGTTGTCCCTATTTTGTAGCTAATGGTGCTGGAGACCATTAACTTGCATTAAGTAACTTGACCAGGAGTATACAACTACAAAACAGCAGAGCCAGAATGTGAAGTTAGGAGCTTGGATAGAAGACTCATGCTCTCTTGGGGTGCCTGGGTGGCTCAGTGGGTTAAGTGTCTGTCTTTGGTTCAGGTTATGATTTCAGGGTCCTGGATCAAGTCCCACATCAGGCTCTCTGCTCAGCAGGGAGTGTGCTTCTCCCTCTTCCTCTGCCCCTCCCCTTGCTTGTGCTCAATCTGTCTCTCTCCCAAATAAATAAACAAAACCTTTAAAAAAAAAAGTCTCCTGCTCTCTCTCACAGTGTTACAGTGGTTAAGTATGTATATATACATATGTATATATGTTAAGTATGTATATATACATAACGTGCCTCACACACAGAAACATAAGTAGTAATAATGTTTATTCCTTAGGTCTCGTGTAGAGTTACAAAGTTACCCCAAATTACAGTAACACCATCCCCTAAGCTACAGGGCTGGGGGCGATACTCAGCATTCCTAAACTTTCACATACTCTGCATGGGGGAGAAGAATGAGAAGGAAGAGAGGAAGCACCCATGGGCCTCACCCTCAGAGTTGCTGGTTCAGAGGGTCTGGGGTGGGCCCTGAGAATTTGCATTTCTAACATATTGTGGGGGATGCTAATGTTGCTGATCTAGGTACCCCTCCTTTGACAACTACTGCTTCTAGAGGAAGGATTGGGGAATGTTTTTTTTTTTTCTTTCTTTCTTTGCAGGGCCAAATAGTAAATACTATAGGCTGACAGACAATACTGTTGCTCTCACTCTGCCACTATAGATTAAAAACAGCCATAGATGATGCAAAATAAATGGGTATGGTTCCCGTAGAGCTTTATTTATAAAAGCAGGTAGCAAGACCTTCAGGCTATCATTTGCCATCCTCGGTTTACCTATTGTTCTACAATACAAGAGACTCTGGGGCCCAATTTCTCTTAGAACTTGATATGCAATGGCCAAGTAGAGGAGGATCATCTTGTAAGGGAAACAAAATATGGCCAGAGACATAGGAAGAAGAAAATAAGGAGTGTTGTATTGGCAAATGCTGCTGTGATCAGTAAGCTGAAAACATCTATTGAATACAATGATTCAGAATAGAGCTTTAGCAGGACCAGAAGGGCTGTTTCAGGGAAGGGATGAAGCCAGAGCTCAAACTAGAGAGGATAAAGGAATGAGTTGGAAGTGAGAAAATCTTTGATCTCTGAAATAGGAGACATATGGTAGATTATGAAAGTGCACTGTTTGTTTGCTACTCCTCCCATTAAGAGATGGAGTCTAATTCCCCTTCCCTTAAATCTGAGTGGGCTTTAGTGACTTGCTTGGCCAATAGGATATGGCTTAACAGATGTTGTGGGCTGAACCATATGAAGCCTCATAGCGTCAGCCTCAGTCTCATAGAACACTCACTCTAGGGAAAGCCATCCCTTCTGTAAAAAACTGTCTGCTCTGAGACAACAGGTGCTGAGGCACCAAGTGAATGAGGAAGCCATCTTGGAAGTAGATCCTCCAGGCTAGCTCCCCCAGCTGATGCCATGTGGATAAGAGGGAGAAAATGCCCAACTGAGCCCTTTCTGAACTCCAGAGCCACAATGCCTTGAGCAAAATAAAATGGTGTCTTGAAGTCTTAAGTCCTGGGATAGCTGGTTATGCTGTGAGAGGTAACTGGAATGAGGAATATGAAAGAACAACAGCCACCACTCAGGAAGGCTACAGGAGAGCCCTCAGAAAGAAGCATTTTTCAGTTAGAATCAGGAGGTAGTAAGGATTCTATGACCAGGCTGAGAGCAGAGGAGAGATTTACAATGAAACAGGAGTTCTGTGCTAAGAGGAGAAAGTTGGGTTTGAGGACAGCAGCAGCAAAGTAAAGGATCATGGAAGAGGGACACACTGGAATAAACAGATGTTGGCAGACAGGTTACTGGAAGAGTTTCCTTTTTGAATGGTGGCTTGGGGTGACAAAATGGAGGACACGGACAGTTTTGTTGACCTCAATAGCCCAGTCATTGGAGAAAACATTGAGATGTGGTCCCATCAAAGTTTCAAACTGCTTTTCAGGAGGAGCTGTCGTGGTGGCTAACTTTATTTTCTTAATCGTTTTGTGTTGATATAGCCTAAAAAATCCATTTGGCTCAAGTGGAGTCTGGCTCTGAGAGGAGTAAGGGAAACTAGATGTTCTAATCACCAAGAATTTATTCATAGTCTATGTGAGACACTTTCGGGATCTTAACTCTCAGGGGGTAGGGAAGCAGATGGTCAGTGGGTAACAGAAAAAAGAGAAAAACTCAGAGTCATAGAAAATCCCTCTCAAATCCTACATCTCAGATTTCAAATCTTTCCTCTGTGACTGGCTGAAATATAGTACTCTCTCCAGAGGTGTTTGGGATTTGTGTGAAAGCACAACAGATAGCTTTCTTTTTTTGTCTTTTCTTTCTTTCTTTTTTTTTTTTTTTTTTTTTTGGAGTCAACAGAAGGATCCAGAGACAAGTGTGCTGCATTATTAATGGAAGAAGCATTTTCCATTTTATTAGGAGCACCTGCACTCTTAAAGTGCCACTGAATGCTGAGTTTTGCCAGATGGAAGACTGAATGGGCCACCCCAGACTACTGCCAGGGGCTGTATTTCCAGAGCAGTCTTGCTAAACATGAGATGAACAGGAGCATGGTTTCCAGAGCTGTTGTAACTTTCATTCATATTGCACCAAGAAAGTCTCAGGGACTGAGTAGTGATGAAGAACCTGGTCAAGCACCAGGATGGCCCCCAGTTCCATTAAGGAACAACACATGTGGGAGTGGAGAAGCAAAACACAAAATCTTTCAATGCTGTATAAACTAGAGGACTGACTGACTTGATAACCTGTGACACCATTAGAACCACTGCATAGTTGGGCGGCTTGATGGGAGCAGATACTGTAGGTGGGGAGGTAGGAAATAAAACACCCTCCAAACTGGAGATGATGTCTATGGGCCACGGGAGGAGAATCTCATGAATAGACGAAGTTCCAGGCTCTTCTGTTGAGTCTCTTCTGTTAACACCAGGCTTTGAAACCAGGCGACTTTCACAGTGACGTGCCAAAAGCATCCCCCATGTTAATCAGGTTTATAGATTCATGGGCATTTCCTTTACTGGAATATTCCCTCATGAAGAGGTCTCTGCTCACTGAAATCTTTTTGTTATGAGGCATTCCACAGAAAGTTCATGTTTTGCTCTTCTTTTGAGCATTGCCTTCTATGCTCCAATTCCATCAGTCAATTTAACAAGCCAATAGGCTTTGGGGAGAACCGGAGACAACGCGACAGGAAAAAACAGGGTTCAAATGACACCGTATTTACAGGTAGCTCACGCACTTGCAGTGTCAAACACAGGCACAGTCTGAGGCCTGGTTGCTAATTTGCTTCTGACTGTAAGTTAAAAAAAAAAAAAAAAAAAAAAAAAAAAAAACCTTATCTTCCGAGTTGGAATACGCTGGGTTGCTATAGAAACAGACCCCTCTCCCACCTCATATTTTACTGTTCACAGCTTTCCATGTGAAGCTGCACCGTGTCGCTTCTTTGACTGACTGAAGAAGCAGTTTCTCCCATTTCAACCCCCACGGCTCATATTACCACTTGCAAAGCCCATAGAGGTTGATATTTCCTCTTCTTTCTGGGTGCAAAGTGAGATAATTCAGCAGAGTAATTATAATAAACAATTTATCCCATTCAGGTTTACTGTCCCATCCTTGCTTTCTTTCCCTAGAGCATTAGAAATCCATCACCGGTTTGAGATCTCTTTAAAAATGCATGAAGGGAAGAGAATTGGCAGCACAGTTAAATGAATTTAATTCAGCCAGATTTTACATTATTAACTCACTTCCGAAGAGCTGAATGCGGGGAATGATGGAAGGAGAAAGTAGAAGTAAAATTGGACCATTGATCCTGGCAGTCTCTGTGCCAAGCTGACGTGGGAAAACAGGCTAGGAAAACTGTAAATGTCTTTTGACACCAGTTAGAGATACAGAGCATTCATTTATTTTAATCACTATGAGATATGTATTCCGCGGATTCCCCCCTCCCCCACTCATTAGCCATTGAACCCTGATCCTGACTTAACTGAAGCCGGAATTGGCAGCCTCACAGTCCAGGATTGTTTGAAATGGCGTGTATTAGAGCCACAGGACTTCCCTTTCTGTTGTTAAAAGGAAACAGAATGCCTAGAAGCTAGTAGAAAAGGACACTCAGCATTCAAGTGATTACACTCCTGCTCTGAGATCCGCTTTTGGAAGAAAGAGGAAGAAGTTGATATACATAATAAAGTATTCAGGCAATGAAAGAGAGTTGTGAATGCATGTGCTTTACAGTTGTTCCATGGTAGAACAGCAGAGATGTTTATCCCATTCAGTCCCTATTTGAATGCCAAATCCTGCAACTCAAAACCCTCCAGTATGGGAGACAGAGCTTCTATCTTATTTGGTCTTTGCCTTTAAAAATGGGAGATGGAGAGGAGAACGCAGTTGGGGGATATTGGAGGGGGAGACAAACCATGAGAGACTGTGGACTCTGAGAAACAAACTGAGGGTTTGGGAAGGAAGGGGGGTGGGGGGAGGGGTGAGACTGGTGGTGGGTACTAAGGAGGGCACCTATTGCATGGAGAGCTGGGCGTGGTGCATAAACAATGAATTTTGGAACACTGAAAAAAAAATAAAATAAAGTAAAATTTTTAAAAAATGGTTTGTTTTTCTTCAAGGATTAACACCTTTTCACTTCTAATGCACTGCTCCCTTGATAAGTGACTCTGTCTATTTATCATATGTGATGAAGAAGCCAGATGACCCCATTTTTAAAGTCGCTGAAAGGAGAATTCCAAAACGTGAATGCATGCTGCTCATGAGGGCTGTACATGGATAGCCTATTCTCTCTACTTCACGAGTAGGATTATACACTTGTCCCCACTTTGCAATCAGGTAAGACTCTATAACTTGCTAATGAAAGAGTGATACTCTGTGTGATACTCTGGTGTGGAGGCTCCAGGAGCCAGTATGTAATTCACCAGCATTTCTTTCCCTGCTGTATTGATAATGCACATGAGGTCTTCATAGGCCTACAACAATGGCTGTCCCCCAATGACCGGTATTGGACAAATAGTAGAAATGAAAAAATACATATGTATAAAGTTCATAAAACATGGGGTTTGATTATTATGGCAGTAGTATTTCATTTATCCTGATCTATGTTTCCATTAAAATGTTCATAAAGGAGCAAAATAAGATACAGAGCCATAATAACAATGAAAATGTGAGTAATACTCAATTATTTGCTGGATCCTACAAGGAATTTCCACTAAATGCGGTGGAAATTGGGACCACATCTAGAAAAGGTATTGTGGAACTCTCTTCTGAAATAACGGCAGGGGTTGGATTAACATTTCACAGAATGCTAGTTGGGATTTTGACCCACCATCACCACCTTCCCCCATAGTTGCAATCTCTGTGGAAAAAAATACAGATAGCCACTGCAATCCTATAGAGAAACTTCTCTCTAAAGCAGATGGGAGCAGGCCTTTTCAACTCTCCATCCTCACTGATGCCCTTCTTGCCACATTCCATCAGAGACTGCCATCTTGGCCACAGTAGAGGTGAGTTTAGCATATAGCTAAATCATGTGATTGTTGATGACAGTAAGAGAAGTCGAGAATTACATTAATCCAGGGATGCCTGGGTGGCTCAGTTGGTTAAGTATCTGCCTCTGGCTTAGGTCATGATCTTGGGGTCCTGGAATTGACTGCCATGTCAGGCTTCCTGCTCAGCAGGGAGTCTGCTTCTCCCTCTCCCTCTGCCCCTCCCCCTCCACTCTTAATAAAAAAAATTATGTTAATCAAGGCAAGGTGAACAATACATATGAAGGGAGTGACTTAACTTTACTGAAAGATTTTTTTAAATGACTCAAGTAAATGAAGGGATACATTGTTTTGGAGAAAAATTCTATAATTTGAAGATTTTTATTATTTCCAGACATTTGTGTTGTTTCATTGCAAGTGCCAATAATATTTCAGATGAAATTTGTTTTTGAAACAAAGTAATTCTAAATTTCACTTGGAAAAAAGTGAACAGAGGGGAATAATGTTTTTGAAAAAGAGTATCATGGGAATCACCGTACCAGTTATTAAAATATACTGTAAAACCTATAATAGTTAAAACATTATAATTCTGGTGCAAGAATAGATAAATCAATTAATGCCCTGGTGTAGACAGAAACAAATGTGCGTGTGTGAATGAATTTATTGAAAAAGGAATGTTAAGAATTAACAGAAAAATTAAAAATTATTCAATGACAGTGGCTGACAGAATCAATTTAGACACCCCCTCATACTATGCTGTAAAATAAGTTCCTGATGTGGTCAAAGAATAACATTTTTTAAAATTGTAATAAACACACACACATGCAAAAGAGAGAAGGACTTACAGGTGAGTAAAGACAATCTAAGCTTAAAAATAATGCAGACAAACAGAAAGGAATAAGTGACAGTTTTGGCTACCTATAAAAGAATAACCTTATAATACTTTGGCATAAATGAAATTAAATGACAACAAGAGTCAAGACAAATATTTATTTTTTTAAAAGATTTTATTTATTTATTTGACATAGAGAGAGATCACAAGTAGGCAGAGAGGCAGACAGAGAAAGAGGAGGAAGCAGGCTCCCTGCTGAGCAGAGAGCCCGAGGGATCATGACCCAAGCTGACGGCAGAGGCTTTAACTCACTGAGCCACCCAGGTGCCCTGATTCATAACAAATATTTAATGATGGTCACCTATAAAGAAAATACACAGTTGATTTTTTTATAAAAATCCTACAGAATGAGGAACAAAGTTCAGGGGTCAATGATTCACAAAGGGAAAATTTAAAAAGCTAAAAAACATAAAAACTAAAACCTCACTAGTAATCACAGGAATGCAAACTGAAATAATGAGATGCCATTAATACCTGAAAACTCAGCAAAGATTTTAAAATGTATGCTATTTAATTCTGACAACAGTGAAATTTGCATACAGTATGATTGCAAAAATATTATACATATGCATATATATTTGTATATCTATATGCATGCTTAATATTAACATTCACATAGATGTATTTAGAAAAAAAAACTGGAAGTAAATACATCCAAATATTAATTGTAATTATTTCTGGGTGGTGAGATGGTAGTGGAGATTATTTTCTTCTCGAGGCTTTTTAAATTTATTTTTTTCTTGACCTTTTCTTGTATTTTCTAAGCGTTCCACAATGAATATGGATTATTTTCATAATCAAGGAAAAAATTTAAGTCACTTGAATTAAGGTACAAGATCATAAGATTACCAAATGAGCTCTAGTGAAATTTCCTGATAGAAGTGTGTAGCACATGAGTAACACACACCTGATAGTCTGACTTAATTGTGCATGTCCAGAGAGAAGCACAGAGAGGACAAAAGAACCTAACTCCAGGAAGAATTAAAAATAATCAGAAAAAAATCAGAATAATCATAGATGGCGCAAGCTTTTATCTGAGTTTATTGGTTGGTATTTACGATCTTTGGGTCCCATATGCAGAAGGTCATATTCATCATACCATTTGGTTCATAGTATACCACCGTCATTAGTTGATGTAAGGCTCCTCTTGTATTTTATTTACATGTTTGTTTTCTTTTCATCCCTTATTCCTTCCAAGTACCCCACCCTTCCGCAGCTAGTCTCTTGATGGTTCATTTATGCTCTTGTACAATGTAGGACCTTATTTTGTATTGATGAAATTTTAATCTATGAAACCAATACATTGCTATGTATCTCATTTTCTTCTCCTACTTTAAAAAAAACTTTGCACTGCTTTTAGGATTCATACATGTTCCAAATTCTTGCTTCTACTTGTCGCTCCATACTCTGTGATGAATAGACATGCCATTTGTTTTCTCCAGTCTCCCACTGAATGGACCCTCAGGTAGCATCAATTCATTTTAACTACAGTACTGTAATTAATAATCTCAAGTCTTTTCCCCTATGCAACTGTGGGACAACTTCTTTCTGATTAACCCCAGTGAAGAATCACCAGGTCACACTGTATGCATGTTGGTACTTAGCCTAAAGAGTACCAGATTGCTCTCCAACAGAGTGGCTGCTCTGGTCCTCACTCCCATTAGCAGCACAGCCCCACATCGCCAATGACACTTAACTCTACCAAGTCTCCTTATTTTTTTCCAGCCAGGTGTAAAGTGGATTCTCATTATTGTTTTAATATGCATTTCTCTGATTACTCTTGATTTTGAGCAACTTTACATATGTTTGTTGGCTTTTAGAGTTTCTTATTCTGCAAATTTCTTATTCATATGTTTTGCTCAATTTTCCATGAAGATTATCGTCTTGTCTTGTTTATTTGCGGGAATTGCTTGTGTATTCTAGGTATTAATTCCATGTCAGTTTTAAGCAAATACCTTCTCTCATTTTTTTAACCTGCTATTAACTTTTTTTCATAGTGCCTCTAATTTTGATGTCATTTGCCATGTGATTGTGCTTTTTTTTAAGAACTCTATCCCAGTCCCTACATTACAGAGATATTACTGGCCAATTTTTCCATATCCCTTGTCTAGCCCATGTAACTCAAGGAACTAATAAAACTTGAATTCCAATACATTCAGTGAGGCTCAGTATGGTACAGTATGGTACAGTAGCTGGTAGATCACATTTTCTGCCATTTTTCCAATCTCAGACCTAGATCCCGTAGGAGTAGAGATGTCTCTTATGCATACCACAACCAGATCGTCCAGGATGATCTTTGCTTCTCTTTCCATTCTCTTTCTATTCTCTTCCATTTCATCTCTTCCAACTATCTATGCTTGTAACAAATTATCCCAAACTTTGTGATGTAATCCATTTTATTATGCTCATGGATCCTGTGGATCAGGGATTTGAAGAGAGCGCAGTGGGATGGATTGTATTTACTCTGTGATATCTGTGGCCTCAGCAGGGAAGACATGAAAACTGGGGTTGATTTAACAGCTCAAGGCTGGAATCATTTGAAGACTCATTCACTTACAAGCCTGACACCTGGGGTAGAAAGACTCTAACTCTGGGTTCAATCAGAACTGTCGGCCAGAGAGCTCAGACATAGCCCCTTTGGGGATTTCCTTGAAAAACAGTAGCCTGAGGGTTGGATTTTTCAGGTGGTATTTCAAAGATTCAAGAGAAAAATGGAGAAAACTACAGGCCTTTTATGATCTAGTCTTATCAATGTTGCTGTACTTTGTTGGATAATTCAAGAAAAGGGGACATAGACTCCACCTCTTGGTGGGAGGAATGTCAAAGATTTTTTGACCATGTTTTAAAACCACTAACCATTCCATTTACACCTAGACCTAAAGTAATTCATTAAAGTGCAGCTCAGATAATATTACCTTTGCCAACAAAAGTTTAAATGGTTTGTTGCCTTATTGACTCCTTGATATTCATGGAGGGCCTTTACAATTGAACCCCCATTTGCCTTTCAGCAATTTTTTCTCACTGCCTTCCAACTTGCAGTCTTTAAATCCCAACTAAACTAGATTTCTAGATGCTGACTTTATTCGATTCATACTTTCCAACCTCCCTACATATTTATTCTATTTATTCCTGTATTCCCTTTTCCTGAAATATCATTCCTAAATAATTCTCAAACTATTCTCTTTTTTTTTATGCCCATTTTGAAATTTAGACTTCATGGAGATTTTCCTGCTATACCACTCACCCATTACTTCCCTACCCTCCATACATTCTTATGCATGATATATTGTATTTCTTCAATATTTCCCCTATCTTAGTTTTGGCTGCCATAACAAAATGCCATAGACTGGGTGGCTTATAAAGAACATACATTTATTTCTCACAGTTCTGGAAGCTGGAAGTCCAAGATCAAGGAACCAGCAGATTGGGTGTCCGGTGATGAGGGTCCAGTTCTTGATTCATAGACAACCATCTTCTCACTGGACCCTCATATGGCAGAAAGGAAAAGGGGGATATCTAGGGTCTCTTTTATCAGGGCACAAATCCCATTCTTGAGGCTCTACCTTCATGACTATTAAGTCACCAAGTCACCCTCTCAAAGGGTCCCTCATGCTAATGTGATGGTTCACATTAGAAGTTAGGCTTCAAGATAAGAATTTTGGAAGAACACATTCAAATCACAACACCCAGCTTCATTTTTCTCCTTGACACTTGACGACATCTGACATGCTCAAACTTTGCATACATTTTTGCCTATAATTTGCCTCTTCTCTCTTGAGGAAGCCTCCTAAAATCAGGGATTTTGCATTACCCACTACTGACTCTAGCTTCAGCACATAAAACACTGCTTGGTACATGGTAGGCATTTCATAAGTATTTGTCAAATAGATTAATGAAAAAATGAATAAGATATATATTTAGGAGTTATCAATATATAAACTATTCCCAGTGGTTCTTCTTAGGCTAGCAGTCTTTTTTTTTTTTTTAAAGATTTATTTATCAATTTGAGAGACAGAGAGAGCAATCCTGAGTGGGAGGGACAGGGGGAGAGAGAATCTCAAACAGACTCCATGCTGATCTAGCAGAGCCCGACAGGGGGCTCGATCCCACAACCCTGAGGTCACCACCAGAGCCAAAACCAAGAGTCAGAAGCTTAACCAACTGCACTGCTCACGTACTCCAATAGGAGTCTTTTTGACCCAAAAGGGAATGACAACAAATGAAAGTTAAAATTCTACTGTCCCTCTTCCAGAAGCATGGCTCAGGGTCAATTACCATCATAGATTTTTTCATCTTTTAGTGCCCCCCACCACAGCCTGCTCTAGTAGTAACTCATCAGTCCCAAAGGGGAAGAAGCAGGAAAGAGCAATGAAGCACTTTAAAATCTTCTAGATTTTTTAGCAAGATCTGTGCAGAAAGTGTCACTTCTCATTTACTCTTATCCTCTCTTCCTGTTTGTGGAAGGTGTGGAGTCTCTCTCTCCCTCTCCATCTCTTTCTTTCTCTCTGGCACAGTGAATGCTCAAAAAGGCTTTAGACAAAGCACGCTCACACAAAATTATTGCCTTTGCCCAAACACTTCAGGGTTTAATAAATCCTGCTCTAGCTTTGAAGATAATCATTTTAGGGGAATTTGATGAAATCTCTAAAAATGCCACAAATGGGCAGCAGCCATAGGACAGACATATGTCTTTATCTACACAAACTAAAAGAAAGGGGATCTCCACTCTGTCAGCTTTAAATAAATAGATCATCAGGGCTGGTCCCCTTTCTGAGTTTAATTTGGTTTTAATGTTTTATGAAGCTTACACCAAGGAATATTAATGCCATATGCCAGAATACGTCACTTGAGCCTTTCATACATGAGCAAAACTTTTCATCTGATCTGAGAGATAATTTTTCTAAACAATATCAGCAGAGTCAATAGAAGTTATAATTAATTCACACATTGAGAATGTAATTAGCATTCAAATGAAAGACATGACTGCTGTATAGCTTTAGAGGAATCCCCAAAACCCTACCTCATTATTATATTTGATATAAATGCAAAATGTTCAAAATTTCCCATTATTAGCAGTGGGCACAATGTGACCACTCCTTTTTCTAGACTCCTTTAGCTTAAAGCCAATAGATCAAATGAAGCAAGTGGTGTAGCTCTGACAGCAAGCTTGTCCTTTAGTATTTAGTGTTGAAGTGCAACTATCCTCTCTGCCTTTGTGTCTTTCGAAGCAATCAAGTTCAAATTGCATCTTCCACTGATTTATAGGTAGGAAACCTGAATAGCTAAAAGAGCCTAACAGGAATATCTTTATTTATATCAACTAATATGTCATTAACTACTGCAGGATTGTCCCCTAGTGATAAGAGTGTTTGTTTAGGAAAAAGAAGCAATATCCGGAAGCTTAGTGTCACCCCATTCCCTGTGAAATATTTCTGTAATAAGCATTGGGAGAAAAGACAGGGCTACCCAGAGACCATGGATGAGGAAGAAAAAATCAGAAACTTAAGGCCAAAGAGTTTATTGATTCACCAACCACTTATCTGCTGCTTGATAATAACCAAAAGCCAATCACTGATGTGCTATAAAAGTGGAAGGAGAAGGAAGAAATATGAGGGAAATAAAATCACAAATATCACGTGAGCCACAGCATTCTTAAGTGAATATGTCTTACATTATCATTTTCTCTTCTCAGAACATCTGAATGCATGTCACAATTTCAAACAGGTGTTTATTTCTTTTCATTTTCAAAAACACTTTCAGATGTATTATTCCACTGGCTGCCCCCAATAGCTCTCAACTCTCAACACCATTTGTTGAACTGGTAACACTTATCTTAGTTACCAGAGGATGAAACTGAAGAATAGAACATATATGACTTGCTTAAGCTCACTCAAATCATTGGTACTCAAACCAAGATTAAAAATCATTTTCCAGGTGCCTGAGGGCTCAGTTGGTTGGGAGACTGCCTTCGGCTCAGGTCTTGATCCCAGAGTCTTGGGATCAAGTCCCACATCAGGCTTGAGTCCCACATCAGGCTCCCTGTTCAATGGAGAGTCTGCTTCTCCCTCTGACCCTCTCCCCTCTCATGTTCTCTCTCACTCACTCTTTCTCTCTCTCTCTCTGAAATTTCCCATCTTCCTAGAGCAAGAGTTTTCAAAGTATGGCCCCTGAAGAAGCAGCCTGAGCTTCACCTGGAACTTATTAGAAATGCAAATTCTCCAGTCCACCTGAGAGCTACAGAATCAGAAACTATGGGGATGGGGACAGCAGTCTGTGTGGTATAAGTCCAGGATATTCTGATACATGACGAATTTGAGAACCACTGGTCTAGAGATATGCTTTCTATTTACACTAGAAAGACAAAGCATTCATATGTTGTAAATTGCAGGTGAATTATAATACCCAAAACTATTATGATATTACTTTTCACACCCTGGTTTGTGAACAAGGGTTATAGATCACCCTAAGCTGAGAAGTAGAAAGCCATTCAACCAAAGAAAGAGAGATAAAAGCAAAAAAGGAAAAAGTCCAAATACTTGTTGCCAGATACAAAACTGAGGGACTAATTTTATACTAAGTCTAATTTCAAACTACATTAAGTGGTCAATAAAATTAATCATACATAAGCATTACTAAATTTCGGATAGTGCAGGGCTGTGGAAATATTCACCAGCTAAAAATATATTCATCAGCAAATGCAAGCTTCAAAACTCAAATGATACAGAAGCACTGACACACATGCACATACACACACACACATCCCTCAGGCAGTCTAGCATTGTATTGGCAGAACTAATTCTAAGCTGGGTGTTAAAATGAAAAATGTGGTTTGAATAGAGACTTCAGGGCATTTTAGTAACCGTTTCCAGTGGATGACCTAATATACCACAAGAACAGGCAGAAGCCTGATAAGAGACAGTAAGGATAAGAGCTGCTTCTTACTGTCATTTGGTTTTTGTGGATCCTAACAACGATGAGCCCATAGGCTGTGGACTTTTCTGGAGTGGCTTAATTTCAAATATTCTATTCTAGCAAATCCATAAGCCATCAAAATGTGCCAGAAATTCAAGATTTTGAACTCTAAGTTTTATATCTCTGATGACTTTTCACATCCAGAAATACTCCAAATTCCTTTGTCAAATCAAATGCTCTAGAAAATTCTAGAAAATGTAATCAACAATGATGAATAGGTATACTTGGCCTTATACATTAGATATGATGCTGAAGAGACTGTGAAAATTTATTTATCCCTTCTGATATAATAAAATAAAAACATTTAATTTCAAATGTCCTAGGAATTTTATTTACTAAAGAAACTCAATCCTTTTGTAAAATAAAAAATTTCCTCTAATTTATCTTCACCAAATCTGAATGTCTGTGTATTTGTGTGTTTAAAACTAGGTAGAAAAATCACATGATCTTATCAATTGAGACAGAAAAAGTATTTGACAAAATTCAACAGTCACTGTGACAAAAACTCTCAGCAAACTAGGAATAAAGGGGAACTTCCTAAACTTGAAGAGCTTCTACAAAGGCCCTGCAGCTAATGTCATGCTTAATGATTAAAGACTGAATGCCTTCCTCCTACGATCAGAAACAAGGCAAGGATACTCACTTCCACCACTCTTATTTAACATGGTAGTGGATGTTCTAACTGGGTGCAACAAAGCAAGAAAAGGAAATAAAGTTTGTTCAAATTGGAGAGAAATAAAACCACCCCTATTTGCAGATGACAAGACGATCGGTATCAAAAATCCCAAGGAATATACCAACATCCTTCTCCAAAAAACAAACAAACACACAAAACAAAACAAACAAAAAGAAACAACCTTGCAACTAATAAGTGAGCTCAGTAAGATGATAGGATACAGTATCAACATGCAAAATTTAATTGTGTTTCTGTACACTAGTAATGAATATGTGGAAACCAAGATTTTAAACACAATGTCATTAACTGTAGAGAACAACCTGGTGTTTTTGCCAGAGGGGAGGTAAGTGGGGAGATGGCTGAAATAGGTGAAGGGGATTAAGAGTACACTTACTGTGATGAACACTGAATAATATATGGAATTGTTGAATCCCTATATTGTACATCTGAAAAGAATATAACACTGTATGTTAACCATCCTGGAATTAAAATAGAAAAAAAATATCATTTACCATCACTTGAAAAATGAAATATATAGGTATAAATCTAACAAAATTGTATGGGACTTGTGTGCTGAAAACAACAAAATACTGATGAAAGATATAAATAAATGGTGAAACATACAGTGTTCATGGATTAGAACACTGGACATAGCAAGATGTCAGTTGTCACCCATATAAACCATAGATTTAATATCACTTCCATCAAAATACCAGCAAGATATTTTGCACATATGTAAAAAGTTACTATCAAGTACAAAAATTAATGTAAAACAGTTGAACTAAAACCTGGAAGGCAGTATAAGACATATAAATGTCAGTTACTATTATTAGTATAATACTAATACTATACGTGAAGGTTGCTAGGATAGTTCATAGACTATAAATTACAGATTACATTAATGAAATGAGAGGAAGAAAGGAAGAGATATAACAAAGATACCCTCTCAAAATGAATTTCAAAGCAAATGACGAAAAATTTGGCACTAAAGAAAACCAACACAAGCAACAAATAGCAAATGAGCATCAAATATGGGACAGTTTAACAAACACTTGAACAGGAGTATGATAAAAAAGATAAACGTGGTACAGTTTTTGACATGGCAGCCTTATTCCAATGGCAAGCCATCTCTCTTAACAATTATAGCTAAAAATTGGCAACACACACACACATACACAGCAACTACCTGAAGACTCCAAAGAATAAGTAACAACAGGCAGATTATGAAGGGAAGTAAAAAATTAGAGAAATGACCAGGAGGGGAATGAGTTTCTGAATTTTTATAAAATTTCTTTTTTCAGATGGATTTTCCCCAAAAGTCAGCCTATGGCATAGTAGCCAAGTCTTACTGGCCAGAGAAATCAGGAAAGGGAGCATTGGGGATCATAGAGGAGAAGGAGCACTTTGGAGAGAAATAGCAAAGAAAGGGATCCCTTAATTCTGTGTATGAACCCACAAAATCCCAGTTCACTCTTGGTCTATGCATGTGTAGTAGGGCTTCAAACTAGCACAGCTAAGGCCAAGGAGATGAACCGAGATTAAAATCACCACCTGTAACAGTAAGACAGAGATTATATGTTGAACCTAACAGAGCTGGTATCTTACTAGAACAAAAATAAAATGAAATAAAGAAAATCTTTAAAGGATTATAACAGAACCCAGAGTTTGTACGCAGAATACTCAAAATGTCCAAATTCTGATCTAAAATTACTCAACATGGGAAAAAAACAGAAAAATTTGAATCAATTCTTAAGGGAAATGACAACACTCAGATATCAGTCTCTAGATGGTCTCAATGTTGGAAGTATCAGCAACAACATCAAAATGACTTTAGAGCATATTTTTAGACTATACTCCATGGGGTAAAGGCAAACACACTTGAAGTGAATGGAAAGGTCAGAGAAATATAAGCTGTAAAATATAACCAAATGGGCCTCATAGAACTGAAAACGATAATATCTGAAGTTTTAAAATCACTAGATGGATTCAGTAGTACAATGGAGAAGACAGAGGGAAGAGGTAATGACCTTGAAGATAGAGCAATATAAATATACAATCATAACAGAGAGGAGAAAATAATGAAATTTGAACAGAGCTTCAGGGAGTCATGGGACAATACCAAATGGGGTAACACAGGTGTCATCAGGAGTCCTGAATGTAAGCAGGAAGCAACTAATATAAAAAATGTATTTAAATAGAAGAAATAATGAGAGAAATGTTCCCAAATTTGCCAAAGGACATACATTTATAGATTTAAGAAGCTCATCAAACTCCAGGCAGAGAAGGTCAAATAGGAAAATGCCTAGACCCATCATAATCACATGGCCGAAAACCAAAAATAAAGAAAAATTCTTGAAAGCAGATAGAGAAAAATGATATAAGGAGAACACATTTAAATGACTTCAGATTTTTAAAAAGAGTTTATTTATTTATTTTTGCAAGAGAGAGGGAGGGAGAAAGAGAGAGAGAGCACTAAAGCATGAGCCAGGGGAGGGGAAAAGAGAAAGGCAGACTCCCTGCTGAGCCAGGAAGCCCCACATGGGACTCCATCCCAGGACCTTGGGATCATGACCTGAGCCAAAGGCAGATGCTTAACCATCTGAGCCACCCAGGCTCCCATGACTTCAGATTTTTAATCAGTAGAATGTCTTTTAACATGCTGAGAGGAAAGAAGTGTCAAGCACAACTTCTATATCCAGAAGACACTTGTTGGAAAAAAAAAAGGCAAAATAAAATTCTCTGATGAGGGACAACTAAGGAACTTGTCATCTGAAGACTGCTTTGCAAGAAATGCTAAAAGAAGTTCTTCAGATTGAAGGGAAATGATAGCCAAGGGAAATGTGTATCTTCAGAAATGAAACAATAGATATAGTAAATATCTGGGTAAATATAAAATACAATTTTTCCACTTACTTTCTTTAAAATATATATGACTATTGCCAGGGGAAATAATAATATCTTTAGCTGGATTTGTAATATATTCTGTATAATTCTTTGTATGATCTGCCTCTTCTCATTTTTTCCTACCCTATCTGATTCTCCTTACTGTTTTATGACATGCGAGTGAGTTATGACTGGGTTTTGCAGTGAGTACCTTAGCTTTGGTGGGTAGTACGGACCTATTATTCAGGTGCTACTCCTCTTCTCGCCTTCTGCTGCCACTACTGGCTCCCTCTACAGTACATGCTCAGTTCTGCCATCTTGGGCTAATCATAACGATTTCAAATCTTTCAATACATCTTCTTAGTCAATAGGATTAATGAAGCCCAACTATCATAGTGAGACAACCAAGCTCTTTCATGGTGTTACCCAAACTCCCTTTCCCTGACACCCCTTTCCCCCCTGCAGGTAGTTCATTGAATTTGCTGTTGTGTTTCACCTCTGATTGCATTCCATTATGCAGGTACACTGCCCAGTCTACAGTGTCCTTCTTTTCCTTAGGAAAAGACCTCAACTAAGATTTTATTTCCTAACAAACCTCTCACTGAATATCTCCAGTTGTTTTTTTTTTTTTTAAGATTTTATTTATTTATTTGAGACAGAGTGTGCACACAAGTGTTGGGGGATGAGGGGCAGAGGGAGAGGGAAAAGCAGACACCCCACTGAGAAGGGAGCCTGATGTGGCATTCAGTCCCAGGACCCTGAGATCATGGCCTGAGCTGAAGGCAGATGCTTAACCCATTGAGCCACCCAGGCACTCTGAACATCCCCAGAGCTAATCACTAATGCTGTTTTTCTTTCTGGTCCACAATATGATTAAGAAGAGTTACCCTGTTTTGAGGGTTTACTTTGTGCCAGATACAGTGCTAAGATCTCTATATATGGTACCTTATTTTATCCTGAAAACAATCCCATACAAGAAGTGGATATCACTACTGGCATTTTTCTACTGGACTAATAAGATTGAGGGAGGGTAATTGACTTATCAATAATAATACAGCTAATTAGGAGCAGAACTGGGATTAGAAGCCTGGTTTATCTGTGTGTATCCTGCTATTGCACTTAGAAAACTAGTAAATACAATGCTTTGAGATGTCTCATAAATATCAAATAAAAGTTGCTTAGACTCCTTGACTTTTAGTTTCTTCTTCTTAATGAAGATTAAGGTTAATATATAATATATATATTATTACCATGTATTTATATTATTTCTCTGTATTTCTACATACATATGTATTTTTACATAGAAATAATATAAATATATGGAAATTATAATTTCCATATATATATATATATATATATATATATAGTATGGTAAAATCTATATATATGGTAAAATCTATAGTGCTAATGTATGTGTTTAACATAAACAGGGCTATTCTATAAGCTGCTTTTTCTATTCTGTAATATATTTTGGAGATTTATCCACATTAGTATCTGTAACTGCATTCATTTGAGTTACTGCACGCATAGACAATCAGCCTTCCTCTTGTTATTGGACACTTAGTTCATTTCTGGTTTCTCCTTGTTACAGAGACTGCTGCAGTAAACATCCTCATGCATGCTTCTTTGTACACATGAACAAGTAGATCTCCAGGGTAGATGCTAAGAAGTGAAATTGCTGAGTCATGGGGTGTGTGTACTTTTAGTTTTAACAGATACCACCAAATCACCCTCCAGTGTAGCTGATCCAATTCACCCTGCCAACATGTGCCTCACAGCTCTGTTTTGAGGATTAAATGTGATAATTCACACGTAGCACTCAATTAGTAGATATTTATTGTTGTTATGATCCATTTCCACTTTATATTATCAACTCTCAGATTTCTAAAAAGAATAAAAAGTCCTACTTTTGTTATTTCTTTTTAAGGATTTGATTTATTTCCTTAGAGAGAGAGACCCCATGCACAGGGGGAGAGGCAAAGAGAGAATTGTCAAACAGACTTCCTGTTGAGCAGGGAACCCCATGCAGGGCTCCATCCCAGGCCCCTGGGATCATGACCTGAGCCTAAGGCAGATGCTTAAGGAACTGAGCCTCCCAGGTGTCCCTTCTTGTTATTTTAACTTGCATTAACTGGATGGAGCAATTTTTCACTTATACTTCCATTTATATTCCTGTTTCTACGGATCCGGTGCTAGCCTAAAATCTTCATTTTTCTATAGTGTGGTTTGTCTTTGTATTCATTGATGGAATCTTCTGATATATTCCTGATACTAAGGCTTTGCCTCTTATATCTGCAGCCACTATTTTTATACAGTCTACATCTTGCCTTTAAACTTTGTTAATACGTCTTTTCTTCTGCAGAAAGTTTTAATTTCAGCATGTTCTAATGTATTAAACTTTTCCTTTAATTTTTTTTTAAACAAGTATAGTTAACACACAATGTTCCTTTAGTTTCAGATGTAGAGCATAGTGATTTGACAAACCTATTCATTACGCTTTGCTCACCACAGTGTAGGAAACTTTTCCTTTTACTTTTGTACATTTTGTATTTTATTAAGAAGGTTTTTCCGTTCCTGGGGTCATAATGACATTTTACCATGCAGTAAAGCTTCTGTGGATTTCCATCTGTTTCTGTCTTTTCAAAACTCCTCAAATTCAGATCCAGATTCTGATTAAACAGCCTGGGCCTCATAGTTAGAAATTATTAAAGTTTTCATCTGTACTTTCTTTGCAAAATTACATATCTACACACACTCACACACGCACACACACACACACACAAGCACAAATAATAATGGAAAAATGTTAATTAGATCAGTGGATTGTATTAGTATCGATATCCTGGTTGTAATATTGCACTATATTTTTGCAACTGGTTATACAATCAGGAGAAAGGGTACACAAGATCTGTTTGTATTATTTTTTACAAATGCATGGGAATTGATAATTATCTCAGAATTAAAAATTTATTAAAAGTCTTTAAAAGACAGGATATCCTAAATTACTATGTTTTGAAGATAATCCTAAAAGAAGAATTACTGAAAAGTCTTAGCAATGACAGTATCTCTGAAATAATAATATAGTTTTTAGGGGGCACAACTTAGGTGCCCCTGGGTGGCTCAGTCGGTTAAGCATCTGCCTTAGGCTCAGATCATGATCTCAGGATCCTGGGATCGAGCCCCACATGGGTCTCCCTGCTCAGTGGGGAGTCTGCTTCTCCCTCTTCTCTCCAGCTGGGACTCTTCAATGCTATCTCTGTCTCTCTCTCAAAGAAATAAATAAAATCTCTTAAAAAAATAAATAAATAAAAGGCACTACTTAGAAAAGGAAAACTCTTAATATATTAAAATGAATCACCTGCCTTATTGGCCTTATACTTTCAAGAAGTGTCTTTCCTTTCATGACCAACTTCACAGATTTCTTACTATTTCCCCCAGTTTTACTAAGAAAAAACTGACATATATCACTACATAAGTTATACAGCAAGATGGTTTGATTTACATACATTGTGAAATAATCATCACAATAGGTTCAGCTAACATCCATCTTCTCATATAGACACAGCAAAATGAAAAGAAAGAAAAGAATATAGGAAAAAAATTTCCTTTGTGATGAGAAGGTTTAGGATTTACTCTCTTAACATCTGTCCTGTGTATTGCACAGCAGTGTTAGCTATAGTCATCCTCTTGTACGTTCTATCTCTAGGACTTATTTATCTCATAACTAAAGTTTGTACCTTTTGACCACCTTCTTCCCATTCCTCTTCCCCCTACCTCCCACCTCTGATAACCACAAGTCTGATCTTTTTTTCTCTGAGTTCATTTTCTTTTTGTAGATGGATTCTTCATGGAAGTCTGATCACACAGAATTTTTTTTCCTTGTCTGACTTATTTCACTTTCACAGTCCATCCATGTTGTCACAAATGGTAGGATTTCCTTTTTATTTTAATGGCTGAATTTTAGATATAGACATAGATATATGGATGCCACAACTTCTTTACTCATTCATCCATCAATGGACACTTAAGTTGCTTCCATGTCTTGGCTATTGTCAATAATGCTCCTAGGAACATGGGGGTATAGATGTCTTTTTGAGTTAGTGTTTTTGTTAACTTTGGATATATTCCTAGAAGTGCAATGGCTGCATCGTAGGGTAGTTCTATGTTTACTTTTTCGAGGGACCTGCATTCCATTTTCCATGGTGACTGCATTCATTTACATTCCCATCAAGAGAGCCCAAGCATTCCTTTTTCTCTACATCCTCACCAACATTGTTATTTATCTTTTTGGTTTCAGCCATTGTGACAGGTGTGAGGTGATACCTGGTTGTGCTTTTGATTTGCGTTCCCCTGATGGGAAATAATGTTGAGCATCTTTTCATGTACCAACAGGCCTTTCATATATCTTCTTTGAAGAACTATCTATTCAAGCGTTTTGCCCATTTTTTAATTGAGGTTTTTGTTTGTTTCTTTTCTTGCTATAGAGTTGTATGAGGTTTTTTTTTTTATATATACATATATATGTTTTGGATATGAATCCCTTATCAGGCATGTGGTTTGCACTATTTTTTTCCCATCCCAGAGGTTGTCTTTTCATTTTGTTGATGGTGTCCTTTGCTGTGTAGAAGCTTTTAGTTTGATGTAGTCCCTCTTGTTTATTTTCTTATTTTGTTGCTTGTACTTTAAGTATCATCAAAAAAATCATTTCCAAGACTCATGTCAAGCAACTCTGTTCCTGTGTTCTTTTCTCTAGGAGTTTTCTGGAGCAGGGGCGAGTGTTTTGGGGGTAGGAGATGCTCTAGCTACTCCTAGTTTCCCAAATAGGCTCTCTGGTTGGGAGGGGCAGAAATTAACTTCAGCCTCAGCTCTGAATTAATCTCCCTGCCTGTGTATAGCATAGGAAGCCTCCATGCCTGATACTGACTTTGCTCCAGGGGTAATAAATTCTGTCTGCCTGTCTCTTGGGCTCGAACCACTGGGCCACAGTGCTTCCAGGAGCTGTCAGCAGGAGCTGGAAAGCACTCTCCACAGTGGGACTATGACACAGCTCCTTGCTTAGATGTGGGCAGACAAGGCTCTAGGGTTGGCAAACTTCTCATTTGAGGGTCCAAATCAGGCAGATCTGTACATCACCACATTCTGTGGTCAGAGGGCCCCTAACTTGATCCTACAGATAAGCAGTGATGTTGGTTGGGATTACTAGTTGGGCACTGCAGGGATGAACTTGTTCTGCCAAGATCCCTATGTTGGTTGTTGCAAGCTTCCACCCCCTTATCCATCACTCAGATTACCAGTGGTAGAGCTCCACAGATTCCTCTGCAATCCCCATGGTGTGAGATTGGAGTGGAGGGTTCGTACAAAGTAAACCACAATGCTGGGGGGTACTGGTTGTGTCCCTCTGCCCCCCCACTCTCTTTTTCCTATAGAAACTGGAAACTCAACAGAGGCCTCTCCAAGTGGTTCTGTGCTGATCTGGGGGAGGGCCAATGTGGTCAATAGGTAGCCACTTCTCTTACCCTTCAAATGCAGTCTGTCTTAGTCTGTGTGGTGCAGGGAAGGCTTTTGACCCACGCTTCTTTTCTAGGATTCTCTCAGTGGTGTCTTGGTCTTGAATAGGTGTTAGTTGTTCTCGTGAAGGGAAGCAAAGTCAAGAGCCACCTGATTGCCATCTTGGTGACATTGCTCTCTTACATTTTTTTATATTGAGGATTTTTCCAAACTCTGCACACTTACTCTTATTCATACCTGACAGAAATCTCTAAGACACATATTATTTTTTTTCTTTTTTGAGGATACTAAGTCCCAGAGGGACTAAATAACTAACTTGAGGTATACACAGCTGGTCACAAGTGATTTGGTTCCTCATTCTTTATATCACGATTAAGCCTCTTTCATTTTGCTTTCCATTTCCAAGGTGTTTCATTTTCTCAATTATTAAATCTTACTCTCTTTTCTCTTTTTCTAGAACCATTCCAGTGGGAAGTTGTAAGGTAAATACTTTTCTTACTCATCAATGCTGTATGGAGGCCCAAAAGCAATTATGAGAGATGCAATTTTGAGATTGAATAGTAAGCAAGCCAGAAGTTCCCTGAACATGATGAAGAGAAGAATAAAATTGATTACTCATTTAAACATCCCCTCTGGAGACACTACAATTGATGAATTTCTATCACTCCTTTCTCTAATACTTCCTTCTTTCTTGGCAAAAGGCTTTCATCAACTTCAGAGAATGCTCTGGGCATTAAAAAGAGCTGAAGGAGTGTGTAATGGAGATGAATAGAACATAATATACTTAGGTTACAAGACAATTCTTCCAGGTTAGGAGGTCTTCCAACTTCTATGTTATGTAATGTTCTAAAAGCTTTACTAAACTAAATACTCTTTCCCAATTCTTTAAGTTGACCTTTACCTTTATTCATTATAATATTAAATAGGGACAAAGGGTATATTTTAAGTTCTGACTTTTTTTTTAAGAGAGACTGCACGTGTGCATGCACACACATGTGTGAGGAGGTGGGCAAGGGGCAGAGAAAGAGGGAGAGAGAAAATCGTAAGCAGGCTCCATGCCGGGCACAGAACCTGAAACGGAGCTTGATCTCAACACCCTGAGATCAAGAGTCAGATACTTAACCTACTGAGCCACCCAGAGGTCCCTAAGCTCTGACATTTTTAAACAGACTATTATATCACTCCTGAAGGTACCCAGTGGAATTTGTTATGACAGTGCCACTCACCATCACCCATTTAAAAAAATTATGTGAACCAGCTCTTCTTTAACTGTCAGAAATGTTACACTATTTCTTCTTCTTGACTTTATTTTTCTAGTTACTTACAATTCAGAGGTTCTACCTGCTATCATATATTTCATCCTAGAAGGTCTTTTACTAAGCAACCTATTTATCTTCTATAAAATAAATACAAATAAAATAAATAAATACAGATATTTAAGTTGAAATCTAATTTTCAAAAATCTCCTTTGAACAGGTAGCATTACATATTAACAGTTTTTTTAAGGATTGAATTGTCGTTACAATTACTATTAGAAAAATGATCCAAAACAGCAAATATATTATAGGACTTGATAAATAATTATTAAACAAGTTAAAATCTGAATGGAAGTTACGCTTCTAAATAAGGTAGATAATTATTTTTACACAGTTCATACACTCAAGAACGATGATACTTATCCTTAGGATGAAATAGGATATGACATAAATTCATTTGCTCTGTTCCATTTATATACTAAGAAAACTTGTCACTTGAATAAGAGGATGGGAATAGAAGGAGCTTTGTTATGAAATTGCCACCAACTCCTTCCAAGTTTCTATGACACAATTCACATAGCAATCTATCATCAAAACTTATTTTTTAATAATCTATCAGCCGGTAATCTGTTTAGGTCTCTTTTATTTTGACTGATAACAGAGAATTAGAAAGCCCTAAATTATAAATTACAAATTTAAGACCTCAGTCTTAAAAGCCATTCACCTTCCCAACACTATTACGGATATTTTAAATTACCTTTTGGTTGGCACTTACGAGTGTGTTAGACCCCAGGGCAGTGAACCATAATGAGATTCAGTACGAGGACCTTTCTTCTGTAAAAAGGGAAAAGGACTATTGCAAAGGGAGGGGGTGGACAGGGAGCCAGCCTCAATTACATGTTTGCTCTAGGCAGAGCATTTTTAGGAAAGAGAGCTCAGTAAAGCTGAGGATCTGGAAATTCATCCCCTAAAACTCTACTGGAATTTCCAATACCTGCCTTCTGCCACAGTCCACATATGTAAATGTGGAGACCACTGTGCAAATTCACTCTTGCCCAAAACTTTGGGAAAATTCTAAAGCATGATGTCCTTCAACGGACGAATGGATAAGGAAGATGTGGTCCATATACACTATGGAGTATTATGCGTCCATCAGAAAGGATGAATACCCAACTTTTGTAGCAACATGGATGGGACTGGAAGAGATTATGCTGAGTGAAATAAGTCAAGCAGAGAGAGTCAATTATCATATGGTTTCACTTATTTGTGGAGCATAACAAATATCATGGAGGACAAGGGGTGTTAGAGAGGAGAAGGGAGTTGGGGGAAATTGGAAGGGGAGGTGAATCATGAGAGACTATGGACTCTGAAAAACAATCTGAGGGGTTAGAAGTGGCGGGGGGGTGGGAAGTTGGGGTACCAGGTGGTGGGTATTATAGAGGGCACGGATTGCATGGAGAACTGGGTGTGGTGAAAAAATAATGAATACTGTTATGCTGAAAATAAATAAATTAAAAAAAAAAAAAGAATTCTAAAGCATGACCGGATGGAGGACTCCCTTAGCACAAATTCTGGCCCATTTCCTTTCTAGCTGTTTGATTTGGGGGCAAATTCCTTAACTTCTGTGGGCTTCAGTTCTTTCATTTGTACAGTGAAGATAAAAATGGAGCATATGTCACAGGGCCCCTGTGAAGATTAACTGAATGGATATGTGGGAAGTGCTCAGAATAATGTTTATTATGGTCATCATCATTACCATCTTGAAATGACTGGGGATCTGGGAAGAATAAGGGGAACATGATATGATTGGAAGGGAAGTTAATGACAGATCAAAATAGGGGTATGAAGACCCAGACGTTTCAGTCCAACTGGGGAAGGGTTGTCAGAAAAAATACTGCATGCAGAAAAATATCTAGTAGGATGTACTAGGGAAGGGAAAATGGCAGATATGAGTGTGCATTTGTAAATGTGTGTGTGTATGTGTACAGGTATATATTGGAATTTAGAAAATAATTAGAAAAGTGCCATTATTCAAATGCAAGCTCCTGGAAGGCATCTGACAGAGTTCCTGTGGTCCATTTCTACTTTGTCTTCTTTCATATCCCCTATATTGCTGTATCCATAATAGACTCTCAATGAATACCCAGTAAATGGGTAACAAAATAAAGAGAGAAAAATCATTGCTCGTAAGCTGAACCACACGTTATGAATACAAGTTATTAAAAGTAGCACAAGTCCATCCATGGGTAGTCATGGCCCAGGAAGACTGGTGTTTCTTCCTGACACTGATTTTCAGGATCCTATCCCACTGCATTGATATTTGTTGTTCTATTTATACTTGCTAATTCTGCTGACCCGTGGATGGCTACCTCATTTGCAGGCCCCAGTGCAAAACGAAAATACAAGGTCCCCTGTTCAAAACACAGAAAAAATGTTTGTACTAAAAGATAAAGCTTTTTTCCCTTTCTTCTGCAGTCTCCAGTTTCTCTCTAGACTTGACATGCATTTTTGTTTTTTCTTTTAATTAAAAAAAAATTTTATCAGCTGTTTAATGTCATTCAAAACAAAGAAAAATAAAAAATGTAAGCTATTAGTATGAATTTTACTCTTTAGATTTATATGGTGCCATGCTAGTTTTAACTGCGAATATAAGAGCATTTAACTCTTACGCAGAGTCCTTGACATTCCGCAATTCATGTTTTGTAGCTCATAGGTATGTATATATTTCACTCTTCTGGGAACAGTAGGAGCACAGTGAAAATATTCTCACCTGTTTCCATTTCACTTCTTGACACACGTACATTCCACCCACACTCTCCCTCCTGCTTGCTAATGAGTTAGGAAGGTCTAAGAGGAAAGGAGAAAGAAATACAGGGTTCCCTATCTGTCCCTTTCCTTCCATAACATCATTTTCAGCTACTGGAGGTTACTACAGGAAATAATGTAAGAATGGAGATGGTAGAGTTCCCTGGCCATTCATATTTCCTTGAATGCTATTGCCTTTTTGCATTCAAAGACAGTTCTAATTCAAAGAGAAAATGGCTTCTTGGGGTTGTTTGTGCCCCGGCTTTAACCAGTCAGAGATGTAGCCTACTTACCTTGTATTTGCCTGGAGTCCCCCTGAACTCCAACATTAAGGGAAGGGGACCCCCTGGGACTCCACGTTCATGGACCATCTCAAAAACTAGTCCAAAAAAAAAAAAAAAAAAAAAAAAAAAAAAAAAAAACTAGTCCTGAATGGGGACACAGAAACGGTGGTGCCGCATATCGTGTGTGCATTTCCTCTACTCACAGGCACCCTCCATCGTCCCAGCAAACTTCACTAACAAAATAAATGATCGAAGATAAAATTATTCCACATTTCATGGCAGCAGCTGCCCAGCAGGAAACCAAGCACCAGACCCTATGGAGCACGGAGCCCTGCGTGATTACAAGAAAAAAGCAGGCATTAAGTTGGTCCTGCTCTAAACTCCTCAGGTTATCGTATTTTTTCCTGCGGGTATAGGCTCATCCTCCCTTGCTTGCACAGTTGACTGAAGAGAGCTTTCTTGTTCAGTCATTTATGTGCAATACTAGTGTGAGGTACCAAGCAGCCAAGTGTCAGGGGGCTAGAGTTCCTTTGTGAAGACTCTTGTTTGGAACTTGAAGGCGCACTAAGACTTCCCTCAACTATGACAATTGTGGGGGGCATGGACATATGCCTCCAAGATCTCCTTTAAAGGAAGGGTTTGTCACCCCAGCTCTCCAGTCTTTCAGGATCTATGCCCCTGAGAGAAGATGGTCTCTGAGCAGGGTCTTCTACAGAAAGCCACCTTTCCCAAGTTCATGCTCTTCCTGGCTTGGTCCACAGTTAATGACAGATCAAAATAGGGGTATGAAGACCCAGACGTTTCAGTCCAACTGGGGAAGGGTTGTCAGAAAAAAATACTGCATGCAGAAAAATATCTAGTAGGATATACTCATGCTAAAAAGTTATTTGTTGTCTATCTGAAATTCGCAGTTTACTAGATGTTTCAAATTTTTATTTGCAGAAGCTGACAATCCAAAATGAGGGACAACTCTAATGGGCCCTTCAGTTTCCAGAGCCACCTGTAATGTTTCCCTAGACTTTGTCCAGTCTGTTCAACATCTCCCTGTGCCTAATCCTGCTTCCTACCCCTTCCTAACAAGTACCTCTCATGCCAAATTCTATCTCAACACCTGTTTCCACAGCACCCAGTGTGCAGCAACACTGACATTCAATTTAAACCCAGGTAAAGGCATCTTGTCACCTCTTGAGAAGGTTGAGTGGTCAAATTTGAGCACAAACCCAGCATCATTCACAACCTACTGGTGTCTAGCAGCTCCTGAGACAAATATTGAAGCTGGAAAGATGCAGAAGAAAGACTTCAAAACAAAGATAGCTGATTTCATAATTAGATTTTATGCCTATCACATCACTGTGGATGTATATTCACATGCACACACACATCCATTTGTCATAGGAGTTTGCAAGAGATGTTTAAATAAAATTTTAGCCTAAAAGCAATTGATAGTGGCACTTTTCCTCATTTCTTGAGATTTTTTCTTTTCTTTTTTCTTTTTTTTTTTTTTTACAAAAATCAAGCAAGAAGTGTAAATAAGTGAAGATACATTACCTTAGAAAAGAGAAATGTGAACCATCAAATTTCTATTTGGTTTTGGTTAAGAATCAGTACATGATAGTGATTAAACATTTGGCTCCTGGAGTTAGACAGAGATGAATACATAGCCCAACTTTGCCACATAGTACCTGCAAGATTGGTAATAAGTTATAACTTTTCTGAGTCTCAGTGTACTCATTTGCAAAATGATGATAATAATCATACCTTTTCCAGAAGGTTGTCATGATTTTTTTTTCCCTAAGATTTTATTTATATATTTGAGAGAGAGAGCATGAACAGGGGAGGGACAGAGGCAGAGGGAGAAGCAGGCTCCCCGCTGAGCAGTGAGCCTGATGAGGGGCTCAACTCCAGGACCCTGAGACCATGACCTGAGCCGAAGGCAGATGCTTAACTGTCTGAGTCACCCAGGCGACCCTATCATAAGGTTTAAAAGAAATAAAGCATGTAAAACACTTAGCTCAAGGCTTTTCCATAATATTTGTATTAATAATATTTTTTATTGTTAAGAGAAAGGGAAAATCTTTCTTAGTGCTTGGTTCCTAATAGGCAATAACCATGAGGGGGCCGACTATATTTTCTTGGCTAGATTAATATTGCATTTATCCCCTTCACTTTACAGAATTCTTTTTCTATTAATGCAAATTCCTGCCTCTAGCCAAAATGCCCAGATACATATTGAGTTGAAAAAGTTATTAATATTACAATGGCTATTAACACAATGACAACAGTTATTTTGATTTTCTTCTCAATATGACTGTGGAGCACTTGTTAAAGACAGAATATTAGTTTAGCAAAGAAAATAAGTCCAATTCAAATGGTTAATACCCAATAGCAACCGGGTAATAGACTTAATTCTTTTCCTTTAAAGCAGTGACATTCATTTTTTCCACATTTTAATATTTTTTTTACTTGATATGTGTATTGTGAAAAGATTCTCCAGTTCATTAACACACCCATCACCTCATGTATTTTATTTTAATTTTTTTAGTAAGAATATTTAAGTTCAACTATTTGAATAAATTTCAATTATACAATATTATCAACTATAGTCACCATCTTACACTCTAGATCTTTAGAAATTATCCATAACTGAAAGTTTTCACCCTTTTACCGACCTCTCCTCTTCTGCCACCCACCCCCAGCCCCTGGAAAACCACAGTTCTATCTGTTTCTATGAGTTTGACTTCTTAAAAATTAAAGCAAAAAAATTTTTTTTAGATTCCACATTTTAAGTGATGCCATGAAGTATTTGACTTATGCTGTCTGGTTTATTTCACTTAGCATAATGCCCTTCATGTTCATCCATGTCAACAGATAGGGTTTCCTTCCTTTTTAAGGTTGAATGATATTCCACTGTCTGTATGTATCATGTTTTCTTGATCCATTCATCCAGTGACACAATGACAGGCAGTTGCATTGTTTCCATATCCTGGCTATTGTGAGTAACCCTGCAATGAATATGGGAGTACAGTTATTTCTTCAAGATAAGGGGTCTGTATCTGGGATTTCTATATCATATGGTAATCCCATTTTTTATTTCTATAGTCAATATTTTTTTAAAGATTTTATTTATTTATTTAGAGAGAGAGAGAGAGCAAGGGGAGGGCCAGAGGGAGAGGGAGAGAGAGAATTTCAAGCAGATCCTGAGCAGAGTGTGGAGCCCAAAATAGGGCTCCATCTCACTACCCTGAGATCATTACCTGAGCTGAAATCAAGAGTAGTCAGAGGCTTCAGGGACTGAGCCACCCAGGTGCCCCTAGAGTCAATATTTTTTAATTGCACTGTAGTAGCTCATTTCTTGGGAAATAGCATCACACAGGGCACTTTGGGAGCTACTGGCTAGTGTGGGTTGTCATGGTGATTTTGGAAAGGTCACAGAAGAGGGTTGCTAAAACATACTTGTCAAACTGTGAATTAGTACTTCGTAAGTAGCAGCATTGCAATCTTAACAGATTTGTTGGCATCTTTAGGATCATTTCCAAAACTTCACATAAAATATAAAGGTTTGGAAATTAAACCTCTTATGATCCTCATAGAAATTCTTTGATGTGGTCTGGAGAGATATTGATGTCTCTATCTTAAAATAGGAGAAAACAGAAGTTAAGGGAGATCATTACATCAAGTAAATCCCATCAGTCTTCTGATAAGTTAGATGACAGTTGTCCCCTCTCCCAGTTTTTGTCCAACCTGCTTGTCATAAGAAGCCCTTGGTTGTATTCCCTTCATAGATTCTCATAGAGCTGAAAATTTACATTTTTAACATGATTCTTAGACTAGCTCTGGGAACCACTACCCTCCTTCATACCTCATTTCATCTTGATAAATAGCTTCCTTTGGCCTTCCAAATATTAGACTCAAATTCAAGCTACTTCACAATCACAAAAGAAAGTTTTGTACCTCATAGTGACTACCTCTTGTCAACCAGATGGACTACACTGGAAAAAAGGAACAGAGAAAGGGAGTTGAATTTGTCAATATTCTCCTTCAAATTATTGCCAATGGCCAGTCCCATAAGATGAGCTGGCCCATGTATTCCTAGAGATTTTCTTAGCTAATGCATTCTTTAACTCTCAACTGTGGTGTCCATGAAAGAAAAATTTGTCATAAATACATGCATTGGAAAAGAATCTCGAGCTGTTTATCCCAATTTGTTCTTTTTAAAAAATATATAATATGTTAAGAATTTTATTGGATAAATTAATATCTCTGTTGTACTATAAAGGGATTGTTTTTCCAAGCAAATCAATCAAATGCTTTCATAACTTGTTACTGATAACACTAATATAGAATAATGGGTAAACTAGTTTGGGTAACTTCCCAAAATAATTGGGTTTTCCAGGAACATTACAGAAGATAAACAGCAAGATCAATAAGTCCTGAGGTTGCCAGAGTCACTATTGATTTATGACCTTGCTTACTTCCCAGCAAAATAATTGCTAGAGAGAAGTTGGCTCATGTTTACAGATCATAATAATCTTGTGAGAAAGTCTTTCTTAGCCCAAAGTTTAAGCACTGGAAAAAACAAGTGACAAGAAATTAGTTTATTATTGTACTTAAATTCATAATTAGCAATACCTACCATTCACAGTGCATCTACTTAATGACACATGCTTTATATGAGTATAAATTTTCTTTACATCATCCAAACAATTCTGTAACAAGAGCTATTGCTAACCTTAATTCATAGGTTAGGACAACTGAACTTCAAAGACGTCAGGTAACTTGTCAAAGGTCACATACACCCAGAGATTTGCAGATCCAGGATTCAAACTCAGTGTTCTTTTCCCATGCTTCAGTGCTTCTTAAGATCATATACGTATGGTTATATACAAACCATGACTCATGGAACATTACATCAAAAACAAGTGATGTACTGTAAGGTGACTAACACATTGCATTTATTTGCTGGACCACCAAAAGTTGGATTATCTTGGCAAAATTAGTTAGTGTTCCTGTCAAAACACTTTTAGTCTATCTTTAGCAAGCAAGACTTTTTAAAACTAGTGCAATTATCTAACAATCGTTAGTAAATGAGACATTAATAGAACTGGTGAAGGAAGTAAAGATTTGACACAGATTTGCAAGTTCTTCATTCCAGATAAAATCCCACTGCTGCCAGCCTGTCACAAGCCAGTAACCAGCAATGACTGTGACTGGAATTATGTTCGGGGGGAAAAAAATAAAAAATTAACCCTCTACTCTAGAATCTAATGTTCTGAAATCTCCAAATCTGCTTTTTATCTGTTTTCTTTCGACCCCCTTTACCACACATGACTGGGTATTTGAGAAGATCATCCTCCATAAAATGGAGAGATCAGGATAAATGCACAACAACAAAAATGAAACTCAGAGAAAAGAGACAAGTTGAAAAAAAAACATTTAGTATTTTCGAAAGATTAATATTGCTATTTTATTGATGAAACCAGAAAAGAAGGCCATGAAAAATAACAAAGAGCAAGCAAGAGCTTTTATGAAATAAATAAATAAAGTGATGGCTGAAATTTTTTAAAAATGTAGAAGATGGAACATAGTCAAGAAAATCTTCCAGAAGATATGTCAAAAAGAGAAAGGAATGGAAAAGGCACGAAGTGTTTAGCATGTATTTTTTAATGTTTTTTTAAAGATTTATTTATTTATTTCGAGAGAGAGAGAGTAGGGGGAGGGACAGAGGAAGAGAGAGAATCTCAAGCAGACTCCACAATAAGCATGGAGACCTATGCAGGACTCCTTTCCAGGAGCCTGAGATCATGCCCTGAGCCAAAATCAAGAGTCGTTGGTTCAAGCAACAGAGCCACCTGGTACCCCTGTATTTTTTCTTTTAATGTTATTTTTCTTTCATGAAATCATAGTCACCTCAACTGTGTTCCCTGAATCTACATTTTATAACGTGACCGACATACTGTCTGTCTAATGATGTGCTTCTCTAGCTTACATCCATTTAATCATATGGTCTAGTTCAAAATTCTCTACTAAGAGAGTGTCTTTTCTTCTGTTCTAGTGACTTTGACACTGGCACAGAGCAAAGGGAAGCAACTGCCTTTTGACTGGTAGGAAGAGTGTCATGTGTCTTAAATGCAAAACAATCAACCAGCCTCTTTTCAAGTTCTTGGGACCATGTTCATGGTGGGAACTCGTTAAGTGTCAATATTCTACCCTGAGGTTTCTCCAAAACTTACTATACATTAATATGTATATTACCAACTACCATGAATTTCCAATTTTCCATAATAGTCTTCCAAATACTCAAACACAGCAAATAATGCAGTATGAGAGTTTTTGTTTTCAAAATCATAATCCTCAATTTTTACCCATTTAACTTGGAAGAAATTGAAGGATTTCTCTAAAGACATTGAAAGCAGTCCCCAGGAGTGAGGGAGCAGGGATAAATACAGGACTCTGGGGCTCAGGACTGTTTCCATCCCCTTTTGCTTTCTTGTTTGGGTAGCAGCCAGTGGTTTTGAAAAGTCTTGACAGGTTCTATAGGAAAACAGTGTCCTACACTATGCCACATCAGATGGTGGGTAAATATTTCTGTATTCCCCATAAAAGAGGTCTCACTTCCTCATTCATTCCTTTGTTGAACTAATATTTCTTGAATATTTACTATGTATAAAATTTTATCCTGACATAAGTTGCTCAGGGGATGGGCAGGAGGACAAAGAAAATATAATCTCCAACCTTAGGAAGCTCACAGTCCTTTTGGATGGCCACTGGACTACTCACATTTACTGTTGCCTTTGTCTTTTCTTTCGGGACCTCAGAGTCCCTTTCCATTGGATACTCTAAACATATCACCTTGTTTTATTGATTGTTCCCCCTTTCATCCTTCCATCTTCCAGTCTCCTGACCACATATAGATAATGCTGTATACAGTCTTGGAGAATGTATGAGTACCAAAATGGACTAAGGTCATATATAAGTGAGTTTTAAGACTGTGGGAGCAGAGGCTTTAAGGTAAAGAAAGAATATTTTGGTAGCAGTAGGTTTGGAAGGGCTTATCACACACACACGCACACATACACACTTTTTTAAAAACTCAAGTAACATTACGTCTTTCTGTGATCATTGAGACACAAAATCCTTTGCCTCTATAGGCATTCAGTAAATATCTGACTGATGTCCTAAAGTTCACGTGACTGTTACAAAAGCATTGACTGACTGAATTTATGTAGATTGAATATTCATTTCAACAATGTTTGGAGATGGAGTCTTAATGCACTTTGTATGAGCTTTTAAATCCAGTGGCCACCGTAGCTTTGTGGCTTTTAAATCAAGTCTTATTTGTTACTCCTCACGAAGCAATTTTAGAGGTTGTTGACTATTTTATGGGACATTCTTGCTATCTGTTCTCTGAATTGCTTGCTGATCCCTGCTGGAGGACGACAGCAGTGCTATAAGTATATTTTATTCTATTTTTGTGTACTTTTATTGTAGACAGGCCTACAAAAATCAGATTAAGCTAATGTATCTATACTCCAAACAATTCCTGGGGCCAATGGAAGTGACCGGGTTTCTTGGGATGAAAACAGAGGTCACAGCTTTCTCTGATATCTCTCTCTCCCCCTCCCCACCCTATGTCTCACTTTCTCATTCTGTCTCTCCAGGACGGTCTACCTCATTAACTGCATCATCCCCCCTAGATTTCATTCTGATTTTCAACTTGAAAATCTCCCCTTTCTATGACCCAGCTTCCATACTTGCCTCCTGAGCTCTGTTGGACATAGGTGGTTCATTCCACCTCATGATATCCATGACAAACTCAACTTTTCTAGGTAACTCTTCCAAGAATCTAAGGGAAATGGGGGAGTTTACTAAAGAATAGTAAGTGTCTCAATGTTCAGATACCTGATCCTGTGACCACGTTAACTCAGAACCGAATCTTCTTCCTTCCCTCTCTCCAGGTTTGGAAGGCTAGAAATTATATATCCAGCCACCTAGAAGGTCAAGGTTAAGGTTTACAGAGACTTGGCACTCTCATCTATTCATCCGTTCAATCTACAGATATTTTTCTTTGTTCTGAGCTCCTGTCAAATACATCATGATCATGGGTTTGGAGGATTGTACAATCCAATTTGGGGCTTCTCTGTCTCGTCGTACTTACAGGAAGAAAATTGTTCCCCTAACTTTGTCTAGAATTCCTTCTCTGAGTTTCAAGTCAGCTTTGCCCATATTCCTGAGTTGGCTCTGGCTCTGGGCACTTGCATTTCTAGGAGTCCTACTCTCATTCTCATCTCCATCCCCTTTCTTATTGCCTTATGCCGGTTATTAAGCCTATTGGTTTTACAAAATGCTTGCCGTTGTAAAAACAATTATAGATTCATAAGATGTTGCAAAGATAGTACAGGGAAGATTCACATACTGTCACTTGGTTCCCCCAGTGGTTCCAGCTAACGTAATTCTAGTGCAATATCAAAAGTGGAAAATTGATGTTGATACAATGTGTGTGCATCGTCTCTGTCATTTGATCATGTGTGTAGATTTGTGGAACCACCACTGCAACCAAGATACAGGACTGGTCCATCCCCACAAAAGACCTCCTTCATGCAACCACTTTGGAGTCACACCCACTCTTCTCCCTCCACCATCCCTAGCCTCTGGTAACCACGCATCTATTCTCCATGATTTTGTCGTGCAGAGAATATTATAAATGAGATCATACAGTGTCTGCCCTTTGGTGATTTCTTTTTTCCACTCAGCATAATGCTCCTGATATCCATCCAAGTTGTTGTGGGCATCAGTAATTCATTCTTTTTTTATTGATGTCTAGTATTCCATAATATGCAATGTACCCCTTGTTTAACCATTAACCTATTATGGAACAGTTGGGTTATGTTTGGTTTTTGGCTATTAAAGATAAAGTTGCTCTGAACAGACAGACTCACTGTTCTCTTTCCTTCTCGTTTCCATGGCTTTGATGGCAAGTTTGCAGTCATCTAAATGGTTTCTCTCCTATAAGTAAGGTATGTTTTTTTCTGTGTACTTTCAAGGTTCTTTTTATATGTTTTAGTTTTCAGAAGTTTACTTATGCCATGTGTTGGCACAGATTTCCTTGGGCTTATCCTGTTTGGGCTTTGTGCATCTTCTTGACTCTGAGGTTTATGTTTCTTGCCAAACTTGGGAAATTTTCAGCCACTGTCTTTTCTAGTTCTTTTCAGCCCCACCCTCTTCCTCCTCTATTAGGATTCTCATAACAGAAATGTTAGATTTTTCTGTTATAGCCTTCACATGTCCTTGGAGATCTATTACTTTATTTTAGTCTATTTTCTTTCTGTTGTTATGTTTAGGTAATTCCTATTGTTATATCTTCCAGTTTAGTAATTCTTTCCTCTTCCTATTAAAAATCATGCTCTAATTTCCACGTCAGGGATACTAAATAATATAATTTCAATTATTGCCTCCCAGAAGCTGACCATAGTAAGAAGAAAGACCTTAGGTGTGTTACAGTTATCTGTGGGCTTATGTGGTTACTGTCATGTGCCAAAGGAGGGAGCATGAAAATGTCTACTTTAACCTCAAGAGTAGGAAAGATGCATCTCAGGGTGTAGAAGTGATTTCTCTTTTTTTATTTGAGAGAGAGCATGAATGAGGAGAAGGGCAGAGAGAGAAGCAGACTCCCTATGGAGCTGGGAGCCCAATGTGGGACTCAATCCTGGGACTCTGGGATCATGACCTGAGCCAAAGGCAGTTGTCCAACCAACTGAGCCACACAGGCATCCCTAGAAGTGATTTCTTGAAGAAACTTATTCAGAATTTGTGTAAGAACTTCCTACCAAAGGTGCTCGTGGGCTTTTTTCTATAGTAGGAAAAGGAAGAGGAGTTTCAGATAGAAGGAACAGCCCACCCAAAGGCAAAGAGATGTGAGGCAATATGGTGCCATGCATATTCAGAAACTCTAAAGATTACACCCTAAACAAGTGCTTCTTATGTTTTAGCATGCAGCTGGTTCTTGTGCAATATTTGCTAAAATAAAGATTACTGGTGATGGGCACCTGGGTGGCTCAGTCGTTAGGTGTCTGCCTTCGGCATGGGTCATGATCCTAGGGTACTGGGATCGAGCCACACATTGGGCTCCCTGCTCGGCGGGAAGCATGCTTCTCCCTCTCCCACTCCCCCTGCTTGTGCTCCCTCTCTTGCTGTGACTCTCTCTCTCACTCAAATAAATAAAACCTTTTAAAAAAAAGATTACTGATGATCTTCCTCCCCCCAGGATTGTGATTTAGAAGATGTGCTTAAGGGCCCTAGAGATAAGAAGAAGTTCCCAAGTAACGTTGATGGTCTGAATACCATAATTTGAGGCAGTCTGGGTCGCAAGGACCTAGATCACAACAGAATGCCATCCAATGATTGGGCGTCACTTACATCTCCAGGAGATACACTTACAGACTTAATGCATACGTCATGTTATCATATCATGCATCTCCATGTCTTCAGTATACTAAAATGCAATTTGGGTAAAATACAATATAGAAACTCTAACAAAAGCTGAAGGGTCACTTTATAAAGCGATGGGAAAGGAACTTACTGAACAAATGAATGTGTTAGAGAAGATTAGAAGAGAAATTATTCACTTACCTATTAAGGGAATGGATGACTTCTTGGTGGGCACTCATTAAAAAAGCATGTACGTGCACTAATTATAAATCATTTGTATTTTCTCATTAGGGGAAACCTTACACCAGATGATACTTGTTTAGTCTGGTTTTGCTTCTATGCAAACTTCAAAGGACTAAGACCATCCTTCCCAAAGTAGGCAGTAGTCACAAAGCTTGACCACCACACAAACACCCACAGGGTTTCTGTGAGGGAAGAGAACCGAGTCAAAGTCCTTGAACTAGTTACTGCTTCTTTTCCTGGTTAATTATTGTTAAGGATATTCTCAAAGAGATATACATACCATTTTTGCAATTTGGTGTGTTGTTTAAGAATTCATGGCTTCCTGATGTTTCCCTGCAGTCTGAAGATTTTTCTCTCAGCTGCTGTTGTCATGTGAATGTTGTGAAAATATGTTTAGGGCACTGTAAATGATGTCCCAGTGGGAAAACACAGCCTGAACTGATGAGCACAAAGGGCTATTAATGAGATAAACTGTTAACGGGATCTTTATGGGCCATACGTAAGCTGGGCATTTTGAAGCCCAAATTGTGTGTATCTTTTGAAGATGTTTCGATTTTCAAAAACAGAATTTAGTGCATAGAGGTATTAAAGATGAGATATTCCTTAAACTATTCTTTCTTCAATATTACTGGATATTATGTGACTCTGGTGGGCCCTGGGAATATACAACTTCTATTTAAAAACCAAGCTCATGGGGAAAAGAAAGGAGAGGATTCTTCATAGAATTTCCTCATTAGGGACGCCTGGGTGGCTCAGTTGGTTAAGCAGCTGCCTTCGGCTCAGGTCATGATCCCAGTGTCCTGGGATCGAGTCCCACATCAGGCTCCTTGCTCCGCAGGGAGCCTGCTTCTCCCTCTGACTCTGCCTGCCACTCTGCCTGCCTGTGCTCGCTCTTGCTCTCTCTCTCTCTCTGACAAATAAATAAAAAAAAAAGAAAAAAAAAGAATTTCCACATTATACTGACAAGGCCAATGCTACACACACACACACACACACACACACACAGGACATGACCAAGTGACATTTGATAGATGAACAAAACAGTAAGTGATTGAGTGAAACAAGCCCCCAAATACAATTTCATACCATTGTAACAATCTACATGTGCATGGCCCAATGATCCAACACATTAAGATGTAATTTATAAAAAAAAAAAAAGATGTAATTTATAAATTAAAACATAAGCATTCAATTTATCATAATCCATCATTAAGAGAAAATACAGATTATGGGAGTAATACAAAGCCAGAGAATTATGTCCAAATCTTGGATTGTTTTTCTGTTTTCTGTGAACCATGAAATTATGTTTAATCTGTTAATCAGTTTTACCTCTCTGCTATTATGTAAAGCCACATGCTTTCTTCAGAAGGAACTATATTTTAATGCTGTCTTATTTTGCTGATGCAATCCCAAGTATTAATTAGATATATTCCTGTTTATAGTATACATTTTTAAAGCAGGCAAAAATAATGATTATGCTAATACTAGTACTTACTAACAGTTGGAGTGAGACTGTAAGGAGTCTGATTGGTGATAATGACCTAAAAATCCCAGATTAAAAATAATGCTTTGCTTTATGAAATCTAATGAAGATTACCATGACTCTAAGTGAAGAGCCCAGGATGATGGAATCTGTGTTTGAATTTTTTCTTCAACCACTCCCATGAGACCGGATAACAGCTGAAGAGGCTGGAAAGTGTGAAATATGCACATTCTTTCCTGACCCTGAAAGGGATTTGTCTGACAGAGGAACAAAAGGCAAAAAGAAGGGCCTAGACTTGCATCCAGGAAATTCTGGCCCATTCTAGAGAGCATTATGCTTGAGTTTTTACTTTCCAAATTGATTTCTTAATCATCACAAAGAAGCAATTGTGCTGCAATTTTATTTCCTCCATACTAAGCAATCTCCTTCAGTGTATTTATTTTCCTTGAATGGACTGGGTGTTTAAAAAGAAATTCAGCTGGGGTTTCCTCCTCATTTGCAGACCCTTGGGACAAAGCAATCTGTCGTAGAGGTCTGTAGAATCGTTTCCACTGAAAAGGTGCTCTGGGTTTCTCAGTTATAAAGGATCATTTACTTGGGAAAGCCCCACCCCTACCACCAGCAACTGAAATTGGTTTAGAATTAGGAGAAATGCAAATTTTAAAAAAATCTTGCTTCTAATAAAACTGAAATGAATAAAGAGGACCTATGTTCCTGTGTGAGATCTTTAAGAAACAACATGGATGGGGCCACTGAGTGGCTCAGTTGCTTAAGCCTCTGCCTTTGGCTCAGTTCATGATCCCAGGTTCCGGCATCGTGCCCCACATTAGGCTTTCTCTCTCCCTCTGCTACTCCTCACTGCTTGTGCTCTCTCTCATTCTGTGTCAAATAAATAAATAAAATCTCTTTTTTTAAAGAAAGAAACAATATAAATGATGTAGAGCAACTAGAATTCTCATATATTGCCGATTAAAATGGAAATTGGTACAGTCGTTTAAGAAAACTGTTTAGTAGTATCTGCTAAAGCTAAACACATGCATACCATATAACAAAGAAGTTCTAGAACCCTCCCCAAAAGTGTGTTTATATCTACAAAAGATACATACAAGAATATTTACAGAGCAGTATTCAAGATAATAAAAAATTGAAAACCAAGGTGAATGTCCATCAGCAGTAGATTCGATAAATAATTTGGGCTTTGTTCAAACAATGGAATATAACACAACAACAAGAAAATAGAGCTCACAGGTATTAGAACAGGGAAGCCAACTACAGAGACGGAACTGAGGAGTGAGCTCTCAACTTGGGGTTACCTTAAACTATGATCCATGGCACAGTCAGACTGGTGCTCTTTAGCAGGGACCCCACAAGTGGCAGATCTGAGGAAAACCCCCTGGAAGATCAGCAGGGATCTGCTGGGTTTAGAGACTCTAGGTGGGGCTGTGTGCCAGAGACAGACATGCTCAGTCACAGGCTGGGTGAGCTCGGCATGCAGCCAGAGGCCAGGGAGGAGGGAGTGATTGAGTACGTTTCTCCGAGGGTGCACTGAGGAGTGGGGCCCTGAGCTCTCGGCACCTCTGGGCCAGAGACTAGGAGGCCGCCATATTCATTCCTGTCCTCCAGAGCTCTACTGAAAGCATTCAGGGAACAACAGCTCCCGAGAGTGAACTAGAGTAGATTACTTAGCCCAGCCCCTGGGAAGGGTGGTGCAATTCTACCTCAGGCAAAAAACTTGAGAATCACTACAACAGCCCTCTTGCCCAGAAGATCAGCAAGAAATCCAGCCAAGACCAAGCTCCCTTATCAAGAAGAACAGCAGAATTCCAGAGGAGGAGAGAGCAAAGCATGGAATTCATGGCTTTCTCCCCATGATTCTTTAGTCTTACAAAGTTAATTAATTTTTTAAATTTTATTTATTTTCTTATTCTAATTTTTTAACATTTACTCTTTCCTCTTTTAACATTTTTAACGAGTTTATCTTAACAATACCTTTCATTAAAAAACCTTTTTGAACATTCATTATTATAGTCATATTTTATCCTTCATTGTATCTAAAATTTATTTTTTGTATACACATAGGAATTTTTCTTCTAAAAAATTTTGGGTTACACCTTCTAATAGATTTTATAACCTAAATCTGGCACAGGGCTTTGTTCTAATCTCCAGCCTAAGCAAATTCTCTCTGCTTTTTCTTTCTTTTCCCAACCAACTTATCAACTCCTTTATTTGAATTTTTTAAAAATTCTCATCTTTACAGTCATATTCCATCCCTTCATTGTGTTTACCCTTATTTTTGCATGTGTGTGTGTGTGCATGTTTTTCTTTTTTTAAATTTTTTATTTTTTATAAACATATAATATATTTGCACACTTCACAGCACTCACCATAGCACATACCCTCCCCAATGTCTATAACCCCACCCCCCTTCTTCCAACCCCCCTCCCCCCAGCAACCCTCAGTTTCTTTTGTGAGATTAAGAGTCACTTATGGTTTGTCTCCCTCCCAATCCCATCTTGTTTCATTTATTCTTCTCCTACACCCTGAACCTCCCATGTTACATCTCAACTTCCTCATATCAGGGAGATCATATGATAGTTGTCTTTCTTGGATTGACTTATTTCTCTAAGCATAATACCCTCTAGTTCCATCCATGTTGTCGCAAATGGCAAGATTTCATTTCTTTTGATGGCTGCGTAGTATTCCATTGTGTATATATACCACTTCTTCTTTATCCATTCATCTGTTGATGGACATCTAGGTTCTTTCCATAGTTTGGCTCTTGTGGACATTGCCACTATAAACATTCGGGTGCACGTGCCCCTTCGGATCACTACGTTTGTAACTTTAGGGTAAATACCCAGTAGTGCAATTGCTTGGTCATAGGGTAGTTCTATTTTCAACATTTTGAGGAACCTCCATGCTGTTTTCCAGAGTGGTTGCACCAGCTTGCATTCCCACCAAAAGTGTAGGAAGGTTCCCCCTTTTTCCGCATCCTCGCCAGCATCTGTCATTTCCTGACTTGTTAATTTTAGCCATTCTGACTAGTGTGAGGAGATATCTCATTGGGGTTTTGATTTGTATTTCCCTGATACCGAGTGATATAAAGCACTTTTTTATGTGTCTGTTGGCCATCTGGATGTCTTCTTTGCAGAAATGTCTGTTCGTGTCTTCTGCCCATTTCTTGATTGGATTATTTGTTTTTTGGATGTTGAGTTTGCTAAATTCTTTATAGATTTTGGACACTAGCCCTTTATCTGATATGTCATTTGCAAATATCTTCTCCCATTCTGTAAGTTGTCTTTTGGTTTTGTTAACTGTTTCCTTTGCTGTGCAAAAGCTTTTGATCTTGATGAAATCCCAATAGTTCATTTTTGCAATTGCTTCCCTTGCCTTTGGCGAAGTTCATAGGAAGATGCTGCTGTGGCTGAGGTCGAAGAGGTTGCTGCCTGTGTCCTCTTCAAGGATTTTGATGGATTCCTTTCTCACATTGAGGTCCTTCATCCATTTTGAGTCTGTTTTTGTGTTTGGTGTAAAGAAATGGTCCAATTTCATTTTTCTGCATGTGGCTGTCCAATTTTCCCAACACCATTTATTGAAGAGGCTGTCCTTTTCCCATTGGACATTCTTTCCTGTTTTGTTGAAGATTAGTTGACCATAGAGTTGAGGGTCTATTTCTGGGATCTCTATTTTGTTCCATTGATCTATGTGTCTGTTTTTGTGCCAGTACCAGGCTGTCTTGATGATGACAGCTTTGTAACAGAGCTTAAAGGCTGGAATTGTGATGCCACCAACTTTGGCTTTCTTTTTCAATATTCCTATGGCTATTTGAGGTCTTTTATGGTTCCATATAAATTTTAGGATTATTTGTTCCATTTCTTTGAAGAAAATCAATGGTACTTTGATAGGAATTGCATTAAATGTGTAGATTGCTTTAGGTAGAAGAGACATTTTCACAATACTTATTGTTCCAATTGAGGAACATGGAACATTTTTCCATTTTTTTGTGTTTTCCTCAATTACTTTCATGAGTACTTTATAGTTTTCTGAGTATAGATTCTTAGCCTCTTTGGTTAGGTTTATTCCTAGGTATCTTATAGTTTGGGGTGCAATTGTAAATGGGATTGACTCCTTGATTTCTCTTTCTTCTGTCTTGTTGGTGGTGTAAAGAAATGCAACTGATATCTGTGCATTGATTTTATATCCTGACACTTTATTGAATTCCTGTACAAGTTCTAGCAGTTTTGGAGTGGAGTCTTTTGGGTTTTCCACATAGAATATCATATCATCTGCAAAGAGTGATAGTTTGACTTATTCTTTGCCGATTTGGATGCTTTTAATTTCCTTTTGTTGTCTGATTGCTGAGGCTAGGACCTCTAGTACTATGTTGAATAGCAGTGGTGATAGTGGACATCCCTACTGTGTTCCCGACCTTAGCGGAAAAGCTTTCAGTTTTTCTCCATTGAGAATGATATTTGTGGTGGGCTTTTCATAGATGGCTTTGATGATATTGAGGTATGTGCCCTCTATCCCTACACTTTGAAGGGTTTTTATCAGGAAGGGATGCTGTACTTTGTCAAATGCTTTTTCAACATCTATTGAGAGTATCACATGGTTCTTGTTCTTTCTTTTATTAAAGTATTGTATCACATTGATTGATTTGCGGGTGTTGAACCTACCTTGCAGCACTGGAATAAATCCCACTTGGTCGTGGTGAATAATCCTTTTAATGTACTGTTGAATCCTATTGGCTAGTATTTTAGTGAGAATTTTCGCATCTGTGTTCATCAAGGATATTGGTCTGTAGTTCTTTTTTGATGGGATCCTTGTCTGGTTTTGGGATCAAGGTCATGCTGGCCTCATAAAATGAGTTTGGAAGTTTTCTTCCCATTAATATTTTTTGGAACAGTTTCAGGAGAATAGGAATTAGTTCTTCTTTAAATGTTTGGTAGAATTCCCCTGGGAAGCCATCTGGCCCTGGGCTTTTGTTTGTTTGGAGATTTTTGATGACTGTTTCAATCTCCTTACTAGTTATGGGTCTGTTCAGACTTTCTATTTCTTCCTGGTTCAGTTGTAGTAGTTTATATGTCTCTAGGAATGCATCCATTTCTTCCAGATTGTCAAATTTGTTGGCATAGAGTTGCTCATAGTATGTTCTTATAATTGTCTGTATTTCTTTGGTGTTAGCTGTGATCTCTCCTCTTTCATTCATGATTTCATTTATTTGGGTCCTTTCTCTTTTCTTTTGGATATGTCTGGCCAGGGGTTTATCAATCTTATTAATTCTGTCAAAGAACCAGCTCCTAGTTTCGTTGATTTGTTCTATGTTTTTTTGTTGTTGTTGTTGTTTGTTTGTTTGTTTCTATTTCATTGATTTCTGCTCTGATCTTTATGATTTCTCTTCTCCTTCTGGGTTTAGGGTTTCTTTATTGTTCTTTCTCCAGCTCCTTTAGGTGTAGGGACAGGTTGTGTACCTGAGACCTTTCTTGTTTCTTGAGAACGCTTGAACCGCTATATATTTTTCTCTCAGGACTGCCTTTGTTGTGTCCCACAGATTTTGAACTGTTGTGTTTTTATTATCATTTGTTTCCATGAATTTTTTCAATTCTTCTTTAATTTCCTGGTTGATCCATTCATTCTTAAGAAGGACACTGTTTAGTCTCCATGTATTTGGGTTCTTTCCAAATTTCCTCTTATGATTGAGTTCTAGCTTCAGAGCATTGTGGTCTGAAAATATGCAGTCTTCCAATCTTTTGATACCGGTTGAGACCTGATTTAGGACCCAGGATGTGATCTATTCTGGAGAATGTTCCAGGTGCACCAGAGACGAATGTGTATTCTGTTGCTTTTGGATGAATTGTTCTGAATATATCTGTGATGTCCATCTGGTCCAGTGTGTCATTTAAGGCCTTTATTTCCTTGTTGATCTTTTGCTTGGATGATCTCTCCATTTCGGTGAGGGGAGTTTTAAAGTCCCCCACCATTATTGTATTATTGTTGATGTGTTTCTTTGATTTTGTTATTAATTGGTTTATATAGTTGGCTGCTCCCACGTTAGGGGCATAGATATTTAAAATTTTTAGATCTTCTTGTTGGACAGATCCTTTGAGTATGATATAGTGTCCTTCCTCATCTCTTATTATAGTCTTTGGCTTAAAATCTAATTGATCTGATATAAGGATTGCCACTCCTGCTTTCTTCTGATGTCCATAGCATGATAAATTCTTTTCCACCCCCTCACTTTAAATCTGGAGGTGTCATTGGGTTTAAAATGAGTTTCTTGTAGGGAACATATAGATGAGTTTTGGTTTTTTATTCATTCTGATACCCTGTGTCTTTTGATTGGGGCATTTAGCCCATTAACATTCAGAGTAACTATTGAGAGATATGAATTTAGTGCCATTGTATTGCCTGTAAGGTGACTATTACTGTATATTGTCTCTATTCCTTTCTAATCTACTTCTTTTAGGCTCTCTCTTTGCTTAGAAGACCTCTTTCAATATTTCCTGTAGAGCTGGTTTGGTGTTTGCAAATTCTTTCAGTTTTTGTTTGTCCTGGAAGATTTTTAATCTCTCCTTCTATTTTCAATGATAGCCTCGCTGGATATAGTATTCTGGGCTGCATGTTTTTCTCATTTAGTGCTCTGAATATATCATGCCAGCTCTTTCTGGCCTGCCAGGTGTCTGTGGATAAGTCTGCTGCCAATCTAATATTTTTACCATTGTATGTTACAGACTTCTTATCCCAGGCTGCTTTCAGGATTTTCCCTTTGTCACTAAGACTTATAAATTTTACTATTAGGTGACGGGGTGTGGGCCTATTCTTATTGATTTTGAGGGGGTTTCTCTGCACCTCCTGGATTTTGATGCTTGTTCCCTTTGCCATATTGGGGAAATTCTCTCCAATAATTCTCTCCAGTATACCTTCTGCTCCCCCCTCTTTCTTCTTCTTCTGGAATCCCAATTATTCTAATGTTGGTTCATCTTTTGGTGTCATTTATCTCTCGAATTCTCCTCTCGTGGTCCAGTAGCTATTTGTCCCTCTTTTGATCAGCTTCTTTATTCTCTGTCATTTGGTCTTCTATATCACTAATTCTTTCTTCTGCCTCATTTATCCTAGCATTTAGAGCCTCCATTTTTTATTGCACCTCATTAATAGCTTTCTTTGATTTCGACTTGGTTACATTTTAGTCCTTTTATTTCTCCAGAAAGGGCTTTTATATCTCCTGAGAGGGTTTCCCTAATATCTTCCATTCCTTTTTCGAGCCTGGCTAGAACCTTGAGAATTGTCATTCTGAACTCTAGATCTGACATATTACCTATGTCTGTGTTGATTAGGTCCCTAGTCTTTGGTGTTGCCTCTTTTTCCTTTTTTTGTGGTGAATTTTTCTGCCTTGTCATTTTGTCCAAATGACAGTATATGAAGGAGCAAGTAAAATGCTAAAAGGGTGGCAACAACCACAGGAAAATATGCTTTAACCAAATTAGAAGAGATCCCAAATTGTGAGGGGGGATAAAGTGGGTAAAAAGAGGTTCAGAAAGAGGAAAAAAAAAGAGATACAATTAAAAAAAGAAAACGAATAAAGAAAAAATATAAAAAGAATATATATATATATATTAGATAAACTAGTTTAAAAAGTTAAAAAAGAAAATGGTAAATGTTAAAAAAAATTTAGTAGAAGAAGAGAAAAAAATTGAAAAAGAAGAAAATATTAAATTAACTGCAAGACTAAATAATCATGGGGAGAAAGCCATGAATTCCGTGCTTTGCTTTCTCCTCCTCTAGAATTCTGCTGCTCTCCTTGGTATTGAAACTGCACTCCTTGGTAGGTGAAATTGGTCCTGGCTGGATTTCTTGTTGATCTTCTGGGGGAGGGGCCTGTTGTAGTGATTCACAAGTGTCTTTGCCCCAGGCGGAATTGCATCGCCCTTACTAGCTTACTAGTGGCTGGACTGAGTAATTCACTCGGGTTTTCTTTTGGGAGCTTTTGTCCCCTGAACGCTTTCCGTAGAGTTCCAGAGGACAGGAATGAAAAGGGCGGCCTCCCGGTCTCTGGCCCAGAGAAGCCGAGAGCCCGGGGCCCCACTCCTCAGTGCTCCCTCAGTGAACAGCGCCCAATTACTCCTGTCTTCCTGGCCTCTAGCTGTTCTCCGAGCTCACTGAGCCTGTGACCAGTTCAAGGTAACCCTGAGCTGAGAGCTCACTCCTCTGCTCTGTCTCTGTAGGTGACTTCCCTGTTCTAATACGTGTAAGCTCTGCGACACTCAGACACCCTTCTGTGTTACTCAGACACCCTTCACGATCCTTCTGTGACCCTGCAGGACCTAAGGCCACGCTGACCCTGCATGGGCTTCACCCCTGTTTAGCCTCTGGAGCAATGTCCCTCAGCGGAACATACTTTTAAAAGTCCTGATTTTGTGCTCCATTGCTCCACCGCTAGCCAGGAGCCAGCCCTTCCCCCCCGCAGTCTATCTTCCCGTTGCTTTGGATTCACTTCTCCACCCATCCTACCTTTCAGGAAGTGGTTGATTTTCTGTTTCTATAATTGCTGTTCTTCTTCTCTTCGATCTCCCATTGGATTTGTAGGTCTTTGCAATCTTTAGATAAGCTATCTAGCTGATCTCCTGCTAGCTGAAGTAGTCTCAGCCTGCTACTTCTCCACCATCTTGACTCCTTTGTTTCTATGGTTTTTTGTTTTTTTTGTTTTTTTTTTTTTTTTTTTAATTTTGGGAGGTAGTTTCCTCTAAGAGACCAAAATAATCCCAAAATTAAATGGGTGGCTCTGTTCTATTCACTAGTCTAATATATATATTTCCTTTTCTTAAATGTTTCTGAACTTCATTTTACCACCTTTCTTCTACCCAAATCTTCTGATTTGGTTAATGCACATTTTTCTGGGATCGTTGCCACTCTTTTAGTATTTTATTCTTTCCTTCATATATTCTTATCTGGATAAAATGACAATGCAGAAAAAACTCACCACAAAAAAGAAGAACAAAAGTCAGTACTGAAGGCTAGGGACCTAATCAATACGGACATTGGTAATATGTTAGATCTAGAGATCAAAATGAAGATTCTCAAAAAAAGCATGGAAGATATTATAGAAACCCTATCTGGAGAAATAAAAGCCCTTTCTGGAGAAATAAAAGAACTAAAATCTAACCAAGCTGAAATCAAAGAAGCTATTAATGAGGTGCAATCAAAACTGGAGGATCTTACTGCTAGGATAAATGAAGCAGAAGAGAGAATTAGTGATATGGAAGACCAAATGACAGAGAACAAAGAAGCTGAGCAGAAGAGACAAACAACTACTGGACCACGAGGGGAGAATTTGAGAGATAAGTGATAACATAAGACAAAACAACATTAGAATAATTGGGATTCCAGAAGAAGAAGAAAGAGAAAGGGGGGAGCCAAAGGTATATTGGATTGAATTATTGTAAAGAATTTCCCTAATATGGCAAAGGGAAAAAGCATCAAAATCCAGGAGGTGCAGAGAACCCTCCTCAAAATCAATAAGAATAGGTCCACATCCTGTCATCTAATAATAAAACTTACAAATCTTAGTGACAAAGCAATAATCCTGAAAGCAGCCCAGGATAAGAAGTCTGTAACATACAATGGTAAAAAAATTATATTGGCAGCAGACTTATCTACAGAGACCTGGCAAGACAGAAAGAACTGGCATGATAAATTCAGAGCACTAAATGAAAAAAAAAAAAAAACATGCAGCCAAGAATACTATATCCAGCTAGGCTATCTTTGAAAATAGAAGGAGAGATAAAAAGCTTCCAGGACAAACAAAAGCTGAAATAATTTGTAAACACTAAACCAGCTCTACAGGAAATATTGAAAGGGGTCCAGTAAGCTAAGAGAGACCTTATAAGTAGCAGACCAGAAAGGAACAGAGACAAGTATACAGTAACAGTCACCTTACAGGCAATACAATGGCACAAAATTCATATCTCTCAATAGTTACTCTGAATGTAAATGGGCTAAATGCCCCAATCAAAAGACACAGGGTATCAGAATGGATAAAAAATCAAAACCCATCAATATGCTGTCTACAAGAAACTCATTTTAAACCCAACGACACCTCCAGATTTAAAGTGAGGCAGTGGAAAACAATTTACCATGGTAATGGACATCAGAAGAAAGCTGGGGTAGCAATCCTTATATCAGATAAATTATATTTTAAGCCAAAGACTATAATAAGATGAGGAAGGATACTCAAGTTCTGTCCAACAAGGAAATCTAACAATTTTAAATATCTATGCCATTAACATGGGAGCAGCCAACTATTTAAACTAATTAGTAACAAAATCAAAGAAACACATTGACAATAATACAATAATAGTAAGGGACTTTAATACCCCCTCACTAAAATGGAAAAATCATCTAAGCAAAAAATCAGAAAGGAAATAAAGGCCTTAAATCATGCACTGGACCAGATGGACATCACAGATATATTCAGAACATTCCATCCCAAAGCAACAGAATACACATTCTTCTCTAGTGCACATGGAACATTCTCCAGAATAGATCACATCCTGGGTCCTAAATCAGGTCTCAACCGGTATCAAAAGATTGGGATGATTCCCTGCATATTTTCAGACCACAATGCTCTGAAGCTAGAACTCAATTACAAGAGGAAATTTGGAAAGAACCCAAATACATGGAGGCTAAACAGCATCCTTTTAAAGAATGAATGGTTCAACCAGGAAATTAAAGAAGAATTGAAAAAATTCATGGAAACAAATGATAATGAAAACACAACAGTTCAAAATCTGTGGAATACAACAAAGGCAGTCCTGAAAGGAAAATACATAGTGGTACAAGCCTTTCTCAAGAAACAAGAAAGGTCTCAAATACACAACCTAACCCTACACCTTAAGGAGCTGGAGAAAGAACAATAAAGAAAGCCTAAACCCAGCAGAAGAAGAGGTAATAAAGATCAGAGCAGAAATCAATGAAATAAAAACCAAAAAAAAAAAAAAAAAAAAAACCAGTAGAACCAATCAATGAAACTAGGAGCTGGTTCTTTGAAAGAATTAACAAGATTGATAAACCCATGGCCAGACTTATCAAAAAAAAAAAAAAAAGAGAGAGAGAGAGAAAGGACCCAAATAAATAAAATCATGAATGAAAGATGAGAGATCACAACCAACACCAAAGAAATACAAATAATTATAAGAACATATATTATGAGCATCTCTATGCCAGCAAATTTGACAATCTGGAAGAAATGGATGCATTACTAGAGACCTATATACTACAAAATTGAACCAGGAAGAAATAAAAAACCTGAACAGACCCATAACCAATAAGGAGATTGAAGCAGTCATCAAAAATCTCCCAACGAACAAGAGCCCAGGACCAGACAGCTTGCCAAGGGAATTTTACCACACATTTAAAGAAGAATTAATTCCTATTCTCCTTAAATGGTTCCAAAAAATAGAAATGGATGGAAAACTTCCAAACTCATTTTATGAGGCCAGCATTACTTTGATCCCCAAACCAGACAAAGATCCCATCAAAAGAGAGAATTACAGACCAATACCCTTGATGAACACAGATGCAAAAATTCTCACCAAAATACTAGCCAATAGGACCCAACAGTCCATTAAAATGATTATTCACCATGACCAAGAGGGATTTATTCCAGGGCTGCAAGGTTGGTTCAACATCTGCAAATCAATCTGATACACTACATTAATAAAAGAAAGAACAAAAACCATATGATACTCTCAATAGATGCTGAAAAAGCATTTGACAAAGTACAGCATCCTTTCTTGATCAAACCTCTTCAAAGTGTAGGGACAGAGGGTACATACCTCAATATCATCAAAACCATTTATGAAAAACCCACAGCAAATATCGTTCTCAATGCAGAAAAACTGAGAGCTTTTCCACTAAAGTCAGGAACATGGCAGGGATGTCCACTATCACCACTGCTATTCAACATCGTACTAGAAGTCCTAGCCTCAGCAATCAGACAACAAAAATAGATTAAAGACATCCAAATTGGCAAAGAAGAAGTCAAATTATCACCCTTTGCAGATGACATGATACTTTATGTGGAAAACCCAAAAAACTCCACTCCAAACCTGCTAGAACTTGTATAGGAATTCAGTAAAGTGTCAGGATATAAAATCAATGCACAGAAATCAGTTGCATTTCTCTACACCAACAACAAGACAGAAGAAAGAGAAATTAAGGAGTCAATCTCATCTACAATTGTACCCCAAACCATAAGATACCTAGAAATAAACTAACCAAAGAGGCTAAGAATCTATACTCAGAAAACTATAAAGTACTCATGAAAGAAATTGAGGAAGACACAAAGAAATGGAAAAATGTTCCATGTTCATGAACTGGAAGAGCAAATATTATGAAAATGTCTATTCTACCTAAAGCAATCTACACATTTAATGCAATCCCTATCAAAGTACCATCCATCTTTTTCAAAGAAATGGAACAAATAATTCTAAAATTTATATGGAACCAGAAAAGACCTCGAATACCAAAGGAATTTTGAAAAAGAAAGTCAAAGTTGGTGGCATCATAATTCCGGACTTCAAGCCTTATTACAAAGCTGTCATCATCAAGACAGTATGGTATTGGCACCAAAACAGACACATAGATTAATGGAACAGAATAGAGATCCCAGAAATAGACCCTCAACTCTATAGTCAACTAATCTTCGACAAAGCAGGAAAGAATGTCCAATGGAAAAAACACAGCCTCTTCAACAAATGGTGTTGGGAAAATTGGACAGCCACATGCAGAAAAATGAAATTGGACCATTTCCTTACACCACACATGAAAATAGACTCAAAATGGATGAATGACCTCAATGTGAGAAAGGAAACCATCAAAATCCTTGAGGAAAACACAGGCAGCAACCTCTTCGACCTCAGCCATGGCAACTTCTTCCTAGGAACATCACCAAAGGACCAAAGGCAAGGGAAGCAAGGGCAATAAAAATGATCTACTGGGATTTCATCAAGATCAAAGGCTTTTGCACAGCAAAGGAAGCAGTTAATAAAACCAAAAGACAACTGACAGAATGGGAGAAGATATTTGCAAATGATGTATTAAAGTGTTAGTATCCAAAATCTATAAAGAACTTATCAAACTCAACACTGAATTTACAAATAATCCAATCAAGAAATGGGGAGAGGACATGAACAGACACTTCTGCAAAGAAGACATCCAGATGGCCAACAGACACATGAAAAAGTGCTCCACATCACTTGGCATCAGGGAAATACAGATCAAAACCACAATGAGATACCACCTCACACCAGTCAGAATGGCTAAAATCAACAAGTCAGGAAATGACAGATGTTGACGAGCATGCGGAGAAAGGGGAATCCTCTTAAATGTTGGTGGGAATGAAAGCTGCTGCAACCGCTCTGGAAGACAGCATGGAGGTTCCTCAAAAAGTTGAAAATAGAGCTACCCTATGACCAAGCAATTGCACTACTGGGTATTTACCCTAAAGATACAAATGTAGTGATCCAAAAGGGTTTGTGTACTCGAATGTTTATAGCAGCAATGTCCACAATAGTCAAACTGTGGAAAGAACCTAGATGTCCATCAACAGATAAATGGATATAGAAGATGTGGCATATATATATATAATGGAATACTATGCAGCCATCAAAAGAAATGAAATCTTGCCATTTGACACAACGTAGATGGTGCTAGAGGGTATTATGCTTAGCGAAATAAGTCAATTTGAGAAAGACATCTATCATACGATCTCCCTGATATGAGGAAGTTGAGAGGCAATGTAGGGGATTTGAGGGGTAGGAAAGGCATAAATGAAACAAGATGGGATTGGGAGGGAGACAAACCATAAGAGACTCAATGTCACAAAACAAACTGAGGGTTGCCGGGAGGTGGGGTGTGGGGGAGGGTTGTTGGGTTATGGATATTGTGAAAGGTATGTGCTATGGTGAGTGCTGTGAAGTGTGTAAACCTGGCAATTCACAGACCTGTACCCCTGGGGCAATAACATACATTATTTGTTAATGAAAAAATTTAAAAAAAAAAAGAAGTCAGGAAAGCAGTTGCCTTTGGGCAAGGTTTTTGACTGAGAGGGAGCAGGAGGGAGTCTAATGAAACATTGTGAATCTGTTATATCTTAATATAGGTAAAAATTCATCAAGTTGGATACACTTAAGATCTACACACTTTACAATTTGTAAATTATACTTAGCTTTAAAAAATTAATAATTAAAAAAAAACAGTGTGCTTGAACCTTCGCAAGACATGTCTTTAGCCAGTTAATCTCTAATACTCTAGCCTTGATTTTTATAAGGGGCTAAAAGAAGAAATCTTTCCTTTACTAAATCATGTTAGGTAACACATTAGACAGTGTATTTGGTTTTTTTTGTTTTGTTTTGTTTTGCTTTACAAAAGACTGAAATGTTATTTATTTAATTACTAACACGTAGTATTATATTTCCACTTACTTTTTAAGGAAAAAAATTTTCACTTAGTGGTCATCCATTCATTCATGCAATAAATAATAACTTCTTATTTTCCAAGAATTTATTTCCTCAGAGAAATGTTCTTTTTTCCTTTTTTACTTAGCTATAAGGAAACAAATAAATAAAAGTAGTGCATAAATCTTTCAAATATTTCACACTAGGTGTCTGCTGATGAATTTCTATTCTTTTCTTATGGGTCATTGTCTTACTCTATAGACCTTTTATCTTGAAGAGTAAATATAAAATATAAACATATTCATATATATCTCTCCCATGCTTAGAAGGATACACATACATGGAAATAATAAAGAAATGTGAAAAAATTTCACCACAGAAAACAGTTTAGATGCACTTGTGTTATATGGATTTATCTTCGGACTGTTGATGCAGATTTTTCTTAATGACCTAAGTGACAGATTTTGATTTTTTAAGTAATCACCAGGGGCCAAGTTCTCTGCTTCATAATTTTGTCATTTATCTCATTGTGGCAAATGCCCACCTTTGATTCACAGTGGTCTGTGTCAGTTTCTGTGAAATGTAAAAGCTGGATGATAACAGTTATTTGGGAGTCATTTGCTAGTTTGACTCCCAGCATGATCAATATTTACTGAATGCCCAGAAGGAGGCATGAGATCATATTCAAACTTTTCTTGGGGTGCCTGGGTGGTTCAGTTGTTAGGGGTCTGACTTTGGCTCAGGTCATGATCCCAGGGTCCTGGCATTGAATCCCACATCAGGCTCCCTGCTCAGCCGGAAGCCTGCTTCTCCCTCTCCTACTCTCCCTGCTTGTGTTCCCTCTCTCCCTATGTCTTTCTCTGTCAAATAAATAAATAAAATCCTTAAAAAAAAACTTGTGTTAGACCAAATTCTAATTTTGTCTCTTTTTCAGAATATAATTCAGGTTGACATGTCAATGGAATATTGAAATAGGTAATTATATCCATGACTTTTGGTGGAAATCTCTAGCTGGAAAGGAGACTAGATCTATGGTATGAGAGGGAGAATAAAATAAAAATAATAAATATGTAAAAATTAAAAATAAATATGAATATAAAAATAATCATAATAAAAATTAATTATTTGTTATTTACTTAAATTTTACACTATTATTTAAAAATTCACTTATTGAACACCTACTATGTTCATGGAATTTAATGACATGGATCACAAGTCACCTAGTCTATGGAGCAAAAAACTGGACAGGAGAGAGAATTATTGAGTCAGAGGGTATAAGACAGGGGAGAGTTTGGTTTTAATCTTATGAGTCAAATTCCTAAACTTTCAAATTCTAATCTTTTTATTCCTTTCACACCCAGCAGTACCAGATTAAAACAGATAATTATAATTAGATTCTACTATCATTCTAATGACTCCTCCATCTGCTTTGCCAACTTAATTTTCTCTGGCCTTGAAGTGAAGCTTTTAACAGGGACATGGGAAGAAGGAGCAAATTTGTGGGAGGAGACTATTCTATTTTAAACATATTGAATTTGAGGCGAGCGTCAAGGGAAATTCAGGTGAAGGTCAAGTGGAATGGGAGCACAGATGTAGCAATCAACATTAGATGAACAGTGGTAATGTCAGCAATGAAAGCAGAGAAAGGACCTCCCCAAAGCCAGTTCCCCCAATAAAAGCAGTGAGATTGTTGGGAAAAAAATGTCAAAATCAATGTTTTCAGAACTCTGAAAATTAATCGAAGGCTCACAACAATTTGAGTTGCATTTATTAAAGGAAAATGACTAAATCTCATGAAAAACAGTGAGGTTTTTTGACATTTTCACTTTCACCCATCACATTCTAACAGCCTCCCGATCATAAGGAAAACTAACAGCCCAGTACCCACTGGAGGGTGTAGAATGTGTTAGGAGCCCATTCAAAACACCATTCTCAGAGACCTTTCATTAGTTGGTTTGTCTGGCAAATACACAGAAATCCCCATTCTCAGAACTTGTCTTTATTTACCTTGACTCAGACTTCACTAGGTGCAAACAGCCTTTCCTTGGAGGCATTTGTGAAAATCATCAGCAGCAACTGTTGAACAATGGAGCTGCCTGAGGTAGTGACAACACTTGGAGCCAACAGGAAGCTAGCCAAAAAAAAACAAAAAGGAAAACTTAGAGGATGAGACGGTCATAGGGAACATTGAAAAGCTCCAACACTTGCCCTGAGAATTTAGAAGGACATGCACATGCATAGGACAGTGTGTCACCCCAAGGCTGTACTCTTGTCCAGGAAAGACCTGAGCAGGTTCCAAATGCTCACCTTTTGCTGACATTGAAGCTCTCTACGGAAGAAAGTGACAGCTGTGTTAACATTTTAAGACACCTGGCTGAGTGTTGAAAGCATGACCCAAAATACATAGAGTTTGTCTGGAAAGACTAGGAGAATTTGAGGCTTCAGGCGTTTAAGGAAATTTCAGTCTCATCTTTAGCTAAATATTAAGCTAACAGAATAGAACCCTCTATGGTTACACATGACAAAGAAGACAGACTTGACAGAATTTGTTTATAGAAGTCACCAAGCAGACAATAACCCAACTACAACAAGTAACAACAATGAGACGCAGGGAGAGGGAAAAATATGATTTCCAGAGTTACCACAATCTATTCTTTCCAGTTTTCCACACACAAAAAAATTATGTGACATGAGAAGAAACAAGAAAATATGACCTCTACATGGGAAAAGAAGCAGTCAAGACAAACTGTCCTTGAGGAAACTCAGACAGTGGACTTAGTGACACAAAATTTTCATTCAGCTATTTTGAACACATTGAAAGGACCAAAGGAAACCATGCCCCCAAAATTAAAGGAAAGTGTGAGAATGATGTCCCACCAAAGAGAGAATATTAACTAAGAGATCAAAATGATAAAAAAAAAAAAAAGACAACGAGAAATTCAAGAGTTGCGGAGTACAATACAGAAATGAAAAACGCAGTAGAGGAGCTCAACATTAAATTTGAGAACAGCACACTTGCATAAAGGCCACTTGACTTTCTCAAGTCTGAGGAACAGGAAGAAAAAAAAATAATTAAGAACACTGAGCAGAGCCTGAGGGAGCTATGGAACACCATCATGCATATCGGCATACTCATAGTTGAAGTCTCAAAAGAGGAGGAAAGAGGAAAGAGAGCAAAAGAATATTTGAAGAAGTAATGGCTGAAAACTTCACAAATTTAATGCAAAACGTTAAATTAAATATCCAAGATGCTCATTGAATCCAAGTAGCATAATTCAAAGATATCCACACCTAGACATACCATAATAAAACTGTTAGAGAACAAAGGCAAAGAGAGAATCTTGAGAGTGACAACAGAAAAGCCAATTAACACACACAAAAAGCCTCAATAAGATTTACAACCCCTTTTCTTTGTTTTTAAGATTTTGTGCTTATTTGACAGAGAGAGTGATTGAGAGAGCACAAGTAGGGGAGCAGCAGAGGGAGAGGAAGAAGCAGACTCCCCACTGAGCAGGGAGCCTGATGTGGGGCTCAATCCTAGGACCCTGAGTTCATGACCTGAGTCAAAGGCAGATGCTTAACTGACTGAACCACCCAGGTGCTCCAACAGCTGCTTTCCGTCAAAAAGAAAAAATCTGGAACCCTGAACAAAGTGAGATGACATTAAGTTGCTGCGGGGGCATCGGAGGAGAAGTCAGTCAACCACAAATTCTGCATTTGGCAAAACTATCAGGGAGACAAAGGGTGTCAAAATGGGAAGGTTCAAGACTATGAGGCCAGGCTATAGAATTATCATGAAAATTGATGGTAAAGTTAACAGGAATGATTACAAAAAAGGGGATGGAGAGAGAATTCTGAACCAGCTGCTGGAAAGACCAAGAAAAGTAATACAATACCTAGAGGTTCAGAGATGCCGAGGGCTCTTCCCAAATTTTCCCCAGATCGGTATTGATGTGGCTGAGATAGGAAGTCACCTAGTTCTGACTCCAAAGCCCATGCTTTAATCATTCCACAGTGATGTTTTCTTAAAGCACATCAATGTTCGAATTCTGAAGGAAGTCACATAGATTTCCACCCCTGCTCATTTCAAAGGTGCTTAGTGACTAACATACCTTTGCAGGCAGTGAGTGTGAGGCCATAGTCTCCCCTCCGTGTGATGAAATTGCACAATGAAGTCATTCTTTTCAGGTAAATTCAGGAGAATCGTTCTAGTAAACAAGCCTGAAGATTATTTTCCCTCTTCTTCAGTTTTCCTGTTTAAATGCTTTTGGGTGTACTTCTTTGGAGTGCAAGACAAAATCAGCAGAGATAATTTAGACTTAAAATGAATTTAGAGGAAACACAAGTGGCTGATAAACATGGGAAAAGAGGTTCAATCTGACCAGTAATCATGGATACATAGATTAAAACCACAATGAGAGACCAGCTTTTGCTCATCAGACTAACCATAATTAAAAAGTGTGACAATCACCAGTAGACAGGAAGAGGATGGGTAAATGGATGATCTTATACTGTGCTTGTGGGGAGGGAAAACATAACAGCCACTTGGGAGACAGTATTCCAGGAAAGGTGCTGACTTTATAACCCAGCATCTTTCCTTCTTGGGCATACACCCCAGAGAAATATTTTTATGTGCACATAAGGGACACTCAAATGGATGTTTTTCGCAGCATTGTTGGAAACAGCAAAATGTTTAAGAACAACCCAGATGTCCATTAATAAAGAAATGGATAAAATACAGTTCCCTCCTGGGGCACCTGGGTGGCTCGGTTGGTTAAGTGTCTGTTTTCTGGCTCAGGTCACGGTCCCAGGGATCTGTGATCAAACCCCATATCGGGATCCTTGCTCAAGGAAGAGCTTGTTCTTCCTCTCCCTCTGCCTTCTGTTCCCCCTGCTTGTGCTTTCTCACTCTGTCTCTGATACGTAAATAAAATCTTTAAAAAAAAAAAAAATAGGGTGGGCGCCTGGTGGCTCAGTGGGTTAAGCCGCTGCCTTCGGCTCGGGTCATGATCTCAGGGTCCTGGGATCAAGGCCCGCATCGGGCTCTCTGCTCAGCAGGGAGCCTGCTTCCCTCTCTCTCTCTCTGCCTGCCTCTCTATTTGTGATCTCTCTCTGTCAAATAAATAAATAAAATCTTAAAAAAAAAATAGGGTATCCTCCTGCAATGCATTCCTATCTCTCTAAAAGAAAGGGGCCAGAGTATGTAAGTCAATAAGGAGAGGTCTAAAACACTTAATACTAAATTTAAAAAAAAAAAGCTGAAGAATGAATCTATGGATTTACTCCTTTTATAATTTTTTTTTCAAAACCCATTGAACTATTACATCTTGTTTCTGGATTTCTTTTTTTAAAAAATATTTTATTTATTTGATGGAGGGAGACACAGTGAGAGAGGGAACACAAGCAGGGGAGGTGGGTGAAGGAGAAGCAGGCTTCCCACTGAGCAGGGAGCCTGATGCTGGGCTTGATCTCAAGACCCTGGGATGATGACCTGAACCAAAGGCAGACACTTAAATGACTAAGCCACCCAGGTGACACTGTTTCTGGATTTTTATTGATGGATGTTAAAGTATTATAATGGATGAATATCAATTTATCATAGCAGCTGTCTCGAGGATACAGAGAAAGCAGTAAGTCAGGAGATAGGATCAAAGGGGAGTTTTATATCCTGCTTCTTTTTTTCTAAAAACAAAAGATGCACATAAAACATGTTTTTTTTTTTTTTAATAAGTGCATACAAAGGCTAGAAAGAAATATAGCCATTACCAACAGTTCTAAAATCTGGGACATGATCATATGGGTGTTTGTTGTATATTATTCTTTCGAAAAGTATGACTTTCTAAAGAAAAATCGAGTCCCCCAGCATGATTCTACAAACATCAGGAAAAATAAGGTTTTGTTAGAAATAGTCAAATAAGCAGCCTGCACACCGACTGCTCCTGTTCTGTGACTGGTCCAGACCTCTCCATGCTGGTGTGTGTACTGTCAAGCTAGTTACACACACTTCCTTTTTCTGTGGCAATCCCAAAGAGAGCCTCAATGAGTGATTTCACTGCAGACTTGGATATTTTTAAAAGTCAACCATTAAGGACTGGAATACGAAAGAACTAGCTGCTCCAATAAAGACCAGACAAAAGAAATTCTCCCTTGGGAGAAGAAAAGCACAGAAGATAATAGACGGAATATTTAGGTTACTTCTACTTCACACAATCCTACTTCCAGCTGGGCACTCTCTTCCAACACACGCTGTTCTTGTCACCATTCTTGGAATAACTCTTGGGTCTCAGTCTGACGCTCTGTCTGTGACTATAAACAATTCTTCCTCTATAGTTAGCACAGCCACAGAATAATGACACCGCATTAGAGACATGAATCACAGCATAAATACTTTTTTTTATTATGATAAAATAAATCATGGGTAGCCTGCTTCTACAGGCATAGGAGAAAAATGCATTGGGTTTTATTTTATTTCTTTTTTTTTTAATATGCACTGGAACTGAGAGCATCATTTGTTGAATAATATGTGTTTAAAAAATGTCTCAGTGTCTGTAATGAAAGAGATGATATGCTGTTTTGCAGATCCTTGGGCCAAGCGGGTGATGCTTTCCTGCAGAATAAAAGAACGAGTCTTAACGCCTCTAACATGATAAAGATGTATAGCAGAAGATAGAGAAAGAACAATGGATGACGAGTGAGGAAATGAAGCTAACGGCACAATAGTCTCTGCTAATAGATCACCCTATGTGGACATGGAAGAAGCAAAGGGGTGTGTCCTCCGTAGCATCTCTTCAGTATTTGATGGGTTATCTAATTCTGTGCTCAGTAGAAGAACCAGTCGGGAGTCTTTGGGCCAATCGGGATAAACCAGGGTACACCACAGTCATAAACAATCTCCCAGGCCCAGTAACCTAAAGGTTGTTTTCTCATTTTTGTGACAATTCGAGAAAGATGGCTTAGGGCTATGCTGTTGCCATCAGCCTCACTTGGAGTCTCAGGCTGATGGAGCACCTTCTAATACAAACTATTGCCCACCACCAGGGCAGAAGGATGGAAGAGCCTCACGTGGGTTCCTAAAGCTTCTGCCAAAGGTGAATCACATCACTTCTCCTAGCGATTCACTGGTCAAGACAAGTCATATGGCTAAGCCTCACAATGCGATGGGAAGGTATTCTGCTCCCATATCCCCGCTTGCTGTACCATGCTTTGGTGGATTTCATACCTACTAAGATGTGCAAGTTGCAGGGGAAGCATCTTCTCATAAGAAGAGACAAAATGTGGAGCTAAAATCAGGAGCAGTCAAATGATTTTCCCGGTGAAAATGCCCCTTCTCGGGGCTCTGGAAGAATCACAGCCCACTCCAACCACATATAGGAACAAAGACAATGTTGGGGAAGAGCTTTGGAAAAATATGTCTGAGAAATCCTGGAAAAAGGTGGAAGAAACTCAAAGGATTCCATCTACCCAGAAATTGACCAGAGTCCCACAAACCTACTCCTCAACTCTTCCCACCACCGAGGGAGATATGGAATTACAGACTGTTTAATGCAGAAAGGGACTTCTGAGACTGAAATATTCTTTTTAAAATATGAAGAAACTGAGTTACAGAATTGAAGTAAATAACATAATTAGAGAAGATGACATAAATAAATAACATAAATTACAAAGACGAGTCTATACTCTTGGAATTTTTCGCAAGTGGGCATTGCCTCATCTACCACTGTCCACCATCTCCGAGGCTGTTTGTGTTTAAAATCATCAACTTCCTTCTCCCTTGTTACAGAAGTGAGCCTCTCCTTCTTTCTTTGAGGTGCTTGGAAGTCTCAGTCCCCACCTCTCCCACTGCTTAAGGAAGAGGTCCCTCATCAGTTCTTCTTTCCTCCCCAACATCTTCCATCTCTCTTTCTTAGACATTGTTTATCTTTTATTGAACTCTCAGATATTGAGAATGAGTGGTCCAGCTCTGGTTCCCATGTAATTCACAGACATATACGAACAGAATGTACTACCTCTTACCCTCACTGCTGCTATACCCTGATCCAATCTGACACTGTAGTAGGCAGAATAATGACCTTCTCTCCAATGATGGCCACACCCTAAGTCCTGGAACCTGTGAGTCTGTTACCTTACACAGCCAAAAGAATTTTGTAGGTGTAATTAAGACTGTGAACCCGAAGATGGGGGGATTACTTGGATTGTCTGAGTTCTTTCAATCTAGTCACATGAATCTTTCCCAGGTGGGTCAGAGAAAGATGTGACAATGAAAGAGGAGTTAGAAAGATGGCAGCATGAGAAGGATTCAATAGTCCATGTCCGGTTCTGAGATGTAAGAGCCTATGGGCATAAACTGGAAAGAGGTCTTTACAAGCTGGGACAGGCCCTGAGCTTACAGAGAGCAAGAAAATGGATCTCAGTCCTACAACCACAAGAAACTGAATTCCATCAATAACTCGAATGAGCAGGAAATAAATTCTCCCACTAGAACTCCCAGAAAGGAACACAGCCATCCAACACCTTGATTTTTGTCCCGTGATACCTGTACTTGACTACTGACCCAGAATCTGTAAGATAATAAATTTGGGCTGTTTTAAGACACTAAGTCTGCAGTAATATGTTACAGTCACAAAAAGAAATGAATACAGGCATTATCTCTTGTTTGGATTATTGAAAAAGCCTTTTTAACTTAACTGATCTACCCGCTTCCATCTCTAACTAAGCCCCTCCAGTGTATTCTCAACACAGAAGTCAGAGTGGCCTTTTTAAAACATGTCATAATGTCACTTGTCAGCTCAAAATGTCCACTGGTTTCTCAGGTCACTCAGAATAAAAACCAAAGTCATTACGATGGCCTTTAAAGTCACAATCTAATCCCTTATTATCAGTCTGACCCCTACTGTTACTACTCTTAACCTTGCTTACTCTCTTTCAATCCTGCTGTGTCTCCCCTGATGTACTCTGTATATACAAACGTGTCCCCATCCAAGGCCATTGCACTATCTAGTTCCTTTGCCTGAAATAGTCTTCTCTCAGATATATACTTGGCTCTGACACTCTTCAGCTTTTGCTCAACTGTCACTTTCTCAGTTAAGCTTTCCCTGACTATTCTATTTAAAAGTATAATACCCTCTCACTGCTTTCCAATTTTATTTTTTCTGGGGAGCACCTGTTGTTTTCATATACATATTTTTTATTTTACTTATTTTGCTCACTCCTGTCTTCCTGGACTAGAACTTGAGCCCCATAAGTGAAGGGATATTGGACTCTTTTTTGTTTCCTGATGTATCCCCCACATCTGAAATAAGGTATGGCAGCTAGTAGGCACTCAGTAAAGATTTGTCGAGTAAATGAATGTACAAATAAGTGAATAAAGGAGTTAATGGAAATAACTGGGAGCCTCTGAATGGATCGAAGTAATCACAATGTAGTGACATAAGGCTGGTGGACCCTGACAAGTCATTTCTGGGGACTTCCACAGTCTCTGCTCATATTCACAGTTATACACACACATTGCAGAGTCTTCCTTAGTTATTTCCAATATTTGCATATCTGTATCTCAGTGGCAAAAAAGTTTCCTATGAATTATTTTCAAGACCCACTTGTTTTAAGAAATATCTGCTATCAACACAATTTTGAAGCAAGGGGGAAAATCAGATCGTGGCCATGTACGATCAATACATCAGGTAGAGGGAGGGGGATAAGAGGTTGGGTGAACCTGGTGGTGGATATTGTGGAGGGCACATATTGCATGGAGCACTGGGTGTGGAGCATACACAATGAACTCTGAAACACTGAAAAGAAATTTTAAAAACAAATAACATTTTTTTAAAAAAGGTAGAGTGGTTAAGAATAAGGTTATATTAAAGTTTGAATCTTTTTTTCTACCACTTAGTCACAAGACCTGAGGCAAGCTCTTTAAACACTTAGTTAACCTCAGTCTCAGCATATAGACTGTGTGATTAATAATACCAACTCAGAGCACGGTTGAGGGACTCTGTTAACACATCTGAAGCATCTAGAATAGTTCCTAGAATAGTTAAGTTCTTCAGTACCTGATAATTACTGTCGTCAGCACAAGCATGTTTTCCATTCTTGCCCACCTCAAGGTCTGCTTTACCTTTGGTGCCAATCACGTGCTCCACCTTCGAGCAGACCTCCCATCTGACACTCACCTCTGTTTCCTCTTACCACCATCATGTCCAATCTTCCCCCTTGCCCCTAAACTAAGCTGCAAGCTGTTTCCCTTAGAAGGGCAGGGTCAGCCCTGAACTCCATGCCGAGTCCGGCCTGATACTCTGCTGAGTACTGCAGGAAGCTTGATTGGAGGAGCCCATAGAGACACAGATGAGAGAACTGGATGCAAGATGTTATGGCCCAAGTTGCATTTTTAGATCTCCTTTTCCTCCCCATCTCTCCTCTGTTCTACCCATTCGTTCAGGAGTCCAGAAGGCCAGGAGACCCCTTCATTCTCCAAAGAGAGATCCTTAACTAGGATTACAGGAATGAATCACAGAGGAAAGAATGTTAGAGACAAAGCCTGCCCCCCCATATCATCAACCAATAATCCCTTCTTCACATGGGCAAATCAGCTTCACAGGCATTCATGGAGGAGTGAGGAATCAAACCTAGATCATCAAAGTTATCCTGCCAGCAGAGCATAGCAACATAGCAGATAAGAAAAGACCTTACTCATTTCTACATTTCCCAGAACTATATTAACCGATCTTACTCTTTACTGTTTTTTTTTCTATTACCTTGGAACTGTGAGGAAACAGGAGTAAAGGCATAGAAATGAAGCAGCAGATATTTTTCAGAAGGGAACTTTAATAACTCACTTTTCAAGACCCAAACTACTGTGTTATCACCTCTGAATTAAGCCCCAGCTGTTGTGCCAGACAGACTCCAACTTCAAAAATGAAGGGCTTGAGTTTAATCAATTTAGTTTCTCTTACTCAGTAGAAACTTTTCCTTCTTATGAAAGTCTCTTCATTATCTACAGGTAAACCTGATGAGCAGAGAGGGGAGTAGGCGAAGGAGCCAGGACAATGTACCCAGCTGTGTAGACCATAATTCAGACATGTTACCCTTATTGTTGGAGGCAGTGGTGTGTTAGTAGAGTGTGAAGAACAGAATTTACACACACACACACACACACACACACACACACACACACATACAAGGAGAGGAGTTCAGTCAGCACAGCAAGTCCTATATAGTATTTTTATAGTCAAAAACTTCACCACTGAGCTATCCCCCTGCACAATACATAGCATTTTTGAATGAGCCAATATCTTTAAAGTTTGGGGTAGTTAAAATTTCAGCAGACCCTGGAGAATCTAAAGGCAGGGCTCAACTGACAGTAGAATTGACCATAGAATTTAGGAGGCTAACCCTTGCACCTCTGTTGATGCATGAAAATGGTTATAATCCCAATTCTTTTAAAATTACTATTTCTGAATCACCATCATAGAATACAGTAGGGGCCTTCCATCAGTAGTAAAAGCTGTTATTTTCATAGCTTCCACTTCTCCAAGAGAACAATGTTGTTGTTTTTTTTCTTCAGGGACAGTCTTTTCAGGCAGAGCAGTTTTGTAACTGTTTTTGTAACTCTGTATTTGGTGGGTAAGAAATTAAGATATGCAAGACAATGTTTTTATAAATGGACTTCAATTTAGAGAAATTACCAGCTGATCATGGGCTGTGACCATTCTGTTTACAAATAATACAATGTCATTCACTCCGACCCAATCACTGTTTCAGGGTCCAATGGCTTTCAAAACTGTGTTAAAAGGCATTGAATCTATCCCATTAACAGTGAGGAGCCATCAAAGGTTTTTGAAGAATCAAGTTTCAAGACCACGTTGGAAGCTCTATGGTCATGGGATTAGAATGTTAATGCCAAAGTCAAGGCAAAGAAAAATGACTAGATAGTCTCAATTTCAAAAACAAACAAACAAACAAACAAAAAAAACAGGAAGGCAGGAAGGAAGGAAGGAAGAAAGAAAGAGGAGATCCAAAAGTAAATTTTGTGGTAGAATGTAGAATGGATAGGAATTGGTAACTGATTAAATTAGAGGTCATTTAATTTATGGTGTTACCAACTGCATTAACAAAACATGAGACCATTCGATGCAAGAAGCACTGATTGTCACACAAGAATGTTTTTTTAAATTAAGTAAGAGAACTCCGGAGCAAGAATCAACAGACCACTGGGCTGCAGGAAACCTTGAGAACTTCCCTCTCAGGTAGGACTACATTTTAAAAAGGATATAATCGGACATCTGGGTGGCTCAGTCAGTTAAGCATCTGCCTTTGGCTCGGGTCATGATCCGAGGTCCTGGGATTGAGTCCCCTCAATGGGCTCCCTACTCAGCAGGGAGCCTGCTTCTCCTTCTGTCTGCCACTCCTCCCACTCTGCTTGTGCATGCTCTCTTGCTCTCTCTCTGACAAATAAATAAATAAACTCTTCAAAAACAAAAACAAAAAAAAGATAGAATCTGTGGGCCAAAGTCTTAAGAGAAGAACTTTTCACATGTTTCCTTAAAATATCAATGTTTGAAAATCTTTCATGGTAAGAAAAATGGGACAAACTAAGAAACTGAAAAGACATTTATAATGTGACCTGAGGGTCATATTTGCTTCCAAGAGGGGAACCAGCATTTCATTGGTCTCCTCAGAATCTCTGACCCTAGCAGTTCAGTGTGGTTCAACACTGAGCACCAGTCATATATCACATGCTGGGGGTACAAAAATCAGCGAGGCAGACCTTACAGGCCCAAAGCATCATGGTAATATGTCCAGGTGGCCTTTGGGGCTGTCTTCAGTCAGGATATCTCTGCCATACTGCAAGCCAATGTAGATGGTTTTCTCTGTGTTCTCAAGATAGTTCTAGATATTTCTTTCTAGATATTTCTTTCACTTCATTAGCCACATTGATTTAGCACTATTTGCTTTTGTGTTCATCTCCTCCTAGGGACGATGAGACCTTGGGGTACAAGGGCCATGTTTTACCCATCCTTACATTCCTAGCACCTTGGACAGTGCCTGGCATATATTGGGAGTTCAATGAGTGAACAGATCTTGACTTTACCCTTCCAATAAGTTTATTTCTTTTTAGTCTGTAATTTTTTTCTTATTCTGAAAATTACTATCACTCCTTCACAGACTTCCCTTATTGAAGTTTAAAGATCCTGGAAGTTTTAACAGTTTATTCTGGCTCATTCTCCCAGTAAGTTAAACATATGGATAGCTTTTCTCTTCAGGATGGTATTGAGCAAAAGAGCATGGGACTTGAAATCTGAGGATATGAGTGAAATACCAACTCCATCACTTATTATCTGGAAATGATAGGCAACCCTCAGCTTAGCCATCCAGGAAATAGTAGGAGAGAAGAAAACAGCTGTCTGCATGGGATTATTCTGAGGATCAAATTAGGCAATGCATGTTGTTAACTGTAAAGTGATATGGAAATACTTATGATATAGCATACTAATTACCTGGGATGCTCACCAAGAAGAATCTATAGTTCTTTTCTTTGACTTAAAAAACCTACTTAATTTGGGGCATATGGAGGGTTGGGAAGACAGTTGGGGCTTTCTATTCTGAAATATGGTAAAATAATATTTAATAATTCCAAATATTTTCAGCAAGAACATATCACCGAATGACAAAAGTGTCATAAGTTTTCAGGATTTATGTTAGAGAAATATTACAAGTTCTTAAATTTGGCTCTCTTCTGGGTACAGAGAATTTTCATAGCTCAGTTGACGAAGAATGACTTTGAATGGGAATGAGAACCTTAATCTTATTTTGAAAACATCAATTGTCTAATTATTATGGGCTCTGTATATTCTTTTTCAATAACTGTGGCAAAGAGAATTTCATAGTCAACGCCTTCTGCAAATATGCTTTTGTGGTAGAAAGAACAAATATACTTTGCAAAGAAAAATAACCATATTTAGAGAATTAGACTGACTTGTTGACTCACTGGCTGAATTAAATAATTCCCCCCTCAGACACTTGGCAGAGTGAAAAATCAAGCCCTTCAACTTCATGACTGATTCTATTTGCTTTTACTCAGCTCATTTTCTCTTAGGTCCCCAAATGCAAATTAAAAGTGTTTTGCTACCTGATGACAGTTATAGACGTTGAACTTCTGAAGTTTTAACTCCATAAATACAGAAGAAGTCAGGATTCTGTCTATTTACAGCTTGTATTCTAAATGAATACTTTCATTACTGTCTTCCCAAAGGTGATAAACAACTCAAACATTAAACACACGTGCACACACACGTCTGCACACACAATACGTTCCATAGTAGATCGCACTCTACTGAAGGAAAGAATTGATGGCAAATGTGGAAGACTCTATAACTGTGCCCAATTTGTGATTTTTATTTGCAGTGACAGTTAGAGGTTTATAAAATATCAGGCATTTAGTTTCAATTAATAAGGAGTTCCTCAAGGAAGTAATTTGTCTCATTTAGTGAACATCTGTATGGTTTCAGTCATAGGCCAGGCATGGCACTAAGTCCTCATGAGCAAAAGAAGACATTCCCTGTGCTTGTGGAGCTTCCTAGTTCAATGAGGAGACAGGCATGAATCAGTCGATCACATTGATGAATATATAATTCCAAATAGCGAAAAATGTTGTGAAAGAAAGGAGTTGCTTAGGCCCTTTAGGGAAACCACAAAGAAACCTATTGCAGGGCACTTGGGTGGCTCATTTGGTTAAACATTTGAATTTTGCTCCAGGTCATAGTCCCAGGGTCCTAGGATCGAGTCCTACATCGGGATCCCCACTCAGCAGGGAGTCTGCTTCTCCCTCTCACTCTCCCTTTGTGCTCTCTCTCTCTCAAATAAATAAATAAAATCTTCTAAAAAAAAAGGAAAAAAAGGAAAAGAAACCTGTTGTAGCCTAGGAGTGCAGAAGAAGTAGGCTTTTTTTTTTTTTTTTTTTTTTTTTTTTTTTGAAGAGGCAGAATGTGACCTAAGAGCTGAAGGAAGGGTAAGAACTCATTAAGTTAAGGAGAACTACAGATCCAGACTGAAGACCATATGTGTAAAGATCCTGTGGCCAGAGGGAGCAGGACTTCTTTGAGAAGACCAAAGAAGCCCTATTTGGTTGAAATGCAGAGTTACTTTGTATGTAAAAATGAATAAGAAGCCTCAGAGAAGAACACTGCTGAGAGATATTTCTGGAGCACTAGTCAGGGACAAGTGATGTAGAATCATGCAGGCCATCTCAAAGATATTGGTCTTTAACATCTTAAGGAAAAAGGAAATGTGTATTTATGTATTTGGCAAATACTGAGAGTGCTTACCAGTGCCCAATATTCTTCTAGAATCTGAGGACAAAACAACAGATTAAAAAAAATACATGACAGCATTTGTGTCTGTTTTGACTCCAGTATAAAAGATGGATTGAATGTGGTCAGTACTGATGTCTAGAAACTAGTGTGTAAGGTTTTGTAACAGTTCATATGAAACATGGTAGTGATTTAATTTAGGACAACGGTGGCAGTGGTGGTGAAATGGAGAGAAGTGAACAGAGCCAGAAGATGTTAAGACATAAAATCAACAGGACTTGGTGATAGATAAGAAATGGGTTGAGAAAAGGGATGTATAATCTCTGTCTCTGTGTTTCTTCCTTGAAACAGTGTGTTGGTAAGGGTAACATTCACTCATATAGAAAAGTCTGAAAGACAGTTACATTTACTTTTCTTCACTAAAAGAGAAGAGTGACCAAATATTCAGGTTCATAAGTTCAATATTGGACAAACTGACATTCAGTTGATATTCAAGTGGAAATCTTGAGTACACAGTTGTACATACAACTTTGAAACTCAATGAAGACACCTTGGGCAGATAAATTTCAGTGTCATCGGATTAAGGATAGGACCTGAAATCACCAGACTATAAACTACATAACAGAGGACTCTATACCTCCTTTTGCTCATAATTGGAATTTTAGAATAGTGTATCTGGCACTTACTAGGTGCTCAATAAGTATTTGTTAAGTGAAGAATACTCAAAAGATGAACCAAAAATTCTTTGAAATTTTCTTATTTAACTTTATGAAATTGCTCTCATCTGGTTCTTCCAAAAATATTGCAGCACATTTTCCTTCTCCTGTGCAAAAATAGTGAGCAAAATATCAACATAATTAATTTATATTAGTACAAAAAATAAATGTGATGGCATGAAGGTGATTTAACCTGGGCAAATCTGGGTTTCTGCTTTGAGAGTATATTTCCAATCATGTATATTTCATTACACAATATTAGACAGTGACTGAAAGACAAAGGAAGAGAACCAACAAAGTAGGAGAAGAATAAGAAAAAGAGAAGGAAGTGGTGGGGTCAGAGAGAAGATAATGATACAAGGACTTAAACTAAAAGCTTGCTACCTTCCTTGTCTTGTCTGCTTGGGATACTGTAACAGTAGGTTAGGTAGGTAGACTGGGTACCTTATAAAGAGCGGACATTTATTGCTCACAGTTCTGGAGACTGGAAGTCCCAGACCAGGTTGTCAGTATTCTGGTGACAATCCCCTACTGGACTGCAGACTGCTGACTTGTTATATCCTCCCTTAGCAGCAAGGGCAAGGGTGCTCTCAGGACTCCTTTCTAACTCTGTCCATGAGGGTTCTGTCCTCATGACTCAGTCAACTCCCAAAGACCCCACCTCCTAACTCACCACCTTGGGGGATTAGATTTCAGCATATGAATTTGACCAATATGGTTGTGGGGGGGGTTGAACATATGAACATATGAATTAAAGGGTGGGGAATAAACATTCAGTCCACTACATTCCTCAACCCCATCCCTTCGTTATACCAAATGGCTCCTCAGTGGAAACACAAACGTGAAAACTCTAGAAGATATCTAGGCACCAGCATCCAGCATATATTGTGTCCTTTCGTGGGTAGAGTTGAGTGGGAGGCTAGAAAGCCACATGGAAAAAGACATGAATGTTGCCACAGAAATATTTAAAGTCCAATATTAGCAATAGGATACTCAAAATATTTTATTTTCATGTATGTACCTATTACTATATTTCATTCATATTAAGACACAATGTTTCATATTTTAAAATCTCTGAAGTCTGGATCTATCATACAATAAACGTCATCTTACAACTGCCATCAGCAGCATTCAACAGTATAGTTGTTATTAGTTGCACCTGGGAAAATTCGTTCGTTTTCTGAGTGAAATGACCTCTGATATGTCAAACAACAGATCGTTTGAAGGACCATTTGTTGAAGGGATACAAGGCCTGGTTGCCATCTGAAAAATCTTCCGTGGACATTGTATTGTCAAATCATCACTTACAGAAATGTGTGTAATGCTTTGGAAGAAAATTCTAAAGACAATAGAGCAGCACGCTTGTAAAAAATAAAAATAAAAAAAGAACTTTTGCATCATCAACATGCTAGCTGGCACAGAGGATATTGCTATGTGAAGAAAACACATGGACATTAGTAATTTTGAGCCAAGAAGTGATTCAAAAGAGTCAGGCTTTTTCGAAATGTGAAGATGTTTTAGGAATACATCAATCAGTTTATTTCACTCATGGTCCTCTTTTTATGCATGCACTAGTGTGATATATGATAAAATCTATATTCACATAAGTCTAAAAGAGTTCTTTCAGATAGTACCAGCAGAAATTCCAGGTGATAAGACAGATTTATGCCATCGTTTAAAAGGCAGCATTTTACCATTACATAAAATAATGGCATGTATTACAATCAACTGCATTGTAGATTCAGTGAAATACAATATGATAACCTACACAAACACCAAAACAGTGACCATGACAACAAATAGACATTAGGGCTCTTTACATTGCAACCAGAAAACCAGAAAATAAACCCAGTTTAACAAAAATGAAATGCGATTCAGAACAGACATGTTCACCATTAATCTGAGGTTGATTCTTTTAAAATAAAATAAAACTTCCCAAGAAAATTGGAATCAATAAGGTTTAACATGAGAGATGTTCATAGAATATTGCACTGTTTTTTTTTTTCATTGTTCTTACCTTTCCAGTCACAATAGAGCCTTGGAGAGATTTTTGCCCAGTGTTATGCAAGGACACTTGTTACTCTAAGGCTACATGTTGACCAGAAAAAAATAAATTGCATTTCCATCTCCTGAAGTATTGTCATGATTCACATGAATTAGCCTTGAAAGTATTTTCCATAAATTATTTTCAGCATCCTTGTCCACCAGGAAAGATTTTATGCTTGGAGAATGCGGTTCAACACAAGCGGTAATGTAGCCTTGGTAAATTTAAATTATATATTATAATATTCTCCTTTTGTACACTTAAGGCAAGACTGGGCAAAGCTAACATTCCCAATATACACTACTTCTTTCCTATGTCAGATATTCTAAATGTTAACCAAGATCATCAAGACCTCAAGAAGTATATTAAGAACTGACCCTTTTTGAGTAATGATGTAGCCAAGTAGTGATGAAGAAATTTTCACATGCTGTCTCACTTAAACATCATAGCTTCTTTAGGAAATACATGGTTATATTTGTCTTGGTTGAGGAAACTTAGTCTTTTGGGGGTTAATTTGCATAAAGTCTCTTTGCAGATAAAAGGCAGGGCTGGACTTCTGCTCCAAGAGAATTTCAACTGCAGGTCTGGGGACCTTCCTTATGTGTTAGGCAGTACTGCACTTCATTTTAGGGCCCTGTGTCTAGCTTCTTGAGAATAGCTCTCACTGAATTGCTATTTTTAAAGCCATGCTGTCAACTTTTAGTAAAGGTGACTATAAAAAAATATCTAACCTTGTGACTATTCCTTCTGCACGAGCTGCTTATCACTTAATACTCCTACACAATGTACCCTGTGAGGAATTGCCACTCTTCCTCCCCAGACTGCTTTCTTCTTTCAGAAGAAAAGGAACTGTTTCCTTCAAAGAATTTAAAGATTATTATCTCAACATATATATTAATCCATTTCCCTGTTAATCAGATTATTCCCGTCACTTATTACATTTTTTTTTCCTACATAAGCCTTTTCAAGTACTTGGAATAAAGCAAAGAGTAAACAAATAGTAAGTTTAAGAGCTTTCCTCTTATCAGATATTGACAAGCCTGGTCAATATCCTAAGCATCCACAGTAAATCTGAAACTGACAAGCTGGCAAAACAGTGCTTAGAATTAGGGTGCGGAAATTAAATTTACCTTCCCTAGACATCATCCACTCCAGAATCTTTCCCTAACTACCCAAATGCTCAAGTGTCTTAAGAACAAGTATTTAACCCAGCTGTGCTATCTGCCATCAGGTAGATCCCAGGGATTTCTTGTATAGTTTGTGACGATGGCCCAAACATTTGCGAGGCCTCTGAATTTTTTCTTCCCAACATTCTTTCCTTCATTTATATATATATTTGTTTAATTGATACATGTGTTCTTATTGAACTTCTTTTATGGGACAGGTTATGGACTATTGGCTGACATTACTGATGTGAATGAAATACATCCTTACCCAGGAAAGTTCACAGTCTGATTGAATAGATAGACACATAAAAATCAAGCTACCTTTAGAGGGGTCTGCACTTCATATCTGATTGTTTTTTTTTTAAAGATTCATTTATTTATTTATTTGACTGAGATCACAAGTAGGCAGAAAGGCAGGCAGAGAGAGAGGAGGAAGCAGGCTCCCCGCTGAGCAGAGAGCCCATGCGGGACTCGACCCCAGGACCCTGGGATCATGACCCGAGCTGAAGGCAGAGGCTTTAAACCACTGAGCCACTCAGGTGCCCCTCATATATGATTGTTTATCCTTTGATTTAAAATTTTTGATTCCTCAAGTCTGAAGCTGAGTGGGAGTTCCAAAACCTAGCATCAGAATGAACCCTAAGTAAACTTCACTGCAGCCTGCATTTGTTTCATTTGCCACTGCACTTGGACCCTCATTCGCTAATTGTGAGCACAACTGGGGCAAACAGGACTTACCCTTTACAAACCGCAACTCTGTTCAAGGAATAATGGCCTTGGAAAGTGGCTCAGAATATATGACATCATGAGTCCTCTTGGGCCTGAATAGACTTTGACTCCTCATCACATTTTGCAGTCACCTCTCTGATTGCCTGATGTGCTGAAGCTTCCCTATATACCTGAGGTTCCCTCTCTAGCAGCTTCTTCTTCCTTAAAGAAAAAGAAAAATGGTTGCAGGGGCACCTGGATAGCTCAGTGGGTTAAACACCTGCCTTTGGCTCAGGTCATGATCTCAGGGTCCTGGGACTGAGCCCCACATCAGACTCCCTGCTCAGCGGGGAGTCTGCTTTCCCTTCTCCCTCTCCCCGCCCTGCCCCTGGCTTATGGGCATGCACTCTCTTTCAAATTAATCAATAAAATCTTTTAAAAAATGATTGCAATGCTCTTGAAAGGCACTACATTGGTTGCAGAAAAGCTGAGTCTTAGAAACACAAGTTCTGTTGTAGCTACTGCAGGAAACAGGGAAGTACTGACCGAGCACATGGTGGATCTTATTCTGATTCCAGCCCTGGGGCCATCTTGGTTCTCCACGGTTCAGAGTTCTCATGGAAGTTGGAATGTCTGTCACTAGCATATTCCTACCAGAGGAACCCGGTCTAACAAGGTGTCATCCCTCAGGGAGCTGCCTGGCAATATCACGTAAGTGACAGTACCAAGGTGATATCCCTGGAAAGGAAAAAGATTAAAAAACGCAGCACTTGAAATATTTTCAAAGGAGCCACCAACACCTAAATGCTCTCTCCTGCTTGCTTTGGCTTTCTGCAGCATAATTTATTGGTTCATCTCAGAAAAGGATGCATGCCCACACAATGCAAGCCCATGAAACAACCCTCACCATTAGCTGCTTCTGCCTCTGCCCTCTTGGCAGTTCACAGCCTTCATTGATATTTTTTCTTCATAGTATCTAATTTACCAATTATGCAGAGCACAACAATGTCCTTGAGGAAGGAAAAACAAACCCAAGAAATCTTCCTTGAAATACTTGCTTAAAATATTCAGCTCTAATATCTATTAGTTATTTCCATAAAAAGATAGTCCAAATGAGTCCCTTAGGGTAGTTCTAGAAGACATGTGCATTTATTTTAAAGAGATACTCAAACTCAAATAAAAACTAAGTGTCACTTGGTGTCACCATTTGGGTCTAATTTGCCTGCATATCTTAGGAGGCCCTGGGGTCCTCAGGCAGGCCCTGGGGCTCCGTGAATAGAGGCACTTCTAGGCCCCAAAGGAGGGTCTGTGTGTAGAATTTTGGAGTGGATGGTTTACACCCCACCCCAAACACACACCGTGACCCTAGGAGAGGACAGCCAAAGAACACCACCTGCTTCCAATCACACAGTCAAGTAGGGAATAAAGAGAACTAAGCCTGATTTCCTTCCCACATGCAGTTGCTGAGGATATGAATAACCAAAGCCTGCAGGGCAACTTTGTGAGATAAGGAACAAAGGAAAAACTATTTGGAAGACATGCATCTCACTAGCAGAAATGATCCATGGGAAAGGTCACCAGTTGGCTCAGGCTAGTAGGTGGATACCTGGTAACCAAGGGGCTTGAGTGCCTCAAGAACCAGATTATGCTTGGGCAAGTGAAACGAGCACCAGCAGTGCCCATGACCTCACAGACTAAGATCTGGGAGTTCATCGTTGCTGGTTTCCCTGCTTTGAAAAGTCTGGCTTATCTGTCATCCCATAAACACAAATGCATATTTTATCTACATGTTTTCTGAATGGACTATCCTTCAGCCTGTATCTAAATCCCTCCATTCTGTTGCAGCCCAGCTTTGCCAAAGCATTCTAGTCCATTGTGATCACTCAATAACCCTCTCTGGGGAACTTCAGAATTGTCTTTTAATCATTTGATGGTTTTCATACTATATGCCTCATCTTACAAAATGGCTTAGAAGCCCCTTGAAGGCAGCAGAGTCAGGGCTGGCTGCTTGATATCCTTCTTTTACTTTTCTTCCATAGCATTCAGCACAGTACATTAAAGGTAATCCTCAAGAAATGCAAGCTGAAGAGATGTCAATCATCCAGAAAAGTACTGTGGATAGCTCTGATGTCACACTCCACACTTAAGCATACCTGGGATAATCTGGAAGCTTTTCCTATGTATTACCACTTCTTTCTTGGCATGGAGGGCCATCACATTGTTAAAACACAAATGGTGGGGCACCTGGGTGGCTCAGTGGGTTAAAGCCTCTGCCTTCCGTTCAGATCATGATCTCGGGGTCCTGGGATCGAGCTGCACATAGGGCTCTCTGCTCAGCAGGGAGCTTGCTTCCTCCTCTCTCTCTCTCTCTCTGCCTGCCTCTCTGCCTACTTGTGATCTCTATCTGTCAAATAAATAAATAAATAAAATCTTAAAAAAAAAAACCACTCACAAATGGCTAGGCCTCAACCCCAGAGGTTCTGATTCAGTGGGCTATGTGAGGCCAAGGATTTACGTATTTTCACAAGTTTCCCAGTGACCAATACTGTGGGTCTGGGGACAAGGACACTTTGAGAATCCCTCAATAATGAGACTTTAGAATTGGCCACTAGCATCTGCTTGTGGTCTGCTTGATTTAGAGCAAGACAGAAGTTGGATGTATAGGAGGCAAAGTGAGAAAACATCAGTAGGAACCAGGCAAGATAGGCAGGTCCCAAACTAGCTAGCTGGAGCCAGGATAGGACTGCAGACCCAAAGAAACCTAAGTGGATTAGAAACCCAAAGCAAGAGCTTCTCTAGACCTGGCGTTCTGGGGTCAGAGTCATGGAACAGAGAAGAAATGGGGCCATACCACATGGGGTCATCAGCTAAGGGAGGCACAGCAGTGGCATCTCCATCCAGCCAAAGGGGCAAGTCATCAGAAGCGTAATAACGAAATACTGGAATAAAATGAAATGATGACAACAGGAACAGTGGTCAACAAGAACATCCAAACAGTGGGGATGCCAAATGGGAAAACTTGAGCGATCAGAAGTGGGAAAGAGATGAAACAGGATAATGTCCCACAGAGAAGATGCGAAGGTCAGATGGGAAGGCCAAAGATTCCAGCTACAGTACAGGCATGGGGCAGCATGCATTTGTTGCATTTTGCCTAGGTCTCAATAGAACATGGTTTGGTTGAGGAACTAGCCGACACGGCAAGGGTCAAAGAGACAGATCAGTGAGCATATCCTGTGCCCAACAGGATGATGGCAAATGAAATATGCAGCTTAATTTCCCAGGGTCGCCAGGCATTGACTTGGCAAGGTAGCAGGACTAAGACTGCACATCAATGACCCTCAATGCTCACAAAGCAGAGTGGATACAGAAAGACAAGGAAGGAAAGGCATTCAGAAGGGGATTCTTTTCTGCCTCCCGTGAGTTGACACATTATGCCTCCCACAGGTTTCTCACTTGCTCTGCCTTATTGGTTCATCTGATTATGCAATTCACAGATGTGTGCCAGTAAACATCTCAACCAATAAAAATATATCTCAGAAAAATACTAAAATTTCCTTTTCCCTGCTCATCCCAACCAGGTTTATGTGTAAATAAATATTTAGATGCATGTGTCAGTGCTTATGGGTTTTTATTCCCCCTAACAAAAATAGGATCATAATGATATTAAGAGATTACATTGATCTAAAGCTTAGGTTTTAGTTTGTTGGCTGGGTTTGCATTTTTTTCCCATGACTGTATGTCTTGGACATGTTTCCATATCAGCTCATGGAGATTCTCCTATTTTTCCTAATAGCTGCATAGTATTCTGTAATATGAATATGGCCTTTTAAAACCTTTCTCTTCTTAATGGAAATTTAGGTCCTTTCCAGTTTTTCGCTATTATGAAGAAACGCTATACTGATTATTTGTGAAAGCCTGTTGGAATATTTCTTTGGAAAGCATTGTAAAAATAAGAATCAAAAGGTATGATCATGTGCCAGATCTTTCATTTGTTCCTGAAGACCCGTTCTCCATCCCTCAAGCACCCTGCTCCTTGTCCAAGGACACAGACCCATATGTACTGTAACCATGGCTTCCTTGGTTGAGTTTTGGCTTCTGGTTGAGTTTTGCTACCTCGAGATGTGGACAAGAGATCGCAAGAAGGGAGGGAAATGAATTTGAGATGTTTGTTTCTTTTCAGAACTCTCTCTCCCTGTCAGCAAAACTTCTAACAAAACATGGTTGCATTCTTCTACCAAAGACCACAGCTCTTGGAGGCATGGCCTTACAGACAGCTCCAAGCTCTGTCAACCACTCTCTCTTCTTGCCCCTCAGTCCTAGGGTGGCAACAGTTCCCTGCTCTGGCCAGCCATTGGTACCCGAGCAATTCTTGTTGGTTCCCTAGACCTTCACTGTATGCTGTCACACCCAGTTTGGAGATGCCATCTGTTTCGAGCCAAGATCCTAATGGATACCCTGTATTTTAAATTCTGATGCATATTCCTAAATCTTCTACCAAAAGCCTATAGTCATTTTTCATCCTACCAACAGTGCGTGAGAGTGCCCAGTTAAGCCACTCTGTGCAAACTGCTAGAGGGAGTACTGTATAAACAAGAGCTTAACAAGTAGTTTGAAAGTCAATGATGCACACAGTGATGGTCAATTCATCACGAAGGATAAAAGGTCAGAGCTGCTAGAGATCTCTCTCTCCCTGTATCATGAAAGAACAATCCTTGAGCTGACCAAGGACCTTCAGGAAAGCTCTCTGTGTGACTTTTGCTCTCAATCAAAGGTTCCTTCTTTAAATTCAAGTGCATCATTCTTAGGACTATTGGCAGCCTTCTCCAACATGTGTTAAACAGAGCTATTGCTGAGCCAAAAGGAATATCTCTCTTGGCATTGGTTGACAGTTTCATGTGTTGGCTTAATCACAAATTCCACAGGAATCTCCAGAAAGGCTCTGAATAACTACAAAACCAGCAGTGCCTGTTTTAGGGAGCATTCCTCAGAGAATCCTGGAAATAGAGCAAACTGTTATGGACCCACATACTGTTGAGTCTCAAAACTCTTTGTGGTACTTGGCCCTCTCTCCAACCACATTTCCTACTTCTACCTCTCATCTTTAAATTCTCCAAGTGCTTCGTCTCATGACAAATAATCAACAAGTCTTCACAGCTGGTAATTACAACAGAGACTGTAGAGGTTAAAAGAAAATTCAGGAGGAAATGTTCCCTTAAATCTCACTGGGGATGCAGAAGGCATTTTTATCAGCCACAGTCAAAACATGAATGGCCCCAAGAGCTCTCTCGGTGTGTGTGCAGCCAGTTCATCTGGCTCTTCCCTTGGACCCCTCGTTAATGTGGAATTCTTTCTTGCTCACTACTTAGCTAGAGTCTGAAGTCCAAAATCTCTTCATCTTATGCTCCCCGCTCTGCTCACAGAATTTTGATTTTTCTTCATTATGTCTTCACTGTCGGAACATGATCATCTTTTTCTCCAGTCTATTACAATTGCCTACTATCTATTCAGAAGTACGTGTTAATATTACATGAGGAATTTTTTGAATCAGGCATACCAGAAGAAAAGAATCTCCCTTCATAAAGTCTTAATTGGGGTGTGGCTGGCTACACTTTCTCCTGGATTTAAAAAGCTATGGGAGGAGGGCAGTGTCTGCTCCTCAGTTTCCACCAGAAAAACATTGTCACTCAGCTGTGGAAATAGCTGCTTCAGCCCCATGCTTTCTTTGTGGTAGTGCCAGTGATGGATCAGGCAGTGAGGTTTGTTTACTTAAGACAAAATGGCAGATCTTATCACGATAATGCAAGGTCTGAGATTCATTTATAAAGATGACACTATTGACCTACCACAGGGAGCACATGTACCACGAATTGTTTTTTCTCAAGTTGGGCTGAAACAGCCACAGTCTCCTGGTCCATACTTCCTCATGGTGAGAAACCAGCGAGATGGATGACTGGGGTCATAGAGGCTATGAAAAAAAATTCCATTTGGTTGGACCTCACGGCTAACAAGTGCCATCCCGTCCTACTTCCATAATAAGGACTGACATTATTGAGCCTTAACAATGTGCCAGGCACTCTGCTATGTGCTTTACAAGCACTGAGCCCTTCAATCCTCACACGACTCTGAGAGGTTAGCGCTACCATTATCCACATTTTACCGGGGCACGACGGAGATTTGCGACTTGCCCAAGGTCATACTGCTAATAGATGGCAGACCCGGAATTTGAATCCAGATGTCTTAGGTCAGGTTCACCAGAAGCAGACGCTAAGATGAGATTTAAGTGCAAGTTACTTATTAAGCAAACAGTATCAGGAGAAATCGGAAAGTGGGAAGAAGCAGGATGCATCGGTTTTCTATTGCTACAGAAAAAGGTACTGTGAAATTTAGTGGCTTAACATAACAGCCAACATTTATGATCACACCTGTTTTCCAGGGGTAGGGGGCAAGAATTCACGAGCAGCTTAGCTGGGTGGTTCTGGCTCAAGATTCCTCATAAAATGCAGTCAAGATGTCAGCTGGGTCTATAGCCATATGAAGGCTTGACTAGGGCTGGACAATTCACTTCCAGAATGACTCATCCATGTGAATAGCAAGTTTGTGTTGGCTGTTGGCAAGAGATCTCCAGTCCTTGTCACACCGACCTCTTTGTAGAGTTACCTGAGTGTCTGCCTCAAATGACGAATGGTTTCCCCTTAAAAAGGACAACACAAGAGAGAGCAAGGTGGAAGACACAATGGCTTTATGGGCTAGCTTTGGAAGTCGGCCACACACCATTATATCCACAATATTCTAATGGTTATACAGGTTGGCCCTATTCAGTGGGAGAGAGGACCCCACAAGGGCATAAATACCAGTGAGGGTCATTGGGGGCCATTTTGGAGGTTGGCTGCAACACAGGGTAAGAAGGGGTAAAAGCCAAGCAAAAATAGGACTTCAGCCAAAGCTCCAGCCTCAGCCTGATTCTGCAGTGAACTCTGGATTGTTAAGTGCTCCCCAAAGTTCGTCTCACCTCCCCAAAAAAGGATCTAGGCTTTCATAGTTCTACAACAGAATGGTATTGGCATGGTTTGTGAACTCACAGGCATTTCTGGCTCTCTATGCAAAGAAAAAAGCTCCATTAACCCAAAGGATAATAATGGGAAGTGGGTCATGGAGGTTAGCTGTTTCAAGCACACAGAAGCTGGAGAATGGGCTCAAAAGAATTAGTACATGGAACAGACGGAATAGAGGTCCAGCCTTAACAATGTCCTTCTATTTCAGGTGTGCCTACTCTAGAATTCTCACTCGTGAATTCTTCCTGTTTTGCAACATTTGGCTTTTGGCTTTGTCAAGAGCCTCTGCTTTGCAACTGCAACCAAGAAAAGCATACCCTTCACACACCTCTCTAGAGAGAAATATGACTTTTTTTTTTCTAAGATTTTATTTATTTATTTGACAGACAGAGATCACAAGTAGGCAGAGAGGCAGGCAGAGAGAGAGGAGGAAGCAGGCTCCCCGCTGAGCAGAGAGCCCGATGCGGGACTCGATCCCAGGACCCTGAGATCATGACCTGAGCCGAAGGCAGCGGCTTAACCCACTGAGCCACCCAGGCGCCCGAGAAATATGACTTTTTCAGCGTCCCAGTTGTTAGAACACTGATAACCAACCATCTTGGTTTTTTAGTTTAAAAAATATATACATATATATGTATATTTTAAAATATACATATAATAAATAATATATGTATATTTATATATACAATATAATATAAAAATATATATAAGTATATATATTCTCTCCCTTTGTGTGTGTGTGTGTGTGTGTGTATATATATATATATATATATATATATATATATATATGTATAAGTTTATAGACTGAGTTGAGCCTCAGTTAAATAGTCCGATGGGTGAAATCTGCTTTCAGCAAACTGTGCTCTTCCTTTTTTCTCTCCTTTGGCCCCTCAACCTGACCTCTCACCAATTATTTACTCTGTGACCACTTCTAGCTCTGAGTCAACTTACAACTAATCCCAACCTAATACTTTCTGGGTTGGATAATGTTGTAACACATAAACTCCTCCCAAGGACATTTACTTTCAAAGTAGGAACTCTTGAATATATATAGGAAGAGGCCACAACTATTCTAGAAGCTAGAATTGCACATCTGTTGGTATTAGGGAAATCCAGTGCTAGCAACTGCCAGACTGAGTGCATCAAAACCGATAAACGATCTTTGGTATTTCAGTGTACAAACACACACGCACATGCTAGGGATGTCAAGGAGTGAAATTAAGTGATGCTGAAGGTAGGAGACATAACTGAAGAAACCCCAACCCCATCAGCCTCAAAACGCACAGAGTCAAACACAGAGCTCACCAAAATCCAGCTTCTGTTTTTCTTTGCCTCTTTTTTATTCTCTTCCAGTAGTGCTTGTGGGAGGGACATAAAGACCAATCCCACAATGATTTTGCTTTGTCAAGGGCAATTTAGATTCATTAAGAGCAAGTCACTTATTCATGTCTACAATGCAAAAATTGACTTTTAAGACTGCGGTCTATGCTTTTCTTATGCTTCCTTCAGTGACTGAGCTCTGGATCTCTTTTATAAGCCACAGTGCCTTGTTATATTCGTTAGGTTGCTTTAATAGAGTGTGGGTCATGCCTACAGCACTCACAATAATACTGCCAAGATGTCTCCAGATTTACCCTGAAATCAATTGAATTCAAACTGAAATAGTAATTAATGCTAAAGTTCTTACCTCTGTTTTCAGCAGGCTGGCGTCTGTTCCCATGGAAACAGGCTGTCGCTGCACCCCGCAATAAAAACGTCAGCCCTGGCTTATCAATTTTGGTGAGCTCAGGCTGGGACTTGCTAGGACTGAATTCCTCTAACACCAACGGATAAAAGATTAAGAGATTCCAACTAATTTCTGGAATTAGGGATTTTTTTTTTTTTCACAACAAGAAACAAAATGAAAAACCAAGGACTAGTTATGTGATGTGTAGAGTATTAGCTAATGATGGCTGACCCAAACATTTAGCCGTGGCATCTCTCTGTATGTGATTGTCCATCGCCTCCTTCCATCATTTTAAATTAATCTGTGTTATAAAAGTTATGTATTCGAATTTCCACAGGTCAGGGGGATAGGATGTTTCCAGGATTCTAGAATCATCTTAAAATCCCAGCAAACCTGAAGGAATTGAATGTTTCCAGCATTTGTCATTTAAGTAAGCAGGTTTAATTCAACAAATGTTTATTGAGCAATCTAAATTCTAGGCCAGGAATTTGCAAACCATAAAAGAATTCCCTGGTGATTTTATTTCAAATGCAGAATTCCAGGCCTTACTCCCTAGAAAGTTTGATTCAGTGTATCTGGTGTGGGGCCCAGCACTCTGAATTTGAACAGCCTCTGTTCTCTCTGTAGGTGATTCTGACCTCACTCGTCCTCAGACCACAATCAGAAAAACACCCGTAGGCACGTTTGTTGGAGCTGAGAATACAAAAAGAAAGCTAAAATAATAATTATTGATTATTATCAGTCAATCAACCAACCAATCAAATCTGCATCCCCAAAAGGTAACAGTCTACCGCATGAGGAAAATATAACAAAAGTGCAAGACATAGTCTTAAAGCATTGCAGGGACACCCAGAGCCCCCATTTTTAAAAGAAAACTCCACATGGGCGCCTGGGTGGCTCAGTGGGTTAAGCCGCTGCCTTCGGCTCGGGTCGTGATCTCAGGGTCCTGGGATCGAGTCCCACGTGGGGCTCTCTGCTCAGCAGGGAGCCTGCTTCCTCCTCTCTCTCTCTCTGCCTGCCTCTCCGACTACTTGTGATTTCTCTCTGTCAAATAAATAAATAAAAATCTTTAAAAAAATAAAAAAATAAAAATAAATAAAAGAAAACTCCACAGCTCCTAGTATGTCTTTGCTCAAAATCATATCACAACTTTGTTAGTACATAAGACTTCCAATTAACATGAACAAGGGAAATCGTTGAGACATATGTTCCTGGAAACTAACCATCGTCATACACTTAAGCAAAGTGGGAAGAGAAAGGAGATCTTAAAGGTAAGGGATGAAAGAACAATTTTACTTGTTTTTTTAAAGATGTATTTATTTATTTGAGAGAGAGAGAGAGGGCGAACATAGCAGGGTGGAGGGGCAAAAGGAGAAAGAGAATTTCAAGCAGATTCCCCACTAGGCATGGAACCCAACGTGGGGCTCTATCCCAGGACCTCAAGATCATTACCTGAGCCCAAATCAAGAGTCAGCAGCTTAACAGACTGAGCCACCCAGGCACCCCAGAAAAATTTTTGCTTTTAAGATCTTTTTCTTTCCAATTTGCCTAGGTTGATGATGAGCCTTAATTCCTGGGAATATATGTCTCGGCTGTTCCCCTTGTTCCTATTAATTGAAAGTCTTAGTGCTAAATAGATCTGCCACTCAGGGGAGGGACAGAACAATGAAAATGATGTATTAGGAGATTCAACTACAACATTAGGAGGAAAACTCATTGCCTTAAATATTTATAGCAGTAAAAACGAAAATTAGAAAACAAGTGAATTTAACAATGACTTCAAAAAATAGGCAAAGCAGAAATTAAAAAATGAATGTGAAAATAAAGCCAAAGAAATCAGAAGGAAGGAAATTATAAATATAAAACCAGATAATCATAAGCTAGAACTGAGAAAATGAACAGCACTAATACAATAAAATATAAAATAAAGCCATGAGTAGTTAGCTTAATCAAGAGAAACAGGGCAGAAAATACAAACACACCAAATGTGATGACAATAACCATTGAAACCAATGAAATTATAAAATATCTTAAGAGATTACTTTGTATATTTCTATGCAAATAAATACATTTGAAAACCTACATGAAATTGGTAATTTCCCTAAAAAGTGTAATTCATTCAAAATGATGCCAGTAGAGACATCAAATTTAAAAAGATCAGTTTTCATAGAAGTAATAGAGAAAATTATTACAGAACTTTCTTCTAAAGATCAACAGACCAAACAGTTTCACAGGGAATTTCTACAGATCTTTAAAAGTCAGATACTCCTAATGTTACTTAAACAGCTTTAGAACTTAGAAACATTCCAGAACTTAGAAAAATGTTCAAGTTCTGATTTTGAAATGCATGTAATATTGACACTTGATGCTGATACCAATCTCCCTGATGTAAAAATCCTAGAAAGGACATTAGGACATAGGGACACCTGGGTGGCTAAGTCAGTAAAGTGACTTCCTTCAGTTCAGGTCATGATCCCAGAGTCCTAGGATCGAGTCCCACTTTGGGCTTCTTGCTTAGTGGAAGAGCTTGCTTCTCCCTCTGCCTGCCACTCCCCCTGCTTGTGCTTTCTCTCTCTCTCTGACAAATAAATAAAATCTTTTTTAAAAAAGAACATGAGGACATAGAATCCTATAAAATATTAAATAGACTCTAATTCTATATTTTAGTATTATTAATATATAATTAATTAATATACAATGTAAATATATATTATACATATTACATATAACATATTATATATATATATATATACACACACACACACACACACACACACACATATTTTTTGAGCAAATAGTTATTCCAGGAATGCAAGGAAGTTTTGGTATTTTTTTAAAAAAATCCATTAATGTAATGCTCTGTTAATATATCTTTAAAATTATATTATCTACTTAAATGTTAACAGTGTTGACAACAGTCAAAACCCATTCCTATAAAAACATTTAATAAAATAGGAACTGATCCTTCCTTATGATAATATAAAGAAAGCTGGCATCTTCCTAGGGACTCAGTGGAGGCCTTCCCACTATGGTTAGAAACAGTCCAAGGATTCCTCTATTTCCACTACTCTTCACGTTGCACTGAAAGTATTTGCCAAAGCAATTAGATAAAAGGAAACTTTGGGAGGCGGAAGAATTTTGGAAAGAAAAATGTGACATTATCTCTGTAAACAGCACGAGAGTATAACTGGAATAAACAAGTGCACCAGCAACAACAAATTTTACTGCTGAGGCTATGAACAAAAAAATAAATTATTTATTTATTGTAAATAAATCTTTAAAAAAAATTGGGAGAATAAGAATATGAAAATGTCCCATAAAATTACCAAATTATGGAATTACCTTTTTTTGCAGAATTCCTTTTTGACCAAGCAATCCCACATCAGAGAATTTACCCTAAAGTCATACCTTGCCCCTCCATAAACACACATTAGCGTCCATGAGCATGTACACACACACACACACACACACACACACACACACAGATTGAAATTGACCCAAATATCCTTCAATAGTGGCTGTATAATAAAACTACTCAATAGGCACAAAATAAAATGTTATACAGCTTGGAGGTTAATAAGGAAGATCTCCATGAGTTGAAGTGAAATAATCTCCAGGATATACTGGTAAGAGAAAAATGCAAGGTATGTAACAGTATATATAGTAGACTGTCATGTGGATAAGAAAAAAAAGGAAATAAAAATACATACACAAAAATGATTGCTGGACAGGTAAACCAGGAAACAATAAAAGGCAGATTTCTCCAAGTACTTCTTTGCATGTGTTTTGATGCATGAATTGTGTGAATGTTCTACTGTGTTCAAAAACAGAATTCAGGAAAACCCTAAAATTAAAAAGAAGCAGAAGAAAATGATCTTAATTGTATGTCACAATGGTTAGACAAGAAAAAAGAAAGAGAGAGAAAATTATTGCATGTAATTGTAGAATGAACATAGTGCTCTGGTTGTACAACCTTATTGAGATATAGAAACAGCAAAAAGAAATGCAAAGAAATAATGCAAATCTTTCTCCAGTGAGTAGTAATATTGTAGTAGTAATATTGGTATAGTACTTTTGACATCTTAAGTTAATATTATTAGAAATCATATTTTCCACGAGAGAAAAGAAACAGAGGTGAGATCACAGATATTAAATAAAAGAAATGCATTAAATTTGAATTGAAAATTTCAGTGTGAACTTGTGAAATTGGCCACCAAAAGGGCCAAGAAGTAATCACCCATCCAGTAGCAATGGGCCCTTTTAGCTCTCAGGACTTGGTTTCTCTCCTACAATGAATTGGAGCTCCCGGAAGAAATGGTTAATGTCAGATCTGAGCCAGGGTCATTTGAAGGTTCATCTGATTCATTCTGTGCCAGAAAGGAGTGTACCAAAAGGATGCAGGGCAAGCAGGATTCAAAGAGTTCACACTGGTTGATTATGGGACTTTGAGCATCAGAGCTAATAACTGGAGTGCCTGGGTGACTCAGTTGGTTAAACACCCTTAAGTTGGTTAAGCAGTTGGTTAACCTCAGTTGGTTAAACAGAAACTCTTGGTTTCTGCTTAGATTGTGATCTCACGGTCAAGGGTTGAAGCCCAACGTCGGGCTTAGCGCTCAGTGCAGAATCTGCTTCAGATTCTCTCACCCTCTCCTTCTTACTCACTCACTCTCTCTCTCTCAAATAAATAAATAAAATTTTTTAAAAACCTTTAAAAAAACCCAAACTAATAACTGAAATTGATACCCATTAGTTGGAAACTTCAGCTACCAGCACTTCTATCTCTTGCCTAAGGGCTTTCTCTAGGGGTTGAAGCCCTGAGAGTACCAGAGAATTAACCCTCCTCACCCTCCTTCAAAGAATGACTGGCAAAAGTTGAGGATCCATACCTCTCAAGTGAGATGACTCTGACTCTAAGGTGCATGAACTCCACTGGTCTCTGAATTTTTCAGCAGGATCCAACTCCAGTTTACTGCAGGGAGAAATGGGTAAGCAGTACTCCTTGATTGTCTTCCTTCTCTTCCCTGTCTCATTGCCCTACCCTCCTACCTGTGTTTCTGAAATCACCTCTCAAATAACAACCTGTCCCAGGGTCTGCTACTGGGAAAATCTGTATCAAGATGGCCTCAAATAATGCACAAAATAAGAAAAAGGATTTAAAAATTAACTCATTTGCCATCAATGGAGATGGTTTACTCTGCAAATTGCTAATTAAAGGGGGAAGAATGAAGTAATCACCCTAGATGAGGAGCTGAAATTTATTTTCAGTTGATCAGGGAATGCTCTTCTTTATAGTAGAATGGCAACTAATAAATGTAGAATAACTGACAGAATTAGAAAATTATGATACTATAACCACAAATGATATCATTGATTCAGGCATCAATGTACATCCCAACCATTAGGCAAAAAGTGTAATGGGTGAGAGAAAACTTTCTGGTTTGGGAATACACATGTTAACAAATGTAGATGTTAAATAAAAACATGAGGGAAAATCCTGAGAAATCCAGATTATGAGATATACTCCTAGTCAACCGTCTTGATCATTTTAAAAGCAATATCCTAAGAACAAATTGTATGGGTGACTGTTCTAGAATATAAGAGTTTTTGGAAACCTAAGGAAAATGTAAAGAGTGAAACTTGATTGGATCCTGTGTAGAAAAAAAAAGCCATAAAAGAATTTTTGTGGAAAATTGCCATTTTTACATAGACAGAGTATGCATTGAGGTAAGGGGACTGTTAATTTTTCAAACACAAAAATGAATATGAAGTTTATGTAGGAGAACACCTTAGTTTTAAAAGATATAGTGGAAGTATTTAGGGGTGAAGTGTCATGAATGATGCCTGTAACCTAACATAGGTTTAAATGTTTCATGTATGTGTTGGGGGGGGGAAAGAGATGGTAATAGAAGAGATGAGAGAGAGAGAATAATACAGCGAAATATTAATTATTGTTGGATCTCAGTACCAAATATATGGGTGTTCTTTGTTTTTTGTTGTTTGTTGTTTTTTTAATTTCTTTTCAGTGTACCAGAATTCATTGTTTATGTACCATATCCAGTGTTCCATGCAATATGTGCCCTCCATAATACCCACCACCTGGCTAACCCAACCTCCCATCCCTTGCCCCTTCAAAACGCTCAGATTGTTTTTCAGAGTCCATCGTCTCTCATGGTTCATCTCCCCCTCCAATTTCCCCCAACTCCCTTCTCCTCTCTATCTCCCCATGTCCTCCATGTTATATCTTATGCTCCACAAATAAGTGAAACCATATGGTAATTGACTCTCTCTACTTGACTTATTTCACTCAGCATAATCTCTTCCAGTCCCATCCATGTTGATACAAAAGTTGGATATTCATCCTTTCTGATGGAGGCATAATACTCCATAGTGTATATAGACCATATCTTCCTTATCCATTTGTCTGTTGAAGGGCATCTTGTTTCTTTCCACAGTTTGGCAACTGTGGCCATTGCTGATATGAACATTGGGGTACAGATGGCCCTTCTTTTCACTACATCTGTATCTTTGGGGTAAATACCCAGGAGTGCAATTGCAGGGTCATAGGGAAGCTCTATTTTTAATTTCTTAAGGAATCTCCACACTGTTTTCCAAAGTGGCTGCACCAACTTGCATCCCCACCAAGAGTTTAAGAGGGTTCCCCTTTCTCCACATCCTCTCCAACACACGTTATTTACTGTCTTGTTAATTTTGGCCATTCTAACTGGTGTAAGGTGGTATCTCAATGTGGTTTTGATTTGAATTTCCCTGATGGGTAGTGATGATGAACATTTTTTCATGTGTCTGTTAGCCATTTGTATGTCTTCTTTGGAGAAGTGTCTGTTCATGTCTTCTGCCCATTTTTTGATGTGATTATCTGTTTTGTGTGTGTTGAGTTTGAGGAGTTCTTTATAGATCCTTGATATCAGCCTTTTGTCTGTAGTGTCATTTGCGAATATCTTCTCCCATTCCGTGGGTTGCCTCTTTGTTTTATTGACTGTTTCCTTTGCTGTGCAGAAGATTTTGATCCTGATCAAGTCCCAAAAATTCATTTCAGACCAATATCCCTGATGAATATGGATGCTAAGATTCTCAACAAGATCTTAGCTAATAAGATCCAACAGCACATTAAAAAGATTAGCCACCATTACCAGGTGGGATTCATCCCTGGGTTGCAAGCATGGATAAACATTTGCAAATCAATCAATGTGATAGAACAAATCAATAAGAGAAGAGAAAAGAACCACATGGTTCTCTCAATTGATGTGGGAAAAGCATTTGACAAAATACTGCATCCGTTCCTGATTAAAATGCTTCTAAGTATAGGGATAGAGGGAACATTCCTCAACTTCATCAAATCTATCTATGAAAAACCCACAGCAAATATCATCCTCAATGGGAAAAAGCTGACAGCCTTCCCTTTGAGATCAGGAACATGACAAGGATGCCAACTCTCACCACTCTGGTTCAACATAGACCAGTGGAACAGAGTAGAGAGCCCAGATATGGACCCTCAACTCTACGGTCAAATAATCTTCAACAAAGCAGGAAAAAATATACAGTGGAAAAAAGACAGTCTCTTCAATAAATGGTGCTGGGAAAATTGGATGGATATATGTAAAAGAATGAAACTCGACCATTCTCTTACACCATACACAAAGATAAACTTGAAATGGATAAAAGACCTCAACATGAGGCAGGAATCCATCAGAATCCTAGAGGAGAACATAGGCAGTAACCTCTTCGATATCGGCCACAGCAACTTCTTTCAAGATATGTCTCCAAAGGCAAAGGAAACAAAAGTGAAAATGAATTTATGGGTGTTTTTGAATTAGTGTTTTGACTTTCTATATGTTTGAAAATATTCATCTTAAAAATTGAAAAAATATACATCTGAGGTAAATATGGCAAGCTATCAATATCTTTAAAACAGATGGTAGGGATATGCTTGTTTATTATGCTACTTTCTGTATTTCTCTTTATGGTTGAAATGTTTCATAATATAAGTTAATAAATACATAACCAAAGCAAAACAAAGCACTAAAGAAATGAGTTGAAGTTGTGTTTTAGGAGGAAGGAATAGAATGCTCAAAGGCCTATGGCATATAAGAGCATGTGCTTTGCTCATCCAGTGTGGCTTCCCTGATTCTTGGCGAAGAGTGTGGAGAAATGAACCATGAGGCTAGACTGGCCAGCAGAAGAACCATGCAGGGCCTTGAGGACATGCAAAAGGGAACAGAATTTAAGATAAAGGGAACGAAGCACTACAAAAAACCTTTAAGCCAAGGAAAAACAAATCTTGTAGACAAGTATAAGAAGTCAGGAATCTTTGGTAATAGTCAAGGTGAGCCGTAACTCAGACATAAGCCCTGTCTGGGCCAATGGGAATGAAGAAGGTTTTGAAGAAGGATAAAATTATTTTCAAGAATGCCTATCCATATTTTCAATGCCTATCCAATACACTATAGCTCATAATACTTGCTAATTAGAGGAATCTAGAGAAACTGGATCAACACTAATGAGTAACCTCATTAGAAAGTGATTGTGTGGGCACCTGGGTGGCTCAGTGGGTTAAAGTCTCTGCCTTCAGCTCAGGTCATGATCCCAAGGTCCTGGGATCGAGCCCCTCATCAGGCTCTCTGTTCTGCAGGGAGCCTGCATCCTCCTCTCTCTCTCTCTCTGCCTGCCTCTCTGTCTACTTGTGATCTCTGTCTGTCAAATATAAATAAAATCTTAAAAAAAAGAAAGTGATTGTGTTCTAAATTCACTAAGGTGAATACACAACTTTATAGAACCTGTGTGGGAGATATTTTGTCAGATTAAAAAAAAAAAGAAATTGAGCCCAGATGAGAGGTTTTCAGTTGTGGTGATTTATTTATTGAGCTTTTTCATTCCCAAGAGCAGGCACATTCTAGCAAATGTTATCAAAATGGAAGCAACTGCTCTAAAACTACACCACGATTACATTCTCCCAGATTTTCGTCACTTTATGTCATTTGATAAAACACACTTCTGTCCCTTGGCTTATCATTTTAACACCACTTTAGCCAGAACAAAAAAGAGAGGTGAGATGGGAAAAAATGCCTCTGCTAACCTGTGTGAGACCTTTGTGTGAATTAGAGACAAGGTTCTACTTCCTCGATAATTTCTTTTTTTTAAGATTTTATTTATTTATTTGACAGAGAAAGATCACAAGTAGGCAGAGAGGCAGGCAGAGAGAGGTGGGGAAGGAAGCTCCCCACTGAGCAGAGAGCCCGATGTGAGGCTCGATCCCAGGACCCTGAGATAATGACCTGAGCTGAAGGCAGAGACTTAACCCACTGAACCACCCAGGCGCCCCTCAATAATTTCTTAATAAATGAGTATATTGTAGTAGGCAAGCATTAAGGCGACTCCATGATCCCCAGTCTACTGGAGTTCATACCTTTGTATGATTCCATCTTGTGACTTGCTTCTAATGAACAGAATATGGCAAAGGTAATGGGATGTCACTCCTCTAATTGCATTACATTATTTAAGACTCTGTCTTTCTAGAAAACTTGCTATTTTTCTCCCTTGTTCGCTTTGGAGAAGCAAGCTGCCAAGTGGGGAGAGAGAATCTGGGGAAACACACATGGCAAGGAACTGTGGAAAGCTTCTACAAGTGAAGAGTGGCCTGCAGTTAATGGCCAGCATGAAGCTAGTGCCCTTGGCCTTCTAGCCATTAGGTAATGAATCCTGCCAATGACCACAAGAGCTTGGAAGCAGAGCCATTGCCAATAGAGCCTCCAGATAAGAACCCAGCTCTGGCCAACACCTGGATTATAGCCTGGCTGTAAGCTGTGCCCAGACTCTTGACCCCCAGAAGCTAAGGTAATAAATGTGTGTGGATGTAAGCCACTAAGTCTCTGGTAGTTTGTTATCCAACAGTAGAAAAATAACACACGTATGAATGCACAACCTGAGCAATCATACACAACCAGCCGTTGATCCCTCCAGGCATATTATGTGGCCCTATCTGTCTCAAAACTCCCTCTACTTCTCTAAGAATATTTTTTATCTCATTCAAGGCCCTCCAAGATGAACCAAGATAAACTCCACATCTCAAGATCTTAAATCACATCTTTTCCCATATAATATTCACAGGTTCTTGGGATTAGGAAGTGCATCTAACTTGGGGGAGGCCCATTCTTTCAGGCTACCACAGTCACCCTAAAAGTGCCTATGTGTAAAGGACAGGAGGGCCAGGAGAGGGAGACAAGAAAGCAAGTAGTGGAATGTGATTGCTAGGGCTAAATCAGTAGCATCCAGGGATTTTATAAGTTAAATTATTTTGTAAGCTGTTGACTAGACACAGGTATCCTACTTGAATTGAATGAACCTACTAAAATGCATCCCGTCTGAGTCTGAAGATCTTTCCAGACCCCAAGGCAGCAGTGGCTTGCATGTAGGCCCCCACCCACCCTACATTACTACACACTTATGACCTGTCCAGCATGTAAGCTGGGAGGAATATACATACTCCATCCCAAGATGAGGTGACTATGACAAGTTCAGAATAAGGGAGTCTGCTTCCTGAGTGAATCCAGTCACTCAAAGCACAGTCAAGCGGAGGCACGACCATGTGCACACATACATATTCAAGTAAAAATGAGTGTGCAGGCTTTGTGGGGCTGTGTGGGCATAAGTGCGCAAATAAAGGTTTATGGGGTGAAGGCTCTCTCTTGCTGTCCCAGAACTCAGCCGAGAGTCCTGGAATGTCTACATTTACATGCAGGGCTCTCGCAGTTCTGTATATGTCTACAATGTGAACGATGTCCCCCTTCTGTGGTACATGATCTAAACGTGACACACAGACCGGGGACAAGGTGTAATGAGGAGCAGTGACCATTCCAGAATGCTAAAATCTCATTGCAAAGTTGAATCTCAAGAAGATTTAGGTTTCATTGGCTGCCTCAAAGGAGATAAACATCTAAAAATAATAATCTTGATGCATGAATACCTCTCCTATTTTAAAGCATTCCATAATTACTAGTAATGCTCAACATATAGCCACGCTCCCATCTTTTTAGTGGCGTGTGGCTAATCTTTCATTGCCTACCAAGGAGCAACGAGCTTCAGCACATATTCCATGTTTGTGAAAGTTAAGATGAATCCAAAGATCAGCCCTTGGGTGGATGGAAGACCCTTCAGTATCTGTTTCTAACCAGTGATGTAAGTCAATCACCCGCTTGGGTTAAGCTTACAAAGTGCTTCGTTGTTTTGACATTGCATGCACACAGCTTGTTCTGGTTAGCTGTGACCACTTAAGTCGGACTAAGAAGGAGACAACACTAACAGCATCCATGAAAACACTGTCAATTCACTTTGGGACCTACATACACATTTCCAAGCATAGTCATGCTAACTTTGACAAATCAGAATTTGTTTTATAATTTTCATGTACACACTGGCTACCTTGATAACCTTTTACTTCCTATTACCCTCCCAGTAGATATCTAAGAAGAGCAGGTGAATTTTCATGTCTTTTGGAGGAGAATACAATTCTAGTATAATTGAAGTTGTACTGATGTCTGTTGTAGATTTCATCTATCGCTTCCTTTATGTCAGCGTGACCTGTCAGTCTATCACACAGAGACCTTCATTCATTCTAACATGATCGCCCCTGCTGCTTAAGTTGTCTGCTCATCACAAATTTTAAAATAAATTGTTTTATTATCATCTCAATTATTGAAGCTTAGCTTATCAGGCTTAGGTACTTTCCCTGTGTGCAAGAGTTGGATGCTATTATTTTCTTTAAGAGTAGGTGAGGCACAAAACTGATAAGTCAGGGCGTACCTGGGTGGCTCAGTGGGTTAAGCCTCTGCCTTCAGCTCAGGTCTTGGTCTCAGGGTCCTGGGATCAAGCCCTGCAACAGGCTCTCTGCTCAGTGGGGAGCCTGCTTTCCCCTCTCTCTCTGCCTGCTGCTCTGCCTACTTGGGATCTCTCTCTCTCTCTTTGTCAAATACATAAATAAAATCTTAAAAAAAAAATACTGATCAGTCAGTCCTGACTACCCAAACATCTATCTGTACCCTGGTGATTTCATCCTAACTAAAAACTAGCCCCAGAGAAAATGTCTTCCAAAATAGTATTCTTTCCGTACCTCACCCTTGTTCTCAACCACAGTGAAATCAAAAGAAGATATTCCAGCAAACTTGGCCAGGGAGAGGCAGGGCACAAATCCAGGTTTTCACGAGGCTTCAGAAAGTCCCATTAGATTAAAGAAAGGCCGATTCCCCATGTCTCCTCCACTTAGAGGCCAGCTCAAATTGCCATTAACTATATTTTTCTGTATTTCCCCCCAGATGCTCTATTTTACTTGCATAGAGCTAACTTCAAGAGACAAAAAAAAGGTAATAGAAAGATTTATCAAAATGAGAACAAAACAATCTTAGCCACACCCTGCCCAGAAAAGAGTAGAGCCAAGCAAACTTGTAAAGTTCAGTTATTTCTATTCTTTATGTTGGTTCCAAGTCTTTGATGGAACATTAAGGCACAATGATGAATTGAAGTGGTGATGGCGGGCAAACTTGTCTTGTTCTCATCACAAGGTAAAAGCTTTCAGCAATTTATGATGAAGTTGAGTTTTGGTGTAGGTGTTTTTTTGTAGATAATTTCATCAGTTTAAGAGAGTTTCCTTTTATTGCTAATTTGCTCAGTGGAGCTTTTTCCTCCGTAGATGGATAGAGAACCTTATGAAATTTGTTTCAGCCTCTATGGAAACAATCATATGATTTTTGTCCTTCATCTTACTGTGGTGAAATACACAGGCTCGTGTTCTATTTCTAAAGTGACCTTGCCTTTCTGGAATAAACCCAGCTTGATTCAAATATATATTTTTATATATTACTAAATTTCAATGACTTAGATTGTTGGGCTAATGCATGTATGTTCTCCAATGATACTGACCTGAAGTGTTACATCTTGTCACGCCCTTATTAACTTTTTAGTATCAATAGTTCTACTGCTCTTATAAAACGAGTTAGATAATATTCCATTTTTCTTCTATATTTTAGATGAATTTTTGACAGATTGGCATTGTTTTTTTTTTTTTTCCTTAAGTGTTCGGTAGACTTTACTAATGAAGTCATTTGGGAATTTTCTTTGTAGAAAAACTTATAAATCCCATTTTTTAAAATGTTGTGTTCTTTAGGTTCTCTGCATGTTCTGTGTCAGGCTTACAATGTTGTATCTTTCTCTGAATTTTTCCAGTTGATCTAAATTTTTAAAAATTTTTGGCATAAGTTTGTACATAATAGCTCCTATATATATTTAATATCTGTGGGAGGTACAGTGATTTTTGAGATTTTTTTTATCAATTTTATTTGAAAGTACCAACTTTGGGGGCATCTGGGTGGCTCAGTCGATTAAGCATCTGTCTTCAGCTCGGGTCACAATCTCAGGGTCCTGGGATCGAGTCCCACATTGGGCTCCCTGCTCAACAGGACATTTGCTTCTTCCTCTCTCTACCTCTCACCCCTCCCACTTGTGTGCACATGCTCACTCTCTCTGTGTCCCTCAAATAACTAAATAATATCCTAAAAAAAAAGAATTCCTGAATGGTGGTGTTTCTTTCAACCTTTTGGAGATGCCATTCCAAGGCATTTGGGCTTGTCTCCTTATGCATCTGGTTAATTTTTCTCACCATGCATTGAATCTACATAGAAAAAATATGAGATAAGGATCATTTTAGCTTCCTCCAGAGTGGATTTCCATTTGTTTCTTCTAGGGTCTGGGGATATAGGCAATCCAAGATCATTTTAATCCACTCCAGGATCAGAACAAGTTGAGCTATGATGTCTGAGGGTGTACCCTCTCTCTTCGAATATAGCACTCTTACCATCCCAAGACCATCGAGTCCTCAATGCCAAACCCCGTATCTGTACTCTTGCAAAGCTCTCAAAAACACTATTCATGGCTGCTAAGGCCCAAGCATTTTAGGCTTTCAGTCACCTGGGAAGGAATTGGCAAATTCCCCAGGAGGAAAGTGGCCCCAAACTCTGGTTTGCTCTTTGAGTATCTATCTTCTTTGTTTTTGTCCAGGGCCCAGCAATTCACACTCTGGTTTTAGCTAGCTGACCTAGTACTTTCTAGAATATTCGTTAAATATACTGGAGTGTATGTGTGTTTTACAGATGTAGATAGATGAGAGAGAGAAAGAGAGAGAGATCCTAGCTTCTTCTTTCAGTTGTCTTCAACAGGAGGATTCATCTTAATGAACTGGTCCACCATTACCAGAACAGGAAGTTCTGTACCCCAGATCACCCCAATCATCACCTAAATTCTTCTGTGACCTCCTTACTCCAGGTCCTCGGCTATTCTCACTTGCCCTGCATCGTGACCCATATGGTGTCCCCTCTACTCCATTCTCATTCTTCCCCTCATCTGCCAGGGCCTGTGTAAGATACAGGAATGCCGAGAGCACCATTCACAGCTCAGTTCATGCATTTATTTACACAGAAGACTATCTCAATTCTAAACTCCAATGAAGAAAACCTTCATTTTCTCTTGACTGACTCCACATACAGATTTTATCAATTATCCAATTTAGCTAGCACTCAGAGACAGAATTTAGGCAGAACTAATCTAAGTTCTATTTTTATTTTTTTTTCTCTGAAATGGCAGGCATATATCCAGCTCTCTGACAAGTGAGGAACTAGATGTATAAATGTCTTTAAAATGGTAATGCTCTATACAGAAATGAGGTCACACATGCAATTCTGGGCCCTTTACATTGACCACTCGTGTTTTTCCATCTCTATGTATACTACAACAGCAGTAGGCAGCCTCTAGTCTTTCCTTCTCTCAATAGAAAAGTCTTTTAAAAGACCTAACCCTAACCAAATAGTTTAGTATGTTTATCCCTCTGCCCTTCACCTCCCTAAGTTCTCTTACTCTTTTAACTTTAAGAAAGTTGTATTTCTAATATTATAACCCTCATCTTTTCAGGATTATTTTAGCTCTGTTGAGGCATGAGAAGTGGACCAAGCTCCAGGTAAGGAATTCATCTATCTACCAGCTAAAGCAAAGAAGTATAATTTGATAAGTTTGCTATTCATTATCAATAATTTCAATATATATCAATATATAGTTCATATAGTAAGCCAAAGAAGTTTTAAAGTCACTTAAGTATGGTTTTTGAATATTTTTTAACAGCAGGCTCTATTTTTCTTTCAATGGGTATTGATCTAATTCATTTTTAATAATCGCATAATATGGGCATACTACAATCTATTCAATAGTTTCTCCAATCATGTATATTCAGATTGTTTACAGGTTTTTTTTTTCTGTCACTACAATGACATAACAAATACTGTTGAATGTAAGCCCACTTGTTCAAAGAGGGCCAATTCCCAGAGACAGGAGTGTGTTTCAGGCAAAGGTATTAGGTAGCTGCCAACTTCTGATGAATTTCAAATACACTTTTAAAAAAAAAATTATTAAAATATAATATATTGTTTGTTTCAGGGGTACAGGTCTGTGAACCATCAGTCTTACACAATTCATAGCACTCACCATAGCACATACCCTCCCCAATGGCCATCACCCAGCTGCCTTATTCCTCCCACCCCACCTCCCCTCCAGCAACCTTCAGATTGTTTCCTGAGATTCAAATGCGCTTTTTAAAAAAAAATTATTTATTTATTTGACATAGAGATAGAGAGTACAAGGAGACAGAGTGGCAGGAAGAAGGAGAGGGAGAAGCAGGCTCCCCACCGAGCAGGGAGCCCAATGCGGGGCTTGATCCCAGGACCCTGAGACCATGACCTGAGCCGAAGGCAGCCACTCAACTGACTGAGCCACCCAGGTGCCCCCCTCAAATACGCTCTTAACACAAGTTGCAAACAACAAGTTAGTCCCGTGCCTCTCTAGTCAAAGTCAAAGTCATGTCAGCAAATTCATACAGTACATAAATATGTTGCCCTTCCCTCTCAGAGATGCCTGACTTTCAAACAACATTGAAAACAACAAGGGGTGCCTGGGTGGCTTAGTCAGTTAAGCATTTGACTCTTGATTTCAGCTCAGGTCTTGATCTCAGGGCTGTAAGTTCAAGCCCCGCATTGGGTCCCATACTAGGCTGGAACCTACTTTTAAAAAAAGAAAGAAAGAAAAGAAAAGAACAACAAAACTCCACTTTGTTTTTTGTTTTTTTTTTTTTTTTTTTTTTATTTTTTATTTTTTATAAACATATATTTTTTATATACATATATTTTTATCCCCAGGTCTGTGAATCACCAGGTTTACACACTTCACAGCACTCACCAAATCACATACCCTCCCCAATGTCCATAATCCCACCCCCTTCTCCCCAACCCCCTCCCCCCGGCAACCCTCAGTTTGTTTTGTGAGATTAAGAGTCACTTATGGTTTGTCTCCCTCCCAATCCTCCCTGATATGAGGAAGTGGTGATCCACTTTGTTTTTAATCAAAAACTTTAAAATGATTCCAACAGGATACTGGCTGCATAAACACCAATATTCGTTTTCACCCTCATCTCATTTTCAACTGGGGTAGAAAATTTAGACGGGGTCATAGCAGCTGCGGTCATGGCCTCTGCCTGCACTGCCAGGCCCGCTGCTGATTTATTAGCACTGTTGATTCCCTGGAGATGTGATGCTTTCATTGGTTTCATATATCCAACACCTGTTAGCTTTTCTTAAGCAGTGAGTTGATTCAGCCACAGACCAGCTCTCACTTGGCCTTGGCTCCAGTCTGGTGCCAGTCTGGTGTTTTCCATCCTTTTTCTTCCCTTTTTCCCTGTTCTCAATTCCAATGCCTCTCCTTTATCATAGTAAAGTTCTAATTGGAAAGTTAGTCATTTTTTTCCTTTTACTTTCCAAAGAGTTGGTTCCCTGACCTATGCCATCCATGAATGTCTTTAACTAGTCATTAAATAGTGAAGAAACACAGAACTATTGAGACAGTAAGAGTATTATTACTGGGTATTACATACCACCTTCAATCTGGGCCATCAAATTATGCAACAAACCAATATTTCAGTGTTCATATCATGGAGAGTCCAAAATACACCATAAAAATTATTTCGAGTGGAAGGCATTTGAGTTCCTGAAATTTCTTATCTGCCTAAAAACAGAGGCTCCCAAAAGAACTCAAAAGAATTCAGTTGTCATATTATTCCCTCCCCAAGAGCAGCTGGGGAAGATTGACTCATCGCTGGACATAAGAAGTCTCCACAACACACCTAAACAGGCATTGTCACAAAACTATCATATCTGTCTCTTCTGAGCATTCACTTATCTTTCCAAAAAGTAATTTGTTTTCCCATAAGTGTTCATCATCCCCCTTTCCCTTATTAAGATATAGATAAGCTCCAAATTCTAATCACCCCTTTCACTCACATTTCTTTGTGAACCCCCCTATGTACATGATTAAATCTGCCTTTTCTTTTGTTACTCTGTCTCTTGTCAGTTTAATTCACAATCCCCAAACACTAGAACTAAGAGGATAGGGGAAATTTTTTTTCTCTCTGGTATCACAAATGAAGGGGAAGATAAAGGTGAAACATGGAAGGAGCAATGGTTTCATAGCAGAGGAAATTAAAGCTAAAAGTAAATTTGCAAGATCCCTCCAATATACTTCTACTAGTATATTCCTGAGATCCCTCTAAAACAGAAAAAATTTAAATAAATCTGAGTAATGCAATTAGACAGTAAGAGAAGCCAGAATGAATTATTGAAACTTCATAACTTAAAGATGTCACTTAACAATATACTTTTTTTCCTCAGTTAAATGCAGATAAAGGAGACTTATGGCCTGGCTTCCTTTGAGGAATCAAAGAGGACAAATGGATACCAGCAGTGCTCTTTTCCAAATGGAAACTGTGAAGCTGATTTTTAAACAAATCTATTTTTCAGCAAAAATCATATTTGTTTGGTTAAATGCCTCCATTATTCTTTGGAACTACTCTTGGCAGTATTTCTTTTCTTAGAAAATTCTATTCGACTCCACATTTATAGAGGGTCTGTTTTGTGGCCTTGACCCAGACCAGGAGCTAACTAACAAGAGCAAAGATGATTCTGACTGGGATGGAACTTATCATGGTCACCTGCGGTGCTCATGGAGGTACATCACGGAGAGCTCCCTTCAAGAGACCCTGTCTGGGGAGCACAGATCACTGACAGCCCCCTGCTGCTGCATCTTTCCTCTGGGATCTGCTGCAGCATTCCTGCTGAGGCCCCATTTTGCCCAGGCCGTTTCCACCCAATGACAGAGCACAAAGGGGGCCTCCGGATTTGGGCTATTCTACCTTGCACAGGACTTCTCTGATGGACAGTATTTGCTCTGGGCTCCCCATTGGCCTGGTGGAGACTTTCCCAGAGCTACACTGTGTCTGTGGCCCTTCACAACCCTTCACACATACCTCCTTCCTTCCCTCTTTTTCTCAAGGGTCAGACCTGCATCTTGGTCCAAAGGCTCACCCCACCTACTCCTGCCCCCCCCCCATTATCCTTCGGTGTTTCTCTGCAGGTAAGTCTCTTTTCCATTCCCCCCATCTTCCAGGAGGACCTGCATGGACTCAGACCATAATTCCTGCAAATCTGAAGTACAGCAGTTCATTCCTGAATAGCATCGGTTATGGCATTGGCCAAACATATCCCTCTAGGAATTACGAACATTCCATGGAATAACAACAGCTCTCACTCATTCAATTTCCATGTGCCAGACACTTTGCTCAATTCTCTTTGTAAGTAAGTTTATGTAAGACTCACAGCAACCATGTAAGGATTTTATAGTGATATGCCCAAGGACACATTGCCACTCACATTTAAGAAAACAATGACAACCTGAGATTAAAATCCAACTCTACCCAGTTTCAAAACCCATGTCTTTCCCTCCACTGTACTGCCTTCCAGCAGTCAAGCGGGGGCACCTGGGTGGCTCAGTCAGTTAAGTATCTGCCTTGGGCTGGGGTCATGATCCCAGGGTCCTAGGATCGAGCCTCACGTCTTGGGGACCTCTGCTGCGGGGAGTCTGCTTCTCCCTCTCCCTCTGCTCTTCTCTCTTTCTGTGCCAAATACATAGACAAATATTTTTTTTAAAAAGTGATGCTAAAAATTGTTCTAAATGTTAGCTGGTCTTAAGGACCAGGCCCTCGGCTAAGAACGTCACTTTCTTCTCTAGTGCAATCCTCCCAATAGCCCTCACAAAGGAAGGATGCTTACTATTTCCCATTGTGCAGATCAGAGAATGGAAAGTAACAAATAAATAACACATCACAGAGTAGCATTTCCTGGGACACACTAAAAGGGTCATTCCACTATAATAAATAATATGATAGGTATAGATCAATAAGATTTTCCTGAACTGTGATTTGGTTAATAGCAATGCCATTTAGATGTCCCCCACCCCAGAATCTGGCCTCCTTACTGATATTCTAAGCATTCCAATGCCCTCTCTCAGCTCTCTTAGGTTTTCTGTGTTGAGCCTTTAACACTGTAGTCCAGAGGACTGATCTCTTGCTTTGCCCCTGTTTCTTGCTAGCCCTGGGGCACTTCATAAACAATAGGTTAATTCTGAAAGCTATCCCCAGCAAAGGACTCTGGTTTCCTAGAGAATACAGCTTGGAGTTTGTAAACACAGGGTCTGTCTACACACAGTTGATTTTGCTTTTTGCATAGTTTGGAAGCTGTTCTATTATGTTCTTTCCTGAGCTGCATATTAACTATAAAGCATGCCCTACCCTATAACAGTTAATACATATTTTTTTTCCCTCAGAAACATGCTTGGATTTCTTTCTCTTCCCTCTGATGTGATCACCACCCACACCCACCCACCAGTAAGATTAAATATTCTTTAACAAGAAAATAATAAAAGCTGAATAAATGCCCTCCAGCATCAAAAATTGCAGCAGAGGCAGGAGGAAAAAAAAAAATCTCTCTGAGTTCAGCTTTTGTGATTGCGTTTAAGACGCGGAGGGAGGGCTGCGCCTGTTCCTTCAAGAGGCTTCTGGAGGCTGCCTGTAAATCCATCTCTCTGCCCTGCCCAAAGAGGGGCAGTGGGCGGATAAGCGTGGAAGGGATGGAAAAAAGGAACAAAAGTACATTTCCTGACTGGGGGTGGGCTGAGGGTCTAGTCAAGGGTTCCGGAGTCTCAGTTCACACCTGAGCTGCCATATTCCCGCTAACTACCTGTTTTACATGACGCAGCGCGTCTCTACACTGTCTACACCAGTCTCGGACTAGTCTTTCAGAGACATCCTAGGAGGTGATCCCGCCAATCTGCAGACTCACGAGTTAACTAAATGGTTCTTACGCTACAGGGTATTTTATTTGGGGCAGGGAGTGGTCGTTCCTGAGCAATTAAGTCACTGACAGAAAAGATGAGATGGGAGATTGGGCCGAACTTCAAGGTTGAGGAAAAGCTGAAAATTCTGGGTTTGCAAAACAGTCTTGTGTCTAATGAGACTGTGGAAAGGAGCCATCCCTCAAGTCCATCCAATTCTTTTTTTTTTTTTTAATATTTTTTTATTTATTTGAGAGAGAGACAGTGAGAGAGAGCATGAGTGAGGAGAAGGTCAGAGAGAGAAGCAGACTCCCCATGGAGCTGGGAGCCCGATGCGGGACTCGATCCCGGGAATCCAGGATCATGACCTGAGCCGAAGGCAGTCGTCCAACCAACTGAGCCACCCAGGCATCCCAAGTCCACCCAATTCTAAGTGATTTTTTTTGGCAAATTGTATCACAGAGCTTCAAACCCACTAACCCAGAGGTGTTCAGTTTTTGTTTTTGTTTTGTTTTGTTACTGTTCAGAAAGATGATACCATTCTAAGAAAATTTGGTTTGGGCATGATTTCTTTCTTTTCTGATGTTTAAATCTCGAACTAATGTATATCTGAAAATATTAATACATTTCCTCTTCAATATGTATTAACTACCTTTTGTATTAATAGTTTCTTAGAGACCCTAGGACACATGAAAGGTGGGCAATAAAGACCATACATGATTTTTAAAAATATGAGCATCCATGGCTTTCACCGCCACTCCAGAATCACTGCTTACATCAATCCCAAGTTCATCATGCGGCAATTTAATCTGATTTCCTCTTACACTGTCCCTCGCTGGAGATCAGAAGGTTTCAGTTCCTTGGCTGTGTTTTTAAAGATATTTTAAAATTTCCCCTTGATCTTTCCTTTGGTTGATGAAAAAGCTTGGACTATCCCAGCATGTTATTGTGTTTTATGTATAACCTTTAAATCACCCTCTAGCTCTCTGAACTTTCCCCAAGTTCTTCTTGCCTCTCCTTACGGTTGCCTATAGCTGCCTAACGAACCACTGCAAACATAATGGCGTGAAAACAGCCACAATCATTTGTTAATATCTCTCATGGGCTTGGGGGGTAACTGAACTCAGCCAGCTGGTTCATCCCTCCAGGGAGTCATCACAAAGGCTTCTTTTCTCCCATGTCTGGGCAATGATGCTGGCTATCAGCCAGAACATTCACCTGTGCCCTGTCCCTGGGGCCTGGGCTGGGTTCCAGAAGTGAGGGTCCCAAAAGACAGAAAGTCAGACGAAGCTGTCTGCCCTTCATGGTGGAGACTTGGTGGTCCTAAGACATCACTTTCATTATATTTTATTTCTTAGAAGCAAAACACTATGGCCCACTCTTGTTCAGGGGGAGGAGAATTTAGACTGCCCCTCTCCAAGGGAAGGGCAACAAAAAGTTTGCAGCCACGTGTGAAGACCAGGACACATCTCTTTAGCTGGGAAACCCATTGTGCTCTCAGGGTATAGGAAGCAAGTGGGGTTGGCCACAAGGGGCTAGAGTCAGAACTCAGGGGGACAGCCAAAGATTTGAGGGTCATTGGTGGCCGTGACCAGAGAAAAGGTTAAAAAAATAAAGAACCCATAGAAGAGCAGGGAAGGTTGGCATCAGTCACTGCAGCATAACAGGAAGCCCAAAGGAAACTCCAACCTGAGGGCAGAAGCTGTTCAATGTGAATGGGACCTGTACACGGCAGGGAGAAGGAGCCCAGAAAGGCGGTGGTCAAAGTCAAAGAGCACCCAGAGATCCTCCCGAGGAGTGCAAGGGCGAGCGTCACTTTCGGGATTATGATTGTGCTAGCACCCAGACTGGCTCAGGGTTTTTCCTGGGAGCAGACCTGGATCAAAGACACAGAAGGCTTCCTGTCCCAGTGCCCACCTCCGAGCACCACCCCTGTCTCACTGATGCACAAACAGGACCTCCAGAGAGAAAGAAGGAAACCACCCGGAAGAAAATTAGCCTCTGAGCAGGCTGAGTTTCTGAGAAGTTGCCCTGGGCAATGGTGGGGTTCCTGAGTACAGTGGACCCGGCTTTCCACAGGACCAAGAAGTTCTACTGAGATTTCTCCAGTTATCAGTCCAAAGAGACTCTGAGGTTGGCAGGAGGTAGAGGCAATGACTCAGAACCTGAAATGCAGGAACACCGACTGGTCCCAGGCGTTTTCAGGGCTGGGACCGCCATGTCGAAAGGTCTGCCTCCAAGGAGACACCTGTTAGCTCAAGGCCTGGTGCATGGTGTGTCCCCAGTGAATGTTAGCCAAATCAAACAGAAGTGAGACAGCCCAGACCCAGGTGACACGGTGGCCAGCCCCATTGTGTGCAACAAGAAGGGCAAAGCAGGGGGATTTTAAGATAGTATGTCCTGTTCCTCTAAACTTCATGCTCATCCTACTAACAGAAAGAACACTTCACCACAAATTCTTATTTAGACTGTGATCTCATGTCCAAACTTACACTCCTAACTATACACATACAAGCACTGACAAACCCAGGTGCAACCAGGCACATGCACCAGCACACACACACACACACACACACACACACACACACACACCCATATACACTGACCATGCGTGCACTCACACGCACACAATCACTCTGACAATTCCTTTCCCTTTAACACCAGCTCCCTTTGTGAAGTCTATGCAGCCCCTGTGAGAACTGGTGCCATGGTTACCTCCATGTGTGAATGAGTTGTCACACTGATTGAACATGGTGACTCCATTCCCTTATTGTTCATTCAGACAGTGTTTATGAACTGCGGGCCAGGCACGACACTAGATAGAGCAGAGCTGGCAAAGATGCATAACGGTAGAGTCCCGTCCCCCAGGAGTGACAACTGAGCAATAGGACTTGAAAAATCATTCACACCACAACCTGCAAGTGTAGAGGACATTTAGCTTCTCTGATTGTGTCTGTAACAAATGTGACACCCTGCCGTGAGTGAGACTGAGAGCCCATTCGTTAAGGGCCCAGTAGGGTTCAAATGGGACCCTATTCACCACCTACCGCAGGCAGCCTCCTCCTACCACCCCACCCTCCCACCCCACAAGATCGTGCCTCGGTACGGTGCCAGCAGAAGGACACTAGCCAAACAAGGATCTTTTCAGTGTGAAAGGGGAATGCTGCGATCATTAAACTGGAATGACTGGGATAGATTCTACTGTCTGGGTGCAGAACAGGACAGAAAGGATTCTACCCAGCAGGAAATCACACGCAAAAGGGATTTGTTGAAGTAGAGGGCTGTTTTCAAAGGTGTCAAGGCAGGTAAGCGGGGCCCAGGAGGGATGAGGAAACACCGAGGGCTCACAGTAAGAGAGGGCTGCCACCTCTAAGTCTAAAAGGGTAAAGAGAGGAAGAGGTGCCAAGCCCTATAGTGAGACCTGTAGAAGTGGAAGAGGGTTGTCCTTCGGACCTGCCTAGAGGGAATGCAATCACTTGCAACCAGGAGGGAGGCAGGAGGGAGGCAGGAGGGAGGCAGGAGACAAATAACCCCTATCTCTCTTTCTACCGGCACTCTGGCCTCTGGAGGGAGGGTGCCTTCCACTGCCAAAGGGCATCAAAGCTGGAGGTCAAGGGAGCCCTGTCAATGAAAGTCAGCCTCCTTTGGTGTAGAGCAAGGGGGAAAAGGATAGAGAAGGGTTTTGCATTGGGCCGAGATGTGAAGGAGAATTACTAATACAGTACAGTTGAATGGGGCAAAGGAACAGAGGGATCATCATGGTGACAGGAAAGGCTCGAGGTCCTCAGGCATGGTGGCCTATGCCTCCGAGGCACCAAGGGGAAACACTTCCACTCCCCTTTGGGCTGCCCAGCCTGCACCATCCATTGGGAGCCGCAGTTCCTATAAGCCTAGACTCCTAACCTCCTTGGCATCTTTAAAGCTTAGTGGTGACTGGCCTCATTGCAACCCTCATTGGTTACTGACTGGTCCCTGGGTCTCTGCCGAGCGCTCCATCCCGTCTACTCGTTCAGCTGTCCCCCTTCGCAGAAAGGCCCCTCATCTTGCCATGCTGGGCCTCATTTGTTCTTGGTATTACCCTAATTTCCCTAAACCACCTCCCCATCTCCTCACATGGAGGTTTGTTCTCCTGCTTCTTTCTTGATCTTTCTCCTTGCCACGTTCCTCTGGGAAGGAAAGGGGCTCAGCTGTCTCTTCCTTCCCCTGGGTTGCATTCTCTTCTACAGCTGAGCAGCAAGCCTCATGGCCTCACTGTGTGGACTCGGCATGCTTCTGTTCTAATCAGGGGCCCAGGGGCTGACTACGTGACCATGCGAAAGGGAAATGAGCCAGAAGGGTCTGCCCTAAAATTGAGCAAATCCTTTCTGAACACCACAGCTGAATTTATGAGGCTCTTATCCTAACTGCAGTACAATATTTTGTGAGCATGTTCATGCTCTTTCCATACTCCTTTAACACTTCTACTGCATGCACGTGTGTGCATGTACACACACACACACACACACACACACACACACAACCTCAAAAAAATTTCTAGGGGCGCCTGGGTGGCTCAGGGTTAAAGCCTCTGCCTTCGGCTCAAGTCATGGTCCCAGGGTCCTGGGATCGAGCCCCACATCAGGCTCTCTGCTCAGCAGAGACCCTGCTTCCCTCTCTCCCTGCCTGCCTCTCTGCCTACTTGTGATCTCTCTCTGTCAAATAAATAAATAAAATCTTTAAAAAAAATTTCTAGAAAGTTCAGTATCCTGGGTCAACTAGGGTAAGATCACATGCTCTGGGAGGCAGAATAGAATATTACATCAATATTTTTAAAATATTAATCCCCCTTAAAATTTTAATTTCCTGTTCCCAGCTATATTCTGGAAGCCTAAACTTTAAAGTGAAGGGCACCCATGCCCTGGGCTAGGGTAGCAGCAGATGAAAGCAGTGTGTGATCCTGGATGGGACCCCTATCTCTGCCCCTTATTAGCCATGGAACCTTGAGCAAGCCACTTCAGCTCTCCCAGCTTCGCTTTCCTGTTGTGTGAAATGAGGAGGCTAATGCCTGCTTGTCGGTGTCATGGTGAGGGTTAAATGCGCTGGTGGAAATCCTGGCTTGTTGGACATGTTTACATGACCTTCCTTTCCTGCCCTCAGAGCCAGCCCTGAATAAGAGCCGAAGTACAGGGCACCCGTATCATTTGAAAACACAGGAGCTAGAATTCTGGACCTGAGATTCTTGGTCTTGTGGTACTGAACGAGGTAGGACAAGAACTAGAATTGATTGTCTCCTATGAGAAAGACACAGTAGTAGAACACTGTTAGACCTTATCAACCATCTCATCTCCAATGCACAGGCGAAAATGAGGCCCAGAGAGTAATTTGCCTGAGTGTTTGCCTTTGGATAGTAGATGCTTAAATACTCTTCACTAAAAATGTATCCTTCTTGAAACAAGTTATCTCCAGTAGTGAGTTCTGTGGTGTTCCCTCAAGGTCCTCTTGTCAGAGCTGGTGCCCCCATCGCCAGCTGTTGGGACCATCAGCTGCAGACACAGCTGTATCTCCTAGTGGGAGGTGCCCTTGACTACAAGAAGCAACCTTGTCCAAATTTACATACCTCCAATGTCTGACTTGGAGATGCAAAGGCCCAGCCTTCTCAACCTCGATCTGGGACAACTCTGGAGGCCTTTCCCAGCTCCAGTGCTCCCTGTTGGATCAGCTTAGGCCTCTGTCCTGTCCTTCCCCTGTCACTTCTTCAGGGGTATATCCCTCTGGAGCACTGCCCAATAAACCTTTGCACACAATTTCCAGGGAGCTCCACCTAAGGCATAGAATTAAACTTGAGTGTTAGGAAAAACCAACAAACAATCACCAGACCTCAAAATCCAAGTCTACCTGAACTGTGTTGATTAAAATGATGGTGTGAAAACTGACTGGAGGTGGTGGAATGGGAGTAGGCAACTCCTGGGGAGGAGGCAGAACCGGGAGGAGGAGTGCAATGGGGGTCAGAACCCCAGGAATGAGAGAGGAAAAAGGATGCTGAAACATGGTCTCTCTTCCAAAGCTATTCTCAAGATTTTTAATTTTTTTTTTTAAATTTTAAAGGCTTTATTTATTTGCAGAGAGGAAGAGTGAGATGGTGCACAAACAGGGAGAGTGGTAGAGAAAGAGGGAGAAACAGGATCCCTGCTGAGCAGGGAACCCCACTCAGAGCTTGATCCCAGAACCCTGAGATCCTGACCTGAGCCAAAGGCAGACACTTAACTGAGACACCCAGGTTCCCTAAGATTTTTTAAATTCATAAATGGCCTCCTGGTTTATGGCAGGCTCTGTCTGATGTCCACAGATAAAAGTTTTATTGCTAGGTAGGGTTCTTAGCTATAAGGTAATAAAGAAATAAAACATGTAATAACCAAAGCCAATATTAACAGTAACAATAATACCCAGCATTTATGCAGGGCTTTCTATGGTTGCAGGCATTGTCCCCAGCTCTCTATACACATGAACTCATTTGACCTTAAAAAAATCCTATGAAGCGGTTGCTACTATTATCACCTTGATGAGAAAAATGAGGCCTACATAGAGAGGCCTAGTAATTCATCAAAGGCTCTGTAGCTAGTGAGCTGGGCTTTTACCCAGATTATTTGGCTCTGCGGGTGTTGTTCATAAAAAGGCAACTGCTCTCATTTAAAAGGGGGACCATCCCAAGGAACAACAGTGGTAGCCATCAATCTGCATTTCCCAGGCCCACTGACTACTATCTACTTAGCTAGAAAGAAAGAAGAGCCTCTCATCACTATAAACCTGTACTATTCTAGCTAGATTTGTTGATTTGGGGTGTAAAAATTTGTTTCATATACAACATAATGCCATCTTTTAGATTTTTTTTTTAAATTTATTTTCAGCGTAACAGTATTCATTGTTTTTGTACCACACCCAGTGCTCCATGCAATCTGTGTCCTCTCCTATATCCACCACCTGGTTCCCCCAACCTCCCATCCCCCGCCCCTTCAAAACCTTCAGATTGTTTTTCAGAGTCCATAGTCTCTCGTGGTTCACCTCCCCTTCCAATTTCCCTCAACTCCCTTCTCCTCTCCATCTCCCCTTGTCCTCCATGGTATTTGTTATGCTCCACAAATAAGTGAAATCATATGATAATTGACTCTGTCTACTTGACTTATTTCACTCAGCATAATCTCTTCCAGTCCTGTCCATGTTGCTACAAAAGTTGGGTATTCATCCTTTCTGCTGGAGGCATAATACTCCACAGTGTATATGGACCACATCTTCCTTATCCGTTCGTCTGTTGAAGGGCATCTTGGTTTTTTCCACAGTTTGGTGACCATAGCCATTGCCACTATAAACATTGGGGTACAGATGGCCCTTCTTTTCACTACATCTGTATCTTTGGGGCAAATACCCAGTAGTGCTATTGCAGGGTCATAGGGAAGCTCTATTTTTAATTTCTTAAGGAATCTCCACACTGTTTTCCAAAGTGGCTACACCAACTTGCATTTTCACCAACAGTGTAAGAGGGTTCCCCTTTCTCCGTATCCCCTCCAACACATGTTGTTTCCATCTAACTGGTGTAAGGTGGTATCTTAATGTGGTTTTAATTTGAATCTTTTAGTTGTATTTTTAAAATTTGATTTAAATTTAATTAATTAAAAGATCATGTATTATTAGTTTCAGAGGCCATTTAAAAGACACGGTCAGTGTTCCAAGCCCTGGGTCACTGAGGGGATGTAGAAGTAAATGGACACCTCAGTGCCACTGTGGAGAACATCACTTTACACAAAATGTAAAAAAGAAAGAAAGAAAAAAGAAAGTTTTCATTATGGTTTGGAGATTCACCCATAATTGGCAGTCATATCCACTAAGTCTTGCAGAGTCAGTGTCGATCACAGAACTACCATTTTAATAGAGAGTGGTTGGCCCATTTGTCACTTACACAGTTAATTTAACCAAAGCTTTATCCATTAACCTCTGCTGAGAAGCCCAGAAGGAGCCGTACTCAACCAACATTTGATCCACTTAATGGCACAATCTCCTTGCCGTTGTTGTTTCTGTTCTAAATTTTGGAGTAAGCATTGATTTGTCACAGGTCTGGAGCCAATTTTACACATAACAGAACGTTCTAGTGGAGACGCTGTGAAGGATCAAGAGGTGTATCAGCTCTCTCGTGCCGTGTAACAAAGCGCCTCAAAAGCTCGTGGCTTAAAACAACAATAATCATGGGTTTTGCTCTTTAATTTTCAATTTCTGAAGGTCAGGGGAGGGATAGGTGTTCTCTGCTATATGCAGCATTGGCTGGGCTGGCTCAAGTGGGAGCTGGAGGATTCATGTTCACCATGACTCAATCACATGGCTGGTAACTTGTAGCCGGCTGTCAGCTAAGAGCTTAGCTGGGGCTGGGGACCAGGAGCTCAGTTTCTTTCTGTGGTGGGTCTCTCCATGGGATGCGTGGGCCTCCTTATGGAATGGTAGCTGGGTTTCAAGGGTGAACATTCATAGAGGCAGGAAGTAGGAGCTGTCAGTTTCTCAGTCTGGGCCTGGATACTGGCAGAGAAACCCTTCTGCTCTGTTTCATTGTAATAAGTCCCAGATGCCATACTGAAGAGGAGGGAACAGAGACCCTGCCACTGAGTGGGAGGAGAGTCAAAGAATGTTTGCATTATGTTTTAAAATCACCCCAGAATGATAGTCACAGAACATTAAGCAGGCAACATCTTTTATGCCATATTCTTTTTTTTTTTTTTTTAAGAAGTATGAGGAAAACAATTTAGAGAGGTGAAGGTATTTCCCAAGAGCAAACAGCAAGATAGTTACAGAGCCAAACCTCGAACAGGGTCTTGAATTCTGGCTTTGTCCATCTCATTGAAAAAGAGAGCCCTTTACTCCAATCAGTCTGACAATGCAGTCCACAGAAGTTGTGCAGATAACTCTTTAAAAATTACAGCTAGCTACAAATGGCTAAATCCCTCAAAGGTACACAGACATTCAGCACTATTACAGGGCACTGACATGGTAATATATTGTAACAATATAATCATAGGATGGCCATAAAAACATAATGATACATTAACCAACTTTCCTCTGCCATTCTGGTGATGCAGGGGATAGAGCAATGAGCTAGAAACAGGCCTGTCCTCCCAGGGTATATAGGCCAACAGAAGCTATAGGCAGCTACCCAAGAAAGCATGATACCCTTGGTGCAGAGATAAAGGAAGTTTATATTGTGATGAAAATACATGAAAGGGGAAACTAAAGCCTGGTTTGGAACTCAGAAATTCTTCTCCAATGAGGGGGTGTTGAAACCAAAACAAGAAGGGCAAGTAGTCATTGTTCAGGGCAGAGATCAGAATATTTCAGGTAGATGGAACAGCACATATGAAGACACGTGGAGAACAAGACTCCGGGATCACTTAAGGCACTGAACAGACTCAATCTCTCACAGTGATACGGCGTAGAGTATATGCTCAATAAATAATAGTCAAGTTTAAAAAAAAAAATACAAAGGAGTCCTGGAGTTTCTCTAGTCACTAAAGAAGAATTGATCATTCTTGGTTGACCTGACTTAGATCATTGGTAAAGAAAAGGAACAGGAAGACACGGCCATGGCTCCCCCACGGCAAGCCCACCATGTCACACGCCCGATGCTCATGGATCAGAGACAGCCTAAGGAATCCCATTTTTCTTGCTGCTTCCAACCAGGGCTGAGGATATTTGTTTCTGTTTGTAAATGCTTAACGCGTCCTGGAAAGGGTATGGACAAACATTCGCAGGGCAATTATGCAATCTCTGTTGTCAGAATGGAATGAATGTTTCTCCTTTCTGCAGTAACTAATTATAAACTAGCTGATACAGTTCTCCGATGACTTTAATTTTCTCTAACAGCCTCCGTCTCTTCTGAACCCAGCAAGAGTGGTTCTCAGGAGTCTCGGCTGATATTCCAAGAGTTTGCCATGCTCAGTACCCAGGACTTCCCACGTCACCCACCCACGAGTACCACTCACTTCTCATCTCGGCTCTTCAATTGACCTAAATACATACATAAATACAATAAATACAAATATTTAAATCAGTGGTGTGCAAGACATTAAACTAGGCACCTTGAGAGTCCTAAGGGTGAGTAAGACACAGTTTGTAAACTCCTTAAAGATAAGTACCCTCAAGAAAGGAAATATAGGGGCACCTGGGTGGCTCAGTCGTTAAGTGTCTGCCTTCGGCTCAGGTCATGATCCCAGGGTCCTGGGATCGAGCCCCGTATCAGGCTCCCTGCTCAATGGGAAGCCTGCTCTCCTTCTCCCACTCTCCCTGCTTCTGTTCCCTCTCTCACTGTGTCTCTCTCTGTGTCAAAAAAATAAATAAAATCTTTTTTTAAAAAAGAAGGAAATATGTATGAAATCATATATTATAACATGTGGCAGAGTATGATGCATACTCTTAGAAGAACAATGGCATACCACAGTGGAAAGAGTTTATTCTGTAGCTTGAAAAGTACAAGAATAAGATGGAAGCATTTTCTGAATTGAGACTTAAAGGATAAGTAAATCGGATTACATGATTACATAAACGGTTTTCCAGTGAATGGATAATCATATAATTAGACACTCATTATTTCTCCATGTTTTTCTGGACAGTTCAGGGAAATAAGCACTCAGCTAGATCAACCCTGTGGTCAGCCGCTATTCTCCACCAATATTTGTTGCTCATGCATATGGAATGATTATACTTCTCCATCCTGTTGAATCTAGGAGTGGCCAAATCACTTGCATTGGCAATGAATGAGCAGAAGTATCAGTTCTGAGTAGAGACTTTATTTTTTTAAAGATTTTATTTATTTGGGGACACCTGGATGGTTCAGTTGGTTGGACGACTGCCTTCGGCTCGGGTCATGATCCTGGAGTCCCGGGATCGAGTCCTGCATTGGGCTCCCAGCTCCATGGGGAGTCTGCTTCTCTCTCTGACCTTCTCCTCGCTCATGCTCTCTCTCACTGTCTCTCTCTCTCAAATAAATAAATAAAATCTTAAAAAAAGATTTTATTTATTTGACAGAGACAGACAGACAGACAGACAGAGAGAGAGAGAACACAGGCAGAGGGAAGAGAAGGAGAAGCAGACTCCCCGCTGAGCAAGGAGCTCAATGTGGGACTCTATCCCAGGACCCTGGGATCATGACCTAAGCTGAAGACAGATGTTTAACCGAATGAGCCACCCAGGTGTCCCTTGGGTAGAGACTTTAAAGGTGAGCAACTTCTTCACCATGTTCCCTTTCCCATCTGCCACAGATACAAGCAATGTTCCAGATAGAAGCAGACAAGCTACCTAATACTTGTCCCAGTGAGCTCAATGTTGGAAAGTAATATGCGGCTCAAAAATGGGGTAGCAAGGTATTGTTTGTTCACTACTCTTCCAGGCATTGTACAAGGTATTTTGCATACATAATTTCATAATTTCACAATGTATAAATCATCACTCCCTTCATACAGCTATAGAAACTCAGGTTAAGAAACTTGCCCAAGGTCACAGCAGGTAGGAATCCTTGCTAGGAACAGGGAATCTGCTCCTTTTGTAGCCATTACACTACCCACCAAATCACAAAGATATCACGCCCTTAACCGTGTCCCTTATTCTTAACTTGATGATCATGTTACTGAAGCTTGGACTTTGGAAGCAAGCAGATGAAAACCTTGTTCCATTATTTGATATGTGTTGGAAACATGGATCCCTGACCAATAAGAAATAATTTCACTTAAGTGTGTAAACCTGGCGATTCACAGACCTGTACCCCTGGGGCTAATAATACATTATATGTTTATAAAAAAATTAAAAAAGAAATCATTTCACTTAAAGCAAGGAAGAGAGATTAACCTCAGAAGTTATTTAAATCCTTTGTGCCTTATCAAACCTGAGTGCCAGCAGTTACTCATCTCGGATCCTAGGTGTTTTTTAGATTTACGCTCACTTACGAAGTCAAAGGTTATATTTCCTTTGGATTCCATGAGACCACAAAAGATTACATAGTTCAATAGTAACAGAGTGCTCCCCGAGACTTGACTTTACCTCTATAGAGCTCTCAGAAACATGGGGCTGGATTCTCTCAATCACTCTGCTTTCAAAGGCTGGAAATCTTGCTATGGAAAGCCAGAAATTCACAGTCAATGGAAACTAGTGCTGTCAGAATACATATCAAACAATTAGCAATGAACCCAGGAAACTTGGTCACCAGGCAAAGAGGTGTCCTGTTGGAGGCAGTGGCTGAAATGAGGGCGGAAGAAAAAGAGAAGCTTCAACAAAGACTCTTTTATAAATCAGCTTGGTTAGCTGATACCTTCTTTTTTTCTTTTTCTTTTTTAAACATTTATTCATTTATTTTAGGGGGGGAGGGGCAAAGGGAGAGGAAGAGAGTGACTCCAGCAGACTCCCTCCTGAGTGCAGAGCCTGATGCAGGGCTTGATCCCATGACCCTGAATCACCACCTGAGCAGAAACCAGGAGTCAGAGGCCTAATTCGCTTGGCCACCTAGGCACCATGATACCTTCTTTTTCTTATTATCCATCTCTTTTTCCCTCTGGTCACCTCCTTCTCCAGATTCTTTATTGCCATGGATGCAGCTATCTGTGAAATGCTAATGAAGAGGGTGCAGAGGAGCTCTGGGCCCCTGTGAGGCCCCAGACAGTAGACACTCCAAGGTGCACCCTGCCCCTTCCCACTTGTCTAATATAAGTGCCCCCATTGGATGTCATCTGTGAAGACTGCTGGGCCTCGGCTCCCTGGGAAAAGCCTCCAGGAGCCCAGAGCATGGTAGACCTACTCTCCGGGTTGGAGAAGGGCATTTGTCACACTGCGACATGGCTGTGTGTGTACGTGTATGTGTGTGTTTACATATATTAAAACAGGTTTGTTGACACCGACCAAAAAAAAAAGTCAATGTTAAAGAAATTTATATTTCTCTTTCTCAAGCTTCTAGTACATTTCTGGTGTAGAACTGAATTTTTTAAAATTTTCCATAATATAATTTCCTGGATACAGTTATCCCAACCACAGTGTTAGATGTTTTAGCTGATATTTGGAGGTACTTATTAATTTCATAGTTGGGTTAGTGGTTTCTGTGTTTCTATGCGTGTATATCTGTACCACACAAAACCCCACAGAAACAAAGAGAAGAAAAGCAGACATAAGAGAAACAGCACACAAATCAGACACGGACAGACTTCAGACACAGACCATGGAGCCGTGGACCTGACAGCTGAGTAGGTGATGGAGGGCCAGGCAAAAGGCAAAGGATGGCTGGTGAGATAACCTATCAACTAAGCCAAGCAAGGGCTGATGTAGAAATGAGGCTGGATGGGTCAATGGGCTGATGAGCATCCTTCATGATTTCACTGAAATTTTTCTTTCAATAATTTCAGTTAAATAACTTTTTAGAATTATCCCAAGATTGACACTGAGATTCCTTGCCTTGGGCGAGACATTTTATTAAGCTGATCAATTAGAAGCCACTTGATCTTTTGATTTTCCTTTGCTAGATTTTTAACTTTGAGCTTTTCAAACACACACACACACACACACACACACTATGAAAAATACTGTGACAGATACCCAGTTACCAGTAGCCTTCCTCGTCCCATAAGCTTCTCTTGCCTCTTACAGGAAAACTATGGCAGGACCCATAACTTTTCTTTTCACTCTCAGACAAAATGAAAAGCCCCCTTCAATTCCCAAAACAACTTCACTTCAGTAATTCCACTTTGGAATAATATGCAAAACTTGAAACTCTCATCAAAGTCAGAGTTTTCCCCTCTCCCAGCTGAGACGTGATCCAGGTTGAAAACCTGCCTTGAGAAAGACACAGGGTTTGCTTTTTCTCCACTTTATCACCTCGAACATCCACTTCTCTGTCCCCAGCTTGCTAACCACCGATTTGAACCACTCAAGAGTCAGATTGTGGGGAGTTACTAGGAGAGATAAGAGAAGCCAAAAACTGGTAGCATAAGCGAGTACTGATTTACTCCAGCTGCGGTGAATTTTTACTCTTATCCCTCCTGTGGGATGCTCCGTGAGTTCTTTGGAGAACTCCTCCACACCCACCACTGAGTGTTTTTCCACCTGCTGGTTCCTGACATGTCGGATGCATTCTCCACCTGGCCATTTGTAAATCTACCATTGATTTACTGTTTCCTGGGATTCTTCCTCCACAGATACCTTCTCCCGTTACCCCTCTAGATGCCCTCTTGGGCAAAATCCTTTGAGTAATTTCAGGCTCACCTAATCTCTGACCCAAATTTATTACATCAGGAACTCAAATCTGTGATCTGTCATCAACAGGTGCCACTGACTCCCTGACACAGCCACTGGTTGCTTGAGCCAAGCCCTGGAACTTCTGATTCCTCAGAAGGGTAGCATATATCAGTGTATAGTGCCTCCCAAACTCCAGGACATATACTAAGATCTTGAAGTGGTTTCAGTGACAGCCTTCTTGAAAAAAGACTTGAGGTGATGGGTGAGGGTCTCTATCCCTTTCCCACGATGACCCAGTATTCACAGGGCATACCAGCATTCTCTTCACATATAAAAATATGTCAACACAGAGTACACATATAAAAATATGTCAACACAGACTATTAAAATGGGAGATGGTTTCAGATGTGTATAGTGCTGTACATAGAGAGTACATATAGAGAGAGTACACATAGAGATGTGTACTCTCTATGAGAGCTTGGGTTGCTTAACGCTGTTTAGCTCACATATGATAGGCCAATAGGGGAAACCCATCAGTATTATAGGGAAGCTGTATAGTGCATATGTGATTTCTTCCTTGCATGCTAATGATTTGAAAAAGTTCAGAAGTAAGCTTTCTCATAATTAAAGAGAAATCCCTAGTCTTAGGCAGTTCAGGGTGCTAAAACAAATGACCACAGACAGAGTGGCTTCTAAACAAAAGAAATTTAGTCCTCACGGGTTTGGAAGCTGGAAGTCCAAGATCAGGGTGCTGGCATGGTCAGGTTCAGGTGAGAATCCTCTTTTGGTTTGTAGACTTGTGTATCTTGATGTGGTGGAAAGAGACTTATATATCTTCAGACTTACGTATCTGAAGATGGTGGACTGCAGACTTCTACAATATCTTCACATGGTGGAAAGAGAAGGCAACAGAGCTCCCTGGGATCCCTTTTATATAGGTACTAATCCTCTCTTGAGGGCTCCTGCTTCATGACCTCATCATCTTCCAAAGGTCCCAGCTCCTAATACCATCACAGAGAGTTAGGGTTTGAACATATGAATCTTGGGTGGGGAGGGAGTGGTATAAGCATTAAGTATTACAAAGGCCTTAAGAATAAAGGTAAATTATTGTTGATGTGTTTCTTTGATTTTGTTATTAATTGGTTTATATAGTTGGCTGCTCCCACGCTGGGGGCATAGATATTTAAAATTGTTAAATCTTCTTGTTGGACAGACCCTTTGAGTATGGTATAGTGTCCTTCCTCATCTCTTATTATAGTCTTTGGCTTAAAATCTAATTGATCTGATATAAGGATTGCCACTCCTGCTTTCTTCTGATGTCCATTAGCATGGTAAATTCTTTTCCACCCCCTCACTTTAAATCTGGAGGTGTCTTCGGGCTTAAAATGTGTTTCTTGGAGGCAACATATAGATGGGTTTTGTTTTTTTATCCATTCTGATACCCTGTGTCTTTTGACAGGGGCATTTAGCCCATTAACATTCAGGGTAACTATTGAGAGATATGAATTTAGGGCCATTGTATTGCCTGTAAGGTGGCTGTTACTGTATATGGTCTCTGTTCCTTTCTGATCTACCACTTGTAGGCTCTCTCTTTGCTTAGAGGACCCCTTTCAATATTTCCTGTAGAGCTGGTTTGGTGTTTGCAAATTCTTTCAGTTTTTGTTTGTCCTGGAAGCTTTTAATCTCTCCTTCTATTTTCAATGATAGCCTAGCTGGATATAGTATTATGGGCTGCATGTTTTTCTCATTTAGTGCTCTGAAAATATCATGCCAGCTCTTTCTGGCTTGCCAGGTCTCTGTGGATAAGTCAGCTGCCAATCTAATATTTTTACCATTGTATGTTACAGACTTCTTTTCCCGGGCTGCTTTCAGGATTTTATCTTTGTCACTGAGACTTGTAAATTTTACTATTAGGAAGCTAGAACTCAACCACAAAAGGAAGTTTGAAAAGAACCAAAATACATGGAGACTAAACAGCATCCTTCTAAAGAATGAATGGGTCAACCGGGAAATTAAAGAAGAATTGAAAAAAATCATGGAAACAAATGATAATGAAAATACAACGGTTCAAAATCTGTGGGACACAACAAAGGCAGTCCTGAGAGGAAAATATATAGCGGTACAAGCCTTTCTCAAGAAACAAGAAAGGTCTCAGGTACACAACCTAACCCTACACCTAAAGGAGCTGGAGAAAGAACAAGAAAGAAACCCTAAGCCCAGCAGGAGAAGAGAAATCATAAAGATCAGAGCAGAAATCAATGAAATAGAAACCAAAAAAACAATAGAACAAATCAACGAAAGTAGGAGCTGGTTCTTTGAAAGAATTAATAAAATTGATAAACCCCTGGCCCAACTTATCAAAAAGAAAAGAGAAAGGACCCAAATAAATAAAATCATGAATGAAAGAGGAGAGATCACAACTAACACCAAAGAAATACAAACTATTATAAGAACATACTATGAGCAACTCTACGCCAATAAATTTGACAATCTGGAAGAAATGGATGCATTCCTAGAAACATATAAACTACCACAACTGAACCAGGAAGAAATAGAAAGCCTGAACACACCCATAACCAGTAAGGAGATTGAAACAGACATTAAAAATCTCCAAACAAACAAAAGCCCAGGGCCAGACGGCTTCCCGGGGGAATTCTACCAAACATTTAAAGAAGAACTAATTCCTATTCTCCTAAAACTGTTCCAAAAAATAGAAATGGAAGGAAAACTTCCAAACTCATTTTATGAGGCCAGCATCACCTTGATCCCAAAACCAGACAAGGATCCCACCAAAAAAGAGAGCTATAGACCAATATCCTTGATGAACACAGATGCGAAAATACTCAACAAAATACTAGCCAATAGGATTCAACAGTACATTAAAAAGATTATTCACCACGACCAAGTGGGATTTATTCCAGGGCTGCAAGGTTGGTTCAACATCCGCAAATCAGTCAATGTGATACAACACATCAATAAAAGAAAGAACAAGAACCATATGATACTCTCAATAGTTGCTGAAAAAGCATTTGACAAAGTACAGCATCTCTTCCTGATCAAAACTCTTCAAAGTGTAGGGATAGAGGGCACATACCTCAATATCATCAAAGCCATCTATGAAAAACCCACCGCAAATATCATTCTCAATGGAGAAAAACTGAAAGCTTTTCCGCTAAGGTCAGGGATGTCCATTATCACCACTGCTATTCAACATAGTACTAGAGGTCCTAGCCTCAGCAATCAGACAACAAAAGGAAATTAAAGGCATCCAAATCAGCAAAGAAGAAGTCAAATTATCACTCTTCACAGATGATATGATACTATATGTGGAAAACCCAAAAGACTCCACTCCAAAACTGCTAGAACTTATACAGGAATTCAGTAAAGTGTCAGGATATAAAATCAATGCACATAAATCAGTTGCATTTCTCTACACCAACAGCAAGACAGAAGAAAGGGAAATTAAGGAGTCAATCCCATTTACAATTGCACCCAAAGCCATAAGATACCTAGGAATAAACCTAACCAAAGAGACACAGAATCTATACTCAGAACCTAATAAAGTACTCATGAAAGAAATTGAGGAAGACACAAAGAAATGGAAAAATGTTCCAAGTTCCTGGATTGGAAGAATAAATATTGTGAAAATGTCTATGCTACCTAAAGCAATCTACACATTTAATGCAATTCCTATCAAAGTACCATCCATCTTTTTCAAAGAAATGGAACAAATAATTCTAAAATTTATATGGAACCAGAAAAGACCTCGAATAGCCAAAGGGATATTGATAAAGAAAGCCAAAGTTGGTGGCATCACAATTCCGGACTTCAAGCTCTATTACAAAGCTGTCATCATCAAGACAGCATGGTACTGGCACAAAAACAGACACATAGATCAATGGAACAGAATAGAGAGCCCAGAAATAGACCCTCAACTCTATGGTCAAATCATCTTCGACAAAGCAGGGAAGAATGTCCAATGGAAAAAAGACAGCCTCTTCAATAAATGGTGCTGGGAAAATTGGACAGCCACATGCAGAAAAATGAAATTGGACCATTTCCTTACACCACACACAAAAATAGACTCAAAATGGATGAAGGACCTCAATGTGCAAAAGGAATCCATCAAAATCCTTGAGGAGAACACAGGCAGCAACCTCTTCGACCTCAGCCACAGCAACATCTTCCTAGGAACAACGCAAAAGGCAAGGGAAGCAAGGGCAAAAATGAACTATTGGGATTTCATCAAGATCAAAAGCTTTTGCACAGCAAAGGAAACAGTTAACAAAATCAAAAGACAACTGACAGAATGGGAGAATATATTTGCAAACGACATATCAGATAAAGGACTAGTGTCCAGAATCTATAAAGAACTTAGCAAACTCAACACCCAAAGAACAAATAATCCAATCAAGAAATGGTCAGAGGACATGAACAGACATTTCTGCAAAGAAGACATCCAGATGGCCAACAGACACATGAAAAAGTGCTCCATATCACTCAGCATCAGGGAAATACAAATCAAAACCACAATGCGATATCACCTCACACCAGTCAGAATGGCTAAAATCAACAAGTCAGGAAATGATAGATGCTGGTGAGGATGCGGAGAAAGGGGAACCCTCCTACACTGTTGGTGGGAATGCAAGCTGGTGCAACCTCTCTGGAAAACAGCATGAAGGTTCCTCAAAATGTTGAAAATAGAACTGCCCTATGACCCAGCAATTGCACTATTGGGTATTTACCCTAAAGATACAAACGTAGTGATCCAAAGGGGCACGTGTACCCGAATGTTTATAGCATCATTGTCCACAATAGCCAAACTATGGAAAGAACCTAGATGTCCATCAACAGATGAATGGATAAAGAAGAAGTGGTATATATACACAATGGAATACTATGCAGCCATCAAAAGAAATGAAATCTTGCCATTTGCGACAACATGGATGGAATTAGAGCGTATCATGCTTAGTGAAATAAGTCAAGCGGAGAAAGACAACTATCATATGATCTCCCTGATATGAGGAAGTGGTGATGCAACATGGGGGCTTAAGTGGGTACGAGAAGAATAAATGAAAGAAAATGGGATTGGGAGGGAGACAAACCATAAGTGACTCTTAATCTCACAAAAGAAACTGAGGGTTGCTGGGGGGAGGGGGTTTGGGAGAAGGGGGTGGGATTATGGACATTGGGGAGGGTATGTGCTTTGGTGAGTGCTGTGAAGTGTGTAAACCTGGTGATTCACAGACCTGTACCCCTGGGGATAAAAATATATGTTTATAAAAAATAAAAAATTATAAAAAAAAAGAATAAAGGTAAAAAAAATTAATCCAAAGTGCCTTTCTTTGGCTGTAGAAGCAGTGACTAGTTTAGTGGATTCAAAAGCCAGCACAATTTTTATTATGTTAAACTATCTAGAGAAGCTGCAAAGACATCTCCTCCTATGTTTCCAGGAAGGAAAGAAAAAAGGAAGAAAGGGAGGTGGGGAGAGAAAAGAAGAGGGGGGAAGGAAGGAACTTCATTTAAAAGTATCTACACCTTACATCTGGCTTTTAGTTTTGATGAGACTATTCTCATCAGAATTCAATGCTCCCAATATCTGGCCAAGAGCAGGGAGGCAAGGATCGGTCAATTGTGTGAGCTAGGTGTAAATATCAGCGGAGACTAAACTGACAGGATTTTTAGTAGAATTGGTACTTTTTTTGTTAGTAGTCTAGTTAGAAATTTACGTATGTTTCCGGTGGTCTGTTCCAACTACATTTTCCCCAACTACAGAATAGTCAATACTTAGAGTGGGATTTTGCAGCATGAGAGGTTTTCCAAAAATGCATATTTGTATAAATATATGAAAGTTCAGTCCTATATAATCATCAAAACTCAAAACTTGATTTAAAGTTAACTTTCCCACCCAGCTGGGGCATTTGCTTACAGATGGTTAAGACCATTCCAGGAATAGTGCATAATCCTTTTACTCTTCACTCTTCTACCTAAGACCTTCAACACCCTGCCACCTGGCTTTCCTCCCAAATTTTCTGATTCTGGTACGGTCAGAGAAGGCGAAGTGAGAGATGTCCTCATGGTCACTGGATCCAGAAGATGCTTGAAGCGGACTTCCTTGGGTTTTATAGAGGTTCCTCCTGAGTCATTTACATGAGCCAACAAATACTGACCCTTCCTCTGAGTGGTTGGCTTCCTCTTGGCACTTGTCTCTTTACTCTCCACTCCATATGGACAACTCGCTTTTGTCATTCCTTTGCCTCTGCTGGTGGTTCTAGAAGCCAGACTTGTATAAAAGCTCTAGGATGGCTCTCTTCTCTGCATGTGGTTCCAGCTCATCTGCAGAACCACTTTTGCATCCTCAGCCCCAGCAGGCTCTGGAAGAGGCCAATCTCGGTGCAGGAGTGCCCACAACCTTGCTTCACCATCAGAGCAGGTCACTGACCCCTCCCAGACCCTCCAGACTTCCTGGAAGGGGACAAATGCCAGTTCACTGAGCCCCACCAACTGTGAGAACCAGGCACCAAGCTTTCACAGATAACTCCTCTTCTTGGACTTGAGGGGAAGACAGAATAGTCAACCCTCTTGCCTTAGAAGGGGTTAGAAATGAGAATAGCCAGCACCTGCCAAAGAAATTTCCTTCACCAATCCTCCTCCAAGCCTCCACTCTTATCTCCATCCTCTATGAAGAGGGGGTGGCAGGGCTTAAGAGTTCCATAAACAATTCTCATATTTTGACTTGGACGATGTCCACATGGTAGCGCCCTTGGAGTCCAGGAGTGATTGTCTGCATGCTTCAACCAAAACTGAGGCAAATAGAGTCCCATTTTAGCGTAGGACACACATACACTAAATCACACATACAGAAGCACATTCACACAGAAATATCTGTAATTTCTTATGATAAATGGTGTACTTTTCCATCCCTTTCCCAACACTGTACTGTCATAATTAATGTAGTTTTGCAAAAGATACATCTGGTAGGGCAAGTTCTTCTATTTTGCCTTTTTTTTTTCAAAATTGTCTTGGTGTTTTTAGCTTTTTGCCATCCTGTTTAAATTTTAAGATCATCTTATCCACAGACACACACACACTCACACACATGCACATATGCAGGTACAAAGTGGTTGGGATTTTTATTGAAATAAAATGTAGTGCTCTCCACCTGGTTTTTCTCCATTAAGTTGTATGTATTTTTGATTAGATTTATTCATCAGTAAGGTTCGTTGCTCTTGTGAGTAAGATTCCTAAAATTACATCTTCTAATTGGTTGTTGCTGATATATCGGGACGTTGTTGACTTTTTAAATCTTATTTTTATCCACTAACCTTGTTGAAATTTCTTATTCGTTCTAATAGCTTGTTGAGTCTCTTGAATTTTCAATGTAAGCAATTAGGTTGCTGAAAATAATGACAATTTAACTTCCTCCTTTGGATTCTTCAAACCATTATTCCTCTTCCTCATTTGTTGCATCGCTTACAACCTCTAATACCATGTTAAATCCAGTGAAAACAGGCCCTCTTATCTCATTAGTAAATTTTAAAGGAACACAGGCATCACAATTTAGGGCAGTATTTGCTGTAGATTTCTAAAGTTGCATTCAGTGATTGCCTTTCTTCCAGACTACTCATTGCAAATGGCCTTTAAGATGGATTGTCAGAGGCACACATCAGCAGGAGAACTGTCCCCAGGGGCACGGAGCTCTGGGAAACAGGCATTTCAGTGACCTCCTTGATGTGTCCTGGCAAGTCTCTGGCAGAGGCAGCCTTGGGTCATTCCTTTACTGTGCTTGCGTTCATTCCCTACGACTGAAATGCATTCTTCATTCAGTAGCCTCGGGTTTTGGCATCATTTTGAAATTTCAACTCAGTGCCTATCTTTAGTCTTTCCACGTAGATTGTGAGAGCTTGGAGGATAAGGGCTAGAGAGCCCCTTTCTTTGATCTCATAGAAAGTCTTTAGAATATAAGCTCTGTGAGGGGAGGGGGGCTTTGCCTGTTTTGTTACTGCTGTTTTCCCAGCGCCTCCTACAGTGTTGAGCACTGCAGGCTGGAAACCATTTTTTGAACACATGAGCCGGCCTCATGTTCCTCCTGCCCCTCGCTGACTTCAGCCCAGGTCCAGCCCGTTGCCATGTGCACCCAGTGCAATCCGCGAAAATATTGATGGAATGAATGAGCCATTTGAGCCTCTAGTCTTTTCTTCTGATTCTACCATTCTTTCACCTGGATATCTTCATTTCTAAATAGCTGAAGTAAAAGCTGGATGTTGATGTTTTTGTCAATGCCAAAAGGAAATGCCAGGAAGGAAAAAAAAAAAAGTTTGACAAGTGTGCAATCTAACTTCATGAATTTCACAACAGATGACACCCATTTTGATAAATGCATATGATTCTGCAGCTGATGAAAAAGAAAAATGAAAATGGGGCCAAATTACAGTTTGGTACCCAAGACAATAATCAATCTTTCATCACGCTAATGGTCTGTCATGAGACTGTAAAACCACATGAAGACAGCAAACAGGGAAGTCCTCACACCAGCTTTCCAAGGGAGTCAACATAATTTGGTTAACAAGACACACTTATCTGTGAATGAATTATAGCTAAGTGTGAACCTGGCAGTTCAATTATAAAATATGTCAAAGCTTTCCAGAAGCGATTACCACCATAACATTGAATAAGGTTACCAGGGGCAGAACAGACTAATTGGTAGAGTTAGGTCTATTTTTAAATGTCAAACAACATCTTGCTCTTCTTACAGTGCTGCTCACTGTCCCTTCCCTGGGAATACTAACTACCTATGGGTTTCTCACTCCCACCATTGTGGTCTCTCCATATTTGTTTTTTAAATAACACCATTGGGGAGAAATACATGGAAATCTGAAAGTGAGTCCTAGCCCTCCCTCCAATGGAGTGGTAGTACTGTAGGGTGGGAGAGGGGCAAGCTCTTGTTCCCACACCTTCGGGTGGCACCGCCAACTTCAAGCTCAGTTCCTGCCGGGCAAATTCTCCCTCTCAGTTGCCTGAACTCAGTTATCTGTCCACCTGCCCCTTTACTTAAGAGCAGAAAGCTTTCTCACAGCCTTCAGGAACAGCTGTCTGATCTGACTCAACAAGGTCACTCACCATCCTCCCATGATCCCTTTACTGATTCAGCTGCCATCCTCCCTACGGAAACATATTTGAATGGACAAAGAATCGAAATTCCCAACTGCCTTACTTTGGGTTCCCTCAGACGCAGACTCTCAGTCAAGGATTTCAGTGCAAGTAGTTCTTTGGGAAGTGATCCCAGAAAGTACCAGAAAGGGAGTAGGGAGTGAAACAGGAAAGAAAAGGAAGCCAATGGAAGGGACGTTATCATGAAGTCGCCACTGGGGACAATGTGGGCTCAATCCCTCTGGGAACTCTGGGAAATATGATAGAACCCACACCTCAGAATGGACTCAAGTGGTCCAGGAAATCCCTCAGATGCAATTTCTGGCATTTAAAGTTGGGTTGGCAGGCAATGAAATAGTTAAGGCTGAGGAGATACGGGTGGGGCCTTGACAGCATCCCGGTTATTTGGTAACCCTGTATTTACATAAAAGCCCTTTCAGAAGCCTTTACAAAAGAAAAGGAAGGGGCACAAGTTCTCATGCAAAGTACTAACACCTTCAAGTACACCGTCATTCCATGCCAAAGCATTAAATGCTAGTACTCATTCCCCTATACCTACTCCTTATCTTTGCACTGACAACCTTTGCAGTTTGCACGAGAGATTAAGTCCAGAGTGAAAGTGTTCAGCATTCAAGTGTATTTCTTTCTTCAGAAAAAAAGTTTATATAGATAATATTTTCTTAGAACTAGGCAAATACTTTCGTGTGGGCAAATGTTCTTATTTTAGGAATAGGAGAACTATAAATCCTAAGGCAATTATCTTTAGGAAAGCAACAAAGTAATAGAAGAAGGAGTATTATCTTACCTTTAATGACTTTTTGTAATATCAAAATAAATCATTACTGACTAAGCTGAGAGGTAATTTCAATATTATAAACAAATCAGTGTAACAATTAAGTTATCAGGAATGAAATCAAACTAAACATAAAAACTCTTCTCCAGTAACTCAAGACGGCTTTGCCCCTTCAGCAGGAGACTAATGATTTCTAACTATCAAAGTTTCAAAAGACTCTTAAATGTTATCTCTGGAGTCTTGGGTGCTATTTTGCCCCAACTGTTTATGGCCCAGGACAGGGGAATGGGCCTGGGCCACCTAGAAGACACTAAAAAGAAATAGTGCATAGTGAGTGTGTTCTAAACGGTGATGGAAAACTGGTTCAACCAAAGTCTTCAGCAAAACAGAGAAAAAGAAATGTTGCCAAGAATGGCATACCAACAATCCAGAAGAAAGAACCCTTGTTGACATTGGGTTGAGTTCTCCTTCTAAGAAGAAAAGTCTCCCATATTTACTTTATCCTTAATTCTTTTCAAAGTGCTTGTCCAAAAATGGGATGCCTGGGTGGCTCAATCCATTAAGCATCTGCCTTTGGCTCTGGTCATGATCCCAGGGTCCTGGGATCCAGCCCTGCATCGGGATCCTTGCTCAGCAGGAAGCATGCTTCTCCCTCTGCCTGCCCTTCCCCCTGCTTGTACTCTCTCTGATTGTCAAATAAAAAAATAAAATCTTTAAAAAAAATAACACTAAAATAAAATTAAAATTTTAAAATTTTTTGTCGACAACAACCTTATGAGTCTCTGAAAAGTTCTGTAGGTTAAAACCAAAGATATTATTACTATCTTACCGAGGAAGACTGAGGTCTGGAAAGATTCTAGTGTCTTCAGTGAGATATCACTATAGCAACAGAATTATGAAGGTCATCTCACCTAGCCACTGTATAATATGCATCCTGGAAAAAAAATTGAAACTTAGAACTAAAACTCAGGCACAGAAATACTCGACAAATCAACAACAGGCTGGTGACTTTCAGAATATAAACCCAAGACAGTGACTCTTGGATGATGAGGAGGGCTTAAATAAGCACACAAAAATTGCCCAAAATGATCTTCAGTGAATGCTAGATCTAGGGTTGCCCAAATATATTCAGGCTGTTTCATATTAGTCCTTGACAATTTCCTTTAGCTTTCGAGATTGCTGGAAATAAATATATGCTATCCCTAAAGCTCAACCCTCCAAGGAAATACCTAGTGCTGATAAACAAGTTCTATAATTTCATGTGCTCTCTGAAAAGTAATGACTCTCAGAAACTTTAGAACATTCCAAGAGCAAGTTAAGGAAATGGCAATTTATTTAGTATGTTAATAAAACATGGAGATGCCTGAAGCAAACAAGTATAACATGGTGGGAAATTTTCACTAGATAACACCCGTTTGCAGTTGTCACTTGATCCGCGTAGAACTGAGGACAATACCAGATTTGCCATTGATTTCATTGGGTGGGCTCTTTTTCCACTTTGGAGACCCTGATTGGCATATTTACGAATTAGGTTTCTTCCCAATATATGTTACAGCTAATGTTAACAATCTTTACTAGGTCTGTCTGAAAGAATCTCAAAGCCCTTGTTCAATAACGCCCTGTTTTGGGGTGCCTGGGTAGGCTCAGTTGTTAAGTGGCTGCTTGCCGCTCAGGGTCATGATCCCAGGGTCCTGGGATTGAGTCCTGCATCGGGCTCCCTGCCCAGCAGGAAGCCTGCTTCTCTCTCTCCCATTCCCCCTCCTTGTGTTCCCTCTCATGCTGTGTCTCTGTCAAATAAATAAAATCTTAAAAAAAAATAATGGACTGTTTTACCTATGGCTATACACAAGAATGTCTGTTCATCTATTCGATACATTTGTTGAATGCTTACCCATGTGCAGACAGACACTGCTTCTGACATTCGATCTGAAAGACAAGAGCTATTTTAACAGCTACATTGTACCAATGAAATGCCTTAGCCTGAGTGTTAAAGAAAATGTGAACTAAATGATATTGGGTGAAGAATCAATTCAACTTGGAATATGACCAAAATCAACCACGTGCCAAACATAATAACTTTAATTTTAAAAATGTGTAACCTCTGCTTTTTTTAAGCATCAGGCATTCCTAATTTATATTAGGAAAAGTTAAAGATTGCTTTTCCAATAATAAAGCATCCCTAAGCTCACTTGTATCCTTAATTCTTTGCTTCTTTTTTTACCCACTTCCCCCTTCTTTGTCAATGCCCTGCACTACATTAATCCCACAACTCGCTTTTCCTCTTTTCCTCTTCTGCCCCAAGTCTACCAGTAAAATTAATCAAAACAAGGAACTAGGTGGGGCTCTTGGGTGGTTCACTCAGTAAAGCATCAGACTCTTGGGTTTCAGCTCAGGTCAAGATCTCATGGGTTGTGCCATTGAGCCCTGAATCAGGTGGGGAGTGGGCCTGATGATTCTCTTCTTATGCCCCTCTGCCCTTTCATGGGTGCATATGTGCTCACTCTCGAATAAGTAAATAAATCTTAAAACACACACACACACACACACACAAGGAAATAAGAGACCATTTCAACCAGTGGTCTTAGGCCCCCAGGTAGTTCCTCAGTGCAGGTCTACATTAGTTAGAAAGGTGCCTGGGTAGGCTCAGGCTTGTTGCTTTTTAGTTGCCATATTAAAAATTCACCAGTATTCTCCATCATGCCATCTAAGTCACGTTACTGGTAAGACACAACCTTGTCTCTTGCACCACAAAGCAAAAGTGGAGCTGTCAACTCTCCACCCTGCAATGTGGAATTTTGTCCAACACCCCTCCCCTCGCTCTGGCTTCATTACTTCTGATCTCAGGGAAGGAGGTGTCTCTTCTCATGGTCAAGGCTGAGCTTGTGACCTGAGTTGGAACCCCTCTCCTCTTCCACTTTGCCAGGCCCACTTATTCTTTAACCCATTATTTTCCATCTCTGTTGTCGTTTTTCCTGAACCAGGTCTGGACATTTCTTGGTAGAATTTTCATGTGTTATTACCTATATTATATATGATACAATATATGGCATTTAAAAGTCTTGAGTCTTCCTTCATTTCAAATTTCTCTTTCTTGGGGCACCTGGGTGGCTCAATGGGTTAAGCCTCTGCCTTCAGCTCGGGTCATGATCTCAGGGTCCTGGGATCAAGCCCTGCATCGGGCTCTCTGCTCAGCAGGGAGCCTGCTTCCCTTCTCTCTCTGCCTACTTGTGATCTCTGTCTGTCAAATAAATAAATAAAATCTTTAAAAAAAATTTCTCTTTCTTGGGTTTCCAGAAGGCACCATCTCTTGACCTACCACTCCGCCACCCACTCTCAGTCAATGTTACTGACGTTTCCTTAGGGTTTTTCTGCTCATAAAAATTAACACATGCAGATTGCAAAAAATTTTGAAAATACATCCAAAGAGAGTAAAATAAAATTTTCTAAATATAAATAATCTGAGCATTTTAGAATAGTTCTTGCTAGGCCATATGTTTTCATAATCAAATTCCAATTGTGCTATGTTCATTATCTTGATTGTGGTGATGATTTTACAGGCATATACATATGTCAAAATGTATCAAATTGCACACTTTAATACATGCAGTTTATTGTAAGTCAATTATACTACCATCAAGCTGTTTTTAAAATGTAAACAATATAAAGAAACATACATATTATTTAGAAATATAATTAAGGACATTGAAATTGAGTATTCATATCCACTATAATTTTAAAAAAACCTTTGGCAACAAATGTGTTGACAAAGATGAATGAAGAAGGTAGGAATATCACCATAACTGAAATGTAGAACTGAATTCCTTGTTTCCTTTTTGGGCTGAAACTCTCCTGCCTTAGGATGGCGGTCTCTTTCTGGGAGTCCGGGGAAAAAAAAACACAACCTAACAGGCATGAGCACTAAAGTGACCAGAGCCATGTTTGTGAGATTTAAAAAAAAATTCAGTCATGCTATAAATAGCTTTGTATTCAACTTTTTTCCCTCATAAACACTTTGCCATATCAATTAAAATTCCCCAACATGTGGAATATTTGGGATATCTCACAGATGCTAAAACCATTCAGTGAAAAGATTGTCATTTATTTACCTAAAGACCCAATAATAGGACAACGGCTTATTTCTAGATTTTGATGATTTCTACCAAAAAATATATACAATTAATATTCTTATGCATAAATTGATTTACGTATCCAGACCATCCCTTGAGATAGGTTCCTAGGAGTGAAACAGCTGAGCAAAAGAGAACCAGTAGTCTTAAGGCTCTTTTTACATTATTTGCAATTGTTTTCCTGGAAGGTTAGGTCAATTCATTCTCTCATGAGTGGTGGCTAGAAATTATCAGCTCTCTGTGCTGTCAACATCTTTGTACATTTTAAAAATCGTTTTATACGTGAAAATTTGTTTTGTTATTTGCTATTTTATAGGTGAAAAGTTGTTTAGTTGTTTGGGTTTGTATTCTTTATTGCTAGAGAAGTTAGATATGTTTCGGATAGAATTTGGGGGCATGAATATATTTTTCTTCTCAGTTTGGTGTGTTGGCCCATTGTCCATGGAGACATTTATGCTTTGATTGCTGGTTGGTAGTATATTTATGCACTAAATATACTAAACTTCTGTCTGTCGTGTTATCCCAGAATGTACTCAACATATCTCATTTGCTTCTTTTAATGGAGTTTTCTGCATACCTATGAAATATTTGCATGTTGGGGCACCTGGGTGGCTCGGTAGGTTAAGCTTCGGACTCTTGGTTTCTGCTCAGGTCATGATCTTATAGGTCATGAGATCAAGCCAAGGTTAGGGGCTCCCTGTAGGCAGAGTCTACTTGAGATTCTCTTCCAATGCCCCTTCCATTTGCACTCATGTGTATGCTCTCTCTCTCTCTCTCAAATACATAAATACATCTTTAAAAAATTTTTCATGTTTGTTTATTGGATCCAAAGTGATTAATCATTTTTCCTTTGTTTTTTTTTTCCCAATGCTTTTAGGCTGAGAAATATTTTCCTCAATTCAAGATCGGTTCTAGTACTACCTATTCAATCTTCTAGGGTTTGTTTGTTTGTTTGTTTAATTATAGTTGACATACAATGTTATATTGGTTTCAGGTGCACAACATAGTGATTCTATGATTCTATACATTACTCAATGCTCATCATGATAAATGTTCTTCTAGAGATTTTCTGGTTATATTTTTAACTATAAATCTATCTGAAACTTATTTCCATGATACGATATAAGATGAGAATGTTACATGATATTTTTCCCCCAAGTAATTTTCTCAGCATTTTGTCAAGTAGGTTATCTCCTGTCATTAGTCTGTGATATTTACTTTAGCATACACTAAGTCCTTCCATATGTTAGGACCTGCTTGAGGGCTGTATGTTCTCTCAGGTTGATCATTCCATGTTTCTGGTCATAATGATGTTGTGGTTTTATGTTATGTTTGATATCTACTAAAGCAAATTATTCCAACGGCCCACAGTTTCACATTTGATAGCATGATTCATCAGTGCCTTCCTCACAAAGAACTTCCTGTAATATTGCAAGGAAGCAATGCCACGGGGACTTAAAAAATTACTGTCTCCCCAGTTCATTAGAGGAGAGAGGAAAAAGGAAGGCATTACCGGAGTCCTAGGCCATTAGAGCAATGAGGAGGTCTGTAGAATTCCCTTCCCTTCCATTCCCTTTGCTCTCCCAAATAACCCAATGTTTTCCCCACAACCAAAGCTGAACAAAACACAATGATAGTCAAGCCAGGGGAGAGGCTCCAAAGGAAAGGCCAGTAGAGACTTGATGGGGCCCCAGAAGAGGTGGAGAATGGCACCAGGTCCTGTCTTAAAATCCCCTTTAGGGAGAGGACTTGCCGATCTTTCCTCGGGGTCCTTCTGAGCAAGAGAGAAGGGCAGCAGAGGAGACAGCAGGCCTGACCACATGGAGGGTGGCACATCCCAGGCTTGTCATTAACGCCTATGTTTAGCAAGGGTCACGTGAAGGGCTTGGAGGGAGACAGTCTTGGGCAAGTTTGCAGGTGCCCTTACCCGAGGGGGCAGCGATGACCACAGGAGGCTGGTGGTCAAGCAGGGCTGGTGAGTAGATGGGGTTTAAAAGGGATCAAACAAGAGTCAGACGATAAACCTCTCACTGTCCTGAGTGAGAGCAGGTGGTTAGACCCTGTCACACAACAGGCAGCGGGCACTTGTCAGAGAAGGAGCTGCCACTGACAGCAGATTGCAAGGGAACCCAGCTAAGCCATTTGCACTTTCCCCCTAATCCCTCCTCCTTCCCCTACAACACAGCCTAGGAGTGGCAAGAATCATGAGGGCCAGAAGAGGGGCAACCAGGAGAACAGAGAAGACGGCCACCCACCACGCTCACCCCAGGCATCTTGAGCCACAAAGCTGACAGGCCCTGGGGAAAGAGAAAAATCTCAGATGGGTAAATGAAATGGACAGATTTTTAATAGCATCCAAAAAAGAAGTCAAGGAATCATCCCCAGATGTCCTTAAGGGGTCTTTGACCCAGCAGGGGAGGGACTTTTCATATGGCACAGTTGTGGGAGTGACGGCTGGGAATGGCGCAAAATGAAACCATTTTCTCCCTGTATCCCACAGAGATGAGACAGTTCAATAAAACACTTACTACGAATAAGCAAAGAGGAGAAAATAAAAATCATCTGTTATCCCATAAGGCAGCTATAACTAATATTAACCGATGTTTGCTAGAGATTGGTAGGCGAATTTCTTTTCAAAAATGCAATTACAATGTATTCTGTTTTTTGACCTAGCTTTCATTCTCAAGAATATGTTCGGAACATTTGTGCTTTAAAAAAGCATATAACATAATTTGTAAAAGCTTAGAACCTTTGATGCTATGGGTTCATGATCACTAACTCAAGCAAGGCCATTAACTTTTTTTAACACTTTTATTTTATTTTTAAGATTTTTATTTGACAGAGAGAGACACAATGAGAGAGGGAACACAAGCAGGGGTACTGGGAGAGGGAGAAGCAGGCTTCCTTCATGGAGCAGGGAGACTGATGTGGGGCTCGATCCCAGGACCTTGGGATCACGACCTGAGCCAAAGGCAGATGCTTAAGGACTGAGCCACCCAGGAGCCCTAAGGCCATAAACTTTTATGTTTGGATTTGTTTCCAGTGCTTTGCTATCATATATAATCCTGAACTGGACATCTCTGAACTGAATTTTTGCCCCTCTCTTAAATTATTCCCTTTCTGTAAATCCTAGTAGCAGAGTCACTTAATCAAAAGGTATATACATGCAAAGCTTTTCCTCGAGGCTATGAAATCCCCTTCAGGCTACACACCCACCAATAGCTCAAGAGAGTCTGTTTTTCTGTATCTTGACCCACGCTAAGTATGTTCCCTCTTTCAGGTTGCCTGAAAGCTATTTAAGATATTTTTTAAGAGATGCATTTTTAAAAATGCTAGTGAGAGTTGACATTTTTAACTGGTTTGTTGGTTGGTTGTTTATCTGTGCTGTGCCCTGCCCGTTTCTGTCTTTTGCCCATTTTTCCACTACTGCACAGCTTTTCCTATTGTTTAGGAAAGCTGTTTTATAGATTTATCATGTATATTGCAATACTCTTCCCAGTTCTTGATTGCTTATGATGTTATTTTCCATGCCAGAGTTCTAACTTTTTAAGATTTGACCACGTCAAATTATTTTATGATCTATGCCAAGGGTGAGCAAATGTTTGCTGTAAAGGGCTAGAGAATAAATATTTTAGGCTTTGTCGGCCAAACAGTCTCTGTTCCACCTCTGTCTTCTCAGAGCAAAGGTGTTGGTAGAAGGACGCCTCAACGAATGCGTGTGTCTTCATTCTATATTTGGCCATGAGTGGGCAGCGGTTTTTTCCCCTTGACATTAAGCTCTCAGTGCCATGCTTTGAAAGTGGTTCTCCACCACAATGATGTATTATTCTATATTCTATCCTAGTGTATATTCTAGTCTTACTTTCATCGCTTCACTTCTTAAATTTTCGGTTTTAATACATTTAAAATTAATTTTGTTGATTTAATTTTTTCTCAAATGGGCTAGCCATCTGGCCTAAAATCATTTATTGAATAAACCCTACTTTCCCAACTGAATTGAGTTGCATGCTTTTCTGAAGTAAAAAATCATGGACACCAGCACACATGCGTGGATTTTTAAAATGCTATTACTATTCTGGGGCTAGCCTCACACTTATAATCATTAGAGTTTTTTTACTACATTTTGATATCTTGTATAGTAATTTCACACTACTCATACTGTTGCAGTGTTTGTTGTTGATTTTTTTCTTCTTTTCTGGAATATTCTTTAGACTCATTTTGTGAAGTTCTAATAAAAATTGCATTGTATTTTTATTGGAATTGCATTAACTTGTAGATTAATTGTCAGATAAACTGACAGTCCGAGATAGTGGTCTACACACAGTGGAGGCTACTTTCTCATTATCTTTGGTCACATTAATCGACTTCATACTCAACAGATGCAACTAAAAAAAATATATAGCTTTTTAATTTGGGATGATTTCATTTGAAAATAAGATTCGAGGGCTTGAAATTTTGAAAGCTACTAGTTTAACCTACTGACATTTATCGTTATTACTAATTTGGCTTCTGTCATCTTACTTTCTACCTTAATGTTTTTCGTTCTTCCTTCTGGTTTCCTTTGTTTTCCATCCCTTGACAACAACTGGCTTTAATTCCCCCAGCAGTTATTTAGAACTTATTTTTTAATCAACAAGTTTACAGTCTATCTAATTTGGACAAATTGATGAAGTCTTAAATATAAGTGAGGTTCGGTGGGGTGAGGGCCAGAGCCAATGACAAAGAAAGAATTCTTGAGATGTCTTTGGCGTAAAATGGTGGTTTATTAAAGCATGGGGACTGGACAAGTAGGCAGAAAGAGCTGCTGCCCCAGGGCTGTGAGGAGTGGTCCATTATATGCTTGCAAGTTGGGAGGGGGTTAGGGATGGCTCTAAGGAATTTTGGAAGCAAGTTTCCAGGACCTTGAAGGGCTAGCTGTTGTTGGGAAAGAGGTTATTCATTACTGGTAATAAAACCTTTGTCCTGAGACCCTTCAGAGTGGGCCATAGGCTTGGGAATGATTGTCCACATGTATCTTGGAGGGTTTAAAGATAAAGGAAGTTTCCAAAGGAATTGTTAAAGTAGCCCTCAGGATCCTGGTAGTGGGTAGGGGTCCATCAGCTATAATTACCCTTTGCCCTTAGCAAAGTGTTAAGGTGGAGACAGTGGAGTCCCTAGAGAAATGTCACTCTGCCTGTTTTAAGGGCTTGTCAGTGGGTAAGGAAATTTAATAATTTTTCTTCCTTCTTCCCACTGTTGCTGATCCCACGATCGCTCCCTAAAAACCACTTTGCAGGTTAAACTCCACATCATCCTACTTTCCAGAAAACCCAACTTAGAACCATCATGTGTAGGTGTTTAACCTTCTTAGCATTGCTGTGACCATCTATTAGTGAAGCTGTCACTCATGTAAAGGTTTGTGAACACTTTATGTCCTCTATCTGTTTGAAAGGGTATATGACCCATGTACTGGTGTACATGGTCACCATGTACTAGTGACAAAAGCTTTCTTCTCCAAACTTGAAAAAATGACACAGTGAAGTAAGACATTCCCTCAAATACCTGGATCATATAATTTCTCCAATTAAAGGAACTTTAAAGGATTCTTGATTACTAAATGCTCATTAATGAGGCATGAATGCCCTGAGATCTATCAAGCGAGAGATTAATCACAGCTAGCTAATGATGTTATGTATCATAACAACATGCAAAGGAGGAAGAAAATACTGGCATTTGAGGGGTTAAGTCAGGGTCAGAAAAATTAAGAAGTTTAGAGAAGAATAAGAAAGATGGTATACTATATTTGTTTGAATCCTAGACAGCCTGAGAGTTTGCAAATGATTTTAAATACTTGTGTATGGCAGTGTGTGGCCTTAGTAGAGAGTGTCCTTGGACAAATGAGTCTTAGAGAGGTTAAATGAGGGTTGTTGTGGTGATTAAGTGAGAAAATGGATGTATGGTACTTGGTAAGTGCTCAATAAATGTTAGCTACTGCTGTTGTTGTTATTCAAAGTGGCATCTGGCTAACAGTCTCCAGGGAAGCCTCTCTCAACATCTAACAAAAACCACTAATGAAGACCTCTGGAGGAGGTGGGGGAATAAAGCTCCCAACATGGAAAATAAGACTGGTAGGTAACATAACACCAGGGATCTACTTTAAAAAGGATCTATTAAATGTGTCCCCTCACAAGGGTCTTCAATGATCCCAGCTTGCCGATGGGCCTTGCACATCTTGAGACAACCTAAGTGACATAACCCATCAGTCCATGACTATATTCTGAGAGCATCTGCCATGTGCTTAATAGCAACAGAAGAGACACAAAGCGATTTAAGAACAGCATGTCATAGTCAAAAAAGCACTGGCTTTCCATTTCACTTAGAATAAAATTCAAATTCTTTGCCATGGCTTATAATTTGGACCCTGTTGATTTCTCAGGTCTTAGCCTCCCCCTGCTCCTTCCCATACCCAGGAGAAAAGAAAAAAAGATGCACAGGTTTTTGGCTGGTTCAAATCCTGAATCTCTGGGTGAATCTCTAGTGACTGAAGCACATAATATATTTCTATCTTTTATGAAGCTGTTTTTGCGTTCCAACCCAGCTCCTTGTTGTCCTGAAATTAGTTCCTTCAACACTAGAGATTCACCCAGAGATTCAGGATTTGAAGGGAAGGAGCAGGATTGACTAGAGGGAGAAACCGAGTAGCAAATGCAGGACCAATTCTCTGCCTTAGCTGACACCCTTACAGAGGTCAGAGCCTTCAGAGTTCTCCCAGATTTTGCCAAGATAGTCAAATGGTCGTACTCCCTCATCAATCAGCAACTGGGAGTGGGCCACCTGGGAAGGGGGTGGCATTGGAGGGATGGCGCCCCAGCTTGAGGCAGTCTCTGAAAAGGGCCAACTTTGCAGTCTGACCACTGGCAGTGAACCTTCCTTCACTGAAGGGGGCAATCTAGGTAGAGAGTATCACAGGGTGTACCACAATGATCCCCTCCAAAGACTATCACGCCAGAGATGGCCACACAGCTTTACTGCATATCCAATTACTTTAAGGCTTGCTGTCATTTTTTTTTTTTAGTACTTGAAAAATTCTAATAAAACAAAGCTGCTAAGTGAATCACTACTTCTGATGGGACTTGGCTAGGAATTACTAAACACAAGAACATTTGGGAAGGAAAGAGAACTGCTACACTGAGCATTTTCTGGCTCAGACCTTTCACATACATAATTTAATTTCACCAGCTTGAGGCTACAGATGAGAAAATAGAGACAGAGAACTTATCCACAGCTGCTCCGTTGTACACTTAGAACAAGATGGTCACAAAACCTTTGATCCGCCATGATGGCTCCTCCTGACAAAGTGGCTGTGATGTCACAGACATCTCATGGCTGGCTTTTGGACTGTTTTTGCAAATGGTGGCAGAGCTTATGACCAGGGAGCCTGGGCCAGAGCAGATGGTCTGGACAGGGCCCAGCACTACCCCAGGAGAGAACAAAGGGATCTACTTTAAAAAGGATCTATTAAATGTGTCCCCTCACAAGGGTCTTCAATGATCCCAGCTTGCCGATGGGCCTTGCACATCTTGAGACAACCTAAGTGACATAACCCATCAGTCCATGACTATATTCTGAGAGCATCTGCCATGTGCTTAATAGCAACAGAAGAGACACAAAGCAATTTAAGAACAGCATGTCATAGTCAAAAAAGCACTGGCTTTCCATTTCACTTAGAATAAAATTCAAATTCTTTGCCATGGCTTATAATTTGGACCCTGTTGATTTCTCAGGTCTTAGCCTCCCCCTGCTTCTCTTTGGTTTTTTCCCCATTAGTTAATCCCCCTGCCTGTAAATCATCCTTCCCAAATATCTATGTAATTGATCATTCCCTTCCTCCAGATTACAGCTCAAATTTTTCTGTTTCAGAGAGGTTTTCTCTGATTCCCATAGCTTAAATTGTCCTCTGGTTAGCACGGCTTTATTTTCTGCACGATACTCATCCCTTTCTGGAGTTATCTCTTTTGCTCATTTACTTATCCATCATTTGTCTCCCCAAAACATGTAAACTGCATGGATATAGGGACCTTCTTTGTCCCCATGAGGTAGAACTGTGCCTGACACATAACAGGGATTCAGACATTCACTGAATGAACAACATAAGCAAGAGACTTAACCCCCCTCCTACTTCTACAAGATGTATGAAACTGGGAGGATCATTTAAACACTTTGTAGGGTTTTTTTGTTTGTGTGTTTTAATTTTTTTATGCTTAAGTCATCTCTACACTCAGCGTGGGGCTCGAACTCACAACCCCGAGATCAAGAGTTGCATGTTCTACCAACTGCACCAGCCAGGAACCCCCATTTAACCACTTGGAATGGAAGCATATTTGTGTAGAATAAGAGCTGGCACACTAGGGCTCACAGACCAAATATAGCTGGTTGCCTAATTTCGTAACTAATGTTTTATTGGAACACAGCCATGCTCTTTCATTTATGAATTGTCTGTGGCTGTTTTCATGCTCTAAGGGCAGAGTTGAGTAGTTGAAACAGACATGGTATGGCTCACAAGGCATAAGATATATACCCTTTGATTCTTTAAGGAAAATTAGCTGACCCTTAGCAATCACAATATCTGTTCTACATTCCTTGCAACATTTTTGTAAGGAACAAATGAGAAGATGCACATGAAAGGTCTTTGTGAAATGGAAAAATGCTACTTGTGAAAGAGGTTAACTTTCTTAGGAAGATGATTGTCATGAAGCCACTGCAATCACTTAGTCAATGATTGTGTATAATAAAGTCACTGACTTAATATGATTCAGATGGTTTTAGGAGGACTTCAGGGAAGTATGAAATCTTCCCTCTGGACTTAGGCCAGCCAGCCCTAACTGAATATAAGCCCAGCCTTGGGTAAAAACTACCTCACCAAAGTGGACATAAAAGAGACACACAGGGATACCTGGGTGACTCAGTCTGTTAAGCAGCTGCCTTCAGCTCAGGTCATGATCCCAGGATCCTTGGATTGAGCCCCTCATTGGGCTCCCTGCTCAGCGGGGAGCCTGCTTCTCTGTCTGCTCCTCACCCTGCTCATGCTCTCTTTCTCTCTCCAATAAATAAATAAAATCTTTAAAAAAAAAAATAAAGGAGGGGCACCTGGATGGCTCAGTGGGTTAAAGCCTCTGCCTTTGGCTCAGGTCATGATCCCAGGGTCCTGGGATCGAGCCCCGCATGGGGCTCTCTGCTCAGCAGGGAAACTGCTTCCTCCTCTCTCTGCCTGCTTCTCTGCTTACTTGTGATCTCTCTCTGTCAAATAAATAAATAAAATCTTAAAAAATTTTAAAAAAATAAAATAAAAAAATAAAGGAAACATACATACATGGAATCAAATTTCTACTCTACCACTTACCAGTTGTGTGCCTTCAGAACCTCACAAACTCTATCTGTCATGTTCTTCATCTATAAAGTGAGGAGAGGAAAGCTACCTGTTCCATAGGACTGTTGTGAGGAATAAATCAGATAATCAATGCATGGAAGGAGAGTTGGGCTCATTGTCAGTATCAATGGTGATTGTCAACTCCATCATCCCCCACATTCTGCCCTAATTCTGTGGCTAAGGAAACGAGTTTGTGTGCCTGTCCTGTAAAAGCCTGAAGCAGTCGTCACAGGATACCAGGGGTTTCATTCTCCTCTGTGCTTTTCCTGCGTGTCTCCATTCTCCAGGGTGGCACTACTTGCTTCCCAGATGACCTCTGAACCTTGGTTTCATCCTAGCTTCTCCTCACCTTTACTCCCTACATCAAATAGCCTGCCAATTTTTGTGTCCTGAAACTAAGCTCCAGTATCTGTGCTCTAAGACCTGACTCCTAAGGTCAAGGTCTTAAGCCATGGGCTCATCAGCTCCTGGTTCAACTCCCATCCCAGGCTTCTAGGTGGGCACCTGCCTCTAGGCAACTCCAGCTCCACCACATCCTCCACCCAGCATCAGTGTTATCTACGCTGTCAGATAAAATCATGCCACTTCTTTACATTGAAAGCTCTGGGATTCTCCATTGTTGGCTTGTTGCATGAGGCCCTTCTAAACCCGCCACCTGCCTAGCCATGGAAACTCATCTTCTTCCAGCTGTTTCCTGCTGGTCCCCTCTCCGTGTCACACGCACCTACTTGCTGCTTGCCTAGCCAACCTACAGACCCAAGAGTGAGAAAAAAATGCTTGATGTGGCAAACGATTGAGATTTGGGGAGCTGTTTTTTTAGGCAGCATTATCTCAACAAAAATTGAACTAATACGTGGCAGAAATTGTAATTTGAATAACCAGATATTGAGCTGGAGTGTTTTATCCCCCCTAATATAGCAGCTGTAACACAATTTCACTCCAAAATAGGCATGGATCGAAAAACTCACAAATACACATGAAGATTGAAATCATGTATGCTGTCTCTGGGCAACATTTGCTAAATGTGTGTCTTATCTATCCACAATCTAATCTCCATTAGTGGGGACAATTTTCTTTTATAAAATAAGTCTAGCTTTAAAAAATAAAAATTATGACTGAAGAAAAACCAAAGAGGCAGAAAAAAAAATGCAGACAAAATGGCATTCAATAAAAACCCCAAGAAGAAGTGACACAAAACGAAGATAGTTAAGGTTGATTGAATGATTCAGGGTGCAGGAAAGGAAGCTCAGCAAGACGAAGAGCTAACCACATGAGTATACAAATAAGAGGTCCCCGGGCGCCTGGGTGGCTCAGTGGGTTAAGCCTCTGCCTTCGGCTCAGGTCATGATCTCAGGGTCCTGGGATCGAGTCCTGCATCGGGCTCTCTGCTCAGCGGGGAGCCTGCTTCCTCCTCTCTCTCTCTGCCTGCCTCTCTGCCTACTTGTCATCTCTCTCTGTCAAATAAATAAATAAAATCTTTAAAAAAAAATAAATAAAAACAACAACAACAAAAACAAATAAGAGGTCCCCAAAGGGGCAGGAAAAGTGAAGAGTGAAAATCTGAGCAGGGCCCTGGATGTGGATCTGAGCCCAATGCATCACCAAGGCAAGGTTGGCACAGTGGCTGGGTAAGAAGGCCCAAGTCATGGGAGAACAGTGGGCCCAAATAGAGGTAGCTATTGAATTAATTCCCTTGGGCATTTATCTGAGAGCCTTAATGGATGCTTGAAGATCATTTTGCCCACATTATGGAGACTTGACCCTCAATGAAAGGTACCACTGGGTACATTAATCCCCCTGCTAATGGCCTGACCTCTTCGACAATGTCACATATACAATTCTTTTCCCAGAGTGGTTTTGGAGTGCCCCTGCCCCCACAATAATTCCATGATGTTTCTCTCACCTTGTTGCTAGGAAGGAAGGAAAGTAGTAAAGATGGTAGGAAGAAGACAGGAGGGTCTAGACAGGATAAGCTATAATTCACCCTTGGGAATTCGCGGAGCCCATGTGTAAGGCAGTGTTGATATCCTGAGAATTGCCCAGCAAGGTAAAGATGTTCTGTTTAGTTCCTGGGGCCATGTGTGCCTACTCCGAATTACTTTGATCTTCAGTCTGAATGAGGGGACTTGAAATAATCCAGGAGTTGGAACCCATATCTAAACTCCTTGCTGGAAAAACATGGGGAGCAGGGTAGAACCCACTAGATATCATTAGTCATCAAAGGAAAAAAAAATGTTTCATCCAGCCTTTCTAGGTAATTAACATGACATCATCTAAGAGCCTGTGGTGTGAAATGGGTCCTAAGTACCATGGAAAATTGATCTTAGCTCTTTCAGTGCTTCATTTCAACATAAACTTTGATAAAGAGAATGGAAAGCAAATAAGGTATTTTTTTAATTTAACTATCTTCATATTTTCCATCTTGGAAATTACTTTTTTTGTTTAATTTAATTTTTTTAGTGTTCCAAGATTCATTATTTATGCACCACACCCAATGCTCCATGCAATACGTGCCCTCCTTAATACCCACCACCAGGCTCACCCAACCCTCCACCCCCCTCACCTCCAAAACCCTCAGTTTCTTTCTCAGAGTCCACAGTCTCTCATGGTTCATCTCCCCCTCCAATTTTCCCCAACTCCCTTCTCCTCTCCATCTCCCAATGTCCTTGTGTTATTCCTTATGCTCCACAAGTAAGTGAAACCATATGATAATTGACTCTCCCTGCTTGACTGATTTCACTCAGCATAATCTCCTCCAGTCCCATCCATATTGTTACAAAAATTGGATTATTTCTCAGAGTTAATAAGATACCAATAAGATACCAATATCTGCTGATCAGATCTAACTTCAGTGATTTCCAAGTTTCCATGCACCATAAACTGTTACATCCTTCGGGAACAGCTTTATAAGAAAAAGGCTTCGTCTCCAGAACATGTATACTAAATAAACAAACAGACAAATAAGTAAACCTCCCATATCAACAGGGAGTGCCCTGGGTGATTTTTGGAAATGGGTCTTCTTTAATGACAGTATCCTAGTCTAGAACACAGACTTCCTGTAAATTCAATTAGTACAAAATAAGCAATAGCTTCCAGTGGCCCATTTTAGAAAAGGGACTCTATTATTTTCACTAGAAAAAAAGTTAATTATAAAAATAGTAGTAATTAAGAATTTTGAAGGAAAACTGTCCTAGCATTCCAATAATTCCTAACAAAGTAAAAAATAAAAAATAATAATAATAATTTTTTTAAAAAAAGCAAAATAAATTTGGGAAGGGAGTGAATCATTTTCTTCTATAGGCTTTAGGTTTCTATATTTCTAAACCAGAAAATTTCTAAGTTCCTTCTGGTGGCGAAGGACCAAGATCTCCAAGTCTGTGTGTAAACATAAATTAAAAGTAGGCCCTCATACCTGTAGCCAATGCTCCTCTGAATCTGGCCTCTTATCCCTACCCCTACCTCACTCCATTTTGCCTTAACTCACACAACTCAACAGAAACCCATCCACTTTACCAGAACCACTCTTCTCAGTGGGACATCTTTCAAAAGGTCAAGCTCCAACATTTTTCTGGACCTTGGCCAGGCTGCTCCCCTCATTTGGAACGGCATCCTTAAATTCCCCAAATCCCACTTTCTCTTCAGACACTGCTCACTGTTTGTGTTTTCTGTGAAGCTTTCCTTGCCTAGATCAGCTCTGGCTCTTTCATTTCTCTGAGCTCTTCCATTTATCTGATGTTATTGTTTGTGTGATCTACAGTGTGACTACATAGAGTCTAGTATGTGCTGTGGATGTTTCATTTAATTTAAGAGCTTGGGCTGTAGAACCAGGCTGCCCAGGTTCAAATCCCATTTATACCACATACTTATTCTATGCCTTTGAGCAGTGAGGGAACCTCAATTAATCTCTCTCTGCCTCAGTTTTGTAAACTGAGAATAATGTGGTAGTTGCTTCAGACGTTCTGTGTTAGGGAACCATTTCTGGCCAAATCATTTTAAGTGAATTTACTAAGAATGTCTCAAGAAATGTGTTCAGCATTCTACAACATGAGCATTATGTAACATTTTTTTGTAGTCTACTTAAAAATGTGTATTATTTTAATAGAGTCATGTTCATATAAAATACTTAAGGGGTGCCTGGGTGGCTCAGTTGATTAAGCATTCAACTCTTCATTTCTGCTCAGGTCGTGATCTCAGGGTCATGGGATCAAGCCCCATGTGGGGCTCCATGCTCAGCAGAGTTGAGGAGCTCACATACACTCTAAATAAATCAACAAACAAACAAAAAATAAATAAAACCTTTTTAAAAAACTTAAAAATACAGATAAATGAATAACTCATAATCCCATCATCCAGAGATAATCATTATTAAAAATGGTGCATTTATTCTTACAGATAATTTCCCTTCCCACAAATTGTAGTCATTTTAAAATATGTCCAAATAAGTCTTTGGCAATCCTTCCCTCAAAAGGAGGAGCCTAATTCCATTCCCACTGAGAGTGGGTCAAACTTAACCACTCACTTCTAGCTATTCAAATGTGGTAGATGTGATGGTATGGGATTTCTAAAACTGTCTCTCTGTCTCCGTGTCTCACTGCCTCTCCCTCTCCTTCCCACCCTTCTTCCCTCCCTCCCTTTCTCTTTGTCTCATCATTCTCTCTTTGGCGGGGGAGGGGTTGCAGCTGCCATATGGGGACATTCAATCAGCACAATGGAGTGGCACATATGGTGAAGAACTGAAGCTTCCTGCCAACAGCCACATGAGTGAGCCATCTTGGAAGGAGATCCTCCAGCTCTAGTCAAGTCTTCAGAGATTATAGCCCCAGCCAACATTCTGACTCGAAAGACATGAGCTACCCTGAGCTGAAACCACCCAGCCAAACCATTTCCAAACTCTACACACACAGAAACTATGAGATAATAAACTTTTGTTGTTTTAAGCCACTAAGTTTTGAAGTAATTTGTTAAGCAGTAATAAATAGTTAATACACATACATACAACTTACACATATACACAATATACACTATATATATTTTCCCCCAAATGGAGAAACACTTCACCTGTCTTTTTGTAACCTTCTCCACTTTATTTATTTTTTACATTTATTTTTTATTTAAATTCAATTAATTAACATATGGTACGTTATTAATTTCAGAGGTGGAGTGCAGTGATTCATCAGTCTCATATAAAACCCTGTGGTCATTACATCACAGGCCCTCCTTAATGTCCATCACCCAGTTACCCCATTCCCCCACGCCTCCCCCACTTTTTATTAATAATAATGTATCATTGACTTCTTTCCATATGTATCCTTGGTGATGATTTTAAGAGTCAGGAATTACTTATAGGCCCTATCAAAAAAAATTTTTTTATTATTCCATTTATCCTGTCTGGGAAGAAAAAACTTTTGCTTTTGCCCTCTAAGGTTCAGTTTCAGGGCAAAATAAAATGACAAAAAACTGATTAACAAGAAAAAGGGCACATCACTTTATTTGATGTTAATATTGTATTTACATGTACATGGAGGTCTCACAGAAAAGGAATTATACCCAAGTGGATGGGCAAAAGCTTATATACCACTTTAACAAACATTAATGAATTTGTTGAGAAGGGACAAGGGTAAGAAAAGCAGTTTGGGGGCACCTGGGTGGCTCAGTGGGTTAAGCCACTGCCTTCGGCTCAGGACATGATCTCAGGGTCCTGGGATTGAGTCACGCATGGGGCTCTTTGCTCAGCAGGGAGCCTGCTTCCTCCTCTCTCTCTCTCTCTGCCTGCCTCTCCAACTACTTGTGATTTCTCTCTGTCAAATAAATAAATAAAATCTTTAAAAAAAAAAAAGAAAAGAAAGAAAAGCAGTTTGGGCCTCTAGAGGTGGCAAATTGTGGGTAATAAATATATGGGATAAACTAATAAAAATTAAGGTTATTTCAGTGAGGTTTGTTACTCAGATTCAATCTCATGCAGTCTCTGGGGTGATAAGAGTGTCTCTGGTCATTTTCCTCTTGCTGGTTTGGGAGTGGGGAGAAGAGACATCTTCACTAAGGGAAATTTCTACCTTGCCTTTGGGCAAAAAGAGGAGGGTAGAGAACTTTCCCCACACTTGCTGTTTCTCAATTGCCTTCAGCTCAAAATAATCCTTACACCAAAGTGGCATATTCTGAGGTAGAATATTCCAATCTCCTTCAGTGTAGTGGGGTTAAGATGCCCCTAACAAGGGAAAAAATCTATATTCTACAATTTGAGATGAGACTGAAAATGCAACCATTGGCACCACTGCTAGAAGGAGAAAAGAAATTCTAAGTGAGATGTTAATAATGGCTGCTGTCTATGCGCTCCTGGAATGGTAGTTTTTACAGCAGGGGGAGGACTATGATGGGACTAAAGTAGATATGAAGACAGAGAATGAGCTCAGTATGTACATAGTTTGAGGTGTGGTGCACATTTTAATGAAAGAAGAGTTAGACTAGAGGTGGGAATTAATGAACTCTCCCAGAGGGAGAAGAAAAATCCAAGGATCCTGGGCTGAGCCTTCAGTGAGTTGCACACACATAAGGAGGGAAGAGAAAGGGAGATTAAAAAAAAGAAAAGAAAAGAAAGAAAGCATGAAAAGACACATCAGCAAGGATAGGGAAGAGCAGGAGCGGATGAGATCCCAATAGCCAGGATGACTAGCGTGTCAAGAAAGTGAAGGGAAAATAGGCATTGTCAAATGTCTCAGATGCCATTAAAAGAAAAATAAAAACAAAAAGGACCACTGGACTTTATAAGGAGGTCATTTAATGGCCCTTGAAAGACCAAAAAAGCCTGAACACCTATATCATTTTTTATACCCTCCCATCTATGCATGAAGATCACATGCTAATGTAGATCACCCTCCCATTTGGTCAACATAATGTTTGTGAAATGAATAAGACACAGCAATCATTATCATTGTTATCATCGAGTGTTAGTATTCAAATTCTAGATGTAATTTGGAGGTAGGCATTCTAGATATAACTTGGAGTAGAAAAATCTCATGTTCTTCACATATGGAAATTTTTTCAAACCGTTTAAGTATAAATGTATATTGATCTTTGCAAAAGTTAAACACTACTACAGTTAATGATGATGTTGAAAGCTATTAATTTTACATTCCAAAACAATTATTAAGAACTTTCAAATAGTTCAGTAAGTAGAGATTTAGATTGATGGTTTATACCAGATTAGCAGAGTATTAGTTGATAAGTTTAAGAAGGTTTAAGAAGAACATTAATTCCTTTTGGAACCGACAAGCGTTTTACAAACACTTAAATTCAGAAATAACAGAAGTCCAAATTATGGAGATTAAACTATATCATAAGCCTCCCTCTTGAGAGATTGTTTTCAGTGCTATCATTTCTACTGTTCAACAAGATAACATAGAAGACTTTCTGAACATTTAAAAGAGTAATTTTCTCAAGCATCTCACAGAGCTTCATTGAAGGTGGGGGAGGGTGCCGGGGGATTGTTTCAATTAGTCCCTCATCTTGACCAAAGTTCAAGTTTAGCAAAGGAGAAAGAAATCTCCTTAGTCCTAGTTGGTCGCTAGTAGAAAGGAAGGCTGGTTTAACAATCTGGTGGCAGCCTTCCCCCAGCAGAATCCTCTATTAACAGAACAAGCCTCAAAACATCTTGTTTATCCCCCAACCTCATTTGAAAGTGAGCATCTATTCTGTATCACAGATGTACATTGTAGTGATCACACAAGCAAGCAGCTCAGAGTATCTGAGAAAATATTATCTCTCATCTGCAGTGTCAATCTTGTACAAGTTGAATATTAGATTTTTTTTTAAAGATTTTATTTATTTATCAGAGAGAGGGAGAGAGCGAGCACAGGCAGACAGAATGGCAGGCAGAGGCAGAGGGAGAAGCAGGCTCCCTGCTGAGTAAGGAGCCCGATGTGGGACTCGATCCCAGGACGCTGGGATCATGACCTGAGCCGAAGGCAGCTGCTTAACCAACTGAGCCACCCAGGCGTCCCTGAATATTAGATTTTTAATAATAAATATTTTGGCACATTTTCACATTTAGCCTTATGACCTCAAAGTTCATTTTATGATGGTGATTTTCACCTTTGGCTTTAGCTTTGACCAAATATGATTTTAACACTGGCCTTTTAGCATTTGGCCACAATGTGTATTTAGTGTACAGTAATAAAAACTATGAATCCTGATGGGAAATAGATAATCCCTACAATGTTTGGAAGAGGTCTGTGGCTCCAAATTCAAACGAAGGGAAATATTGAGAAGCTTTTTTTGTGGGTTTGGTGGTTTTTTTTTGTTTGTTTGTTTTTTGTTTTATGGTCCCAGAGGAGAGCTGGAATTGATGGGAAGACACGGACCTACCTTTACCCTCATTAAAGGGATAGGGGAAGAGAGGAAAGGTCTCCCAGACAGATGACAGTGGGGCAAGGGGTAGGAAAGGGGAATCATGATGGGGAGGCACATTTTGTATCTTTAACAGGCCAAGCAGGGGGTGAGAAGAGGCACAAAAAAGAACCTTTTCACACTACAGTAACAAAATTAAACCTTCTTAGATAGGGCTCCAAGCTGGCTCTCCTCAATCCAGATTTCTCTTTTGAGAAAATGCTATTAGCATGAGGATGGGAGATGCCTGGGTGTCTGCTGACAGATGCAGGAATTAATTAGCAGAGTTGTGAAGGTGCTGTGGGGCTGCAGGGATCAGAATCCCATGGTCACCAAGTCTCCAGATAGTGTTGGCACTGAGCACCCAAGCCCGGCCCTCATAGCCACTCTCCAGCCTGTCTTGCTCAGTGTGGATCTCAGCTGTCCAGACCCCTAATGGCTTACCAGCTGCTTAAGCTTCCCCATTGTTCACAGAGATATTTGAAGCAGAATAAAATTTACCTTCCACTTTCATAACAAGCACAAATTGTTCCCCACAAGCCCTGGTTTATCTGGACATTTATTGAGCACCTAGCAGGAAAAAAAAAAAAAATGACAACCAGGAGATTTTTTGGCATTACCACAGAACAAGGTAGTTAAGAGTATGAAATACAAATTCTGACAGGGCTTGAAATCCTGACTCTTTGAGCTCCTTGACCTTAGACAAGTTAATCAAAAACCCGAGTCTTAGTTTTTCTCATCTGAAAATGAAATGAAAACCTTGACAGGCCCAGCGAACTCCATCTACCCAGTTTTTCAGCTGGAGCTTTCAAGTCTCCTCAGCCTTCTGAGTATTCATTTGGCCTCCCCACTTTGCAGTCTTAGAATTGTTCTCCTGGTAGAAAAGATTCAAGTTTGAGCAGGGCTGTCAATCTGGGCATAAGCTCTGTTCATCCCGGGTTCAGCACTTGGGCAAATCAGGAAGTCTACTGGAGTCTGTTTGAGGCAGGTCAAGGAGCTAACAGGAAGGACCACCTCCTAAGGGAAAATGAAATTCAAGCAGTTTGACTCAAAACCAAGGGGCCAGTAGACATACAATCACCAAAAATATGACCACAAATATTTTAGTCATATTTTAGTGTATTCAATGATTAAAAGTGTACATTATCACAGTATTTGCAAATTTGGAGATTTGTGAGGGTTTAGAGAGGTATCTTTGTCAAATGTCAAAGGCATAATGTATAATCTTATAGATCCTCTTTATTCTTTTAAACAATATTTAAGATGGTTCCCAAACTTCGGGATAGCAGGAGGCTTATATAAGCTACTAAAGGCAACTGAAATCCATAGCAAATAATGAGTTATTTGCTTGGATTTTCTGATCAGGGTATGTTTCCATCAGGTCATATTAGATAACATCTACCTGAGCAGGGAAATGCATGGATGTGTTTACTGAGGGCTCCCTATGAGTATAATAAGTACTAAAAGAAGTGTTCATAGACAAGGGATCACAAAGGCATCATGACACGAGCCCTGCTTTCAGGTCATTTTTATATCAGTTTGACTAAAAATAACAATAATAATTTATATTTTCATGAAATTTTACAATTTTTTTGAAGATTTTATTTATTTGAGAGAGCATGTACATGAGTGGGGGAGAGGGTGGGGAAGGGGACAAGCAGACTCCCCACTGAGAGGGGACCCTGATATGGGGCTTGATCCCAGGACCCTGAGTTCAGGAGACCTGAGCTGAAGGCAGACACTTAACTGACTGAGTCACCCAGGTGCCACCATTTTACAATTTTTGGAGACTTATAATACTTACTCTCATTTCAGCCTCAAAGATTTCTGTAACACAAGTGCAATTAATCCCATTCTAAAGATGAGGAAGCTGGAGGTCCAAGAAGTGGAGACATTTTTCTAAAGACATGAAATTATATATATATATATATATATATATATATATATATATATATATATATGTGTGTGTGTGTATATATATATATATGTATATGTATATATGTGTGTGTGTATATACATATATATATACATATAGATATGTATATATATATATATATATATAAAATCTCAAGGCAAGCCCAGGATTTCTGACTGTAGATTTAATGTTCTCACTTACCATAGCTACATCTTAAAAAAGAAACTTTCTACCTTTGCTCAATCAAGGTAGAATGGAAGGAGAAGAACATGTTTTTGATTGATTTTCCTAATCAATCAAGATTCTATAATCCATTTGGGCCTGGCAAGAATGTCATGGAGGAATGAGTGGAAAAAGATTTGTTTCCAACGGCCCAAAGGCTTTCAAATTAACTGGATGTTAAGAAGCAAGTGTGGAAAAAATAGGAAGTGATAAGAAGACTTGCACTTACAGAGTTTATATGTCTAGGAAACAGTAGGTATAGATACGTAATAGAGATTTATTCCATAAATAAAAGATCAGTGGGAATAAAGAGATAACCAGAAAACATACCTTGTATATATTTTAACTTCAAATGTGACAAAGAAGGAATCACAAAAAAAATAGGAGTTAGAGGTTTATTTAACAGAAGGGGTTTAGAAAATTAACTAGTTGGAAAAAGTCAAGTTAGAATCCTATTTCATAATATAATCTTATAATATCAAGTAAATTCTAGATGAATCAAGGAGTCAAATGTTAAGAACAAAATTATTTTTTAAAAAAAGGCAGAAACTAAGTATAAATTATAATTTTATTAATTTCTGACTGACAAGGGATTTTTGTGTATAAATACAATGTATATATGTGTGTGTGTATGTGTGTGTGTGTATATATATATATATAAATATATATAATATCAAGGCAAGCCCAGGATTTCTGACTGTAGATTTAATGTGAACAGCTAATAACATGATTACATAAAAAGAAGATTTTGTTCTTCACTTAAAATTTTTGAATTTCTATGTGTCCAAGGACACCATGAATGTCATATGATGAACAGGGAAATATGTTAACAATAAATAAGAAAAACAAAGATTAATCACTTAACATATTAAAAAATATAAAAAGGTCTATAAAAATTACTAAACATACAAAAAGCTAGTAACCCAATGAAAAAAACATAAATACACTAAGAAAAATAGTCAAAGGATATTTAAAAAAACTAATTCATAGGAGAAAGTAAAATGGAAAATAGTTGAAATAATATCCAACCTCACGGTTAATCAAAGAAAAATAAAAACACTGAAACAGTTTTTCCCTAATACATTTGTCAAAAAATTAAAATCATAATGCTCAATACTGTCCTAAGCATGATGAAATGGCTTTCCTAAAAGCAGATGGTAGCAATTAAAATGGTAAAACTTCCAGGGGTGCCTGCGTGGCTCAGTCGGTAAAGACTCAGTCTCTTGGTTTTGGTTCAGGTCCTGATCTCAGGATGCTGAGATCAAGCCCTGTCCTGGGCTCCACGTGGAGCCTGCTTAAGATTCTCTCTCCCTTTCCCTTTACCCCTTTCCTCCATCATGTGCTCTCTCTCTCTCTCTCTCTTTCTTTTTTTTTTTTTTAAGATTTTATTTATTTATTTGACAGAGAGAGATCGCAGGTAGGCAGAGAGAGAGAGAGAGGAGGAAGCAAGCTCCCTGCAGAGCAGAGAGCCAGATGTGGGGCTCGATCCCAGGACCCTGGGATCATGACCTGAGCCAAAGGCAGAGGCTTTAACCCACTGAGCCACCCAGGCGCGCCTCTCCCTCTCTCTTTCAAAAGTAAAATTAAACAGTAAAACTTCTAGAAAGGCAATTTGGCAAATGTTATCAAACATTGTTTAATGTGTAGAAGCTTTAAATCAGTAACTCTGCTTCTGGAAAATCATCACAAGGAAATAATCAGAGATGCAAAAAATACATATATTGTGATCCTCTTCATAGGATATTCATACCATATCATTAATTCTTTTTTTTTAATTTATTTATTTGTCAGAGAGAGAGGGAGAGAGAGTGAGCACAGGCAGACAGAATGGCAGGCAGAGGCAGAGGGAGAAGCAGGCTCCCTGCCAAGCAAGGAGTCCGATGTGGGACTTGATCCCAGGACGCTGGGATCATGACCTGAGCCGAAGGCAGCTGCCTAACCAACTGAGCCACCCAGGCGTCCCTATATCATTAATTATTGATATTAATGAAAAAAATGTGAACTAAATACTCAGTGCCAGCGGAATGTTAAGCAAATGATTCATGAGATGGAATGCTACGTAGTAATTAAACATCAGGCTTAAAAAATACAAATAGGGGCACCTGGGTGGCTCAGTGGGTTAAAGCCTCTGCCTTTGGCTCAGGTCATGATCTCAGGGTCCTGGGATAGAGCCCCACATCAGGCTTTCTGCTCAGTAGGAAGCCTGCTTCCTCCTCTCTCTCTTTCTGCCTGCCTCTCTGCCTACTTGTGATCTCTCTCTGTGTCAAATAAATAAATAAAATTTAAAAATACAAATAAAAATAGAAATCCAGCTTTAGATGAATATTTACTGAAACATGCAGTACTTGATATGTCCAAAAGAGGTATTAAAAAAAGACTACAGAAGAGCTTTATAACTTGGTATTATTGTTCTAAGAGACAAGAAGTAATAAAAGAAGAGAGAGATAGAGAAGGGAAAAGAATAGTAACAACATAGGAGCGTCTGATAGAAACAGGGGTATCTCAGAATGGTGACATCGCAATGGATTTCTTATTTGCTGTTTTGATTTGCTTTTCTATGATTTAAAAATTTTTCCACAATTTTTGTAATTTGGACATACATACATACATTTATTTATTTATTTATTTTCAATGGCAAAAAGAGCCAGAAATCTCTGGGCAATAAGATTACAAATATTCTTCACTTTTCGTTTTGAGTTTCTCTGCAGTTTGTCCATATTTTTACAGAAAGCATGTATTATTCTTTATTGAAAGGGGGAAAGGTTCCTTTTTACCCAAAGAAGACAGGGCTATTTCTTGTGTGTGACATTTTATTTCAACATAGTATTTGTACAATACTGTGAAATATATTTTTAATAATAAAGATCTGGTCTGAATAATCTTGGAGAGATGAAGGGTTCCAAATGGATACAAATTTGGCAGTGAGTCCCAGGTATCAAATTTCCTTTTGGTTCTTTCCACAAGGAAACTGTGACAGAAATGAAGACTTATTTCCCTTATTTTGTGTTCAGCTTTCATGGGAGCCTGTGGGATGAAGAAGGCTTAGCTGCAGGCATGTCTCTGTGTATTCAGAATTTGAGAGAATGAGGAAGAGTAGCTGGGACGTGGCTGAGTGGAGAGGTCTAAATAATATTTATTCGGCCTGTACACATTTTTTCAGGATCTTACAATTTTTTAAAAATCTGTAAATAATGTTTATTTCACCTCTGTGTGAAGCTTAAATAATGTCAAGTGACTTTTCAATAAATGATGTTTACAAATAACAATGGCTGACATTTACTGCATACTTGTTCTATGCGAAGCACTGCATTACATTTTAGCCATATACTATTTCTTTTAATCTGAACAACAGCCCTATGAGGCGGGGACTATTTGAATTCCTATCTGACAGATTCTTTTTTTCAGAGAGAGAGAGAGAGGAGAGGCAGAGGGAGAGGGAGAGAATATTAAGCAGGCTCCACACCCAGCATGGAGCCCAATGGGGGGCTCAATCTCACAGCCCTGAGATCATGACCTGAGCCAAAATCAAGAGTCGGACCCTTTACTGACTGAGCCACCCAGGGACCCCAATCTGACAGATTTTAAAACCTGAGCTCATGGGGTGCCTAGGTGGTTCAGTGGGTTAAAGTCTCTGCCTTCAGCTCAGGTCATGATCCCAGGATCCTGGAATCGAGCCCCGCATCAGGCTCTCTTCTCAGAGGGGAGCCTCCTCCCCCTACACCCTGCCGCCTGCCTCTCTGCCTACTTGTGATCTCTGTCTGTCAAATAAATAAATAAAATCTTTAAAATAAAAATAAAACTGAACTCAGAGAAGTTAAGGAACTTGCCCAAGTTTCTAGTAAGTAGTCAAGCTGAAATTTAAAACCAGGTTTATCTGAATTTAAGCTCCAAGTACTTCATACTTCACTGCCTCACATATCTGCTATAGCTAAACAAAACCCAACAAAAATGCGTTCACATAGTCATCCAAAGACACATACTAACTAGAAAGTTAAATAGCAGCAGTTTTCAAAAGCCCCCAACTAGAAAGCACCCAAATCCACATCATTGTTTGAACACATTGAAGTCTGTTTACTCATGGAAGACTACAGAGCAATGAGAAGAAATTACCTACAACCTCACATAACAAATGGATGACTATCACAGACGTAATAATGCTGAGCAAAAGAAGTCAGACCCAAAAGAGCACGTAATTAGGACTCATTTTACATATTTAAAACATGCAAAAAACAATCATAGTGAATCTATAGTTTTAAAACCAGGGTACTGATTAATCTTTGAGGTTGGGAGATGGTGGTGGAGGTTGAAGCCTGGGCAGAAGAGGGTTTTTGTGGTGCTGGTAATGTTCTGTTTCTTAATGTTCTCTTTCTTAATCTAGGTCCTGCTTACAAGAATGTGTTCACCTTGTGAAAATGAACTGAAGTGGACATCTGCTGTATGTATACCTTTCTCTCTTGTCAGTGACTCCAGAGGAAGAAAGCAGTGGGTGACAGACCTAGTTTAGTTTCTACTATGGGGAAACCTAAAACAAACCCACTCCTGGTACAGGAAAATAGTCCAAACTGATAAAGGAGGATCGTGGAAATACTGATCTGATAACAGTCAGCTCTCTGAGATATCAACAATGAGCCCTGGGGAGTGATGGATAATATGCCACAGAAAGCTCACTTAGTTACCTTTCCATCAGAATTCAGAACCACAGCATGTCTGTTTGGACAGCAGGAAAGTGTTTTCTTTAATATCACCACCTGCAGAATGAAATTCAACCAATTAAGTTAGGAAATTGCCATTTGCAGATAATTATTATTTAGCTGGTTTCTAACTTCATAGCTCTGCAGCCATTTGAGGACAAGGTCTCAGAACTGCCACAGGGTGTGGTATCAGAGTTGGTCTATTTTAACTTAATGATCTGGAAGAGGAAATAACCAGTATGGTAATGACATTGCAAACGATGCTAAATTGAGAGTGTTGCAAATGCTAATAAAGGCAGAGGAACAAAATGAGAAGACTTTGCTGATAAAATCTGGGCTTTAGTGAATAATACCAGTGTATTGAATTTCCAATTCTCTGCCTTAGCAGTGGATTCTTGAGCACACTCCTTTGTGCTCAAAAATAAAGGTCTCATACCTCCCCAAATTGAATACTCTATAGCAACATTGCAATTTTCAATAAACTTTTAAAATTTTAGAACAGCATTGAAGTTAGGAGGAAGAATTGCAAAAATGGTACAGAGAGTCCCCATATACCCCACACCCAGTTTCCCCTATTATTTATATGTTACATTAGTATGGTACATTTCCTCAAAATTGATGAACTAGTATTGATACTTTATTATTTATGAAAGTCCACACTTCCTGCAGATTTCCTTAGTTTCTACTAATATCCTTTTTCTGTTCCAAGATCCCATTCAGGGTACCAAATTCCATGTAGTCATAATGTCTCCTTTAAGTTCCCACTGGCTTCAACAATTTCTCAGACTTTAGTTTTAAAGACCTGGACAGTATTGAAAGTACTGGTAAGATATTTGGTAGAATGTCCCTGAACTAGGATTTCTCTGATATTTTTCTCCTAATTAGATAAGGCTTATAAATTTGGGAGGAAGAGGACCACAGAGACAAAAGGTCATATCATATTCAGGGTGTGATATCAACTATCAACATGACTTCTGTTGTTGATGTTGTTGATGTTGACCTTGACCACCTTGTTGAGATAGTGTTTGTCAGATTTCTCTAATGTACTTACTCTATTCCTCTCCTCTTTCCATCAGTGAACTCTTTGGGAGGAAGTCACTACTTGCAGCCCACACTTAGAGAAGGGGGAATTATGCCTATCAGAGGGCAAAGTATATATATAAATTATTTAAAATAGATTCTGCAGGGGATATTTGTCTATTTTCTCCATGTGTTTATTTGACCATTGACTTATGTCACTATGGACTTATAGATATTTATTTTATACTTTGGCTTATAATCCAATACTACTTTATTTTTTCCTCAAATCATTATGGTTTTAGCCAACACAGAGCTCTTTCAGTTGGTTCCTGGGTCTCTGACATAATACCGACATTGTGGATCTTCTCGAAAACTTCTTTCTTTTCTAGCAGTAAAAGATGCTCCAAGATCATCTGTGTATTTCCTACCCCAAGTCAAGAATCTCCATTTCTCAAAGAGCTCTGGTTTCTTTTATTGCAGAATGGCACTACAGACCAAGACCTGGGTTCTGGGTCTGATGACTACAACTAGGATATTTTGGCTTCTGGGCCTTCTCAGCAGACAACGCCAGGAAATAGATGGATGTAGACTAACTTATGTGTGTGCACATATCCACGAGTATTTTTATGTGTCCCCTCTGTATCTATATTAAGCAAAACATGAGTTCATAATGATGTTTCCAACTCCAATACATTGCCACATGGATTATTCTAGTTTCTTCTCCTTGCTTCTCTATAACTTTTTCACTTCAACAGTGAGAAACCTAGCTCCCGCCACCTACCATCCATTTACTTGTTTAATCCCACGATACATGTATAGTGGTTTCAGAATTGTTAACCAATATCCCAATGGGAAGCAACTTTATCAACTCTAGTGCTTATATATATTTCCTTTTGTCTTTAGTCTTATAGATTCTATTCATTAGCTTAGTACATTCCTCCCCATCCTATTTGGTTATGCTGTTGAATACATTTGTAGTATTTAGTTTCCTTAGTCATGTTCTGCATTCTGTCCTGGGATTCACTGGCCTCCTAAATGACTTTTTAAAATTTGCAAATTTTTTAAAATTTGCATACATCAAGTTTCACTCTGGGCCACAGTTCTCCAGGTTTTGATAAATGCATAATATCATTTATTGGCCATTATCTAGTCTCATATGGAATAGTTTCATTGCTCTGAGAAAAATCCTCTGCTTCTCCTAGTCAACTTTTCTTCAACCCCACCACTGTACTTCTGCCTAAACTTTGGCAGCTATTAACCTATTTACTGTCTCTAGAGTTTTGCCTTTTCCAGAATGTCATATAAATCGAATCATACAGAATGTAACCTTGCAGAATGGCTTCTTTAAACGATGTGCATTTAAGATTCATCCATGTCTTTGCATGGTTTGATAGCTCATTCCTTTTTATTGCTAAATAATATTACATTATGTGATGTACCACAGTTTATTCCTTTACCTATTAAAGGTCATCTTGTTTGCTTCTAGTTTTTTGATGATTATGCATAAATAAAGAAGCTATAAACATTCACATGCAGGTTTTTATGTGGGCATAATTTTCAGCTCATTTGGGTAAATACCTAGTAGCACAATTGCTGGATTATATGGTAAGACTCTGCTTAGCTTGTGAGACACTGCTAAACTGTCCTCAAAAATGGCTGTCCCAGGGCACCTGGCTAGATCAGTCAGTAGAGCATGAGACTCTTGATCTCAAAGTCATGAGTTCAAGCCCCACATTGGGCCTAGAGCTTACATATTCCCACCCACAATGAATGAACTTGCTGTTCTCTTCTACATCCTCGCCTGCAGTCAAATTGTTTTTTTATTTTTAAGATTTTATTTATTTTTAATTTCTTGAGGAATCTCCACACTGTTCTCCAAAGTGGCTGCACTAACTTGCATTCCCACCAACAGTGTAAGAGGGTTCCCCTTTCTCCACATCCCCTCTAATACATGTTGTTTCCTGTTTTGTTAATTTTGGCCATTCTAACTGGTATAAGGTGATATCTCAATGTAGTTTTAATTTGAATCTCCCTGATGACTAGTGATGATGAACATTTTTTCATGTGTCTGATAGCCATTTGTATGTCCTCATTGGAGAAGTGTCTGTTCATATCTTATGCCCATTTTTTGACATGATTATCTGTTTTGTATGTGATGAGTTTGAGAAGTTCTTTATAGATCCTGGATATCAACCTTTTGACTGTACTGTCATTTGCAAATATCTTCTCCCATTCCGTGGGTTGCCTCTTTGTTTTCTTGACTGTTTCCTTTGCTGTGCAGAAGCTTTTGATTTTGATGAAGTCCCAAAAGTTCATTTTCGCTTTTGTTTCCTTTGCCTTTGGAGACATGTCTTGAAAGAAGTTGCTGTGGCTGATACCTAAGAGATTACTGCCTATGTTCTCCTCTAGGATTCTGATGGATTCCTGTCTCACATTGAGGTCTTTTATCCATTTTGAGTTTATCTTTGTGTATGGTGTAAGAGAATGGTTGAGTTTCATTCTTCTACATATAGCTGTCCAGTTTTCCCAGCACCATTTATTGAAGAGACTGTCTTTTTTCCACTGTATATTTTTTCCTGTTTTGTCGAAGATTATTTGACCATAGAATTGAGGGTCCATATCTGGGCTCTCTACTCTGTTCCACTGGTCTATGTGTCTGTTTTTATGCAGTACCATGCTGTCTTGGTGATCACAGCTTTGTAATAAAGCTTGAAATCAGATAACGTGATGCCCCCAGTTTTATTTTTGTTTTTCAACATTTCCTTAGTGATTCGGGGTCTCTTCTGATTCCATACAAATTTTTGGATTATTTGCTCCAGCTCTTTGAAACAGGGTATTTACCCCAAAGATACAGATGTAGTGAAAAGAAGGGCCATCTGTACCCCAATGTTTATAGCAGCAATGGCCATGGTCGCCAAACTGTGGAAAGAACCAAGATGCCCTTCAACGGATGAATGGATAAGGAAGATGTGGTCCATATACACTATGGAGTATTATGCCTCCATCAAAAAGGATAAATACCCAACTTTTGTGGCAACATGGACAGGACTGGAAGAGATTATGCTGAGTGAAATAAGTCAAGCAGAGAGACTCAATTATCATATGGTTTCACTTATTTGTGGAGCATAACAAATACCATGGAGGACAAGGAGAGATGGAGAGGAGAAGGGAGTGAGGGAAATTGGAAGGGGAGGTGAACCATGAGAGACTATGGACTCTGAAAAACAATCTGAGGGTTTTGAAGGGGTGGGGGATGGGAGGTTGGGGGAACCAGGTAGTGGGTATTGGAGAGGACACGATTCCATGGAGCACTGGGTGTGGTGCAAAAACAATGAATACTGTTACGCTGAAAATAAATTTTTTAAAAAAGGGAATAAAATATAGAGAACAAAAAAAAAAAGATTTTATTTATTTATTTGAGAGAAAGCAAAAGTAAGAGAGATCACAGAGGGGGAGGGAGAAGCAGACTCACCACTGCGCAGAGAGCCTGATGCGAGGCTCAATGCAGGGCTCAATGTGGGGCTCAACTCCAGGACCCTGAGATCATGATCTGAGCCAAAGGCAGACACTTAACAAATTGAGCCACCCAGGTGCCCCAACCAGCCATCAGTTTTGTCAGAGTTTGAATTTAACATTTCTTTTTTTTTTTTTTTTAAAGATTTATTTATTTATTTATTTGACAGAGATCACAAGTAGGCAGAGAGGCAGGCAGAGAGAGAGAGAGGGAAGCAGGCTCCCCGCTGAGCAGAGAGCCCGATGCGGGGCTCGATCCCAGGACCCTGAGATCATGACCTGAGCCGAAGGCAGCGGCCCAACCCACTGAGCCACCCAGGCGCCCCTGAATTTAACATTTCTAATAGTTCATTGTAGTATCATATTATTGGTTTAATTTGTATTGCCCTCATGACAAATGATAGCAAGTATCTTTTCATCTCCTCTTTTCAGCTGTATATCTTCTATGAGGTCTCTGTTTAAATCTTTCATCCATTTTTAAATTAGATTGTTTTCTTAAGTTTTAAAAGTTCTTTACAAAGAAGGATTTTTACAAATCCTTTATTGGATATGTACTTTGCAAATATTTTCTCCCAGTCTATGGTTTTTATTCTCTTAAGAGTGGCCTTTGGAGTATAGAAGGTTTTTATTTTTAAAAATGTCGAATGGGGGGCGCCTGGGTGGCTCAGTAGGTTAAGACTCTGCCTTCGGCTCAGGTCTTGATCTCAGGGTCCTTGGGTCAAGTCCTGCATCAGGCTCTCTGCTCAGCAGGGAGCCTGCTTCCCCCTCTGTCTCTGCCTGTCTCTCTGCCTACTTATGATCTCTCTCTCTCTCTGTCAAATAAAAAAAAATCTTTTTTAAAAAAGTCAAATTGATCAATTTCTTTCTTTTATGATGATTTGGCATTATCTAAAAACTCATTACCAAACTGATTGTCACCCAGATTCTCTCCTATATTTTCTTCTAGATGTTTTATAGATTTTCATTATAAATTTAAGTCTATGGTACAGTTCATTTTGAGTAAATTTTTGTGAAAAGTTTAAGGTTTGAGTGGAGGTTCATTTTTTGCTTGTGGTTGTTCCAATTGTTCTAGCACTATTTGTTGAAAAGATTATTCTCTCTGTATTGAATTCCCTTTGTTCCTTTGTCAAAGATCAGTTGACCATGTTTGTGTAGAACCAGTTCTGTGCTCTCTGTTCTGTTCCATTGATGTATGTGTCTGTTTTGTGGTCAATATACCACCCTATCTTGATAACTTTAGCTTTATAGTAAGTCTTGAAATAAAGTAGTGTGAATCTTCCAACTTTGTTCTTCTTCAGTACTGGGTCGATTATTCCTGATCTTTTGCCTTTCCATATATAAACTTTAGAACCACTTTTTGATACCTTTAAATAAATTGCTGGGATGTTCTTGGGTTTTCACTGAATCCATAGGTTGAATTGGGAAGAACTGACATTGTAAAAATATTGAGACTTACAATTCATAAACATAGAATATTGCTCCAATTACTTAGATTTTTTATTTCTTTCAACAGAGTTTTATAGTTTTTATATAGATCTTATACATATTTTATTATATTTGTACCTTAGTATTTCATTTTGAGGGGTGTTAATGTCAATAGTATTTCACATGTACAATGGTGGTATACAGGAAAACAATTAGCTTTGTATATCAGCCTTGTGCCCTACAACATCTATATTATTTCTAGGAAGCTATTTGTAGATTCTTTGGGATATTATATGTAAATAAACCTGTCATCTGTAAATAAAGACAATTTTATTCATCCTTTTCCAATCGGTATGCCTTTTATTTCTTCATCTTGTTTCATTTCACTAACTAGATCTTTCAATATGATATTTGAGTGCTGAGAGAAGGCATCCTTGCATTATTCCTGCTCTTAGGGGAGAAGTCTCCTTACCATCAGATATATATAATTTTAACTGTAGATCTTTTGGTAAATGTTCATTATCAAGTTGAGAAATGTCCCCTCTATTTCTAGTTTGCAGAAGGTTTTCTGTCATGTTAAATTTTTGTCCTGCATCAATTGATAAAATTATATGATTTTTCTTCTTTAGTCTGTTGATACGATGGATTGCATTAACTGATTTTCAAATGTTGAATCAGCCTTACATAACTGGAATAAATCCCAGTTGGCTATGGTGCATGATTCTTTTTATACATTGATGGATTCACATCGCTAGTATTTTGTTGAGCATTTTTGCATTTCTGTTCATGAGAGATATCAATCTGTTGTTTTTCTTTCTTGTAGTGTCTTTATCTGGTTTTGGTATTAGGGCAATTCTAGCCTCAGAATGCATTAGAAGTGCTCCCTCCACTTCTATTTTCTGGAAGAGATTGTAGATAATTGGTACCATTTAATGTCAAACGTTTTTCTTACATCACTTGGTAAAATCATATGATTTTTCTTCTTTAGTCTGTTAATATTATGGATACATTAACTGATTTTTAAATGCTGAATGAGCTTTGCATAACAAGAATAAATCCCACTTGGCTATGATATGTGAATCTTTTTACACATCGATGGAATAAAATTGTTAGTATTTTGTTGAGGATTTTTGCATGTCTGTTCATGAAAGATATCAGTCTGTAGTTTTTATTTCCCATAATATCTTTCCCTGGTTTTAGTGTGAAGGCAATGCTGGCTTGATAGAATGAATTAAGAAGTATTCCTTCCTTTTCTTTCTCCTGGAGAGATTGTATAGATTGGTATCATTTTTCCCTTACATATTCAGTAGAATTCACCAGCAAAATAATCTGGGCCTGGTGTTTCTTTTTCAAAGGTTATTATTTTTTGGCTTAATATCTTTAATAAGTATAGGGCTATTTAGATTACTTATTTTTCCTTCTGTGAGTTTTGGTAGTTTGTCTCTTTTAAGGAATTGGTCCATTTCATCTAAATTAAAAAAAATATGTGGGCATAGAGCTGCTTATAGAATCTCTTTATTATCTTTCTGATGTCCATGAGATCAGACCATTAGTGAGTCCCTCTTTCATTTCTGATATTGGAAATTTGTGTTCTCTCTCTCTTTTTTTTTTCTTAAGTAAAGTGTGGCTACAGTTTTATCAATGTCACTGATCTTTATAAAGAACTAGATTTAAGAGTGGTACAAGTACCTGAAGCCAGAGTATTTTCAATTCTTTCCTCCCATTTTGGTAACATTTCTGTCGTTCATTCATTTCACTTCATATTTCATTTATTCATGTGTTATGATCACATAACACAACTGAAGTAGTAACAATGACTACTTCAGTTCAGATCTTTTAAATCAATTAAGAATAAAAATGAAAGATTTTATTGTAGGTTCAGTTACTTATTCTCCATTGCTCTTCCTTTATTAACGTACATCCAAGTTTCTGACCTATATCATTTTCCTTCTGCCTGAAGAACTTCTTTTAACATTCCTTGTGCAGCAAGTTAGCTGGCAATAAATTCTCTCAGTTTTTGTCTGAGGAAGTCTTTATTTCTTCTTCACATTTGAAAGATAATTTCGTTGGGTATAGAGTTTGTGATCAGTGATTTTTTTTTTTTAACCTTCAATACTTTAAATATTTCACTCCATTTCCATCTTGCTTGCAAGGATTCTGATGAGAAGGCCACTGTAATTCTTATCTTTGTTTCTGTTTAGGTAAAGGGTTTCCTCTCTTCCTGTCCTCAATTTTCTCGCTTTTTAAGAGATTCTCTTAAAAAACTGTTTTTCTGCAGTTTGAATATGATATGACTAGGTATGGGTTTGTTTTTTGTTTTGTTTTTGCTTGAGGGATTGATATTTTTCTTGCTGATGTTTTCTGAGTTTCCTTATCTGTGGTTTGCTGTCTATTGTTAATTTTGGAAAGTTCTCAGCCATTATTACTTCAAATTGTTCTTCCACACCAGTCTCTTCTAGCATTCCAATTCCTGTATGTTACACTTTTTAACATTGGCCTATAATTCTTTTCTGTTTTTCCCCATTCTTTATTCTCTTTGCGTTCCTATTTGAGAAGGTTCTATTAACCTATTTTCTACCTCATTGAATCTTTCCTCTGTCATGTCAGATCTACTGATGATTTCAAAAAAGATATTTCTTATTTCTGTTATAATGCTTTTTATTAGTAGCATTTCGTTTTGATTCTTTCTAGAGTTTCCATATCTATACTTAACATTACACACCTGTTCATGTATATTGCTTACTTTTCCCAATAAAGTCCTTACATATTAATCATTATTACTTTAAATTCCCTTTCTAATAATCCTAACAACTGTGTCATATCTGAGTCTGATGCTGGAGATTGTTTTATTTCTTCAGACTGTGTTTTATCTGGCCTTTAGGCATACCTTGTAATTTGTTGTGAACACCAGATGTTATACTGGGTAATAGTAATTGAGGTAAAGAGGTCTTCAGTGAGAGGGCTAATGTTAATCTGGCTACAGGTTGGGCTCCATGTGCCAGAAACTTCAAAATCCTCTAGTGTCCTTCCCAAAGGCAAAAACAAGGATACTTCCTAAAGTATTTCTTCTCAGAGTAAGTCCATCTTGCCCCTCTTTCAGCTATAATCTACTAATATCATACTGGATCCTTGTTGGTGTGGTGATTAAGCATGTGGGCAGTAAATTATCTAATCTTCTGCCTAGATCTCAGTGAGATAGTGGTCCTGTGTCTCAGACCTATAACCTTCACAAGTATCTCTCCGGTGCCATAGCTGTTTTTTCAATGCTTCTACTCCTTTCCTGGCTGAGGTATTCACATTCTATTTCCTTGAAGTCCTGACCCTTCGTGACTATAGTCTCCCCCAATCCCCAAAATAGGTGACCCAGAAGTAATAGATAGGCCTGGTGATGTGGGAGGAATTCTCTTCCCCAGAGGAAATGAGGCTCGGAAAATGTCTCTTCCCTTGGAAAGTGGGTCTTTATTATGGAGAAGACCCTGAAAGTATTTCTCAGTGATTATCCTTTCTCTCCCCTAACCAGAACCAAGAGGGGTATCTTTCTCCATTCTTCACCAAGAGAATCAAGTGGGATCCTGAAGGTAAACCCCACAAAACTGTGGGGTCTTTTAAGACCACATCCCCAGGATTTTCTTACTCACTTGCCAGTCCACACTCAAGCTTTCAGCAACTCATCAAAATTACCATCTAAACGTTCCCAACAGTTTATATCTCCAGAGGCTTCTGCTCCAGGTTAATAGACCTCAGTTGTGACTATCTGGATACACCTGTTTACAGATGTCAAAGTGATGATGGTTTGCCCAGGAAACTCAGTTCTCTAGTGGGGCTGAGAAAAGTGGTTGATTTTCAGTTTGTCTAGATTTTTCTTTTCATAAGGATAGGTATGAGGACTTCCAAGCTCTTCACATGTCAGTGCTGAAACCAGAGCCTGTCCAGCACTGCATTTTAATTAAACAATGTGAATAAAGGATGTCAAGTGTTTTGTCTATAGAGAGGCACTGGGAAACTATATTTGTTGAGTGCCTAAAAATGTATATAGCTTGTTAATTTGATTAGCAAACAATTGTTGAGTGCTGCTAAGTGTCAGGTATTATTCTAGGGAATGAGGTCACCTCAGGGAACAAAACAAAGTCCCTGTTTTCATGAAATTTCAATTCTAGTGTGTGAGAGACAGAAAAGGATTATAAGTGCTAGAAAATAAAAATAAAAGTGGTAAGGGTGATAGAGAGTTGTGGGATGGAGGTTGGGGGATGCTGTTTTAAAGAAGATGGACAGATTTGCCTATATAAGGCCCCAGATTTGATCCCTGGCATATCCATGATACCTTTATAAAAACAATTCCCCTCCCACCAAAAAATGAAAAAGGCTCTCTGATAAGATAAAATCTGAAAAGATTACCAAAGGAAGTGAAGTAGTGTCCACATAGCATATCTGAAGAAGTATTTAGAAAACATGAAGAAGGCCAGTGTGGCTGGAGTAAAGTGACAAGAGATAGCCACAGGAGGGGCAGGCAGTGGGAGGCCTCATCACATGCAGCCTCATCAGCCACAATAAGGATTTGACCTTGTGTGCTGAGTAAAGTTGGAAACCACTGGAAATTTTTCAAAGAGAAGAAGGACATGAATTCGCATATTTCTAAAGGATTGCTCTGGCTGCTGCATTGAAAACAGACTGTTGGGTATGGAAAAAACAAGATGGAAGCTACAGTTACTATTAAGGATGCCACTGGAATAATCCAGACAAGAGGTGACGGTATCTTTGAGGTAACGAAATATCATCAGGTTCTGGAATCATTTTAAAGGTAGACCCAATAGGATTGCTGATGGATTGGTTACCTTAGTTAACCTTGCTAACAACCCTTGGTAAAATAAGGGTAAAACAATTTAGCAGATATTAAGAAACTGACCCTCAAGGAGACCTTACCTTGGTCCCTGAGCTAATGAGTGACAAATCAAAATTTGAAGACCCTCCCATTCCCAACCTGTTAGTTACAAGGGGATCTTCACTTCATTCCATGGAAGAAGAAACCAAAGAAGTTAAGAGACATTCTCTAGGTTCTACAATTTGCTTGGGGTGACACTGAGACCAAAGACACAGTCCACTAACACCTGAGTGGGTTACTCTCTGCTGTGTCATGCTGCCCTTTCATGTAATAAATGGGAATAAACAGCCAAGGGTGGCAAATAATTGTCAATTAAAGCTACGTTCATAATCAGATAGCTCTATTACAAGAGCCACTTAATACAGGTAATCTCTGAGAAGACACCACAAGACAGGAGTGATATTTATCACCCTGTACCCTGAACACTGCCTGTATCTTTCATAATTAACAAAATGATGCAATGACTACCGGAAGCCTTTTTAAAAAAACAAAGGAAAAAAAAAAAAAGGAAATGAACAAAATCCATGGAATCAGACAGTCCTAGTTGCCAAAGAAATGTGCCAGGGCTGGCAAAATGATTGATGTCCATGTGTTTTCATAGGATCCTTCGGGGACTTTTCCTAGTGTAAGGAGCGGCATCCTTCGGTCTGTCTTACTTGGTTGTTTTCCCCTAGAAAAGATATTCTTGGGGGAGAAAAGGCAATCCCTGGCCACATATTGGGGACTTTTGCATTTGTAAACTACTTTTTTCCCAGGATTTGGTGGTGCAATCTGTTATGTGTCTGATTCTTGGTTTCGGCTCAGGTCGTGATCTCAGGATCATGAGATTGAGCCTCATGTCAGGCTCCATACTCAATGTGGAGTCTGCTTAAGACTCTCTCTTCCTTTCCCACTGCCCCTCCCACCCCACTCTCTCTCTCTCTAAAATAAATAAATAAATCTTTTTAAAAATGCTTTTTTTTTCATCCAGTAGTGACTATTAGTCCTTCAAATTCTCCTCGGTCTGCTATTTATTAAGCCCTTACTACATGCCAGAAATTGGGATAAAGGATTTATACTTTTTAAAATTTCGATCTTCAAAACAACTTTAAAAGAGAAGCATTATTATTTCCATTTTGCAGAAGTGATGAAGGATACTAAGTTGTATGCCTTCTTTTGTCTAACAGAGAACCCAAAGTTTACCTCTACACCTTCACTTCCACAGGTCAGTCAAGGATTACAGTGCAATGTGATGCCTCTGGTCCATCAGGCATTGAATGCCTTGAGGGGAGAAACCCTTCTTTCTCTCTTCTTCAGTACTTCAACATACCCTGAGAAGCAACAGAGACCCTTTCCTTCATTATTTAACTTAATTCCATTTATTTGTCCTAATTTCCCAATGAGATACTGTTTTAATAGCTTCCTACCCACCGGTTGGTGAGGGAAGGATTCCCACACTGGGGTAATAGGGATGGTTAAGCACATGACACCTAACACTGGACAGGGGAGATTAACAACAATATACTAGTCACATCTACTCACACTCCAGAGGAAGAAGGCACCATGCCACACGGGGCCACATGGGGATTGCATTTGAGAACACAGTGAGCCATGAGATGTTGTAGGAGGCAGGTTCTGTGGTCTCAAGAGGATTGGATACCACCTGGTTCCCACCGAAGAATGTGATTGGTTTGTTTGTATAATATCATGGGCTGGCAGGGAATATTTTGAAATCTAGTCCTCAGGGATAAGTAATAACTGTGCCTGGTCCCTACTATATGCTCACCTAAGGGACCTTAACCATCAGAGCAGAGTTGGAGGGAATTTGTAGCTAGGCGATCCAAAGCTTTCCCAACTTTACCAAATATCAAGGCAGCACAAAATATTAAGCCTTAATGGTAGGCCTTATACCATATATATATACATCACTATCTCCATTTTATAAATTTATAATTTAAAGGAAATTTATAAATGGGGAAATGGAGTTCAGGATGCCTATAGCATGGACAAAGTCCCACAGCCACCAAGAGGCTGAGGTTAAACTCTGATCCCTCTGATCTCAAAGTCATATTTTACTTCACATGGTTAATAGAACATTTTCAGTTTCTAAACAACATCTCAATATGACTTCTGGGAAGGATGAGAGTGGAAAGGAAAGAATATACCAGTTTCTGGCTTATATCAATGTACAACAGAACATTTCTCCCCCACATGCCTGAATCACCAGTATTTGTTTGAAAGGAATCACAAATGCTTTGCATCAGGAGGTGGAGAAATCTCATGCCAAGGCACCTGTCTGCTTGCTTATTGAGCCCATTTAGCTGTGATTTGGCCCAGGCTAGCTCCATCTCAGAAAAAATATAGGAACAGCTTAGATAAATTAACAGGAAGATCTTAATATGCATATTGGTGTTCTTGAATGTTTGGACTATCACTTATCCATAATAATTTGTTCTTTTTTGCTTTGAATATTTTAATAGTTGTCATTCTTCTTATATTTTTATTTTCCTACATGTCAAGTTCTCCCAGCATGTTTTAAACTTGAACATGTTTCACTGTCAGTAATGAGTCTAATTTCTAAAATATACAGTAGAGAGGCACCTGGGTGCTGCCGTTGGTTAAGCATTTGACTTCTGGTTTCAGCTCAGGTCATGATCTTAGGGACATGAGAATAAGCTCCATATTGGGCTCCATGCTCAGTGCAAAGTCTGTTTGAGATTCTCTTTCTCCCTCTCCCTCTGCAACCCCCCCACACATGTACACTCTCAAATAAATAAATAAAACTTTTAAAAAATTAAAAAATAAAATATACAGTGGAATACCTTCTTTTTCTCCTAAATTTGCTAAATCAACCAGTCTCAATCAGGAAATCTGAGGCAGAAAAACTGTTGTTCTTGCAAAATTATTTTAATTATGATAACATTAGAATGAGTGTGGTCATGTATAGGGGTCCCACAGGGCCATCATTTGTGGATTTTGAAGTATTAAACACCAATTTTTAGGCATAAAATATTAAGAAAATTTCTAACCAGGTGGATAGCATATATAATTTAACAAGGCTGACAAACTGCATCGTGAGTCAGCTGGCTTTTTGACTGTGTATAGTCTTTAGAATCTGGTAACCATGAAGAACAACGACCTCAAGACTTTGAAACTAGTCATCTATCCCAGTGAAAGAAGTCGTAGGGGGTAGAGAGAAAGGTGCTGACAAGCAAAACGGAAAGTTACCAATTGACATCATGCCCCATAAAACTGCATGAAAGTTGAGACAAAAGCAAAATATATCATCAAAACACCAGTCTCCTGATGATAAAGCAAAATTAAAAATGCAATATTGACCCAGCAATACCACCTCTGAGAACCTCTACCAAAAATATACTGACAAAAATATGTTATTGGTAATAGCCAAGGACCAGAAACAACACAAATATTCATCACCATAAGAAAGACTGAATAAAATATGGTACCTCCACCCAATGGACTCCTATGCAGAAATAAAAAGCAATAGGAATTTTTCTTTACACCGCCAGGTGGATGCATGTGTGCATGTAGCGTGTGCTAAGAAATAGAGAAGCATGTGCTAAGAAATAGAGAACTATCACAGAAGAGATTTCAGAAACATAGTCCAAATACAATGTGTGACCCTTGTTTGAATTCTGATTTTTTATAACATAAAAGACACTTTTTGAGATTACTAGGGGAAATTAAATATCAGATAATTAAGAATTATTATTAACTTTATGGGTGTGATGATAAGATTTTGGTCATGTTTTCTTAAAAGAGGAGATAAATACTGACATATATTTTTTGAAACAAACTATCTGAAGTTTGATTTTTGCATCAAAAACACTCCAAGAAAGAAAAGAGTAGGGGGTAGAGAAGAGTTGAAACTAATACAACAGAGTGCTGAGAAATGTTGAAGTTGGATGGAAGATACTACATTTTCTACTTTTGGGTATGCTTGAAAAACTCCTTAATAAGGGGTTGAAATGAATATACCATACGCATATATACTTAAATATGCCATATAGAGAGATGTAGAAATAGGCAGAGATGGAAGAAAGATGGATGACAGACAGATGGATGATAGGCTTGAGTCTCACCCAAAATAGCCTGACTCAGTGAGTGTGGGACAGAAGTTGGGTATCTGCATTTTATTAAAGGCCCAAAGTTCTTTGGTCCTCTCATTAATCAAGCAATAGGATATGGCATTTAGGGGTTAAAAATTGTCAAAGATTTTTGACTATTACAAATCCAGGCTGACTATTAAAGCCACAATGAATACAACACAAATTTTCTCATCTAATTCTAAAAATCCTTCTGGGTTCTAAAGTGACTTAAGGCTACATGAACACCATGATTTTTATCTCACCCTACTTCAATGTTCAGATCAGCCAATTAATAGAGTCCTGGTTGACAGAATGCCAGATACAGGCCTAATAAGCTTACGTCAACTGAGGATAGGGCAGGCATCATCTCTGTCTCTTATAAATGTTTATAGTCTCTTATTATAAAGATGATAACAGGCCAATCAGTGTAAGTGCTTCAGAGTCCTCAAAGGAAGATCCTCGATGAAATCTAAGGTGTTACTGATGGTACTAAGGAATAACACTCACCCAGTGGGCTCTCTTTTGCCATCCACCAAGGAAGAAGATCCCAGATTGGTGAGTGGCATAGTCAGTCCCCACCCAGCATCAGGGAGAGTGAAAGTTGCCAAGGAAGACCAGGGAAGGAAGGAGAGACTTGTGAGGCCAAAAGAGCTCAGTTACCTCCTTCACATTTGAAAGCAGAAGGACCTAGAGGCCAGCAATATCCCACCCTGAAGCTTGCTTTCATAGACTAAAGACAGGGCTTGACCCCAGGAGTTTAATCCTACCAATAAACATAAAGATATAATTCATGCTAACCCCTGAAGAAAAGAAAAAGTGCATACATGTATTTTCATTTTTATTTTGTTATGACTTTTCAAATTCACTTAAAATTCGTTTTTGAGTGATGTCAAGCCCGCAGCAAAGTTTCTCTAGAGAATGTTATAAGATTGCTTATTTTCAAGACAAACCTAGGGAAGGTAGATTTTTCAGTTTAGGAGATCTTTTCTTGAGGAAAGCTATCTTGAGTAAAATTGAGAATGCTGTTGGTGCTCACAAGGCACTTTCGTGATTTCTCCGCAGCCCAGCATGTTTCTCAGCAAACCCAGACTTCCTAGGTCCTTCTAGATGATTCTATGCAGGATGCTGCCTCCAACTGACAAAGCTCATTAGGGACTGATGTGTAAATTCAGAGTGCAAATTTAATTTGCAATGAGAAATGAAATTTCCAGGTGGATTGATGACTCATACTGATAAAACTAATATTGGTTCAACAAATCTTAAGTGCCGTAGTCACCTGAATAAGGGCACCAACCCCTGCAACCTATAAATGTTACCTTATTTGGTAAAAGGGTCTTTACAGATGTAGTTAAAGAACTTGAGATGGGGACACCACCCAGGTGGGTGGTAAATGCAATCACCAGTCCCCACATGAGAGAGTCTGAGGAAGATTTGACTATATACACACAGAAGGCCATGGGAGGATGGAGCAGAGGGCGATTTAAAGATGATGGATTCTCCCCAGAAGGAATGCAGTCCTGATTTCATACATACCTTGACTTTGGCCTCAGATACCAACTGCAGACTTCTGGCCTCCAGGACTCTGAATAAATCACTTTCTGTTCTTCTAAGACACCAAGGTTGTAAAAATTTGTTATAGCAGTTATAGGAATCTAATACAAGCCACAAAGTGTATACCAGCTGTGCCCATGTGAGGAATATAGTGGCAGCCAAAACTACACGGTTTCTATCTTCATGAAGCATCAGAGCAGCTGGTGGGAAGGTATATGGTTGGATGGCATCAGGCCTCAAGATCCTTCTGTATCCTTGCCACAGTGGAAGTGTAGAACCTCTAGGCAGACTGATGTCCTTGTCAGCTGGAAGGACATTTAGGCATTTTTTCCCCTTCCTCTTTGATCTTCACTATCTGACACACACACACAGACACACACACACATACACACACACACACATATAAAAAATACATATTTTATATGTATATGTGTATATTATACATACACACTGTATATACATACATTGTATACATATAAATGTGTGTGTATGTAATATGTGTATTATATATATACCACACATATATAATATATAACATATATGTTAATATAATGTAAGAGATACTATATTTTAAAAAATTTAGCTACGTCTTTCACATGGTATTTAAGATTATAATGTTGGGGAAAAAAAGATTATAATGTTGGCAAGGAACAAAATCACAGATGTTGAGCATTGGAAGAGGAATACTTTTGACAGTTTCTGACACTTCGTGCTGAGACCTTCCATTTGGCAAAGAGACTGTGACCTGGACAAATGGCCTGGACATTCTGCAAGTAATTGCCTACGACATCCCTTTGCCCATACCACAAACTATTACGTATGGCATGCTCCCTTGTGAATTACCATGAACTTCTGTACTCTGATTTTCAAGGTGCCTTGTGAGTTATCATATCTAAGATGAACTGACTATATTACAGTTAGACAAGTAGAATGTTTTATTTGTGATATAGATCAATTGATAAAGTCTGGGTGCTCAGGTCTAAGAAATGCCACCCTCCTTTGCCTCCGACTGGCTTCAAGAATGTGGTTCAGATCAGACCATCTCCCCCAACGTGGGCCCAAGGTAATTTGTCATTCAGCCTCACAAACAGAAAATATCACCCAATGTTTGTCCTCCACTGTCACTCTCCAGCTTTGGAGCTTCAAAGACAGAAGAGAACAAGCAGGTGTCTCAACAGTGTTTCTTCCAAGTGCAATGAGAGCCCAAATCACTGTGAAACTGGGAAAGGAACAAATACCATATTCCTCTCAACTGGCTTCCTGCCTCCAGCAGTTCCTGTCTTCCACCATGGGTCCACGATTGCTACTCAGAAAGGAGGTTAATTCATTCACTTTTTTAACTCCCTGTAGGACTTGTGAGGTTTTCCATGGGCTTCAAATCCTTCTGTTGGAGTTAGTAGGCCTGGAGAGAGAAAATTGGCTTGAATGCCAAGGCAATAAGAAAGGAATTTGCCTGTTGGCTTTTCTGATTTTATAGGTTTTGAAGAAACATGGACTGAAGATGGCAGAATCCTCTCTGGATCACGAATTTATAAAACTTTTAAGTACGGGGCACCTGGGTGGCTCATTCAATTAAGCAAGCATCTGCCTTTTCCTCAGGTCATGATCCCTGGTTCCTGGGATGGAGCCTCCCAATGGCTTCCTGCTCAGTAAGGAGTCTGCTTCTCTCTCTCCCTCCCTCTGAACCTCCCTAACTCTTTCTCTCTCTCTCTCTCTCTTTCTGTCTCTCAAATAAATAAAAATCTAAAAAAAATTTTAAATGCATTTTCTGATTACAAAACAATAACTAATTCATGGCATACAACTTAGAATCTAAATTAAAGAAAGTATAATGAAGAAAAGAAGATCACCTGAAAAACCTATCACTCCAAAATAACTTGTGTTGCCATTGAATATGGATAGGTTTCTTAATGAGATTATGATCATTCTCTGCACACAGTTGAGCATCCTGCTTTTTTATCACTTTACATGAAATCACATTTTTCCATGTCATTATATATTCATCATAAACATGACTTTTCAGGGCTGCAAATATCCTTCCATAATATATTTGACCATTTTACTATCATTTGACATTTCCATAATTTCCAATTTCTCACTGTTAAAAGTAACACTTTGAAGGAAAAGCCTTGCATATAAATTCTTTGCGAACAGCTATAATTATTTCAGCAGGATAAAACACTAGTTGTGAAATGGCGAGGTGAAAGCGTATGCAGACTTTAGTTTTATTAAAGTATAACCAGCGTCCAGAAAAGTTCACAAATCCTATGTGGGTTGCTTGATGAATTTTTATCAAGTGACACACCAATAGAACAAAGAGATCAAAAAAATATTACCAGTACCCTAGAAGCCAACCATTCAGTTTCTAAACACCCTAAAGGTGACCACTATCCTGACTTTTAACACAATGAATAAGTGTTGCCAGGTTTTTTTAATATCATGTAAATAGAACCATTCATATGATATGTATTCTTTTTTATCTGGCCCCTGTCCCTCAACAGGATGTTGTTGGTACAATTCATCTGTGTCATTGGGCATAGTCCTCATTTCTTCATTCTCATTGCTGGTATTGCACTGTGGGACTACGCCACCGCTCACCACCCAAGCTACTGGGGACGGGCATTTGAGTGCTTTTCGATTTAGGGATATTACAAACAGCGCTGTTATGAACATTCTAGTACATGTCTTTGGGTGAACATATGTACACATTTCCGTTGGATATGTACCTAGGAATGGAATTGCTAGATCATAAAAGATGGCATATGTTCAGTTTCAGTAGATACTGTCAAACAGTTTTTCCAAAGAAGTTGTAGAATATGCACATTTTAAGTCTCTTGATGAAAACTGCCATTCACAAAGTTTCTCTGCCCTTACGGTCTCCCAGTGGCATATGAGACTCTCTGTGGACCCTTTCCCAACAGTAGGGGGTATTACACAGTTTTAAAAAAACCTTTACCACTTAGGTCAGAAAGTGGTTTCTGGCTACTGTTTTAATTTGTATGTCTCTGTTTACTCTAGATAGTTGACAGACATTCTACAAAAGAAGAAAAAAGAATAATCAGTAAACACATGAAAAAAAAAGTTCAAATCTTTCCCAAATTATCCATTGGAGTGTTTGTCTGTTTCTTGTTGTTTTGAAAGTCTTTGCTTTATAGTGACAAAATCACAGGAGATTTTTAAATGGTAACTTCGCATACACACACGTACTCAAATGAATGCAAGAGTACATTTTATGTCTCTCACACCTTCTATTTTTTAATTTTTTCATTCACTAGGCAAATTTATTCTGTATACATTATGCTCAAGGATGTACGCAGCACACCTTGGTGGGCACAAAATTGTTCAAGATGTACAGACTCTGCCCTCAGGTGGCTTATAGTCCGTAGGACCCCCGAGTAGGTATTGACATTATAGAGCAGCAAGCTATGCAAATCAGATGAATAACAAGAAAGTAATGGGCTTATGACCTTCTTGGCTAGTTGAAGCTGAAGGAGAAGCACAGGCTGATCTGGGAGGTCTAGGGGCACATATCAGACCACAAGTGTCTATAAAACAAGAGGAGAAACCAAGAAGCCTCATTTGATTCTTATCTGGAGAATGGTGAGCTCAGAAGAAGATAGGATGGCTGCTTGAAGAAATCCCTCCATTGGGCCGTGAATGCCAGAGGAGGCTGGGGGGACAGGGACTAGTATTGTGAGCCATGGTAAAACACACGTAAACCTCCTACACACAAAGCTAGGAAACCATTGCTGTTGAGAGAGGTAAACAAACAAACTGGAAAGGCACATTTATAATGCTGGAGGCAGAGTGAGTCAGTCTCAAATGTTCTCGTACTTGAAAGGTGAAGAAAAATAAAACAAGGGCAAAACAAATGGAATTGTGGCTCTGGTTAGAGATTCCAGGGAAAGTTTATTTTGAGTTGCTTTTGGTAACTGAGAGAAAAAAAAAATGGGGATGAGTGTGGGAAGCAGAGAGACAGCCCCCGAGGATGGCCATGGGAAGTTGCCTTATTCTCTGTTTCAGCTACCTTTTAAGGCAGTTCCCATCTCCAACCCCAATAGTATTGCACAGTCCCACAATTAAACAAGAAACTCAAAATAAACAATGAGAATCAAATGACTGTAAAGATTTTTTTTTTAATTAGTAAGTAATCTCTACACCCAGCGTGGGTCTCAAACCCACAACTGTGAGATCAAGAGTCACATGGTCCACAGACTCAGCCGGCCAGCCGGCCAGGTGCCCCAAGAACCACAGGATTGTAACGACAAAAAAAAAAAAAAAAAAAAAAAAAAGGAAAGAAAATCGAGTTACTTTATTTCTGTCATTCCATGGATGAAATATCTGAATCTGGTGGTAGTCATTCTTTAGAAGTATTTCTTCACTGTGTTTTCCTTTTTTTGTTGTTTTTTGTTTGTTGTTTTTGAAACATGATAGTAACATCATTTAAAAGTATTAATCTGGTACCTTTGGCTTTTTTTTTTTTGTACTGTAAATTTATTTCTCTATGTATTTTTTTGGTTGGTATAAGATAGCCAATATGTAATCAAAGGAAATGTTCTCTGTCTACATTTCTTTTCTAGCTAGTGTTATTGTTCATTTTATTTCATTGTTATTCCTGAAGATAGTTTTGTCAAAAAATAGTCTGCTCAAGGCCCCTGGGTGGCTCAGTCGGTTAAGGGTCTGCCTTCAGCTTGGGTCGTGATCCCAGGATCCTGGGATCGAGTCCTACACTGGGCTCCCTGTTCTGCAGGGAGCCTCCTTCTTCTTCTGCCTCTGCCTCCCTCTCTCTTTCTGTCCCTCATGAATAAATAAAGAAAATCTTAAAAAAAAAAAAAAAAGAAAGAAATGGTCTGCTCTGGTTTCAGTACCCCAAGGCATAGTGTTGATGGAGACCAACGGTTTCCCACCAGGAGTCCCACTGGAGCTGGGGGTCTAAAAATCCAAGAAGAATTTGAGCCATGACAGGTCTCAATAACCCAGCTGGGAAGACACATCTCAGAGAAGGGAGCAGAGTCTGGAGCTTCAATAGACACACTGAAGCTATGGTCCCAGGTCCTTAAACCACAAAAAGTTAAGGAGGGCAACTTCCAGACTAGAAATTAGTCCAAAAGAAGATGAGTTCAGCAGGGAAGATAGAAGCTTTCAGGATTTTTCAATAGCAACTAGCAATAAAATAAGTAAAATCTACATATCACATGTAACCAGAATACACATGCAAATATCGAAACACACGTATTATTTAAATAATGCTTAATTTTTGCTATGGGTGATGAAGTCTGCCTAGTCTATTCTACTTCACTTTTTTTTTTAATTTTTTATTTTTTATAAACATATATTTTTATCCCCAGGGGTACAGGTCTGTGAATCACCAGGTTTACACATTTCACAGCACTCACCAAAGCACACACCCTCCCCAATGTCCATAATCCCACCCTCTTCTCTACTTCACTTTTTAAAAACTGTTAGTTGTGACCCAGAAAATAGATTTCATGACCCACTATTGAGTAATAACCTGCACTTTGAAAAAAGTACAGCATCAGGAATATAGTCAATAATATTGTAATAACTTTGTATGGTGACAGATGGTAACTAGGTTTATCATGAGCATTACTTTATCATGTACAAAAATATCAAATCACTATGATGTACACCTGAAACTAATAAGATGTTGTATGTCAATTATGCTTCAACAAAAACATTACTGATGTAAAGGAAGGGAAACTTGACCTCTCAGCCTTTGAGTAACAATCTAAGTTTTGTTGGTCTTCTTCTTTAGAGCAAGTTTGAAGAACCAGATGTTCCTTCTTATTCTGTTTCCTGGAGCAACCTGAGCTCAGCCTTCATTAAGAATCAGAGACAAGGATGAGTCAGGGCCTGAACAAAATTAAAACGGGCCCCAAAAACATGTTAAGGTAAGAAAAAGAGAGCTGGGGATTTTCTGACATTTTGAACTGGCAAAGTAAACACTCTTCAACTAAGAATATCTCCATAAGTTGAGGGCCTAATCTGTTAGGGCAATATAAAAGCAATTAGAAGTTTCAAGAAATAGCTTTAGAGAAAGGAGATGTCATGGTATTCTTCTTTGCCAACAGTGAATAATATGTAGGTAGCAACAATAATATAAACGTTTCTGATTTTCCAATTGTAGAACCAACCCATAGAAAAAACAAGCCTTTATTTATTTGAATTGTGTATTTGCAGTTGTTGTCAACCTTGAAAGGCGAGAGTAAATGTAAATTATTATATGATGCCAAAAGTCAGAAGGTGGGCACTGGAGAAGGAGTTGCAGAGGGTGGCATCACTAAGATCCTCATCTTAAAAAGTGAAGAGTCAAGGATATTTTCTTCTTCTCTACTTGATAAAAGAGAAATTAAAATACATTACTTGAAACCACAGAGGTAACTAGTAGTGGAACCAAAAGAGAGAGATAAATTTATTGGTTGGCTGAGGAGAGAAGAAACAATCAAGTGAGTACAATTTTCATTTCCCATATCAGGGAGTCAATATATAAGGAATACAATTGATAAATCAAGAAATAGTACAATATACATTGTCTTTAGTGATGTAGAGGTAACCACAATAAAAGGGGGGCAAGGTCATTTAAAAGTAGATGCAGTTGGGAAGGGGTGATATCATTACTGATTGCTTTTTATAACACACACTTTATGGCACAAACTGAGTTCCTCAATTATTTTCATGGATTACTCTGATTTAAAATAATAATAATAATAATAAAATTAGCAATAACAGTGAATAGAGGTCCCTGGGTTGCTCAGTCAGTTAAGCATCAGAATTTTGATTTTGGGTCAGGTCAGATCTCATGGGTCAAGGGATTGAGCCCCTCATCAGGTTCCAGGCTTAGCAGGGAGTCTGCTTGAGATTCTCGCCCCTCTGCCCCTCCCCCCACTTGTGCTTGTGCTCTCTCACTCTCAAAAAAAAAAATCTTTAAAACAAAACAAAACAAAAAAAACAGTTATAATTAGTATAACCTGGAAATCCATAGGTTTTACTCTCTTGAACTTCTAGAGTTGTGACTCCAAGGCTGAGATAAAAATGGTTGTGGTGCATTCTCTTCCTCCTGGCCCAGTCTGCCAGATTCTAAAAATGACTCCTGTATCATTCATTCACAAATAACGCTTAAATATAAGTCAAATAGAAACATTCCCCCAAAATTAATCAACTTCCATGGGGCAGAGAAGATTCTATAGTATTTTAATCATATTTTACATCTCCTATTTGGTCCATAGTATTCTTAATGCTATATTGCTTAATATGTATGCTTAATGTCAGGTGAGATGTAGCTGGGATCCCTATCAGTTTGGTCTGGGGTAAGATGAAGAGGCAGAGATCAAATTAACCTCAGAGAAGGTCTATCTCCTTGATCCTCAAAGTGGGGTCCCAGGACCGGCTCTGGAACACCATCCAGAGCTTATTGGGCCCATACACTCAGAGCTGCTGAATCAGCATCTGCATTTTAACAGGAGTCCCAGCTGATTCTGTTGATTCGTGTGCACATTAAATTTTGAGGAGCCCTCATCATTCGAATCCAGTCTCCTACTGGTGGGCAAACCCTTCCCCCCAAGCATTTCTGGCAGGTGGCCTCCCAGACTCAACCATGGTGAGGATAGTGGAAGTTATTTTGTAAAAGGGATTTATTTTCCTGGGTTTGAGGGAAGCTAATTTAATGATGTGTTGGAAATTGTCTGGTAGACTGAGGCAGGATGAAAGTGAGTGGTATTGGGACTGGTGGAAATGGGGGTGAAGACTGAGGAGCCAGCCTGATACCATAGTCCAAATGGGGGGAAAGCCTGGGTCTGAGATAGGTGAGAAAATACCAGGGCAGAGCTGCTGTGAGCAGCCTAGAAAAGTGGCCGATAGAAGCTCAGAGAAGAACGGAAGATGGTCTGTGTACGGTAGATCACCCTTTGTAAATATTGCACTGGGCTGGCAAGATTAGTGATATATTTTCCCTTGAGGAGCTTCCAGTTAGTCTTCATGGGCCTTTTTTTCTTAACAGTTTTATTGAGATATAACCTATACACGTGTCACTCATCAAAAGCATACAATCCAATGGCTTTTAGTGAATTTGCATAGTTCTGAGTCCATTACCATAGTTCTAGAACATTTTTTTCACTCCCAAAACCAACCATGCACCCCTGAGCCATCACTCCCATTTCCCCACACACACATCATCTTCTAATTCTTTTTTTTTTTTTTTAAGATTTTTATTTATTTATTTGACAGGGAGAAAGAGAGATCACAAGTTGGCAGAGAGGCAGGTAGAGAGAGAGGGGGAAGCAGGCTCCCCACTGAGCAGAGAGCCTGATGTAAGGCTTGATCCCAGGACCTTGAGATCATGACCTGAGCAGAAGGCAGAGGCTTAACCCACTGAGCCACCCAGGTGCCCCCATCTTCTAATTCTTTTCCACATATTTTATTTTAGCAAGAATATATTCCATCTCTATGTATACTTTCTTGTTCTCAGACATTCCCCTCTTCATTGTATCCTATACTTGTTTCATCAATACGATATTTACTTTATGCCTTCTAGATTTTAAACCTTCTTTTCTTCCTCCAATCATCTCTTGTCTCTGAAATTGCTTTTTTTTTTTCTATTTGTTTATCTAAATCTCTTTTTCATATTGGAGTTTTTCCTTAAATGCTCGCCAGAGGTGGGAGGAGGGGATAAAGGATGGGAGTCCTGCATATTTGGATATGGTTGACCTGTAACCTCTGCCATTATACTGTGTGGCTCTTAAGTGCCAGAATGGAGAAAATGCTCATTTAGGGAACTTCAATTTATTTTGAGGAGTCTACTATTTTTTGCTCAAGTGATAGACATGGTACACTATGATCGAGATGGATGGGTACGTTTTTGGATTTGTATTTAGACTGCCAATGAACTCTCAATGTCTCCCCCTGATCACCCTCCATTATGTCTGTAGTTCTGCAGCACAGGCTGTGGCCTCCTTATTTGTAGTCCCTCCATACATGCTATGGGCTAGATGACACCATTCACCTGGTTCATTAATGTGAAACTTGGGTATATTTTCTGCCTTCCAGGAATGTTTTAAACTATCTCACCTGCTCCCAGCCCTTGCTATCATTATCTCCATTGCCATGAGTTTACATGTTTTTATTTCATTTCTATCATTTTGGTTTTGGGGGGAAGAGGAAGTACAGACATGCGGCCAAGTCATCAAATTTAACGGAGAATTTGACTCTTACTTATTAAAGTTTTTTTTAAAGATTTTATTTATTTATTTGACATAGAGAGAGAGCACACACAGGGGGAGCAACAGGGGGAGAGGGAGAAGCAGGCTCCTACTGAGTAGAGCCTGATGTGGGGCTCAATCCCAGGACCTGGGATCATGTGCTGACCTGAAGGCAGACGTTTAACCCACTGAGCCACCCAGGTGCCCCTGACCCTAGTTTTTTATATATGTATTTGAGTATTAAATATTAGCTGAAGGTAGTGAGAGTGATAGCGACTGAAAACACAAATCCTGTAAAGCAAGATAAAGATACCTACATTTGTAAAATGCCATTTCATGTACTCTCTTTAAGAGCCCTGGATGGTTCTTTGATCATCAGATCAAAGCCAGACAGAGCCCTTAAGGTCCCTTCTTAATAGGTCCCACCTTATCTTTAGTCCCTTCTCTTTCTTTGGTCACCATCTCAGAACATGTCCTCCTACAAAACTTTCTCCTTTTCTACCCTGAAAGTCCAGACTCTCTACATTTACCCCTACAGCTTTTTCCACCTAGGCTACTATTCGGTACCCTGCTAAATACTTAACTTCCTCCTATGCCCATCTCAAAACCCATGAAGCCTGCCTAAATCCACCTCAACTATATGTCCTTTTCCTCCCCTGCAGCCCTTATATGCTCACATTCACCTATCACTGCAGCGCCTCTACTTTTTCAGCAGCATGTTCTCATTCCCTGTCACACGTGCTCAACCCGTCTGCCCAGAACCCCTCAGGTATTTTCTGATACTGGTTTTGAAGCTGTTACTAACATAGTAGGTGCCCACCGCATTATTGCAGTAGACTTCTCCTACATCCGTCCTCCTGCCCTTTAGTATTTTTAGAAGCAGTTCTTGCCGTTCTATTCTTTCCTCCATTCCATTTAGGAGCCCTTCATCTTCTCAAATAAGCCAGAGGTTTGATGGGCATTTCCCAATGCCATCTGCCAAAGACATCAGAATGCATGTGCAGTGTTCTAAACTGACAAACACACCAACCAGAAAGGCTCATGCAGCATCCACTTAGCCATTGGGCTTTTGGCATCTCTCTGCTTGCATACAGCTAGAGACAATACTCCAGCAAAGTCCTATATTCATGCCCGTCCCTACCTCCAACTCTATTAGCCAGCTGTCACTCCTCTGTGGAGAGGAAACATTAACAATGTACACACACACCCTCACACCCACTCATGCGCGTAACACAGATGTTCACCAAGAGTGCACAGGAACAAAGAATACTTTGCTCACCGATCTCTGTGCCTATTTTGCTTTACAAGGTCCTCCGGCCTTTTCTATGTAATAGGCACATGACAACGATAGTATTTTCTCATGTTGCACTCCTAGCCACTTCTGGGTTCAGCCTATGTTCTGGAGGCTTAATGTCATAGTCTGCATTTCTAGAAAGCAGACTTTGAGATGGAGATTAGCATGCCAAGACACTTATTAGGAGTGGAGGAGCCGGGTTCCTCCCTGTGGAAGGGAGAAGAAAGAAGTTAGAGTAAGCAGAAGTTGAGCTTTGTTGTGGGTCCACCAGAGGTTCCGTCAACCTCCCCTCCAAGGGATCAATGGCAACAGGATGGCCTTCAGTATTGTCTCAAATTAGGACAAGAGGCTTGCGCCTTCCTCTCTGTGCATTAGTTCATCAGTCATTGGGGATAGCCCACCCTGGAAGGAGGCAAGATCTTGGGCCAGGCAGTTTCCTTCAGGGGAGTCGATCTCCCAAAACCTACCAGCTGCTGGGAGAGCAAGGGTTTGTTCCTGAAGGCATTCACTGCCGTTGACTTTTCCAAAAACCTGCGCTCTGGAGAATGGCCTGTTCCTGAAGGAGGTGTAGGCACACCAGAATAAATTCAAATGCTTCCTGCACTGAAGTGGTATCTTCACTTTCAGCTACCACGCCCCGTTCACCAGGCCTTAGAGGAATGATACTGGCGAGGAGGCACCCACCACTCTCCACTCAGCATAAGTTCTAAGAACTTCTTTGCGACAGAAATAACAAGGGGATTAGGAGGAACATCACAAGCTGTCAAGTTACTAGTATATCCTTTCAGATCAATGAAGGAAAAGAACAAACACAAGACAAAGGAAGAGAGAAGAGAGTGTGCATTCTCACCCCTTCCTTTGTAATGCCATCTGTCCCTTTTTCTTCTTGGCCTTGAGCTGCTGTCCTATGCCCCAGGCCCAGGGGAATCTTTTGTGCACAGTAGGTGCTCAATGAACACTTATTTAAAGAGTGAACAAAGCAGCCTCCTAAAAACCACTCTCCTACTCAATCACGGTGAGGACAAAAGTAGTGCTGGAGAGTTCGTGTGGAAAGTATATTTCATTATACTCTTGTTTCTCAAGGCTTATTATCTTAAATGTTCTCGGTAGGTGACTTTTTTTTTCTTTTTGCTTGACCACTAAGATGTATGTGGTTCAACTCACTAAGCAGTAATCACACCTACTCATATCTTTTATGGCGTCCGTTTTAGTCTGTGTTCCAGAAAGGATAAATTAAAATCCTACCTTGGATTGAGCCGCTGTGCACTGTACTGTTTGCTTTCCCCATGGGTTGCCAGGAACCAGTGGTGAAGGTCAAGGCATATGTCTCTGACATCGATGATATTTTCAAAGCTTGTTATTTCAACAATGAAAACAAATAAGGGAAGGCCAGAACTAAAATGTCCATTGAATGCACAGTACGTAAATGCTGGCAGTGTTATGGGCTAGACAGCAGACGAGGCCTGTGCGCGAGAAACTTCTCAACTGAAAGGCTCCCCGTGGAGAGCTCACAGCAGTTTTCTTCGTCTCTGTCCAAAATGTTGAATCGGCCTGCCCCTGATATCCAGCTGACTGCTGTAAGGCAATGGAGACCCCTGGTCCTCAGCAAGGTTTCCAAAGCCTCATGATTCAGTCCCAATCTCCTCTCCTAGTTTCAGCTTCGCCCACTCTTACCCACAGTCACGGCAACTACTTCTTGCTTCCCAGACCCTGTCCATTACCAGCCTTGTCCACTCCTTAATTATTTCAGGGATCTCCTACACATACACGCGTGCACACACACACACACACACACACACACACAGTGCCTCTGAAGGCCAAGCAGGGGATGTAAGCATGCGAGTCAGAGGCAGTGTGGGACAATAGCAGCAGTCTTTGCCAGATGGGGCTGAGCTGACTGGATGAGATTCGAGAGGCAAGAAGAGTAGCCTGGGGGTTGGGGTCGGAGATAGGATGGAGCAGAGATGAAGGAGGCAGAATAATGAGGTGTTACGACCACTGTTGGTTCCCCGTCCATATTCCTGTGACCCACCCGCGAAGTCATCTGCTGCTTCAGTGGACAGTTTCCTGGGTGTCACTGCACACCCCCAGGACTTTTTCTACAGCAAGCATCTGTGACTCTGCCTGTGGGCTTTCTCTGGTTACAAGACAACACTCAGCCCAACTGCAGCACAGGCCGGAAGTGTCAAAGAATTAACTCCCCTGGGAGCAGCCATTGACCAAAGAGAGATGGAAGTCTGTGGATAAAGACCCCTATTTCTTGCTGCTGGATTCTGAGGCGACTTCCACTGTCTCTTAGAAGCTCCTCAGTGGGAATTTATTCCAGTTGCCCACAGAGGTAATCTGCTCATTTACACCTCATTTATGCGCTTCCCCACCAAGTCTTTGTCTCACTTCCTCGCTCTCCCTCACAGTATTTCCTGGAGTTTCCTTCCAAAGAAGCTGCCCCCAAATTCCCATCTCAAGGTCAGCTTGGGGGAGTGTAGAAGATGATCCAAACCAAGACAGTAGGCTAGACACACATGAGTATCTGGCAAGAAGGAGGCAAAGTCTGAAACAGGAAATATCGCATAATATAAAGACATTGCAGGGTCCACACAGCCTCACTTACCAGAGTCTGAGGACCAGGGGAGAGAGCCTACCCACATTCCCCAGGGTATGTTCAGCCCAGCTGGCCCCAAAACCTCGCAAGAGGACATACAGAGATGATCCGACCGAAATTTTCCCCTGCCCAACCTTCATTTCATTTATACTTCTGCCTTAGCAAATTTCAATGCCATTGAGATTTAGCTCAGAAATTTATATTAAACATACTCAAAACCTAGCTTGATAAAGCTGAGCCATAAAAATATTGTTCTTGCAAATAAACAGCAACTTTTCCTTTCCCGTCGGAAGTCAGATGGAAAGAAAATAAATTAGGAGGTGGTGAGGGCCCTGCGTCCCAACCATTGTTTATGGCTCTCTTTACTTAGCCATTCTAAATCATGCATTTCCTCTAAGGGTCATAAAGATATCACTTTATCCACTCAGCAAGAGAAATGAGAGGTGAGGAAGAAGAATATTATTTCACAGGAAGGGAAACAGAGCTCTGGAGATTTATCCGGGCCTGTGTCAGAGCAGCTGGCTGACCAAGGGATTTGCACCTGGAGCATCAGAACTTGAGACCTTTGCTTCTTCTACAAGGCCCAGAAATGGGTGAGATGCCTGGCCTTCTGCAAATGCAGCCAGATCGCTTGTATCTTCTGATTAACTGATATTACCCAGCTCTCCCCTACCGAGGAATTTTTAGATATGTAATTGCTAACAATTTCCAAGCAATGGTTTTCTGAGATACTGGTACTAATAAGAATTCAGATAAGGGCATAGACATGTTGAAACAGCATGTACTACATGTGGGCGTTGTGATAGCAAAGAGTGTGGGACATCCATAGAGGGCCAGGTAGTTAATGAAAGCAACAAGCTTCGGGGTTGGGGCGGGGCAGAGAGGGGTTTTCTTACCTCTACTGCTCACTCAGGGCACTGAGATCTTAGCAGAAATTGCCATTCTGGAGCTTTCTGTCTGAATTAGCTATATATAGTGCAACTGAGAGGAATTTGTTAACAGAGGACTGACTATATGAAGAAAATCCAAAGGCTCATTGAAAATAACTGAATCCAACTTTAATACCAATTAAAATATATGTTCCTTTATAGGAACACATATATATGCACACACACATATATATCCTTACATATGTGTGTATATGTGTGTGTGTGTGTGTGTGTATATACATATATATTCATGTGGTAATGTCATTAAAATCCTAGTAAGGCACATGCTGTTGACGGAGCCAAGGGTGTTCTACTCATGAACTCATTTAATACTAATGAAACCCTATGCAGTGGCTATTAGTATCTTCATTTTGAAAATAAGGACAAGAAGGATCAGAGATATAAATCAGCTTGCCCCATAACACACAGCTAAGAAGTGGTGGAGATGGGAGGGAACCCAGGACCAGAGATTCTAAAGTCAAGGATCTTAACTGCTACATATGAAAAGAAAAAGTTTTCTAAGCTTTCCTCACTCTATTTAACTGGATGCATAGATTTAGGATTAGAGATTTACTTAATCTTTGAGATGAAATTTTGAGGGCCTCAAGGGAAGAGATCTATTCTTTCTTTTTTAATTAATTAATTTTAATTAATTAATTGATTGATTAACAGACATTATCCAATTTTTGTTACATATGCAGAAGGCCATGCCATTTACATGTACACCTGTCCTTACACCTATGTTTTTAACTGGAGGAACTCGTGTAACTCACATAAAGTAGGCATGAAATGGTCAAGTAACAAAACTCAGGTTCTCAGGGCCAAGGACAATGTTTAATGCTTTCTCAGAACAACATTAACGGGACAATTTCTGGGTAGTATGGAAGTGCTTTGATGTTGTATCATAGAGAAAAAAGAGAGCATATGTTTTAAATCTTGTGGTTTGGGAATCAGACAGACTTTGTTTCAAGTCATGGCCTCAACAGTGTGATCCTTACTAACAGTATAATCATAGGCAAGTGATTTAGCACCTCTCTATTCATTTCCTAGGGCTGCCGTAAGAAATTCCCAGAGATTGGGTGACTTAAAATGGCAGAAGTGTCTTATCTCACGGTTCAGAAGGCCAGAAGTCCTCAAGCGAGGCATCTGCGAGGTGGGTTCCTTCTGGAGGCTCTGAGGAAGAAATCAGTCCATGTCTGTTTCCTGGCTTCTGGTGGTGGTTGCTGAATGGCTCTAATCCTTGTCACTGTCTTCGTATGAGTTCTTTCTATATCACCACGTGCCCTTTCCTCTTCTTACAGTGACAGCCATCATTGGATTAGGGGCCCACCCTACTCTTCTAAGAACCTCATCTTAACGAATTACATCTACAAAGACCTCATTCCCAAATGAAGTCCCATACTGAAGTCCTGAGTAGATGTGGATTTTGGGGTGCAGAGATACTATTCAACCCACTATACCCTAAGCATCAGTTTCCTTATCTATAAAATGTGGATAACAGGGGTGCCTGGGTGGCTTAGTCAGTTAAGTGTCAGCCTCCAGCTCAGGTCATGATCTCAGGGTCCTGGGACCAAGCCCTGTGTCGGGTTCCCTGTTCAGCAGGGATTCTGCTTCTTCCTCTCCCTCTGCCCCTCTCCCCACCCACTCATGCTCTCTCACTCACTCTCTCTCTATCTCAAAGAAATACATTTTTAGAAATCTTTTTTAAATGTGGATAATAGTATTTCCCTTCTGAAATTACTATAAAAAGTAAATGAAAGAATACACAGGGGCAACTGGTTGGCTCAGTCAGTTGAGTGTCTGACTCTTGGTTTTAGCTCTGGTCACAATCTCAGGGTCCTGGGATCGAGCCCGTATCAAACTCCATGCTCCACAGGGAGTCTGCTTGAGATCCTCTGTTTCCTCTGGTCTTCCCCCTACATGTACTCACACACACATTCTCTCTTAAATAAATAAATAAATCTTAGAAAAGAAAGAATACACGTATAGTTCCAGTATATAGTAAGAAGTCGATAAATGTTAGCAGTAAATTATACCTGTAACCACAATCACCAGCCTGAGCTCTCTCCCTACCACAAGGCAGAACAAGCTCCATGGCCTCTCAGAGCAGAGCAGAAGCCTAAGACAGACAGACAGAAGAATTCAGGATGACAGGTACCTGGAGCATGCTCTGAAATGTACTTTACTTCAGCATGCTCTAAGAGTTTCTGCATCACATGAGCTGAGGGAAAATATCAGCTATTTAAGAACAGGAATAACAGAGCAATGTGAGTAAGGCACTGGTTCACTGCAAACCAAATGTGGAGACTGAACTGCAAACAGACCAGCCAAAGTCTTACAATCAATACAAAAGCATTTCTACGCAAGAGGTCAGTTTGGTTTTTGAAAATGTCCGTTCATCATGTCCCCTCTCCCACCTCTTCTGCCACTTTGTATCAGAACCATCACACTTCAAGAATCCTCACACTCACACTAATTTCTGAAGAAAACCACTTTGGCTTGAATATGGATTATCCTAAAGCTCCAGGTTCCTAACTGGCTACTGCATTGGTTTGTGCAATGCTGGAACTTCCCACTTACAAACTACAAGGCCACCGGCTTACTGACCCATCAAGCTTTTCTTTTTTGTTGTTTTAAGACTTCATTTATTTATTGGACAAAGATAGAGAGCACAAGCAGGAAGAGCTGCAGGTCAAGGGAGAAACAGACTCCCCGCTGAGCAGGGGACCCCCCCCCCCCGCCATGCAGGACTCAATCCCAGGACCATGGGATCATGACCTGAGCTGAAGGCAGATGCCTAACCAACTGAGCCACCCAGGAGCCCCGCCCTCAGACTTTCTGAAGTTAGCCAAGCCACAGCAACATGTACCAACTTAAAAACAAGCTTCAAACAACTGTGACTATTCCAAGCAATCGCCCCCAATTTCTCTTCTTTTTCCTCCTTATATTCGTTTTCCCATTTTCCTAGTTTCTGCATTCCTGGCTCTATTCTTCTTATCTGGGTTTGCCTTAAGCTTAATTTACCTCTCTCACCTCCACAGCCTTGGGCAAGAAAATCCCTGTTTCACCCCCAGTCTAGAGGGACTCCTGGTGATGTGTGGTAAAATGGAGTCCCACTGCTGTCTTGCTTGCTGGAGTTCTCATTCATTATTTCTCTCTCTCTCTCTCTCATCCACTCACCTTCTGCGACCTATATTCACGCATGCTGCCGGAAGAGGTGGTGGTTCGCTGTGTCTCTCTGGTTTGGAGCAAGAAGAGAACAGCTTTCAGACTGCATAAATCCTGGACCCGTCCCCTGACTCACACACACACACACACACACACACGCATGCACACATGCACACACCTTTCCCGAAGGACAAACAGCACGTTCATTCACACTACAGAGAGAACAAGAGATCCAGGGGCACCTGGGTGGCTCAGTGGGTTAAAGCCTCTGCCTTCGGCCCAGGTCATGATCCCAGGGTCCTGGGATCGAGCCCCACATCTGGCTCTCTGATCAGCGGGGAGTCTGCTTCCCTTCCTCTCTCTCTGCCTGCCTCTCTGCCTACTTGTGACCTCTGTCTGTCAAATAAATAAAGAAAATCTTTAAAAAAAAAAAAAAAGAGAGAGAGATCCAAACAGCCTCCTTCCTCCTTCCTCCTCCTCCCCCACCTTCTGCATCCAAGTGAGAACAGTCCAGAGCTTTGTTTTTTAGTCTTTTGAGTTTCAAGCCTGCTCTGTGGGGGCTACATTTGCACTGAATGTAAATATTCATTAATGTATTTAATTCCCATCGTGAATATCTTTCTGTTTCATTATTGTCTGTCTAGTGGGCTGAGACCGAGGCTGACTTTTTCTGTATATCTTCCTGGTCCAGCATCACATGTAAATGGGCACTTAATAAGTGATTTTGGTCATGATGGTATAATTAAATCTTTCTGTATTGGAAATTACACATGACTTGACTCGGGGGCTGGTCTAATCTAATTGTGTTTGTGTTCATTTTCTTGCTTTTTCCTTTATCCTGCCTAATCCTGTCTTAGCAAAGTGGGCTTTAAATTCCAAGGAGGATCACATGGGATTTCAGTCCCAATTCCCTTATGTTGGTTGACCAAGGCCAAGGAATTAAAATATGTATATATATGATCCGCCTGGAGTGGGCATAGAGTGATCCGGCCTTTAATGTATTCAAACCACTAATGCTGTCATTCCTAGGCAGATGTCTTGTCTTCAAGGAAAGCTTTTATTCTTTGGAAAGACTCCAGCTTCTCACTCCTACTGAAAGAATGGATCCAGCTTTAGGAGGGCAATGCCTGTAGTCTGATCAGAGGCTGAAGAAGATGACAAGGGAACTCTAAACACCAAATTTACATGTTCCCCAAAGGCACATGGAGTAACACTGCACCCACTCAAACTCACGGACAGACATGGCCACCCAGAAAACCAACTGTTGAAAAGGGTGACTCCACGGTACCAGGCTTCTCTTTGATGTTAAAGATAAATATTGCTAATTATTGCATGTTATTGTTTTCCAGTGTTCGCTTCTGTACCGTGTCTAACACAGTAGCCACTGGCCACATGTGGCTGTTGAAACGTAAATGAATTAAAATTAGATAAAATTTAAAGTCCATTTCCCCAATCAAACTAGCCACATTTCAAGTGCTCAACAACATGTGGCTAGTGCTATGTATTGGACAGCCCAGACATAGAACATTTCTACTGTCACAGAAAGTTTGATCTAATGGTGCTCGTCTACCTTCAAGCACGTTGAAATAAATCTGCTCGTTATAGACTGGAATTTGGTGGGGTTTCTACCTCACTGAGTACCTCAGAGGGTAAATTATGAGTTGGGTGGTTACCTGTCAAGGTGCCACAGGCACAGAGAAACTCTAGGAGAAGCCACTGTAGCCTGGAAAATTCTGGCAAGTGGCCAGCTCTGACTGAATCCCTTCGAGGTGGAACCTTCTGCTGCTGTTCAAGTCATAGCACACACAATAGTAAAATCAGCAGCTTCTGAGGACGCCTTCAGCCAAGCGTGGGGGCTGTTTGGGGTGAGGGCGTTGGTAAACTCACATATCTCTGCCATTTGGTCTTGTAACCTGCTTTTGTCATTTCTTCACATTTTTCTATAATGATATTTTACACTTTGTATTCCACACATTCAGAGAATGTGATGAATAGTTCAACAGAAATTCGGAGAGGTAATGTTTTTTGAGCTCACAGCAAAAGCATCTGTGACAAGAATGGGGTAACGAAACTTAGCTTTGACATAATTGAGTTTACCATGCCCCATGATAAATTCTTTCTTTACGTTTAGACCCCCTTTTAAATACAAACATTCTACCTGTGCAGAAAAACACTGGTGTCCAATCCTGAATAACACATCAGCATAGCTTAATGCATGCATCAGTTCTCCGTAGAGGAGCAAGACCTGGGGAGAACAGGGTAGGGATCAAATAAAGCTTAATGACAAGGGAACAGAGAAAGGTCTGTGTTCTTTATGGGTAACTCTTCTAGAAGAAGACTTGTGGTTCTATCCTTTCTTTCCCCATTGGTTCCCTTAACAGCTGCCGCGTGAAGGCACAAATTATTCCCCAAGACTCTGAATTAATAGTCTCCTTTCTATTTGCTTGTATCCTCCTCAACTGTCGTTTTTTGCAGCTTCCCCTCCACTAGCTCTGCGCACTGGAGTTGGCGAAGAGGACAGGCAGCTCCTTTTGCTCAGTCTGGCCCCTTTCCAACGCCAGCCTTTGTGCCCAGCGTTAGCTGCTCCTCCTTAAGAATACTTAGCCATCTCGAATTTCCCTCAACAGGCTTTCAATTCCTGCCACCTTTCCTTCACTCCTCCCTGTACAGCAGGTGGAATCCTCATTTAAAAAAAAAAAAAAAAGTGGGTTCTTTCAGTAACGATTTCAGAAATTCAATTATTTGCTGTGAATCTGGTAGACTCGGTTTGCCAGGGTTCCCCATTATGTAAAATCTGTCCCTTCAAGATATCTATTATTCTCCCTGCAGGCAAATAATAATAACTTCCTACTGTTACTCAGAAGAAGGGACTGTGGGTGTGGGCTCCGAAATGTGCATCTTTGCACGTGCCAGATATTTGGATAAGAGGGGAGGTGATTGCCGAGGAGAGCCCTCCAGTGGGGAGGACACGATCCCCGCCCCACCGTCTTTTTCCTTTAGGGCCCTCCCGGCCTGGTAGAGCCCTGGGATAAGGGCTCTCCTGCAGCCAGGAGAGAGGGAAATTAAACACCAGCCCACGGTGGCCAAATTGACTGGCGGCCATGCCCCTGGAGCAAGATTTGGAATGCAATTTACCCCCAGATGCTATGAGCACCTCTCTCCCATTTCCGGAGGCAAGGAACCCCTCTGAGCCAAAGAGGGTGGCGGATGGTGAGGGAGAATAGGGATGGAAAGCGGGGGTTCACATCCCGCATCTCATCTCGGCTCTGCAGTGCCTTGTTGGCACACTAGGTAAATAGCAGCTTAACCAAAAGGCGGGGATTTGAGCCAGCGTGCCCCAGACAAAATGGCTTTCCTTTGCATTGCTTAAGTAAAATTTTCTGAGCCCTGGCTAAAGATAAACAGTGTAGATCACTCTATGCCGAACGGCTCAACAGAGACAATCACAGATGCTAATAAAATCAGTATTTGAAAGAAGGCTTAAGGGGTTATACAGAATACATCCGTACTCACAGACTTGCAGCTGTTACATTGTAATAAATAACTTGGAGGCTGATGGCTTGTCACTATTAACACAAGGAAGCCACTTTGTAACGGACACTAGCTGCCCAGAAAATGACTTTTTTTTTCCTTAGCCCCAATCCTATTCCTTTTGATCCCTTTGCTTTTAGTATTAAAGGCTAACAAAGAACAAGACATATCAACTTATAAAACGTGTGCCTAAGGGTACCAAATCTACTGCAAAGGTCTTGACGATATGACTGCATTTCACCACTCCTTGCTGCCCAGCAGAGCCCTGTAGCCCCACACCCAGCCAGACCATCCTGTGCACACTGGAAGCATTCCCAGCCTTCTCAACATGGAAGGCAGAGGCATCATGCTCTGCCATGGCTGAATCCATGGCTGGATTCATATTCATCCTCTTTTTTCGTTAAACAGCGAAGCCTCTTCCCTGTACCATGAAGAGCAAAATAAGTGCTCCTTTACCAGTGTCTCCTCATCATGACGAGGACTCCGAATGTCACACCGAAAATTCATCAGAGGGATTGTAACTTGAAGCCAGTTGTACCTCTTGTGGTGCTCTTCACGCTTGTCAACATGTCCACCTTCCCCGACAGACTGGGTGTTTGTGTGGGTTTCCCAGAAGGCTTTGCGAGAAGGGCCAGAGTGCAAGTGGTTGCTTTAGGAGATGATCTCTGGAAACACCCAGAGAGGAGTGGGGAAGTGAGGCAGAGAAAAACGAGGCAGCCAATACAAGGTCCGTTATCAAGCAAGCTACAGTAAGCTTAATCCGAGGGCGGCGGCAGGGGGAACCTACAAGAGCTAAGGTAGAGAGGGATGGAGGTGGACTTTTTTTTTTCCATGTCTTTTTTTTTTAAATTAATTTATTTATTTTCAGAAAAACAGTATTCATTATTTTTTCACCACACCCCGTGCTCCATGCAATCCATGCCCTCTATAATACCCACCACCTGGTACCCCAACCTCCCACCCCGCCGCCACTTCAAACCCCTCAGATTGTTTTACAGAGTCCATAGTCTTTTTTATAATTTTTTATTTTTTATTAACATATTATTAGCCCCAGGGTACAGGTCTGTGAATCGCCAGGTTTACACACTTCACAGCACTCACCATAGCACATACCCTCCCCAATGTGCATAACCCAGCCACCCTCTCCCTACTACCCCCCACAACCCTCAGTTTGTTTTCTGAGATTAAGAGTCTCTTATGGTTTGTCTCCCTCCCGAGCCCATCTTCTTTCATTTATTCTTTTCCTATTCCCTAAATTCCCCACGTTGCCTCTGAACTTCCTTAAATCAGGGGAGGTGGACTCTGAACACACCTGCTCCTGTCAGTCATGACTGAGGGCCGCTCGTGAGGAGCATCCATTCCCCCAGGACATCTGGGATGCCTGGTACACAGGCTAGTAAGCTGTGACAGCCAGAGAAAGATCTCGGGCGACAAAACACATAGGCCAGCAATGGTCAGTGGGACCCGCGAACCCTGGAGTAGCGAAGTCAAGGTACAGGTGCTCAGCATGTAAACAGCAAGCCCCCTTGCTCTCTTGTGTATCCTCAGTACACTGTGAGCCACTGTCATCACTCAACAAATAGTTGTTGTCTAGCCCACTTGGCACCCTGCATCACCCCTCCTACCCTCCACCGTAACTAGTATTTCCCCCCGCCTCTGTGAAAAGAGAATGCATTTTACCAGTCAGTTCTCCATTCTCCATACCTGTGTACCAAAGAAGAAAGTAAGAAATCCCTACTGGGTTTGGGGTGGGGGCAGAGGTGGGGGGGGGGGGAGGAGGGGAGCAAGGCCAGAACGCTTCATTTGACCACCACTATTTACGGCCACCATTTTCTATTCATTACAGAGAAGGTCTCTGAGATTTTCTCTGTTCTACTTTACTGTAAATGTTTTCCAGGAGTAATTACCTCCTACACTACCGTCAGGACTGAAACAGTGGTAGAAGCAATAACTGTGTATTTCCTTCCTCCTCCAGCCCTTCGCTAACAAGCAGCTTGGCAAGAGAAATGTTTTTCAGTAGCCTGGAAAAATTTAAGTCCTGGGACACATTAATATGAAGGTGAAGGGAGGTGTATGTTCAGGCCAGCTCCACAGTGAATCCACAGCCCCAGTAGTGGGCACAGCAAAATACTATAATTTCAGTACAAAGATGGCCCCTCCTCCATTATTCCCAAGCAGAGGCCCAATGGCCAGTGTTCACCCCACTGTCCCCAGAACACCATTGCCATATGATGCCAGCTGCTGTGACTATCATCTCTGTCAGAATACTGACCTCCTTCCTCTGGGACATACGGTGTCCTTCAGGTAATCCCTCCCCTCAAGAGTGCCTGTTTCTGCTAATCCTCGGCATCTGTATAAAACAACCCAAGAAGGTCAAATCCCCTGTGGCTCTGGTTGACATTCCCTTCTGTTACAAGGAAGTATACTATTAAAGTACACCAAACAGAGGAGACAGACGAAGCAAGACTGGGAGAGATGGTTTACAGGAAGAGAGAGAAAGAAAACAGTTCTCCGAACTCCTCCACAGTAGAAGGATGACATCGCTTCGTAGGCAATACATAGACCCCTTGAATTCTCTTTCCCTCCAAAGTCAAAGCACCGTGGGATTTCTTTCACCTGATGTTTCACTGACCGAAGTCGATTTTAAGGGAATTGTACATCTACCAATTGATATAGCAGACATATTCAAATAACGGTGCCCAGGTGGTGGAGTCTCAATGTGGCACCCAGATCCCCCTTCGGAGGGAAGGAAAAATTATTCCCCTAGCTATTGGTAGTGCCATCGGAAGGTAGCCCTACACCGTCATCCTTCTCCAAGGATTGCTTGTGCTGAACAAATGACCTTGCCCATGGTCATGCTTCCTTTCAGGGGTAACCTGCATTAGCTATTTGGTAAATACACAGATTTGAAGGCTGGATCCCCTCACTTAAGTTCAGGACAATGCTGAGAAGCCATCCAAGGCTCAGAGCTCCCCAGGAGATGAGCTGTTTCACTGGAGGCTGCATTATAGGTCAACACCCTCCCCTGTTCATTCCTGCTTCCTTCCCCTACTTGCCCCCCCCCCCCCGGCCCGTTTTAATCCCAAGAGCTCTCCCACATCAACTTCCTGCATGTTAATTTCCATCTCATAATCTGCTTCCTGGGGAAGCCAGTCTATAACAGGTACTTAGACCCTCCTAATGCATCAAAGAGCAGAATATATACAATGAAAAAAAATTAATGGTTTGCATATTTTATTGTGCAGTGCTGCTTTGGAAATTGCTAATCAATATATGTCCATGATCTCTTAATCAGAATATTTGATTAATTAAAGGGCTTTAATTCTCAACCATGTCAGTATAACAAGCAGGCCTGAGGTCAGGGCTAGTGGGCAAGCGGAGCTATGTAATATATTAAACCATACTTCTTTTTTCCTCCACACCCTTTCCCCCATATTAACAGATAATCATAATAGCAATGGCAAACAAAATGTATTACAGGCTTACTATATGACAGACATTGTTCTTAACACTTTGTATTATTTCATATAAATTTCACAGCAACTCTGTGAAGTCCACACAGTTATTGCCCTCCACTACAGAGATGAGGCAGCTAAGGCATAGAGAAAGCATACAACTCTCATAAGTGATGCAGCCCGGATTTGTAATCTAGGCGGTTGTATTTGAGAACTCAAATTCTTACTGCTTACAATGTATCTGCCTCCCTAATTGAAAAAAAAAAAAAGAAAAAAGAAAAAATCTATTGATTCCTAATCATGTCTGATATAGTCAAAGTCAATGATTATTGATAGGAAGCTTTACCTTACTCACCGGGTAGGCTGAAGACTGTGACAGCCCTAACCACAATCAGCCTCTGGGGCTGTTGAGTCCTGCCAGGGAAATGAACTCAGCAGCACAGACTTGTTACTTACCTCAGCTGGGCCCTCATCACCCACCAGAAACAACTGTGTCTGAGTCCAGGCAGCTGTCTCTGTCATTCCGCATATCTGTATCCTGGAACTTTCACCATTAATTCCACATCTCCAAACTCACAGCTTCTCCCTTTGTTAGGAGTTCGTTGGACAGTTAGGTAGTCAGGGCCAGGCTCCCCAGCAAGAAAATATGGAGTCAGGACAACTCCACATTGACATCCTGCTTTGCAGCTTGGACGGGACTGCCCTAACATTCTGCTTTGCAGCAGCCTTTGCACAAATGACTTTTGCAGAATGTCCTAAAATAAGGCAATTAACCACAAAGCATTTGTCAATATCATGGACAAGGGGTTGGTTAAGACATAAGCCTCCAGATGTCAGCCAAAAATAAAGACCATCAGCACGTGGACATTAACCTAATAGGTAGACAGATATGTGATTAAGCCCTGACTGGCATGACTCAGCACATGCTGATTGCTTAAGATAGTTCGGCAAAAGAGCTCATCAAAACCCTTAAACTTAGAAACTCCAGTGGCAACCCTTTCAGGCCCCCCTCCCTCTCCAGGAGCGTTATACTTTTGCTGTATAAACTTTGCTTTGCTGCCCACCACTCTTTGTCTGGTCTACCTCTTCATTCTTTGAAGTGGTGTGACCAATAACCACGGACACTCAGGGAACGCAAATCCCATGACACCCTCACTCTCACTGATGGCCTTGTCTCCACTTCACAGCAGAAATGAGCCAACAATTAAGAACCACCTCACTGTTTCCTTCCCCATCTACCACTTGTCTTTGTACACTTGGCCTTATCTTCTCTCCAGCCGCTTAGGAGAAGATGGCCCACTGTCCCCAGCCTGATCTCGTCACATGTTTGAACCCCATCTCCACCTCCATCCTACTCAAGAACTGACTCCATCAACATATTCCTACCACTGCTCAGAAATACCATTAACTTTGGTATGTATTCTTTCAGTTTATATATACACAGACACAATATAGATTGTAAAACAAAAATAGTGTATTATCTTACAGCCCTCCAAACTTTTACACTTGTAAATATTCTTTCAGACATTGTATGCAGTGGCTACCTCATTGTGGTGGATATGATGGATATGTCATTCTTTCCACCCTCCCTCTTTTGCATCTTGCAGAAATCAGCCACTGGAAAGCTAAAAACTACATTTCCCAGAAACCCCTGCAACTAAGTTTTGTTTTGTTGGCTCCGATCAAGGCACTACTAATCAGAGGAACTCACATGAGTTTTGAAAGATGGGAGTGAGGGAGAGACCTTGTCCCTGAGCCCCCTGCTGTTTGGCCTGGCAAATTCAGGCATGGAGACATTTGAGGGTTTTTTTTTTTTTTCCCTCCTGTATCTGTAGCAAAAAGCCCAGTGTCTGGTCACAACTGGAAGACCTAGGGCAGCCTTCAAGGTGCAGGGAGGAGGAGGAGAGCTATTGCAGTTGGGGTGGTCAACAAAGCTTTCCCTGAGGAAGCAGCAGTTGCAGAAAGGCCTGAATGAGATGAGTAAATAAGACATGCAAAGATCTTGAGGAAAACATTTCAGACAGAAAGAACTGCAAATGCAAAGCCCTGAGGTAAGATTCAGTGTGGATAGAGCAGAACTAAGGATGGGGAGAGTAGTGGGAGCTCAGATCAGTGAAACAGAAGGGGCTAAATCACTTCTAGCCTTGTAAACTGTCATAAGGCATATGGATTTTATTCAGAGTGGGGTGGGAAGCGGTTGGAAGGTTCTTCCATATGTAGGGGCATGGAAACTGAGTAACACGACTGCTATGTCCAGCTAGGTATGTAGGATTAAGGAAGTAAGTATCTGGGCATGAGAATTTATGTAATCAAAGATACAGAAACAGGAGGCTGGGGAAGTTGCAAGGTCAGGAGCAGTTCGTTATTCACATGGAGGGCACCAAATGTTATTGAAAGGGCAATCCAGAAATCCATCATCCAAAAGCTGAGACCAGCTCCTTTCTTTTCCATTCAATAAACTGTGGAGCACCTATTATATGCCAGCTATTCCTTTGTTCAAACATTCAACAAGTACTTGCTGTTGTTTACTAGTTCGCTGGATGCTGATGAAACAAAAAACTACAAAGATGTGTAAGACTTGAACTTGCCTTTGAGAGGTTTCATTGTCTGCAAGCAAGAGATTAGCTCCAAAGAGCTGTAACAGTATTTTGCACTAGAATGGTAACTAGGGTGACCAAAGAAAATAGGGGACTTCCACTTCAATTCAAATTTAGATCAACAATAAATACTTTGTAGTGTATATATGGCCCAAATATTGCAATGTCACAGTTTGTTCCTGGGACATACTTCTACTACTTAAATATTTGTTCTTTATATAGAAGCAAATGCAACGCTCCTTCATTTGCTAAATCTGGCAACTGTGGGTAGCAGGTACAAGGGTCTTCAAACTGGTACATACCTTGGGAGCACATGGAAACTTTCCATGATGTAGACACGGTGGGATTTTAATGGGGCCCGTGTCAGATCTCAATTTTTTTCCAAGGGTCATCTACCTGAGAACTGGCTTGTGATTGAAGTTACATCCTTTCTTGACCTCCTTTATTCACAGTGGCCAATCTCTTGCTTTATAGAAGAAAAGGATACCTCTCCCTTCCTGAGTATAACTTTGGTATATTCTACTTGGGTATGAAAAATCTCCAAAATGCCAAAGGTACAATTCAATATAAGAGGGGTTGGCATTAAAAAAAAAAGAAGAAGAAGAAGAAGAAGGATTCTTAAGATTAGGTCATAAAACTTTGGCAGTCAAGTGGTTCCAGCTTTTATCAGATTATTGAGTTGTCAGCTGATAGATCACTGAAGATTATTTTTGAAAATAGATTACCATGTGGGTTTTTGCTATATAACTTGGAAGGAGTTCAAACAACTGAGTAAAATTGCTGTAACAAACCCTTTCCTTTCATCTTATTTATGGCTGACATTATTTTTAAAAAAATTAAAATAAACTCAGGCTAAGCCTTATTTCATTCTGGCAATAAAAAATATTCATCCATAAATACATGAAATATTGTTTTGAAGATCTCCATTTGCTGTATTAGGAAATGTATTTTTGATAAAATTTTACATTTTATGTTTAATAATTATCAAAATTTGTAGTATGTTTATATTATTTTAATCAGTTGAGAGCAACTAATTTTTACAGCAATGACTCAATCCTGAAGACGTTTTTAAACACTGAGAGCCTTGTAATCATTGGAAATAAAAATAATAATAATGTTAATTTATATATATTTTATTGTAGAGAGCATAATACGGTGGTTAATAAATTTTTTTCAAACACAAAAATATATTACATTAGAATAAAATCCTGCAAGGGAAGCAGAATAGAACCAGGAGCTCATTTGAGATAAAGGAAAGAGGTCAGATTTCTGCTGGTTAAAGAAGAGCTTGTTTGTGTATTTTTTTTTTTTTAAGGGGGACGGTGGATATCAAATCACTGTGATATTTAGATTCCTTTGGATAATTCTGCTATAGACTGAATGTTCTCCCACACTCACCCATCCCCATCCCCTATTGAAACCCAGTCCACAACGTGTTGGTGTTTGGAGGTGGCAACTTTGGGAGATGATTAGCACACAAGTGATGAGGGAGCAGGAGGCTGGCTGAGGACAAAGCAAAAGCTGGCACCTTGCACCCCCTCTCCACCTGCTCCCCTGGGTAATATGTGTGACATTCCTCAAGCACCCCTGACTGCCCTAAAAGAAAAACAAATAGTTAACTTGCAGAGATCACAGTCCTGCAAGACAGGAGTCTCCCTTGGTTTACCAATGTCCTAGAGATTTACAACAAAGTTATCTTAACAATAGCACAATTTCCAGTGGCAAATAACTCAGTCCCTCAAGCCCTAAATAAAGTTAAATTTCTTAAACCCAAATCTCACTAACAAGGACACTTGATAGGAGAAATGTGAAACTTTATCTTTAGATCTCCAAGATAGTGTCTAGAATCATTCCCAAGCATATGGCCCACTGATATACATCTAAAGGGTCTCACAAGAAGATTTTTACTACTAGTAATAAATAATCTTTCTCCCAACAATAGCTAGCCCCTCAAGGTCCTAGAGACCTTGCTTCCAAGATTCCTTAGAGACTAACATCACCCCCTTTGTTCTCATCTACCCAACTCCTGTGTATATAACCAGCCACTCCTCACATCCCTGGGGCAGCAGCTCTTCCTGCCCATGGGTCCTATCCTCGTGCTTTAATAAACCACCATTTTGCACCAAAGATGTCTCAAGAATTCTTTCTTGGTCATCAGCTCTGGACCTCAGCCAACTGAACCTCACCTAGGTTCTAGAACTTCATCACAAGGGCAGAGTGCTCGTGAAGAAGCTCAGTAGCTTAACAAAAGAGACCCCAGAGAGGTCCCTCCTGGCTTCTGTCATGTGAGGACATAGTAAAAAGGTGGTCATCTGTGAACCAGGAAGTGGGCTCTTACCAGATATCTAATCTGCCAGCGCCTTGATCTTGGACTTATCAGCCTCCGAAACCATTAGAAATAAATTTCTGTTGTTTATAAGCCACTCAGCCTCTGTTAGAGCAGCCCAGACAAATTAAGATGCATTCAAAAGAGGAATGTTTTCTTTTTAAATGTCAATGACTTATAATATACCACAAATGACATCCTTTGCAGTATTCAGGTTTATGATACAAAATTTTCCATATCAACTTCAAAATGCATAATGTCCTAGGGGCTACATTGCTTTTATTGAAATTGTTTTTATTTTAGGAGGTATGCGAAAATTCTTAGAAAGATTGAAGACCACTTGCCAGGTATAGAGGTCTGAGCTGGGATCAGGGAGTGGGCATCCCTGCCACCTGGGGCTAATGCTCAGCCTGCTTCATGTCTCAGGTCCCTGCCTTGGGACACCTGGGTGGCTCCATCAGTTGAGAGTTTGCCTTTGGCTCAGGTCATGATCCTGGGGTCCTGGGATTGAATCCCACACGCTTTGCTCAGCGGGCAGCATGCTTCTCCTTCTGCCTGCCACTCCCCCTGCTCATGTTCTCTCTCTCTCTAACAGAGAAATAAATAAAATCTTGAAAAAGAATAAAAATAAATTGTGACCTGTCTTGATAGCATTCATTTCAGATAGGGATCTAAAAAAGGGTTCTTTTTTGAAGGGACACTTGTAGAGGCTCAAGGTCTGGTTCAAGGGCAGTGAACTAGGATAGATGTGCAGCATTGGTCTGAGTAGGAAAGTGAATGCAGTCAGGCACCCTAGGAATGAATGCTGAAATTCAGCTGACGTTCTGCTCAACACCTTGGACTTCAGCATGGAGCTACTTCTACTTAGAGGAAGGAGCACCGTTATTTTGGACAAAGGCCCAGAATCGGCTAGCAGGAGCCACTGTTATATCCCTGTCCACGTGAGGGGTTTAATACATGGGAATATCTCAAAACCTATAGATACCTGGTTGAATTCCTGAAGACACCAATCTGGCATGTCTCCACAAACAAGAGAAACCAGCAAACTGCTGGAGCACCTCTGGAGGAGTATATCAACTAAATGAGAAATTAGTCCTATCTTTGTACCAAGAGCAGTGTGTCCCCAGCTGGGACATTGCATGCAGCTCTTATCAGAGGACTCAACAAGTACACAAAGGTTCAGGAGGAGGTCCAAGAAAATGAAATGCTCCAAGTGAGGTGGTATAACAGGACCCTGAATGAACTATTCCTCAAGGGAGATGAGATTGATAGGTGCCCCTTGGGCTGGTCAGGTTCAGCCACAACAATGGAACAAAACTCTATTGGTGATTCTGTCTTTCAGAACGGACAAGAGCTTGAATATGAGATATAATAACAGGGCATAAATGTTGGAGCAGGTTACTTCAACTTAAGACAGAACACTGAGTACATTTATATTTGGTTTAGGATGTGTTTAAATACCTACAGCTTAGAGAAGTTTCAAACAACTTCCAACTCTTTGCCAATCTCAGGGCAGTGATCCTGAGGCTGAGTGTTTCCCAGGGGTTGAGTAAAACAGCTCTAAGCAGTTTTGGTTTTTTGCCTGTAGCTTTCCATTCTCAAGACCAGCAGTGAACCCAGTGCCGGCCAGGTTGGGCAAAGCAGGCCATTGGATGGCTCTGCATCTCACAGAGACTGCCTCTTCCCTCCAATGACTGAGGCTTTCCTGCTGGGTCATCCAGAGAAACACGGAAAGCTGTAAGGAAAAACGCCAAGAGTTGGGGTACCTGGGGGGCTCAGTCAGTTAAGCATCTGCCTTTGGTTCAGGTCATGATCCTGGGGTCCTGGGATCGAGCCCTGCTCAGTGGGAAACCTACTTCTCCCTCTCCCACTACCCCCGGCTTGTGTTCCCTCTCTCTCTGTCGTTCTCTCTCTCTGACAAATAAATAAATAAAATCTTAAAAATAAAAGGGTGGGGGGAGAGTTTTTTTCCAAAAACTCTGGGAATGGCTGCAGGAACACAGCTGTGAAATTCTTGAGTGGTTTTTTATCCTAATGCTGAGCGGCTCCCCTCCTGCCTCTGGAGCTGGATTGTGCAGGCTTAGCTGCTTGACATCACATTGGCAGTTTGAAGTTGGCCATGGGGGCTGTATTTATACCATGAAAACTGCCAAATGTTACAACTCAGGGCTTTCTTTTTTTATTTTTCTGAGAGCCAGTTGTTAAACATTTATCAGCACAGTGCAGATTCTCCCTAGCAGAAACCGCCCCGCCCTCAACAATGGGGCAGAAGGTTCCAGGGTAACTGTGAGAGGCCACAGTTGCCCCATCATTAACTGCAGCAACAATCGATGCTGTGATGGCCTGGGAGGAAGAAGAGGCCAAGGAGCTCAACAGAGTAGATCTATTGTTCGTCAAAAAGATGATCTCTTCTCCTCCCAGTGAGTCTCTGAAACTCCTATTGGCAGAGGAAAGTGGTCCTTTTTTGCTGGACCAGAAGTCCTTACCTCATACTGGGGCAGCGGTGGGAAGGGAGGCAGGAGAAAGTGAAATCTAGATTCATCTTATCGATGTAACACAAGGCATTAAGAAAAAAAAATTAAAAATATCTAAACCTTGGTAATAAAATTCTTTCAATGCCATATTGGAACAAACTTCCCAAGGATTGTTTACATCTCTAGAGGAATGTGCCTTTGTTTAACTTTGCTGTTTACTCTTAATTACCGTCTCATATCTTGTGAAGTTCCATGTTAACTTATAGATCTTTTCCAGGAACCATGCAAATAAAGTCTATCCAGTTGAAAAGGAAATCCTGAAAGTTATGGTTTTTCTTTTTCTTTTTTTTTAAGGTTTTTATTTTTATTTTTTATTTAACAGACAGAGATCACAAGTAGACAGAGAGGCAGGCAGAGAGAGTGGGGGAAACAGGCTCCCTGCTAAGCAGAGAGCCCCATGTGGGGTTCGATCACAGGACCCTGTGATCATGACCTGAGCTGAAGGCAGAGGCTTAACCCACTGAGCCAGCCAGGTGCCCCAGAGTTATGGTTTTTCATTGTCCTGGAGGATATAAGCCAGTTTTGTATCTGATAGCAATTTATTTCCATATCCTTTTTAAGGGCCTCTAAATAATCACTCCCTCAAAAACGGTCTTTCAGTCAGCCTTTATCATGTTACCAGTTCTCTCATTAGTGGGCTAATAAATCTTCATATCATATGAACACATATATGTGTTCTTACTCTATTCATATGAATCATGTTTTAAATTTTTTTGAAAATTAGACTCTGACAGCCTAAGTCGGCTTTGATAAAGTAAAAGGAGTTCATCTCAGCTGATCTGAGGGATAAATGTAATTTGAAGTCATGTCATGGAGAGCTGCAGAGGGCACAGTCCAACAAATTGATATAATTTCTATTTTCTGTAATCCTATGTGGGAGGGGGCAGCTCCCTAAGGAACACAGAAGACAGTGGCCAGCCTTGGGGGGATTATAGAGTTGCCAAAAATCATTAGTACCATAGACAGAATATCTCTGGCCAAACACACGTATTGATGTCTTCACTATCAGAGAGCTGAAATCTGTAGGCGAGAAAAGATTCATGTGTGTTTGAATTGTTAAGCTATCATTTAGTTTGTGTCTGGAAATATCTGGAATGACAGTGTCTCACATAACCTCTAAAACCAATCACTCTTCATCAACAGATTTGCTGACTGCAGAAACCCTGAGAACAACTTCCATTCTGCTTGGCTTTTTTTTTTTTTTTTTTTTTTAAACCAACACTTCACCGGGTAGGCTGCTCTTAGCGCATGAAGTGTGTCTGTAACTCTGCTTTAATGTTTGTGAGCCTCAGAAATGGCAGACGGCAGAGAAGCAAAGCTGGTGACAATTGAATGGTTCCGTCTCCATTCCGCCATTCTTTCTACAAGCTGTTGACAAGGACGGATGGCTTTCTCTGTAATCTGCGAAAGCCTCCTCCGTGTACAAGAGTGTCTAACTCCGCTGTGCAGTGTTTCCCTTCTTGATGAACATCCTGAGGAGTGACAAATAGTGACAGAAACCCTGAAAACATCCCATTCAGACCTGGGTGTTGAGGAGTCCCAGCTCACCTGCTCTCGATACTCTACCTAACACAAACCGTGGTATTTCGTGTGGACTGCTGACAAGAAGCTTGCTTCACATGTGGCTTCAGCAACAACCCAGTATGGTGGAAAAGGGTGATCTGTTCATTCTGTTCCCTGGGGCATCCATCCCCTACAAAGGAAGGTGGTCCCATCTCCTTCAGTGCGAGGAGCTCAGACTTTCTCTCTTTGTAAATTTCTTTGTGAAAGTGTTGAAATCCAACTACCATGGGCCAGTATACATGGCTAGCCGGGATTTGTCACTGATCCCCCTTGTGCTGGTGACCCTGGGATGGTGCCCAAGAGCCCTGATTTTACATTTTGGCTAGGGGATAGGCCAGATGAGCCCATAGCTCCTGGTGAGTTGACCCAGCATAAAGAGTAGTATTTACTCCTGATGCATACATATCCTGACTGCGGCACTTGATGACTAGATCAGACCTTTATATCCTAAAACTTATAGTCGAGGCCTAAGAATCTCTGAGCTTTCTGAACTGGCTTTTACTCACCACCCTGCCACAGCAGACATTGCCGTACACACACACACACACACACCAGCAGCGCCCAGTCCCCACTCAGGAAATACCAACAGTGCTCGGGATCCCACTGAGCGAGCATAAGCAACTCAGTGAGGCAGATCTGTGTAAGGACACCATCTCATGCAAATCTACAAAGTACGAGATTATCAGTGATGCTAAGTCCTCACTTTTGCAAAGGATAACTGGGAAGAAACGTTATATCCCTACACCCGAAATGACATCGCAAATGTAAAAAGAAGCCATCCAAAACTGAAGAAGAAATCACAGCCAAGTCCTTGGGAGAAGCACATCGATGGTAGATTAGCCCAAAATGAAAAAAGCAAATCACGTGAAGTAGTTGCTTAAGCAGAAACTCTGAGACGTCCATTTTAACTTGTGGGATGTCTGGACAGAGTGCCATGTAAGGTAATGACATATTTAAAAGTTGTTAATAAAGTATTTTGCACTGCTTAAAATTCAATTCACCACTTCACCTGAAAACTTATTTGCACCAGCATTTATGATAAAAATCTAGATGATGAGATTTTTTTTTTACTCTCTGTCAAAGACTTCACAATGGTGGAATCTCAACTTAGGTTTTTATCCTTGGACCCGTCTGTTTCCTAATCCCTGGATTTTGCACTTCGATATAAAAAAGCTCAGTTTAATTTCTATCTTATAGGATATTTGTCCCCAGACTTTGCACTTTCCAACTGTGTTGAAAATCGCACGCAAATCCCCATGTCAGCACATGGCCTCTTTTTGATAAAGATGACTTTGTTTCTTATGATGGAAAACAAGGATAAAAGCATCTGGTTCACTGTGACAACAGACAATAAGTAGAGGTTATTGAAACATTATCACATTTCTGCCCCACTTTGTAAATTTTTATTAAAGATTAAAGTTAATACACTGTCTGGGTATATTAATATAAAATGTCCTCATATTTTACCAGCAAATGGTGTTTTGATAATAAATTAATAAATGGAAGCAAGAAGAATTATCTGCTTCATTCTGAAGATCTACAAAACCTCCAATAAAGATTTCTTGATTGAATGCAAGGACTCACAAAGTGTTTTGTTAAGAAATGAGTAATAAGAATTTACAGGGAGGCTGCTGATTTTTGGAAGGAGCAAGAAATAGTCATTTCTTGGTTGTATGACTTCAGCAGACTTTTCCTCTGTGGGTTGTCACTTTTTTTTTTCTTCCAGCAAACTGGAAGCCCATCATTATTTTCTGTATTTTCATAGAAGAAAAAATGTCACCAGTGTAGACAGTACTTTTTCAAAAGGTCAAATATAACACTTTTTTAAATAGTGAGTGTACTGTGCAGTTATTTCCAGATAATTTTGAAATTAAAACACTTTGGCTGCACCAGGTTCAAACTAAACTAAAAAGTTTTTTTTTAAATCCTTATATGTAATTGATGAATCACCAAATTCTGCTCCTGAAGCCAATATTACACTGTATGTTGACTAACTAAAATTTCAATACAAATTTGAAAATAAAATAAAGTAAAATCCTGTAGCACTTATGACCTTTTTGTTTATAAACTTGTTTACTTGACCTGTAGTCTGTCTCCTCAGTGTTTTGAACAGAGATAAAATCAAGATCAATGAAGTCAGCATCTTCAAAAACTTTTTACAAAATATTTGGAGAAGACTCACATAATCATTTCAGACAAACATCAAACAAGCAAGCATTTTTAAATACGAAGACCGGCTTTGCACTCAGCGAAAATTATTATGAGAAAATAGTCACCTTTTTCTCCATTTGGGAACTTTTGGTTCATTTAAGTGAAAGTAAAGGAAGAGTCTTTGGGAAACAAGAAGGGAAGGACATGCCAAATTTTAAAAAATGTGAAAGTCACAATAGAGTACCTGGAAAATTAATTATGGTATTTTCCTTATTATTGTCATAATTTTTTTTCAATTTTCACAAAAGAGAGTGTATGAAAGGAGTAACTAATTTAGATTCAGAAATTTGAGGATAAGGAATTTTGTAAATTCTGAAAAAGAGTAGCTGATTGTTAACAGAGGGAAAAGCAGGTTTGCATAAAATAAAAATGGCCACTTGCATTCACTAACACTGACCCCAACCTTGAGGGCAGGGACATTATTAATCATTTATCCACATAAAACACAGGCTGATGAACAGTTGCAAGGTAAAATATGATAAACTAATAATGGCTTTTAACTGGATTAAAGTAAATTTTACATTAAACAGTGGTCTAGAAGAGAGTTATTAATCAGAGATTTTCACTTGAAAGGAAAAACAAATGTTTTGCTCATTTCCATAATATTCTCTAAAATATTTCTTATAATATGTATGGTAGGCTTCCTGAGTTATTATACCCAAATATGTATATCTTTGGTAAATCATTCATTCAGCAAATATTTATTGAGCCCCAATTGTGTGCCAGGGAGCCATATTTTTTGTAGTGGAGAGAATAAAGGAATATGACATGATATATTAAATATCACAATTCAAATGTTACCTCAAATCCTTCTTAAAAGGAAATTGTTGATAGCTATATATCTTGGGAGATCCTTTTTAATAAGAGCAGGTTTCTGTTGGTACAAATAAGTTTAGAATCAGACAACTTTCATACAACAGCCCAGGAAAATGTCCAAGGCATCACATCACTGAGATGGTACCTTCTCTAAGCTACCAGGACAATGTGTTATTTCCTTTACCTTCTTGTTTTACTTTGGGCTCCTCTCCCCACTGCAGAAGCAGACCCAAGACAAACATTTCAGTTGAAGTAGTTTATTTAGGAGATGATATCAGTGAAAACTGGTATTGGAGTGGACAGTTGAAATTGGGGAAGGGAAGGAAGTCAATACGGATCTTGTCACACTCATCACCACTGTGGGGAGCTGGAGCTGAATTCTAGGAGTCAGGAGATGTTACATGCCTCATGGTTGCCCCAGCCAAATTGACATCACACACCAACTCTCATTAGAACTTATAGGAGGGCTGCTGAGTCAGGGGCATTCATTCCCCAGCACAACCTGCCTAGCCTGATCAACAAGTGGGCAGACTAGGTTTTGGCAGCAGATGAAGGCTTTGAGTAAAGAAATACAGGTTCTGGCAGGTGGAAGTCTTGCCAGCCAACAGGAACTAAGGTGGTGTATCAGTCTTCTAGATTCACCATAACAAATGACCACAAACTGGTGTCCTACCACAACAAAAATGGGTTATTTCACGGTTCTGGAGACCAGAAGTCTGAAATCAAGGTGTCAGTGGGGACCATACTTCTGCTGAAGGCTTTGGGGAGGATCCTTCCTTGCCTCTTTAGCTTCTGGAAGCTCCAGGTATTCCCTGGCTTGTGGCTACATCACCCCAGTTTATTCTTCTGTCTTCCCATCACCACCTTTTCCATGTCTCTGTGTCTTTTCCTCTTCTTTTCCAAGGATACTTTGGAGGTAGGCCCTCCCTCAGTCCCAGATGATCTCATCTTAAGATCTTTCACTTAATTACATCTGCAGAGAATATCTCTCTCTCTTTTTTTTTTCCCCAAACAAGATCACACTTACACATTCTGGAGATTGGGACATGGACATATCTTTTGGGAGGCCATGATTCAACCCACTACAGGTGGTATGAGTGAGGGGATATGAGCACAACCTCAAAGGTGCCTGCTACAATCTAGAAATTTTTAACAATTCCCTTCAGCCTGTTCTGTGCCTGGCCCACCAACCCAGATCATTCACCAAAGATCTGCTATCAGTTTGTAGTGGGCTGTGTTAACTGCCAATGTTGTTGTCCCTTCCTCTACATACTTTTCATAGTGTGAATACTTGCCTCCTTTGGAAGTGTGAGTTTATTGGTTATTTCTCAAGCATAAATTGATCTTTAAAAAGCAGAATCCACAATAAACAGGGATGGGATATCCCTTCCACTTACAACAGATTTTTTTAAACAAAGCATGGCTTACTATTTATATAGGTATATACAGATAGTCACTGCATAAAGGCAGTGCCCTCGCAATCTTGCAATAGAAGGTAAGATTGTGGAATGAGAAAATTAGGCAGCGTGTCACAAAATAATTTAACTGAAACCCCCAGAGTTTCACACTTATGACTGCAACAAGTCGGGAGGACTGTCAGGCTACACACAATGGGTGAAACATTAATTGGGCCCCGTGCCTTGCATATTAGAGCATGTTTCTCCAGGTCTGCCACAGCCTGCAAAATTAGAACAATTCCCTCAGCGAGCGTAACAGCTAGTAAGCAAATCCACATCACCCCCACTGCTGTTCAGGAGCAAGTGTCTGTCGATTTTTGCCCAGTGTCGGATTTACTCTCCCCAGATCAAAGGGGTTTGTTTCCTTGTATAGATGCTGCGCATCACTTATCTGGTAAGATTTTCAAAAAGGATCTTTTGGAGGGCAGTAGGGAAGATATCCGGAGTTGAGTAGCACTGTGGGAGGTAATACAGATGAGTAAGCTGAAAAAAAAAAATCATGGAAAATTCCGAGAAGGGGTTTGTGTGGTAAGGGATGGGATAGGGAGAAGCATGCCCATGGAGGGAGCCACAGGCAGGGGGTGCACTGAGGGATCATCCCCAACTCTGTCCCAGCCTGGTAGCCATTCAGCAACTTCTGCAATTGGCACTTGTCTTTCCATCCCAGCACATTTAATTGAAAGTGGAGAGACTGTGAAGAAGAAGGCTCATAAGACAGGATGTACCCATTCACCCACTCAAAAGTGGGATTCCATCAATTTCAAATATAAGCACTTCACTTGTATTCACTCAATCTCTAGGGAGTAGCTGTTGAGTGTTAGGCAACGTACTAGGTACCTATGACTCATCCTTGTGAGTCCTTATCCTCATCTCTCTTCCCTCTGACTTTGGTGACATTCAATCTCCTTTGCTTACAAAAGTAGGAACTTCTGTTTCTTTTCAAAAGAAAAAAACCCTCAGACTTTAAAAACCATGATTGCACTGTATCCAAGATCTTTATAATTACCCTACATGGTGTTAAGTCCAGATGCAATATTAAGTAGATTACAAAACCCCAACACAATTCCACAATAAAAAGGAAATGAAAATTGCAATCAAACATTTAATTGTTTTTTAACATGTTTGTTCAAAGCAAGAGAAATGAAAGATTTAAAACAATATCTATTCTTTTAGGAAGCTGGGATTTCCACTTAGCAAAAGATGATTTAAGAGCTGTGGAATACTTCACAGGTGAGAAGCTATATAGCAGAATGCCTTTAACCATGAATTTGAAGATGAATTATAACCTCTTTTAGCTTAATCATTCTGCAGTCGCCCTCCAGCCAGACACTTAAGGATGACTAAAACTTTTCAGTCTCCATCTAAAATAATAAGCTTATAGACATCAATGCCAAAACGGCAATAAAATCTAGACTTCTAGAAGGTGAGGCAGGAGTTCAAAGTCTTACAGACTCTACATTCCCCCAGAAGAAACATCTCTTTGTCTCTGAATTATCTGGTAGTTTATAACTTTGTGAGCATAGGGATTACTTGGGGAGCTGATTAGAAATCCATATTCTCAGACCCCACCCATGCCAGTTTTGGCTTAGTAGTTCTGAGATGGGAGCCAGGAAATCTGCTTTATTAACCATCAACCTCAGATAATTCTGGTGCAGGGAGTTTGCTGATCACATTCAGAGAAACAGTAAGCCAGGGAAAATTCAACCTGAATTTGTTAATTCCATCATCTCTAACACTGTAGTGATAGAAAAGATGATTTCTTGACTTTTCAAATTTTTAGTGATGACTTAATGAACACTTAGTTTAGGCTGGACACTATGTGTGTGCATATGAATCATATATATCAGTTTATATCGATATTATGTTCTATTAATTATATTAATATATATTCGTTATATATTATAATATATATATAGATACATACATCTATATCTATACTTACATCTAACAGTTTCTCTAATTCTCACAATGACCCTGTGAGAGAATATCTCTATTTTACCATGAGAGAATGGGGACTCACCAAAGTTAAGCAGAGTTGAGGGAAATCAACCTTAGGATATCTGACACCAAAGCATTTGCTCCAAATTGTTACACCGGCCTCCCAAAGAGCTCCATGAGCACATTGTATATTTCTGATACTCACCCAGTTAACCTCATAGTGGTTGGTCAGTTACTATAATAATTCACATCACTTTAAAAACATCACTCCCACAAGCTCCTGCTGTGCCGAAATAGCTTCTATAGGTGGGCAGATGAGATTGGCAGGGAATAGCTGGTCACTGGAGACCAGTGGCCACAGTCAAGCAATCAAAGAGAACCCCAGCGGCTGTCCTAGAAAACGTACTCATAGGCAATAAGAGTTTCGTGCATTAACCAGTGTAGGGGTAGTTCACAATGTCAAAGAGGGAGCTTTGGACTTCTTCTAATGGTGGAGAAGCTGATATAAGACTAATCCTTCTGCTGATGGCAACTATAAACTCTGAGCAACATATAAAATGGCCACTTGGAGGCACTGGCCAGTGACCAAAAGCAGGAAGAAACTGGAGGAATTTTGGCCTCTGAAGCAGCAATCACACTAGCTGAGAGTCACATCTATATGTCTTTTCTCTGTCGTTTTTAAGGGTATTTCTCAGGCCTCACAAATCTGCTGGATGTGGCCACATCGGAAATCTTAAGTTTTATTGACCTGAAGATTTAGAGGACAGAATTTAGACATGACAGAGCAATGGGGGATTGAGGAGGGGGGAAATCCCAGAAAAGAGAGGGCTTAGAGAGGGAAATCACAAAATGTGCAGGCAAACCTTCCTCGAATCTGTGACTGACTTCTGAATTCTAACACAGGGGTAAGACTCCAAGGAGCCCGGGAGAGAAACAGTAGCTGGAAAGCTGAAAACTGAATAGCAGTTTTTTTTTTTTTAAAGATTTTATTTATTTACTTGAGAGAGAGACAGTGAGAGAGAGCATGAACGAGGAGAAGGTCAGAGAGAGAAGCAGACTCCCCATGGAGCTGGGAGCCCGATGCGGGACTCGATCCCGGGACTCCAGGATCATGACCTGAGCCGAAGGCAGTCGTCCAACCAACTGAGCCACCCAGGCGTCCCCTGAATAGCAGTTTTAACAACTGTCTGCTGGAGAGGAGAAAGAGTTTGGAGTTTGGGTAGTCTCAGATTAGAAGGGCTTGGTAAATACCTCAGAATTCCTGCTGGAATTTCGTCCATGTCCCATCTTTGTAATACATACCAAATGCCAAGAATAAGGGCTTTATCCAAGCACCAAAGACAAAACTAAAATAGAGCTGCCTTAATGAAGCATAAAACCAAGCCTCCAAAAAATCAATCAAATCAAAATCTAACATAACAAAACTCAACACTCTTTAGAGGAACATAAGAGAATCCAGAATCGTTATAATGTGTTATGCAGTGTACAATCAAAAACTACTAGAGGGGTGCCTGGGTGGCTCAGTGGGTTAAGCTGCTGCATTCAGCTCAGGTTGTGGTCTCGGGGTCTCGGGATAGAGCCCCACATTGGGCTCTCTGCTCAGCCGGGAGCCTGCTTCCCCCTCTCTCTCTGTCTTCCTCTCTGCCTACTTGTGATCTCTCTCTGTCAAAGAAATAAATAAAATCTTTTAAAAAAATTACTAGATATGTCAGGGAAAAAACCCAATATTTGGAAAAATATAAGTCAATATAAACAGACCCACAGATAATCCAGATCTTGTAATTAAGAGACAAGGATTTTTTTAATTTGAATTCAATTAGCTAACATATAGTACATCATTAGTTTCAGATGTAGTGTTCAACAGTTCTTCAGTTGTGAATAACACCCAGTGCTCCTTAATCAGGTGCCCTCCTTAATGCCCATCACCCAGTTACGCTAGCCCTCCACCCACCTCCCCTCCAGCAACTCTCAGGTTGTTTCTCATAGTTAAGAGTCTCATGGTTTTTCTCCCTCTGATGACTTCCCACTCAGTTTTCCCTCTCTTCCCCTATGGTCCTCTGTGCTGTTTCTCATAGTCCACATATGAGTGAAACCATATGATAATTGCCCTTCTCTGATTGACTTATTTCACTTAGCATAATACTCTCTAGCTCCATGCAGGTCTGTGTAAACCGTAAGTATTCATCTTTTCTGATGGTTGAGTAATATTCCATTGTATACAATAGCACGTCTTCTTTATTCATTCCTCTGAACAAAGATCTTTAAATTATTATAATAAATTTGTTCAAGAATTTATAGGAAAAAAATGAATAAATAGTAGAGGAATAGGAGGCTTTAGGAGATTCTTAAACAGTGAAAAAAAAATCCAAAAACCACTCTAGAACTCTGGCCCCTGCTCAGCAGGAGGCCTGCTTCTCCATCTCCTGCTCCCTCCCCCAAGCTTGTGTGCTCTCTCTCTCTCTCTCTCTCCCGAATTAAAAAAATAAAATTAAAAAAGAACAATTCTAGAATGAAAACAATACAACATCAACAATAAAAATTTTAGCTAATGAGTGTGATAGTAGATTGGATCAAACAGAAGAAAGTTTCAGAAAACTGAGGACAGGACCAAAAAAATTACCCAAATTGAAGCACAGACTGAACAAAATTTGAAAAAAGAATGAAATGAATCATGGTGACATGTGGGATGGTATCAAGCACTCTATCATAAGTGTAATTGGACTCTCAAATGGAGGCAAGAGAAATAATGGTGTGTAAAAATTATTTGAAGAAATAGCAACCAAATTTTTCCACATTTAATAAAAATCACAACCCACATATTCAGGAAGCCATGATCCCCCCATTCAGTGTAAATACAAAAGAAATAAGAACATAGGCACACCGTAGTCTAAATGCTAAAAAACAAAAATAAAGAGAACATTTTTAAAGTAGCCACAGGAGAAAAGCACATTTATATCCAAAGAAACAAAAAAAATTAGGAATGATCTCGGTCTTCTCATTTAAAAAAAAAATGGATTTGAGAAACCAATAGAAACAAGTTTCCAAAATTCTGGGCCTTAAACTAAAAGGAATAAAGCTCTGGTGATCACATTTTTTTTAAGATTTTATTTAATTTTATTTAATTTTATTTATTTGTTTGTTTAGGTAGGTAGGTAGGTAGTTGAGAGAGAGCAAGGGAGCACACGTGAACAGGGGGAGGATTAGAGAGGGAGGGAAAAGGAGGAAGAAAGAATCTCAGGCAGACTCCGTGCAGGGCTCAACTTCAGGATCCTGAGATCATGGCCTGAGCCAAAACCCACAGTCAAGCACTTAACTGACTGAGCCACCCGGGCACCCCTCTGGTGGTCACATTTCTGGTAGGCTGGCATTTAGGATGGGGCAAAGCATTCTTTGGTGGGAATCTGTTAGATGACTCTTTAAACTCTTTCAGAAAGCAATAGGTAGCCATTGCACTTTCCTGAGGTGGTGATATGATAAAACACAATCTGGTGGGGAGAAGTCTTTGCAGTCGGGTGTAGGATGGATTAGAAGGGATGGAACCAAGATGCAGGAAAATAAGAAATTAAGAAAGTGACGTGTCAATCCAGGCAAGGGGTTATTTTTTGGTCAAAGGTAATAAGTGCTGGACAATAGTGTCATCGAACAAGACCTGGGCCTCAGATAGCAGACTCAAGAACCTGATTTGTGTGGAGATTGCTCCCGGCCCCCAGTCTGAGATGCATCCTCATACTCATCAAGCTCATGGAACCAAGATGGTAGACCCAACAAAACACTGCTTCATCCATTTACCATGAGAAATACAAATGTCAAGAGTCACAGAAACTCAGTTACAGATCAGCACATTCCCTCTTGGTGTGGGAGGCCAGAGGTCTTGAGGACAATGAATTGAGACCCAGAGAACTTAAGTAAGCCTGAGAAATAGTCTTCAGCGGAAGCAGCCTGAGCCTTCTCACCCAGCACAGGGAGAGTCTTGCCGAGGATCCTCTACCTGCCCTTCTCCTTGGCCCAGATCCCCTATATAGTGGACTATGCTCAGATGAATCCTGATGGTGTGGGACTCCCTTTCCCACCACTACCAAGACTGTTTTGTTCTTCACAAATATTAACAAAGTAGATCTGGTTGTGATGCAGTCTTGTTGGTCCAAAAGCCATGCTATTTTTTTTTAAAGATTTTATTTATTCATTTGACAGAACTCACAAGTAGGCAGAGAGGCAGGCAGAGAGAGAGGAAGGAAGCAGGCTCCCTGCTGAGCAGAAAGCCAGATGCAATGCACGGCTCGCTCCCAGGACCCTGAGATCATGACCTGAGCCGAAGGCAGAGGCTTTAACCCACTGAACCACCCAGGTGCCCCCATGCTATCTATTTAAGCCACAAATTCTCCCTTCTGATCTATTGCAGAGGTCCTGTAGACTTTGACTCTCCAACAGAAATCTCATTTCGACTTTTTAAGTTTCTAATTGGCACCTCCTTATGGCCTCCAGGAATGACAACAATGGGGATCTAGAAACAATGGAGAAAAAGTAGCAAAAGAAGCTTCAATCACAGAATTAAAAGCAAAATACAGGATCAGATAAGGGTTGATCAAGAGAAATGGAGCAGGAAACAGATTTTAAAATAAAAAAATTGCTTTTGCCAGCACCAAAATCCTACTGGGCACCAAAATGCCTTGCTTCCAGAAACTGTGGAATGGAAATGGAGCAGGAATTGAAGCTCCATCAGCTCAGGTCTTACAAATCCTCTGCAAATTCCAGAAAGGACCAAGTTGCTCTCCATCTTCATGGCAGGAAATGCAGGCTAAAAGTGAGGGAAGCCCATAGATTCTGTTGGAGTAAAGAGAGTTGAGGTAAAGTCAGGATCTATATAGATTAAAATCCCTCGTAAGCTCAGAGCTGTCTCCCAAGGGGACTTTTATTAAAAGGTTAGTTAGTACCTAGGTTTCACTAGGTCAGTAGAAATTATTTTGCTATTCATTCTAAACAGTTCTAAGAGCAAGCATTTCCAGATGGCATATGGTGCTTTTTATACGTCTTATCTATTTACACCCAATTCTGAAATAATTATCTCAATGTTATAGATAAGGTAGTCGAGGCTCAGAGAGGTTAAGGAACTTTCCCAAGTTACGCAGTTAGTGGTCAAGCCAAGCACCTGAATCATGGCAGTCTGGCTCTAGGGCTTGTATTCCTGTCTCCTTCTCTCTCTCTCTCACACACACACGTTGTGCCAGGCCCAAGACCTTGGATCCATAGATATCAAGCCCACCAGAAACAGCAGGATAAGTTCTAAGGAAATGGTAAGGCAGAGCCGGTGTCCAGTTTGGCCTGAGGCCTTTTTGCTACGTGGACCAAATGGCATCTGCCTCCAGAATTGACCCTATGATGAGTGAATGTCATCTCACTATGTGTCCCATGCCTGGCATGGCCAGAGCCAGACTACGGGAAGGAGCAACAGAGGAAAGATGCAGCTTTTGTGTCTTTGATACTGTGTTAGCTTGTGGATCTGAGGTCCCTGAACCACCAAAAAGAGAAAGTTCTTTTTTCTTAGCCCACCTAACTTGGCAGATGCTAGCATTATAGCTGAACAGATGTTTTCCCTGGAGAATCTGTTTCCAATACCTTATGATGAAGAATCACCTCAGGAGAATAAACAAATGTACATATGTGTAAGCTCCAGCAAGACAAAACCATCTTTTTCAATGAGAGACAACAAATGCTCTGTGCTTGGTGAAATAGGTATTAGACAGCCTGGAAGCCACTCAAGGATTTATTTTTAAGTGTCATTCGTATTTGAGATTTTTCACTGTCCTTCCCTGCTTCCAGCAATTTGCAACTTGGAACATTAATTCTGGGCTTTATTGTTTATTTCTCCCAATGAAGTTTGCAGCAAACTGACAAAAGACAGTTTTTTAAACCAGGTATACTAAATGTGCTTATTTAACATATTTCTGGAGTGCTTGAATTGAAACGGGAGAGAAAGTAGGTAACCTGTATAAACAATGTATCTTTTTCTAAACACCTGTTAAGTTTTTCTATTGGTTCATTGTTTTGCTGTCTTTTTAAAGGCCAAATTATTCCCGGAGGTACCCAGATGCTCATGCAATTCCTTCCAATATTTACAAATGGTTATAACGGATCAAGCTGATCTGTTTCAGAAGGATGTTGTGGAATTATTAATATCATTTTCGTGAATAATGACATTTCATTCTTCACTGACAATGTCCACTCAGTTGATATTTACATGGTAAATATCTTAGTGTCGTGAGCTCTATGAATGAGGAAAAGGCAAGTGGGATGTATATATTATAGTCAATCTTAAATTAAAATCAGCTATGTGTGGGAGGCTAAATAATGGTCCCAAAAGCTAGGGTCATATCCGAATCCCCAGAACCTGTGAATGTCACCCTATATGGCAAAGACTCTGCAGTGATTATGTTATAGAGCTTCAGATGGGGAGATTATTCCAAATTACCCTCAAGTATCCTTATAAGAGAGAGCCAGAGGGAAATTTAACACAACAGAAAAGGAGAAACACTGTAACGGCAAAGGAGAGAGAATGGAGTGAGGAAGTCACAAGCCAAGGAAGGCTGGCAGCCACCAACAGCTGGAAGAGGCAAAGAATGAATTCTTCCCCAGAGCCTCCAGAAAGTGTGATCCTGCCAGCACCTTGATTTCAGACAAGTAAAACTGATTTTGAACTTCTGGCCTCCAGAAACGTGAAATAATACCTTTCTGTTGTTTTAGGCCACCAAGTTGGTGGTCATTTGTTACAGCAACCCCAGGAAACAAATACACTGTGTTTCTACGTGTTAAGTATAAGCCAATTATTTGACCCTTAGTGCATTTATTGACAAATACAGTACGACACGCACCAGTTATCACCATGTTAGGCCAAAAAAGCCACCCCCCCTTCTTAACTCACATATACTGTGGGGATCTGAAAGGGTTTCCCCCCCCCCCCCCTTTTCTTTAGCAAGAGAAAACTCACACAAAAAAAAATACCAGAATGTTAGAAAGGAACATGGGACTTAACTTAAGCAATAAGAGCTCTCAGCCAGAAGAAAGGGCACACATCGATATTAGTCATGCTAAATCACCACCATCACTATCATTATGCCTTTCATAGTACTATGTTTTAAAGCACTCTTCTTAGTACTTTACACATATCGATTCATTTAATTCTTACAAGATGCCTATGAAGTAAGCCCTAGTATTATTCCCATTCTATAGATAAGAAACTGACCCAATAAGTGGTTAAATAATTCACATAGCTGGCAAATGTTTGCACATATATTTTATCCAGTGCTCAACAAATGGCTGTTGAAGTACCACTCATGGATGGGAGTGGGAGTGTAGGCTGTACAGTTTAATTGAGAACATCCTCTTATAAGGTCAAAGGGAAATCAAGTTGACTGACTATACAGAAACCTATGGCAGCCATAGTGTTTGTGCGTTCCTCTTGTCGAGTAACTATTCAGTCAACAAGTGTTTGATTGTATGCTCTTAGGCTGACACTGTGAGGTGAACCTGAAGACACTGAACCCTGATCCAAGCTAATGATCATAATTGTCTAACTCTCTCAGTGATTACCGTAATAGTCATGACTAGTTGCAAATCATAGATATTAAACGGTCTGGCTAACATTAAGAGCAAGAATTACATCCCCACCCCCAAACTCCTCATGGAATCTTTGACAATGTCCTCTGAGTCCTACAAGCATTCATTTATTTGGTTCTTAAAATCAATTTTATAAAAGTTTGTAACTAATAAAAACTGAAGGCTAATATGTATACAAACCTAGCATGGGTGAAGGTTATAAACTTAAGAGCATCAATTACTTCAGGATTTATGAATTAATGATATTCTTTTTTCTTGAATTCATATAGAAAAATCAAGATTTTAAGTAAATCAACAAAAAAAAATCATGCAGACAACAGAAATCGAGTCAGACTCCAAGACCTTCTGGAGTTTTTTTTAAATTTTGTATTATGGAAAATTTCCAGTAAATAGACTAATATAATAAATCTCATCAGGCCATTCTTGTTTTATTGTTTATGTCTCTCAATTCCCCACTCAATTATTATTAATATACAGTTCTTTATAGGGATAAAATCTGTGTTCATTGAGAAGCAAGAATCTTAACTGTAATTTGGACAAATGTATATGCCTAGGTAAGTCACATTCCATATTTAGATATATTAACATATTCATCATTTCAGGAAGTTCCCCTATGTCCATTTCCAGTCAATTTATACCCCCAACCCAAAGACAATGATTATTTTACTTTTTTTCCACACCAAGGATTGTTTTGGCCTATTCTAGAACTTCATAAACAGAATCATGCAGTATATACTGTTATTACTTCTTTGTGTCTCAGATCTTTGTCTCACAAACATTATGGGCAGCCTAATGTCTGTCATGATACATATGCCAGTAGTTCATTCCTTTTTTTTTTTTTTGCCGACTAGTATTTCGTTGTATGAATATTCCACAATTTATTTCTCTACTCTGTTAAAGTTGGACACTTGAGTTTTTTTCAAGTTTTGAGGGTAGTAGTCTTCTATGAACATTTTCACAAACTTTTTGTGTATGAACATGCATTTTCATTTCTCTTGGGTAGATTATCTAAGAGTGGAATTTCTGGGTCAAAGGGTAAGAAGCAGGCTATCTTATAATTAAAAATTAACTTTCTGGGCTTCCCCAAGTGACTTGCAAACATTTCTTTTGACAAAGTCAAAACATCCTTCAAGATTCTTTTTTAGGACACAGACAGTCCCTCAGGAATATACCCTTGTAGTATTAGGTAGCTACATAACATATAAAGATACTACCTGCTAAGAATTTTTTTTTTTTTTTGCAAAATCCCAAGGTGCCCCTAATACTTACCTAGAATTGCATTTTGAGAAACATGCCTTATGTAAGATTTCTCATCCTACTCCACAGCAGCCCCAATTTCCAATACACCTTCCATCTTTCTTGCTTTGAGTCTGCTTTTCATAAGAATGGGCAACTACCATGGTAAAACTTGAAAGGTTTAGGGTTTAGCACAGAAGGATAAGGAAAAAAATGGTTTTAGGGATTTAGACTTGGGCCGGGGATGGAGGGGAGATCTCCCGTGTCAGTCAATTTGACTCACCAGGAGTTATGTTGGAATGACAGTAACAAAGAGGGTATGTTTGTTGGCCCTTGTCCTTAGTCCAAATGTCTCCCTTGAGAACCTGTTCTGGGAGGTGATGGAGAAGATACTGAAGGAAGGAAGTTGGTTATAGTAGTAGAGAATTTAATGATTCCAGCTTATGAGTCCTCACCATTTCTGGATCCCAATACATCTTTTTATTTTAAAGATTTTATTTATTTATTTTAGAGAGACAGAGAGCCAGCAAGAGGAGAAGCATAGAGAGAGGGACAAGCAGGCTCCACACTGAGCACAGAGCCTACCTCGGGGCTCCATCCCACAACCCCGAGATCACAACCCAAACCAGAATCAAGAGTCAGACACAATGGACTGAGCCACCTGGTGCCCCTGGTTCCTCGTACATTTTAAAATGAATTTACACTAAGGCCTTTTCAGTTTATTTTCCACTACTAGCCTCCCTTCCCCTAAACTGACTTTCAAGCATAGTATGCATTCAGTCATCCAGAAGAGGTTACCATTTTCCTGCCTAGCAAAAAAAATCTTTGGAATATAAGAAAGGCTACCACGCACAATTGCACATAAATCCAGAGAGGATGTATATGTGAGTAGGTGCTTTGTGGAATTGTGTGGTATACAATCCACACAGCCATCTAAGATGGACAAGATGATATATACATGGGAAAAAACCAAGTATGGAGTCACATTAAATTAAACTAGATCGATAGAACTTAACAATCATGGTCTTCCTTTATTTTCTAAGTAATTTCACAAATAGTTCAGCCAATTATGTTCTAGCCTCAATTCTTGGGTTACATTAAGGTTTTGGTTTACCAGTCTTTCTTCCTCTACTTTCTCTTCCAGTCTAGGCCCAAACCTGAAAATTTCTCTTCTAGCTCCTTGACTATCTAGGACCCAGATCCACTCCTTAAATTTGGGTTTTCTTAGCCAAATAGCTCAGCTGGGCAATCTTCCCCAAATTTTCAATTCTGTGAATTTCTATAAACTTTTTTTTTTTTTTGGCTTATTTTTCTCTGCTCGTGGTTTATGAAGCTTTTCCTGGCGGAAAATGTTTATAAGAAATTAGATCCAACTGTCACAAGTAGTCATTTTTACTCATTTTTCCTATTCTATTACCCTGTGGTTTAAACATGCAATGTTGCACAAATGAGCTTGGTCCCTAATGCAGTAGTAAAATATTCCTTATTAGCACAAAATATGACACACAGGGTGAAAAACATGCCTACTAAGGGATGAATTGGGTTATAGACAAAGTACAATCTGGTCCTCAATTTTCATGCCTACAAATCATATGAGAAACAGTAGGTTCATAACTTGACTGTTTCATCAGAATCTCCAGAGGATACTCCATAAACCTATATTCTCAGTCCACTCCCTGATGTATTATGTCTTGGGGTAGGGCTTGAGAATCTTCATGTTTAAAAAACAGCCCCCACACACACACACTGTTGGTGGGAATGTAACTGGTGCAGCCACTCTGGAGGTTACTCAAAAAGTGAAAAATAAAACTACCCTATGACCCAGCAATTACACTACTATTTACCCAAAGGATACAAAAATACAGATTTGAAGGGTACATGCATCCCAATGTTTATAGCAGCATTATCAACAACAGTCTAACTATGGAAAGAGCCCAAGTATCCATCAACTGATGAATGGACAAAGAAGATGTGATACACACACACACACACACACACACACACACACACACACAGTGGAACATTACTCAGCCATCAAAAAGGATGAGATCTTGCTATTTGCAGTGACATGGATGGAGCTACAGTGTAGTATGCTAAGCAAAATAAGTCAGAGAAAGACATATACCATATGATTTCACTCATGTGTGGAACTGAAGAAAGAAAAAACATATGGGAAAGGGGGGAAAAGTTATAGGGAAGCAAACCATAAGAGACTCTTAATGATAGAGAACAAACTGAAGATTGATGGAAGGAGGTGGGTGGGGGTTGGGCTAAATGGGCAATGGGTATTAAGGAGGGCACTTGTTGTGATGAGCACTGGATGTTGTATGTAAGTGATGAATCACTGAATTCTACTCCTGAAACCAATATTATACTCTATGTTAACTAATTCGAATTTAAATTTTAAAAATACCCACTCCTCCAACCAAACATTTTTCTTTTCATACTATAAATATCACTGTTTATAAAAAGCAAAGCGGATGAGTCTGGGTCTCATAGAAATGGAGTAAATACATTCTCTCCTATCTCCTCAACAGTTTATAACTAAGAACACTACACAAAATACATAAAGAAGCTTTCAGAAGACTATAAAAGAAGAAGTGCAGGTGGATAGGTATAGAAGTCAATACTCACAGGACAACCCAGCAGTGAGTTGCCTGAGTGTTTTTTTTCCCCTGTCTTCTACATCCTGGCTTAAGCTCTGTGGCAACCCCAAACCAAAACAACTAATAGGTAGAGATAAAGTCAGGTTCAGTTACTTTCTCTAACCAGAGAAGCAGGAGTGGGGGACAAACCTCTCCTGACTTGACAGCATGAGCAACAAAATAAAAGTTCCCTGTTCCCAGCAAGATGGATAAGGTCCCAAGCTCTTCTCAGTGCCAGCAAAGAAAATGCAGTACCTTTCTCCATTAGTATAGCAGAAGCAGCTCCTGTGGTGTGGAAGGCCCTCCCCCACCATTTTATTTTAATTTTCCCTTTACTACACTGAGCAAAAGTAGTGGCAATGGGAGAAGCCACAGCAGCCCCACAGGATTTCTTCTTTCACTGTTTTGCCCTAAATTAGGCCCAGGCACAAGGAGTGCATGAAAATGTAGGGACATTAAAGCTCTGGCTTTCTAGCCAAACTACTAGTAAAAAAAAAAAAAAAAGAAAAAGAAAAACACCCTGGGAATCAGAGATAACTATTGAGATGATGAAGCTATCAGTAGGGATTTTTAAATCTCTATATGAAGTACTACCTCAGTCCCAAATTGCTCATGTGTGTGAAACCAGCTGTAATGAACACAGCAAAGATGGAAAAAAAAAAAAAAAAAAACCTGAGCACTGCAATGGCTCTGAAAACTGAAGTGACGTCAGAACTGTAGCCCACAGGAGCTGGTTTAGGACTTGCAGTCTGGATGGAACTGCATTGCATGCCTGCTGAAACAAAATTTTAAAAATAACATTCCCTGGAAGATTTTTATAGGAATCAGAGTCTTACAATATATAGTATTCAAAGTGCCCAAATACAATCCAAAATTCCTCAACATACAAAGATTCAGACAAATTTGAATAATTGTCAAGGGAAGAGGCAATCAACAGATGCCAACCTTGAGATAACCAAATGTTGTAATTACCAGACGAGATTTTAGAGCAGCTATTATGATCATACTATAAGAAGTAAGGGTGAACAATTTTGAAAGAAATGCAAAGATATAAGTGCTCATCTGAGAAACAGAATCTATAAAAGTGAACCAAATGGCATCCTAAGACCGAAAGCTACAATAACAGAAATTTTAAAAATGAAAGGGCTTAACACAATTGTGATGACAGAGGAAAGAATTAATAAATTTGATGATACAGTATGAGAAATAATGTGATCTGAAAAATTGAGATAAAAAAACAGAGCCTCTGAGGCCTATGAAACAATATTAAAAGGTCTAATGTTCATATCATGAAATTTTCAAAAGGAGAGGAGAAAAAGAGGTTGAATAAATAGTGACCAAAACTCTCCAAGTTTTTTGGAAAACAAATTTTATACATCTAAGAGGCTCTGAACCCCAAAGAGAATAAACTGAAAGAAAACCATGCTTATACACATCATAAACAAACTGCCGGAAATCAAAGATTAAGATAAAATCTGCAAGGCACCCACAGAAAAACAACATATTACATGTAGAGAACAAAGATCTAAATGAGTACAGATTTTTTACATCAGAAACCATGGAGACCAAAAGAGTGGAACAATATTTTTAAAGTGCTAAAAGAAAAGACCTGCCTGTCAACCCAGAATACTATATCCTGTGAAAATATCCTTCAGGAATAAAGGGAAAATAAAAATGTTCTTTAAAAAATCTAAGAGAACTCATCACTAATAGACTTGCTTTAAAGAAATTCTTCAAGTAGAAAGGAAATACTGACTAAAGGAAACCTGGAACATCAGTAATGACTGAAAAGCAACAAAAATAGTAAATATCTGATTAAATAAAATGGATCATTTTTTGTCTTTAACTTAGTGTAACAATAAGCAAAAAATCATAATGCTGTCTGATGAAGTTTTCAAGATATACAGATATATATGAAAACTTTGTAAAAGGGAAAGACTAAAATTACTATATACTCACAAATTTTCTTTATTTTTGGTGACATGGTAAGTTTTTAATGCTAATTAGATTGTGTAAAATTGGGTGTATATATGGTATTCCCTACAGAAATCACTGAAAAAAATAATTCAAAGATATATAATCAAAAAGATTTAAATGGGAGATTTAAATGGAATTCTAAAAAGTATTTGAATAACTCAAAGAAGAGAAAAAAGGGAAAACAGAGGAATAAAACACATTGGGGGCGGGAAGAAACACATAAGAGAAAAGCAGATACTAATAAAATGCTACAGCAAAATACAGTATCAGTAATTATATTAAATGTAAATGGTTTAAACAAACCAATTAAAAGACATTGATATTTAGATTGGATTTAAAAACAACACACACACACACACACTCACAAAGACACAACTGTATGTTGTCTATAAGAAACTTACTTGAAACATGATGATAAAAGTAGGTTAAAAATGAAAGGGTAGAAAAGGATATAACATGCAAATACTAATCAAAAGGAAAACGGGAGTGTGCATGATAATATTAGAAAAACTACACTTCAGAGCAAGGAAAATAACCAGGTACAAAGAGAGACACTATATAATGATTCATCAAGAAGACATAAAAACTCTGTGTATGCAACTGCCAACAGACCTTCAAAATAAATGAAGCAAAAACTGACAACTGAAAAAAGAAACAAATTCACAATGGTATCTGTGCATTTCAACATTCCTCTCTAAGAAATTGATAGAATGAGTAACCATAAAATCAGCCAAGATATTAAAGGATAAATAACATCATCAACTAACTGGATCTAATTGACAATTATACAATCTTCTTCCCAACAACAAGAGAATATATACTCTTTTCAAGTGTTCATGGAAACATTTACCAAATTAAACCATAGGCTAAGCCACACAACAAACTTGTTAAATTTAGAACAACTAAGGTTACTCAAAATATGTTCTCTGGACATAACATGGTTAAGCTAGAAATTGATAACAGAAGGATATCTAGGAAATCTCTAAATATATGGAAATTAAGCAATACACTAGTATATAATCCATAGTTCAAAGAGGAAGTCTCAAAAAAATCAGAAAATATTTTGAATTGAATAAAATAGAAATAAATTATATTACAATATGTGAGATGTACCCAAAGTAGTGCTTACAGAAAATTTTATAGCATTAAGTGCTCACATTAGAAAAGTCTTACACCAGGGTATAGAGAGTTGAGTTACTATGCTGTATACCTGAAACTAATGTAACACCATCTGTCAACTATACTTAAAAAAAAGTTTAAAAGAGAAAGAAAAGGAAGGTCTCAAGTGAATAACTTAAACTTCCAAATTAAGAGATGGAAAAAAAAAGACAAGAATCATAAAGCAAGCAAATGGAAGGATATAGCAAAGAGAAGAGAAAAAAATTGATAAAATTGAGAACAGAGAAAAGAGTAACAGTAAAACAGAAAAGTAAAACAATAGATAATATCAATTAAGCAAAAAGCTGATATTATGAAAATACCAATAAAACTAATAAACCTCTAGCTTGGTGATCAAGTAAAAGAGAGAAGACACATATGATAAATATCAGGAATTAAAGAGATGTCATTACTGACTCATAGACATTAAAGGACAATGAAAGAATGCTGAAAAGAATTCTATGCACATAAATATGAGAGTTTGGATAAACTAGACTATTTCCTTGAAAGGCAAAGCCCACCAAAACTCACCATAAGAAAAAATAAATAACTTGAATAACCTTGTGTCTATTAAAAATTTATTTCATAGCTAAAATTCTTCCAAAAAAAGAAAATGCCAGACCCAGTTAATTTCACTGTAGAATTCTACTATGCCTTTAAGAAGATCAGGGGACACTTTTAAATTCATTTGATGAGTCACCATCACTCTGATATAAGAACCAAATAAAGAGAATACCAGAAAAGAGAACTGTAAACCACATCCCTCTTAAAATAGATAAAAAATCTTCAACAGAATTTTAGCTATTTAACCCAACAATATGGTAAAATACATCACACCAAGTAGGATTTATTTCCAGGAATGCAAGGAAGGTTCAACAATGGAAAATCAGTCAATGCAATCCACTGTATTAACAGATTTTTTAAAAATGATTATACTTAAGGGGCACCTGGGTGGCTCAGTGGGTTAAAGCCTCTGCCTTCGGCTCAGGTCATGATCCCAGGGTCCTGGAATTGAGCTCCACATCAGGCTCTCTGCTCAGTGGGGAGCCTGCTTCCTCCTCTCTCTGCCTGCCTCTCTGCCTACCTAAGATCTCTCTCTCTGTCAAAAAAAAAAAAAAAGATTATACTTAAAAAATGCAGAAAAATCATTTGACAAAATTCAACATCCATTCATGATTAAAAACTCTCAGTGGGCAAGAAATATAAGGGATCTTCTCAACCTGATAAAAGACAGTTATAAAAACCCTATAGCTAACATCATACTTAATGGTGGAAGACTGAATGATTTCTCCCTGTGACTAGGATCAAGGCAAGGATGCCCACTCTCATCAGTCTTACACAGTATCATACTGGAAGCATTAGCAAGTGCAAAGAACCAAGAAAAAAAATAAAAGCTTTACATATTGGAGAGGAATAGATAAAACTATCCATATTCCCAGATGACACAATTGCCTACATAGAGAATCTCAAGTGATCTTCAAAAAAAGCACTTAAAGTTACTGAGTTTGGCAAGTTCACAGATACCAGATCAACATTGAAACCCCTATATTTCTACATATTAACAATGAACAATTAGAAACCAAAATTTTTTTTAAAAGATTTTTTATTTATTTATTTGAGAGAGAGACAGTGAGAGAGATCATGAGCGAGGAGAAGGTCAGAGAGAGAAGCAGACTCCCAGCGGAGCTGGGAGCCCGATGTGGGACTCGATCCCGGGACTCCAGGATCATGACCGAGCCAAAGGCAGTTGTCCAACCAACTGAGCCACCCAGGCGTCCCGAGAAACCAAAATTTTAATAATACTACTTACAATAGCCCCCCCCCCAAAGTTTTAGGTATAAATCTAAGAAAATATATTCCAGATCTACACATGGAACTAAATAAAAATAAAAATACAACTTACCAAATTTGTGATAGGTGGGCAAAAGTAGTGTATAGAGGGAAATTTGTTGCATTAAATATATATTAAGAAAAGGATCTAAAATCAATAACCTAAGAATCCGCATTAGGAAAATAAAGAAAGAACAATTTAGGTCTAAAGCAAGGAGAAGGAAAGAAGTAGTAATAAAAATTAGAGCAGAAACCAGTGAAATTGAAAACAGAAAATTAATAGGGAAAAGCAACAAAACACCAAAAGTTGGTTCTTTGGAAAGACAAAATTGAAAAATCTCTAGCCAGGTAACCAAGGGAAGAAGAGAAAATGTAAATTGCTAATATCAGAATGAATGATGGGCCATCATTGTCAATCCCATGGGCAATAAAGAAATACTATGAACAACTCTATGCCCACGTATTTGATAACTTAGACCAAGTCCTTGAAATATGCAAACTACCAAAACTCACAAAAGGAGAAGTAGGTATGCTAAATAATCTCATTTAAAAACTGAATCAACATTAGTAACCTTCTAAAAGAATGCATCAGGCCAGATAATTCCATGGGTGAATTCTAAATCTTTAAGGAAGAAATAATAGCAATTCTCCACAATATCTCTCAGAAAATGGAACCAGAGGGAATACTTCCTTATTTATCTATGAAGCCAGATTTAACTTAATACCACAATCAGATAAAGACCTTACAAGAAAGGAAAGCTGTAGACAAGTAACTCTCATGAACATAAATGCAATAATCCTCAACAAAATATTAACATTAAATCCAACAATGTATTAAAAAAAATACACCATTACCAAATGGTATTTATTCCAGGTATGCAAGGCTGGTTCAACATTCAAAAACCAATCAGTATAATCTATCACATCAGCAGGCTAAAGAATAAAAAATTATGATTATATCAATATGTACAGAAAAAGCTTTTGATAAGTCCCCAGCACTCATTTTTTAAGATCTATTTCTTTATTTGAGAGAGATAGAGAGAACAGGGAGAGGGGGAAAATCTCAAGCAGAGTTCCCACTGACTGGGGAGCCCAACATGGAGCTGAGATCATTGGACACTTAACCAACTGAAGCTACCCAGGCAACCCCCCAGCACCCATTTCTAATAAAAGCTCTCAGCAAACTAGGAAATAGAGAGGAACACTGCAGCGTGGTAAAGAACATCTACAAAATAGCTGCAGCTACAATCATACTAGAGACTGGACCTCAGTATGGACAATTTCCTCCAAGATCAGAAACAAGACAAGGTTGTCCTCTCTCACCACTCCTATTCAATATCCTACTAGAAGTCCTAGGTAAAGAATAAGGTAAGAATAAGAAATGAGAGTACATAGATTGGAAAGGAGGAGACTTTTTTGCATATAACCTGATTATCTATGTATAAAATTTAAAATATCTACAAAAAATTTCCTAGAAGTATTAAGCAAGCATAACAAAGTCACAGGATGAAAAAAAAAATTAGAAAAGTAGACACCTCCCAAATTTAAAGTTTTAAAAATTTTTACTCTGAGAAGGTGAGAGTAAATGAAAAGACAAAGCCACAGTCTGAGAGAAATTTTTGAAAGTCACATATCTGACAAAAGACATATCTCAAAAATCTGAGATAAACCAATTTTATTTTTATTTTCTTAAAGATTTTATGTATTTATTTGAGAGATAGAGCAAGAGAATGAGCATTGGGGAGGGGCAGAGGTAGGGAGCAAAAGAGAGAGAGAGAGGCAAACTCCTACGGAGCAGGTTGCTCAACGTGGGGCTCAATCCCAGGACCTGGAGAGCATGACCTGAGCCAAAGACAGATGCTTAAACTACTGAGCCCCCCAGGTACCCCTGAGATAAACCAATTTTAAAAACTGGGCAAAAGATTTTAGTAGATATTTTATCAAAGAAGATGTATGGATACCAAATAAACACATGAAAAATGCTCAACATTCTTAATCATTAAGGATATGCAAATTAAAACTATAATGGGATACAATTATACTCCTATTAGAATGGCTAAAAAAACATATTGATATTATTTAGGGCCAATGGGCCTGCAAAGCAACTGTGATTCTCAGGTGTTGCTGGTTAGAATGCCAAATGGCACAGCCACTATGGAAAGCAGTTTGGCTCTTTCCTGTAAATTTAAACACACACTTATCTATGACCCTGAAGTCCCACTCCTAGGCATTCACCCTACAGAACTGAAACTTACATGCACACAAAATCCTGGACATGAACATTTATGGCAGAATAATTTGTAGTGGTGAAAATCTGGAAACAACCCAAACATGCCTGATTCTGTGAATAAACATAGTGTAGTGAGCAATAAAAAGGAACAAACTAATGCTAGCTGCAACAGCGTGAATGAATCTCAACTACAATGTGCTAATTAGAAGACACCAGTCTCAAAAGGTTATATACTATATGATTTCATTAATACAGCATCCTTAAAAGGCAAAATTAGAGGGAGAGAGAACCCATCACTGTGGTTGCCAGGGGTCATAGGTAGGACAAGTGTTTGACTGCAAAGAGGTAGCAGGAGGGAATTTGGGGAAGTGCTGGGATTGTTCTATATCCCATTAGTGGTGGTTACAAAAATCTATGCACATATTAAAATTCTACTATATGTAGCTTAAAATAGTAATGCAAAATAATAAACAAGTCAGATATTTTAATAAATCCAATAAAGATAATTTAAAAAGAAACTCAAGCAAAGCAAGAAAAAGCATCATGGAAGTATATATCAACATGTAGTTGGTCCCAGCTTCCTCTTAGAGAGACAGGGTCTGTTTCCTTCTGTTTGACACCTCTTTCTTTTTTTAAAGTAATAATTATAAAGTTCTAATACTGCTGTTACTGATTGGAAGTATTCATAAAAATGAAGGCTACAGGCTGTTAAAATAATCTCTAAAACCTGAATCAACTCAGGTGAACTAAATCTAGTGCATAGTCAGTATAAGTAATTGTGTAGAAACCCATCATTAAGACAACCCTAAAACCCTTGAATCAAAAAATGATGTTAAGAGGCCACATAGAGACACGACCTAGGATTAAAGAAAAATTGTTCTGCCAGACAGCATCTCAAATTTTTTCATACTTGTAAAGGGTAATGATATTTTTTGTTCCTGTAATCTTGACTACAACTTCTTTTTTTTTTAAGATTTTATTTATTTATTTGACAAACAGAGACCACAAGTAGGCAGAGAGGCAGGCAGGTGGGTGGGAGAAGAAGGCTCTCTGCTGAGCAGAAAGCCCGATGTGGGGCTCGATCCCAGGACCCTGGGATCATGACCTGAGCTGAAGGCAGAGGCTTTTACCCACTGAGCCACCTAGGTGCCCCTTGACTACAACTTCTGAAAGTAACCAAACATTGCCATTTTAAAAAAGGGTTTCCAAACAACTAGGTGAATTCTTCCCAATCCAGAGGAGGAAAATATTTGTAGTGAATCCAGTATGAATAACATGGTGGTCTTGTTTTTGCACTTAGCCAAATTGGTTTCATCAATCACAGGAAATGACACTTCCGACACAAAGAAAATAAGATGTAAATTAGCTAGAGGAAAGAACAGAGCAGGGACTATTCCATTTGGAATAAGAAAGACTCAGAAAAGCAAATTGTTATGCAGGAGTTATGATCCTATTGCATTTTCATCACCTAATTTCCAAATGACTTGCAGCCTTCCTTCTAATTATGAAATCTGCATTATTAGACTTGCTAGAACTGGCCTAGAGGGAAGAGAATCATCTGGCAAAGGTTGAAAGACAGCAACTCTTCAGGAATCTGGTGCTTCTCCCTATAGAAGCACTGGCCAGTGGAAACACAATGTTAGCCAAATATGTAATTGCAAATGTTCCTGTAGTCACACTAGAAAAAGAAAAGGAAAGAGGTGAGATTCATTTTAATAATATTTGTATTTAATCAATTATATCCAAAATAATATTTCAACATGTAATAAAATAAAAATTATTAATGAAATTTTACATTTTTTTCATACTATGCCTTCAAAACCCAGTATCTATTTTATACTCATGGTATATCTTAGTTAAGAGTAGCCACATTTCAAGTACTCAGTAGCCCCATATAGCTAATGGCTGCCATGAAGAGTGCAGCTCTAAAGTGTTTATACCCATGGAAAATGTGAGACAGGATCATTTGCTTCAATCGGTCTTTGGAACTAAGAATGGATACTTAGAAGAAAAGACAGACTGGAAGAAAGTTGAGCAAACTGACTTGCCTGAAAAAGATAAAATATAAAATTGGGCTTTAGTAAACCAATATTATTGTTTATCCTTCTTAAGGGTCACAACAGATAACAGGCTCTATGTTGTGTTTCCTTTGAGAATAAGCTAGAAACTCGCTTACACCTTGAAGCCTTTCCTGACGAGGCCCATCTTTTTATTCACCAGTTGGTCACCTGACTTTTGTCTCTTTACCTCTTCATTTTCTGCCCTGTCCCATTCATGACAGGTAATGAGGTACAGTGGAGAGTACAGAGCCTCTGAGAGAAAAGGATTAAGAAATACCCCCCAGGCTCTGCCTCTGCTTAATATCTCTTACCCTCATTATCCCTATCCTTGCCACTAAAAGTGCCCACCAAGAAAATCAGTCAATGGAAAGGTGGCAGGGTATGTAACAGGAGAGTCTCAGCATCCCCATGGGTGAAACCCAGAATTAACAGCACTGATAGGCATTTTCTTGCCCTCCTTTTTGGCCTGTTCATGGCACTAAGTTTCTACATGGAATTCTCTCTGAACATTCCAGAATAACTCAGTGCCTATGTCCACTGCTGTGATTTACCGGCTAGAGTAGTCTCTGCCTGATACTAATGATTGCCTAAAGCATGCCCCAACTTGCTCTTCCTGTCAGTTTCTGAGATCAGCCTGCCCAGGTGTTCTTGCTGGGCCTAGTCTCTGCAACTATTTCAATTTGCCAAACTTCCATTCTTCCTGTTGGAGGTCCCAACAATCAATCCTACAATTCCACGCCAGTCTTGAGCCCGCTAAGAATATGAAAACTTGCCAGGTATATTACACTGCGCAAATAAATCAACCTCAGTTTCCTCACATGTGAAGTAAGAATAAATAGTATTTATCTTACAGGGTTATTGTGAGGATCAATGAGACAATGCATGAGAAAATGCTTTGTAAATTAAGGAAGCGTTAGTTATTAAGTTTGTTTAGTATTTACTATCCTCACAGTGTTGTCCTCATAGGTAACACTTTAATAACTACCAATATTGTAGATACAGTGCTTACATTCCTAAAATTTTTATATAACACTCCTTGAATGGGAGTGCAGGGTTTAATTTAACTAGCTATCATATAAGAAATTCAAAAGAGAGGCAAGAGAAAGATGGGAAATAAAATTATTGAAGTCAAGAGCACCATATATGATTTTCATACCTTGGGATTTTTTGTTCTGAAATGTTAGCCCTTCCATAACCTCCCTTGATCAAATTTGTGTTCTGTGGTTAATACTTCAGATGGCAGGCCTAAGTGAAAATGTGAAAATTATATTTTTATTCTTGGGTAAACTTTGGAGCAAGCTGGGTTATAGTCAACATTGAAAAAAAAAAGTTTCTTCAATAATTTCCGGAAAAAGAAATACTAGCAAGCACAGCTTACTTGTGTAGTGAGACAGGAAATTTGTAAGTCCCCTCATCAAATTAAAAAACTATAAAAAGCCAGATTTAGAGTTGACGTCATAGCATCCCCACCCCAACCAAAACCCTACAAATCTAGGCAAAGACTCAGTTGTACTTCTGATGGTATTTAAACTTGAAAGAAGAAACTATTTCAATTCCCTTTCAGAAGAAATTGATCTGGACACCAGCAGAGAAATTAAAACCAGCTTAACTCATGGAGATTTCCTAAACTCATCACATTTTCCTAGAAAAGGGGAGAAGGAGATTTACTGCCTTCTTGTATAATTTGTATAAACTCAGTCGGCAAGCATGCTGGGACGTTAAGGATGGTTTACCAGTGGAAAGTGATAAGATATTCCCTCCCTATAAGCAAAGCCTGGGCTCGGGACACTAATTCAACAGTGAAGACTATTGGGCTTCATCAGCCAGCAGGTAAACCACCTCACCCATGGCCATGCAGCAGATACTGACTCAGTGTAAACTGGTGTCCCTTATCAGTGGGGTCTGTTCAAATGTGTGGCCAAGGGGAGGCATGTAGTCATTTTACACTAGTTAGATCCAGGCAGAAAAAATTCACCCCATGTGGTTCAAATGAAAAGACTTTTTTGAAAGGCTACTTACAAAATTGTGAGAATTGAGAAAACAAATAAGGGACATTGAGTCACCCAGAGACTAGCACTAGCTGGAACCCATTATCATCCTCAGACCTCCAGCACAAGAGAGCTAGAATCTTGGAGGAGCCTCCTGGTGGGAGCAATGGCCCAGGAGAGATGCTGCTGAGCATTGATGGAATTCCAGAGCCTCCACTCACCTAACCCATGGGTCAGCAAACATTTTCTACAAAGGGCCAGGTAGTGAATATTTTAGGCTTTGTGAGCCATGCAGTCTGCATGACAAGTGGTCAAGCCTACAGCTGTAGCATGGAAACAGCCATAGACAATAAGTAAATGAGTGATCAACAAAACTTTGTTTCAATAAAACTTTATCTACAAAAACAGAGTGGATAGAATTTGACCAATCCTCCAAAAATCTAACCTAAAGGGAGCTATTTAAAATTCTTCCCACATACTTCAAACTCTTTACTCATTATTGCTGATATAAGAAATAAAACAATCAATAGAAATATTAAATTTTTAACATTTATAAAGAACTGCAGCCAATAGGAGATACTCAAACTGAGAAATACCAGCTAATACTATTGGGTAGTCTTCAAATAACATTTGTATCTCTCAGCCGTGTTAACAATACCACATTAAATCATGTGTAAAAATTGCCATGTTAAGGACTTATTTTGCTCCCAAAACTTATTTCTTGAACCACAACTCAAAGGATTTGCTTCAAGTATACTGTGCATATAAAATGACCAATGGTTATTTTATTTGCAAGCATGACTCACCATTGGCAGGCAATAGGGCCCAAAACACACACTTGTTAAGTGACAATGACTACAAGGAGGACCAAATGATCACTTTTCTACATAGTTCTGCCCTGAAAATGTCGACCTAAACCTCCCACCCAGTGTGTCAGGCTTTCCTGCTCTTGCCTTTCATTTGATGACAGTGGATTCCTTCAGAACAGTGACATCTCTTCATTGGTTGCTGAACTCAAATTCTTGCAGGGGGGTTATATTATAATACATGTTCTCACTTTCCTGATTTCTCAGCTGATTTTTCAGGATTCCAGATTCAGACATATGTTTCTTGGGTGATGTCAGAAAAGAAATCTCACATGAAAACTCTACCACACCCAACATAGATTGGGCTGATGGTAACTCTACTTGTTTCTACCCAGACTACTCATGCAACAGGGCTTAATGAACTGCCATACTGGGCCTCATAGGTGTAGAGTCTTGGTAACAGATCTAAGATCCTTCTGTCCCTGTGGGGTAGAGCAACTATGTAACCACCTAAATCTGGTTCACTTCAGAGCTAGTCAGACTATGGGCATTAGACCTCATTATCTATAGAAGCACCTGAAAGAAGAATTGAGTTTCCTGATAGTCACGATGTCATAAATTGGGACAAAACTTCCCATGAGGTGTAATGCTAGAGAAGAAGAATTCCAATCAGGATGTTCCATCGTAAGAATGGCTTACCAGCTCCCGAATATGTGTTTGGTTCAGTGACATTAGGAAAATGGTCATTTTTTTAAAGAGTAGAATGACTTGCATTTTTTATTCCTGAATGGAAAACACATGCTTTATTTTTTAAAAAAGATTTTATTTATTTTTTGTCAGAGAGAGAGAGAGAGAGAGAGAGAGAGTGAGCACAAGAAGGGGGAACAGCATGTAGGAAAAGTAGGCTCCCTGCTGAGCAAGGAGCCTGATGCAGGACTCAATCCCAAGACCCTGGGATCATGACCTGAGCTGAAGGCAGATGCTCAATTGACTGAGCCACCCAGGCATCCCAAAACATGTGCTTTATTGTTGAAGAGCCAGCTCTATGTACTAGTTGGCCGTGATTCCATCTTTTCACCAGTACCCTTCTCCCACCTCCTGAAACTTTTCTCAGTAGAAATTCAGGATCTCCAGGTTGCCTTTTCAATGGTACATTCATTTATTCATTCAACAAATGGTTATGGAGTATTTATTATATGCTAGGCACTCCACTGGTCTCTGAAGATAAACTATACACAATCCTGCTGTCATGGAGCTTATAGTATATATAATAAAGGAGATAGGAAATGCATAAATAATTATGCAGCATAATTAGTCAAATAATCTAGTCCCCTAAATAATACAAATTACAAACAAGGAGACATGCTATGAGAAGTGACTAGGTATATAATGGGGAGAGGGGAGTGTATGAAGAACAGGGACAGCAGACACAAAGGCAAGAGGCAGGAAACACTACGTGAGTTCTTTTTTTTTTTTTTTTTTTTAGAATTTCTTACTTTTTTATAAACATATAATGTATTATTATCCCCAGGGGTACAGGTCTGTGAATTGCCAGGTTTACACACTTCACAGCACTCACCATAGCACATACCCTCCCTAATGTCCATAACCCCACCCTCCTCTCCCAAACCCCCTCGCCCCAGCAACTCGCCCCAGCAACCCTCAGTTTGTTTTGTGAGGTTAAGAGTCACTTATGGTTTGCTCCCTCCTAATCCCATCTTGTTTCATTCATTCTTCTCCTACTGCCTTAATCACCCATGTTGCATCTCCACTTCCTCATATCAGGGAGATCGTATGATAGTTGTCGTTCTCCAATTGACTTATTTCACTAAGGATGATACTCTCTAGTTCCATCCACATCATTACAAAAAGAAATTTCATTTCTTTTGATAGCTGCATAGTATTCCATTATATATGTACATACATGCCACATCTTCTATATCCATTCATCTGTTGATGGACATCTAGGTTCTTTCCACAGTTTGACTATTGTGGACATTGCTGCTATAAACATTCAGGTGCACATGCCCCTTCAGATCACTACATTTGTATCATTAGGGTAAATACCCAGTAGTGCAATTGCTGGGTCGTAGGGTAGCTCTATTTTCAACTTTTTGAGGAACCTCCATGCTGTTTTCCAGAGTGGTTGCACCAGCTTGCATTCCCACTAACAATGTAGGAGGGTCGCCTTTCTCCGCATCCTCAGCAGCATCTGTCATTTCCTGACTTGTTAATTTTAGCGATTTTGACTGGTGTGAGGTGGTATATCATTGTGGTTTTTATTTGTATTTCCCTGATGCCGAGTGATATGAAGCACTTTTTCATGTGGCCATCTGGATGTCTTCTTTGCAGAAATGTCTGTTCATGTCCTCTGCCCATTTCTTGATTGGATTATTTGTTCATTCCGTGAGTTTGATAAGTTCTTTATAGATTTTGGATACTAGCCCTTTATCTGATATATTGTTTGCAAATATCTTCTCTCATTCTGTCAGTTGTGTTTTGGTTTTCTTAACTGTTTCCTTTGCTGTGCAAAAGATTTTGATCTTGATGAAATCCCAATAGTTCATTTTTGCACTTGCTTCCCTTGCCTTTGGCAATGTTTATAGGAAGACGTTGCCACGACTGAGGTCGAAGAGGTTGCTGCCTGTGTTCTCCTCAAGGAGTTTGATGCTTTCTCACATTGAGGTCCTTCATCCATTTTGAGTCTATTTTCGTGTGTGGTGTAAGGAAATGGTCCAATTTCATTTTTCTGCATGTGGCTGTCCAATTTTCCCAACACAATTTGTTGAAGAGGCTGTCTTTTTTCCATTGGAAATTCTTTCCTGCTTTGTTGAAGATTAGTTGACCATAGAGTTGAAAGTCTATTTCTGGGCTCTCTATTCTGTTCCATTGATCTATCTGTCTGTTTTTGTGCCAGTACCATCATACTGTCTTGATGATGACAGCTTTGTAATACAGCTTGAAGTCCAGAATTGTGATGCCACCAACTTTGGCTTTCTTTTTCAAAATTCCTTTGGCTATTCAAGGTCTTTTCTGGTTCCATATAAATTTTAGGATTATTTGTTCCATTTATTTGAAATAAATGGATGGGATTTTGATAGGAATTGCATTAAATGTGTAGATTGCTTTAGGTAGCATAGACATTTTCACAATATTTGTTCTTCCAATCCATGAGCATGGAATATTTTTCCATTTCTTTGTGTCTTCCTCAATTTCTTTCATGAGTACTTTATAATTTTCTGAGTATAGATTCTTTGTCTCTTTGGTTAGGTTTATTCCTAGGTATCTTATGGTTTTTGGTGCAATTGTAAATGGGATTGACTCCTTGATTTCTCTTTCTTCTGTCTTGTTGTTGGTGTAGAGAAATGCAACTGATTTCTGTGCATTGATTTTATATCCTGACACTTTACTGAATTCCTGTACAAGTTCTAGCAGTTTTGGAGTGGAGTCTTTTGGGTTTTCCACGTATAGTATCATATCATCTGCAAAAAGTGATAGTTTGACTTCTTCTTTGCCAATTTGGATGTCTTTAATTTCTTTTTGTTGTCTGATTGCTGAGGCTAGGACTTCTAGTACTATGTTGAATAGCAGTGGTGATAATGGCGATCCCTGCCGTGTTCCTGACCTTAGCAGAAAAGCTCTCGGGTTTTCTCCATTGAGAATGATATTTGTGGTGGGTTCTTCATAGATGGCTTTGATGATATTGAGGTATGTGCCCTCTATCCCTACACTTTGAAGAGTTTTGATCAGGAAGGGATGCTGCACTTTGTCAAGTGCATTTTCAGCATCTATTGAAAGTATCATATGGTTCTTGTTCTTTTATTAATGTATTGTATCACATTGATTGATCTGTGGATGCTGAACCAACCTTGCAGCCATGGAATAAATCCCACTTGGTCGTGGTGAATAATCCTTGTGATGTACTGTTGACTCCTATTGGCTTGTATTCTGGTGAGAATTTTCACATCTGTGTTCATCAAGGATATTGGTCTGTAATTCTCTTTTTTGATGGGATCCTTGTCTGTTTTGGGGAACAAGGTGATGCTGGCCTCATAAAATGCATCTGGAAGTTTTCCTTCCATTTCTATTTTTTTGGAACACTTTCAGGAGAATAGGAATTAATTCTTCTTTAAATGTTTGGTAAAATTCCCCTGGGAAGCTGTCTGGCCCTGGGCCTTTGTTTGTTTGGAGATTTTTGATGACTATTTCAATCTCCTTACTGGTTATGGGTCTGTTCAGGTTTTCTATTTCTTCCTGGTTCAGTTGTGGTAATTTATATGTCTCTAGGAATGCATCCATTTCTTCCAGATTGTCAAATTTGTTGGCATAGAGTTGCTCATAGTATGTTCTTATAATTCTTTGAATTTCTTGGGTGTTGATTGTGATCTTTCCTGTTTCATTCACGATTTTATTTATTTGGGTCCTTTCTCTTTTCTTTTTGGTAAGTCTGGCCAGAGGTTTATCAATCTTATTAATTCTTTCAAAGAACGAGCTCCTAGTTTAGTTGATCTGTTCTACTGTTCTTTTGGTTTCTGTTTCATTGATTTCTGCTCTGATCTTTATTATTTCTCTTCTCCTGTGAGGTTTAGGCTTTCTTTGTTGTTCTTTCTCCAGCTTATTTAGGTGTAGGGTTAGGTTGTGTATTTGAGACCTTTCTTGTTTCTTGAGAAAGGCTTGCATCACTATATATTTTCCTCTCAGAACTGCCTTTGCTGTGTCCCACAGAGTTCGAACCATTGTGTTTTCCTTATCATTTGTTTCCATGAATTTTTTCAATTCTTCTTTAATTTCCTGGTTGACCCATTCATTCTTTAGAAGGATTCTGTTTAGTCTCCATGTATTTGGGTTCTTTCCAAATTTCCTCTTGTGATTGAGTTCTAGCTTCAGAGCATTGTGGTCTGAAAATATGCAGGGAATGATCTCAATCTTTTGGTACCAGTTGAGACCTGATTTGTGACCCAGGATGTGATCTATTCTGAAGAATGTGCCAGGTACACCAGAGAAGAATGTGTATTCTGCTGCTTTGGGATGGAATGTTTGGAATATATCTTTGATGTCCATCTGGTCCAATATGTCATTTAAGGCCTTTATTTCCTTGTTGATCTTTTGCTTGGATGATCTGTCCATTTCAGTGATGGGAATGTTAAAGTCCCCTACTATTATTTTATTATTGTCAATGTGTTTCTTTGATTTTGTTATTAATTGGTTTAGATAGTTGGCTCCTCCCATGTTAGGGACATAGATATTTAAAACTGTTAGATCTTCTTGTTGGACAGACCCTTTGAGTATGATATAGTGTCCTTCCTCATCTCTTATTATAGTCTTTGGCTTAAAATCTAATTGATATGTTATAAGGATTGCCACCCCAGCTTTCTTCTGATGTCCATTACTATGGTAAATTCTTTTCCACCCCCTCACTTTAAATCTGGAGGTGTCATCGGGTCTAAAATGAGTTTCTTGTAGGCAGCATATTTATTTTTTTTTATCCATTCTGATACCCTGTGTCTTTTGATTGGAGCATTTAGCCTATTTACATTCAGGGTAACTATTGAGAGATATGAATTTAGTGCCACTGTATTGCCTGTAAGGTGACTGTTACTGTATATTGTCTCTGTTCCTTTCTGATCTACTACTTTTAGGGTCTATCTTTGCTTAGAGGACCCCTTTCAATATTTTCTATAGCGCTGGTTTGGTATTTGCAAATTCTTTCAGTTTTTGTGTGTCCTGGAAGCTTTTTATCTCTCCTTCTATTTTCAATGATAGCCTAGCTGGATATAGTATTCTTGGCTGCATGTTTTTCTTGTTTAGTGCTCTGAATATATCATGCCAGCTCTTTCTGGCCTGCCAGGTCTCTGTGGATAAGTTTGCTGCCAATCTAATATTTTTACCATTGTATGTTACAGACTTCTTTTCCCAGGCTGCTTTCAGGATTTTCTCTTTGTCACTAAGACTTGTAAATTTTAATATTAGGTGACGGGGTATGGACCTATTCTTGTTGATTTTGAGGGCGGTTCCCTACACCTCCTGGATTTTGATCCTTGTTCCCATTGACATATTAGGGAAATTCTCTACAATAATTCACTCCAATATACCTTCTGCTCCCCTCTCTCTTTCTTCTTCTTCTGGAATCCCAATTATTCTAATGTTGTTTCATCTTATGGTGTCATTTATCTCTCGAATTCTCCCCTCATGGTACAGTATTTGTTTGCCCCTCTTTTCCTCAGCTTCTTTATTCTCTGTCATTTGGTCTTCTATATCATTAATTCTTTCTTTTGCCTCATTTATCCTAGCAGTAAGAACCTCCATTTTTGATTGCACCTCATTAATGGCTTTTTTGATTTCAACTTGGTTAGATTTTCGTTCTTCTATTTCTGCAGAAAGGGCTTTTATCTCTCTGGAGAGAGTTTCTCTAATATCTTCCATGCCTTTGTCAAGCCTGGCTAGGACCTTGAGAATCGTCATTCTGAACTCTAGAGCTGACATATTACCAATGTCCATATTGATTAGGTCACTAGCCTTCAGTACTGCCTCTTGTTCTTTTTGTTTTTTTGTGGTGAGTTTTTCTGCCTTGTCATTTTGTCCAGATAAGAATATTTGAAGGAGCAAATAAAATACAAAGAGGATGGCAAAGACCCCAGGAAAATGTGCTTTAACCAAACCAGAAGAGACCCCAAATTGGGGGGGGGGGGGGGAGAAAGGGGTTAAAAAGAAGTTCAAAAAAAATTTTAAAAAGAAAACAAATAAAAAATATATATAAAAAAGAATATATATATATATTAGGTGACTAGAACAGGGTCACCCACTTAATTTTAGGAGTATTTTGGTCTCTTAGAAGAAACTACCTCTCAAAATTTTAAAGAATGAAAAACATATATAAGGGTAAACACAATGAAGGGATGGAATATGTCTATAAAGATGAAAAAAAAAGATCTTTTTTTAATTTCTAAAAAAGGAATTGATAAATTAAGTTGATTGGGAGAATAAAGAAAAAGAAAGTGGAGACTAGAACAAGCCTGGAGCTAGATTTAGGGTATATTTTGATGTATTAATAAAAGTTGTACCCCAAATATTTTGGAAGAATAAACCCTATCAGTATACAAAAAATAAAGTTAGATACAATGAAAGATAAATTACGACTATAAGAATGAAGGTTCAAAAAACATTATTATTTTAATGAAAGGTATTGTTAAGATAAACTAGTTTAAAAATGTTAAAAGATGAAAGGGTAAAAGTTAAAAAAATTTAGCAGAAGAAAAAAATTTAAAAAAATTAATTAACTGCAAGACTATAGAATCATGGGGAGAAAACCATGAATTTCATGCTTTGCTCTCTCCTCTGGAATTCCACTATTCTTGGTAAGTGAACTTGGTCTTGGTTGGATTTCTTGTTGATCTTCTGGGGGAGGGGCCTGTTGTAGTGATTTTCAAGTGTCTTTGCCCGAGGTGGAATTACACCATCCTTACCAGGGGCCAGGCTAAGTAATCCTCTTGGATTGGCTTTCGGGAACTTTTGTTCCCTAAGCACTTTCTGTAGAGTTCCGGAGGACGGGAATGAAAATGGCAGCCTCCCAATCTCCGGCCTGGTGGAGCCGAGAGCTCAGGGCCCCACTCCTCAGTGCACCATCAGAGAAAAGCACTCAATCACTCCTGTTTCCCTGGCCTCCAGCTGCGCTCCAAGCTCACCCAGCCTGTGACCAAGTGTCTCTGTCTCTGGCACACAGCTCCGCCTGGAGTGTCCAAACCCCACAGATCCCTGAGCTCTTCCGGGGGTGTCTCCCCGGATCTGGTGGGGATCCTGTGCCACAGATTACGGTTCAAGGTAACCCTGAGTTGAGAGCTCACTCCTCAGCTCTGTCTCTGTAGTCGGCTTCCCCGTTCTAATAACTGTGAGCTCTGGGACACTCAGACACCCCCGATCCTTCTGTAACCCTGAGGAACCTGGGGCCATGCTGACCCCGCGTGAGCTTCACCCCAGTTTAGCCTCTGGATCTATGTCCCTCATTGGAGCAGACTTTTAAAAGTCCAGATTTTGTGCTCCATTGTTCTGCTACTTGTAGGGAGCTGGCCCCTCCTCCTGTGGTCTATCTCCCCCCACCTTTTTTTTTTTTAAGATTTTATTTATTTGACAGAGAGAGAGTAGGCAGAGAGGCAGGTAGAGAGAGAGGAGGAAGCAGGCTCCCTGCTGAACAGAGAGCCCGATGCAGGGCTCGATCCCAGGACCCTGGGATCATGACCCAAGCTGAAGGCAGAGGCTTTAACCCACTGAGCCAACCAGGCACCCCACTATGTGAGTACTTAAAGAATTGGCAAATTCAAGTATGGCTGGAGTATGGGTGTAGTAGACATGGAGAAGGGCATGCCAGAACCCCTTCCAGGGAAGGAGTTGCTCCAATTGTCAGCTCCTTCAGGATCTGCCAGGGATGCAGAGATCCACTTTGCCAGAGTTCATGCCAGGGGTCACACCCAAGGTCATGCTAGGTAGGATAGAAAGGCCAGAGGTTTGACAACTCTGATGAGCAAAATTCACTCTGGAGATCCCACCGGGTTGACTGAGACTTTGGCCTGCATTGAAGTCTGACTTCTTCCTCTGCCTTATCCTACTTCCTCCTCCTTTCCTTTGCCAGATATTATTGTATACTTGCAAACATGGGGTAACCCAAGCCTTGCCTCTGTGTCTGCCCCTGAAAAACCCAGAAGGAGGAAGAAGCTGCAGAGGACAGCCTGACAGCCTTGAACATTCAGTAGAGGGCTAACCCTCCACAGTCAGCCTTTTGGGTGGCCTTCATTAACACGTGATTCCATCTGGAAATGGATCAATGTAAGTTTATATTAAGGCAGCACCTAATCTCCTTAATTTATGATGTCTTCATAATAAGACAAGATTTTTTACCACCCATTGGTAATTTTTCTCCGAGTCTCACATTATGGGAAGCTTCTTACTTCTGAAATATTTTTAAGATAGATTTATTTATTTGTTTGTTTGTTCATTTCTTTCAGAGAGAAGAGAGAGAGAGTGAGCACATGAGGGGAAAGATGGGTAGAGGGAGAGGGAGAATCTCCAGCAGACTCCGCACTGAGTGCAGAACCTGACACTGGGCTCCTTCTCACAACCTTGGGAAAAGGACCTGAGCTTAAACCAAGAATCAGACACTTAAATGATTGCACCATCTAAGTGCCCCTTACTTCTGAAATTCTTAATAGGAGTGTCAAACCTCATAGTCATGACTCCCAATGTAACTTTTTGCTAACAGGAAGCAGCAAGCCAGGGTTAAGAAAGCTATAGGCCTTCCCACCATCGAGCATAGGGCATCTTTCACTCTCTGAGACAAAAGGACGCACAGAACACAAGTCTCCCAGTAGTTTACATCAGGTTTTTTGTCTTCAATGACGCATCCTGATTCTATCAGACCTCCTAGGGATGTTTCCCTGCACCATCATAGCAGTCCAGTTGTGATTTTTGAGTTCTCTCTTTTTTGTTTTTGTTTTTAAATCAGAGCAATATTGGCTCTCTATTCTCAAACAAAAAAGAATTAAGAAAAATACCCATCAATTTTCACATTTGTTTCTGAAATAACTTTGGGATGACTCATTTTTCTTGGCCAATATATTTCTTTACAATTGGGGTAATCGGTTTTATGGTCTTTTTTATTTGGTCTATGAGGTGATGAAAAAAGCCAAAAGAATCACTTTTTCAGTTTGGTGTTTTCCATCTTATTGAAATTGCTTTTCTCTGAGATTTTAGGAAAGGAAATACAGTGGTGTGTTACTTAAAATGAATTACCTGTACCCTTAACCACAACCAGGATAATTACCACATCTTTCAACTACTAAGAACTAGCTTTCTAATTTCATTTTTTTGTTGTTGTTTATAAGCTTCAGGGACACTCTAACTATAATATAGTGTTTGAACACAATATTCCTTTGAATCTCATTTCCCAATCTACCTTATAAATTACCATTATTTCTGTTTTAGACTGTTCATAAATATTTTCCTTAGGGCTTTAAAGTTTTTGTTTAGACTTAAAATTGTACCTTGGTCATGTTATCTATGTTTGTTGTGGTACAGTTGTACTTAGGAGTGTAAGAGTCTTGTGGCCCTTAAAATAATTAGGTTTATTTTTCCTCTTAGAAGGCCAAAGTTAGTTTACAAATTGACAACTTCCCAACTTATTGGTTCTTAATAACTAACGGGATTGTAGTGTTTGGGATTATTTTGGCAATAAACCCAATCCTTTAAAAAATGGAAAATAGTAAATATAGCAAGGCAAAGAGTTATTGCACCTATTTGCATATTGCCTTCCTTTTGTTTCGATTTGCTTTAAAATTTTTATTACAGTGAAAGTCTCAGTGTTGTGTTTTATTTCTAGATGGTTCCCAGAATAATCACAAAAGACTCAGAAAACACAAGGAATTCTTCAGTGACTCTATGGGGCTGTGTTCCTCTTATTAAGACCATTCTTAGTATGTATCATGGTGGAAAAATAATATAAATCTTCATGTCCGTGGGATCACAAAATCACTTTCAAAGAGGAATCTTTAAAAAAGAATCTTCCATCTATTTATATTTCAGCTTCATCATCTTGGTGTATCAGAGGTAACACCATTAATAAAAGTTTGTTGAGATTAATGTTATCTAGGATTTTTTTGTAACTTAAAATTAGAAAGAGGAAAATAAATGCTAAATGAAAATGGAAATTTCAGTACAAATGGAATGACTGTGTAAAATTTCAGTTATGAAAAAAAATTGCCTATCTGTACATTTTCATCCTCTTCGAGATCGAGGAGAATTGAAGAAGTTGTCAGGAAGAGGTCTGATAGGAAACACATTCAATTTTCTCCTCCCCCCTTGATTTACGGTCACCCTATCAAGGTCAAGTGCAAAACAAGAGAAGCCTCTGAAGTAACATGTGCCCCATTAGGATTCACCAGGATAAGTAAGTGGGCAGAGGAAAATGATAATGAAGTATGACCATTAAAATGTTGATGGGAAAAAATGTTTTTTTTTCTACTTAATTTTATAATAATAATAATTACCAGACTTTTTAAATGGTTACTCTGTGTCAGGCACAGTTCTTAATGCTTTTTACCTTACCAGCTCATCTAATCTTTGATCACACTGTGACATATGTACCATTATTATCCCTGTACATCACAGTAAGGAAACTGAAGTGCAGACAGATTAGATAATTTGCCCAAGGTCACAGATGTGGTCAATAACACAGGCAGAATTGGAACTCAGGGAATCTGGATTCAGAGTCCTTGCATTTCCTCAATAATGTTCCATCTAAAGAATTAGGAACAAAAAGAGGACAGTTATGTGTCAAGTAGCCAAGCATCATCCTTTAGCCACTTTTCCGCTGAGTTTGGTAATCCTTCTAGCTTAGATCTAAAAAGAAAGAGATGGGACCTCTGGATGATTCAGTCAGTTGAGTTTTTGACTCTTGATTTTTGGCTCAGGTTGTGATCTCAGGGTTGTAAGATTGGGCCCCTCATCAGGCTGCATACTCAGCAAGGAGTTTGCTTTTCCCTCTCTCTCTGCTCTTCCTCCCACTCACATGCTCTCTCTCTATCTCTCAAATACATACATACATACATACATACATACATAAAAAGAAAGAGATTATAAACTATTGTAGACAATTATTGAAGCCTGTTCATCTACTTTGCATGACTCTTGGTGCATCATCTGGGATATATTTTTCTTTTTCTTACTTCTGTTGGGACCCTTCACACACAGTTACACCATTCAGATGCAAACTATGAATAACAAAAAATGAAAACTGCCTTTCACGGAAACAAATTACAACTAATCCCAGAGCATAAAGTTGTCTTTAGAATCAGATCAGCCAAAACCTTTGAATACATCTGCCTGCTTATCTTAACATATTGTTTTCATTTAGTGGCTAAAAGCCCAAGGTTAGGGGCACGTGGGTGGCTCAGTCAGTTCAGCATCTGACTCGGTTTCAGCTCAGGTCATCATCTCAGATTCACTGAGATGGAGCCCCACATTGGGCTCCCTGCTCAGTGTGGACTCTGCTAGAGATTCTCTCCCTCTGCCCCTTCCCCTGAGCACTTTTAAAAGAACTAAAAGATCTTTTAAAAAAGATCTTTTAAAAAAAGATCTTTTAAAAAAGAAGATCTTTTAAGATCTTAAAAGATCTTTTAAAAAAAGATTGTATTTATTTATTTGACAGAGAGAAACAGAGAGAGAGAGAGAGAGATCACATGGGCTTGCAAGCAACAGGAGCACCAGAGGGAAGAGAAGTATGCTCCCCATGGAGCAGGGAGCCAGAGGTGGGGCTCGATCCTAGGACCCTGGAATCATGACCTGAGCCAAAGGCAGATGTTTAATCGACTGAGCCACCCAGGCACCCCCCACAAAAAAAGATGTCCTTCAACAGACGAATGGATAAAGAAGATGTGGTCCATATATACAATGGAATACTATGCATCCATCAGAAAGGATGAATACCTAACTTTTGCACCAGCATGGATGGGACTGGAGGAGATTATGCTGAGTGAAATAAGTCAAGCAGAGAAAGTCAATTACCATATGGTTTCACTTACTTGTGGAGCATGAGGAATAACATGGAGGATATTAGTAGAAGGAAAGGAAAAGTGAATTGGGGAAAATCAGAGGGGGAGAAAAACAAGAATGAGCCTGGTGGTGGGTATTAAGGAGGGCATGTATTGCATGGAACATTGGGTGTGGTGGGTAAACAATGAATCTTGGAACACTGAAAAAATTAAAATCATTTAAAAAATAAATTAAACAGGGGCACCTGGATGGCTCAGTGGGTTAAGCCTCTGCCTTCGCCTCGGGTTGTGATCTCAGAGTCCTGGGATTGAGCCCTGCATCAGGCTCTCTGCTCAGCGGGGAGCCTGCTTCCCCCTCTCTCTCTGCCTGCCTCTGCCTACTTGTGATCTCTGTCTGTCGAGTGAATAGATAAAATCTTTAAAAAAAATAAAAATAAACAAGTAAACATATAAATAAGTGCAATTTAATAAATCTTTTTTAAAAATAGCTGAATCAAAACCAAATTATGAAGGGGTAATGCCAGCAATAGTGGAAGAGCAGGTAGCTCCAGGGCCTGCCCCTCCAAAGAAACACCTAACAGATGAGCAAAAACTGTCAGAATTAACACTGTAGGAACCTTGGGAAACAGGCAAAGGTTTATGACAACCAAGAAAATGCTGAATCAGGAAAAAGCAATTTTAAAATGATTAGGAGAGCTTTGCAGTGTTTTCACTTGCCCTTGCCCCACACACTACCTGGCTTGGTGAATCTTGAAGACACCAGCCCACATTCCCCGTATAGAACCTTGGGCCCTATTACAGGGGAAGACACCAGACTTTGTCTTTGAAGAATTGTTGTTTTGACTTGTAGGGTGACCAACTCAAGGACTGATATAAGATGCTTGCTTGTGTTTAGCCTAACTCAATACCTTCTTAGGCTACAAAGAGGCTACACAGAGGGTATTCCTTAAAAACATCAAAAGGCAAATGGAGAACCCACTTCTGCCTGTGGCAAAAAATTACATTTGAAGGAAACATGAGACACACTGAAGGGAAAGCTAGACAATGACATTCTTTTATTCTCTCTCTTTTTTAATTCCATGTATTCAAGGAAATCTCTGTCAAAATATCAATAATTAAAGGAGACTTAAGGGACAGTGCCTATTAACCATCTTGCACTCCAAGAGAATGGTCATCCACATAGCCCTGCTCTCAACGAAGGGGTCTTTTAATTTAATCTGTTAATGGCTCTTCCATTCAGTCCCAGATGCAGTGGAGACATTGGGAAGTTGAGAATGGAGACCATGCAAGTTTCTTCTAACACTACTCTGTTACTGGTATCTCCCAGCCTCTTGCAAACTCCACTGAGTTAGAACACCCAATCCCTACCAATGAAATAATTAACAATGGATCCCAGGATCCAAGGATGAGCAACAATGCAGGGGAGCTAGTTTCTTCCTCCAGAATAACACAGGTTCCCCAGTCATTGGAAGAGACCAAAAAATAATACTGCAAATTCTGGTCGATATTTCCTCAACCTCCTCTGCACAGCCACTGCCAGTGCCAAGCTTACTATACTTGCCACATTAAACGATGCATATCCCCTTGTATTCTTCTTACAAATGCCCTTTCCCTAACTGCATCTGGTGACATAATTTGTACCCTTCCAAACTATTTTCCAGCATTTCCTAGGAAGAGGGCATAAGTAGCCCTACAGTCTCATTTTGTTGAAAGAGGATGGGATGCTGACAAAGGGGGAGAAGGAGGCATAGAGGCTGCCACTGAGATCAGGGTGCAGTGGTTTTCTAATGTATCCACAAATTGTTTTACAGTCCCCCTTCAAATGGTGGAGCCGAATTATCTTCCTCTTGAGTGTGGGCTCTTCTTAGTAACTCTAGCAAACACCATGTTGTGGAAATGAGAGTGTGCAACTTCTCAGACTGGATTATAAAAGGCATTTTCACTTGGTTCTTGCTCTCTCTCTTGAATTACCTGCTCCAGGAGAAAGCAACCGTCACATCATGAGGACTACTGAGGCAGCTCTATGAGAGGCCCACATGGCAAGGAACTGAGGCCTATTGCCAACATCCAGCAAGGAACCAAGGCTTCCTGCCAATAACCATGTGAGAGTGTCCATCTTGGAAGATGATCATTTAGCCTAGTCAGAACTTCAAGAGACTACAGCCCTGACCAACACCTTGACTGAAGCATCAGGGGAAACCTTGGGCCAGGGCCTTGGAGCTACATAACTCCTGAATTCTCGACCCTCAGAAACTGCAGGAAATACTAGATATTTACTAAATTATTAAAATGTGGATTAATTTTTTATGGAGCAACAGAAAACTATTACCTATCTTTTCCACTTACAAATGCCAAATAACAAGTTACTTCAAAATCTAATGTTGAAAAAAAACCAAAATTTATTCTGCTCACAAATATTTAATTTGGGAAGGGTTTTATAAAGATAGCTCATCTCTGTTCCATTCTACACTATAACGTCTGAGACCTCAGCTGGAAGACTAAAAAGATGCAAGCTGGAAATTTCTAAAGCCTCACTCAGTCATGTGTCTGGCAGATAATGCTGGATATCAGTTAAGGACTTAAGCTCCTCTCCACATGGGTTGCTCCATATGGTCTCCCTGCATGGGCTAGTCTAGACTTCCTTATAGAATGGTGGCTGGGTTCCATAAGCAACTGTCCTGAGAGTGTGAGAGAGAGAACCAGATGGAAATCATATTGCCTTTTATAATCTAGCCTTGGAAGTAACACAGTATCACTTCTGCTGCATTCTGTTAGGGAAGGAAATTACAAACCTTTTCCCAGGTTCAAGGAGAGGGAACACAGGTCCCATCTCCAGACGGAGGAGTAGAAATATTGCATGGTTAGATGAGTATGTGGAATGTGATACATAATAGTACAGCCATCTTTGGAAAATATAATTTGCCACACTTGTCTAAGAATAATTCCCTGAAAATTGGCTTCTAAGAAAAGAAGTTAGCATTTACCAAAGCTCTATGAAAACCAGCTATGACTCAGTAATGAGCACAATCAACCCTGCTCAATTGCAGGTAAAGGACAAACTCTTCTCTAACCAATAATACTAAACAGGTGAATCTTAGCACTACTTTGCCATGTCAAAAGGGGAGGAGGGTGCAGTTTCAATTTAATCCATCAGAATCCAACCAAAAAGCAAAACAAGTAAGAGATAGATAGATGAGGAGATAGAGATAGAAATAGAGATATGAATTTGTTATAGAAGATTTGCTTACATGATTCTGAGAACTGATTAAACAATCTTTGTAAGACTATCTCCACCTCTGATGCTGGATCTTGAAATCCACAGTGCAGGCAGTCAGAAAGGAAAGAATGTAATCAGGCTGGAACCTCATAAACACAAAATAGAAACTGACAAGAATGGACTAAAATTCATATCTATTCTTGTTACTTCTGACACCAGATCATCCTGGGGAAAGCAGGGCCCTTTGTCAAAAAACTAAAAACACACTTAGCCCAGCTGATGTTTGGCTCTGTTAGACCACCATGCACTTCCCAAGAATGAATAAGCAAGAGAGGGCTAGCACACTTGCTATGGATCCCGGCTCCTTAAATTTTCCCAACGATGCTTGATGGAGCAAGGTTTAACACGTGTGGTCTGGGCATCTATTCTTATTTACATGATAACTACTTTATTTTTTAGGGTTTTATTTATTTATTTGAGAGAGAGAGTGCACAAGCAGGAGGTGAAGGGCAGAATGAGAAGCAGACTCCCCACTGAGCAGGGAGTCCAATGAGGGACTGGATCTCAGGACCCCAGGATCATGACCACAGCTGAAGGCAGATGCTTAATTGACTGAGCCATTAATAAAGTTAATGTGAAGATTAACTGAGAATAGATGTAAAGGGTGAACTATGAGCTTGGCACATAACATGTGCTAAACAAAAGTTAGATATATTATTGTTTTTATAATTACTATGTCTACTTGGATCTACCAACACAGATTCTTAACCAAGTTATATGGATTTCAACTATCTAATTCCTGTAACAGATTGTGCTCATTTTCAAATAATAATTATGATTCTAGTAAGTTGGACACAAAGCATCTCATAGGTTAGGCATAAGGACTTCAAGTATCCTAATTCCTAATACAGTTACAATCCATGGTAAATTGTCATTTGGGAATTTATGATCTCTTGAACTTGGGTTTTGTGGCATCTGAAGCTTACATAATTTGTGGGATCACCTTTCAGGAAGAGAACATGGAATTAAGAATAAAAATTTACACAAAAAGACAATTATTTTTAAGAATGAGAAAAGTCACAATAAAGTACATGTTTTAAAAAGCTGAAAAATGGAATAAGTAAAACAAAATCCAAATCCAAAAAAATTAATACATTTTTACCAGTTCAAAGCCTCACCCACCTCTGAAATACTTTTTGTCACATTTTTTGACACATACGCTTTGATTACCTTTTCATGTGATAATTATTTTGTAATATCATTTTAACAGAGACAATATAAAGATAATTCAGTCCTTCCAGAGACTGTTTAAACTTTTTTTTATTAATAAGAGTTTTAAAAAGTTTTAGCTCAAACTTTAATAATGTCATGTTTTCATTTACTTATTTTGAGGACTGTCTGCTAGATTCAGAGAAAATATCTTTCAAAGAAAACTTCCATTTATGATTAGACATTGATAAGAATCCTCAGCTTCAATTTTACACATTTAATGATTAGAAGAATTTTCCACGGACCAAGAAGCAGCCTCTGGCCTGCTATGATGAATGTCACTCTTTGAAGATCCTTAGGAATCAGTCTGCCACCCAGCCAACCTCCCAGCCCTATTCTTCAAAGGGGTTTGCAGTTAATTTTTATTCTACAGCATCTTGTTTTACACAGTTTGCAAAGTGTTGTACAAATGTTATTTGAGACGTAACATGATTGGCAAGATGAGAAACATCACGCACCAAATCCTTCTCAATTTCTCTTGTCCTGCCTTTGATCATTTAATGTCCCTACTAGAAGAGTATCTTTGCCACATTCCTATTTCTTTTGTTTCTTTCAAGACTGCAGTAAACATTTTCGTTCATATTTCCAGAGAAATTGCTGGATTCTTGAGTATGTGCGTTTTCACTAGAGAGCTCCAGAGTTACCCAGCTTCTGGACTTCGTCCCTTCCCCAGTCTTAACTTCAAAGAATCGTAGTCTTTTGGAACTTTAATTGACAAAAGTCTAGCTTTTGCCTACCTACTCAAGTACAGCCATCTAATTTAGAAGTTCACATGACCAGGTTTTTGTAAATTTTACAAACATAAGGCATTTTACCTATATTCAATCAAAACCATCATCTAATCCAATCCAAAGTTTGGAGGAGTTAAAAGTTTTGTCCATGGTACCAGAGCTAATTGATGACAGAATCAAAATGGAGCCCCAGGCCTGAGACTCCCCATGCTCCTTATTCACTCATTCTTCCTTATATCTAAGTCCCATCTTGCTATAATTTTAGTTACATCTTCCTCATATTTTAAACCTGAGAAGACTCAAATCATTAGAACAATACCCTTCTTATAACAACTCAGTCATCCTTTACCTTGCTTTTTCAAAGTTATGAAAGATTTGGAAAGATTTCACAAATACAAAAAGTCCAGAAAACAATATAATGAATACTCATATACTCATGAGCTAGCCTAATTAAAACATAGCAAATAAAATTTATACCCTATATGTCACCGTTCCTTATTAAGTTTCCTTCTCTCTGCCACCCCCACCAGAAGAACCACTCTCCAGAGTTTGATTCCCAGTCTTATGAGACCTTCATATTTTTGCTACAAATGTTGGTATCACTACAAAATATATACCAGTTGATTTTCTAAAACTTCATATAAATAGTATCACCTTGTATCTGTGTTTTGAAATTTGCTTTTTTTTTCTTAACATATTTAAAGAATTCATCCAGGTTGACCTAGATACCACTAACTCACTTATTTCAACTGTTGTGGAGTATTGCATTTCATGAATATACTACAGATTATTCATCCTCTGCTAATAATCCAAAGCTACAATGTACATGTCTCCGGGGAATTTCTGGACTCTAAGTATATGCACTTTCAAGTTTGTGCACTGAAAGTATTTAATATACTTTCAATGCACATAATTGATAATATGTAAAAACTAAATGGAAACAAAAGAAAACAAAATTTAGAAAAACAAAAAATGAGCAAAGGTATGAACAAGGCAGTTCAGAGAATAGGAAACCCAAATGGCCAATAAACCTACAAAAGATGTTCTCATTCACTACTAATTTGAGAAATGAAATTCCAAGGAGAGATGAGATTCCATTTTATAAATATTTTTCCTAATTGTGAATTTTTATTTCAATTTAGTATTTAATTTTTTGATTAGTTTTTTTATTTTTTCTTTGACTCATTAAGTACTTGGAAAATGTTCTTCTAATTTCTAATTATTTAATGTTTTATTAGTTGTTTAATATTATCTTATATATTATACCTTAATTGTATAATGGACCTCCTCATCTGAAGCCCCACAATAAGCCCATTACCTGTTTGATAGGGGCTTATCATATTTTGTTACCACTGTACAGCTATCTACCTGTCTCTGAAGTAGATGGTATGCTCCTTGAGAGTAGGGCCTGTGTCTTCTATCTCTCTAATCCCAGGCCTATCACAATGCCAATGCAAATAGTAGGTGCTTAATACATTCAGGTTGACTAATAAAATAAAGTAGTAAGTGATAGTGTAAATTGTTCCCTAAAAAATTTTCACACAATTTTAGTTTCTCCAACTTCTATTTTCTGCCAAAAAGAACACTGTAGGGGCACCTGGGTGGTTCAGTGGGTTAAGCCTCTGCCTTTGGCTCAGGTCATGATCCCAGGGTCCTGGGATCAAGTCCCGCATCAGGCTCTCTGCTCGGCAGGGAGCCTGCTTCCCCCCCCCCCCCTCTCTGCCTGCCTCTCTGTCTACTTACGATCTCTGTTAAATAAATAAAATCTTTTTAAAAAAATAAAAAATAAACACTATACATCCCATTAAATTTCTTTATAGTAGCCTTAACAATTGTTTATCTTAAAAAATAGACAGATCTAACATATTAAATTAATTAAGCTACAGTAAGTAAACACAAATTCAGTACCTGGAGACAGCTCATGGTGTTTCTTACAGATGCCCCATTTAAATTTTTGTCTATACAGGTAATATAGTTAGAGGTATCATATACTTCTGAAAATGACTAACGTGCTTGTATAAGAAATCTCAGATTATTAGATGACACCATTAAGAGAAATGATCCAATAGTGTTTAAACACAAAAAGAGAAGCTACTGCATCCTTAGGATATTAAAAATAATTTTTCCAATTAGTAGTTTGTTTTCCTATTCATATATATTAATTTATTAGTAAATTCATACATATTATATAATACTTTTTACATATTATATAAATAAGATATTCTAGTGTCTAGATAAGAGTATTCTAAATTGATAATAATTAAAGAACTATGGAATTATCTATTTAAATTTTATTACCATAAGACTTTATCTAATGAATCATTTATCTCAGGTATTCAGTAGAAGTAAAGTAGAAAGGAAGCACTATTTTATTCATCAGATAAAGAAAAAAGCATGATTTATCCAACAGAGAGATCAAACACTTTTCTACCTATAAACTTCAATCTAACATATACATGAAATTTCAAAATTTTTTATTACATGCAATCATTTCCTTCTGTATTAAAAAATTCTTCTAGGCAACAGTTTCCCCTTTTACGAAGTGTCAAAGTCTTGTAAAGTTATTATGACACAAAACCATTCCTTTCTCCTGTTGCAAACAATAAACAACTATGAGAACTGAATAAGCAATGTGAGTCCCTCTGGTAACTGGCCTCAGTTCTAAGGCAAGAACAATACTATGGCAGAGACATCTGATCTTGTTTCTATTTTAAATTATTTTTAGTAAAATGTTCATTTTTGAAAAGGGCTTAAGCGAAACACTCATTATTAAAATGGGCTTGAGAGTTTGTCAGGAAGGGTGAGGTTTGTGTGTGTGTGTGTGTGTGTGTGGTCATGCACATGTGTACGTGTTCTAACTCCCTTACTACTAGCAGCAGAAATTCATGGGCAAATATTTTACTTTGGTATTTCATCAGATTCACAAGGATTATTTCCCATTACAAACCACATTTGAGCACAAATTATACAACCTATCAACAAATACTTTGATGAATAAATGTAATTTAGATGACTGTGATGTGAATTCATAATGTACTCAGTTCACTGGACTATTCATTACCCTCTCATCTTCCTGGCCCAGAGGGCCAGGCTTGGTAATGCTGGGAAACATAAAAAACAAGTATAGAAGTCATTAATACATTTATGAGTGTTATAACAATATGAGTAAAGTGGATAAATATTTTCAACAAGAATTTATTGAGCACTTTTGGTGTTCTCACCATGATAAAAAGATAGAGTCTCGTCTCTTAAAAAATTTATGATGCAGGTGCAGAAAAACTCTGCAATTGATGCCCCATGCTTCCTTGCATGTCATTCCCTTTGCCAGGAACACTTTGTCTGGAGCATCCCTATTCATCCTCTGAAACTGAGATCAGATAGTAAATAATTCAGTCTTTGTGGGTCATGCAATCTCTGTCACAAATACTCAACTCTGCCCTTATCACTTGAAAGCTGTCATAGATGATATTTAACACATGGACAGGGCTGTGTTCCAATAAAACTTTATTTACATAAACATGCAGTAAATCATAAATGGCCTGAGGATCGTGATTTACTGACTTGTGGTTTAAAACCCTTTGTATATACACAGAAGCAAGAGAACTTAATGGCTAAAACATAAACTCTGGAGTCGGATAGCTTGGTTTCTAATTCTGGCTCTGCCACTTACAAGCTGTGTGACTTGATCAAATCATTTAACACTCTTGGCCTGTTACCTCATCTGTAAAATAGAGATTCTAATACCCATGTATGTCTATGGAGCTTTTATGGCTTGTGAATGAGTTAACAGATCCTAATGAGGTCAGAAAAGTACATACATAATAAGTGGTATATAATAAGTGCTATATAAGGATTATCTGTTATGATTATGTAGCATTCTCTCTCTCTCTCTCTCTCTCTCTCTCTCTCTCTGTATATATATATATATATATATATATATATATATATATATATATATTCTTATTCCGGGAGATTTAATATATTGCTTCATTAGGCCTGGGATGTGGGAATTAGACAAGGGCCACAGCCCACAAAACTAACTTTAATAAAAGTTGAAGGGTCCTGAAATGAACACCAAGAGTAATCTAAATAAGGAAAAGGGTAAGCCACCAACTGAAAGAAGGGCATCAGAATATAACAATAAGTAACCATATGTCTTCAATGTGGGAAGTTATAAAAGGGAGATAAAGAAGAAAAGTGTATCTTTGGGGTAAATACCCAGTAGCACAATTGCAGGGTCATAGGGAAGTTCTGTTTTTAATTTCTTGAGGAATCTCCACATTGTTCTCCAAAGAGGCTGCACCAACTTGCATTCCCACCAACAGAGGAAGAGGGTTCCCCTTTCTCCACATCCCCTCCAACACATGTTGTTTCCTATCTTGCTAATTTTGGCCATTCTAACTGGTGTAAGGTGATAGAAAAAAATGTAAAGAAAGAGCTAAAGTAAAGGAAGGGGAAAAAAGTAAACAATGTTAGTGTAGAATGGAAGAGAGTGGGGAGTGTAAATTATAGCCCATCTCTTGAATTCCAGATCTCAATGGCAGGCTGCCACTTGTTCTGGCTGCCTGAAGATCCACTTGGTCTCATGGAATGAACGTTGGGTATAAATGTCAAGACTGGCAGTCAAGTCCTGGAAACCAAGATTGAAACTCCAGTGAGACAGAGACAGCTTCAGGTTCTAAGAAGAATGTCTGGATAGACAGAGAACTCACAATTAGCTACGACCAAGTCAAGATGACAAGTTTCTGCCATGAGACCCTTATTTGCAGTGGGTAAGAATGAATGCTTTTTAGTATGATTTTAGGTAGTCCCTCTCATACAGTTTCTATATCAGTTAGGTTAGGTTAGGCAAAAGTTCACTAACAAATAAGCCCCAAATCGCAGTGTCTTAAAACAACAAAAATCTGTTCCTCACTCATGTTCACTCACGTTACATGGCCATTGTAGGTGTTCAGGTGACTCTGTCCCATTTCGTTCTCACTCTGAGATCTAGACTGATAGAGGAGATGCAACCTGGATTGTTATCAATCACTTTGACAGAGGAAAACAGAACTCTAGGAGGTCTCACATTGGAAATTGAATGTTCCAGCCTGGAACGTGATATTTATCACTTCCAACTGAGTTATAAGCTAAGATGAATCACATTACCTGACCCAACTACAAGAGGGACAAGAAAGTGATTCTACTAAGTGCTGAGAAGTTGAAGAGCCAGAAATAATTTGGTGAGCAGAAACTAATGACTCCCATAGTTTCCAACCTGATATGTAGAGAAACAGCTTTGAAAATATTGAGAATCAGCTTTGGGAGTCTAATGAACAAACTGTAAACACTATCAGGGAGAGAAGATTTCTTCCACCCAAGCAACCATAGCCAGTTGAGCAAGCATTGGGAATGGTAACTGCTACGGATATTACTATGTGGGGACAAGGCAACAGCATTGGTGGCAGACCTAAAATGAGTTAACTTGCAACCAGTAAACACCCCAGCCACCCAGAAACCACAAGGAAAAAGTAAGAATGGAGTAGAGCGCAGAGGAGGAGTTTGAGGCCCTAGTGTTTCTCTTTGTAGAAATCTGAAGCCACAGGCTGCCAAGATTACATCTAATTTCTTGAGGTTGCAGAGGCCCTGGGCAAGCAGGGTTTGTTAGTGCTGCCTCCTAGTGGACACATGGCTATTATGACTTGTTTAAAAAGGGCTTATGTTTGGCCTAGAATCTGACAAGATACTATAGAGCCAACTCTGCTCAGTGAGGAGCTTGCTTCCTCCTCTCTCTGCCTGCCTCTCTGCCTACTTGTGATCTCTGCCTGTCAAATAAATAAAATCTTCTTAAAAAAAGGTACTATAGAGCCAATATGAAGCTTGATTTTTTTCCTAAAAGTGAAGTGGGAGAGACTTCCAGTTCTGGACAAAACAGAATAAGTGTATTGACTGTAATTGTAACTAAAAACTCTGAGTATAATACAAAAAGTAACCATCTGAGGATTCTTAAAAGTAAACTAAAGCAGCCAGACTGGGGAGAGGAATCAATGAAGTGACCCATAGAGGGGGTTGAGTTTCTCAAGGTTGTTTCCCTCTTTTCTCTCTTGGCTTTGACACAAACATGGGCACTGGTTAGGAGTTATGGCAATGGCTGCATAGGCAATAAAACCTCCAAGAGAAACACCATCCTTCTAGCTGTAGGGTCAAGAAAAGCAATCTCTGCAAGTTGATGAGGGAAGTGGGGTGAGGTAGAAGAATCCCAGAGAAAAGGGAGCTGGAGAAGATGATTTCTTAATTCTGTGCATTAATTCACACAAAATACACGTGCACACGCGCGCGCGCGCATACACACACACACACACACACACACACACACATCAATGTTTTCCAGATGAGTCTCAAAAGATTCAGAGTTTCACCACATAATATCAAAATGTCCAGGATATTTTCTAAAATTACTCAGTATACAAATAGGTAAGAAGATATGGCTCATTTCTAAGGAAAATGGCAACCAATGAAAGCTAACCCCAAGATGACTTAGATGTTGAAATTATCGAAGACTTTAAGGGAGCTATTTATAACGGTGCTTCCTGATGAAAAGGTAAAACATATTTAACATGAATGGAAAAATAGAAGTTGACAAGAGGGATATAGAAACTTTAGAACAGAAAATACAATGTCTTAAAAAAATTCACTAATGGAGTGCAATAACAGAATAGAGACAAATGAAGAAAAAGACAGAGAACTTGAAGATGAGTCAATAGAAATTATCCAATCTAAAGAACAGGAAGAAAGAGACTTTAAAAAGTAGAGAGAGACTCAGGAACCTATGGGACAATATCAAAAAATTTCACATCTATATCAATGAGTCTCAGAAAAAGATAATAAAGAAATTGGTGCAGAAAAAACTGCAGAAATAACTTCCTAAAATGTTAAAAATTTGATAAAATACATAAATTTAGAGAATCAAGAAGTTAATCAACCCTAAAAAGGATTAAAAAAAATTCAGTGGCGCCTAGGTGGCTCAGTAGGTTAAAGCCTCTACCTTCAGCTCAGGTTATAATCCCAGGGTCCTGGGATCGAGCCCTGCATCGGGCTCTCTGCTCAGTGGGGAGCCTGCTTCCTCCTCTCTCTCTACCTGCCTCTCTGCCTACTTGTGATCTCTGTCTGTCAAATAAATAAATAAAATATTTTAAAAAGATAAAAATACAAAAAATACAAAGAACATCACACCAGAGACACAATAATGAAACTTTTGAAAACCAAAAACAAAGAAAACAATCTTGAAAGAAGCCAGGAAAAAAATGATGCACTGCATATAGGACAATGATGATTTGAATTACCACAGATTTCTCATTAGAAACACTAAGGCTTTAAGACAGTGGAACATTTTAAAGTGCTGAAAGAAAACATGTCAACCCAATATTTTATACAAAGCAAATATAATCCTTCAAAATGAAGGCAAAATAAAGAGACTCAGATGAAGGAAGACATAGAGAATTCATTGCCAGCAGATCTGCTCTAAAATAATGTCAAGGGAAGTTTATTAGAAGCAAACTGATACATGGGTAAAGCTTAGAACTTCAAAAATAAGGAGGAGCAACAGTAATCATAGATACCAAGGTAGTTATAAGATACTATTTTTCTTTTTGTACATTATATAAAGTTTATATGAGTATAAAAGTGAAAATTATAACAATGTTGGTAGAGTTTTCAACCTGTGCAGATGTAATCAATATGATAACTACAACATAGAAAAGAAGGCTAAGGAGGCATATATGGATGTAAGGTTTCCACATTCTATTTGAAGAAGTGAGATATTAGCTCTAAGTTGCATGGTTCTATATCCTAGAACAACCATAAAAATTAATTCAAACATATGTAGTCATAAAACACATAAATTAAAATAGAATACTAAGGGAATTCAAATCATGCAAAAGAAAGTAGGCAGGGATGGGGAAACAGAGGATTAAAAACAGAAGGAACTAACAAAGTACCAGATATACCATGAAAACCAATAAAAAATGTTGAATTAATTATGTTAATTAAAAAAAAACCTTCAGAACAAGGTCAATTACCAAGGTCAACAGGGACATTACCTTATTATAAGAAAGTCAGTTCACCAATGAGACATAACAGTCCTAAAAATGAAAACAGTATTAAGACAGTTTCAAATACATGAAGCAAAAACAGATCAGAAAGGGGCAATAAACAAATTCACAGTTATAGTCATAGTTTTCAACATCTGTCTCTGGGTAATGGATAGAATCATTAGAATATTAGCAAGGACGTTGCTAGGGCCTGATTTGTATACCCCTGAAATCTATATGTTGAAGCCCTAATTCTCAACATGACTACATTTGGAGATAGAGCTTTCAGGAGGTAATTAAGGTTAAATGAGTTCATAAAAATGGAGTTCTACCATCATCGAAGGCCCTATGGAAGGGAACGAGAGAAACTTCTCTCTCTGTCTCTCTCCACATACACTAAGGGAAGACCATGTGAACACACAATGAGAAGGGGGACATCTACAAGACAGGAAGAGAGCCCTTTCTCACCAGGAACTGAATCAGCTGGCATCTTGATGTTTTGACTTCCCAGCCTCCAGAACTGTGAGAAATAAATTTCTGTTCTTTAAGGCACCTGGTCCATGATATTTTGTTACAGCAGACCAAGCTGGCTAATAGAAATATAGAAGACCTGAACAGATCATTCAACATGACCTAATTGACATTTCTAGGGCACTTCAGCCAACAACAGCAAAATACACATTATTTTCAAGTACACCTGGAACATTCATCAACATAAACCACATCTTGGTGAAAAAACAAAGCTTAACAAAATATAATCAAGTGAAACTGTACAAAGTATATTACCTGACCAAAATGGAATTGAAACAGAAGTGAATAACCTCATAAATGACACACTTCAAAATAACTCATGGGTAGAAACATTTTGAGTTGAAGGAAAATGCAAGATGACATATCAGAATGTGTGGTATGCAGCGGAGGCAGTGTTTACAAGGAAATTTACAACATTAAAATGCCTATAAGAAGATGGGTCTCAAATTAATGATCCAAGCTTCAAGCTTAAGAAACAAGAAAAAGAATTAAATCCAAAGCAACAGAAGGAAGGAAACAATAAATTTAAGATCAGAAATCAGTGAAACTAAAAACAAAAGAACAATAGAGGAAAATCAATGAAATCCTCCCAAGAAATATTAAAGAATTCTTTAGAAAGAAGGAAAATTATATAGGTCAGAAACACTGCATAAAGAAAAGAAGAGCATTAGAAAAGGGACTAGGGGCACCTGAGTGGCTCAGTGACTTATGCTTCTGCCTTCAGCTCAGGTCATGATCCCAGGGTCCAGGGATCAAGCCCCGCATCAGGCTCTCTGCTCAGCGGGGAGCCTGCTTCCTCCTCTCTCTCTGCCTGCCTCTCTGCCTACTTGTGATTTCTGTCTTTCAAATAAATAAATAAAATCTTTTTTAAAAAAGGAAAAGGGATTAATGAAGATAAAGATAAAAAACAGTTGTCTATACATGTGCAGGTTCATCTCCTGAATCACTATTCTATTCCGTTGATCCATTTGTCTACCTTGATGTCAATGTCACACTGTCTTGATAACTGTAGTCTTGAAATTCAGTAATGTTGGTACTCAGACTTTGATCTTTTTCAAAGCTGTTTTGGCTACTCTAGGACCTCTGCATTTCTATTTGAATTTTAGCTTATCAACAACTACAAAAATCCTGGTAGGATTTTAATTTGGATCACACTGAATCTATAAATCAATTTGGAAAGAATTGTTATCTTACCAATATTGAGCCTTCCAACCCATGAATATAGGCTATCTCTCCATTTATTTAGTTCTTTCTAAGTATCTCACAGCAATGTTTTTGAAGTGTTTGGTGTACAGATTGTGGTTGGCAAAGTTCCAAGATGGCCCCAAGTTTAGCCTCATATATCTCATCCATATGCCCTACATACCTTCCTGCCTTTGGGTGTGGGATTTCACTCCTGTCATTAAATTACTAGTCAGTTGATTTTATATTAGTAAAAAGGGAGATTATTTGGGGTGGGCCTTATGTAACTGAGGGAGTTCATAGAAGATGGAGGAGAAGTAGAGGCACCACTATTAGAGAGAAGGTTTCTTACTGGGATCAAAGAAGAAAGTTTCTATTAATTCTACAGCTGCGAAGAACGGTCTATTAGCTGAATGAGCTTGTAACAGGTTCCCAAGCATCAGATGAGGCCACAACCCCATTTGACACCTACTGTGCCTGAGCAGAGAATTCAACTAAGCTGTGTCCAAACTCCGCAAGAACGGTGGGATAACAAATGGGTATATTCCCAAACTTAAAAAAAATAAAATAAAATAAAACCAAAAGCTGATTATTTAAGAAGTAGAGCTCAAGCCTACATACTCCTTTTTTTTTTTGTAGGGGTAGAAGTGGGGAGGGAGATGCAGAAAGAGCATTCCTTGACTCTAGGTTCTGTTTCTAGCTTTGGTAAGTCTTCTGACATCTTTGGATCAAATTTCTTAATTTCTCAAATATTTGCGTTGCCCACCTTCTAAAATGAGATAACATCAACATAGATGGTTTGAATATGGCAATGCTTTACAAATCCAAGGCATTAAGAATGTCTATTATTAATGCGCTTGCACATAACAAAGAAGTCTGAAGAATAAGGATATCAAAATTAATTCAATTAGTCTCTGTTTGGAGGATGGCACAGATTTATCTATTAATTGCACAAGTTATCACATTAAATTCAAAACTATCTAACTCCCAAGTAAGCTTTGGTGATTTTTACTCATCCATTTAATAAAATTCTAAAAATAAGTCAGACATGACTTACCATAAAATTATACTTCAGTTGGACACAATTGAAATCAATCCAGCAGCTGCCCTGAAATAAGAACGAAAAGTAGAAACCACTATGACAATGAAGGTAAAATGTTTCAGTGAGGCCCTCCTTTCCTGTCTTCCAGAGTTTAAAATATCTGTATCTCCACAGAGTTCAAAAGAAAGAGAGTTCTATTTTTCTTCTTTTTCAGTAGTGGCTGGTGGTGTCTGAAACTGTAAACAGTTTGCCCAGATGACCTGTAGTCATAGGCAAAGAAAGGGAAACAGAAAGAATATTTCCTGGGACTGAGGTCATCAAGTGCTAGGCTTTGTCAAGAGAGAAGCACTTCAGAAGAAATAAGGGGATTGGTAGATTCTCTTTGAGATGACAGTAAGGTAAGGTAGTCAAGGAAAATATTGCTGTTGGGGACAAAGGTACCAGGAAGGTCAGGGATAAAAGTGTAGACTTGTGTGCCATCTGTACAGAAAAGTTTTGCTTAGTAAAGATGACAAATGAGCAGTGTTTGTGCTAACACCCAGCAAGACTTACTGAGAAATGAAGCACAGAGTCCACAGCAGATAGACTTACCTAAAACCTAGCCTACTATCACCTTGCACTCTGATATTAGAGATGATGTGTGCCTAAGTATTACAAGCAGAAATGTCACTATTTCTAGAAAGCCCAAACATTTAGGACTGTCTAATTCATCACAAATACTAAGGTAAAATTCAAATTCTTTATGGAAGTTCTCAGCTCTAATTGATTATTCTAATAGAGCCAAAGAAATGAAATTAATGGTATTTTTTACATCAGGAGAGAGTCTTAGAATCCTTAACGATTACTCATAAACTTTGAAGAGCAGATTTAAACTCCGAAGAAATACAGACGTTGCTTTTCTCCTCTGTGTTCTAGTCTTTATATTTGTTTGGAGAATTAAGTCTGCTTATCATGATTTCTTGATGCCTGTAGTCATCACATCACCAAACTTCAACTATTAAGCCTTGGTCTATCTTATTGCATCCCCTGCCTCACTCACTGTCCTCTCCATTCCATGATATTCTCTTACACTGAAATAAATCCAAGATTTAAAAAAAAAAAATACTCATTTATTTATTTTTGAGAGAGAGAGAACATGTGAGTAGGGGTAGGGGCATAGGGAGAGGGAGAGAGAATCTCTAGCAGGCTCCCCGCTGAGAGCAAAGCCTGGTGCAGGGCTTGATCTCATGACCCTGAGATCCTGACATGAGTTGAAACTAAGAGTTGGACACTTAATTGACTGCTGCCAAGATTTTTCTTATCATGCCATTTACAAGTATCTCAGCGTTTACCTGAAAAAAGATAATGCCAATAGCATGTGTAAAAATTAACAACAATTTCTTGATATCCTCAGACAGTCAATATTCAGATTTCTCTGGTTGTCTCATATTTGTGTTTTTGCAGTGCATTTGTGGAACCAGAATCCAAATGAGTTCTATACGAAGCAATTTGTTTCCTTCTTTTAAATCTCTTTCAGTTCTCCAATCTTTCTTGCAATTTTTTTGTTGAATTACTAAGTAGTGGGTACCATGTTATTCTCCGCAGTCTAGATTTTGCTCATTGTATATCACGCTATTGTTTACCTGTCCCCAATATTTCCTGCAAATGTTCTTCTGTTTCCTGTATTTATGGTAAATTGGTAATTAAAGCTGGTCTTGATGATCTTCAGTTTCAATTCTTTGACAATAATCTGTAGTAGGTGGTGTTGCAATCATCCATTAGAAGGCCAAAAAAGACTGGTGTTCTCTTTTTGTATTGTTAGTGGTCATTAATGATCACTGTCAATATTTCATTAGAGGTTGCAAAATAGTCGTCTTATAATTCTATCATTCCTCCTTCAGTTACTAGCTAAGACACTTCTCTAAGGAGGAACTTGCCCTTATCAATTATTTGATTATCATGATGTGCCTTTCATGTAAAGAAGACAAGAGAAAAGCAGGATTTTTTCCCCATTATGTTTTGGTTTTCAAGATATCTGTTGCTTCTCTAACATATCCAAAAGAGATCCAAGAGTGACCAATGACCTGTATTTTTTTTTTAATCAGAATGAGCACATGGATATATAAATGTTTCAATCTATTGCAATTGTTATTCTTAATGATGATCAAATTGTCCCTCTTCAAGTGGCTTTTGTGTCCTTTTAAGAGGCACACAATGATTATGGAAAATTTCCTTGATTCCTACTACAACAGGACATATTGGGCTTATCTTGTACGTTTTCTGCCCCAGTTCTGGTATCAGCTATTTTTTCAAGGACTCCTGGTGTCTTCTGATGGAAAATGGTACTTCAAGACCATAACCTGGCTACCAAGGATGTTCATTGCTACTAGGCTGATCATTGTTTTTAGATCTTTTCAGTGTTCAAAACTAGAAAATAGATTTTTTTAAGATGAAAAACAGCATGTGTTTATACTAATATTTCCATTTCAAATTCAAAAATATAATGTTTTTGCTTAATCTCACCTATATTATATCTGTAGCTCCTTTTTTCCATTCCAAAAATACTGATTCTAAATACCACCACCAACACAAATATTCATTGGCTCTATCCCACACTTACACACAACAATATCAAAATTAGAACACCAACATGGCTAAGATATTTTTATAGTTCCTTTGGTCTTTAGCATATATCCATCTGGGAAGATCAAGTCAAATTACTATGTTTAATCGAAATCACACAGAACAGTTCCTCTTTGTATGGTTATCCAAAAACTTGTTACATAGTTTGTTTCTGATACTTCACATTGTTTCTTTTTATTGTTAAAGATTGCTTTGTAAATTTAATTTTATATTATAATTGCATAAGATAATTACCTGTTTCCAAATTCAAATCGACAGAACAAGGTATATTCAGAGAAGTCCCACTTCTATCTCCTCCCTTTCATCTTGTTTCCTTGTTTCCTGACTCCTTTCCCATTGGTAACCTCTTTCTTAAAATTTTTAGCTTTAGGCTTATTCTTCCTTTTTAATAAAAGTAAATATATGTATTATATATGAATACATATAAATTCATAACCTCCTTTCTTTAATAAACATACACTTTTTTCCACTCTGCATTTTTAACATAATAATATGTGCTGGACACCACTCCTAGCAATATATAGAGATATAACTCATTCCTTTTTATAGCCACCTAGTACTCCTTTGCGTAGATGTACGACAACTTTTCAATCTCCCATCGATGGGATATAGGTTGTTTCTAATCTTTTGCTGTGATGTATTGTGATGAATAACCTGGCATATATCTTCCTATAGTTTTTGCCATTATATCTTTGGGACAGATTTGTAGAAGTAGGATTAATAATTCAAAAAGTAAATGCATATGTAAGCTTGTTAGACATGACCAAATTCTTCATGGGTCCATTTTGCATCCCACCAGCAATACATGGGAGCTGGAGCATGCATCATGTATGGTAAAAACTTGTGGTAGCTTTAGAGAGTAAAGTAAGACAAGTGCTCCTTCTCAAATTAGATTTGTAGTTGTAAAATAATTACCCCTTTTCCTCTCCTACAATCTGGTTAGTTTAATACATTCTGTTGGCAGTCTGAGAATTACCGATAATGCCAATAAATTGCTCTTTTTGGTGCTGTATGTGGACAGCAGTGGGAACAAATTATTCCAAGGGGCCGGCATTGGCCCACTTTGGACCTTCCCAGTAGGACAGGATGTGATACTGGCTGCACAAGCTGCACACACTTCAATGTCCAGACTCCGACAGGGCCAAGCCTCGCGAGCATGCTCTTAGGATGATTACACTGGATAATGGGAACTGCAGAAGCACCCAGGCAAAAAAATAACCCACTTTGCCTGTCCCTGTCTTTATGTCACTCCCCTGCTGGGATACCTACTGGGGACCCTTCCCGTCTGTGTTGTTGAGTTCAGGGTTGTTTGCCCTTTGTCCAGGCCTTCCAAACCGATCAGCCTCCAGTATGTTCTCCCCTGCATGGCTCCTTTGCTGTTGCCAAGCAAAGCTGCTTGCCATTCCTTACATTTGTAAAGGCTTTTCCAGCCTCTGTGCCTGTGAGTGTCACGTTTCTTGCTCTGAGGCCGAAACCCTAGGGCTTGGCCATTCTCTTCTGTTTATCTCCCTGCAAAAGCAACCAGTGCCAGATGCCCCCAATAACCCATTCTGTCCTTAGCAACTGTTACATGAACTGCTGGTCTCTTGATGGCTGTGTCTTTCTATCCGCACCGAAACCTCTAGAACAATTAGTAGCATGTTCTGCGTGTGGTGTAGAATTAATACATGTTGGAAGCCTGGCTACCTAGCATTTAATTTTATGGCCAAAGACATATCAGTCTTGGAGGTAAACCAAAAACCATAGCTGTCCTTCTCTCTGGCAAGAGAAGCAAATGCAAGATCCTTGTTCATACACACCAGAGAGCCCATCTCCACACAATATGAAACCAGAGTAAAAATCCTGGCCACAGAAAGCTCTTTGAACAAAGCACCCATGGCAAAAATAATAGATCTCACCATGTATACAACAGACACACTGAACTGAGCACCATCTAGTTCACAAGATGATAGCTTATTCAGAAAAGGAAAACTCAAAACTGTACATCAAATATAATGAATAATTTATATAAAAAATATATATACATATATGAGATTTACATATACTCATATTTATAATCTAGGTGCTAGCAGTATTGCTGAGTGGTGTGTTTACAGGCTTTTACTTCTTCCTTATTTACTCTTTTTCTATGTACAGTACACTTTTATGAGAAGCATGCCTTACCTTCATGATAGGAAAAAAACCTTAAAACACAAACTATTTATCCAGCATCTGTGTGTCGAATACACTTCAGATATATAGATAAAATGTGGAAATTTGAACTTGGTCAGCAGCTTACACACCCAAAGGCAGAAAGGGGGCTTTGGAAATAGAAGATTCTAAAAACAACTCAAAAGCAATCACTGTTTTAATCTTGAGCCAATATTTGAATAGGCACTATTTACAGTCATAATTTTTGAAGATCAAAGCAGCCTTCCCTTCCCCATCGTCAAAGCAGAAAGAAGAGAGGAACTTGCTGACTCCACATTTTAAATGCACACAGAGGATGAGCACATGGTGTCTTACCTCATCTGTAATGGTATGTTGTTGACTAGAAGAAAGATAAAGGCCAAGAAGTGTCAGGAAGAGAAGTGCAATGTCAATCTTGACTCTCCTGCCTCAATTCTAAAGAGAGGTATTGTTATGCACCCCATCCAAAAGCAACTGAATGACCTCGGTGTGTTTTTACAAAGCAAGAAAAGGGAACCACACACTTCAGGAGTGGGCCTTTCTGAAGAATAAACTGACTTTTGCTCTGAAGCTGATAAGTGGTAATGGTGGGATGCAGTGGAAATTATAGTGATTTCAGTACGATAGTCCGGTGCTTTTAATGAGTTGCCCCAAGCAAACATACCTAATCAGCCTCCACTATCCATTCTGCTACTGCCCACATCTTTGCAAATTGGTTCTTGTTTTCATGCCTTAGTAAGCTGGAAACACTAGAAATCCTTTCCGATTTTTAATTTTTCAAAACCTTCCTAGCCATATGTCATTTCTAAAGACAACCCCTCCTTGTTCTGGTTGTTGGTACTGTTAGCAAAGACAGAGACAGCTCAGGGCCCTCCCTCCCATTTTTTTTCCTTTCTTCCTTCCACTGCATTACATTTCATTATTTGGTCATCCAAATGGATATCTAGAGAACTTGACAGGTGACTCCAAGGTCATCATATCTCCTGCTTCTCATAGAAAGGGGAAATGTTCCCTAAAATGAAACCTTACTTCCTCCCACTATGGCCCCAATATGTTTGGGCTGCTTCTATTCTTAAAAGTAATGTGGGGTAATCTGTAACTTTTTCAGGTTCTAAGAGACTACTTCCTCTCCTCTATCTCTCATTCCCACGACATAAGTCAGCTATTGCTACAATAGTTCCGTGTAACTCACAAGCCTCAAATGCAATAAACCTACATGCATTTATTTCTTGCTCACAATCTGTGGGTTGTCTATGACTCTGGTGGGATGAGCTGGCATTTCTTGGCAGTTGCTCCAACTGCGGATTGGGTCCTTATTCTGGTAGCGAAGGGAGTTCCTGAGTCAACCAATCTAGCATCCCACAGTGCTTCTTTCTAAAAGAGACTCCATTTTCTTCCAGTGACAACATCCAAGATGAGCATTGAGTCTTATTTTATTCTTCTAAGGTCTTACTGGAAGGTGCAAGAAGTCATCAATCCCTGGAAATTTTTCTATGAAATTCTTTCATGCTACAGCTCTGGAAGATACATTACTTATTGGAAAATGACAAATATCTTACTCGGTCAATAATTGAAAAACACAAGCTTCTTTCTTACCTCCTCCAATCAGCCAGTTCCATAGCTTACAATTTGTTACCTGATGGAGCCCATTTCTGGCAACAAACCTTGTAACTGTTAGGGTTTTTAAGCTGCATGAAATTGAAAACTCAACCCAAACTATCTGTAACAATAATAAAGTATATGGGCAACCAAAACTCAATTCCAGCTGTAGAAGAGGCTTTAGGGTTAACTGGCCAAGGAGCTCATCAAAGACACAGATTACTTCCATCATTCCATTTTGACACCAACACTGTCAGCTTCATCCTAGAGGCCAGCTCCCTTCATGGCTCTAGGATGACCCCTATAGCAACTAGGGCTAAATGTCTACTCATTTAAATCCAGTAAAAGGCTGCCTTCCTGTAACCATGCTTCATAACAAGACAGTTGCTCTTCCAAAAGCTCTCAGAAAATTTCTGTTTGTTTCTCACTGGACCAAATTGATTTGGCCCAGACTCTTTTCAAACTAGGGCAGAAATAATAAGATTAGACTAATCAGAATCCCAAGATCTGGTTTCAACCAGCTCCCCCTAAGACTTAGGGGCTATGTGTGGGAGTGTATGACACCTGGATTAAAGATCTGTTTAGGAATGGAAAAGGAGTGAGTGTATGTCAAGATGATATTTGGTTCAGGCTCTAGGTAGTGAGTACCTTGGATGGAGGAGAGGATCATTCTGCTCACCAGAGAATATTTCCCACCAGAATGTAATGCATTGACATTCCATTTACACATCAGTCTCTTGTGACCTGTGTATTTTTAATCAACTCCTTTGTGTTGGAACCATGTCTGACAAGGCTAAGGGCCAAACCCAATCATTAGATCAAGTTGCATTCACTCAGGTTAAGTTTTTACTCACCATTATACCTTCTTCGGTCCACATCACCATGAATTGACATAATCTGAAGAAAAAGAAAAAGAAGATGCAAAAATTATGATTATGTAATATGCATTAACAAACTGCATCAACAAAAATGCAACCATGAAAGGAGAGAGAGGGAGAGATTAGCAAGTCGACACTCATAGCCATTTCTCATGCCTTTTGCTTGTTCTATCAGGAACTTCTTTGTATCCAACTTCAATTTCTTATCCTCCACATTAAACTTATTTCTTTTTGCCATTTCTCCAAAAGTGTCATCAAACAGGATCCATATTGTCATTTGTATCACATACGTACAAAATGTCCCACTGCAGAGAAAAGGATTCAGTCCCACATCATCAATAAATGGGATCTCAAAATCCCTTCTATGCCTAAAAGCCTAGAAACAGTATTACGCTGATTATTAGGAGAAGTAAACCTGAAATAGTCTAGAGTATAAATGTCAAACATTGAGCCTGTGGGCCAGCTTAAGCCTGTAGAAGGTCATCATTCAATGACACAATCTCATTGTCAACAGCTTTACTTTAGTTGGTGTATTTTTTGTGTGTGAAATACTAGTTTAGCCCACCAGGATTTTCATGAGGGAAAACTGGTCCATGAGTGAATTTGATTTGACAGTCTTGTCCCTAGGAAACAAAATGGCATTTTTTTGAAAATGTAAGATTAATGCACTAAATGATTATTATTTACCCCAAACTAAGCCCTCGGAATTACCAGCAAAACTGAAGCATCAACTATCCGAAGCTGCAAAATACAAAAGGCAACATACACTTGGCAGCTCAGTGATGTGTGTGTGTGTGCATAGGCATGTGTGTGTGTGTGTCCTAAACAACAGAGTCGTCTAAACAAACCACATTTGCACATTGACTAATACCATATTCTGGTCCTGAATTTCTCAACTTGCTTTTTATACAATGTTACTCATAGTTTTTTTTTTTTTTTTTTTCCTAAGATTCTTCTAAGTGAAGGCAGGCTTTTTCAAGAACCAATTCAAAATGAAAGTTGATTTTTGCATGATGTCACCAAAAGGTGATGTCACTTTCTTTTCTCTCCCTTGTCTCAAGAAAAATGGATACTAATGTTGAACTTATTTTACCCTTAAAACAACCCAGACAGGCAATCTCTAAAAACACGATGTCAGCTAACCTCAAGTTATCAGATAATGTTGTCAGAACCAAAGGTAAAGCAAAACTTCCAGGGATGGGCTTCCTAACTCCTATAGAAAATGATACATATTTTCAACTCTTTTTTAGACAATATTATGGTGATTATTTTTAGCACAAGTGTTAAAAAAGTCTTTTACTTTATTTAAAGGGAGCCAATCAAAATTTTTAGGCAAAAATCCAAAGGCAGTTTTGTTTATGATGAAGCTCAAACCTTACCCCTGAACTCTTTAGTTTTAAGCAGTGTCTATTTTTATCAATATACAGGACTATGTTTTCAAGACCATACTATCAACTGCTCAAATCAATTCATAATTCATGTCTCCAGTGGCCAATATTTCAGGAACAATACATTTGCATGCCAGTGGGACTAGAAAAGTGGGCAGAGATGGCAAGAAGAGGAAGGAAAATATTCTGGGGTGGGAATGAGTAAAGTGTGTGACAATTTTTTAAGTAATAGTTTAGCAACTCATTTTTTCCCACCGTAATAATAACAAATAAACTCTAGCCTACAGAGTTCATATTTTGAATTAGATATGTTTATTTCATCTGAAATGTTTCCCAAGCAGTGAGTTTGTTTCACCCATGTTCAATCCATAATATGGAATCATGACACAGCCCTATGTAAGTAGCAGTCAGGGAGCAATAGAAGGAAATTTTATCCCCTGCCAGACATCACCTCAGCATGCCCCCTGGTTGATACTTTGGATGACTTTGGTCCACCAACATCTATCTGAAAAGACCTCTTAACAGTGGCCTTAAAGGCAATGCCACCTTAAAGAAAAGACAAGCTTGAAGGCCATGAGCTGAAGGATGGATAATCTGGAAGAAAACTGAAAAGAGCCTCACGTATGATGAATATTCAGCTCAGGGTAAGTGGAAGAGTAGAGCCTTTGGAGGAGCAGAAGCCAATGGAAAGGTCTGCCTTGAGATATAAATAGGCTGATTACCATCCCCACAAGAGCCTCAGTAATTGAGGAAACAGCTAGGAAAGAACATGGCCTTCCAGCTCCCATCTCATCCCAAAGTGTCACATTTGCCTCTGAGGGCAGGGAAGAGTCAGGTTGTCCTGAGCTGGGTCAAGATCAGGAAGAAATTTTCCCGGAGAGAATTCTACCCACCCACAACCTACAGTGATCCCTGGAGTTATGGGAAAGAAGCTTCATGCTTCTCTCACCAAGGCTTGAATTAGTCACCTATTGCTGAAACAAATCTATGTAAGAATCCCAAACTCGGTGGCTTAAAAGAATAATCATATATTTCTGACTCACAGGTCTGTGCATTATCTGTGATTGTGCTGGAATTTATTGGGATTGCCTGGCCTTACCTCCAGGCTACGAGTTGGTTCAGGTCTGTTCCATGTGTCTCCTACTTAAGTGGTTTTATAGGTCACGTTTTATTTTTTTTTTTTTCTAAGCCCAAAATGACCAACAGAAACACGCACTATCTCTTGAGGCCTTGGTTCAAAAAGGGACACTAAAACTTCTGCATAGATTATTTGGCCAAAGCAAGTCACATGGTAAAGTCCAAAATCACTGGGGTGGTGAAATATACTCTACTCATAGTGGACCATGATAATAGTGGGGCGGGAATGCAGCAAATACAATCTACCAAGCATGAGGGCTTTACTCCAGAGGATCCAATGTAAGTTTTCTAGTCATCCATATGCAACCTTTTAAGAATGTAACCCAAATGTCCATGAACAGATGAATGGATAAACAAAATACAATATATCCATACAATGGAATATTATTCAGCCTTGAAAAGGAAAGAAAGTCTAATACATGTTACAACATAGATGAACCTTGAAAATATTATACTTAGTTAAAGAAACTAGACACAAAAGGCCAAATATGGTATGCTTCTATTTATGAGTTTCCAAAAAAGGCAAATGTATAGAGACTGAAAGTTAAAGGGTGGTTGCCTGGGGCTAGGGAGAGGGTACAAATTTCTGTTTAGGAGGATGAAAAAGTTATTGAGATGGGTAGTGGTGATGATTGGTCAACAATACCAGTGTAGTTGGGGCACCTCGGTGGCTCAGTCAGTTAAGCATCTGATTCTTGGTTTCAGCTCTTGGTCATAATCTCACGGTCATGAGATTGAGCCCTGAGTTGGGTTCCAAGCTCAGCATGGAGTCTCCTTGAGATTCTCTTCCTCTACCTCTCCCTCTGCCCCTCCCCTCCCCTTGTGTGTACACTCTTTCACTCTCTCTCATTCTCTTTCCATAAAATAAAATAAAGAAATAAAATCTTTTGAGGAAAAAAATGTAAATGTAATCAACACCACTGGATTACACACATAAAAATGGTTAAAATGGTAAAATTTTATGGCATGTATATTGTATCACAATAAAAGAAGAATATGAACAAGACAAGTTAACACACGGGGCAGCAAACAATAGGCTCATGCATGGACTGGTCCATTTTACCCTCATAACTGTCTTGGGGTAGGATTCATTATCCATTCAGGAAAAGGCCACATTCTGATGGGGTCACTTGCAGAAATAGCCAAAACACAGAAGTTCCCAACTTAACCCTTACATCTGATTTTAAAAGGTCATATTGCCTTTGAATGAAGATGAACCTACCACTCAACCCATGACTGGGCCCTGGAACATTCAGTGCTGCCCTTGCCAGTAGGGCTACATTGCCTCAAGAGGCATGTGCTAATAAACACCAGATTGGTCTACACAAATCTAGGATGTTACGATTTTAAATCTGGATCTAAGTGTACTGTGTAACAGTCTTAAAAAGAATTTTACCTGAAGCATAAAGAGTTAAGCAAAAAAAAATGTTTTACTTTATTAAATTGAAGGATTATTCTTCAAGCCGCCAAGAACTTGGCATTTTCCCTAAGAAAGGAAGACCGCTGTTTATTTTTTCCCTCCTACTTCAATACTGAGGTTACTAGCAAGTTCTCTGCATTACCTTTTAGATTTCAACTTCACTGTGTTACCAAAAAAACATCTTCAAAACAGGAACAGTGTCAGTGCTCGACGTTCTTGGGGCTGGTTCTGTAGCTACTTCTCTAGTTAAAGGGCTTCTTCTTAGTTCTGAGAGACCATCATTGACACCAGACCTTATAATTCCAGGCTTAATAATAATTTCCTGCCCCTCTCTGCCCCACCTAGCTCAAAGGAAGTGGAAGAGATTCTCATGGAAAGGGGAAGTAAGAAAGGCAAAGAAAATTATCTGGATTTCCAGATGAGCTTGTACCTCGACCAGCTATCACTGAAGAGTTTTCTGCTATGAGACAGCAGGGCAATCTTTCCATTATCTGTCCTTTTCATAACAAACACTGATGAAACATTAAGCTAATCCCTCAATACACTGTCTTGCAAGTCTGCAAATTAAATGAGTGCTTCATTATTCAGTTATACAAAGAAATATGCCAACAGATACCTGCATAATGCAATAGCCCATGGATATCATAAATGGATTTTAATGCTATATTGTGAATGCCTGAAATAGATTGTATTTAGTATACTAAATAAAAGAGTGCCTTTCTTCATTGGGGGGGGGGGTACTAGCACTGATATCTTAACACACAGCAGATACTCTCCACTTTCCTTCCCTTCCATCTGCATCCTTCTTCTCTACTCATATTGGAGCCTGGAACCTTAAGAGATTCTGGGGTTTCCTCTCCCTAAAGACTATCAACAAATCCAAAGTATTTCTATAGCTGTATTCAACATTATACATCAAAAGTAATTGTCACAGGGCAAGATAGAGGTTGTACAGAGGAGGGCAGGAGCATAAGAATAATATTTACCGAATGCTGACTATGTCAGGTACTGTTCTAAGTGCTTTAAAGCTCTTAAGTCATGGCATCTTCACAATACCCTTAGGGGTCTAGGAACTCCTCTTGCCTTGATCATACAAACAAAGAAACCAAGGTACAGAGAAGTTGGGCAACTTGCCTACGGTCAAAGAGCTACCAAGCAGCACAGCTGGAATGCACAGGCAGACAGTGGGGAGCCCTGCTCTAACCTCCACACCACACTTCCTGTCTAAGGAGCAATGGATTCTGAGAGACTCCCACCCTGTCTGTGTTGCCATGAAGCCCAGCTTCATCCAGCAGAAGGATTCGTTATACTGTCAGCATTCTCAGAACAATGATTTCTGTTACCATCACATCACAATCACTTTAGAATTAAATATATGTAGAAAATTCTTTGTCGTCCATGACAAGATAAATAATTTGGTTTGTGGTCATTTACCTTAAGAACATGGCCATCCCTCTGAATATTAACTGAAATGGAAGGTAAACACTGAAAGGAGCACTATAGATTCTTCATGTTTTCATGAAATCTTTAAAATTAATCTTTTTTTATTTTTTTTTTATTTTTTATAAACATATATTTTTATCCCCAGGGGTACAGGTCTGTGAATCACCAGGTTTACACAATTTTGTTTTTAAGTAATCTCTACACCCAAAGTGGGGCTTGAACTCATGACCCCAACATCAAGAGTCATGTGCTCTACCTACTGAGCAAACCTGGCTCCCCTTTAGGATTATCTTTTAATTAACACTTTCAGACCAAATATGAATATAAAAAATATCTATTTGATTTCTTCCATAGTCAACAACTCATTTGATTCACTGAAAATAGAGAAAGTTGGGATGGCTGCATAAAGGATAAATAACTTCACAAAATAACTTTCAACCATTAAATAGAACCTATACTTAAAATAAATACATTCCCAGTAGATTATATTTCTATAATATAATATCCCCCAACATATTCCTTGAATTTGTATTACTCAAATTCCAATTTTCATTTATGTGAACTGTTTCAGTGTTCTCATTATGTTTAAAATAAATCTTTTTATTCTTATATTTAAAGACAAGAAAATCCATGCATATATTTTAGTAAAATGTTACTGGAAAGACTCTATGTAATCATAATCATAATATTAATTATTATGACAATAATTAAAATTTATTGCACATCAATGTGTCAGTCACTGGACTAAACTCTTTGTACATGATTTTCATATACTTTGCATAACAGTCTTTTGAGGAAGATATTATCTCCATTTTACAGATAGAGAAACAAGGTGTCTGAAAAGTTAAGTCCTTTGGAGCGTGCCTGGGTAGCTCAGTCAGTTAGGTGTCTGCCTCTTGATTTCAGCTAAGGTCTTGATCTCAGGGTCGTGAGATTCAGCCCCACATTGGGCTTCATGCTGGGTGTGGAGCCTACTTTACATAAAGAAAGTTGGGTCATTATCTCAAGGGCCTTTGCAGTCAGATCATGGATAGAACTGGGATTCAAGTCGAAGTCTGTCTGACACCAAGACCCAGATATTAAAATCTATGTTATACTGCCTCAGAAGCCATAAGAAAAAGTCATGATGAATTTATCTAAAAATTAAATATTTCTACATATGCTCCTAAATCATCAAAAAACTTTAAAAAGGGGCACGTGGGTGGCTCGGTGGGTTAAAGCCTCTATCTTTGGCTCAGGTCATGATCCCAGGGTCCCGGGATCGAGCCCCACATCAAGCTCTCTGCTCACCAGGGAGTCTGCTTCCCTTCCTCTCTCTCTGCCTGCCTCTCTGCCTACTTATGATCTCTGTCTGTCAAATAAATAAATAAAAATTTTTTTTAAAAAAGGGCGCCTGGGTGGCTCAGTGGGTTAAAGCCTCTGCCTTCGGCTCAGGTCATGATCCTAGGGTCCTGGGATCGAGCCCTGAATCGGGCTCTCTGCTCAGCAGGGAGCCTGCTTCCTCCTCCCTCTCTCTCTGCCTGCCTCTCTGCCTACTTGTGATCTCTATCTGTCAAATAAAAATAAATTTAAAAAAAATTAAAAAGAAAACTAAAAAAAAAAACCTGAAACATATATATCAAAGAATCAATGTCCTTAAGTATATACAGGAATTCACACAAATTAATCAGAAAAAATAAGCAAAAGAAAAGAAAAAAATTCAAATGGCAAATGTATTCATGGAATGTTTTTTCACCTAAAACAAAAAAGTATAAGTTATATTGATCTATCACTTTTATCTCATGATACTACTGGATTTCAAGGATTGATATACCAAACGTTTCAAGGATATGAAGAAATGAGCATGCTCATATACTGCTAGAATATGGAAAAACCAAAAACATAAAAGAAATGAACAATTTAGAAAGATCTAGTTTACAGTTTTTAACATCTCATTTCAAAAAATATGCTTCATGTGGAAAAAAAGCAGACTATGTTATACACAGACTATGATCCCAATTTTGAGAGAGGAAAAAACCTTTTTTTAAGTATAAAAAAATTCTTGAAGTTTCTGTGCTAAAATGTTAATTGTAGTTGCTTATTTGGGGGTTAATGGGATTGTACATTATTTTATTTTAACTTTATTACATCTTTCAATATTGTGTAAATTTTTAATCTTATGAACTAATTTTTTAATTACACATACACACACAAATATGAACGAATTCATATAGCCATCGAGGCATACATTCTTGATGGTAACCACTCTTGGAGACATCAGTTCAGACTTAGTGCACATCCTTTCTTGCCTTGATGCTTTTGGGTGACTATGTGCCCAATCTCAGGGATGAGAAAGGAAGGATCTAGGCCAATTGTGGAAATTTCATATCCCTTTGCTAGCAACTGGTCTAGAGGTAGTCATGTGACCCAGTACTTGCCAATGAGATATAGAGGCAGTCTGTTAATGGCTACAGGTTAAAATTTCTTCCTAATAAAAAGGGTGGCAGATACAGAAAACATTTTAGTTACTCACATCTCTGCCACTTGCTTTCTGCTTGGGATGCTACCGTATGAGGATGAGATATTCAGAGCTATGGCTGCCACATGGAGACCATGAAAAGACATATCACTGACACACTGCAGAGGTCGAATAGAAAAGATAGAATGAACATAGCTGAGGTATTTGGTGATAGAGGTGAGCCCTTGAAACAACTCTGGACCTGCCAACTTACAAGCTTTGATTATGCACATCAATTAAATGTCTTTATCATTTAATACTCTGTTGGTGGGACATTTTATTCCTTACAAGCAAATATATATTATTTCAATGTTTAAAATATATCTGAACATACAGGTTTTAACTACATGAATACATAAAGATACATATGTAGATGGGATACCTAGATCCTATTCGTTTTCTGAAGAGTCTTAACCTTTCTTATACCATCTCTGTCTTGGATATAAAACCTCTCAACTGCTACTTCCCATCAGCTTTGTGTTGTCTTAGTCACTTCTGTGACCAAGTTCCCTTAGTTACACTTCCCACTTCTATATTCTTTCTCCTTCAAATCCAAACTCTTGAGAAAGATTTCTTCTAGCCAGCATCTCCATTTTCTCAACCCTTACACTCCAGCCCACTCCAATCCATCCACAGTCATGCTTCACCAAAACAGTGGTTGATAATTTACTTATGAGCAATGACCTCAGTGTTTCCAAATCCAATTTAACTTGTTCAGTTCTCTTCACCCCTCCCTCTTTATTGAAATACTTTGTTCCCTTGGCTTTTAGTCTTCTTTATACATTTGGGGTTTTCTTTGACCTCTCTGATTGGTCCTTCTCAGGTTCCTTTGCGATCTCATAGCTCATTAAATGCTGGATTCCTCAAAGCTTATTCCTAGACCCATTATCCCTCCCACTTTCTATTCTCCCATATTAATGTCTCTGGCATCGATTACCACTTATGTGCAGATAACTCATAATATCTCAGACCCATAAATCCAACATTTTTTTTTCAATATCTCAAAATGTCACCATCTGTACTTGTGGTTTTCCTACTGAAACCTGGATCTCTTCTTGTAATCCCTGTCTCAGTGAATGGTACCAACATCGATCTAGCTATATAATCCTGAAATCTAAGAGTAGTCTTTGAAACCTTCATTTATCACTGCCCCCAGATCTAATGCATCATTAAGTTTTCTGAACTCTGCCTCCTAAATATTTCTCAAATTTAGTCACATCTTTTTATCTCTACTACTATCATTCTAGCCAAGCTGTTATCTTTTCAGCTGAACTATGTAATAAATTTCCAACTGATTTCCTTACCTCCACTCTTGCATCTCTTCTGTTTGTCTCCACACTGTAGCTAGTATGACCTTCTTTTAAACTCAATTCTGATTATATCACTTCCTTGTTTAAAACTTTTCAGTGGTTTTTGGAGGAGTCAAGATGGCGGAGAAGTAGCAGGCTGAGACTACATCAGGTAGCAGGAGATCAGCTAGATAGCTTATCTAAACATTGCAAACACCTACAAGTCCAACAGGAGATTGAAGAGAAGAACAGCAATTCTAGAAACATAAAATCAACCACTTTCTGAAAGGTAGGAATCCCGGAGAAGTGAATCCAAAGTGACAGGAAGATAGACTGCGGTGGGAGGGACCGGCTCCCCACAAGCAGTGGAGCAACGGAACACAAAATCAGGCCTTTTAAAAGTCTGTTCTGCTGAGGGACATCGCTCCAGAGGTTAAACCAGTGTGAGGCCAACACAGGATCAGTGTGGCCCCAGGTCCCACAGGGTCACAGAAGGATCGGGGGTGTCTGAGTGTCGCAGAGTTTGCAGGTATTAGAACGGGAAAGCTGGCTACAGAGACAGAGCTGAGGAGTGAGCTCTCAGATCGGGGTTACCTTGAACCGGTCGCGGGCTGGGTGAGCTCAGAGCGCGGCCGGAGGCCAGGGAGACGGGAGTGATTGGGCGCTATTCTCTGAGGGCACGCTGAGGAGTGGGGCCCCCAGCTCTCGGCTCCTCTGGGCTGGAGACTGGGAGGCCACCATTTTCATTCCTGTCCTCCAAAACTCTATGGAAAGCATTCAGGGAACAGAAGCTCCCAAAAGCTTACTCAGCCCGGCCCCTGGTGAGGGCGGTGCAATTCTGGCTGGGGCAAAGACACTTGAGAATCACTACAACAGGCCCCTCCCCCAGAAGATCAACAAGAAATCCAGCCAGGACCAAGTTCACCTACCAAGGAGTGCAGGTTCGATACCAAGGAGAGCAGTGGAATTCCAGAGGAGGAGAAAACAAAGAACAGAACTCATGGCTATCTCCCCATGATTCCTTAGTCTTGCAGTTAACTTAATTTTTTTTTCAATTTTTTTTCTTCTTCTGCTAAATTTTTTTAACTTTTACCCTTTTCTTTTTTAACATTTTTAACTAGTTTATCTAATATATATTTGTTCTTTTTTATATTTTTTCATTTGTTTTCTTTTTTTAATTGTTTCTTTTTTTTTTCTGAACCTCTTTTTATCCCCTTTCACTCCCCTGCCCCCATGATTTTGAGTCTCTTCTGATTTGGTTAAAGCACATTTTCCTGGGGTCTTTGCCACCCTTTTAGTATTTTACTTGTTCCTTCATATACTCTTATCTGGACAAAATGACAAGGCAGAAAAACTCACCACAAAAAAAAGAACAAGAGGCAGTACCGAAGGCTAGGGACCTAATCAATACAGACATTGGTAATATGTCAGATCTAGAGTTCAGAATGACGATTCTCAAGGTTCTAGCCGGGCTCAAAAAAGGCATGGAAGATATTAGGGAAACCCTCTCGGGAGATATAAAAGCCCTTTCTGGAGAAATTAAAGGACTAAAATCTAACCAAGTTGAAATTAAATAAAGCTATTAATGAGGTGCAATAAAAAATGGAGGCTCTCACTGCTAGGATAAATGAGGCAGAAGAAAGAATTAGCGATATAGAAGATCAAATGACAGAGAATAAAGAAGCTGAGCAAAATAGGGACAAACAGCTACTGGACCACAAGGGGAGAATTCGAGAGATAAGTGACACCATAAGATGAAACAACATTAGAATAATTGGGATTCCAGAAGAAGAAGAAAGAGAGAGGGGAGCCAAAGGTATATTGGATTGAATTATTGTAAACAATTTCCCTAATATGGCAAAGGGAACAAGGATCAAAATCCAGGAGGTGTACAGAACCGCTCTCAAAATCAACAAGAATAGGTCCATACCCCGTCAACTAACATTAAAATTTACAAGTCTTAGTAACAAAGAGAAAATCCTGAAAGCAGCCTGGGAAAAGAAGTCTGTAACATACAATGGTAAAAATATTAGATTGGCAGCAAACTTATCCACAGAGACCTGGCAGGCCAGAAAGAGCTGGCATGATATATTCAGAGCACTAAACAAGAAAAACATGCAGCCAAGAATACTATATCCAGCTAGGCTATCATTGAAAATAGAAGGAGAGATAAAAAGCTTCCAGGACACACAAAAACTGAAAGAATTTGCAAACACCAAACCAGCTCTACAGGAAATATTGAAAGGGGTCCTCTAAGCAAAGAGAGACCCTAAAAGTAGTAGATCAGAAAGGAACAGAGACCATATACAGTAACAGTCACCTTACAGGCAATACAAAAACACTAAATTTATATCTCTCAATAGTTACAATGACTGTTAATGGGCTAAATGCCCCAATCAAAAGACACAGGGTATCAGAATGGATAAAAAAACAAAACCCATCTATATGTTGCTTACAAGAAACTCATTTTAGACCCAACAACACCTCCAAATTTAAAGGGGGTGGAAAAAAAATTTACCATGGTTATGGACATCAGAAGAAAGCTGGGGTGGCAATCCTTATATCAGATCAATTAGATTTTAAGCCAAAGACTATAAGAGATGAGGAAGGACACTATATCATACTCAAAGGGTCTGTCCAACAAGAAGATCTAACAATTTTAAATATCTATGCCCCTAACATGGGAGCAGCCAACTATCTAAACCAATTAATAACAAAATCAAAGAAACACATTGACAATAATACAATAATAGTACGGGACTTTAACATTCCCATCACTGAAATGGACAGATCATCCAAGCAAAAGATCAACAAGGAAATAAAGGCCTTAAATGACACACTGGACCAGATGGACATCAAAGATATATTCAGAACATTTCATCCCAAAGCAACAGAATACACATTCTTCTCTGGTGCACCTGGAACATTCTCCAGAATAGATCACATCCTGGGTCCTAAATCAGGTCTCAACTGGTATCAAAAGATTGGGATCATTCCCTTTATATTTTTAGACCACAATGCTCTGAAGCTAGAACTCAATCACAAGAGGAAATTTGGAAAGAACCCAAATACGTGGAGACTAAACAGCGTCCTTCTAAAGAATGAATGGGTCAACCAGGAAATTAAAGAAGAATTGAAAAAATTCATGGAAACAAATGATAACGAAAACACAACAGTTCAAAATCCGTGGGACACAGCAAAGGCAGTACTGAGAGGAAAATATATAGCAGTACAAGCCTTTTTCAAGAAATAAGAAAGGTCTCAAGTATTCAAACTAACCCTACACCTAAAGGAACTGGAGAAAGAACAAGAAAGAAACCCTAAACCCAGCAGGAGAAGAGAAATCATAAAGATCAGAGCAGACATCAATGAAATAGAAACCAAAAAAACAGTAGAACAGATCAAGGAAACTAGAAGCTGGTTCTTTGAAAGAATTAATAAGATTGATAAACCCCTGGCCAGACTTATCAAAAAGAAAAGAGAAAGAACCCAAATAAATAAAATCATGAATGAAAGAGGAGAGATCACAACTAACACCAAAGAAATAGAGCCAATTATAAGAACATACTATGAGCAACTCTACGCCAACAAATTTGACAATCTGGAAGAAATGGATGCATTCCTAGAGACATATAAACTACCAAAACTGAACCAGGAAGAAATAGAAAACCTGAACAGACCCATAACCAGTAAGGAGATTGAAACAGTCATCAAAAATCTCCAAATAAACAAAAGCCCAGGGCCAGATGGTTTCCCAGGGGAATTCTACCAAACATTTAAAGAAGAACTAATTCCTATTCTCCTGAAACTGTTCCAAAAAATAGAAATGGAAGGAAAACTTCCAAACTCATTTTATGAGGCCAGCATCACCTTGATCCCAAAACCAGACAAGGATCCCATCCAAAAAGAGAGCTATAGACCAATATCCTTGAGGAACACAGATGCGAAAATACTCAACAAAATACTAGCCAATAGGATTCAACAGTACATTAATTGGATTATTCACCACGACCAAGTGGGATTTATTCCAGGGCTGCAAGGTTGGTTCAACATCCGCAAATCAGTCAATGTGATACAACACATCAATAAAAGAAAGGACAAGAACCATATGATACTCTCAATAGATGCTGAAAAAGCATTTAACAAAGTACAGCATCCCTTCCTGATCAAAACTCTTCAAAGTGTAGGGATAGAGGGCACATACCTCAATATCATCAAAGCCATCTACGAAGAACCCACCGTAAATATCATTCTCAATGGAGAAAACCTGAGAGCTTTTCTGCTAAGGTCAGGAACACGGCAGGGATCACCATTATCACCACTGCTATTCAACATAGTACTAGAGGTCCTAGCCTCAGCAATGGGACAACAAAAAGAAATTAAAGACATCCAAAATGTCAAAGAAGAAGTCAAATTTTCACTCTTCGTAGATTATATGATACTATGTGTGGAAAACCCAAAAGACTCCACTCCAAAACTACTAGAACTTGTACAGGAATTCAGTAAAGTGTCAGGATATAAATTCAATGCACAGAAATCAGTTGCATTTCTCTACACCAACAACAACACAGAAGAAAGAGAAATCAAGGAGTCAATCCCATTTATAATTGCACCCAAAATATAAGATACCTAGGAATAAACCTAACCAAAGAGGCTAAGATTCTATACTCAGATAACTGTAAGGTACTCATGAAAGAAATTGAGGAAGACACAAAGAAATGGAAAAATGTTCTATGCTCATGGATTGGAAGAACAAATATTGTGAAAATATCTATTCTACCTAAAGCAATCTACACATTTAATGCAATTCCTATCAAAATACCATCCATTTTTTTCAAGGAAATGGAACAAATAATCCTAAAATTTATATGGAACCAGAAAAGACCTTGAATAGTCAAAGGAATATTGGAAAAGAATGGCAAAGTTGGTGGCATCACAATTCCGGACTTCAAGCCTGATTACAAAGCTGTCATCATCAAGACAGTATGGTGGTACTGGCACAAAAACAGACACATAGATCAATGGAACAGAATAGAGAGCCCAGAAATAGACCCTCAAATCTATGGTCAACTAATCTTCGACAAAGCAGGAAAGAATGTCCAGTGGAAAAAAGACAGCTTCTTCAGTAAATGGTATAGGGAAAATTGGACAGCCACATGCAGAAAAATGAAATTGGACCATTTCCTCATACCACACATGAAAATAGACTCAGAATGGATGAAGGACCTCAATGTTAGAAAGAAATCCATCAAAATCCTTGAGGAGAACACAGGCAGCAACCTCTTCGACCTCAGCCGCGGCAACTTCTTCCTAGGAACATTGCCAAAGGCAAGGGAAACAAGAGCAAAAATGAATTATTGGGATTTCATCAAGATCAAAAGCTTTTGCACAGCAAAGGAAACAGTTAACAAAACCAAAAGACAACTGACAGAATGGCAGAAGATATTTGCAAACGACATATTAGATAAAGGGCTAGTGTCCAAAATCTATAAAGAACTTAGCAAACTCAACACCCAAAGAACAAATAATCCAATCAAGAAATGGGCAGAAGACATGAACAGACATTTTTGCAAAGAAGACATCCAGATGGCCAACAGACACATGAAAAAGTGCTCCACATCACTCGGCATCAGGGAAATACAAATCAAAACCCCAATGAGATACCACCTCACAGCAGTCAGAATGGCTAAAATTAACAAGTCAGGAAATGACAGATGCTGGCAAGGACGCGGAGAAAGGGGAACTCTCCTACATTGTTCATGGGAATGCAAGCTGGTGCAACCACTATGGAAAACACCTGGGAGGTTCCTCAAAATGTTGAAAATAGAGCTACCCTACAACCCAGAAATTGCACTACTAGGTATTTACCCTAAAGATACAAACGTAGTGATCCGAAGGGGCACGTGCACCCAAATGTTTATAGCGGCAATGTCTACAATAGCCAAACTATGGAAAGAACCTAGATGTCCATCAACAGATGAATGGATAAAGAAGAAGTGGTATATATACACAATGGAATAATATGCAGCCATCAAAATAAATGAAATCTTGCCATTTGTGATGACGTGGGTGGAACTAGAGGGTATCATGCTTAGCAAAATAAGTCAGTCGGAGAAAGACAACTATCATATGATCTCCCTGATATGAGGAAGTGGAGATGCAACATGGGGGGGTAAAGGGGGCAGAAGAAGAATAAATGAAACAAGATGGGATTTGGAGGGAGACAAGCCATAAGTGACTCTTCATCTCACAAAACAAACTGAGGGTTGCTGGGGGGAAGGAGGTTGGGAGAGGGGGGTGAGATTATGAAAAAAAAAACTTTTCAGTGGTCTTCCATTGTTCTTATCATGAAGAATAAAAGCTTTAAGTTGATCTGAAAAGACCTGAATGGTATGGCTCTTATTCCCTAGAGCCTTGTTTCCCATCATGCTTTCTACCACACTCTACATTTCTTAAGACTGCCATACCCCTAAACTCACTCTACTACAAAACTTTTATGTATGTTTTCTACCTGGAATATTCTTACCTGTCCTCCTTGCACAGGTAACTCTTTCTTATCCTTCAAATTTCAGCTTAATATTCATGTCCATGACTTTTCTCTCCAAACCAAAGCTCTCCTATTGTAATCTCTCATTTTTTGGAACCCTTATGACAATCTTCAGTAAGAAACTGAAGCAGATGATGTTGGCCTAACTACCATTTAACTTCAACATTCATGATAATGTAACCCTTCTTTTGTTCAGATACTGAGCATCTGTTTTTCAGAAGTCATTCCTCAGCCCCCGGGTGTGAATGTTTTCCAGTTTGGGTCAGTCACAGCAATTCTATTCCTCCCACCAATGATTGAATCAAGAATGGACATGGGAAACAACCCTTGCCAATGAGAAGTAAAAGGACACAGAGGTCGGAAGTGGGACTTCTGAGAAAGAACAAGATAAGACTCATATCTTCCTGCCTTTGAATGACATCATAACAGGATAAGAAGCTTAAGAACATTTCAGCAGTTCTAACCATGAGAAGAAAATCTAAATAACACTTCTGATTGTGTGTCACATGGTAGGTTGCTCTACTGACCCCAATTCTTCATTTCTCTGTCATAGACATCTAATCCTTTGCCATGTCCTCATAGTAGGAAGAGTGATCTTTCCCGCCCCTTGATTTTGTGTTTGTTCACGTAACTTGTTTTGGCCAATGGAATGTTAGCAGACCTGATGAAAGCAAAAGCTCCATAGGTGCCTCCATGGTTTGGTTGGTTCTCTTGTTCTTTCCAGTGATCCACCACAAGAAAAACATCCCCCAGGTAGCTGCCTTCCCTTTCAGCCTGGTACTAGAATCAGTATATATATATATATAAAGTAGATCTAGGCTTAATCCATCCCCAAGAGCAGAGTTGCTTCTGCAAGTTCATGGACCCACCATCTAAAGCACCACTGCTCTGGCTGACCTGCATAACTGTGATCATAAGAATAAGTACTTCTTGCTGCATGCCATTGAGTTTTGGGATGACTTAATACGGAGCATTATTGGGGCAAGAGCTGGCTGATGCATCTGCAAAAACTTCCCAAATGTAGCAGACATTAGTTAAATAATCATATAATTAAATGTAATTCTCTCTCACTAGATTACAAGGTCCAGAGGGCTGCAACAACTCCATTGTCTCCCAGTACCTAGCACAGTAGATTGCATAATAAATATTTACTGAATGACTATTATTAATGAGAAAGAAAGGCTGCAATAATATATACAGAAAATGTTAAAATCACATGATAGCATAATAAGTAACATTTATGTTTTCATTCTTTTCTACATTATAATCATACTTTTCTATATTGTAATAAGGCTCTTGTATAATAGCCATGAATTGCTTTTATAATCAGGAATAAATGCAAAAAAAAAACTATCTCCACTAAGAAGAAAATATAATTATTTAGAAAGAAATACTATCATGGGTCAAACAAAGAAGTCATTTGCATGAGTTAAATCTACATATAGTTCCAAATTGAAGAGGCCATAAATTTACACAAAGGAGATGAATATGAAGGTGTCAGGACAGTAAATAAGGTCGTGGTTAGCACCAAAATTTAAGACCTGGCTGAGACATACTGTGCTTTTCTTTGCTTTACTTCCTGGAATCAGAGAAAAATTGTCTGAGGTAAGCTGATAAAACACATAGAAATTTAGGGAGACTGGACCAAATGGAAATGCCAGTAAGCTACTTGTTATTGATGAATTGTCTCTCTCACACTCGCTTTACAAATTTATAGTAAAAGATTCCTGAGAACATCTCCCCAGCCACATCTCCTCACCTTCCACCTCTTTCTACCTCCTTCCACTTCCAATTTCCCTGATTTCTGCTCTCACCCCACCCTCTAAGATGGGGGACCTTGCTCTCTTCCAAGAGTTCTCCAGGCCCCTCCTGATTTCACTTGATTCCTTTGATGATGGCATCTCATCTTTCAAGGATGCAGCAATCAAAACAAAGAAACTAGATGACAGACAACCACATGGATCATTCTGAAAAATAAAGCTTTGGAGGAAAAGCAAAAACTAAGAAAAAATGTAATGTATAGTAGAAAATAGTTTATATCAATTTAAAATGTATACCTTCACATGTATCTCTTAGGTTAGCTCCATATATAAGGATTTGTGAAACATTTAAGATAATGAGAAAGGAGAGTGAGCCTTTCTAACTCTCTGAAATCACTCACACTCTGAAACGCAGAAGGAAGGAAGGAAAGAGGAGAAAGACAAGGGTCCACATTTGTAAGGGCAGAACACAGATTTCACTCCAAATGTTTTAACTGAAGGGGTGTTAATAAAGGGACTACTTACAGTGGTGTGGGGAGGGTGAAGGTAAAAAACAAAGAATGAAGTCTTGCCATTTGCAACAACCTAGATGGACCTAGAGGGCGTTGTGCTAAGTGAAATAAGTCAGACAGAGGAAGACAAATACAATATGATTTCATTTTGATGTGGAATCTAAAAAAACAAAGCAAATGAACAATCAAACAAAAAATAGAAACAGATTCATAAATACAGAAAACAAACCGGTGGTTGCCATAGGGGAGGGGAAGGGAGGTGGGCAAAATAAATGAAGGGGTTAGGTGGCACAAACTTCCAGTTATAAAATAAATAAGTCATGGGGATGAATAGTACAGCATAGGAAAGGTAGTCAGTAATATTGTAATAACGTTGTATGGTGACAGATGGTAACTAGAATTATTGTGGTGAGCATTTTGTAATGTATATAATTGTGAAATCACAATGTTGCATGCCTGAACCTAATATAATATTGCATGTCAATAATTCTTCAATAAAAAAAGATGGGAAGGTGTATTGGTTTTCTATTGCTGCTTTAACAAATTACAACAGATTTAGTGGCTTAAAAAAACACAAATTTGTTACCTTACAATTCTGTAGGTCAGAATACTGGCATGGAATCTCAATGGGCTAAAACCAAGATGTCAGCAGGGCAGCATTCCTTCTGGAGGCATTGAAGAAAAATTTGTTTCCTTGCCTTTTCCAGCTTCTAGAAGCTGTCCACATTCCCGGGCTCATGGCCCCCTTTCTCCATTTTTAAAACCAGCAGCAGCTAACCTCTCTCTGACCCTGCTTCCATTATCTCCTCTTTCTGACCACAGCTGCCTTCAAGGACCCATGTAATTAGATTGGGTTCATCCAGATAATCTAGGATAATCTCTCATCTCGTGGTTCATAACTTCAATGGCTTCCGTAAAATTCTGCTTACCCTGTAGGGTAACACATTCCCAGGTTCCAGGGATTAGAATGTGGACATATTTGGGAGACCATTATTCTACCTACCCCAGAAAGCAATAGCAGGAAGCCATTAGGATCCCCAGGGCAGAAGGAACAATTAAAGGACTTAGTGTTAAGGGAACTCTGGGGGAGCTAGAACCTAGGAACTATCAAAAAGGTGCTGTGGTGAGGTGGGGGGTGGGGCAACCATTGCCAGACACTGCTCTAAGGAGTAAGTGTATGGGGGAAAATTACCCCAACCTCTCCCACCCCACCCCCATTCTCCTGCCAATGCTTCTCATTGGGCAAACCTCACCAGAAACCATGCAACAAAGGAGCTTGGGTAATGGAGTCTGCAGTGGTTGACATCCCAAGGCAGAGAAGGGTGGGCATTTTCCATTAGTGGGGGCTGGGAGGATTTCTGGGAGAAGATTTCAGGATAACAAATGAAGAATAACCTGAACATATGACCTGAACTGGGAGGAGTAATAGATTCAGCTCTCTGTACTTGGGGTCATAAAAGGAAAATGCTCTTCCAACAAGAGGCACTGCTACTATAAAGTAGAATCAAAAGTGTTGGGGGGTGGATTATGGAAGAAGCGTTTTTCTTAAAATGAGCACAGAAAGATTTGGATAGAGGAAAATCAATGTGCAGGCTATATCACATTCACTTGCTTCTCTCCTTCTCTTTATTTTGTCACAAGGGAGAGCCAGGTAGAAATCACCAAAGCCAATGGTGGAGAGGTGAGGAGAGGCACACAGGAAAGACAATTAAGGTAGTGGCAAAGAACAGAGTAAGCAGCTTAACCCTTTGAAGCAAGGCTTTTTCAAAGAGGTGCAAATAGCAAAAATTCTCCTTCACAATGTCAGTGTGTGCTTTTGACCTGGAGTCGGGTTCACATTAATTTATGAAGTGCTAAGAGTCTGGGTCGCTGGAATGGGATCTTTTACTCTACAAACTGCTTACTTAACAACGAGCTGGATTCTGTTGTCAAGGTCTCTCAGAGGTACCGCTTCTAAGACCATTCCTCTGATTTTGTTATTTTTAGAGGACAATTGTCCCCCTTTGATATCCACTTCATTTTATATCCAAGCTATAAATTTCTCCTTAGGCACAGTTCTTGTCTGATTTTGAAGCTTTGAAGACTTCCATCATGGTGAACTAGAAAGTACAATTTGACAGACACTTCCAAAAGAAGGTAAAAGCTCTTCCTGTTACATATACACCATAGGTCTGAGACCATCCTCAAAGCCATTCTGGCTTTACCCAGAATTTCTGAGGGTTTGGAACACATATGAAGTCACTTTGAGGGGGCACTCAGCCTAAAGATGGGTGAGATGGTTCTACAAACCAGCAGTCCAGGAAACTCAAAATTGAGACCAGGTTGGGCGCATGGGGCCCAAACAGATAGGGCAGCCACTCTAAATGCTGAAATCTGAACTAAAATGGAACAAAGAGCCAGATCTTAGTTCCCGCTCAGCCTTAGACAAACTTAAGCAAGCCTTGTAATTAGGAAGTGGCTTATTGGTTTCTATCAGCGTGTCTAGCCCTCAGCTCATAGAGTAGATTGCATTTATCTTCACTGAGCACTTACTCTGGACCAGGAATTGCAAAAAGCCTACTTAATCCTTCTCAATAAACATGAAGTCATTTCTATTGTTATCTCCACTTTAAAGATGAAAGAGAATTTGAGGAGTTTAAGTGATTGTGTCACAAATTAACACCGCTAAATGGTAGTGGCAGGATTCTCAAATCCCAGAGCCTGAGGGTTTAACCATCATATAACAAATGCAGTCCAGTTGACCCTGGAAAAGATTCCCCCTGAGTTTTCAATGGAAAAAAAAATAACTGAAGAAGAAAGAAAACCATTGCCTAATGAGTTTGCTCACACAAACAATGAACTAACATTCCACAGGTTAAAGCATTTTAAAAGTTTGATCTAATACAGAAAACTGATTTCACTTGCCACAGAAATGGCACTGGTAATGAAGGGATTCTTAAAATGTTATCTTTATTTCTTAACTGCTTTTACGAAAGTAGCATTTAAGTAACATAAAATTCACTATTTTTTAGTGTACAATTCAACAGTTTTTGGTAAATTCAAGAAGCTAGGCAGCCATCACTACTATCTAATTCCAAAATATTCCATTATCCCAAAAGAAACCCCAGACCAATTAGCAGTCACTCCCAATTCCCCATCCCATCCCAACCCTAGCCCCTGGCAACAACTAATCTGCTTTTTGTCTCTATATGGGTTTGCTTATTCTGGATGCTTCACATAAAGAGAATCATACAATATGTGATCTCCTATATCTGGCTTATTTTGTTTAGCATACAGTTTTTGAAATTGTCAAGAGGGAGCATGTGTTGGTACTTCATCCCTTTTTATTGTCCCATAGTATTCTATTGAATGGATATACCACAGTTGGTATATCAATTCACCAGATGGTGGACATTTGGATTGTTTATCTGATGGCTAATCATTTTGAGCAGTTTTTCATATGCTCATTGTCTACTTGTATCACTTCTTTGGAAAAATGCCTACTCATATCCATTGTTTGTTTTTAAATGGCAGGGTTTTTTAAAGGTTTTATTTATTTATTTTAGAGAGAGAGAGAGAGAGAAAATGAATGAGCAGTGGGGAGGGACAGAGGGAGGGAAAGAGAGAGAGAAGCAGACTTCCTGCTGAACAGGAAGCCTGATGCAGAGCTCGATCTCAAACCCTGAAATCATGACCCAAGCTGAAGGTGGCTGCTTAACCGACTGAGCCACCCAGGTGTCCCTAGATAGGGTTTTTTAAATTACATTGCATTTTGTATTATTGAGTTGCAAGAGTACTTAATACATTCTAGATAAAATTTCTGTATTAGATCTATGATTTAAAAATATTTTCCCAGTCTACCCCTTGTCTTTTCAGTTTCTTAATCATGTCTTTTTTAAAGATTTTGTTTATTTATTTATTTGAGAGAGAGAGAGAGAAATAGAGGGTGTGCACATGCGTAAGCAAGAGAAGGGGAAGAACAGGGAGGGAGAATCTCAAGCAGACCCTGCACTGAGCCTGGAGCTGGCACAGGGCTCAATCCCATGCCCCTGAGATCATGACCTGAGCTGAAACCAAGTGTCAGATGCTTAACCGACTGAGCCACCCAGGCACCTCAGTGATGTCTTTTGCAGTATAAAATTTTTTTATTTTTAAGAAATCTAATCCTAAGGTCATAAAGATTTACTCCTGTTTTCCTTTAAGACTTTTATACTTTGGGGCACCTGGGTGGCTCAGTGGGTTAAAGCCTCTGCCTTCGGCTCAGGTCATGGTCCCGGAATCCTGGGATCGAGCCCCACATCGGGCTCTCTGTTCAGTGGGGAGCCTGCTTACCCTTCTCTCTCTCCCTGTCTCTCTGCCTACTTGTGATCTCTGTCAAATAAATGTCAAATAAATGAATAAAATATTTTTAAAAAAGAGTTTTATAGCTTTTCCTCTAACATTTAGGTTCATGATCTATTTTGAGTTCACTTTTGTGTATGGTGCGAGGTAAGGGTCTAAATCCATTCTTTCGCATGTGGCTATCCAATTGTCCCTATACCATTCCCTTGAGCCATAGGTCTGTTCTTGTGCCAGGACCACCCTCTCTTGATTAGCTTTGCACTAAGTTTTGACATCATGAAGTATGAATTCTCCAACTTTGTTCTTTCTCAAGACAATTTTGGTTATTCTGAGTCCCTTGCATTTCCATATAAATTTTAGGATCAACTTATCAGTTTCTCAAAAAAAAAAAAAAAAAAAAAAAAACAACCAACAAGCTGGAATTTGGGGAGGGATTGCCTTGAATTTATAGGTCAGTTTGAGAAGAATTGCCATGTTAATAGTATTGAGTCTTCTAATCCACAAACATGCAATATCTCTCCATTTATTAAGATACTTTTTCATTTCTATCAGCAATGTTTTGCAGTTTTCTGTGTAGAATTCCTGTTCTTTCATTAAATTTGTTACTAAGTATTTTCTTCTGTGTTTTTAAGCTATTTTAAATGGGATTGTTTTCTTAATTTTGTATTTTGGAACATTCATTGCTTATAACTAGAAATACAGTTAATTTTTATGTATTGATAATGTGTCCTATGATTTTGCTAAAGCTGTTAGTTATAGCTATAACTTTTGTATATATCTCATCATTTTCTATACATCAAATCATGCCATCTGCTCATTAGGACAGTTTTACTTCTGTCTTTTCAACCTCGATGACTTTTATTTCTTTTTCTTGCCTTATTGCATTAAGACTTCAAGTACATATTGAATAGGAATAGTAAGAGAAGAAATACTTGCCTGGTTCTCAGTCTTTAGGGGAAAGCGTTCAGTCTTGCACCATTAAGTATGATATTAGCTTTAGGGTGTTCATTTGCCCTCTTTAATCTGGCTAAGGAAGTTTCTTTCTATTTCCAAGTTGTTGAGAATTTTTAATATCAAGTGGTGTTGGATTTTGTCAAATGCTTTTTCTGCATCTACCGAGATAATCATGTGATTAGAAACTTATGTCTTTTTCCTTTTGAGTGGAAATAGGCTGTTGTGCATGAACACCCACCACAATATTTGTAAGGGTAATTTATGCTATTAAATTTGCAAATAAGGTTTACTGTGTACAAGATATAGGAACTTATCAAAAATTGTTAATTTATTCATATCAACCTCCTTATTGAAAAGCTATTTGACAGATAAGTGAAAATATGCTACTCAGCAAATCTCTTCAACAAATACATATAATCCAGCCATCTAAACTAATTTCATAGATTAAGTCTTTTTCTTATCAAAATGTTCTACAGGGGTGATAGAGAGACTGATTTGGCTGTTTAATCAAGGAAGTACAAGTTTTCACATTCAAACTGAGTGAACAAATTGACATTAAGACTGCATTTATTTTGTATGGATGTCATTGAGTTCAGTGTAGTTTGGCAGACTAAAAATTGTAGACATATTAGGTAGAAATAAAAATGCAATTTCAGAAGAGATTCATACACTTTTATGCACTGAATTATACTTTAAATTTCTACAGTTTTCTTTGAAAGACAAACCTAACAATGTATCTGAATTATTAAGCATCTGTTCCATAAGAGTAGCTCAATTTCAAGAAGCATTTAGACTGAACACGAACTATACCTCCTAAGAAGACACACAGTCCCTAGAATTTGAAGGTGTATATGATTTCCAGGATTAAACTAAAATTTCTGACCATGTGACCATACTTTTGCTCCCCATAATTTTTAAAAATGGACTATATTTCATAAAAGTATAACAACAAAGATGAGGCTTACCACTCATGCATTCATTCAACAAAAATTTACTGCTCACCTACTATGAACCAAGCACTGTAATAGGCACTAAAAATTCAATGGTAGACAAAACAGAAACAACCTTTGTCTTAAGAAGCTTACATATTAATTAAGGAGGAAGATAATTGCATAAGTCATTATAGTTACAATCATAGATGGTAAATGCCATGAAGGAAACATACAGAGTATTATGAGAGAGAGTAATTAGAGGGACCCAACCTAGTGTGGAAAGGTGACAGACATACTCATTTCAGCTGAAATCGAAAGTATAAGTTGGGATTTGTCTGGCATGTTCTTCCCCTTCCTTCCATTTGCCTTAGCTCTTCCATTCTCTTCTCCTGGCTAAGGCATATATAAGGGCAAAGGTTGTGAAAGAGTTATCTCAAAGAACTGAGAGAAGGCCAGTATGGCTGAAACTTTTAAGGCTGAGTTTTGAGGACCTCCAAGATATAAAGATGAGAAAGAAAAGAAGAAAAGGAAAAGTGACCAAGAAAGAGCAGCCAAAGAGAATCTTGTGTTCCCTTGTGTTCCAAGGGAATAGACTATTTCAAGAAGGAAGATGATAGATTATACTGCATGCTACTGAAGAGTCCATTAAAATAGGACTGAAAATGGGGCACCTGGGTGGCTCAGTGGGTTAAGCCTCTGCCTTTGGCTCAGGTCATGATCCCAGGGTCCTGGGATCGAGCCCCGCATCAGGCTTTCTGCTCAGCGGGAAGCCTGCTTCCTCCTCTCTCTCTCTCTGCCTGCCTCTCTGCCTACTGACTACTTGTGATCTCTCTCTCTGTCAAATAAATAAATAAAATCTTTTAAAAAAATAAGACTGAAAAGAATTTACTGGGTTCAGCAATATGGAAGACACTGGCAATCTGAGCAAACACAGTTTTGGTAGATGGTCATCAAGCAAAATGCCAAAGGGGAATGGATTAAAGAGTGAATTATTTACTATAAGGTAAGTATTGCTGTTGTAAAAATAAACTCCAAAATTTCACTGTTTAAACACATAAGAATTTATTTCTTGCTTGTGGAATATGTACTGTGCAGATCAGCAGGGATCCCTGTTATATCACTTGATTACATAAAGTGACAGAGGTTCCATCATCCTAAAGCTGGACCATCTATAATATGCACCTGTCTCAGTAGTTGTTGCAGAGGAAGAAAGCATGGAGACTCGTGTACTCACTCTTAAATTTTGGAAGTTCATTGGCTGGACTACTTACATGGTCTCATACTGCAAAGAAGCCAGAAAATGAAACTTTCTATGTGCCAAGAACAAAGAGAACCAGATACTAGTGATCCCTAGTAATATCTACAACAACAAATAAGAAATAATGAAACAGAGACAGTAAGTGTAGGTCACCATTTTAGGAAGCTTAGTTTAAAAAAAAAGAAAAGGAAGAAAAGAAAAGAAATAGAATGAGAGCCAGACAGGGAAAGGATGCCTGGGGGTGGGGCTGGGTGTCTTTATGTGTGTTTGTCTGTGCCTAGAGAAGCACGGCCTAATTCAAGTTCCATGTTTAGGAAGAATCCAGTAGTGAAAATGATAGACTAAAGACAAGAGAGAGTAAAGAAAAATAATGAAATGAGGTTCCCCCAGAAAGCAGGAATGATGGAATCCAGAGGACAGTGGAGTGTTTGACCTTTGATACAAGGGGGAGGGGCACTGTGCACCTTGTGGAAGGAAGAAAAATGAGCCATGAGTTAAGATGCAAGTAGATTTTGAAATTCAATGGCCATAGGTTAAGGGAGTTCCCTTCCAATGGTGTTCATATATTCTACATGAAGTGTGAAGTAATTTTCTACTAAGAATGGGAAAAGAGTGGGGGTGAAAGAGAAGGTCAGAAGTTGAGGAAGATAGAAAAGGTAGCAAATGGTGATTTCTGATGATGGAAGATGAGTCTTGCTCGGCAGTGTGGAAGGCTGATTGGGACTGGTGATCATAAATTTATCATGATTCTTTAAGTAGTTGTAGATGTCCTCCAGCAATGGTGGATTTCTCAACTGACCCTTATAGAAGTGATGAACGATGGGGTTCATCCAGGAAATAGTTTTGCTAGGTCATACTGGATCCAAAAAGGGGGAAATAGTGGTTAAGAATATTTACAAGGGAATTATTTTAATGATGAGATTCACCTAAATCAGTACTGGATAAAGAGAGAAGTGAGATCTGGAGGAAGATGGTCTATGGGACTTTAGGAATGTTAAAGTGTGTATATTTGAGCAATAAGTTGGAAAGGGAAGGAGTTGTGAACAGAGTGAGACAGATGTTCAAGAGTACACATAGAGATGGTGTGGTTTTCACTGATGATGGCGCCCACTCTGACTGTGGAATCAAGCAGCTGATAGAGGGTGAGAGAGAAAGCCATTGAACATGAAGAGGCCTAAGAACTGAGCAGCCAGGGGGTTGGGAAGGGTGCTCCATGGGACATTTAATTCAGTTCCAGAATAATAAGAATGAAAACTGTGACATAGGGACAAAGATTTTTTTAATAAACGAGGAAGAAGTTACACAGGAGGTTAACAGATGATTCCAAGGGAAAAAAAGAAGAGGATAACACAACCTCAAAAGAGATGGGGAAGGAGCAATGATCTCAATGTGACAAATGAATCTAAGAGTACTTTAATTAAGCTCTTCTGAGGAAGTGTAGACCCCATTCAATCTGTAAAATGTCAAGATTCACATCAATTTTCTCAGAAATTGATTAATGACCAGCACTTGACCTAGAAATATATAAATTTGTATGAATAAAGTTGATTAAACTATTTTTGGACTGCTTTGGTATTTATATCAAAATCCACATTTTTCTATAGCTAAGAATCCAGGCTTCACTGTTGTTACTTAATTTTAAAAATGAGTATGGCCATACTCATACAGAGTTCTGATCATGCGAGCATGGCATTCATTCCTCGCCTGAACTTGCTGCTCTCACCCATCCTGTCTCTCACTCAGGAAGGGTATCAGAATACAAGGAATGCCCTTAAGCTTTTAAAATTTATAAGTAAATAATTCTCAAAACACACTTGAAATATAAGTAACCTGTTACTTGCTTCTAACCTAACAATTAAATATAGGGCCCCAGTGTGTAGAGACTCTTAGCACAATTTATCTACAACCCTTGGGTTATTCTTATAAAATCTTCCCTCCCCTCTTTGTTGTTTCTCTTGCCCAGTATGAAGATGGAGTCGGAGGAGGGTAAAAGATAGTACACAATTAAAGTTTCCACATGGTTCTCTCTGTTCTCCAGAGCTGGTCTAAGCATGCCTGTAGTTAATTATTTATAATTATCATTTCCTTTACCTACAATAGCTCCTACATCAATAAGCTCTCCATTAAACGCTCTTCCAGTTAAAACCTCCAGGGAGTGCCACTTGTCCCCTGCTGCGACCCGGATTCTGCCCTTACTAAAGCATTCCAATTTTGTTCAGTGATCTCCAGACTACTGGCCCAGACAGTTGAGGAATTTGAGAACTAGTAATGACAGGTCAAAATGTTCTCCATAGAGCACTAGTTCGGGGGCACACTCTAGCTGAGCCTGCTGTGCTGAGAGCGACATAAACCTGGTAAGGACCTAAGCAGGTGCATGCACAGACTGGTCTTCCTTACATGGTTGTGATGCCATCACACATGCGCAATGCCTGCTCATCACTATACACACAGTGCACAAAGGAGCAAGATGGCGTCAGTGGTGTTGAATTATAGCCAGATGACAGATGACAGTGACATGGTTGGCTAAAGACAATTTTTGCCACCATACATATGAGGTGATGTTTTAGAGTGATCTATCTTGGGAGCATGAGGGTCTTAGTTCTATATAAGCTGACCAAATCTCTGTCCAAAAAGAAATAAATAATCCATTACCATGAGCCACATCAAATCTCCTACAGGAAACCAGGGAAACTCAAAACAGCTGCTCACTGACCATCCCTCCCCAGCCCAGTTCCCCTAGTAGGCTCTGCTAGGGATGTATCCTTTGTGCTTATCACAGGAAACCATGGCCTTTACAAGATTCATGAGTCAGAGTGCTCATTTTCAGAGCCTTCACACCAGTCCTTTGCAAAATGTTGCAAGCTCTTTGGGAAGTTGTTAAAGGTTATTAGGGAAAAATAGGCAGTAGGGTCAAGCCTATCTGGAAAGCACCATGTTAAACAAAATGAACCCGTTTTCTACAGAAACACTCAGAAGGTTTGCTCTGCTGCTATGAATTAGGAATGAGGTGTGCAGGGTTTATCCTCCTGCATAGGATAGGGAAGATTTTTGTCAAAAACACACCCAGGGCAGCACTCTTCTTTGGTTGGAAACATTGTGGGTGTTGGGGTGGGGTAGGGGGGTTTGCTACTGAAAAGGGCAAGACAAGTAAGCAGGTTTTCGAAAGAAGGGGTTCAGTCACTCTCAATCCCCTGGATCTCACTGAACCAGAAACAGGAGTCACTATAGAGCCGACTGAATTGTCCCACTGATTGAATTTACTCAGAACACTTCATTTGTAATTTGGCAACATCCCTGATTGTCAGAGGTTTTTAATCGGATACAAAAGGTTACAGAGGAATACTGCTGCCCAAATCTGGCAGCCCATGGAAGGCTTTTTAATTAACTTTAAAAGGTCTGTGTGAGTCCTACACATGGCAGGATATATAAAACACCCACACTCATCGCTGGAGTAAGAGAAGCAACTGGAACTACTCCAAACTCATTTCACTCGCATTTTTAGAAAGAGCGAATTTCTTGTTTTGAAATTCAAGTTTGCAAATGATTCCATGTAAAAAATAAAATAAAATCAAGTCTTCCCAACAACATGAGTTACAGGGTCAGTGAGGCCTCTCTATTCCAGCTCTTGGTACCTATTGACTTAATTCCTTTTGTCCCTGAAGAGGAGGAGGAGGGGCCCTCCATATACGGGCGACACAGCTAGAGGAGACCCTCATGGGAGAGCTTGTCAATGATGACACTGGAGCGGAGTGACCTTGAGACTTAAATAAATCCACACAGTGAAAAGAAGACAGCAGGAAGTTCTTCTGAGCAAAGCTCGGGATCTCTTTCTAGCCATGCAGTGGGAGCCGGCATGATGACGCCAGACAGAAAGTCTCGCACAATGACGGCAGATGGGTCGTGCTCTCTCCCTACCACCACAGATGGAAAAAAGTCCAGTTTCAAAGATCTTTTTCCTACCTGATCCCTCCACCTCCAGAATGCCAGTGTAGACATTCACCAACTGTGTCATTGAAGGTAGACCTGGAGGGCTGTGAGGTGCAAAAGAATTCCCTCTGGAAAGACATCTAATCCAAAATTCCCAACAGCTGGGCAATGGGCACCGTGTGTTGGGGGCGGGGGAGGGGGTGGGGAGTCAGGTGCAAACCATGAATTCATCTGAGGACTGGTTAAGAAAAAAACACTTCTCTCACGCATATATGGACAATTGCCTTTTTTTCCAAATCTTTTATAGATGCCATTATGATGAGTAAAATTCACAGCCTAAATAAGTAAACTAAGTAATGTTTTTGAACACTCAAAAACATTTGTTGTATATTTTCTCTGTCAATGGGTCATAGGAGAATAACCAGAGCAGTAGTTTCCCTAAATATTTAGATTTTTAAAAATTTTTTATTTATTTATTTTAGAGAGCAAGAGCACAAGCTGGGGGAGGAGCAGAGGGAGAGGGACAAGCAGACATCTGGCTGAGCGAGGAGCCTCACGCCAGCCTCGATCCCATGTCTCTGTGATCTTGACCTAAGCCAGACGCTTGACCGACTGAGCTGCCCAGGCACCCTAAATATTTAGATTTTAAAAAAAGACTTCTCATATCCAAGAAGGCCGAGAATGGCTGGGCGAATCCTCCCTTCGTGTTTAGCCAGACCTGCTCTGAAACCTCCCCACATAGGGTTTTCTTGAACCTCCGGCCAGTCCAAGGCACTGTATGGAATTGTGGGATAAGCCTGCCCGGGACATCAAGCCCCGAGACTGCCTTCCAAAGACTTCCCGGACTGGTGAGGAAAGTGGCCCCTCTGTTGAATGCAGTAAATAAATCATCGTCTTTGGCAAATTGGTTATGAAAGTGTGTGCTGAGGACTGCTACTTCTAAGCAAAGGTGGTTTTTGTTTAACCTACATCAAGGCATTTAGTGCTGACACGGGAAAGTCTAAAGCTGCATATCAGCAGGCTCATTTCATAAACACTTGAAGCTCTCCTGTCCTTATTACCAGCCCAGCTCTCCAGCCCTGACTGCTATTTGCCTTGAAGGAAGGACCTTCCAGATTTATTAGTTCACCTGACATTGATCCACCCTGAAATCCTTACTAATTGTCTTACAGATCCGAAAAGAAAGCGTTGCCATGAAGACACCATGTGATAAAAAACATACAGAGACCAGTCTAGATAAACTTAGATATATATAGATATATATATACATTATCAACAAAACGGGCCCCATAATAGGCAACACAGACACAAATGCACACACACACACACACACACGCACACACTGGAAGTCAAGCTCCGTGAGGACAAGAGTTGTTGTCTGTTTCACTCCCTGCTATATGCTTAGCATCTGGAAGAGTGCTGGGCACATTGCGGAGGATCCAACAGTGTTGGGTGGAGAGGCGAGATGTGGGCAGCAGCAGACTGCAGAATATAAAAGATGAAAACTTGCCTTTTAGATGGTTTGAAAACTCTTTAAAATTTGGCCTCCGATTCTAGCTACCTGACCTACCTGGCTGGAGCAAATCTTGGGAATTCGATCTGTGGTCTGGTTGTTGAAATCACATGTATGAGCGAATAATCTGGAATTAGATAGTTCTGAGACTCTCGCTCACATCAGAATCCCTGGGACACCTCGCTAGAGCAGAGGGCTGCCCCCACCCACCCCAGCCAGAGATCCTGAGCCAGTAGGTGTTTGGCAGGGTCACAGAATTTTGTTTCTAGCCAGTCCTCCATGCAGGTGATGCTGAGCTGGCTGGTCTGGGGACCAGCTTTGAGATCCACCAGCCTAGATGTTTCAGGATGAACACAGAGGAGCCGCTGATGTTTTCTTGTTGGTTTTCCCCTGTGTATTCTTTCTGTTTGTTTGTTTTTCCAGGAACCAGTCTTATTTCCTCTCTTTTCAGTTCCTGAAGGTAAACACATCTTACAGTTGGGATGTTCTAGGACTTCATCTCAGTACCTTGAGCTCGACACAGAGGGAAGGGAGGCCAATAAAATGGCCGCTCAGCCAGCTCAGCAGGCAAGTAAATAAGAGACCTTTTCACTGATCTCCTTTCGACTCTTCTACCTCCTTTATTTCCCCTGCCAGTTCTGTGCTACACACAGACACACACACACACACACAGTCACTCAGTGTGTGGAAAACCCCCCTAATAGGAGCTCCTCTGACTTTGGTCAGAGTAAGAGGCTGGAACTTTCCCCCCATTAGCAGACACTTTGAGTGCCCCCCGCCACAGACCCTTACTCACTTCTGATTTTGGTTCAACTATAGTAGATAATGTCCTTGCCAGCTGCCAAGCATCCCACCTCAAATATCTGCTGGGCCTCTTTGACTTTCTGTAGTAAAGTGCTCACAGAAACCCTGAGAAATGGCTCAGTGTGTGCACAGGCCAGCCAGAAGTCTGGGGGATGAGTGTCCCTAGGGAACAATCTTTTAACTGCAGGCCAACGTATGTGGATAAACGCCCCAGCCTTTGCTGAGACGAACCTGAGTCAGACCCTACATGTTCCTCAGGCATCTCCAGAGGGATTGATTCCGCAGGGGCCCGCAGCCATGACCTGCTTGACGACATACCTCTTACTGGCTTGTTTTCCTTTCCTGTTTCTCCCTCTTGCTCCCTCACTCCTGATACCCACGGTCACCTCCCTAGTAAACTACGTGAACCCAAGTTCTCCTCAGACTTGCTTTCTGGGAACCCAGTCAAAGACCCTGTCCCAGGTTGGGTTCCCTGGAAGGTGACTCTGAGGAGATATAACTCCAAGGGAATGAGGAAAGCCGAAGCAGCTGGCAAGGTGGTTGCAGCTGAAACCTCAGCCAGTCCTGATGTGACTCTCAGGAGCTGGGAGGGCCCCTCAGAGCTGTCGCAGATGGAGGCCGGGGGCTCGGCCAGTCATAGATCCCAGGTCATCCCTGGGAGGTGACCTTGCCTTGGGTGAGGAAGTCCCCTGAAGCCCCCTGAAGGATTCCAGGGAGGGGCACATCTACAGTCTGTACTCCCAGCAGCTGGGGTAGGAGTGTTTGTCTTAAGGAGGGATCTGGACCAGGCACAAGGGACCCCCCAAAACATTGCTTTGTCACCCCTTCTTGGCAGTGCTCCACAGCCCTGCAAGTTCAATCATCTCTGTCTCTCGCAGCCAGCCTTGACTTAGAGGGGGAACTTCCCTGCAGATTCAGTGTTTAGAAAAAGTTAAGTTAAATATAAGTAAATATATTACAGAAACCTAAAATCACAACTGTAAAAATTGGCTACAAGGTGCTAAACTTACCTGCTCGTATATAATTAAATTCCATCAACGATGTGATGTTATATTCAAAACATCCTCTCTCAGAAGGGGTGTTTCTTCTAAGCTGTAGTGTTTTAGTTTGTGGACTTTTTTTTTTTTTTTTTCACACATCGAGTGAAGACAAAAGTGTCTGTCAAGGCACTTGTTATAAAAGGGCAATTAAAACATCCTGGATCCGGTATAACGAACGGATAAGAGCCCTAGTGCTCCTGAAAATACTTCACTAATTACAGTCTCATTTACTGGCAGCCCCTCCCCCACCTCAAAGCAGGTTACCTCATTTTTTAAATTTGAAAAAAGAGTGTTAGGAGCTTTAAGGACTCTCCTCAGGAGCAAGAAACCGTGGCAGCCCAGCATCTCACATTCTGACAAGGAGACCTCCGCAGTCACTGTGCTCTCTGGAAATGAAGAGCAACCCCGACTCCCTCAAACATCTGTCCTTCCGGGGATCCAGGTATGTGTTCACTCACCATCTACTGCCTTGTTTTTGAAAAGCCCTCCCTTGTTAATTGCACTTTTGATTGAGATCATTGTTAGATGCAAGTGCAAGTTTAGGAAGTAATACAGAGAGATGTGTAGCCTCTACCAGTGTCCCCCAGGGGGTAACTATAGCAAAGCTATAGCTTGATGCCACAACCAGAGCAGTGACATTGATAGAATCCAGCCATCGTCTTCTGAGTTCCCCATATTTGCCTGTGCTCACTTGTGTGTGAGTGTGTTTTGTTTTAATATCAGTTTACCCCATGCACAGGTCCTTGTGACCTCCACCGGAGTGGAGATACAGAACATTCCGTCACCACAAGGATCCCTCTTGCTGCCCTTTCATGATCCCACCCACCTCCTTCTGGCCCCCTCCACCATATTCTCTCCTGCCGCACCCAGGTCCTTAATTTCTGGCACCTGGAAACCACTCATCTGTTCTCCTTTCTAAAAACTGTGTCATTTCAAAACAGTTAAGCACATAGAATCACAGAGTATATAACCTTCTGGAATGGGCTTTTTTCACTCAATATCATTTTCTGGAGAGTCATCCAAGTTGTATCCATAGTTCATTCCTTTTTCCTGCTGACTGCTGAGAAGTATGCCATGGTATGGATGTGTTATAAATTATTTAAGTCTTCACCAGCCAAAAGACATCTGGGTTTCTAGTATGGGACTATTATGAATTAAGTTTCTATTCATGTACATGTTTTTGGGTGAACCTAAATTGTCATGTCTCTGGGATAATTGCCCAAGAGTACAATCCCTGGGTCATATGGTAGTTGCACATTTAGTTCTTTAAGAAACTGCCAAACTGGGGCACCTGGGTGGCTCTGTTGGTTAAACTTCTGCCTTCAGCTCAAGTCATGATCCCAGGGTCCTGGGACTGAGCCCCACTTCGGGCTCCCTGCTCAGCGGGGAGCTTGCTTCTCTCTTTCTCCCCCTGCCATTCCCTCTGCTTGTCCTCTCTTTCCCCCTGTCAAATAAATAAATAAAATCTTTTAAAAAAATGAAAGAAACTGCCAAATGGTTTTCCCGAATCACTGTACCATTTTGCATTCCCACCGGCAGTGCATGAGACATCTAGATTCCCTACATCCTTGCCACTATTTGGTATCATCACTATTTTTTACTTTAGCCATTCTGATAAGTGTGTAGTGATATCTTAATGTGTGGGCTTATTCTGCATTTCCCTGAAGGCTAATGATATGAACAGCTTTTCGTGTGTTTATTCACCATCTGTATATCCTCTCTTTTGAAAACGTTTATTTTTCTATGGAGATTTTCCAGTTTTGTTTTGTTTTATTTACGGGCTGCTGGGTGGGGAGGGGTTTCCCTAGGCCAGGCAGGCAGGTGTCTCTAGGTGGGGGGAGGGGAGTCGTAAGCCCATGCGGACAAAGAGACTACCTGGCCTGCTGGGCCATTTGGGTTGGGATCTCTCTAGCTGGAGCTGCCTGCTTAGGCATCTCTCAGTATCTCTTGGGAGAAGAGAGGAATCTCAGGCTGGGCGAGGAAGGATAGCCTTACCCTTGCCACTTACTGCTCCCCAATGAACTCCTTTACCAGTGGTTCTGGGCTTGCCTGGTGTTGTCAGAAGGACTTCCATCTGACCTAGGAGAGAAACAAGCCCAGCTGGGTGTCTTCTGTTGCTAGGGTATGGGTTAGGAAACCCCAGGCCTGGTCATTTTCTTCTGTTGAGTGGGGGTGACTGACATTACAATGCCCTGAAGCTGTATTGTGGTTTTAATTTGGGAGTCCCAAACAAGTTTCTTTCTCCTACCACCTTTAAGATTTCTCCTTTGGCTGCCTTCTGAATTAGAGTTGCAGGGATTGTAATCACATTTAGCAAGGAAGAGCAGGGAGAAATATGCATATACCATCTCGTCTGAACTGGAAGTCTGCAATGTTCTTTTGAGTTTGTATTTCAGCTCAGTTACAGTTTAGTTTCACCTTCTGCCAAAGAGAGAGAGAGAAAAGAGAGGTAATTTTCACCCAAGCTGGCTCTTCTGTGATCTTAGATGTTGTTCCCAGAACATTACTCATGGAAGTTTGGAAGAAGGCAAATTCTCTCATCAACTCCAAAAATTTTAGAGTCAAAGGAATCTGAGAGATTATGTAGGCCAATGATTTTTAAACATTCTGAATCATGAAACACTTCCCTCTTCAAATAAACTCCAATGGGGAAGGTCAACATTTCGACATTTAGTCAGGCTATGTGGGCAGTGTAAGGGGGAGACTCAACCCTTCACTGTTTACTCCCCTCCCCGCCCAACCAACAGATTCAGAATGTAGAGGCTTTAAGGAGAACAGCTCACAGGGATCCATATAGTCCAACCCCTTCTTTTTATAAATGAGTCCTCTGAAGCACAGAGAAGGTATATAATTTGCTTAAAGCAACAACAAATTAGTGGCACAGCTGGTATTAAAATCTAAGTCTTCTGAGCTAGTAAGTCTAATTCTAGCTACTTACCCCAAAGAAATAAAAATATATGTTCATCCAATGACTCGTACAAGAATGCTCATTGGTGGCCTTACTCAAAATAGCCAGAAGCCAGAGGCAATCCACAGGCACATGAACAGGTGAATGGATGTGCTACTGGGTCTATACAGCAGAATACTACCCAGCAATGAAGAGCAACATGCCATCAATGCACACTACAACGTGGGTGAATCTCAGAAGCTTCATTTGTAGTTAGAGAAGCCAGATGCAAAAACAACCCATATGGTATGACTCCATTTATATAACCATCTCAAATTGACCTTAACAATCACATTTTTCCTCTTCAGGACTTGGCCATGACACTTCTATCCTAAAATATGTAGGTTATAGTACTCCTGGTCTCCATGTCCATAAAGTGGAGTAGCTGATCTAGACGGCTTCTACGGCCCTGTTCTGTACTAAAACAATGAGATTGTAATGCAAGGGACAGGACAGTGGGAGTTGCTGCATAGCCAAGAACTTGACTGGAAATACATTACAGGGAGAAGATGGGAACTGGTGCCCACCCAGGACACCCAGAAGGGCTCTGAGAATGCATAGGTCCTTCAGACACCTATAGAGAACAGCAGCCCAACCATGATTCTCCACCCCAACTTACCATCATCTTAGTAGCGTGCTCTGTGTCTGTGTCCCTGTTCTGTCCACAGAAAATTGGATCAGGGTCTGAGAAGAGCTGAGGGCAAAAATCTATGGGCTGTGCAAGAAATGCAGGGCACTCTCAGTGGGGGGACCTTCCTGGACAAACAACCCACTCAAATCCTCTGTCTATCCAGTTCCTACTCTGGAACTTCAACGAGAATGATGTGTGTTCCTCTGTTCATGGCCATGAACCAAGCCAGTGAGGACTATTCTCGTTGACCAAGGAAGTCCACAGATCCTACCTCAGTCCAGAGAACTCAGCCCTCACAGAACTAGGTTGCTGTATGGGCAAATTCTTCTTCCACCACAAATTCCTCTGTACCCTCAGTCACAGATTCCTTTTGGTCATGGGTATTTATTGCAGCCTTTCCCTGGGAGGCTTAAAAATTTGACCATCTAGCCTGGGAAGCCTAGAATCAGAGAAGAAATTTGCCTCCCAGCAGGCAGGGGCAAATAGAAGAGTTGACACCACTCTCTAGAAACCCCCTGCTGACTTCAAAAGACAAGCAGTGCCTCCACCTTTCTTCCATACTTCATTCCTTTTGAAAGGATATATCCAAATTAAGGCCTTTATTTCATTCTACACACAAGGGTGAGTACTGATCTGCTTGGGTGAATTGCAAGACTCTCAGAGGATCATCGTTTCTAGCTGATGGAATCATTGTGTATTAAGGTTTTCAGGTACCCCACTCAGAAGATGGGACACATCAAGACCACCTGTGCTGGGAGGGTGGCAGGAGAGAGAGAGAGCAGGCCACCAAGTTCTCTCTCCTACCTACAGCAGGGCATTGAAATAAGTGGGCTCTCACCTTTGTCTCATTTTCTATGACTTCTCTGCCCTTTCTCTAGGCTGAACACACCCCAACACTCACCTGGGCTGTACAAGGCTCTCATAGTGGGTTATGGGAGAGGAGGGAAGGGGGCAAAAGAGGAAGCAAGGAGACCAGAGTGATTTTTTAAAATACATTGCCTCGTGTCTGGCCCATGCTAACCTCTAAAGGTCAACATTGCTGGCTTCCTAATCTACTTTGATTACTAATAATTGAGGATTTTACCATTTGGTCTCTTTAGTTGCGAGTCACAGCAATCAAACCTAACTTCAACCAGAATTAAAGGAAAAGCTGAACAAGCAGGACTTGGAAAGGACAGGAGATTCATGGGCTCTAGGAATCTCAGAAACTTACAGAAAACCTCTTCACACAAACGCTCAGAACAATGGCCCTGAATGTTCTCCATCCTTGATCACTCTATTTAACATTCAAATCCTCAAGACGTGCACTCTGATTGGCCTACCTTGTGTGACGTCCCTGCCCAACACCCACTGGGACCATATAGAATGAGGCAAGAGTCTGGGTCTGGGTCTGGTTATCAAAAGGCGGGGAATAACTCTCATATTTACCATAGTCTCAAAGGCCCTACTCCATATCATTTGATATGCCACTTGCCCCATATCTGCTGTTAAGACCCAGTGCCTGCAACTCATCAAACCCTTTCTTGATGCCAGACCTTCACACTTACTACTCTCTTGGCTTGGGACACACCCTGACCCTCACCTGCCTGGCTCCTGCTCACCTCCAAGATCTCAGAGTGGCCATCCCATCCTATCCTTGTTCTTCAGAGCACATGTTATAAATGATTCTCATCATTGCATGCTATGCTGTTTAATGTCTGTCTCTCCACTAGGCTATAAACTGCATGGCAGTAGGCATGGAGTTTGGTCTTCGACATTTTCTGCACTGCCCAGCAGGTCAATAGCACTGAGCATATATTTGTAAAGGAACATGAAGGAAAGAGAATTTTCCTTCCTTCTTCTGGAACTTCAGGAAGGAGTCAGAATGCCCTTCATTCCTTGAGGAGTAAGACTATAGTTTGGAGGAAGGCACTTTTAGGCCCCTAGCTAGCTCCTCAAAGCCTGGTAGAAATCACTGGAGTTCAGAGTGAAGGTTTGGAGACAAAGCCACAGCTCATGAGAAAATACTGCTTTGCCGTTTCTTGGCTTTTTCCCAGGAGGATGATTTCTCCAGGCATCTCAGGAGTATGAGCAAGAGATTGTGGTAGGATCGAAGTATCAAATTCCTAATGCCATCTCAAACCATTCCACATCACCATAATTTCAATCAACTGCCACTGAACATTTTTATATTAAACATAAAAATAAATAAGCCCTGAGGATGAAAGAGCCAGCGCAGGGAATATAGCCAATGGTATTGTACTAGCATCGTGTGGTGACAGATGGTAGCGACACTTGGCGGGGAGCACGGCATAATGTATGGACTTGATGAATCGCTATGTTGTACACCTGAAACCAATGTAATATTGTGGGTCAACTATATTCAAATTTAAAAAATTAAAACAAATGATAAGTTCTCAACATTCAGGAAAAGTACCCATAAAAATGAAATAAGGGGGAAAACTCCAAGCCGCTTGTGGTACTAGTTCTAAACAGGGGACAAATAATGTGCATATAGTTTCTCAACAGTGACTACTGGGAAGTGAGGTCTTACCTAAGGATGGCATCATCAAAAGAGAGAGTTATCATTTTAAAGGTGGAGCTAGGGCCATGGTTGAGTTGTTGGCCTCTGTACCCTATAGCCCTGGATTCAAGTTCTAATTCAGCTATCCAGTTGTGTGACCTGAACACTTTACTTAGCTCTCTGTACCCCAGCTTTTTCACTATGAAATGAGACGCTGGGGTTGTTGCAATGTCCACATTGTAGAGTACACATATGGGACTTAACATGTGGGCCTGGCCGGTGCAGAACAGGAATACATATTAGTCGGCCATTATCGTGTGCCTAAGGCAGTGTGTAGCAGGTGCCTTAACAAGTTTAAAGACCCGTTTTGTTAATCTGGAAAGTAGTCTGGGATAGGTAAGAGGAGCTGAACTCTTCTTCTTTAGAAATTAGAAGAAATGTGGGTGTTCCAAGGCTGGATACCACAGAAGAGAGATGAGATCATCCAAGGTAAGCAGCAGTCACTGGGAATTTCCCACTGCCTAAGAGTACTAAGAATGTGGATTTATAAGAGTTAATTTCAAGTCATTTACTGGAGTAGCTGACACTATTAAAATGTTGCTATATAGAATTTCCTTGGGTGGATGATGCTTCTGGGAAATTGGGGAAAGGGAGACCTTTTCCTTTGGGGATCCTCAGTGAAGGGTCAGAAAGGGCAATAGCAAGAGAACTCAGAATGATAGTCAGGAACCCAGGGCTGCCAAGAAATGGGAGCAGTGTCTTAGACTCAGGAAAAGGTAAGCTTCTCCCTGACAAGTGGGCTGTTGGGCTTCTGGCCATGTGCAGGGTGATCAGTATACTTTGATCAAGCATAATTTATGAAATAATGAAAGTTCAACTTTACTGTTAGATTGTCCTCACACTTCCCTCTTAATGGTAATTCAGTGGGAGTGACTTTCCCTGCCCCTGAATGAAAATGTCTGCAGGCCCATGAATTTTCTGCTCCCTTTTAGGTAAAAGACAGTCCTATGCTTATTTTGCACCACAAAAGAATCTCAATTGCAAAATTAGAATGTCCAGTCCAAGACAGGAGGCAAAACCATGCACTTGATTTAGCCTTGTAACTTTTTGCTTTCCCAGCTAGGGCTTCAGATTGGAATCTTACAAAGGGAAGGTATGCAAGGTGACTTCTGGTCTACTTCCTCAACTTGCACATTACCTCTCTTTCCCCGCACCTACCCTTCTGACCTGGATTCACCTGGGCCGTTCTGATTTTGCTGAGGCTGGTACATTCAAAATAGAACCTTAGCTGGGATGGTGGCAATAGCAGGGACATCTCACTCCATGTGACCTCTCCACATGGTGAGCTTGGGCTTTCTCAAAACACCCTGGCTTTCAGATACGCAGACTTCTTACCTGGCTTCTGGGTTTTAAAATTAAGTCCAATCCACTAGTCCTCTTAAAGGCTAAGAGTCAATTCTGCCAAATTCTATTGGTCAAAGCAAGTCACAATCCCAGCCCAGATTCAAAGGAAGAAAAGACAGACTCTACCTCTCAGTGAGCAGAGCCAGAAGTGTGTACAGAGATGGGAGGAATGATTGGCAGCCATATTTGAACACTATACACCACAGTGATGGTGGTGGTAGGTAGAGGTAGAAAAATCTTACTTAAACAACTTACTCTCTACCCTTTGGTCCTGGCAGATGTTTGAAAATGACTCTTTCTTACACATCAATTACCAGGCAACATTCCCTACAGTTCTTTTCTTTAAAAAAAAAAAAACTATTTATTTTAGAGAAAGAGTGTGAGAGGGAGAAGGAGAGAGAGAATCCTAAGCAGGCTCCATGCTCAGTGCAGAGCCCAATGCAGGGCTCAATCTCACCATCCTGAGATCATGACCTGAGCTGAAATCAAGAATCAGATAATTAACTGACTGAGTACCCAGGTGTCCCCCCTCCATGCCCCTCACAGTTCTTTTCTTTCAGGTAGCTCTATCTCTGAACTCTGGGGCCACTTGTGATTACTTCCTTAGTCACTAAGAAATGCAAGTAAAAGAAAACTTCCTTCAAACCTAATCTGGGACAGAATTTTTTTTAATAGAATATAATTCACAATCCCTTTTCTGAAGAATGTTTAAACAATTTTCCAAAAAAAAAAAACCTCAATGGGATTAAGTCTTGGCTCTAAGAAATGAATTACCTACCAAGGTAACTGATAGCTGACTATAAGTCAAGAGTCTAGTGATCTTAAACCAGTCTGTCATATTTTGTACCAAAAATTATTATTTAGCCATTCTATTTCCCTATAAAATGTCCCTCTCAAGGGTAGATCTTTGAATTGGCCCATATGGTCCTCTTCCTTCACACGCATGTTTGTAAGAAAAGTTTAAAATGAATGCTTCTATCTAGAGTGAAATTTCCTTTAAAATAAGCATATACATCCTATCCCATCCCTTGCCCCACCAAACCCTTGATAGGATAGCATAGCTACCCTGATCTTGACACCGCAAACAGCTCCAGGTTTCTCGGATGAAGATCAAGCCCCAGGTACTATATCCCCAACTGAATGAAACACATGTCAGACACTCTGAGTCATCCCACAGAAGAGCCATTCATTAGGATTGACTAAGGGGGAAAGCCCCCATTTCAGTACTCTCCCATTCACTACCAAGGAGGGTGGACCTTCTAAGAATCCATTCTTACCCAAACTTAACAGTATCATTTTCAAATTGCATTTTGGTCTTATATTTTAGTTTGGAAACTTGATATCCATACATGTATGGCTCGTTCAAAGTTAAATTTTATCATGCTGTTACTTGTTTCATAAAAGCTTGGACTTTTTTTCTCTATTAAAGGGAAGAACAGTCCCATACAACCAAAAGTATTGACAAGAACCAAGGCAGCCATACCTGGCTTAGGTATATAAGTTCATTAAACTTCAACCAGCTTACCCAAATTATGGAGTTCATACCTAAATATGTCTAATGAAGATGTTACTCTTCCCCTTCTCCCAGCCTGAAAATAATTATAGATCGTAATTTTCCATCAATATACACTGAGATCTGCCAAGTTGGTAGCTACTTCATGCTTCCTTCCAACCTTGAAAACAGGCTCCAAATTTTATATTACTATCATTTTCTTGGAAATTCAAAGTATGGGTGATATTATTTCATTACTTAGAATTGAGAAATATTTATTTTCTCCCTTTCATGTCCCAGGGTCACAGACTCCTGTAAAGAACTGTAGAAGCCAAAGAAATCTCTTTAGAGCTTATAGTTTCCATCTGACTATTTCAACCACAGTCATAGATTTTTTTCTTCTAACATGCCATTATGGGCACAGGGAGCCTCTGACTTATGACTTACAAAGACCTTGCTTACAGATTTCTGTTTAAGCATTTTCTTACCTCTGTATTCTGAAGGGTCTGTAGCAATGAGAATGGAAGGGAAGAAAGAATGCAGAGATATTCTAAAAGCACATATTATTATGTGCTTTTATGTATATTACAAATATTATTTCTTGGTGAGCAAAACTTGGTCCTTCATTTGGAACATAGATGAATAGTTCACCAGACTGTTGTGTAACCAAACATTCATCATTATTATCATTCAAGAATGTTTTGTCTTTCTCTTAAAAAATTTAAATTCATAGGAGTCTTCCATATAAAAGTGGAGGTGAAGAGTGGGGAAGGGCTCAAATCCTGCCACTGGATTCTCAAAAGAAAGAAAGAAACTAGAAATGTAAGCAAGATAAAGTACTGTCCATTGTATTATCCCAAATCACCATGTTTATGACAATTAAGCCATCCTAATATCTTGACCATTACCTTTATTTTGAGCTCCTCATTAAAAATTTAACAGTAAAAGAACCCAAGATGGAAAATAAAGATACTCTACAAACAGAAAACTCATCTCTGAGTAACTTTTAGTGATCATATTTGACTAAAAATCCCAGCATCCAGTTTCCCTTCCCCTTCACCCACTAGTGAAGTCATAATACTTGAAGGGACTTGACAGGTCCCCATAATGGGTGTCTCTGATCAGTGGTCATCCAGGCTCTCTAGGACTATCTTCAGGGACAGCTAGCTCACTACCTTGCAAAATAACCCATTCCATTGTTGGCACCTACTTATTGTCAGCTCTTATATCCAGCTAAGAACATGCTTCCATGTGACCTCCTCCCTGGAGCAGGTTCTAGTTCTGCTCTTTAGAGCAACATAAAAAAAGTCTAGTCCTGCTTCCCAATGGGAGCACTTCAAAGGAAAACAGTAAAAATTCCATGTTCCCACATTTGTTACATGTCAATTATCTATGACTGTATACCCCAAAATTTGGTGGCTAAAAATAACCACCATTTTTATTACTCTTTATTCTGTGGGTTAGAAATTTGGACAGGTCAACAGGACAGCTCTTCACTGTTCCATGTGACTCCACTGGGCCTGGAGGATAGAAGATGGGCCCACTCAACCATCTATTTTTGAAGTCCCACTCCTTAATAAATGACTGGTGCTGTCTCTTGGGTGGGCACTTGGATTCTCTTCCATGTGGATTCTCTCTCTCCACTTGGTCACTCATTCAGTCACCCAACCTGAGTTTCATTTTGTGGCAACTCTCTCATAAAAGGGCAAAATCAGAAGCTGTTAAACCTTTGAAGTCTTAGGCCAGGAAGTCACATCGTCACTTTGGCCATGTTCTACTGTCAAGTTGCAAGGCCAGCCAAAATTTAAAGGAGGAAAAATCAACTCTACCTCTTGGTAAAAGGAGAGGCAAAATCATGTTACAAAAGGGCACATGGCCTGGGTGGAATCATTGCAGTCATTTTTGGTAACAACTTACCACTGAAGGTTGCAACCTATAACAAAAAGAGTCTTCGCCATTTGGCTCAGCATCTCGTAGAAGCACTCTAGTTGAGGTGGCACATTTTGTAAAGGGTTATTGACAAGCAGGAAAATCACAGAAGGGGAATTACAAATGGGCAATAAACATAGGGGAAAATGTTCAATGCCCATAATAATGAAAGCTCCGAGAGGACACTTCTTATCTGCCAAAGTTGCTGTCTTTAAAAGTTATCCACCTTTGAATGCAAAGGATCTGTAGCATAAACATTTGCAATTTCAACTATTTGAAAGCAATGTCAGAGGCTACATTTGACCTGTAGTAATTTGAAAGTAAGCTAAGGCCCAAATTTGAATGCCACACTCTAGGAGTACAGACAGAGTCGCTGGAACTAGAAATGGAGCTCTGAAGAGCCTCTAAAAAATAAATCTCAATTCAACTTTGCTGTTTTCTGCTACTTCTGCATGTCAGTCTACTTGTAACCTGGAAGGAAATATGCCAAAATGTCAAGAATACCTGAATAGTGGGTGATTTATACTGTCTTTAGTTTATTTTGTATTTTTCATGTTGCTTTGTTTCCAAATATTTTACTTTTATACTCAGCTAAAAAGAGTAAAGATTAGGCCCCGGATTGAATGCAATTTTCCAATTAGGGTTTCTTTCATTTTCTTGAATAAGACAAGCACACCCTCCATCCAGATCTTTGTGCTCATGGTTCTTTCGCCTGAGGTGCTCCCCTCCCCCACATCTTATTCTTTAATGCCCTCAAATCTTTATCCAAATGTCAATGAAGCTAGCTCCTGTCACCTTATTTGAAATTGCAAATAACCCCTTGTAATTACAACATTGCCTTTCTGCCTTCCCTGCTGATTTTTTCCTAAGCTCTTATATCTATCTAATAGCTAGTATAACTTATTTATTTGTGTATTGTCTCTTCAGCCCTACTCCTCATAGAATTTAAATTGCAAGGAGGCAAAGAGGTTGTATCCCCACAGCCTAGAACAGAGCTTGGCACACAGTAGGTCTTCTGTATATGTTGTGGTATGATGAGCTTTTAAAAATCAGATTCAGGGGGCGCCTGGGTGGCTCAGTGGTTTGGGCCGCTGCCTTCGGCTCGGGTCATGATCTCAGGTCCCTGGGATCGAGCCCTGCTTTGGGCTCTCTGCTCAGCGGGGAGCCTCCTTCCTCTTCTCTCTCTGCCTGCCTCTCTGCCTACTTGTGATCTCTCTCTGTCGAATGAATAAATAAAATCTTTAAAAAAAAAAATCAGATTCAGTCCTGAGACCGACATTCCACATTTCTCTTCATTCAACTTCCAACAACATCAGGTTTCTTAGCAGTCACACTACACAGCTGCCCCTTATTAAATCTGTCAGTGAAACTTCAGACCTTGTGTAGAGGAACTACTCTCATATCCTGTCCTGGTATAAATCATGACTCTATATTTTTTATTAAATTTTAAGTTCAAGTCCCTGCATTTATCTTGCAAGTGTCAGCCATCTTTCCAACCTGTCAAAATCCTTTTTGGAATTTTGATTCTAACATTTCTTGCATTGGCTACAGTTCCCCGTTTTGTGTCTGCAGATTTGATAAATGTCTTAAACATCTTCATTGGTTTGGGTGGGGCAGGGCCTGATGAACGAGTGGAAAGTGTGGAACAAATGCTGACTTGTACCAGATAATTTGTGCATATGTACATTCTCTTGCTTAATCCTCTTAATGACACCATGAAATGAATGTTATTTCCAATTTACAGGTGCAGCAACTGAGGTTCAGGTAAGTACGGCACTTCCTCAAGGCTTCACCAATAGTAAGTGATGGAACCAGGATTCCTACTTGGATCACCAAAACCCATACATAGCTGTTATCTAAAGACTGTCTCAGGGCTTTATGGCCACTAAGAACCCTTAAATTCCAGAAGTAGTTTGCTGGCTACAATCCTAATTGAAGTTACAAGCACTGCACTTTAAACAATACTTCTGGGCCAATGGTTAACTCTCACAATGCTTTAGGATCACTTGGGAAATTAAAAAAAAAATACTGCCCAGGTTCCAGCTCCCAGAATTTCTGATTTAACTGATCTGTCATAACGCACCCTATTTTATGCAACTTGCCCACATGACCCCAAGGTGCAACTAAGGTTGAGAATCACTGCATATAGACAGAAAGGAGGAAATGCAAAACTGCCAATGTTTATTGATTTCTAAATGAGAAATGCTACATTTGCAGAACCCTCAGATGCTCTCAAAAACCTAGGCATACATTACAGATGTATATACAACCAACACCAACACCCCACCATTTGTTCTTCCTTTTCTGGACTCCACCCAGGTTTCCACTATCCCCTTTCTGGAGTGTTCTATATGCCTGTCATACTACACACACGTGTTCATGCACATACACACGTGCACACACACACACAATGAGACATTCTTGGTATCCTGTGCAGGTAGGTCCTAGGACAACTCCTTTCATGCCCTTGAAGTCCTTCCTTGGGGAGATCCCTAATGCCATTTGGTTTTATTTAAGATGGAATAAATCATATTATGCTTTTTTTATTCAAATTATACCAAGAAGCAAACATTTACACCAGTGGGTGTTACATGAACAGATCTATTTCTTCACTATCCTTGTTCTTTTGTTTTGCTTTTCTGCACCAATCTGTCTTATTCCTCACAGATTTAAATTTACTTATTTCTAAAATATCATTTGAATTTGAACATATTCATATATTTTACGATCATGCTTACTTTTTATTGTTTTGCTCCTTTATTTTGTTTCCCTAGGCCACACTGCCTCTCCCTCCATTTTATATACTCCCACAGACAAAAGTCTAAAAGAAATGTAGGGAAACTTCAGTTTGGGCAAACACGGATCTGACCCAGGTGTGAAATAATAACACAAAGAACAATTTTCAATCCCACATTGGTGGGACTGTATCTCTCAGAGGTTTTTTGTTTGTTTGTTTTGCTGTTTTTTGTTGTTCCCCTCCCCTCACCCCACTCTCATGAAGCATCAAACCCCCAGTCAAGTGACTTTTAGATGGTCAATCTGAAACTACAGTGTTTTTAATGTTTTAATGTTTTAATGTGTTTTTAATGTTAATGGGCCCTAACTTTCTCGGGTAAGTAAATAAAAGCCTTCAGAGAATGTAAAGAAACCACAGTGAACATCAGTCAAAAATCCTTTAAATAGTAACATACCTTTATTATAACATCCCTCCTGAGGATATCAAACTCTAGCACTCTAATGTTGAGACCTCAGTCGTGTGCGTACTGTGTCATGGGGATTGCAGAATGTAGCTTGTGTCTCACCGTACTTCTCTGATAGGCACAAACAAATCAGCCCAAGTACTGTCTGATGCCGAGGAGGAGCCACATGTACCAATGCCTCTTTCTTAGACTTCCTTGCCTCTCCATTGGGGGTCAGGCACCATCATTAATGGCTTTTCTGTTCAAATGTGTTTCCTCGGAGACTACTGTCTTTTCCACATCTTCTTCCTCATCACAGTCCCTCCAGCAGACAAACACACACCATCCCCCAGTTCTCAAGGCGGTCCCTTGCTTAGCTTATTTCACCTAACAAACCTTTCATTCAATCCATTCATTCCAGTAGCTGTCATGGCTCGCCCACCAGGTGCAGAGTCTTGAGCTAGATACAGAATAACAGAAAAATAGCTCCCTGACTCTTTTTGTAACCAGTAGGGTTGTAAGGATTCTGGATAATATAAGTATGGTCCCTCCATTTTATGCATGAGGACACGGAGGTTTAAACAGGGGCACCTGAGTGGTGCAGTTGGTTAAGCATCCAACGACTCTTGGTTTCAGCTCAGGTCATGATCTCAGGGTCATGAGATCCAGCCCCTCATCAGGTTCCATGCTCAGTGTGGAGTCCGTTTGTCCCTCTCCCTCTGCTCCTCTCCCCGGTTGCTCTCTCTTTCTCTCTCTCTCTAATAAAGAAATAAAATATTTTTAAAAAGAGAGAGAGATTAGCTCACTTGCCCAAATCCACACAGTTAGTAAGTGGTAGAATAGGAATGGGAGCTTGTGTCAGTCTGACTCAAAAGATCTCCTTATAACTTCCCTAAATAAACTCTTTCCCTGCAGTGATAGAGGGGCAAAGACAGGCAGACAATTTTTCTGGAAAGTTCATTAAGGTTCTGAGTTCAAAGATTAACATTTTCATTTCATTGAGAAAATCAGCATGGTTTTGGGAAGTAGGTCTTTGTAGGCTTTGGGTGGAAAATTGTTTTTAAATGATATTTTACAGACCCTAATCTAGCAAAATTAACCAGAGGGGAAGAAATGAGTCTTAACAGAGACCAGGTAGCAGGCGGCTGATACAGAAGTAAACACGTGGCCTTAGGGGTTTATTACATCTAGGTTTCAATCCCAGGTCACCAAATACAGACTGTGTAATCCCTGTGGATGTCACTTAACCCCTCTGATCCGCAGTTTCTCCCCTCATCCTGTAAAGGGGGGAGGTGTTACATACCTTGCAAGACTGTGTACTTACTATACTGCTAATGGTGCCTAGCACACAGTAAGGACTTCCCTATGGCCAGATGGGATGGCATATTGAAAGAAAGTAGTGGGGAAGAGAAGGGTTTGGAAAGAACCCAACCTGGACCCACTGTGTAGGCAAAATGGAATATATTCAGTAAATGATTGATGAGAAGGTTGATGGAGAAGGATGGAACAGAGCCCTTGGCTTTGGGGCTCAGTGAGCCTCATCCCAAAAGAACATGCTAGTAACCAGTAAACAATGCTGCTCAGAACAGGACTGGTCAACTGTACAGCACTTTTGACTTGACAAGAGCCCTTTCAAATCCCTTCTTTTGTTTCATGGTAACATTGTGACCCATACGGGCTTAAGGAGACAATCTGTTCTGTTCAAGGAGAATCCCAATAAATATCCCAATAAATATTTGCATGCTAATAAGAGCAATGCAGTGGTCTTCCACATTCTCTTCAGTAGTCACTGCTTTTGGTCACAGTATAAACATTGTGATGGTCACAGCTGGTCCTTTGGGGAACTTCAAGCCCCCAGTGCATCTTGTAATGATTGGCAGCGCAATGCTGAGTCCACACACAGCCCTCATTACAGGGCTGTTCACTATCGTGTGGTTTGTGATGGAAGAAAAAAGGAAAATAACCTGAGTAACCAAAGGGAAGGGACAGATTAACTATATTATGATATATTAATACCTGGAATACTAAATGTAGAGAGATGAACAGATAGAGAATAAAGTCCACGATCATTCTTAAGAGGAAAAAACCAAAGCACAGAACAATACAATGCAATCCTGTTAGCTTTGTTCCGAAGAAGATGTAGAGATAAGTACACCTAGATTCACCAACAATTCTTAGGAAGATTCCAGAAATGACCAACAGGGTTATTTCTGAAGGGTAGGAGGTGGATTAGGGGGAAAAAATAGTCTAGTCAGCAGTTTTGGTTTTATAAAGTCCTATTCTGTTTGAAATATTTACTTTGTGAATGTATTCGTTTTATGCTAAAAATGAAAAGTACTTAAAAAAAAAAAAACTCTAGGGGAGCTTGCGTGGCTCAGTCATTAAGCGTCTGCCTTTGGTTCAGGTCATGATCCCAGGGTCCTGGGATCAAGCCCCGCATTGGGCTCCCTGCTCAACTCGGAGCCTGCTTCTCCCTCTCCCACTCCCCCTGCTTGTGTTCCCTCTCTCACTCTCTCTCTGTCTCTGTCAATTAAATAAATAAACAAAATCTTTTAAAAAAATAAAAATAAATTTAAAAAATCTCTAAACACGCCATCAAATCCAGCAGCTTAAATTAAAGAGACAGATGTGCCTCTTGCCCAAGTCAATGATCGTGTTTATATTCTGTATGCTATTAGCTGATTGTTTTGCTCCAGAGGAATTTTATTTGATTTTAAATTAGAGATAAGTGAGTTATACTCATAGGGCTATTGTATTGATACTGAGTGCTGGAATTGAATGCCTATTGGCAAAGACATCCTCATTGATAGGTATCATGAGCAAATATCTTTTCAGATATTTGAACAGTAGTACTACTGAACAGTAATACCTCCAACACAACAGTATTATGAATAATGTCAGCAGATCTTTGGATGTGCCCAGTGTGTGCCCAGCTGGGTCCTAAGGGTCTCACCTGCATTATCTCATTTAATCTTCACAACACCCTTGCAAGGTAGGTATTCTTTTTTTTTTAAAGACTTTACTTATTTGACAGACAGAGATTACAAGTAGGCAGAGAGGCAGGCAGAGAGGGGAGGAAGCAGGCTCCCTGCTGAGAGAGCCCAATGCCCGGCTTGATCCCAGGACTCTGGGATCATGACCTGAGCCGAAGGCAGAGGCAAGGTGGGTATTCATAATCCCATTTTCAGGATGAAGCCAACTCTTCCTCTCCTAGCTAGAGAATTCTTCCAAATCATTTCTTGAAATGTTTGAAACCACATGCAAAAAGCATGCTTAGTTGTCATCACAGCATTGAGGACTTGGGACTTTCTTAAGGGCCCCAGATCCAGGGCGCCTGGGTGGCTCTGTTGGTTAAGAATCTGCCTTCAGCTCAGGTCATGATCTCAGAGTCCTGGGATCAAGATCCCCGTGTGGGGCTTCCTACTCAGTGAGGAGTCTGCTTCTCTTTCTCCTTCTCCCTCTGTCCTTCCCCCCGCCTCGTGCTTGCTCTCTCACTCTCTTTTTCTCAAATAAATAAAAAAATCTTTAGGAAAAAAAAAGGTCCCCAATCCTCTGACATATCAAAATGCTCCAAAAATCCACCTGTAGGAACCCTGAAATTCAAATATGACCTTTGGGGTAGATTCTTGAACCTCTTGACCTCTGTTTTTCATCTCCAAAATGGGAATGGGAATAATCTCCTGATGTCCTCCAGAAATTATTAAAAGGACCAAAGAAGGTAATTATGTGAACACTGCCAGTGTGGTGGTGGAACAAAAGAGATATGTGACTTATCCTCACAGGCAAGAAGACTTAGAGTTGACAGTGATGAATAAATCCAATGTGTTTGTTTCATAGACTCAAAGATTTTTAGCACTGCAAAGATCTCAGAAACCGTAGCTCCCTGATTTTCAAGATAAGAGCCCTTAGGGGGAAAGAGCTAAAATTACCTATCCAGCAACGCACAACAGAATCAGCCCTCAAACCTCAGAGTTTCTAATCCACATCTCAGACACTTTCCACTTCCTTGGCTGTCTCCTCCTGGGTCCTCATCACTGTGTCACACCCTCTAAATCCTTTACTTGCCAAGTGTTCTTCTAGCAGGGAGATCCACCCCTGCCGAAAGTCAGAGATGTTTCTCTGGCCCTTGGTTTCTTCCTCTGTGAGATGAGTAGCAAGCAAGAGAGAGCCTCCTACTTTTGTGTGTCCCATGTCTAAGAGAGTTGGAACTCCACTGTCTCCAACACTCACCACTCCCAGCAAAGCTAGTTATACTCAGAAGCTCAATAGGCAAGGAATAATTTGTGGAGTGATTGGAATTGTGCCCCAAGGAAGTATCTCAGCCCCAAAAAAGTCTGAAATCCCACTAGTAGAAAGCCATCCCTTTGGGTTAAACTTTGGGTCTCACAATTCTCCATTACTGTGTAAATATCCCGGAAAGGGAAGGTGCAATGGTCACTTCTGGCCATTAACACTGGAGCTTAGGGAACTGGGAAGTAGATACTGGCCTTGGAGTTGGAGCTGAGCTCAAATCAAGTCTCTGCCATTCTGTAGCTATGGAAATTTGGAAAAGATGTTGAGCCACACCAGACCTCGGTTTTCACACCTGTAAAATGGGTATAATCACCCTCCTTTCACCAGTGTGGGGTGAGGAAGGTGTGTGTGTCATCCAGCTAATCCTCCCTCAGTAAATGGTGTTGCCATTAGTATGTTATTAATGATGCTGCCTTTTAAGGCTTGTTTTTTTAAATATGACAGCGTACAGGAAAAACCCACAGAGAATAGGTTGGGTGGGGGTGCTTAGAGACGACTGAGAACATCAGAATATACCAAAACACCAGGCACAAAATCAGGCTCAAGAATCCTAAAGGTTAATTTTTTAAAGAAGGTATAATTGTGACTCTCTTACACCCAAGAACTGAACTCCTGTCAGAGGTTTAACTCATTAGTTAATAAGGGAATCAGTGAATTCTTACAGCCTATTCCAAAAAGAATTCAAAGCATCACACATATATAAGCAGAAAAGGAATCCTGAGACAAAATTACAGAGATGTGCAAAATGAGCCAATAACCAATTGCATTCCTCCAGACACAATGAATTTGTGTTCCTGTGGGGGAAAAATAGTTCACATTCTTATCAGTTGTCAACAACTTACAGAGTTGTAAAAAAAAAAGAAAAGAAAAGAAAAGAAAAGCTCAATGACAGTGAACAGTGGGGATAACCATGAAAGGTACACTAGACGAAACACTTAGTAATTTTCTTTTCTATTTCAAAGACTTGCACAATTTATCCTGATGAGTCGTCCAAAGTGGTCCATCACAGCAGCTTCTTGAGGTGAGGGCCACGGGAAAGGTGGGCAGGGAGTAGAGGGGGACTTGGAGAGACTATGAAGGGAGACAAAGAGAAAGAACAGGTTTTCTCTTCCTCTGAACCATAAGGGCGACCTGTAATAGAAGACCAGCCCTCCTGGAAGTCTGTTTGCTTTGCCCTTAATAAAAGACAAGCAGTGTGTGACAGAGACTTAATTTATCTCTTGATATCCATTCGGCTTTTCTTTCTTAGCAATAGAATCCACCATTTTTTTTAAGCTGGGCACAGAGCTATCCAGAATAAAGACAACACTTCTCAGGCTCACTGATGTGTTCACATGACTAAGTCTTCGGGACAGTGGGGTGTGAGCAGAAGAGTTCTGGGAAACTTCCAAGATTGGTCCCCATAGGGAAAGAACATGCCCTTCCTTGACCCTTCTGCTTTTCTGGCAGCTAAAAGACAAACTGGAGCTTCTGCAGGCATCTTGGTGAACTCCACCTGTTGAGCCTAGCTAAGCATCAAGCTGACAGGAACCCCTCACTGGGATAACTTCATAAAACTACTATCTGCATAAGAGAGAAATGGACCTTTAACTTTTATTTTATTTTATTTTACTCACATTTGTTTCTGCTCTTTTGGTTTGGGTTTTCTGTCACATGCAGCTGAACCTAATCCCAACAGGTGGAGGGAGGAACCCTGGGGAAAGTTTGAGTTGTTTTCCTGGGGAATTTCCATTTAAATTTACTGTGGTTTCTCTGAAAAATGCATTTCTATTTATAGCTAAACGTCAACTCTGTGCGGCCGTCCATTACTACCTTCTGCTCATTCACCTGTACACAGCTTCCTAGGGGACAGAGCAATACTTGCCTGTGACCCATAAGGGGCATTTGGAGACCTCACCTAAAATTGACAGCAGAGATTTACAAATAACTATAGTGGGAGAAGCCCAGTGCGGTTCCTGGCATTTGCCGCACACCTGCACTGAAAAGCCGGTGCTCCAGCTCTCAGCGCAGGATGCTCAGGTAGGTTTTTGAGCAGGAAGGGAGCCCATTGAAAGCAGGGCTATGGGAAGGGGATCAAAAGGAAGTCCCGCGTGCTGGGAGGGAAGAGTTCACTCCCCTTCTGATTATCTGCATTTTTAGAGCCTGAATAATCCAAAACCACATCCAAAATAAAACCCAGTGGCGTCTGGCTTTTGGACACATTGCAGTGGCTGCAGATTTACCTTGGCGATTATATTTTCCTCTAGCTAATATTATAGTGTGTCGGCATTCCCCAAGCACATGCTAGCTAATTGCAGGCAAAGCTAGCCGAAAGAAACCATATTGGGATTAAAATTTTGTTGCAGATAATCAACAAACCAAATAATCCACCCACTGATAATCAAATTGACCAAACTATGTAATTTTCAGACTCTGCTCATCCTCCGTATATTTCCTGTGATCTAGCAGCTTACCAGCCCTCAGATTCTTTTACACTTTTCTTTTTACAGCACTCAACATTCCATCCACCTCTTTAAATGTCTTCTGAAAACTCCATGGTCTCCGTGAAAATTATGGCTTTGTCTTTCAAGCTCCATTAAAAAATCCATATTTTGAGGAATTGTTTGAAGATCTTTTCCCAAGCAGAAAGATAATATTTTACACGAAGAAGCCTAACCCTTCTGCCGACAGGAAAACCCTGACAATCACACTTCCATCTGACTGATGCTTGGAAGCCACATGTTGCAGACTTCCATAGAGATCTGACCAAAACATCGAAAAATGTAACTATATATTGTTTCCCTCTTTGACCTCTCATAAATACAAATAAAGTCTTAAAAAAAAAAAAAAAAAAACCACGCACAGGTAAGAGGGACACCTCATCCCACACCGGCAGCATAAGAGGGCATCCAGGCCTGTGGTTTTAGTGTCAAACTCAGTGCCTAATCTCCCTGCAGCCCATTGGAAGGTTAGGGGGAGAGTCCCCAAGAGGCTGCCCACCTTTCCAGAAGCAGCTGACTGCTTGTTCATAGCCCACCTTCACTAGTAAGGTGCAAAGTCTACTTTCTCTGCAAGCCACTGGCATCAGAATCATAAAAATAACAAACGAAAATATCCACATTATTGAAGACAGTCATTTTCACCTCTTAACCTTGCCATCCATTGTCTTTGACAATTGTTGTCTTTCAACTTGACTTAAAGGGGCTTATTTCTTCATTTATTTGTATCTGCTTAGGGCTGCTGAGGTTGTAACCGAGTTCCCACTGTATTAATACAAAGAAAGCCTTACCTCGGTGGTTCTCAAGGGCGATCCTCAGACCTGTAGCATCAGCATCATCTTGTTATAAATGCAAATTCTGGGGCCCCACCACCCTGGATCTGTAGAATCAGAGTCTGGGAATGAAGTGGAGAATGGGGAGAGCCAAGCCCTCTAGGTGATTCTGATGCACACTCAAGTTTGCAAACACTGCCCTAAAGTAATGGTTACTACTCGTATCACTTGGGCACCTTTCCCATGCCAGCTCCCCACGTCCAGAGAATGGGATTTACTAGGTCTGTGATGGGCCCAGAACATTTTAAAAAGTTTTAAAAAGCTCCCTTGTGATTCTTAGACTCAGTCCTAAATAAGAATTACCATGTGGTCCCCCATGAGAGCTTTAAAGTATGCATCTGGCCAACTACCTTGTTTCCACAGTATTTTATTTCAAAGAAAGAATGTGGGAGGGCTGGGTGACGGATGGACAGACCCAGAGAAGAAAATAGACAGGAGATCAGCTTTGCTTCTAGTTATAATAGCCAATACATTTTAGAAGCCTAATTGGAAACCTTCTCAGAACCAAGAGATAACTCCATAAATAACCAAAGATCAAGGTCATTTAAGACCAAAACTCTCTCATCTTTTCCTTTTGACATACATCCTGCCCTTAATGCATTTCCATCCTTAAGTGTTCTTATTTGGGGTAGCAGGAAAATGAAGAAAGGAAACTGACATTTATGGGCGAGATGCTTTATACTGGGTGACCCATTTAATCAGCTCAACATCCTCCTCAAGGAGCTAGTCGCTCACACACAGGGAAAAACTGAGCCTTGTACATTAAGAAACATGCTCAGTTCCCAACAACTACTAATTGGCCAAGATGAGATTTGAATTTAAGTATCTGGCACCAAAGCCCACACTGGTACCATCTCTTCTCCATACTACCCACTTACATTTTGCAGCTATTGAATTTCCAAGTAGCAATGTGTTTTCCATGCAAAAATTGCCTCCATTGACAGCAAACTCAATTGCTTTGAAACGATAATGTTTGAAAAATGTTTAAAACCCAGACCAAGTGGAAGAAAATGAAGGCATCTGAACATATTCAGCCCGGAAGAGAGGTTTAAGATCGAGAGCACTTTAATGAGAGTTTTTGCGGTTCTAAAAGATCATTCCACTTCGTAAAATGCAAAGTAGAACTGGAAAGGTGATTCTCCACCCTCACCAGGAACTAATAAAGTACCAGCCCCCATGCTGTCTTGTGTGGGTTTTAGTTTCCGAAATAGGCGTATTTGGTACATGCCCTGTGAAGTCCTGTCTGAGCCACCTATTCGGGGAAGAAAGTGGGGCTCAAAACTTCCAAGAAAATATTGTGGGGTTTTTTAAAATCTCTCTTTCAGATAGCAGCTTCTAACACAATGCCTAAGACATGGTTGGTTAGTGCTTTCAATATTTGCATGTTGAATAAATGCAGTTGAATTTATTAGCGATTGTTAAACAGAAGAAAGGGTCATCTAGGATATCCTTTGAGAAGCTGAGAAGTTAAGAGGTTAATTGATAACTAGATATTCCTCCAACTGAGCCGGCTCTGCTAGACTTTCTGCAATGGTAGGGGCTGAGAAGCTCCACCTCCTGCTCCAAGTCAATACTAACAAGGGGCTAACTTTACCCCTTGATAGTTAGCTAATAGTTGTCCCTCCAGAAGTTTACAAAGAACCAAATAAAGGTAAATCACCCAGTCACCAGGGTGGATGGCAAGCACTGCAAAGATACTGAACTCTATTTTCAACAAAGAATTCATTCTTTTCATTCACATAAACCAACATGCTTGATCCTCACCCCTTTGGGAAAAAAACCCTAAGGTTCAGAACTCTTGAATTCCAGAACACCCTTCTAATCCTGCCCCCAGGAGCTGCTTTCTCATGCAGATGAGGTGCTGGTCTTTCAAAGGGGTTTCATGAGCTCTTCCATTTACCTCCCCTCCCCATACACACACCTTAATAAACTATTCAGGAAGTTGTAGGCAGAAGGAAATTGTAGATGTCTCAGAATGCATATGCTAATTTCAATTGCATGTCCTTGGTAGGTCATTTGCCAATTGAAGCAGAGAATTACTAACAGCCGACCTTGCTTGTGGAGCTGGGGAATCTTACCCAGAAAAGGCAGAAAATAAACACAAAGCATATGCATGGCAGACGCTCACATATAATGACCCTGCAACAGGCAGAATGCAGATGTTCGGAAGACTTGAAAGAGGGGGCAGCCCTGAACATTGACCCAACAAGGATGAAGACCATCACTCTGTAGGGGACACGGCTTCAGTCATAGTGGGGTACTGCGTGCAGTCTTTCTGATGATGAGGTTATGGCCCACCTGAACGGTCATCATCTGGAGAGATGGTTATAAATACCGTCATCCCCAAACTTCCTGAATCAGAACGCTTGGGGGAGGGCGGTGTCCCGGGAGTGAGTGTTTCAGACAAACACCCAGACAGATAAGTCTTTCTGTGGCACACCAAGTCTGAGAATGACTACCGGCAGAACTTGAAGAACTTCCATTCCAGATGACCAGCCGGGCTCCATTGCCATGGCAACGTGCTTGACAGCCATTTAGAAGCAACTTGCTCTAATGTCACCGCTGAATGGAAACACACTACTGCTCAGAAGTGTCCCAGGAGTCACAATTGAAATAATTAAGAAGAAGTCCTGTCACCGTGTGGAGAGATTCAATCAGCCCCACAGACTGGTTTGCCAAGAAAACACAGAGCTAAGTACTTTTAGGAGACCAGAACTATATAGAAAACGGGCTTTTTGTCATCCACGACTTTAAATCAGACAGTCGGTTTGAATCTATGTTGTGTGTTTTTTTTTTTTTTAATAAGAAATTCAGAATATTAGTTCCACTAATATCCTGAGATCTGTAAGGGCATATAAGTAAGAAAAGAAGGGCTAAAATTAAAACTATTTTCAAAAAAGCTAAGCTGTTGCTTTTTTCCCTCCTATGCTTGCAAGCTCTGCCAGAGCCCAGCCTATTTTTAAAGACTCCGGACCCACTTAAAGTGGTTTTCAGAGGATGTGGTCACAAATGGTGCCCATGCTACATCAGATCCTGAATAATAGACGTGTGGATCTGGGCAACCATAAGAGGAAAATTTTTTTCATGAAAGAGCAAATGAAGCTGGTGTGTGTGAGGTAACAGTTTTAGTATCCACATTAGTCCCAGATGTTTTTCCAAAGAGACTGAGTTTTATTTGAAAGCTGAGACAGGCTATGGTTTCTTTGCTCTCTTGCCATGCCCTTAGAATAGGAAATAGAGGCTGATTAAGTAATAACACATGGAGACTAATTAATATTTCAAGGTTATCAGAAATAGGTCAACTCCCTTTTTCAATAATTTGGAGGCTTGATCATCTTCAATAAGCTTCAATAATCTCAATGCAAACCAACAGCTTTAAAACAAGAATGAACCTTCGGGTTCTTAATCTTACCAAGCTGATTAGTTCAGGTAGACAAAAGAAGGAAGAGACTCAGAAATCATAGCATCAGTGTTCCCACTTAGCCTGTGTTCAAGGCTTTCCAGAACAAAGGCTACAGCTCCCTTTCCAACCTTCCTTTTGCTACTCCCCTAATACCAGACAAACTGACTTCCCCTATGTATCCCCCAAGTTCATGCCCTCCATTGTCACCTGAGACCTTTGATCATGCAATTTCCACCTTGTCTCTTTCTACATGTCTGCCATCTTCTCTTTCCTCTTCTCCTTGTCCCATCCTTTGAGAATGCCTGAGGTCCTCGTCTTCTGTCCTCCAGCTTCTGGGCTTTCTACCCTCCCTCCTGCACTGACCACCTCACCCCAGGCAGTTACTGTCACAACCCATAATGGGATGAATTGTGTCCCCTCCAAAATTCATATGTGGAAGTCCTAATCTCTAGTATCTCAGGATTTGACCTTAATTGGAAACAGGGTAGCTATAGAGGTAATTCGTTCAGGTGATGTCATTCCAGTGGGTCGTAATGCAATATGGCTGGTGATTTATGAAAAGAATACCATGTGAAGAAAAACAGATTTGCATAGAAGGAAAATGATGTGAAGGCACGGGAAGAAGATGGCCATCTTGCAAGCCAAAGAGAGAGGCCAGGAATGGTTGTTTCCCTCACAAACTTCAGAAGGAACCATTCCTGGCTGACATTTTGATCTTAGATGTCTGGCCTCCAGAACTGTGAAACAATACATTTCTGTAGTTGAAGCTGCCCAGTGTGTGGTTCTTTGTTATGGTGGCCCCAGCAGACAAATATATTTTACGTGTGTGTGTGTGTGTGTGTGTGTGTGTGTGTGTGTATTTTGATGCCCCTTTTTGCATACAAAAACATTAAAAATTATGTTTTATGATTTAATGGTTTTTAAGATGAATATTAGAGTATTAGCTATCCAAACACATTCCTCGACCTAGAAGTTTTTCTTCTGATTTTAAAAGAAATTAAAACATTTTCATGGGCCCCAGGCACTGTGCCTGTTGTGCCTAATGGATAAGTCAGCCCTACTTGCAGCCTCTGAGCTGTCACTCTGATGACAACATTTTGTGTTACCAAGTAGACCATAAGCTTCAGGAGGGTAGAGACCATGTATGACCTCCTCTGCACCTTCCACCTTCAACAGATGTTCAAGAAAAATCTGTCTATTAATTGTTCTGGTCTAACTTCCTGTTTCTAGGAGAGGCTATGACGTCTAAACTTCCCAGCACATTTCACTGTGAGGTCTTCCTTTTTACATCTCCAGGGAAGGCAACATCATTCCAATGTTTATCAGAGCTTACATCTGGAATCATCTTCCCATAGATAGCCCACATGCTTTTCAAGACAATCCAAGAACATTCCTCATTATAAATGTCCCCAACTCCATATAACCTGTCATCTCACTGTATGACCTCAAGCAGCACACTAAAACTTTGGGCCTCAGTTTCTACATATGTAGAAGGTAGCTCCACATGACCATGTGAAGGCCCTTTCAATTAGGTAATGGAGCAGGAACTAAAACCTGGATCTAAATCCGGTGCCGTTAAATTCAAAAATTTTCAAAGACAGAACCTCTTTCAAAGATGGTGATAGGAAAGGAAGGCCCACATAACCTCACACACCCAATACCTCTGCCAAAACATGAGATGTTCAGCCTGGTTGTAGGTTTCCTAATCTCTACCCTGCCCACTTTGTCTTCCTTAGATTCCCAAAGTAATTATGGTCAACATTTCACTTCCCATCAGAACCTGAATTTGAGACCCACAGACCCCTAATGAATGAAGGATTCTTCCCATGGAAGCTTAAGTTAAGAAGTGTAAGAAGCATGAGTTATGCAGACACCACAATCATGTCCTGAAAATGATCCTATTATCCACATAACCATTCCTGATCCTCAAGCACATGTTGTGCTAAAGTTTATTGCCATAACATTTCAGAAGGATTTCTTAAGCATTTGGGGGAGCGGGCAGTACCAGCATTGTAATAGACATGATGCAAACTGAATCTTAACAGGAGCTTGTTGTTAGTGAGGGAGGGAAGGAAGAGCCAGGAAAATAGAAATAAATTTCCATCAATAGAGAAATTGTCAATAAAATAAGATGTATTCATACTCCATACTGTGAAATGCTAAAAATAATGAGATAAATCTGCATGAACTGCATGAATCTGCATGAACTGCATGAACATGAGATCTCCAACACCTATTTGATATATATGTTATATAGAATATATAATATGTATTCTGGTGTGCAAACCCTGAGATAAGGATACAAGTACAAATAAGTTTTTTCAGGAGATGATCCCAGGAGACATCAACAGAAGAGCAAAGATGTGAGGCAGGGAAGGGAAGAAAGCCAATAGAAAATGTGTTATCAAGCAGACTAACACCATGAGCAACTGGAGCTTAATTACTCTGGGGACCACAGGGGACCTAGAAGAACACACTTGAGAGTTATTCCAACTGGGAGGTGAGGAAGTGGGGGGATTAAATATCAACGCTCATCAGTTATCAGTTGAGGTGCTGCTCCTGGGTCATGTTGAGTCTCCAGTGCTGCCAGCTTGTCTAACATGCAGACAGAAGACATTCCCATAGTTGGAGAAAAATCCTTAAATGCAGATCCATACTCGCTGATAGAAGTCCAGCCAGCATGTACAGAATTTGTAAGTGCCAAGGGCATTTGTTATGGTATACAAGGCATTTGCTTGTTTTCAAGCACAGAGAAAGGGTTGAAAGATGCCCATTAACTATCTACAGAAGTTACTGACCTGAGTGGTACTTCAGAACAGCTCACGGCCATCTTCCTCCATGTTATCTTCCTCTACTGTAGATAACTGAATGACTCTTCAAAGTTCTGGTTGGGAAGATGAATCCCACTGATGTCTCCTTGAAGGCAACTATACCTCATACTTTTCTCTGTATGCAGGAGCACACTGCACAATGATGGGTATCTATCATGGTAGCAGCTCAGTAACCATGATAGATCACATGTTCAATGAAACAGACACTTTCTTAGCCCCATCTTGGAATCTATACCCAACACAACTAACACATTTTTTAATCCATAACCATTTATGTCAGTTAAACATGTTTTAAAATACTGCGATATTCTATTCCACTCTACTCCAACTCTCCACTTGTCTACCATTCCCTATGCTGAGCCTCAGTGAATTGGCCACTCTACCCCTTGACCACTTATGTAGCACTAAACCAACACTCACATGACAAGGGATCTTTGGCTATTTAAAGTCCTTCTGCCCTCTACTCAGGGTTCCAGGGAAGTCAGTAAAACTTCTGTAAGGGGCTCTGTAAGGGGCTCCTTGCCAGGTTCCAGTTGGCTAGCCAAGTAAAGACCAACACATATGTGGTAGCTTAGCCTGACTTTAGCCTAACAAGTCCAAAGAAAAAGCAACTGAACATAGCGTAATTCTCTAGATATTCTTTAAAGTCTAACCAAACAGAAAAAAGGGATGGAAAGATAAGGCCTCTAACCAGAGGGGAGTCTTGGGTATCCAAAGAGGTCTTAGATGTCTTGGCTTTGTTTGAGTACTGATTCATGCACTCATTCATTCATTCACTCAAATATTTATGGAGGGATTGTGATGTGCCAGGCACTATACTGGCACTTCGTCAGCTCATGGGGAACAAAAAGGCATAGGCCAGACTAAGTGACAATTTAAAGGGGGCACTTTCTAGACTAAGTTCTCTAATGATCTTATCTATTTCATTATACCAAAGCTTGGCTAATCTCTCTCTAACCTGTTTTTGTATTCATCAGGCAGTGTACAGTTCTTGCTTATGGCTGTATCCTAAAACCCAAGGACCAGAGGGCAGGGGAAGTCCCATGGCTGGAGGGCCTGCCCCTGTACCCACAACGGGCACAGGATCCCATCTGGGCTAGCAGTCAGCCTGTTCCAACCTCCCTGCTTCTCTCATTGGTGTGGTTAAGTTTCATCTTGAAGTCTCTGCAGCTTCTTATCTGATCCTTCCTTATCTTCTATTGTACAGCTCAAAAATTCGCTCAAACACAACAGAGGAGGAGCTCCACATGACCCCTTATGGAAAAACAGGGTCTGGGAAAGGAAACAGGAAGCAAGCACAGATTGAAATCCAGGACCTTGAGCTAAAGCATCAGGCCCCCCAAAGTGTGATCTATTATAGAACATAGACCAGAGATGCTTAGCTGAGCCACCAAAGACTTTATCTCCTCTGACTTTGTAACAATATGATTCAAATAACATCCCTGGTTGTGAAAAGATCCATTAATCCATATAGTCTCCCTCTCTATCCGATCTTGCAGTCAAACATGTATTTGGGGCTTAGGATAATATGGAGCCTAAAATGCTTTATTCTAAAAGGATGGTCCCTCTGAATAAAATTGCTTCCTAAACAGGAGAGGAGGACCAAAGAACGAAAATTGATATAATTTCCCACTCTTTGTGAAGAAACATTTAATTTGACATCTTTTATCCAGGGGGATTCTGGATACTAATCGCTGCTCATTATCATTCCTTGCTTTGATGCACCCCTCCCACTGCTACGCTTTGAATTCCACCTCCCCTCCCCCCTTAAAGTGGGAGGTTGCAGGTAGATAATGAAAAAAATAATTGCCTTGGTTAACAGGGAACATTAAACAGGAGACAGAATTTAAGTGACTGTAGCTCTGAGTTAAGCAAGCAGAAACATACAACACTCTCAAAGACCCTTCCTTCTCTCTTCTTGAGATGTTCCAAGCACTGCTCACCAGAACGATGGAGAAAACACTCTCAAGGATCTTTTTCTCTCCTGTACCATATAACCATTCAAAACCTGGTGTTCGATAAAGTTCCCACATACAAGTAGATTTACAACAGAGGAAATTGGACTCCACAAATCCAGGTGTGCAAATGAAAGTACATATTCTTCAGAAATAAAATCACATTGAACACTGAGCTCCTGTTCCCACAGCACCAAAGATAACCTCTCTCAGTCATGAGGGAGTTCTCCCATTTGACTCCTGAAAGTTGTTGAAATGTGTCCAGGGACTTGATGCAGAAGTCCAAGGTCAGGAAAGGCCCGCTGGTCTTCAATCCAATCTCATGACTGCCAACATTGATGCCGCCAAAGTTCCTGGACTGCAGATCTGCCATGTCTGTGCTCCCACTTGAGCACCTAAATGCCTGGGGATCTCCTTCCTTTGCTCACCAACTCGCTACCCATGCCTCTCTTGGGTTTTTCCACCCCTCAGGCCCTGTAAAAGCCCAGGCCTCCACTACCCACAATTATCACCCCTTTCTTTCCAGTCTTAGAGAGGTCTCCCTCTTTTCTTTCTGCTCTTGTAGCATCTGCTTCGAAACCACATAGCTCTCTGAGTAGATAGAAGGATGAATAAATGTGATAAAGCAAGCATTGTAGAATGTTTATGGTAAAATTGAAATAGTGGGTAATGGGTATTCACTGTAAAATTCTTTCAATTTGGCCATATGTTTGAAATTTTTCATAATCAGCAGTGGAAGAAAATGCAACTCTCTCCCCAATCCCTAACTCCCCATGCTGTGGCTTTTGAAAACAAAAGCCAGGAAGGGAGGCAGAAAACAAAAGCCAGGAAGGGGGGCAGAGCACAGTGGGGTACTTAGCCCTGTGACATAAATCTCTCCAAGACAGGGGAAATGATCTGGCTAGCAAGTCTTCTTGGAATCCAAGAGGCAAAAATATAGAGAGGACAAAGCACGCTTTACTATCTCAATGGATTTTCCAACCACGCTTTCTAAAGGAAAGAGAACCAGATGTGATTGTCCCCTTCCACACTTCATGACCACCCCAATCTGAAATCTAGTTGTCCATACACCATAACCACCTTTTCACTCAAAGATGCTTCAGAATGAAACAATATCTGACCCTCTTCACTTCTGCATCCCACAGCCAGGATGTAAAGGATGGATTCGTGGCTGCAGGACACACCAACTGAAGACAGCCCAAACTTCAGTAGAAATGTCAAGTAGCTCTTGACTTCTGGAAATATCCTGACAACTGATTCTTAGGGTTCTACTGAAAAGATCTTAGTGTTGGGGAGCGTATGGGTGGCTCAGCCAGTTGAGTGTCTGCCTTCGGCTCAGGTCATGATCCTGGGGTCCTGGGATTGAGTCCCACATCGGGCTCCGTGCTCAGAGGGGAGCTGCTTCTCCCTCTGCCAGCCCCTCCCCTTGCTTGTGCTCTCTCTCTCACTTGCTCGCTCGCTCTCCCTCAAATAACTAAATAAAATCTTTAAAAAAGGAAAAGATCTTGCTCTGAATGCTGAGAAACACTGAGCTGGCTCCCGAGGTACCCATCACTCCTATAGTTTCAGCTGTAAGCAGCTGTTGGAAAGCCCTAAACACAAAGCACAGAGTAAAAATCCAACGTTTCCCATCCAAATAAGTAGAGTCACATTTCTGACTGTCGCCACATCACATGGAAGTGATGGGATGAATTTCCATCAGATTTGGAAGATCTGTTTTGGATGGCGTGATAAAATTTCTACTGAGTAGTAAGGGGGAAATACATATTGAGTTGCCCATCAGAGCTCCTTCTCCATGAGAGAAGCAGTCAGTCTCTAGAGAAGGCAAAACCGAGGTGCAACAAGATACCTAAGGGCCTTTCGATGAGAAGAGAGATGCACAAAAAAGACAGATTTCAACTCAGAGTCCTTAATTGGGTTCTGTGATCTACAAGCATTGATTTGCAATTGGGAGGTTCCTACCTCGGACAACTCCAAGAAATTGCTCCATGATGAGCTGCAGCAGGGATTAATCTATTTATTTCAAGATGGCTAGTGATTCTCCTGAGAAATGCTGGGAGGTGGGCTTGTTCATATGACCCAGGAAGACTGTAGACAAACAGTAAAAGATGGCATTGCAAATGACCAAGAAAAGGGAAAAAAAAAGGCAGCTAACCTATATCAAAGTATTTTCTTTAATTTACTCTGGTTCTCAGCCATGTACCATTCTAATATTTATCATTACAGATCATCTAACTACTTTATCAATATTAGAATAAAAGCTCTCACTTCTTTCTGACCTCATCTTACACACACACACACACACACACACACGTACACACACATACACACACAGTTGTCTGACAGATATTATAGTAGCTTCTCTCAGCTCTTCGTCAGGCATGGGTTGTTTGAGATATATCTGTGGACTTCTCCTCATAATTCCGTGAGTTTGAATAATAGTAATAATAATAATAGTATCCCAATATTATTATAACACCACTCCAATAACACCAATTCAAATCTAGCCCCTCATTCTGACTGGCCCCTCCCCCAGAGATAGAGTAGGCATTTCCACTTGTACCCTAAACCCCTCTTTCCGTTTCTCTTACCCCACCTCAGCCTTCCCTAACCACTGCCCACAAAGGCTAATTTTACTTCCAGCTTTGGTGCTTGAATAAGCCAAACTTTCCAAATCAAAGAGGGGGAAGTATGAGAGAGGGGAACAAATAATGGGCAAACTCTAGCAGTTTTCCACTGCTGAGCTGCCAGGAAAAGAGTTTTATTACAATGACATGAATATTAGAAAGAAATGCGTTGTTTAAATTGTTCCCCTCTAGGCAGGTAAAAGCCCAATGAAATCACTAGCCTACTATTAAGACAAGTGAGTATGAAATTAGGTAGGTTCCAAATGCAAAGAGGCATGTTCTATACAGAGTGTCTTCCTTTCCCCTTCTGAAGCTCACACCCACTCAGAGTCATGGGGTGCCTAGTGCCATCTCCTTCCTGTTTACAATCCACTTGTACTCATTCCCATTGGTAAAGAGCTCTGGAAGCCAGCACGGAGTAGGAGCTAGAAGACGCAAACTCCTGAAATGAGGTCAGTGAGCATGTTAGACCGAATAATTTGGATTATAAATCAGCTTTGTCATTGTAAGCGTAGTGTTTCAACGAACAGATCAAACTCCGGATCTTAACAAGTGACAAAGAACAAAAAGGAACAAGAACCACCTTGATAGCAGCTATAAGATTTCACCTTCCCAGAGATAAAGACTCTCCAGGTACTCAAGGAAACAATGGGGAGCTTGCAGGCTTGAAAAGGAGCACCACCCGGCAACAGGACTGACCTGTCTGCCCCTGAACCAGCTATCACTAGCGAAGTCTCTAGAACACTAATGAAGTTGCTAGAAGCACAGCCTCCACATCCCTCCAATTCGGATCAGGGTGTTGCTAGAAAAATTAGCCAGAACTCTTCCCATGACAAGCTCCGGTTCCAAGTGGGCACTCAAGGAACATCGAATGAATGAACACGTGAGTGAATGTGCGTTCACGTGCATCCAAAGCACCCACGTGGGCTACAAAATAAAACACACTCACCACCTGTCTTACCAAACTAGAGTTCTGAGCGAATAAAATGGCTCCTTGAAAAGAAGCACAGTGCAGACCATGGCAGGAAATTACCCAGAAGCCAAAACCCCAACTCAGAGACCCAGTGCAGTGTGACTCCCTGGGGAAAGAGTCTGGTTCCCTGGCACTGACGGCCACACCAGCTGGAACCTGGCGCCATTCTTCTGCCTTCTAAACGGAAGCCAGCCAGACTGAGTGGCAGAGCTGGACCTCTCACTCTCCCTTCACATCTGTGGCTCCTTCTGCCCCCATGACCCGGCTGATCAGGAACGCTTCCCAGCTGGCACCCTGTTGTGGCTCTGCCGTGCCCTGTACCCTCCCCAGGGTAAGCACATCCACCGGGCAGGGTTGGACAAAGGCGGCATGGCCGGGCTTCAGGGAAAAAAAAAGTCTGTGTAAACGTCTAATCTGCCCCGTCTGGCCATAAAGCTGAACAGCACCAGCCTGAACTTACCACCATGATTTTACATAAATGACTTTCAGGCTAGCTACAAAACCCCATGTGAGTCTCAACAGTAAAGGGCCTCTGGGTAATTCACCAGCTGGCTAGCTGATTTTAGCACAGTTAGTAAAACACTGCATTAACATTTAGCTTTTGTGTGTAGAGCAAGCTGTGCAGTAAATTTTTCTAAATGTTACCGAAATATATTACCTGCAAACTACAGGCTAAGCTGAGGCCGAAACAGGAAAAGTCTCTGTTCTCAGAAAGCCCACATTCTAGAAGACGCATTTGGAGGGTGCATGTGCCTGGCACACGGGCGATAGTTCTTGGTGATGGGTGGGAGGCCTGCCTGAGGTGAGGGTCCAACCCTGCCACAGGGCGCTGGCTCATGTGATCCATCCCCCTAGTAGGGACTGCATGCTTGCTGCTTGCCCTAGATCGAATGTTTGTGTCCCCAGAAAATTCATCTGTTGAAAAGCTAATACCTGAGGAGACGGTCTGAGGAGGTCGGGCCTCCGGAAGGTGATTAGGTCATGAGGGTGGAGGCTCCCTGGATGGGATTAGTGCCCCCATGAAGAGATGCCACAGGGCTCCCTGGCCCCGCCCACCATGTGAGGACCCAGCAAGAAGGTGCCATCTCTGAGGAAGCGTGCTCTCACCAGACACCAAATCTGCCAGAGCCTTGATCTTGGACTTGCAGCCTCCAGCACTGTGGGAAATAAACCCTGGCTGTTTATAAGACACCAAGCCTAGGGTATTTCTGGTACAGTCACCCAAACAGACTAAGACACTGCGCAAAAAGCCCTTTATGGGAGCTGGGTCACTGGAGGACCATGAAGACCAAGCTTAAAATGTGAAGGAGGACATTTTTTGTCTGAAACGGCCCTCAGGACACTGAAGTTGTATGAGCTTCTGTCGGTCCCACCCATGGCTTCTCCACAAGTCGCAGACTGCCATCCATGCCAAGAACTCTTGCTGCAAACATCTGCGACTCTGCCTGGGGCTTTTTCTGGCTCAGAGAACATGTTTCCCCTGAGCTCTGGTAGGCTGGAAATGCTGGGCAGTTAGCGTCCCCCGAGGCAACCCTCAACTAATAGCAGATTGGAATTGAGGGCGGGGCAAACAGCTCCACTGCCTTTGCACCTCAAGTAGGATCAAACTACGGCATATGCCCCCCCACCACACACACACAGGTGGCACCGTCTCTCAGAGTTCCAGGTACCCATGTAGGAAGTGGCTTGGAGGAGCACATGTTATGTCTGTCTTCCCCTCCCAGTTCCGTCTTCCACTCCCCCATGGTGCTCCCTGGGCTTCCGACCTCAACAGCCTCCCAGAGTTGCCTTCCTGAGGACCTCATCCTAAGACAGACCCTTTCTTCTCTCTTGGGAATCTCTCTTACCCTCTTGACACAAATCGTTTCAGAACCCCACCCACGCGCAAAATCTTTTGATAGTGTCTTCAGATTCCCCACTTAAAATGAATTGTTGGGATACTTAACTTGTTAATTTCCTTTTGAGAAAAAGCACCCAACTTAGTCAAGGCATGGTGTCGATGAGTCAGGGGAACTGCCCTGACTGGACCAGAATGCCGGCCTCAGCATCGGGGACGCCTTCTGATGCCAGGGAATTCCCACCAGAGAGAAACTTGTAACCACAGGCAGGAATGCGCAATTACCCTTGGGTGGATTATCTCGCTGGTGGACCAGCAGTAGTAAAATGTACACCCAAGCCAGGTTTTCCTCCCACCTTCACCCTCTACCTGGTGACTTCCCCAAACGTGGGCTGATAGATATTCGGGAAATGCAAAGCCAGTTTAAGATAAATGTGATGAGGAGATAAAGAAATTCATGTGCATGCTAAAGCCCCAGAGAAAGGATTTCTGATTATTTGGAGTCTTTTAAATTATTCAGGCTCATAGGTCTCCTCCATTTGCATGGTGGTTCAGGAAGTAATTCTAGATGAAAACAGCTCTGCCAAGAGACATGCACCTGTGGGAAGGGCTGACCACTTTGCAGAGGCTTTCCCACCCAAGCCTGACTGCAAATATGCAGCTAGATAAATTTAGAAACCACAGCATACACAAAAGAAATAGCATATATTCTGTGCCGTCCCACTAGCATGCTGGCTTGCTGGTTTGACCATTCGACAAATACTTCTCAAGTGTCTACTGTGTGCTAGATGTGGGACGTGCCAGATAAAAGATTACCTAACCTCAACGGAACTTTGTTTTAATAAATTTTGCCCTTCATCTTTAAGACTCCATTCTGTTTTCTGCTTCTGATTTTTAAAGCCAATCTTTCATATATACTATATATATAATACATTTATATATTTTATATATATATTCTTATAGGTCTCATATATAGTATATACTTTAAATTTTACATATTATATATTATATTATACATATAATATGTCATATAATATATATTATATAATATATGATTATATAGTATATAGTATACAATACACATGATACATATGTGTGCTGTGATACATATGATATATAATACATGTTATATATATGTTTTATAATTACATATTATAGAATGTTATAAATATAATTAGAATACATATTCTGATTATATTATATATTTATATATTCATAAGATGTAACATTATTTTGGAACTTCAACTTAGAAATGAGAAAGACCTTTGATCAAGACCTGGCTTTGCCATTTACTTAGCATGTGACTACAGCTAGTCTTACTAGCCATAATTATTCTTAGCCTCAGTTTTACCATCTTTAAAGTGCACAGTTATAACAAGAACTAATCAGAGTGATGTTTGGAAGTAAAATAGTAAATATAGGGGCGCCTGGGTGGCTCAGTCATTAAGCATCTGCTTTTAGCTCAGGTCATGATCCCAGGGTCCTGGGATGGAGCCCCACATCGGGCTCCCTGCTGGACGGGAAGCCTGCTTCTCCCTCTCCCACTTCCTGCTTGTGTTCCCTCTCTCACTGTGTCTCTCTATATCAAATAAATAAATAAAATCTTTCAAAAAAATAAAATAATAAATATAAAGGCTTAAGCAGGTGTCATAAATTGTAAGGGTTGCATTATTTTCCTATTCCTTCTAGACTCTACTTGCCTTCTTTGGCTTGTGGCCCCATGATGCCAAGCTCTGTCTCTGGCATACCTCCTTCTGTGACTCTTGTCCTTCTACCCCCTCTTATATGGTCTCTTATGTGATTACATTGGGCTCATCTGGATAATTCAGGGTGATCTCCCATCTCATAAAATCCTTAATTGAATCATACATACAATCTCATCTCCCAGGAAAGGTAACACTCACAGGTTATGGGGATGAGGATGTGGACATCTTTGGGGAGCCATTATTCTATATTCCACAGTGCTACTTAGTTTGTTTTTTGAAATACTAGCCTTGATGCCTAGAGACTTGTTAACAGCTTTGTACATTTTCTAACCTAAGGCTTAACAACCTATGACAAGTGTGGCAAAGATGGCATGACAATTGTTGGTGGCTGCATGCCCCCCCATCCACCTGCTGCCAAGCCCCAGATGATGACCAGGGGTCACCTTGCATTCAGGGTGTTTCCTACCCTGTGCACAGCACACCCACCACAAGGAGTCAGAAGGCCCTTCTAGCATCACACATTAACATGTGCTTTCAAATGTCTTGGATTGTGATGATCATCTCATTACTCTTACTGATGATGTTGAAACGAAAACACACCTAACCAACTGGTAGAGAAGGAAAAGCCAGAAATAGATGAGCTACTGTCTCTGGGTGTTGCACAAAAAGTTAACTTAAACTTTACATAGGTCTGATACCCTAATAAGAAATGTCATGAACATAATACAGGAGGTGATAAGAACATGGCTTCTTAAAAAACTGAAGCACCATAGGTTTGCAGATACCACCAAGGCCCTCTCAGCACCAGAGAAGTATGTTCGAGACAGTCAGCCTAAAAGATGAGTTATGGGCCAGTTTTCCTCTTAAGCCAGAAGGTGATATTTTTCTGAAGTGCACTAGCTCCTGGTTACATTGGTATTTCCCATTCCCCTGCCTACTGTGGTCCTTCACCTGGATATCCAATAAGCTTCTTAAGCTGGCCATGACCCAAAAATGCATTCCAGAGTCCAACACCCACTTAAAACCTCTTTCTTCCTAGTCTACTTCCCACTCACCCACAACCCTGTTCTTCCAAAGGTCGAGGTCAAGACCTAGGTGTTGTCTTTGATTCAACTCACTCACATACACACCCCACATTTAATTGAATCTGCAAAATCCTGCTGGTTCTCTTTTTTAAAAAATGGAGATTCAGCTACTTCTCCACACTTCCACTGCTACCACTCTGGTCCAAGCCACCATCACCTCTCTCCAGAAATACTCAAATAGCCTCCTAGGCCGCCTCCCTGCCGCCATTCACACCTCCACTCAGTGCATTCCCCAAGCAGACTGTATGACATTTTACAAACACAAATCAGCTCATATTAACCCTCTTTTCAAAGTCCTCCAACTCCAAGGGCTGCCCACCTCACTCAGAGGAAAAGCCCAAGTCCCCCCCTTTCAAGATCTTACATGACCGGCTCCTAATATCCTCCCCAACTACTCCCTCCTCTGCTTACTCTGCCTCAGCCACATTGACTGGCCTCCTCGCTATTCCTCAAACGTACCAGGCATTGTCCCAGCCTTTGAAAATGCTTTTCCCCTTGCACAGAAAGCTCTTCTTCAGATAGCCACATAGCTCAGTCACTCAACTCCCTTCCATGGCTCTGCCCCAAATCACCTAATCATTAGGCCTTCCCTGACCACTCTATAGCAGCCCTTCTCCATGCCCCATAACCAGTTTTATTTTTCTCTGTAGTACTCATCACCTTCCAACATAGTATGTGTTTGTGTTGACAATTATCTGTCCCCCAACTTGAATGTAAGCTGCATAAGGGCAGACGTTTTTTTCTTCTCTGTCCATTTCTTTTTTTTTTTTTTTTGACTTAAGAGAGAGAGAGAGAGAGCTAGAGAGAGAGGGGAAGAGTTGGAGAGAGGCAGAGGCAGAGGGAGAAACAGACTCTCTGTTGAGCAGGGATCCCAGTTCCCTGGGATCATGACCCAAGCCAAAGGCAGATGTTCAACCAACTGAGCCACCCAGGCGCCCCTTCTCTGTTCATTTCTGAGCAGAGCAGCAGCTAAAGGAGTATCTGGCATGAGGTACGTTCCCAATAAGTCAAGAATTGTGTTAACTGATTCAAAGAATGAACAGATGAGTCTGGGATGATGACATTTAATACAGCAAAAAAAAAAAAAAATGTGCATGTTTTAGGGATGAGGAGCATGTCTCAGAATTTACTTGATCTTGAAATACAATTTAAAGTATAATATGCAAACTGGGTCATCATTTGGGGTTAATTTATTTGCTTGCCTGAGAATTTCAATCATGAACTTTTAAGAAGCAAAATATAATGGCTTTAGGCAAGATCATGCTCACAGAGGACAAGTTTAAATATAGGTCCCAACCCCGTCTTAGGCTGCTCTGTTCTAGAGAAGGAGAAGATGATAGGAAGTACCCTTAAAGGTGTCCTCTCTCCTTTGGCCTATCCAAATGCCCACATTCATTCTCTCATTGCCTGGATAAAACAAGGAACACTTCTTAATAAACTAAGCATTCTCCTGAGAGACAGTGAGGTCTACAAAAAAATATATAGTGTGTCAGATGGTGACCAAAGTTAAGGATGGTAAAAAAAAAAAAAAAATGGTGACCAGTGTGAAGGAGATAGAATGTAGGGAAGCCGGCCATGAGGGGGAAGGCATTTCTAGACAGAGGGGACCAGAAGTTCAAAAGCGGGCTGTTGGGATCGTGCTTAGCAAGTGAGTGAGGGGGTTAATTAGGAGGAGGATGACATCAGAAGGGTCTCAGAGGACTGGGACATGGAGGGCCTAGTAAGGATGAGGTGTTTATGCTGTGCGACATAGGAAGTTTAGAAGAGTTTTGTCCCATAGAGTGACATGCTCCAATTCACATCTTAGCAATGTTACCAATGCCCACACTTGGTCATTCTGTTAGGATTTTCTTCAAAAGGTGCATTTGTTCAGAGTTTAAGTTCCTTGGGAGCAGAGAATGCATCTCTTTTCTTCCTGCACCCTGAAGTCTCAGCCTCTTCCACACCCACTTGGTTCTCAACAGATGTTTATTGGTTCCCTCACTGCAATCACTTGGGTGGGGTCACACAGTATTAACTAATCAACTAAGATGAACAGGTCCAATCAGGCATACCGTTGGCATAGCTCCAGTGTTCACGCCTTGGCTCCAATGGGAAATTCTCCTTGGGCATAATGTCATCCAAGCCCCCTTTTCATAATATGACAACTTTTTCAGCCCACCAAACATAGGAATTCTTGACACCAATAACGTCATACTTAAGGGATGTTAGATCTGTGACCCACCATCCATCCCAAACACAGTCTGTACGGGTCTATCGTTAAAGTAGGGAAAGTAGAAGAGGCTGACAGCAGAGGAATTATTCAATGTTACCAAGTAAATCGCTAAAAGGAATTTGCTGTCTCTCTGCCTCATTGAATCGTTTTGATTCCAGATCTTCCATAACCTTAACATCAAAGAAACTAGAACATTAACTTGACATTCAATCCAATACAGCATTACATCTCATAAGACAATCCATTACCTATGTCCCTTTTATCTGTACTGGAACTTGCATATGAAGCCCCTTTGCAACTCAAATTGCTTTCTGATGAAGAAAGAAACTCCCTGAAGCTAAGGAGAAGGTGAACTGTTGATGGAACAAAAGCTCACCAACATTAGAGCTATTAAAAATCTCTTAGGTCACTGTGCCCACGGTTGGCATTTTTCCTCCACCACCCACTTTCCCCATCCAGAGCTGGAGGAGATCAGGGCAATCTTAGCAAATAAACACGGACAACAATTACACTGTGTTCTGGGCTGGAGTGTTCTACCTGATTTTTATGTGACCATGTCGGTCTCAATTGGAAGGAAAGAAAAGGACAAAGTGGAAGCAGTGAGCTCACATCCTTCTAAAGCAGTGAGTGTTTCTCAAACTCTAGTGGGTGGGGGGGGCGGGGAGGGGGAAGGCTTGGTCATCTGCACTTCTCTTCTCGTAAGTTCCTGGGGATGCTGCTGCAGTTGGACCGCGCTTGAAGAACCCCTGGCGTAAAGATAGAAACTCTAAAATACCTAGCTGTGCTTTAAAATACCTAGCCGTTTGGACATGAGAGCTAGCTGGATGAGAAACAGAGCCATAAATGCAGAGAACAAACTGGCAGCATCCAGGGTGGGGGGTGTCAGGTAAAATGAGTGGAGAGGAGTGGGAGGTCCAGGCTTCCAGTTATGGAATGAATTGGTCATGCAGTTGAAAGGCACAGCACAGGGAATGCAGTCAATGATCTCGTAATGGGGTTGTATGGCGAAAAAAAAAAAAAAATCTGGTTGGACAAGAATCTGTATAAGCCCTAATATATGTGTGCATATTTTAATATATATCCTGAAGGATCCACCCCAGAAGAACCTAGAATTGTCACATCTCTCTTCTTCAACCTCCTTTATGTGTTCACATCTCCTTAACGTGTCTGTCTTGTTCTATACTGTTTTCTCATCATCCAATACACACAAGAGTTTGCCCCATTGTGGGTACCCTTGGCCAGAGTGGCCTGGGCCAGAAAAAGAAGGCAAAGCCCTCTGAAGACTGACATTTCCTGATCACCATTTTGTTAGGACTTGCCCGGCTGGAGGCAAGAAAAGACTTTTGTTTCCAACTATTTTATTAAATCAATGTCTGAGCACTTGTTGATACAATGTTATGATCAAAGGCTGAAACCCGCTCCCCCATCTTCTAAATTCCCCAAACACCCTTAAGAAAACATCTTAAAAACATGTATCTGTTGAAATGGATTCAGCATCATCCCTGGCCTCCTCCCAAACCCTCAAGAGAACATTCCAGAATGCACAAAGAGGGCAATTGTCCAGACTTTGGGTATTTTCCTCCACACACGCACCTGGGAAATACCCCTGGTATCCATTCCTTTTCAGGCTCTGTGGCTGTTTCCTTTTATCCCAAGGTACCTGCGGGCCTGGCACACACACTCTGCTTTTATTCCCTGCTCCAGTGTGAGTGAGCAGATTTATATGCCAGCCGCATCATCGCCACAGTGTCAGGGCTGCACAGGAAAGAGAAGGCATGAATCCGATGTGTGTTCCCAGAGAGAGACCTTCAGCTCGTTAAAATTAACAGATTATTTGCGAGACTTCAATGTGGTCAGCTGCCAAAAACAAGTTAACAGGAAAAATGCAATACTGATTTGAAGTAGAGGAAAAAAATCCCCCTACTCCGAGGTATAGCTGCTCTTTGTATGGCCTTTGTTAGGCTTTATGTTGTCTTAAGGGAAAGTGCAGGTTGCAAATGAATTCTTCCAGGCTGGGAAAAACTGGTGGGGGAGCAGCACTGAACAGCAGGTGTAAACAAACAGTATAGAGGCCAGGATTTTGCATCTTTGTCTAAAACTGAGATGCTTAGAGACTGGGGGGCTATTGGGAGATCTCACTCACTTTGCCAATTGAGGTTCTGAAAAAAAAAAAGGGCTGAGCAGGAGGGTTTCCAAATGTCACAGGAAGGCCTCATTTTACTTGCTTTGAAACTGGAGAAGGAAAAACTGCAAAATCAAGACAAACATCTGATGGGGGAAGACGAGCATTCAGTATGTGATGTCCCAAAGGGACCGCGGAGAATTAGAAATGCTATCTCCTCTGCAATCAGATGGGCCAGGGAGGGGTTGGATGAACATGATCATCCCCGTTCACAATGAACTCTTAAGGGACTACAACCCTTTTCAGAGGCCAGCACTGAGAAGGGGCTCCCAGGAGAGGCTTGGGGAAAGCTAATTCCAAGAGTGAGTTCAAACCATTGAGATCAGAATGCTTGTCTAACCCTGTTTTTAAAGAGACCACACATGCTGGGTCTAAGGGAGAGGGTTGATTTGCCCATAGCCACAGATCTTAGCAGTAGCTAAGACCCCAGACCTAACCTAGAGCAGGGTAGTGGGCAGTCTGCACGCCCAGGGGCCAAATGGAAGGACAAAACATCCAATCCACCCTGGGAATCCTGCTTTGAAGGAGAAACCAGCTCTGAAACAGATAAGCTCTTGTCATCCAGGAGATCTGTTCTGCAGCCCTGTCTGTCCCCAAATGAACCAAGGGCAGTGGCCTGGGCCTAAAGCGTTGGTGACCTCCAGTCTCTAGATGGCTTGAAACTGTGTCAGGCTTCCAGTATCTGCTAGAAAGACACAAGATGAAGAGCAATGCGGCAGATGGAAGGGAAATTCGATTTTGATATGGGAGTGCTGGGTGCTAGTTCTGGACCTGCCTAAACATATGTGACCCTGGATAGGTTATTTCAGCCTCTTCCAAAATGAAGGTGACTAATGACCATTAAGGTTGCTTTCATCCCTAACGTATTATTGTTTTGGAAAGGGAAAATGTGAAAACATAACCTTCTTTAGAAGGGATTGGACGAACTGGAGATACGGAGCACATCGATGAGGTTTTGGGGTTTTGAGGGGCAGGTTTTAATTGTTTGCTTTTGTTTGTTTGTTTTTGCATATCAGCGAGTTTAGGATACAGAAGAGCCATTCCTTCGTTTTACACACAGTGTTAGTTTCTACAATCAGCATAAGGCAAAAATGCCATATTGTGAAAATAACCCTTGAAAAGCACTTTAGGAGTGCCCAGGTCGGTTAAGTGTCTGCCTTCAGCTCCTATCAGGACCCTGGGGTCCTGGGATTGATCTCCGAATCAGGCTACCTGCTCAGTGGGGAATCTGCTTCTCCCTCTGCCTCTGCCTCTCCCCCGGCTCTCTTATGCTCTCTCTCTCTTTCAAAGGAATAAATAAAAAATCTTTTTTTGAAAAAAAAAAGCACTTTAAACTGTCCACAAGGAACAGTATAGGTGACTTTTTATTATACACTGCAACCCCACATAGTAACATAAATTTCTCTATGTATATATACACAGTGGTGGAGGATAGTTAATAAGGAGTAGATGTACAATCAAATTTTAAGTATTTTAAATTCTGTAAGATAAACAGACTGCCTAACATGGAAGAATGCAGCAATGCATTCAGTTGAACTCACACAAGTTAAATGCCTGTGGATCTGGTTTATTAAACAGGCTGAACCTGACTGAGTATAAACAGGAACAGGAAACGGCTGGATTTTTCTTCATTACTGCCTTCAGCCTTGTTACATCAAACCAGTTTCCCTGCCTCTTGAAAACATCTTAGATAAATCTCCTGCCTTGTAGACTATTTAAGAAAAAGACCTATTTTGGTATTTAAAATCCCAATCTAGGCCAAAAATTCATCTCATATCCAATCCAGAGCTTCTCTCCCTTTAATCTGGCTCAGGCCTGACCAACCAGGCTCAGAGAACCAAATACTGGGTAAGAAGTCACAACAGTTCTTTCCAGTCTTTTTTGCCCAGCCACTTGGCTAAGCTGAAACTACATTTCCCAGAATTCCCTTTCACATAGGGGTCTGGGTAAGGGTGGAGTGCAAGAGAAATTTCCGAAACAGGAAGATGAAAGGGCCGCCATTCTTTTCCTCCGAAGGTGGGAGTAGGGGACCAGATACTACAGCAACTCACATGTATTGCGAGCTCACCTTGTTGGTGTGGACAGCACTCAGGTCAGAAGCTCCTCCAGTCTGCACTGGATCTCCTTCTTCTGCTTCCCAAGGGCCAGGGTCAGGCATGGCAGTTCTGAGGACAACCGTGCAGCTTCTCCCACAGGCCATCCCTGCCACTGAGTTCCAGTTTGTCCTTGTGTGCTCCATTTCATCCTCTCTCTTTCTCACTTTACACCCAGTTTCCCTTCCTGACTAGCTGGCCTGGCTGATCTCTGGAGTCCTTGGCTCCAATCCAGACATAAAGCCAACATCTTGCATAGATTTCTCCATCGGCTTCCATAGAAACCAAGTTCTAATCCCTACAATAAATCTATATGCTATTATTTGTAGTAATTCTACTTCTCTCATTGAACCCAGCTGGTATGCTCCCACTTCTTGCACACTTCTGCTTGCTTCTCTGGGATAGAGAGGAGATTATAGGAAAGAGGAAATGTCTCACGTCCATGGTGCTATTTTAGCTTGCCTCTGTCATGGTAGCCGCCAAAATGCAAGCCATCTATGGGCTGCAGATGCTTGGGGAGTGGGACCTTTGGACCTCTTGATAGTCACCAGGGACCTCCGGATGACAGTCTTCAGGCTCTGGTGACACACGCTCTGGCTGATCAGTTCAGACCCCCTCAGCTTTTCCACCTAAAAGAAATCCTGAAATCTCTTACTTCTGGAATCCCTTTGCCCCAACAAGTTACCCTCTTGGGCAGGGTTGCTGAAAGACAACTCCAGCTACCTTGCCTACCATCCTATTGGCCCCCAGGAACTGCATCCTGGCCTGCTAAATGGTGGACATACAGCCTTCCTGCTCCCCCTACACTTGGACTGCTCTTGTGGCAGCTCCTGCCAGCCTGTCCCTTCAGACTTCTCCAGGTGAGAAGCAGGCATCAGTCTCTTTGATTCTAAGCACCCCTAAATTCCAAGGGAGGCACTTAAATTTCTCCCAAGAGCTGCATCACAGTACTCTGCTCGATCCTAAGGAAACCCTAGGAGGGCTGAAGAAAAGCCAAGCACTTGCTGTTCTCTTAAATCCCCTTCTTGAATTTCTAGTCTCATCTTAAGTATGCTGCTTGGGGTTATAGTCTCTGGATGGCTTTCATTAAACTTTAATGACTTTTGTGTATGTTCTTTGGAACATGGGAGTTTTTATCACCTATTATACTAGGCTTTGGATCTCTGGTTCTACTGAATCCTTTATACCATCCCTTCAAAACTCGGCTTTGAGCGAAACCATCCTTAAAATTAATAAGAATAGTTTATCCATGGTACAAATTTAGGACTCCTAAGAAGGTCTGTCTGCCCAAATATTCTCCCACCTTTCCTTCTTTCCTTCTATGATACCTTGGACTCCGTCATTAGAGATCCATTCTACCTGATTTGACAGATTAGAATACAGTACAAGCTAAAAAAAATGCTTATTTAATTAACAATTATTTAAGAACACAATAATCCTATTTTTGAGAATACAATACTTGGATGCCTTTTGAAACCTAACATTTATCATTTATCCTTCTTCACCTCAATATTTACTCCCCAAAATTATTTAATTACCTGGTGATATTTGAACTAAGGCACTAAATTTTTTTTTTAAAAAAAACAGGTTTACTGGGGGTCTCCAGCTGAGTTCATGGGAAATTCATTTCTTGAGGGAGCTCTGTTTCTCTTAGCTACAGAAACCAGAGAAAGTTCAAGGTGTTGAACTAGATTTAGGCAGATAGTATTATTCTTTCACTAATTATTTCTGCTACTGATATGGAGGGAGGGAGAATTATATAAAGATAACATGGCCCAGAGTAGTGGTTCTCAAACTTGAGTGAGCATCAGAATCACCTGGAAGATTGTTGAAAACATAGATCCTGGGGCCCCACACCCAAAGATATCAGTTCAATAGATCAGGATACTTTGAGAAACTGAGCTGGGGCTTACAAAGATAGGCCTGTATGTCTGTCCCCACCTGACCGCCACCCCCCACACACAGGTTCATGCACGTGCACACTCATGTGCATGTGCACACACACACACACACACACACACACACTATTCAGGCATTTGTTGAGCTTCCTGTTTAACACCACTGGGTCCTTTTTGAGTGTATATGAACTCCCAAAAATTCAGTCCTGACAAGTTTCTTGACTTCACCCCCATTTGTCTGACCCAAACCATTCAATGGCACCCTCCAGGAAGAGTCTGTGGATTTGGCTGTCCAGGACAGACTCCCATTAACCACATTTGCCAGCAAGACTAATAGCAAAATAGGAATGCCTGGTTACTGATTTACAAAGAAGCATCTGTCCACAGGTGGGGCTGGATGCTTGCACTATTGTACCCTTTCCATAGAAGAAATCTGCATGGGAATCAGACTATAATCAACAGGTTGCTGAGTAGAAATAAATTCAGATGAGGGCATTAGGTGGAGGAATCACTGGTGGGTGCCATGAGGTTAAGAGTGTCTGGGGCATCTATCTACACAATTAGGATCTACTTGCCCCCAGGACCCAATGGGAAAAGGCAGCCATTGCCTTAGAGAAAAACAATTGTCAGCCCAAGTGACATGACCTTGCCTCTGGTCCATGAGGGAACTAATTTGTCCTCTGGTGGATACAGTCCCTCTTTTGGAGTTGCAAAACAAATATCTGCTGAATCATTAATAACCTTATAATAACTGAAGTCCTTCACTCTGGATATATTATGTCATGGCTTACAGACCTGAGCTCATCTTGTCTCTTCAGGGGGATTTTCCCTCTGAGATTTAAAGTGTAACATCATCATCAAATAAAGGATCAGAGGAAAGAAATGTGATCTGTCTTCCATTCATTGTTAGGGAGCAAATTAAAGTTCTGGCACAAGACAGTTGCGAGGTCCCCGCACCCAAGACAGAGAAGGAAGAGAAAATTCTTGGCAGAGGGTGAGGAAGTGGGGCAAAAGTAACCACCGCTCTTTATGTGGACCCTGCGGCTGTCTGGCTGGATACAACACCACGACCCCTGGAGGACCATCCTAGAGCCCTTCGGAGGGCCATCAGAGTCATTAGAGATTGAAAAAATATAAGGCAAGTTACTGGTTTGATTTTGCATTTGGCTTTGGTACTTTTGAAGTTCATCCAAAATGGCATTCCATCACTTCAAAATTATGTTCTGTTACCATTTTCTTCTCAAAATGATACATTATGCCAGATATTTTATAAATTCTCCCTTGCAAATTCTTTACAAAATATCTGTCCTTCTAGCAGTCCTTTGGCCTATAAATATATACCTTACCTATTGCATTTACTAGTGAATCTTCTCTCCTTGCATATGTAACTGGCATAATCTATTACCTAGAAAATACAGAACAAAATAACTACCTGCAGGACCACCCAAGAAACATCTTGTTTTCTGGCTTATAGCGGGAACTAGGACCACTATCCAACTACTGTCAGCAGGATCTTTAATCAAGAGTTTTTAAGGCTGTGGCTGTAGACACCATCATCTCCCTCACCCCCTAACCCTCCCAATAGCCAATGCCTAAAGCTTGTCACTCTGTACCAGAAGCTACCATGCAAGAACCAAGCCCTCATTAAGGTACTCACTCAAAAACCAATAATAACATTGGCATCTACTGAGGCATAGTGCAGGGCACAACTCCCAGCTCTCTAAACAGCTCTCTTTTCTGAAGGTTGATAATAACCAATTTCTTTTAAAGATTTTATTTATTTACTTATTTGAGAGAGAGATAGTGAGAGAGAGCATGAGCAAGGATAAGGTCAGAGGGAGAATCAGACTCCCCGTTGAGCTGGGAGCCCGATGCGGGACTCGATGCCGGGACTCCAGGATCATGAACTGAGCCCAAGGCAGTCGTCCAACCAACTAAGCCACCCAGGCATCCCAATAATAACCAATTTTATTCTATTTGATAAATCAAACCACCTTTGATTCTAGGACTAAAATGATGAGTTAAAGTTCAAGGTCTCCATATACTTGAGTCCTATTCTGCTTTGCTTTTTCAATAACGAAGGCACGTCTGTAAATGAAACATGCAGGGACACAGTTACAGAAGTTTTCTATTCAGCATAGGGATAGAACCTAAGTTCTCATTTATACTCTGCCGTCATCAACTTTCTGTGCAATGCAGACAATTTCCCCTCTCTGGGCCTCTGATTTCACACCTGAAAATACAGGGATTAGCCTGGGTGATCTTTAAGCCTCTTTCCAGCCTAAAAGTCTGCGTTTCTAGAAAATAAAGGCTAACACAGATGACTCGTAGTACTAGCGGTGGCGTAGTGCTCTGCACTTAATAAAAACATGTAATCCCTTCAACATGAGCTACACCATCTCATTTAATCCTCTCACCAGCCGTCTGAGGAATGCATTGTTTACCCGATTATTCTGGCAACCCCTGAGGCATAAAACATTTTTTAATATTAACAAATAACATTAGAAGTATTCTCAATATAAAATGATAATAAGTAATATCAAAGATGTTCATGTTTGCAGTACCTGGGTGTCTCAGTTGGCTAAGTGTCTGCCTTCGGTTCAGGTCATGATCCCGCAGTCCCGGGATTGAGTCCCACATCAGGCTCCCACTTCTCCCTCTGACCTTCTTCCCTCTCATGTTCTCTCTCACTCTCTCTCTCTCTCTCTCAAATAAATAAATAAAATCTTTAAAAAAAAAAGATGTTCATGTTTAAAACCAAAATGATCATATCAGTGTTGCTCAGGGTCAGGAATTCGGGGGGGCTCTCTTGGGCTGTCCGGTGCAAGTTCTTTCATGCAGCCGCGGTTAGACAGTGATTGAAGCTGGAACTGTATGTAGGAGGCTGCAGCAGCTGGGGGGCTGACTGAGCATCCGCTCTGTTCATGTACAGTCGATTCTCATTATTGGAGGTAGTTATATCTTATAAAGTCACTGTGAACACTAAATTAGCAAGAGTTGAACCATTGCTCCTGAGGGAAATGCAGGGTTAGGTTCCTGTAAGCCTCTTGGTCACAATGTTTTCAACAACTAATCAATATGGAACCTTGTTTTAGGTGTGTTTCTACTTAAAGACACCTTATTTGATATATATTGTTGGTTCATTAACATTGAACTCGCTGCCAACAGCTCTGTAACTCATGCCTGATGGAAGCTTATCTCACACATGTATTTTTCTCCACAAGGCACAACACAACCTTCTTGCACTTAGGAATGCAAGACAGCCCCTGAGCATTATACTTGAAGGCCATTTGAAACAGCAAATCATTAAACAAAAGCAAAAATCCCAAGCAAACAATCAAACAAAAAACCCATGGCACTAAATAGACCACAGAAAGGACAGTTGTTCACAGTACAGAGCTGAAACAGGAAAGCAGATCGTCACCTTGCTGGATCGCAGCTGGGAACATGTGCATTGTGGGACTCAAATTATTTGCCACTATGTGCATGTCCCCAAATGGCTACAAGAGTGCTGCAAGTATTGATGATTTATGTACACATAAACATTGGCAAGTGAGGAGATTCACCGGTACGAATTTCACAAATAGTGAGACTCAACGGTACTTTCGGAGCTTCTCAATATGGTTTCTCAATGAGCTCACGTCTGCTTCCACACAGCCTGATGGGTTCCAGGTGGCCAGAGAGTTAAGGGGGATGCTCATGGCTCCAGTGTGAGTTCTAGCAAGTCAGGCAAACCCTACATCACTTTCTCCAACCTACCCTCTCAAGTCACATGGCATTATTTCCACTGCATGAGCTTGGTTACCAGTGAGTCACACAGCTCTCCAGATTCAAAGGCAAGGGACCTAGAGCCCACCTGCCGAGAAAAGAATGTGGGGTGGAAGAAATTGCTGTGGCCATCTTTAGAAAGTATAATCTGTGATACCCACTCTACAGATGAGGCAACGGAGGCAGGCAAAGTTAAATAACTTCATCAGTGTCACCCAGTTACTATGTAGCAGAGCCAGAATTTGAACCCAAGCTTCTCTGATACCACTCCACATCCTGCTCACGGAGTATCACTTCGGTTTATAACCTATGGTTTCAACACAGTGCAAACAAAAACTCGAGATCAGCAGTGCAGCTGAGCAAAGATCTTGATGAAACAGATGGAATTTTAGAAGGAACCTGTAGAAGGAAAAGGAAGTTGCTTGGCAACTGCTGTTGGGGAGATTGATCAAAGCATGAACTTAAATATGAAGAAGTCAAGGAAAACAGAATAAAGGTCAAGCAAAGCAGGGATTTAGCTAAGACATAGTATGAATAAGAGATAAAAGAGAAATGATGAGTTCTGAGACCTAGGAAAGCACACAGATACAGAGCCACAGAGACAGAAATGTGGTAGGACTTGGACACCGGAGGCCATGCCCACACCCACAGGTGAGATGGTCAGCACAGAATGACCTTCAGCATGTTCTGAAAATTCTATCACAGGACAAGCTCCTATTTTTACCCATCGTTTGAGAGAGAAAGTCTAGCTCTGTGGCCCCCCAGAATAAACTAGGAAACTAAAAATGGAGATGTAGAATTTGGGGTCCACCAGAAACACACTACCCATGGAGCCTTTGTCTATAAAATGGGGGAAGGGAGGTACCTACTTCTCGGGGAAACAGAAGTTAAACAAGTAAGCACTGTGTTCTCCAAGGACGGCTTACCCCCAGCCTGTTGATGATCACTGGTTTTATTTTAACAGTTAACAGTGATAATCCCTGGTAGAATTCCTCCCAAGAAGATGATTACTTGAACATTCCAATGATATCATCATTTGGGATACTCAGATGTGGGTTTGTCTCAACCAAGTGTCTCAGCATGACAGAACATCACCCACTTTCCATGGAAACCTGGAAACACAGAACCTCTGATGGCTCCATAAAGACCATCTCCTGATGAAGGGGATGCTTCCTGTATCTCAGAGCTCCCACTGTTCTCATCGACTAACCAATATTCATTGTCTTCTTGTTGATTGTTGGAGGTTTTGACAGTCATGCAACTACTTACCAAATTTGGGGGGGCACTTAAAAAAACAAGTTTGACTTTGTTCATAATTTTGTGGGTCAGTAATTCAGAACTGTCTGAGCAGTTCTTGTTTGGAGTCTCTTATGTAGTTGCAATGAGATGCCAGCTGAGGCTTCAGTTATCTGAAGGCTCGAATGGGCTGGATGTCCAAGATGGCATATGCATATGGCAGGCATTGATGCCAGCTATTGGCTGGGAGCTCAGCTCAGCTCAGCTCTGAGGACGGGAGCTCTCACATGCAGCCTCTCCAGGATGGCAATCTAAAGATGGGCTGACTCCTACCATGGTGACTGGCTTCTTCTAGAATGTCCCAAGAGGGCCAATGGGGGGCTGCAAGGCCTTCTATGACCTAGTTTGGAAGTCACTTCTACCATACTTTATTAATTGACACGATGATGAGCAATCAGATTCAAGGAAAGGAGCATAGACCTCACCTCTTGACAGGTAGAGTGTTGAAGAATTTGGAGGCCATATTTTAAAACTGCCTGTTACCAGTAAATTGTGTTCCCCAGAAGGTGTGAAGATCCTAACCACCAGTACCTGTGAATGTGACTTGATGTGGAAGTAGGTCTTTGAAGATGATCAACTTAAAATGAGATCATTAGAGTGGGCCCAATCCACCTAATCCAATACGACTGGTCTCCTTATGAAAAGGGGACATAGACACACACCCAGGGAAGACATCACGTGAAGATGCAGACAGAGGTCTGGGGGATGCTAAAGAACAAGGCAAGAAATCCAAAGATTGTCAAGAAACTACTAGAAGCTACAAAAGAAACATAGAGTGGATTCCCCTCACGACTCTCAAAGGAATCCACCCTGTCAACACCTTGATCTTGGACTTCTGGCCTCCAGAACTCTGAGATATAAAATTTCTGTGGTTTAAGCCACCCAGTTTGTGGTGTTCTGTTATGGCAGGAAACTAATAAGCTCTCATACAGACTAGAAGTCTGATTTGGTTTAAGAGGACAAGAAACCCAGGTGAAAACATATACCTTCCCAGACTCCCTTGCTGCTTAGAGATAGCCATATAACACTGATCTGCCAGGCGTTTCTGGGAAAGCCTTGCTTACCTATAAAATGTTGTCCTTTTGTCTTTATCCATGTCTCCGTCTTACTGTCTATAGTGGGGAGGTGAGGTGTAGGAATGAATCAGCCATCTTGCACCTATAAGGACACAAGCAGATCTGAAAACTAGAAAGAACTGAGGGCAGTCTTTTCAGTCCCACAAACAGGCCACCACAGGAAGAGCATCTCTTGTGCCCCAGGCACCATGCTACATGTTAGGGACAGTCTTCTCTACATACCTCTAACAATTTGTCTTTAATCTCAATGGCAGATCATTTCAACTTAATGAAATAAAAACAGGCATAAGGTGTGGATGTGATGTTATGGACTTGCAGAGGGATGCTTCCTATCCATTCTGCCAGGAGAGCTTCCTGGAGCTCCCCTCTGGGGGAGACCCAAGGGATATATGGCCTTAAAAGTCTCTATCAGCCCCTTTGTTGCTGAGAGCCAGGGGATTGTTCTCCTCTCCCTTGACGAGAAACACAACTTCCTGGGGTATCAGGTGGTAGGACCAGGGCTCTCTGAAGCAGTTCTCAAGGCAGCCACTACCTCAGGACTCCTAGCAACTGGGGCCTCCCAGGCTGTCCTGGGAGACACCTCAGGCTGCTGCAGAGTAGCCAAGCTTCCACTGTTCTCAAGAGGGCTAATCAACGAAAACCTGAAAGAATCCACACCATGGATAAAAGCTAGTGGGCCCACGACCCACTAACTTCCATTAAGTTATGACATCCTCCAATCAATCTATTTCTCATTATTACCAAAACCCTGAGTCAGAAGTCACAGCTGCAACAGCAACATGGCTTCCAGGTTTTTCCACAGAAAGCTAGGGCACTATGTTTCTTGCTGAACCAGTCTGGCTTTCCTCATGCCACAGGTAACCCAGTCAGATCATCAGTATGGCCTTAAGGACTCTGACAGAAGTCACTTGAGAAAGCTCTCAGCCCTTCCTAAACTTCCACCAGTCCAAAGATATCTTTGCCCTCCATGACCCAGGCAAATGTGTATGACTCCTTTCAAAGGCAACAGCTTACCAGAGCCCATGGAAGAGCTCTGTTCTTTACTTCACTTCCATAACCTCACTTCCCTCTGAGAATAATTATAAATGAGGCCCTCAAAACAGCAGAAGAGGAATGAACGTGGGTCTCCATGGTCCCTTGGACAATGAATGCAAAGATACTGAAGGCCAAGTGGGGCCAAATATCAGCCATACAGACTCATCTTCAAATCTTTAGCTTTATGGCCTTGCACTAGTTGCCAAAACTTTCCGAGCCATGGTTTTCCCATTTATAAAATGAAGGGCTGATATTTACCACAATGGTTATTGAGGGTGTAAGACAAGAAAATGTAGATACAAGTGGCCAGCTCCCTACCTGGTATGTGACAGGAGGTCCTCAACAACCAGTGGACTCCTTCCCTCCTTCCTTTGTCACGTTGTGGTTTGCAAAGTCTTCTGAGAGAAAAAGCAATGAGGGATTGCATGTACCCTTCTGTGCCCCTTGAAGAGTGAGGTTCATGTCGTCTCTTTACCATGCTCCCATGGCACCTTCCATGGTGCCCCCCGCAATGGTACATACCCAGCAACACCATAAAAAAGGAGGTAAGAAGAGTGAGGGGAGAAGTGAAGGGAAGGACAAGAAAGAGATGGTCTCATCAAAATGACATTTGCTGTTAAATGAATATTTTCGAAGCTGGGATAAAACCAGGGGTTCAGTGAACTGGCAATAAAATCCAGCACTCCTTGGCATTCTGAACAAGCCCAACATTTCCCCCACAGGTAGAGCTGGTGTGGAAGGGTTTGGCATCCCCAGACTTGGAAAGGAGACTGAGCAGACGGCAGCCTCAGGCGTACTGGCAAGAGAACCTTGCCCTCACCCACTCCCACCCCATCCAAGCCCTCACGGGGCCCCACTGGGTCTTCCTCTGCTAGCCTTCTCCACTCTTTCTCATTTAAAAAAACTTTGGGGTGACACCTGGGTGGCTCAGGTGGTTAAGAATCCAACTGTTGATCTCAGCAGAGGTCCTGATTTCAGTGTTGTCAGTTTAAGTCCCATGTTGGGCTCCACACTGGATATGAAGCATACTTAAAAAAATTTTTTTTCTTCCAACATACATTCCATTTATTTTTTAAAATTTGATACATAAATAGTATACATTCCTTAAGCTAGGTTGTATAAATTTTTCCACTTTTATTGAGATATCATTGACATATATTATTGTTACTAGTTTAAGGCACACACCATCATTATTTGGTATACGTATATATTGCTAAATGGTTACCATAATTACTTTAGCTAACATCCATCACCTCACATGGTTCTAAGCATTTCTCTTGTGATGAGAGCTTTTCAGGCCTATATTCTTAACAACTTTCAAGTATACAACGTAGTATTGTTAACTATAGTGATCATGTTGTATATTATATCCCCAGGACTCATCTGTCTTATAAATGGACATTTGTACCTCTTGACTACCTTCACCCACCACTCTTTCTTATCTTGACACCCTCACCTCTCGCTGTCACCACCAGCATGTCAATTCTCCCCATCTTGCTTTCTCACCTGTGCTAGAACTCTGTCCAGGCTACTCTGCGAATCTCCCACCCATGTCTACTCGGATTCATTATCTTAATGGCAGGCATTGACCTTCCAAAAGATACAAATCATGTAAACCAGTCACATTTTGTAAGATTTTTACAAATAACACACCTAATGTATAGTCATCATAGAAAAATTTGATAACCCAAACATGAACACCCCCAAATTTTTCCTAGGACCACTCCCCCCAGAGATAAAGAAACCAAGGCATGGGAAGGCTCAATGACATTTGCAGGAATGCTCAGCCCCTCTACAAAGAGATAGATCCAAGATTCAGTCTGAAGTGGCCTCCTCTAGAGCTGTGTCCCTGACTATTACACTATCCCACCTCTGAGATGGAAACAAGATTTACAAAAGAATTTGGGGTCAAATCATGGATCATGGATCAAATGCCATCATCATAAATTGTTGTCTTGTTAAGTTTGCATAAAAACTCATTTTAGATTCAGGGGGAGGGTGTGGTAAAGCCTTACAGGAGATGGTGACTCAACTCTTTGGAGGATAATATAGTACTATAAATTCAAAGGCTGAGAAAGGGATTTTTGGTTCATTGATCTCATATTATTTATATTCAGAAAATAATTGGAGAAATTTATAAGGACATATGTGTATGATTGCACATGGCCACAAAATTTCAAATAGTGAGGGAATAAAGGTCCTCACCTAAATTAACCTAAATATTCACAGTCCTCTGCACGTTCTAGACACTTCCATACCTTCACATTAACACCTTGCTGGTGCCTCAGCCGGCAATGTCTTTGTCCCACTTCCCCCTGTAGGTCCAGATTTCTTTGCCCATGCAGCCGGGACCTCTCATTCTTCCTTCTTATGAGTTTTATCACTGCCTGGCTCTCGTCCTAGGCAGTTTCTGCCCTAACATGGGCCTCTGTGTCTAACTTGTCCCATCCTGTGGTGCCTGGCACACAGGGAGCACTCACTGATATTAAATTGAATTTCCCACGCAATTCAATTTTACAGAACGTTACGATTTGGAAAGCACATTCACAGATATTTACCTTCGATTTTTAAGACATTAAAAAGCAGCAGAATAATAAAAGAGCCATTAAAATTATTTTTTTCAGGCAGCAGAAGCTTATATTTTTTTCCCATTTTAGAGATAAGGAAGTTGAGGCTCAAAATAGAGTTTTCCAAAGACCACACAACCAGTGGGGCATAGGTGCATGTCTAAACTAGGTCTTCTGACTTGAACTCAATGATGCCTCCACAACACCAAGAAAAGGAGAATGGGGCTGAGGCCACCCCATAGCATCTGCCTGGCCACACTCACTGTGGGGATACTTGATGTCACCCAAGGGAATGGGAAGGGATCTCCTAAGGAGCCAGACCTCTTGAGATTAAGTATTTCATCCTAACTATCCTTTCTCCTCATATAAATTTTCAGGTTTGGTTCCAAACACAGATTTATCCCCATTTCATATACCTAACCTCTTTGAAACTGGCTTGAAGTGGCCTGACTCATTGCTCAGATTCTTTTTTTTTTTTAAGATTTTATCTATTTGACAGAGATCACAAGTAGGCAGATAGGCAGGCAGAGAGAGAGGGAGGTAGGGAAGCAGGCTCCCCACTGAGCAGAGAGCCTGATGTGGGGCTCAATCCCAGGACCTTAAGATCATGACCCGAGCCGAAGGCAGAGGCTTTAACCCACTGAGCCACCCAGGTGCCCCCATTGCTCAGATTCTTAAAACCACCCCCCATCTGCTACATTGGGCCACCCCTTAGCACCAATATTAGTTTGCTTTTTCCAACCCTCCCACCTGACTCTAGCCCAAGCCTAAGCCTGAGCTGTGATTCTTCAGTAGAGAGACACCAAGAAAGTAGAATCTCTTTCTTCCAGGCTGAGGAACAGATCTCTCCCTGCATGAATTCAGGACCTCTCAGAGCAGGTCCCCAAAGCATCCCTATACTGATATGCCTTAGACGGCTGCTTCAATTACTTTCTAAATAAACCCTGGTATCTTGTCCAAGGGCCTGCCCAATCACTCTGCTTCACAGAGTGCAAACTAAAATAGGAGAAGAAGACTTTCCCTCCTGCATGCGAAAGTGTTTCAAGGGACTCAATTTTCATACTAGAATCTGCCCAAGGACATGCCTAAGGAAATGCATCTTTCCTACCTTCCTTTTCACAACTGCCCTCCTACACTCCGCTATAAAAAGGCCAACCTTTCATCCTTCCAGAACCTTCCACAGGTGCACTGCCCCCAGGCAGTAAAAATGTCTTAGGCATCAAACAAAGGGTCAATTTCAAATTTCGGTCTATTGTTGTCAAAGTAAATAACTCTAATCATTCAGGAACAAATCTTGTTGCAAGCCAGGTGGTGTCTAATTGTCTGCTTTCACCAAAGCTGCAGGAAGACCTACTAGAGTTGTCAGCTGATAATCAGAAGTGATTTTTGAGACTAGTTTACTACCACAGGATCCTTGGCAGAGGATGCAGAAGTTTAGAGAACCAACCAACATTACTATAAATAAAATTTTTTCTGCTCTGCTGTGCATGTATCTGTAAACAAGATTTCTAGGCACTTCAATGGGAACACAGTTGATTGTGAACTCTGGCTTTTCCTGGTGATAAGTAATTTTCATTCACAGATATATCTTGTAAATAGATGCATTTCCAGGGCGCCTGGGTGGCTCAGTCCATTGAGCGACTGACTCTTGATTTCAGTTCAGGTCGTGATCTCAGGGTTGTGGGATTGTGTTGGGCTCTATGCTGACTGTGGAACCTGCTTAGGATTCTCTCCCTCACCCCTACTCACTCATGCTCATGTACATGAAAGTGCTCTCTCTTTCAAAAAAAAAAAAAAAGAGAGAGGGGGGGGATGCATTCTCCCCAAATTTTACTTTAATGCTTAGTAATTTGCATTTTACTTATCAAAATTTGATACCTATTTATGCTGTTTTGATCAATTTGGTGCCAATTATACTATAATGCTAACTTCATTGAGAAGAGATGTTAACACTTAGAGTCTTACTGACCATAATTTATTCTCTGTAACATGAACATCTCCCCCTGAATCTAGGCATGTTTATTCAGTTGCCTCTTTGATACTTCTACTGGACATGTAATAGGTATCTCAAACTTAACATGTCCAAAATCATACTTCTGATATTACTTCTCAAACCAGCACTTCCCAAAGTTTTCCACAGCTCAGTTAAAGTGCTCTTACATTTTTTTCTGCTCAGGTCAAAACCTTAGGGCTGTCCTTGACCTCTGAGGCAGCCATGAGAATGTGCCTCACAGACCTCCTCTACAGGGAATGTAACTGAGAGCCCCACATGCTGTTCTTGAATCCATGACTGCATTGGCATTGAGGATACCCCTTCCACAGACTGCTTCCCACCAATAATAGAATACTGAGTCAGACGCATTCCTGGGAGACACAAGACTCCTTTGTTGGCCAATTACAGCTCAAAAACTCTCCGACAACTTTGCCAAACCTTCCTTAGACTGCATGGTAGCCTTAGACCACCATCCAACCTTCTCTCCCTCTCCCCACCATCCAGGGTCAGGCTTCCATCATGGTCTGATGGCTGGCCCAGCTTTCCCTGGCTCCTTCCCAATTTCCTTTCACACCAGAAGCAATTCGAATACAACTCTTCCATGTTTAATTCCATCTGGGGATACACTTCTCAGAAGACACAGATTAACACAACTCTTCTCTTTTCTCTCACAACTCACATCCAATCAGCAAACTGTGTCAGCTCTCTTTAAACTATAAGCAGGGTCCAGCCTCTTTTACCCTGGTTCAAGTTATCATTGTCTCTCTCTCAGATTATGGCAGCAGCCTCCAGTCTCAGTTGGCATGGTGCATTAAAGATGGCCATAAATTCACTGTGCTCCTTTCTACCACCTCAAATCTGGCATTGGTCTCTGACTGTTTTGGCCAATTGCACATAGAAGAAATGATGCTGTGCCAGTTCTGGACCTAGGCTTTAAGAGGACTGGCAGCTTCCGCTTCCTGCCCCTTGGAACCCAGCCTCCATGCTGTGTGGAAGCCCTAACAGCCCACTTGGAGGAGAATCAAATCCCCTGGCCGACAGTCCCAGCTGAGTCCCGAGACAACAGCTAGCATCAAGTTGCCAGCCATATGAGTGAGCCATCTTGAAAGGGAATCCTCCAGCTCCAGCTACCTTAGCTGATGTCACATGGGGTGAAGATGAGTTATGCCTGCCAAGTTTTGCCTAAATTACAAAATCATGAGCAAATAAATGATTATGGTTGTTTTAAGCCATTACATTTTATGGTGGTTTTTGACACAGCGATAAATAAGGGAATGAGCCAGGGCCCCAAGAGGAAATAGATGGCATGCTGAGGGTGGCTAAAGGGAGTTTAATTAAGGGGCTGTTTGCAAAGGTGTGGCCAGGGTTAAGAGATGATGAAGCACCATGGATTCACATGAAAGGGATGCCCTGTCTACCTCTAGCCCTAAAGGAGCAATGGGAGAGGACAGTTACCAGAACTCCAAAAGGGTAGCTATAGGGAGAGCACTACTACCTGACAGGAGTTATGGCTCTAGGTAAAGGGACACAGCCAACCTGCAGTGACTCAGTATGGAGGGAACCAGTGGAACAAATAGAATAAAACGGAATAAATGGAAGTCTCATTTCCCTCTCTCCCTCTCGTCTCTCACTGGTCCCTATTAGCTGAACCTACTAGAAGCCAGAGAGCAAACAACCCACTGATATAATCCATAGAGGTGTAATGCAGGGTGGAGAAAAGTGGAGAGTAGACCTGAAGAGCAAATAAAAGATACCCAGCACCCTCCCTAACAGCTGTCCCTGCTTTGGCCCATAACCCCTTGCAGGCTATTGTTAAGACTTTAACAAAGTCTTGTTAAAATAAGTCAGATGACATAACTTCTTTGTTCAAAATCCTCCACGGTTAGTCAAAGCTGAAAATTCTTAAAATATCTTACAAGGTCCTACATAATCTTACTACCCATGATCTCTGAGCTCATCTCCAGCCCCCCCCCCTCCCCCGCCTCCATCTCCTAGCTCTAACCAGGCTGGTCCTCTTGCACTTCTCCAAATGTAACAGGCACAGTCCAGCCTCAGGGTATTTGCACCAGCTATTTCCTCTAACATGCGCCTTCCCTCATATTCACATAGCTGGGGCCTTTACTTTCTTCCTTCAGATCTTGTGCAAAAGTCACCTTTTTGGGGAGAAAACCCCATTAAAAATGCCAACCCTCTCCTACCTGACTTAAGCTATCTCCTTGCCTTGCTCAGTTTCTCTTTTTGCTATAAAGTAAGTTCCATAAGAGCAGAGACTTTTGTGTTTTGTTTGCTAGAACAGCATCTAGAACAATGTCTGGCACATAATGAGCACTCAATAAATATTTGTTTAATAAATGAATGAAAGAACAAAGAAAAGGCGACATGTAATTTCTATGGGTGTGTGTGTGCACAGGAAAATGTAATAGAGTGAGAAATAAAAATCTTTCAAGCATGAAGTATATTAAGACAGTTTCTTGGGGAGAAGAGAAAAAAAATTCAAGTTCAAAGAGAAAAAGGAATCATATAAAATTTCTCTCTATTAAGGAAGAGCTTGTGCATGTATTTTTTTAATGGATATTCATGAACAGCAAATGGCTATGGTATTTAGATTGCACTTCCAAGTGTGATATAACAATTTGATTTCAAAATGACAATATTTGCAATATGCTGGAAATTAAATTCTTTGCAACTCTTTAAATTTATGATTAAAAATATTTCAAAAGTTAATGTCAAAATAGGTGAAGAGGCTTCACAGCTTAACAAAAACAATTTAGGGGCTACTCAAAGCAAAGTGTTTGAAGACCACTGCTCTCGCATATATTAAAAGGGCCTTGGCCTAGGAACTAGAAAAATCTTACTTCTTATCTTGGCTTTGCCTCTAACTAGCTATGTGACCTTGGAAAAGTCACTTCACCTCTCTGGGCCTCAGTTGTCTCATCTGTGAAATTAAAGTATGAGAGAACTTGAAATCTAAAATCACTTCCAATTCTACAACCCTCTGCTCTGTGACCTCAAAAAATTGGTTTTCTGTCTCTTTACAATTTTATTTCTTCTTGAGAATCTCTTCCTTCCTTTTGCTCCTGCTTCTACGGTCACAGGCCCATCCCAGTCCTTGTGGACTGGGGAGTGAATACAAATCAAGGCTCCTAGCCTGCAGCAGACCCCCTCCTTCTCCACCCATGAGAAGACATGCATGCATGAACACAGGCAGCTCAGCTCTGCCTGCATATCCAAGGTCCTTGCATTGTTTCCACACCCACAGACCACTACCTTCAGACTTGGGGGCATAGCCCTGTTGTCTTAGTCCATTTGGCTGGCTATAATAGAATACTATAGACTGATTGGCTTATAAACAACATGAATTCATTTCTCATTCCGAAGGCTGGGAAGTCCAAGATAAAGGCACTGGCAGATTTGGTGTCTAGTGAGAGCCCGCTTCCTGGTTCACAGACTGCCATCTTTTCAGCATCTCAGATGGCAGAAGAGACCAGGGCTCTCACTGAGGCCTCTTTTAGAAGGTACTAATCCCTTTCATGAAGGCCCCACTTTCAGGACTTAATCGCTGCCCAAAAGCCCCAGCTCCAAGTACATGGAGGATTCAGTTTCAACATATGAATTTGGGAGGGACACATTTAGTCTATAGCAACTATCCACCTGAAGAAGGACTGATCCAGGCCAAAGGCCTGTGCAGGCTTGGCAGTAGACTCAGCGCCATTTGAGCAGAAGATTTTCTGCTTCTGGGTACCTAGGCAAGGTTCCAGGCGGTCATGTGTCCTTGACCCCACAGGCCTTTCCCCTCATGGGGAAGGACATGTCTGGAGAAAGGCCAAAGAGAGGTCCTCTAAATCCCAGGACCAAAGGAGGGTCCTAGTTGCCCAGGCTTCAACCTTTGCTGAATGATTTCCCATCAGGATGAGTGGATAAACATGTATGCATATCCACACAAGGATATACTACAAGGCCAGAAAAAGAGATAAACGACTGATACACAAAACAACATGGATGAATCTCTGATGCTAGGCTAAGCAAGAGAAACCAGAAACAAAGGAGTACAAACTGCATGACTTCATTTATATGAAATTCTAGAACAGTCAGATTCCATAGAGAGAGAGAGAGAGAGTAGGTCAGTGGTTACTTAAGGTTGGGAGTGGAGGAATTAGCCACAAAGAAGCACAAGAGAACTTTCTGGGATGATGAGAATGCTTCACAGTTTGATTATCATGGTGGTTTCACAGATGTATACATTTGTCAAAACTCATCAAACTTAAAATGGGTGAATTTCATTATATGTAAATTATGCTTCAATGAAGTTGATTTATGAAGAAAAACAATAAGAACAAAAGGATTGCCTAGCAGAACAAACATCTGTCAATAAGTATATATTCTACATCATGGTATGATTTCTCTTGTCCTATCCTGATAGAATTCTCCTTAAATCTATACACACATGTTCTCAAATAAATAGGTATGCATGGATAGATGGGGGAGGGGACTATTAACCATCAGTCAAATTTAGCTGACTCTGAACCCCAAACTTTTCTCTTGACCCTAGTCTAGCTTCATTTTGGAATCAAAATCCCCCCATGGAAGGCAGTGTCAAATGGGGTTTTTGTTTGTTTTGGGAGTTTTATGGTTGTTATTTCTTTTTGAAGATTTGTTTATTTATTTAAGAGAGAGAGAGGGCACAAGCTGAGGGAGAGGCAGTGGGAAGAGAGAGAGAGAGAAGCAAACTCCCAGCTGAGTGCAGAGCCAGTGACGGGGCTCAATCTTACAATCCTGAGATCATGACCTGAGCCAAAATCAAGAGTCAGACACTAAGCCAACTGAGTCCCCTAGATACCCCACAAAGTAGAATGTTACAAGTGGTGAATCGAACAGCCCTAAGGTCAAGTCCCAGGCCTGCCACTGTGAGCCTTCAGACTTATGGGATAGTCAGAGTAGGAGCCAAATACAAGATCTCACATCATCCTCACCCAAACATGATGACATAGGTGGCTTTGACCACCACCATTCTTTTCGCACTAATAAAATTTAACAAGAAGCCTAAGGCTAAGATCTCATACTAAGAAGCCAGATGTCAGGATCTGAACCCACATCCCTTAAGCTCTGCATTTTAATGCTCCTCCAGAAAATGTTACTTAATTTCTGAATCAAGAGTGCCCTTCTTCCTAAAGCTGAAATAACACTGCTTATATTTTAGGATCAACGCAGAAAACCAAATAAGGTGCCTTGTGTCATTGATGTGGTCAATAAATCTTAGCAATCTAGTGTTCTGGCCACAGAATTTCCAGCCACTTGCAGTGTTTGGATCCAATACCAACATCAGTACTTCCTACCCACCTTTCTTCTGGCAGGCTCCCCAGTATAGGAAACTAGGGATCAGTCCCAGAGGGCTCTGAAGTGACTGGAAATTCCATGATAACGACTAACCAACATTTAGGTGACCTGAGAATATCCATGCAATTTGCTGTTTGAAGCCAGTTGAAAGAATTCTTCCATTCCAAGAGCCAAGATACTAAACTGTGAAAGCACTTGAGAAGTGTACTTAAGTTCAAACAGAAATTTAGCTGTTTCATTTGAGGTTCCTCCTCTTGTGGTCCCTCAACCTTTGCAAAAGAATATCTCCCCCCAATTGCAGAGCCCCCATACATGGACAGCATCCCTACTGAGAAGTACCAAAGGATTCATGTGGTGGGTTCTTTTCTAATATTGTTGTGTTGTCTTAAAAAAAAAAAAAAAAAGCATCCAAGAGCCCTGTGCCTTCACTTTATGCTCCAAGAAATAAGGGGAACTGTGCTGATTCTATGCAGAAGAAAAAAAAAAGTGATATCTAAATAAGAGGTTATATGGCTACAGATGCATGCACCACATGGGACTTGTCCCTCACACCATCACTAGAAGAGCAACAGAGGAGGGCAACAGAAGCATTCCTAGCCCAGTGCCTGGTACATAATGCGAGCTCTATGCCCAGCCCTTCTCTGGGGTTTGAGTGGGCAGGATTTTCTCAGAAGTTCCAGACTCTCTTCTTTATTCCAGCAACTGAGTCAACAGGGGATGCATCTACCTTAACTTCTGGGAAAACAGGGCAAGAAAAATTGCAGTGTAGGTGCCACCATGTCTACACTTAAATGCCCATTGGCCCATCACAGGAAGCAGGGTAAAGGAGGGCTTTCCTGAAGGCTAATTAACAGATGACTACAGTCATCTGAGACTTAAGAGAATAAAAACAAACTACCAGCTGTCACTGATCCTTTTCATCTCCTTTGGAAACAGTGTAGCTAGGGGGAGGACATTCCCAGCAATGACTGCCAATAGTCTCCAGAATGGTTACTGAAGACCAACTGGGCCTTTAAATAATCAGATATTAGATGTAATCTTCACCCTGAGGTGCTCTCCACCCAAAAGCTCACCTCTAGTGCAAGAGAGATGACCACTGTTTCCTCTCCATGCAAGGCTCTGCTCAAAGATAACTTGCTAGCAATCTTTTCCTGATTGGCCAAGCCTTCCTCCAGCTCAGCATACTAGGGGAGACTTAGATTCAAGCTGGGTTATGGTCTCTTGACCAAAACGTGGAAGTGGGACTCGGCTAGTTCAGTACCAGCTAGGGATGATGGATGTATAAGGTGATACAAACTTTGGGGCCAAGAACACCATTTGGGGGTGCCATGTTTGGCCCATCTGATCAGAGATATAGAAAAAGCCATTTAACTGAAAAGAGAGAAAAATGCTGCAGACCTACAGAGAGAAGCAAGGGGAAAATACAAAGAACCCAGAGGAGAAAGAGGAAGGGGTCTTAGGTGGCTCTTTAAGGAGCCCTGCTGCATTTACCCCTTTTCTGACTCAAGCTCTCTTAAGTCATAAACATCTTGCCTTTTATCAGTTCCAAATATTCTGATCCTTATGGCTTCACTCCTTTAGCTGAAATGTTAGACAACTGATGGCCCATGAAAAGACACCACACTGAATCTTCTTATTGGTCCCTGGCACATTCACATGAATGACTTTGTTAGAATCTTTCCCAAAGGCACGTTTTGATGTGATTAGTGAGGAGAATCCAAGGGTGGGCCCTTGGAGGGGCAAAGTGCCCTCCAACCAAGAAGGTGGAAGAGCCCAGAAATGCTGTGGGCCAGCCAACCTAGCCAGCCACAATGACTGATGTCCAAACCCAGTCCAGTACCTGCCAGTGCTGGGCTCTCCAGCCTTTCCCCATTCTTCCTCACCCCATCTTCTTCCTCTTCCTCTCTCACCTGGACCTTACCTCAGTCTCATAACTGGCTTCCTGTGTTCCAGGCTTACCCGGTCTATCCTATCCTGCCATTGTCAATGTTTTCCCTTGGTTAGTTGTTTATTCAATTATTGACTGTCTCCTCTACTGGGGTGTCCACTCATGAGAGCCGGGGCTTTAGCTGTTTTACTCACCAAGGAGATTTGACCACTCCTAATGCATAGTTTCCAAAGCTTGCCACCCCTGCCTTCTTGCCACTCTTTTTATAATGTTTTCTGTGGTTTGAGCTGGCTTTACTCATGCTGGTTTCCCCCTTCTCATGGACACTTTGCAAGGCCATGGACAGGGACTGATGAATCTTGGAGACCCCAGTTCCATGGAGAATCAGATCTTTTAAAATGCTAGCTGGGTGGGGCAATTGGATGGACGAATAGAAGAATGGAGGGAGAGAGTGAAGGAGTATCAAGGCCAGAGGAGATGGTTGCCATTACTAAGCTGTCTAATAAAACAATCCCAAAACTTATTGGCATAAGACAATAATTTATTAGGACCATGGGAATGTCAAATGGGAATTTGAGTCAGGAACTGGGAAAGGGCTTGGATGGTGTCTGCCATGTGGTGGCAAGCCGATGCCAGCTGGGGTTGCAGTCATTTGAAGGTTCCTCTGGGCTGGACATCCAAGATGGCCATTTGCATGGTGGACAATAGATACTGGCCATTGAAAGGGAGCTCACCTGAGACTCACATGTGATACCTCCTCATGGCCCCTGGATACAGCTTGGGCTTCCTCACAGTAAGGCCCCCATGGTGTGACCCAACTACTTAAACTACCTCAGGAACCTAAGACTCTTCTAGTCTACCTCCTAGAATAGTGGGAGAGAAAATTGAAGTTCAGAGAATTGACACAGCTTATTCACACCAGAGACTCTTCACCCAAGTCAGCCAATCCAGCCTTTGTCTACCTCACTACATTGCGGAGGTCTCTATTAAGTGACAGTGTTCACACTTTCAAACAACTGAAACCAACTTTACCAAAATTAGCAGCAACAACAAAAGGTGAAGTGAAAGGTAATAGAAAAATTCCTCATCTATCTTACAGAATCAAGTGTGAGCAACCTGGATGAGGTAGACCTAGGGCCCTTGGGAGAAGGCGTTAACCAAGTTTCCCACTAAAGAGCTATGATCAATGGGTATTCGGTGTTAACATCTTTCCAGCGCTGTCTCTCTTTATTTCAAGGTCCAAATTTCTGAAAAAGAGAGAGTGTCCCCCCCCCACCCAGTGGGGTGGGCTTCTACCTGACCATCAGCTACAGCCAGGAGGATGAAGGTGCAGAGTACAGACAGGGCCAAGGAAGGCCTTCCCTGAGTTTCAGGACATGCCCAGGAAAAGGGTGCTCACTTCAATCCTGAAAACACTGTGAGCTTAGCTGGGCATCATCTCAGCAAAGGGAAACCACCCAGCCATGGGACACAGGGGATTTGAAAAATGCATCCTCTTCCCCACTGGAGAGTTGAGATACTAGCCTGATGGACACCACACGAGGAACTAGAAGCTTGTCTCATGTCCCTAGTGAACACAGCACTGTGAGTGTTGGGCTGCAAATGGTAAAGGATGGCTCAATGTGTCCCAAAGTCCATAAGACCCAGTGCTTCTTGCTCTCAAGGGCAAGCACATGGAATCTGAGATTCTACAGCACAAAGCTAGGCAAAATGTGAAGAAACAGAAACAAATGCAATCAGGGCTGTATAGAATTTTTGCAAAACATGTTAGAGCTTGGCTTTCATAAATTACTGCTTCTCAAGTCCTGCCAGGCCCTGCTCGTATGTTGAAGTCAGTTTTGACTTGAGCCATGAGAAAATTTATTTTTACTAAAAACAGGTTTAAGTAGCAATGTGTGATAGTTTCTTAAATAAAGAGAATATCTATGAACACATATATCCTCCCATCATGACATCAGGGTCACACCTACACACACACTTTCTCTTGTGAGAGAAAAACTGGTGGTGTTCGAGCACCCATATAACCAACCCTGGGCAAACCTAGGGCAACATGTCACACACGGGGCTATCACCTGCTATCATTGTCTTGGGAGAGAAAAAATTTAAAAACAGTTGCCAAAAGTGATGTCTTTGCTGATCCGCCAAGAGCAGAGAAGTTTAAAAGTGTCCTGGGAGCCAGGTGTTGGTTCACGTTCTGTCTGGCATTAAGAAAAATTACCCAAAACTCAGAACCAAAGCAGAAGAATGACCACATAGCATTTCTAGGTCATTTTTTTAAATTTATTTTTTTATTTATTTTCGGCATAACAGTATTCATTATTTTTTCACCACACCCAGTGCTCCTTGCAATCCGTGCCCTCTATAATACCCACCACCTGGAACCCCAACCTCCCACGCACCCGCCAATTCAAACCCCTCAGATTGTTTTTTAGAGTCCATAGTCTCTCATGGTTCACCTCCCCTTCCAATTTCCCCCAACTCCCTTCTCCTCTCTAACTCCCCATGTCCTCCATGCTATTTGTTATGCTTCACAAATAAGTGATACCATATGATAATTGACTCTCTCTGCTTGACTTATTTTACTCAGCATAATCTCTTCCAGTCCCATCCATGTTGCTACAAAAGTTGGGTATTCATCCTTTCTGATGGAGGCATAATACTCCATAGTGTATATGGACCACATCTTCCTTAACCATTCATCCGTTGAAGGGCATCTTGGTTCTTTCCACAGTTTGGCAACCATGGCCATTGTTGCTATAAACATTGGGGTACAGATGGCCCTTCTCTTCACTACATCTGTATCTTTGGGGTAAATACCCAGGAGTGCAATTGCAGGGTCATAGGGAAGTTCTATTTTTAATTTCTTGAGGAATCTCCACACTGTTCTCCAAAGAGGCTGCACCAACTTGCATTCCCACCAACAGTGTAAGAGGGTTCCCCTTTCTCCACATCCCCTCCAACATATGTTGTTTCCTGTCTTGTTAATTTTGGCCATTCTAACTGGTGTAAGGTGATATCTCAATATGGTTTTAACTGAAATCTCCCTGATGACTAGTGATGATGAATATTTTTTCATGTGTCTGATAGCCATTTGTATGTCTTCATTGGAGAAGTCTCTGTTCATATCTTCTGCCCATTTTTTGATATGCTTGTCTGCTTTGTGTGTGTTGAGTTTGAGGAGTTCATTATAGATCCTGGATATCAACCTTTTGTCTGTACTGTCATTTGCAAATATCTTCTCCCATTCAGTGGGTTGCCTCTTTGTTTTGTTGACTGTTTCCTTTGCTGTGCAGAAGCTTTTGATCTTGATGAAGTCCCAAAAGTTCATTTTCGCTTTTGTTTCCTTTGCCTTTGGAGACATATCTTGAAAGAAGTTGCTGTGGCTGATATCGAAGAGGTTACTGCCTATGTTCTCCTCTAGGATTCTGATGGATTCCTGTCTCACGTTGAGGTCTTTTATCTATTTTGAGTTTATCTTTGTGTACGGTGTAAGAGAATGGTTGAGTTTCATTCTTCTACATATAGCTGCCCAGTTTTCCCAGCACCATTTATTGAAGAGACTGTCTTTTTTCCACTGTATATTTTTTCCTGCTTTGTCGAAGATTATTTGCCCATAGAGTTGAGGGTCCATATCTGGGCTCTCTACTCTGTTCCACTGGTCTATGTGTCTGTTTTTATGCCAGTACCATGCTGTCTTGGTGATCATAGCTTTGTAGTAAGCTTGAAATCAGGTAATGTGATGCTCTCAGTTTTATGTTTGTTTTTCAACATTTCCTTAGTGATTCAGGGTCTCTTCTGGTTCCATACAAATTTTTGGATTATTTGCTCCAGCTCTTTGAAGAATACCGGTGGAATTTTTATCAGAATGGCATTAAAAGTATAGATTGCTCTAGGCAGTATCGACATTTTAACAATGTTTATTCTTCTGATCCAAGAGCATGGTATGGTCTTCCATCTTTTTGTGTCTTCTTCAATTTCTTTCATGAGTGTTCTGTAGTTCCTCAGAATACTTTACCTCTTTGGTTAGGTTTATTCCCAGGTATCTTATGGTTCTTGGTGCTATAGTAAATGGAATCAATTCTCTAATTTCCCTTTCTGTATTTTCATTGTTAATGTATAAGAAAGCCACTGATTTCTGTACATTGACTTTGTATCCTGCCATGTTGCTGAATTGCTGTATGAGTTCTAGTAGTTTGGGGATGGAGTCTTTTGGGTTTTCCATAAAAAGAATCATGTCATCTGTGAAGAGAGAGAGTTTGACTTCTGCATTGCCAATTTGCATACCATTTATTTCTCTCTGTTGTCTGATTGCTGTTGCTAGGACTTCTAATACTCTGTTGAACCAGAGTGGTGAGAGTGGGCATCTTTGTTGTGTTCCTGATCTCAACGGGCAGGCTGAAAGCTTTTTCCCATTGAGGATGATATTTGCTGTGGGTCTTTCATAGATAGATTTGATGAAGTTCAGGAATGTTCCCTCTATCCCTATACTTTGAAGCATTATAATCAGGAACGGATGCTGGATTTTGTCAAATGCTTTTTCTGCATCAATTGAGAGGACCATGTGGTTCTTCTCTCTTCTCATATTAATTTGTTGTATCACATTGATTGATTTGTGAATGTTGAACCATCCTTGTAGCCCAGGGATGAATCCCACCTGGTCATGGTGGATAATCTTTTTAATGTGCTATTGGAACCTGTTTGCTAGGATCTTGTTGAAAATCTTAGTCATCAGTGATATTGGTCTGAAATTCTCCTTTTTAGTAGGGTCTTTGCCTGGTTTGGGGATCAGGGTAATGCTGGCTTCATAGAAAGAGTCTAGAAGTTTTCCTTCTGCTTCAATTTTTTGAAACAGCTTCAGGAGAATAGGTGTTATTTCTTCTTTGAATGTTTGGTAGAATTCCCCAGGGAATCCGTCAGGTCCTGGGCTTTTGTTTTTTGGGAGGTTTTTGATCACTGCTTCAATCTCGTTATTAGATATCAGTCTATTCAGGTTGTCAATTTCTTCCTGGTTCAATTTTGGTAGTTTATATTTTTCCAGGAATGCATCCATTTCATCTAGGTTGCTAAGCTTATTGGCATATAACTGTTGATAATAACTTCTGATGATTGTTTCTACTTCCTTGGTGTTAGTTGTGATCTCTCCCTTTTCATTCAGAATTTTATGAATTTGGGCTTTCTCTGTGTTCTTTTGGATTAGTGTGGCCAATGGTTTATCGATTTTATTGATTCTTTCAAAAAACCAACTTCTAGTTTCATTGATACGTTCTACTGTATCTCTGGTTTCTACCTCATTGATCTCAGCTCTAATCTTGATGATTTCCCTTCTTATGTGTGGAGTTGGTTTGATCTGTTGTTGATTCCCCAGTTCTTTAAGGTGTAGAGACAGCTGCTATGTTCTGGATTTTTCAATTCTTTTGAGGGAGGTTTGGATGGCTATGTATTTTCCCCTTAGGACCGCCTTTGCTGTATCCCATAGGTATTTTTTTTTTAAGATTTTATTTGTTATTTATTTACTTGAGAGAGAGTGGGCAAGAGAGCAGGAACAGAGGAGGGGACAAAAGAAAGGGAGAAGCAGATTCCCTGCTTAGCAGGGAGCCCAACATGGGCCCCAATCCCAGGACCCCAGGATCATGACCTGAGCTGAAGGTAGCCACTCAACCGACTGAGCCACCCAGGTGCCCCTAGCCTTTCCATGTCATTTTACCCAGACTCGTTCAAGAATTATTTGATTGCACAGGAGAATTTGCTTGTGTTTGGCTTTGCTGTTGCCTATCTGATTGTGGTCCCAAGAATGTGAAGTTAGATTTTCATTGTATATTTTTGTCCAGTTGGAAAGACGACTCTCTTCAGGTTTCAGTTTTACAGTCATCCTAAGATATTTGCCAGCTTAGTCTCTCTCAGCAAATTCATTTCAGGATCTCTCTGACAGCCTATGTAGAAATATCTGTTCCTGGAACCAGCTTCACCATTACACTGGTTCCCTCATTACTTAATGAGATGAATAAAATCCTCAACACATGTTCATTCTCCATTTGCCTGAGAATTGTGATTTTCATGTTTTAAAGATTATACCTCCACACTAGGAATGAGTCAGCCGTTTCTCCAGCCTCCTCAAACGCAGGGGGTGTGTGAGGTGGGTTTCGAGACCACTTCCAATGCCGACATTGTATGATTTCTTCAATTAAAGTATAGACTGAACTATTCAGTGGGGCAGGTTATTTGTTATAGCAAGAAACTTCCAAAGGGAAATTTTCAGAAAGGTTGAGGGATGGTTACATATATACATATATGTATATATAAAGCTCAGCTAAACACAGAATCTCAAAATGATCACCACAAACCCTGAGTATTCTAGTCCCCCCTTATCTGTGGTTTCGGTTTCACTTTCCATGGTTTCAGGTACCTCAAGGTCAACCATGGTCTGGAAGCAAATGATCCTCCTTCTCACTGTTACGAAAAGTTCAACAGTAGCCTAAGTAAGGCTATGGTCACAATGCCTGAGCCATTCACGTTACTTCATCTCATCACAGAGGCATTTTATCATCTCACATCATGACAAGGAGGGCGAGTACAGCACGGTAAGATATTTTGAGAGAGAGAGAGACCACGCTCACCTAACTTGTATTACAGCATATTCTTGTCATTGCTCTATTTTATTATTTAATTATTGTAGCTAATCTCTTACTTGCCTAATTTATAAATTCACTTTATCACAGGTGTGTATGTGCACATCTTCTTTGATTTATAATAGGGTTATGCCCCAATAAACCCATTAGGAATTGAAAATATAAGTTGAAAATATACTTAATACACTTGATGTACCAAACACCATAGCTTAGCCCAGCCTACCTGAAACATGCTTGGTACACCCACATCAGCCTCCAGTTGGGCAAAATCAGCTAACACAAAGCCTAGTTTATAACCAAGTGTCATGTATCTCATGTAATTTATTGAATACTCTGCTGAACGTGAAGAGCAGAATGGTTGTCAGTGTATCAGTCGTTCACCCTTGTGATCGCGGGGCTGACTGGTAGCTACAGCTCACAGCCTCTGCCCGGCTTCACGAGAGAGGATCAAACCGCACACTAGCAGCCTGGGAAATGATCAAAATTTAAATATGGTGTCTAATGAATACATATTACTTTGGCACCATCTGAAAGTCAAAAAAATCGTTTAAGTCAAATTATCAAAAATTGGGGACTGTCCATGGAGGACAAGTGGAGGATGGACTTTCAGGTATCCCCTGGAGGTGATGGAATGTATACCCCTCAGATAATGGGGGATTACTATACCCAGCAATTAAGATTCCGAGTCTCTCAAAAGCATCCTACCTTGTCTTGAGGTGGTTGTGAATCCTCATGGTGCCTGCCTATGCAGAACAGAGCTAGAGCACCTGACAAATATGAGAGATGTGGAAAATGATTCCTGACTCCCCTTACTCTGCCAGATGACCACCTGCAGAGTCCAATGGTTATGAGCAATCTGACCAGGCCACCTGGCTCCTGGTTCCCCAAAGTGTGGTCCAAGGACCAGCAGCAAAGATATTTATTATCTGGGAGCTTGTTAGAAGTGCAGAATCTCAGGCCCAGCCTGCACCCAATGGAACAGAATCTACATTCTAACAAGATCTCCTGGTGATTGACATGCACAGAGGGTTCCAGAAGGACTGATCTTGCTGCAGGCTTCCAAGGCAGTTTTCCACCCTGGCTGCACATAAGAAGTTTTAGAACTCACAGAGATCGGGCATTTTTAGTATCCATCATAGCAGGACAGGAAAGCAGGTGACAGGTAGAAAGCATAAGCCACTCTTCTCAAGTCTGGAGTATGTGAGAAGCCCAGCAGAGGGGTTTTGCAATGCCGGGCTTTTTAAGTTTGGCATCTAGGAAAGGAGACAGGAGAGGGAAGCTGAAGGGTATAGGGAGGAAGTTGAAGAATGACAAGCCTGTAGATTTTTTTTTTTAATTTCCTCCCAGGTGGGAATGAAGGACTTCATGCCTAGCCATGATGCCTGTCTCCTGTTCATGCTAATTTTCTTCCATAAATTTATCCAGAGTTTCAGAGCAATAATCACGGGCCTTAAAACCCCAAAAATCTCAGAAAGTGTAAGTAAGAAGAACAGACTGTGCTTTGACCATCCTTAATAAAATCCCTTTCCTCATTCTGCATCCCAGGCTGGGAATTTCACCTGATTTCAGATTCTACAGTAAGAAATCCCCATGCTAATCAAGTTACCTCTCACTCTCCCAGCCTACGGTTGTCATTTTTAGAACCACTGTACTGTGAGCACAAGACGATTAGGTTAAGTACTACTGGCCTACAAATGTGGGCCCAAATACTTGTCAGAGATATATTCTGATGACTGCATCCAACAATCTGTTTAACGGTTTCTCGTGCTTTGCTTTCTTCAATTATGAAGTGCTGTTTTGTAAGTCTCATGGATTCAGGGGAAACAATGAGGCGTTGAGTGCCACAGAAAGTCTCTATCTGGAAAACTTCATTTTTTTTTAAAGATGTTATTTATTTATTTGTCCAAAAGAAAGAGAGAGAGAGAAAGAAAGGCAGAGGGAGAGGGAGAAGCAGGCTCCCTGCTGAGCAAGGAGCCCGAAGGAGGGCTCAATCCCAGGAACCCTGGGCTCATGACCTGAGCCAAAGGTGGACGCTAAGCCAATGAGCCATCCAAGCATTCCTGTATTTGGAAAACTTTGATATATGGAGTTGGTGAAAACAGAGTCAACTGAAGAATTTGTTGGGACTATGTTAGTAAGGATAAGGCAGGCTGCTATGATAAACAAACCCAAAATGTATAGTGGTTCAAAACAACAGAAGCTTATTTGTCCCCCACATAAAGTTCAAAATAGGTGTTCTAACCAGAGACTCGGGGGCTGGGGCTCAGGCTCACTCTATCTTGAGGCATTGCTGTCTTGAGCATGTGGCTTCCAGGATTGCTGTGTTTGCCTACATCAAGCCAGTGGATTGGGAAAAGGCTTCGTGGATCCCACATGAAAGGTTTTTATGGATCAGACCTGAAAAAGGCCCACATTGCTCCTGACCATATTTTATTAGCTACAACTCGTGCCTTGGCCTCATCAAACCACAAACGAAGCTTAAAAATATAGACCCGCTATGTATCCCACAGAGGAAATAGATTTAGTGAAAGATTTTGCCACAGTGGGTCAAGAGCATCATTTTAAAACAGGATAGAAAGAATAGAATAGATCAAAATGCATCTGACCTGGCATATAGGGAGGATTAGTAAAGTTTTGGAAAAGTCTTGGTTCCATCAGTTATATATTTGGATACATGTATGCATGTACTGAGTTGAGGTATAAAAGGTATTTTTTACACTGGGTCATGGTCAACAGTTAATGTCATTCTACCAAAGAAAGATCCCTGTGGACAATATTAAAAGATACAGTGAAAGGATACAATGGGGGCTCAGTCCCTGAAGGGGCATTTGAAATCATTGAGAAATTGGGCATGTGTGAATTTCCATAATTATTCATAATATCAAATATGCAAAAACTAGATGCAGCCACATAGATGGGGTTGATCCCGAGAAACCTGGGCACACAAGTCAGGTTGAACCTAGGTGCTCATTTACCCCCTGCCAGCCGCCCACCTCCAGTGTCCAGCTAACTCACCTATGGCCGTGCTTGCTGAGTACGAGGGGATAATTTAGTAGCTCCCAGCAGAACATACATGGAAAAACCATCATGAGTCAGAAGAACGAGTCTGTTCAAGCTGGATAAAGGGCTGCTTTCCTCACATGTTAGGACAAAGACTCTGGTCTCAGGACAACTTGAAATCACATCACGTTATCACATAAAGAGCCACTCTCTGGGTGCTCTGTGGTGCTGTGTGTGAGTGAGTGTGCACATGGGTATGCAGAAGCGCATGCTCACCTGTATGCTGAGACATGGGAGAGGTAGAATGATAGCAAGTTCCAGAAGTATAGAGAATTCCTAGCATAAATGGAGTGAATGGAGCCAGGTTAATGTGTTTTCAAAGGACTTGACATAGGGCATTATTTCAGTTGGCTTTCTAGGGAGAGGCAGGGCATGGTTTAGAGAAGTACAAGCAGAGATGACATTTTGAGTATAGGGACCCGGAGGTGAGACACAGAACATGCCCTAGAGTTGAAGTGAACAGACCTGTATCAGCATCCCAAGGAGAGAGCTTACACTTCACATTCTACAGATTAGGAAACAGAGTCATAGAAGTGCTACCTAAGGACTTTCAGCTCGTAGGTGGAACTAGCACTCAGAAAGTAAACTCAGCAATGGGAAAGGACAAGAATCTACCAAACAGGATTGTCTAGCCAAGGACAGAACACACTGGGACAGCAGGAAACTCAGATGATGGCTGAGGGCATCCTGAGAGAGAGGGTAACTCAGGCTCTTGAGCGTGTGGACAGAGACAGCCATTCTTACTAGGGCACCCTAGGCCACCATTCCCCAGCAGAAAAGGACGAAGCAACACAGAGATCCAAAGGGGGTAGACATTCTGTGAAATACCAGCAGCTAGGTATGTCCTATCTCTTCCCTGTCATCCTCCCCTCTAAAGAAAAAGAAAAAGCTCAATCATCTGGAAGACAAGCACCCATCTCAGCTGTCCCAGGCAGATCTATAAATCCAGCCCCTCCCTTTCCACGACCCACTGGAACAGGGCTGGAGACAGTCACTTCTTAGAAACACTAAAAATACACATTACATCATTCCTCCCCCACAGCCTTCAACCCCCACAGCCAGCCAAGTAATTTGAGCCCCTGCAAGGCCTGCCATAGCCTCCCTTTGAGGTCTGTGTTTTCCCTATTTATCGTACCTGGGAGACTGACAGACATATGTTTTATGACACATATATATTAGGCTTGGCTAGAGACTCCATTTCTATTAAAGATGACTAAAGCACCAAGTTATAGCCGCCTGGACCTCCCCTGCCATTTGTCCTGGAAAGCTAGTCTCTCAGCTGTATTTCTGTCTTTTAGTATGACATTTGCTCACAAAATGGACAGAGCTGTGCCATTAACAACCGAAAACTCACTGCTTCTATGCTATTTTGTAGAACAGAGGGCTGGAATCCTCTTCATGAATTCCTCCAGTTCTCAGTTCTGATAATTGCCCGAAATAGACAAGGGCTCCCCAAAGCTGCAAAAATCCCATTTCTCTTTAGAACAGCAGCCAAAACAGAGATAGAGAAAATTAAACCAGATCTGCTTTTTCAAAATGGGGTTCTGTGAGTTGCCTTTCCCCTGGGGCATTTGTTCTGCAACAGGCACATTGTTCCTGCATAATCATTGGTTAAATGGTCACCCTCGTTTATAAGACACACACTTGTGGGGACCACTGCTCCTCAGAGTTGTTCTTAAATTTCAAATGATGCCTGCAGACCGATTTAGACACCATCTTATTGCACAGGCAATTTAGTAAAAAGAAGCAAAAGGTAGTGCAGGAAAGTAGAAGCAATGCCAGAAATAAAACCACCCTTTATTAACATTATAACCTATGAATTCAGACCAGTAAGGAAGATAATGAATTCATTTCTTCTATGCAAGAATCATCGATTAATTGCAAATACACAAAAAAAGCTTGCACATGCTCTCTCTCTCTCTCTTTATCACTCTCTCGCATGCAAAAGTAAATAAAAGAATATTTTTTAAAAAGATTCATTTTCATGTAGCAGCTCTGGTACCCCAAGAAGTTTTGTGTGGGAAGGGGATCCCCTGCGGCACACACACACACACACACACAGACACCTCAACACTATAAGAGCTGTCACTCTCCCCAACTAAGGAGGTCCAGTTCCGTGGGTGTGTTGATGAGCCAGCCCAGAGGGACCACTGAGTCTAACTGTGGAAAAACAGACACAGAACAACTTACAGATATATAAATATGTAAAGAGGAAGAGAAACATATCCCTTAGGAAATTTTTTCAACCGGGAAGTTTTCTCCACAGTCAGTTTTCCATCCTCTCGTTTCCCACAATTAATGTCTTATGAAGGAAGACATTCCCCTCCCCTCTCATTTCTTGATTCTCCATCCTGAAGACTATTCCTCAAATGGTGTGTGGAGGCCTCATCTGCACCAGCCTTGACATTCACTGCCATGTGGCAGGGCAGACTTCTGGGGCATTAATGGCTCATCCTCTCTGCAGGCAGGATACTGAAAATCCCCTCTAAGTCTCCTTTTGAAAGCTGATGAGACATCGAAGGGACATATTAGTGGAACTTGCCCCATCCAAGACATACAGACACTGCTCTGAATCTGAATCCACTCTATTCTGAGAAGCCTTCCAGTTTGAGCTGAGTCTGTGGCAAACATAACTGCAGAAGGCCATTACTGGGATGGGACTTCCGGAATCACTGACTGAGGAGCTTAGTAAATCCTCCTCCCCCAGAGCCACAATAAAACTGGACAAAATGGTCCAAAACAACCATTTCTGGAATCTGGACATTGACCAAAGGCAAACAAAAAAACAAAACAAAACAAAACAAAACAAAAAACAAAAACTACTGATAAGCATTTATTTCCCCAACAAAACTCATGAATCTCAATAAGAATGGGGAGAGTTGATGTTTTTTGCCTGAGGTTGCTCTCCGCCCTAGCCCCCATTTCTGAGGCTCAGGTAGTTTTACCACAACAAGGCAGGCCATGAGCACCACTGCCAGAGGGGTTGTCACAATATGGAGATTGGTGGATGAAACTAGGGTAAGCTGAAATGCCACAAAACTCTTGCCAATTGCCAGCTGTTTTTCTTTTTTATTTTCTTAAGATTTTATTTATTTGAGAGAGAGAGGCAGAGAGAGAGAGAGCTAGAAGGGGGAGGGGCAAAGGGAGAGGGAGAAGTAGGTCCCCCGTTGAGCACGGAGCCTCAGGTGGGGCTCGATCCCAAGACCCTGGGATCACGACCTGAGCTGAAGGCAGATGGTTAACCAACTGAACCACCCACGTTCCTCTCAGTTGTTTTTCTTGAGTAAGCTCTCACTGGGTTGCTACAACCTTTTGGTTAGTTTCCAGAGTTCCGAGAAAGTTGATTCTGCCAGTTTTTGCCACGTTTTTCATTGCTTTCATGAAGGGGAAGACTTTTTGGTGTTCCTTACTCAACCATTTCCACTAATGTCACTATCGATTCTCAGATGACATGATCAAATATATAGAAAATGCCAAGAGCTTCACTAAAAACTATTAGCACTAATAAGATCAAGATTGCATGATACAAGATCAATTTATAAAAATCGATTTATTTCCAGATACTAATAAAGAACAATTGGCAAATGAAATTAAGAAATAGAATAGCATCAATACATTTAAGAATCAATGTAACAAGAGAAATCTGTGGTCTATACACTAAAAACCATAAAACATTATGGCAAGAAATTAAAGAAAAGATGAATAAATGGAGAGGCATTCTATGTTCACAGATCAGAAGACTCAATGTCAATAACACAGCAATTCTCCCCAAATAAGATTACACATTCAATGCAGTTCCTGTCAAAAATCCCAGCTGCTGTTTTTGAAGAAATTTTGAGGGTTGATCCAAAAACTTATATGAAAATGCAGAGTAGCCAAAATAATCTTGGAAAAGAAGAACAAAGTCAGAGGACTTATATTTCCTAATTTCAAAACTTACCACAAAATGATAATAACAAAGACAGATTAATAGATTAATGAAACAGAATTTAGAGTCTAGAAACAAAACCCTTACATTGATGGTCAATTGATTCTTTACAAAGGTATCAATGCACTTTGTTAGAGAAGCAAAATCTTCCCCATAAATGACACTGGGAGGATTGGCTATTCACACGAATGAAGATGAATTTCGATACTTCCCTCATACTATCCACAAAAATTACCTCACAATATATCATAGACCTAAATATAAGAGCTAGAAGTATAGAACTTCCAGAAGAAAATGCAGGAGAAAATCTTTATGAGTTTGACTGAAAAAACTACCTTGAAAAATTACACTTTATAAAAATTAAAAACTTTGTTCTTCAAAAGGTACTTGTGGTGAATACAGCAGAATGTGTAGGGACATTGAATCACTGTGTTGTACCTCTGAAACCAATGTAACATTGTGTGTCCACTATATCCAAATTAAAAAAAAAAAATTTAAGAAAATTTAAAGACAAGCCACAGACTGAGAGCAACTATTTACAAAGCATAGCTCTGATAAAGGATTTGTATCCAGAATCTATAAAGCACTCTTACAATAAGATGAACAACCCAGTTGAAATTTTGGCAAAAGATTTAAAGAGACATTTCAGCAAAGAAAATATATAAATGACTAATAAATACATGCAAAGATGCTCGACAGTATTATTCATTAATGAATTTCATGATGTAACTATGATGAGCTACCTCTTCACACCCACTGGAATAGCTATCATCAAAAAGACAGATAGTAATAAGTGTTGACAAAAATATACAGAAACTAAACCCTTATGTTTGCTGGCGGGAATGTAAAATGTTGTGACTACTTTGGAAGAGACTTTGGCAAATTCTTTAAAAATGTGAACATAATTTGAGCATAGGACCCACCAATTCCACTCTTAGCTATTTCCCAAGAGGAATGAAAACATACATCCATACAAAGACCTGTGCGTGAATCCTCATAGCACCATCGTCTATAACAGCCAAAAAGTAGAAACAACCGCATATCCACCAGTGGGAATGGAGGAAAAAAATGTACATCCACATGAAGAACACTATCAGGCAATAAAAAGGAATGAGATACTTTATATGCTCCCATGAGGCTGAACCTCAAAAACATGCCAAGTGAAAGAAGCCAGACCCAGAAGACCACACATTGTCTGGTTTCATTCTGATGAAATGTCCAGAAAAGGTAAATTTATGAAGACAAAGAATAGATTCATGGTTGCCTGGGGCTGGGGATGGGAGGGTTTACAAGTAGGTATCAGGGATCTTTCAGGGCTCATGGAAATATTCTAAAACTGGACTGTGGTGATAGGTAGTCACCCCAGAAATTCAAGATTCATTGAATTATTCATGACCATTCAATTGTTCACAAAATATAGAAATACACAAATTTGTATACACAAAATATACAAATATGGGAAATATAATGGTACATCATGACCCAGGACATCTAGGTGTATCTATAAATGAAGTTCCATAAAACAATGTCCTTCCTATGCACAAGGCACATTGATACTTTTATTCTGTTTACCTTATTTTACTCTTTAATATCTTGGTCAATACCAATAAATCCATTTCATGACATATTAGTGGATCGCTTCTCACAATTAAAAAAAAAAAACAACACTACTAATAACCTACCATTGACCAGAAGCCTTATCAATAATATCAATAGTCAATTATCACATTTTGTATATTATATGCTTTATATACTGCATTCTCATAACAAAGTAAGCTACAGAAAATAAAATGTTATTGAGAAACCCATAAGGGAGAGAAAGTACAGTTACAGGACAATAATGTATTGAAAAAAAAGTCCATGTACAAGGGAACCCACAGAGTCCAAACCCATGTTGTTTAAGGGTCAACTGTACATCAAGTAGGCTCTAACATTTTTAGCATATAACACATATAAATGTGTCCACTGACAATTATTAGAGTTTTTAAAAAAATAAAATTTTAAAAGTGAAACCAAAAAATAAAAATGAAAAATAAGTTTTAAATTTTTTTTTTTTTTTAAATTTTTTTATTTTTTATAAACATATATTTTTATCCCCAGGGGTACAGGTCTGTGAATCACCAGGTTTACACACTTCACAGCACTCACCAAATCACATGCCCTCCCCAATGTCCATAATCCCAACCCCTTCTCCCAAACCCCCTCCCCCCGGCAACCCTCAGTTTGTTTTGTGAGATTAAGAGTCACTTATGGTTTGTCTCCCTCCCAATCCCATCTTGTTTCAGACAAGAAATCCAGCCGAGACCAAGTTCACCTACCAAGGAGTGCGGTTTCAATACCAAGGAGAGCAGTAAATTTTTTTAATTAAAAAGAAAACACTCCTATACATGAAACCTATATATGTCTCATTGAGGTGAGACTCCCTAGAGAAACTTTCAAGATCTCTTTAGGCCTGCCCATCAAAGTCAAGTGCCTGCCAGTCTGATCATCCACCCACTCTGCAGCCCTTCACCTGCCAGAGGAAGGAGGAAGAGAAGCTAAGAGAAAGCTAAGAGCCCAGGAGTGTGTTCCAGAACCTGACTTTAGAGAAGGTAGAAGAAAAGAGAAGCAATCCATTTGCCTGAATGAACTGTGCCATAATAGAATTCTTAGCAACATACCCAGACACCAAGAGATTCTCAGAAAAATTCTAAGAATTCTAAGATTCTAGGACTAGAGTTATCATGGGTAGGCCAGTATCGAATTCACTTTGCCTCAAGGCACCTTGTGGGGGCCTGTGTGGTCCCAAACCTGGCAGATTCTAGCACTCACACCTTCTACTCACATCAACAGCATAAAGCTCACATCCCCAATTCAGAGACACCCAAAGACCTTTTGGGTTAATTTATAATTAAAAAGGATGTAGATTCTTTTTAACAGCTTCACCAACTAAAAAAAAAAAAGTTTAAATAATTGCCTGCCTGCATATTTCCATTTTATTAAAATAAAAACATAACTTTAGGGTTTGGACTTTTTTTTTCTTTTGATTTGTTCTCTGCATCATTCTGGTATTTCACTGTGTGCTTATTTGAGGACAATTCTTTTCTTTTCCATTAATCTTCATAATCTTAGCAGCCTTCTCCACAATTCACTTCTCTACAAAGTTGCCTCTATTTGCTTAGATTTTTCTGCCAACGTAAGCACTTGGACTAAATCAAAAAGGTGAAGAGGGGATTAAGGAAGCCCATACTGAAGGTCTTAAACATGTGTGTTCTCAATTCCCTTCTTGATCAGGGAGATTACATTGGAAGAGTTATTCCTGTCTACTTAGGAAAAGAGGCTGTAGGAGGCAGAGCATTGTGGAGACTGTTAGTGACGGTTTGTTAAAAATTACTCCTTTTGCTTCTGTCTTTAACCATTGCATTCCTAAGAGCTCTCCTTTGTAAAGCCCCTACTTCAAAGTAGACTTTTAAGGTGGAGATGTCTGCCAGGCAGCCCAGATCTAACATTTCCAAATCAGAGCTTCTGACTGCCAGCCACCAACCCCATCCCAAGGGCTCCCCCCATTCCCATCTTCCCATTATCAGAAAAAATCTCCCCTTCCTGCCAGCCAGTTCAGCCTAAAACCAAGTGGCCATGTGTAATTCCTTTCATTCCCTCACCAACCCCCTTGTACAAGCCATTAGCAAGATCTATTATTCGGCTTCCAACATAGATCTCAAATCTATCCACTTCCCCCCCCCCCCCGCCATCTCCCTATTCATAAAGCATTATCTTCTCCCGCCTAAATTACTGCAATAGCCCTCAAAATGATGTCCTTGTCTCTCGTTTGGCCCCCATCTGATCCATTCTCCGCCCAGCAGATAAAAGATCTTACAAAAATTTAAAGCAGACCATGTCTTTCCTCTGCTTAGAACCTTACACAGATTTTCACTGTAGTTAGAACAATACCCTTGTTCTACAAGGTTCCATACACGTTTCTCCTTGGCCACCTTTCCCAACTGATCTCTTCCCACTCTTCTCCCAACTAGTTTACTACACTTGAGCCACACTGGCTTTCTTGTCTTTATTTTTTTCTCCTTTTTTAAATTATGGTGAATTGGCTAACATATAATGCATCATTAGTTTTTGATGTAGTATTCAAAGATTCATTAGTTGCATACAACATCCAGTGCCCATCACCACACATACCCTCCTTAATTCCCATAAACTGGTTACCCCACCCCACCCCCCATCTTCTGTAACCCTCATTTTGGTTCCTGGAGTGGGGAGTCATTCATGGTTTGTCTCCCTCTCTGATTTCTTTCCATTCAGTTTTCCCTCCCTTCTCTTGTGGTCCCCATGCTATTCCTTATGTTCCATATATGAGTGAAACCAGATGTAGTGAAAAGAAAGGGCACATGTACCCCAATGTTCACGGCAGCAATGTCTACAAGAGCCAAACTAGGGAAGGAGCTGAGATGCCCTTTAACAGACGAATTGATAAAGAAGATGTTGTTCATCTATACGATGGAATATGACTCAGCCATCAGAAAGGATGAACACCCACCATTTGCACTGATGTAGATGGAACTGGAAGGGATTATGCTGAGTGAAGTAAGTTGAGCAGAGAAAGACAACTTTCTTGTCTTTAAATGCAGAATGTCCATGCCCATTAGCACGGGAAGGGCATTTGCACTTGCTATTCCCTTAGCTCTTCACAACAGCTAGCTCCCATTTGGTCTCAGCTCAAATGTCAACTCCTCAGAGAAGCCTCCCAGGATTGCTCTACCTGGTGTTGTTCACCTCCCCCACACCCCCACTCATAATCACATTATCCTATTTCCTTTTCTTCATAGCGCTGACCACTACTTGAAATAGTTTTCATTTGTTTATTGTCTGTCTCCTCCACTGGAATGCAATCTCTATGGAAGCAGAAACCATCGCCTCTCTCATTCACTGTTGTACTGCACTACCTAGAAGAGCGCATGGCACCTAGACAACACGCAGTTACTTGTCAGGGAATGAATTGGCACACCACGCTATTTTTAACTTCCTTTTGTACATCAACTAATGTACAAATCAGATAACCCAACAGTCGTATTATGTATGCTGTGTTCCAGTGCCCTCCTTAATATCATCAAGGATATTAAAACTCTGAAAATCTAACTCTGAGGAATTAATTCTACCCCAGTCTCTTCTGGCTCACTTATGCTTCTTATCATAATTCATTGATTCAAAAAACACTTACTGAGTAATTACCAAAAGCCAGGCACTGCATTAGCTGCAAGTCTATCACCCAAACAGAACCTACAGCTTTACTTTTGTTAGTCACTGATGAAAACTGTATACTCCATACAGCCAAGCACTAATCACAATTATATATATATATTTTTAATTTTTTAAAAGACTTTTATTTATTTATTTATTTGACAGAGAGAGAGAGAGAGATCACAAGCTGGCAGAATGGATGGGAGAAGCAGGCTCCCCGCTGAGCAGAGAGCCTGATGCGGGGCTCGATCCCAGAACCCTGAGATCATGACCTGAGCCAAAGGCAGAGGCTTAACCCACTGAGCCACCCAGGCGCCCCCACAATTAAATATTTTTTAAAAATCTACCTTATTTTACGTTGGACATTCAATCAAAGGGCTGGTAATAATTTCCCGTTAGCTAGAAGGAGCTTCATACAAAAATAGAAATGTTGGGGTTTTTTTTCTTTATTTTATTAAGGAAAACTAAATAAGAATTACATGGAAGAAAGCAGTCCTACTCAATGATAAAATTTGACTATGTAGGGAGAGGAAGGAAGAGAGAGATGATTTAAAAAAAAAAAAAAAGTAGAATTTTTTGGAAGTCCCCAGCACATAATTTACTGCATGAAAATATAAGCAGCCAGTTCCTAGAACCAGAACAGTTCCATTAGGGCCTCTGTTTCAACTACAAACCAGTTTTGGTTTAGCTGTCAACATTCAGGAAGTTATTAAAGTTGCACAAAACCAAAAGCCAGGAGCTACAAGGAAACTTGGTGCTCAAGGCCACTTTCTTCAATTTATACATGAGATCACTGCAGCCAGGTCATGTCAGGTGGCTGGTCTGATGCTTCCCAATAATTAAGCAGCCAAGTTAGAAGTCACAGTCAGGTTTCCTGGCCCATTGACTCCAACAGGCATGGTTTATTGTCTATCCAATTACTCACCCCACTGCCCTTCCCCATATCCACTTCCTTGCTAATAAAACCCTGATTTGTTCAAGGAGCAGGCAGAGATCCTGTGATTTTAGGAAGGAGAGGCCCTTTACTTAGCCTCAGGAGTTAAATTCTTACTGGATTAAGTGGTCCTCTCATACTCTCTGGTTGATGCTGGTCCGTGATGAGCCTGTGATCTATTTCTGGCAAATGAGATCTAAAGGACAGTACCTTCCAGTGATGTATCACTCCCCCCCCCAAACTGAACCTTCAGAAGGCAGAAAAAAAAATCCCCTTCAACTTTCTCTCTTCAACATAAGTTTCCAGTTAGGGAATGAATAAGTCACAGGGATGAAATGTACAGCATAGGGAATATAAGCAATGGTAACATTATGTGTCAACTCTATTACAATTTTTTAAAAATTTCACCTTCAACTTTCTGTCTTGAACTCAGACGTGACATTTAGAGATGCTACCATTCTTTTGAAACCATAAGACAAGTCAATAGAATAGGCATAGCAGACACAGAGAAGAAGCCAAGATGGCTGAAACAATGGCATTCGCCCACTTCCAGACATCTTAGTAAGTGAGGAAAAAGTAACCCACTATGTCTTGAAGCCACTGGTGCTCAACTTTCTATTTCTTGGAGCAAGACACTTTTCCTGACTTCTACTACCTAGCAGAGGCTTCCAAACTGTGATCTGAAGAGCTATGCAAGGTGTATTGGCATCTCTCGAGGCCCAAAGAAAGTGGAGGGTAGAAGAGAGGTCGAGAGTAGAATCTGCAATTACAGGTCCCTATCCCCAGCTGAGCAGCCATTTTCCATCTGACTCATTTATTGAACTTTCACAAAAGCTTTCATTGAAACAAAATATCCATGGTCTAGAATCATTTTAAGAACCATTACAGCATGCCATGCAGGCCCATGCTTTCAATAAAACGAAACCACAAATAAAATGCCCCAGGGGAGCTCAATAAGCAAATTAGTCCCCTGGAGACTCCTTTTGTAAAGAGATGAGCCATTCTTCTTTTACGGAGAAATATGGATTTCACACATGGGTTCACTTAGAATAGGGTGAACTCATCTTTCTCACTAGGGGCCTTGAAAATGACCTTTCAGACTACACTGATCTTGCCCCTTCCAGTGATAAACATCACCAGCCATGATTGGTGTTGACTCTCCTCCTGGGACCAGAGAGTGGAGACTAATGGTTATTAGTCAGCCACTGAGGGGAATGGGCTTTCCTGTCCCCTGGAGTGCTGAGGGGCAGGGGTATTCTTTGGGGACACCTGGCCAGGCACAGAGTCTGTGGTCCCTTTCTAGAGCTGTTAGTTGATGAACCTGGAAAGTCCGATCTCTAGAAACCTTTTTTTCTTTTGTTAAGATTTTAGTTATTTATTTGACAGAGAGAGAGAGAGAGACAGCACTAGGAGGGGGAGGACAGAGGGAAAGAGAGAAGCAGGCTCCCTGCTAAGCAGGGACTTCGACATGGGGCTCCAACCCAGGACCCTGGGATCATGTCCTGAGCCAAAGGCAGATGTTTACCTGACTGAGCCACCCAGGCATCGCCTGTACAAATTTCTTTTTTAGAGGAGTTCAGTGATTACTGTTGTCAGGTCTTCTGGAGTAATGACATGGGTCTTGATGAGAGTGTCCCTGGCAGTTGCTCGCTTTCTCAGTCAGGAATCCAGGGGAAGGAAAAACTGAAACCAGCATCTGCTTATTCTGTGTTGCAGCCTTGCTTTAAGGCCTTTGTTTGTGGCTTAGTTAATGGGGAAGTTCAAGCATGTGCACACACATCAGGTCCCTCTTGTGACCATTTCACATTCTTCCAGTCCACCTTTTACCCCATCTGTTGCTATGGCAACCAGCTTCGTGACTGTGTAATTTGATAGCACTTCAGTTCAGCTCCAGGATCTGTTGGATCCATCTGATCTGTCTAATGCCGGCAATACTGACTGCCCATCATGGCATAGGCAGTATGGGTAGAGCTGGAAAGAAGAGAAAGCCAACCTCCTGTGGCATGGCCCCTGACCAATGGGGAATGGGAGTTGGTGAGTTTGTCTTCTGTCCTCCAGACAGACAGTCCTGAGGTGCAACCACACGGCTCTTTGGAAGATCGGCAAGACCGAACCCCAGATGCCCACAGCAGTGACCAACTTGATAATGTACCCTGGGATTGGTGTTCCCTCCTTCCCGGTCTCACCCTCACTGTCCGCTGCTCCTGTTCTGTGCGATCACCTCCCCAAATAAACAAGCTGTTTCCAAGTCCTTGTCTCAGGACCCATCCTCGGGATAGGGGAACCCATCTCACAATTATGTAACCCACATGGAATGCTGGGCCTCGGAAGCAGCACTTCTCTGGCATCCGTATCATCTGAGCTGTCATCCAGGAGGCACATCTTTCTGCCAGATGGCTTTTGTGGTGGTTTTTTAAAAAATAGCCACAAATTATTTCCCCTCTTCCCATCTGCAGGTGGAGTTTACCATCCCTCCCCTTACATCTGGGCAGATTCAAAGATTCAAGATGACTTCAACCAATAGAATATGGCAGACGTCACACAATGTGACCTCAGACTGGGCCATGAAAGCCCATGCATCTTGTTTGCCAGATCAATCATTCTTGGACCTTGAGCTGCTATGTAAGAAATCTGACTATCCTGAGGCTACCAGGCTGGAGAGGCCACATGGCCTCCTCTGGTCTCCAGTTCCAGCTGTGCCCAGCCTTCCACCCACCTGAACAAGGCGCCAGACATGTGAGTGAGGCTGTCTCAGACCTTCCAGACCTGCCCATCCCCCCATGGAATACCAGCAAGCTACCTCCATTGACACTACGTGGAACAGAAAAATCACCCAGCCAAGCCATATCCAAATTCCAGACCTGCAAACCACTGAAGGTAATAACATGGTTTCTGTTTTAAGACACTAGGTTTAGGAATCATTTCTTTTTTTTAAAGATTTTATTTATTTATTTGAAAGAGAGAGATCACAAGTAGGCAGAGAGGCAGGCAGAGAGAGAGGAGGAAGCAGGCACCCTGCTGAGCAGAGAGCCCGATGTGGGACTCGATCCCAGGACTCTGAGATCATGACCTGAGCCGAAGGCAGCGGCTTAACCCACTGAGCCACCCAGGCGCCCCAGGAATCATTTGTTCATTACCCTGAAATGCCCTGAAATGCAGGACAGGCTTGCCAGAGGGACAACACTGGTGTTCTGGAGCTCAGGGAAAAGAGCAATGCCCCCATAGACTTTTCAAGAACTCAGGGCTTCCTCAACTCTAACTTGATATCATGACTTAGGGCTACTCTGCTCCTACATTCTGTGTCTCTAGTACCATCTAAATGATTAAATACTGATATTCCTAGGGGTGCCTGGGTGGCTCAGTTGGCTGAGTGTCTGACTCTTGGTTTCGGCTCACATCATGATCTCAGGGTCGTGGGATCAAGTGACACGAGGCACTCCAAGTTCATGGAGTCTGCTTGAAATTCTCTCTCTTCCTCTCCCTCTGCTCCTCCCCCCCACCTTGTACACATACTCTCTCTTTCTAAACAAATGGATAAAACCTTTTAAAAAATATATTGATATCCCTAAACCTGCTGCCTCATTCCTCATTTAAATACAACTCCAAGCCTTGGACCCTAATATCAAAGTGGCCTCTCTGTGTCTTTGTCCCAGCTCTCTTAAAAGTTTATGACTACCAAAAGAGGTTTGAGAGTATCTGGGGGGTGAGGGGAGGTATTATGCCAACACATGCATAATGTTTAATGCATTATAATCTCAATGCATACGCAAGGGAAGGAGAAAAGAGCTGTTCAAGAGCCATCACAGGATGAAAATGCAATAATTGGGAACTAGCAGGGATTCTGAGACATAAAACAGTTGTTACTGCCTTTTATGCTTCTGTTTGCCACATTTAATAATAAGAATATTTTACATTTGTATAATGCCTTACAGTTGAAAGAGCACTCTTACATACATTAGTTCATTTTCTACAAACTCTCCATGTGTGATCTCACCTACAGCTGTGGCTTCAAGACATATTACCTCCAGGGAGACAACTCCCAAATTACCCAAATTTCTCTCACTCTGTGTCTCTCTATATATATATACTTCTACCCGCCTCCCAGAGTTTCCACAGAAATATTCTGAAGTCAGCTCAAAATTATTATTTCCATACCCAACCCACTTTCTCCACAACCCCACCACTACACATGCACACCATCTCTTCCATCTTTGCTTCTATCTCAGAGAGCAGTACCGTTGTCCTCCCAGACTACAAAGTCTGATCAGCTTCCCATCTTCTTCTCCACAAAGTCAACTGGTTGTCAGATCTCAGGAGTCCCATTCCCCGCCCCCCCACCCAGAGGCCACCACCAGTTTCAGCCCTCCTCATCCATCTAGATCAGGGTCTGCAAACTACTACAGCCTTGGGCCACATCCAGCCCACTACCTGGGTTTGTAAATAAAGTACTTTTGGAATGTAGTGATGCTCATTTGTTTGCATATCCTCAGAGGCTGATTTTACAGCACTACCACAGAGTTGAGTTGTGAGAACAGAGGCCATGTGGCCTGCAAAGCATAAAATCTGGCCCTTTCCCAAAACAGCTTGCTCACCTCTGGTATACATAGTCTCCTACTGCCTAAATCGGAAAGAGAAGAGACACTCTCCAGCTTTTACCTGCATAGGGGTATTTTTTTTTTTTTGTCACCAAGTAGAATATGCCAACATTCTGCCTTCATAGAGCCCACTGTGTGCCTTGTATGCAATCAGAGTTTGTACTGCTGATTTATCACAGTATCTGTTATTTAAACCTACTTCCTATAAATGAGTTTTGTCCCCAGTGACCTTGTTAGCCGAGCATTTACCTGGAATTCTGCACAAATTCCTCAAGACCAAATCTAGATGACCTGCTGGATATCCACAGCCACAGCTGGAGGAACTCAAGACCCAGTGGTTGCCTTGTTGCTGTTGGGTTTTCATTATTTACTTTACATTCTTTGACATTCCAAAACCCTTTGAAATACAGTCTTATCTTAATTACATTTAAGGTCATGGAATAAATAAAAAGAACAATTTTTACTTCTACCCATGCTTGCTCCAAAAGAAAACATTGACAGCTTCTCTACAGGTCCAATACATCTGGTTAAAAAGATAAATGATTTCTGTATTTATTGTCTATTATGATAGAAATGATCACAAACTTAGTTCCTTCAAAAAGTCAATGCATGTGTATCATGTCACACCTCTGTAGGTTAGAATCTAAGCACAGTGAACCAGGATTCCAAATTCACCAGAAGTTGGCAGAATTCGTTTCCTTGAAGTTGTCAGGTTCTGGTCCACTTTCCTTGCTAATTTTTGGCTGGGGACCACGTGGGGCTCCTAGAACCCACCCAAAATTCCTTGCCATGTGGCTCCCATAAGCTTTTCTTGTGGGTGTCTGTTTTCTTCCAGGCCAGCCAGTGTGCACGTCTCTCTAACATTCTCTTTTGTGATCATGGGGAGAGAATTCTCTGCTTCTAATTAGAGGGCTCATGTGCTTATGTCAGGTCCACCTAGATAATCTTAAGGTCAACTGACTTGAGACCTTAATGGCATGTGCAAAATCCCTTCACAACACCATCTAGATTACTGTCTGAGTGAGTAACTGGGAGAAAGTGCACATATACCAGGGCTCCAGAATCTTATGTGGCCATCTTGGAATTCTGCCTGCTGAAATTTCTGTCTCAATAATACCCAACACTTATCTAATGAACCATTCAATGATTTTAACTGTGTTTTATAAGGCTTATTCATCCCCTCAGTGATTTGGGTAGAGGGAGAGTCAAATTATGTGAAACTTTGTAAGTTTTCAAAAGTCCTTCAAAGTCTTCTTTTAAATGAAGGCTAAGTTCATAGAGGTGCTTCGTGTTTTTGTTTTTGTTTTGTTTTGCAGTCACCAGATATTTATAGCACTAACTTCAAACATCTCTCTATGAGAACCACTTTCAAAAAACCCAAAAGGCTAAAATACATTTAGTGTTATTATAGGAAAAACCTCTCTCAATATTTTCCATGTTATTTTATTTCATCTTTGGGTCTCTTGTTTTGTGTGTGTGTGTGTGTGTGTGTTTTTTCTATTTGGGAGGTACTTAATGGAATGGAGGAATGGAAAGTAGAAAGTGTCTGGAAAATTAATATAAACTTCTTTCCTGGCTCTAAATGTTTAATAATTCCTTAGCCAGGAAACATTTTTTTTTTCAATCTTGCAATTTCTTTTTCTGAAGTTCTCTATAATTGGCTAAATGTACTGCCAACACTTTCCTTATTTTTTTAACTTTTGTCTGAAATATTTAAGCCTCTCATGTTCTCTCCCTTGTGTTTTCTCTTATAAGGAATCTTATTTTGAAAATCAGCATGTAATCACCTAAAATGTGTTTTTCAAATTTGACTTAATATAGAGACCTCTTTTAAAGTAGAAATATGCTTGCAGACTCCAGTGTTGTCTCGTTATTTCTATTATAATATTACTTAAATAGTCACAAACATAAAACCAAAAATAAACTCCTTATGCTGATCACTCTTTTCAACTATAAAATGAAAACTAATTTATAAATTAAATGCAAACAAAACTAGAGAGTCAATAAAATTCAAATGACCAGTATTAACTTAACATGTTAGACTACATTGCTTTGCTAAAACTAAATCACCATTGTTGAGTTTAATAGCAGAAAGACGTAGCCTTAGCTGCAATTCTATATTTAATCTGTTTTTGTACTTTAACTGCTATGCAGAGAATATCTCTTTACATAAGAATGGCATGCGAACATAATTAATAACTTCATGGCTTTGCTTGCCAGTTAGAGATAATCAGATTGTAAGTGTAAGTAAAATTCTTCCAGTGAGCAATCTTCAAATGTCACTTTTAATTAGGTGCGATGAAACCTCTGTCAACCTGTTTCCCAGGTAGAAGGAACCACAGATGCATAGGTGCTAAGATAGCAGACTGCTTAGGGAAGGGGCTCAGAGGACAGCCAGGAGGCCAATGCCACATGACAACAGAGATGGAAGTAAAGAATGGTCAATAAAGTCAGAGAGTTAACTAAGGGCCTGCCATTTAGGACCTTGCAGTTCACAGTAAAAACTCTGAATTTTGTTCTTAGCAAGATGGAAAGGCATTTAGAGGCTTCGAGCTTCAGAATCTGAATACCTAAACTGGGTGCCCTACTATGTGTCAACTCTATTTCAATAAAAAATGTAAACATTAAAGACACAATTTGACTTAGGTTTTTATAGACTCACTGTAGCTACCGTTTGAAGAGAAGAAAATAGTGAAAGTAAGAGATGATGGCACCTTGGATCAGGTGGCAGTGGTAAAGGGGATAAGAACTATTTGGATTAGGGGTGTAGTCTGAAAATAGGGCTAAGAGGATTTGCCAGGGAATTGGATGTGGGGTATGAAAGAGTGAAGTTAGGGTGACATTGAAGTTTGGGCCCCCAAAACTTGAGGAAAACTTGCTGCCATTCACTGAGGGGGTAAATATTGAGGGACAAGCTGGTTTGGGCAGGAATGAGAATCAGAGGTTCAGTTTTAGACACGCAAGCTAAGTTGGAGATGCCTCTTGGACATTCACTATTTGACTACACAAGGGGCTTAGAGCAATACCTGGTATATATAAAACATTTCATCTATTGCACTGTTACTACTCAAGTGGAGATACCAAATAAGCAGTTGGACATAGGAGTCTGGAAGAAAATTCTGGTATTAAAAGTTACTGGACTGGATGAAATCACTTAGCAACTATATGTAGAAAAAGATAGAAATAAGTTTGAGGACTCATCCCTGAAACTGTCAAAATTTAGAGGTTGGAGAGATTAGGAGGATCCATACCAGAAGCTTGAAGAGGAGCAGATGTTGGGGAAAGTCATTGAGAAGACACAACCACCAGTTGACCCATGAACTAAACCCAGACGCTTGGAGTCCCTCCCCTGTCCGTGAAATGTGGGTTCTGCTTGCCTTTCCTGCTCTCATAGGCTTCTCCAAGAACAAAGCCTTGAGATAGTGATGTATTGAGAACACCTGCATGGTATACATGATTGTACAGTGAAGACCTCTCTCTACAAATTCTAAAGATTTTGCAGACAAGTGTAGGGATCCATTTGTCTTGCTGCCATGCAAGGCAAGCCTCATATATTAAGTTCCCTTTGCTTCTTAAAAGTGCCACCTACCAACCTGGAGCAGCTTGCCTCTTTCTTCAGTCTTTCCCTGCCCTCCAAGTTTGGGGGCCAGTTTCAGATTACACCCAGGAAGTTCCTAAGAGAGTTGCAAACCAATAGCAGTAAATGAGATAAGAGGGGAACCAGGAAATGGGGATATCCCCATAATTAAGCGAAGAAAGTATCTCAAGGAAAGAAGTGTCACCCATGTCTGATGCTACAGATGAGCCAAGTGAGTGAACCTGGAGATACTAGAGACCTTGACAAATGAAATAGTGAAATAGTAAGAGCTTTTGGACAAGGTTTGAGAAAGAATGAGGAGAAAAGTAAAGAAGTGGGGAAAAGGGGAATCAGAAGGTATAGTCAATTCCTTCAATGTATTTTTCTATAAAGGGAAGCAGAAAAGGGGTGGTAGTTGATGAGTGATGTGGGTAAAGGCAGGGTAATTTTTAGATAGAACATGGCACCCCTGGATTTTTATGTTAATGGGAATGACCCAGTGTACAGAGGGAAAATGGCAGAGAGAAAGGGGGAAATTATAAAAGGTATGCTGTTTAAGTAGGAAAGAATGAATGGAATCCAGTGCAGAAAGAAACTGGACTTAGAAATATCAATAATCCACCTTGTAGCAAAAGGATAGGTTCGTGGGTACATTGCTATATTGGTGGAAGAAACTATGGAAGTTCTCTAATTGCTTATATTTCCTCAAGTAAGTCACAGGGTTATCAGTCAACAATGAAAATAAGGAAAATGTTTAAGAGGAACAGATGAAGGTGTGAAATAAGGAAATATAGTAGGATTGTGGGCGGAACTTAATCTCACTTGAAGTTGGTGGTGATGAATTTAAAGTGAGGTTTTCAGCTTGGCTCTTGGTTTCTTTCCAGCCTCAGCCAGTTGCTCTGTTGCAGACCTGGAAAGTTGGTGCCAACTAGGTAGAGTGGACATGGGGTTGCACTGCCAGATTCCCCCTTCAGGCCTGAGACCCCCTTTCTCCCAGTGTTGGGGGCCAACAGCTATCAGCTGAATCACTTTCCAGGAACTGCCCTCAACTGAAGAGAGCTGCCTCATCCCATTCCCAAGGCTTCCCACACTTAGTGACTGTCATTAAAAGGGTTTTTTTTTTTAAAAAAAGGATCCCAGTCATCTTATCTCAAGGTGAAATGGTTCTAAAGGATCATCTCAGCTCTTCATCACATCCCAGAGGATCAGTTGAAGCCTCAAGTCCCAGTGCAGCTCAATTCAACTTCTTCTGCCCAATCCTGCTTCACTCCTCCCATGTGATGTTCTCAAAAGCACTCCCCCACAAACCTCTTACATGCAAACCTGAGTCTATTTCCTAGAGATCCAGACTACAAACACAAGGGTTGCAATTTCATCAAGTCATCGTGATGGAGGAAGAGAACGGTAGAGAAATTGCTTAAGCAAAGGGAAAATTTGCAAAAGCAAAATTCCTTTGCTTAAGCAAAGGAAAAACTGGAATCCCTATGCCATGAATTCTAATTATGGTTTTTAAGGTTATATAAGGAGATGAAAACAGGGTATGGGCTCTGGAGGTCCTGGTGGAGTCAAAGAGTTGTTGGAGTTGGTGTATCTGAAGAAGCTAAAAACATAGGAGGTAGTAGTCAAACAGCAAGATGCTTGAGACTGAGAGCTTACAGAGGGTAAATACATTGAATATGACCATAACAAAATGTGGTTAAGATAGAGTGGAGGGTAATAAAAACTTATAGGATGTCAGCCCTGAAGTGAATCTTGTCTTATCTAATCTGACCTAGATAGTGGTTATAGTCTATAGGTCTAATCTTATAGTTTATCTAATCCAGCCTAATCTTTGTATTTTATCTAGTCTTTACCATTCTCCAGGTGAGGGAAGCAAAACCCAAAAACCATCTATAAATTTCCCAAGGTCACACAATTACTCTGAGATAAGAGCCCACGTCCACTGACATCTAGTGATAAGTGGTAGATTCCTCTCCCTATAATCAACAAAGGACAACAATGGCTACATTCTATTTCCCCAAGACCTAGATGATAATATCCTACTATTTTTTTTTTCATTTTTGTTCCAGTGCTCACTTGCTGGAACAATCTCTGGAAAGGAAAAAAAGTACTTTAATAAAACGATTGTCTCTGTCTATGGAACTCACACATAACACCCCACAATGCCTAAAATATACTTTGGTTTATATATACAAGTATCTTTTTTCATTTTATTTATTTATTTATTTATTTGGCAGAGAGAGAGAGAGTGAGAGAGGGAACACAAGCAGGGGAAGTGGGAGAGGGAGAAGCAGGCCTCCTGCTGAGCAAGAAGACCAATGCAGGGATCCATCCCAGGGCCCTAAGATCATGACCTGAGCCGAAGGCAGACACTTAACAACTCAGCCACCCAGGCACCCTAACAAGTAACTTTTTTCAAAGCATTTCCACAAATGCTTTTTAAAATATATATCTTAGTTTAATATTTATTGTTCTATCTTTTATTATTATTTCCAGTAAATTCTACATATATTATATTTATCATATATTAATATTTTTAGTATTTATTTATTCTATTTAACTAAGCCTTTTAATTATTTGATGTGATATGTCTCCATTTTCTGCCTGTACCTATTTACCTTTTCTCTTCTGTGTACAGTGGTGATTCAATCCACCACTGTCAGGAAAAACAGTGTGTTATGTAAGTTCAACTTTCACTAACCAAAACATAATTCTTTGGGAAACGAGGCTTTGATCGAAATATCTTTTAAAGGCACAATGATATTCCCTACCTTCTAAAAGAGATACTGAGCAGAATTTAATCTTTTCATGACTGAAAGCTGCCAGTAGCAGCATCACACTAGCAACAGAGTGATGCCCTCATTACTAATTGGCCCTTCTATTGGCAGTTGGGCCTACTCCTATTGCCCATGGCCTTGGAGGCCAGCAATCTTTTTTTCTTGGTACCAGGGTGCAGCCCCTTCTTGTTGACAACTTATGTCACCTTATAGTTGGTTGTTTCTAATCACCCATGTGCAAGAAAATCATGTAGCCAAGTGTGCTAAAAAATACCATGGCCCCAACTACATTGACTTTGTAATAAATATTTCAACCACATGGGGACACAGAATAATCCCAAGGTGAAAGCTGAAATTTTTCAAAAAGGAAACTTATCATAAGTTAGAACTTATAAGTGTTTGCCCTACAAGGAGTCAAATATCATAGTTGACTTGTAGCAAAGTGGCTCCATCAATGATTATCTGATAAACTGGCTGTGTTACCTATCATGGATGGACATCTGACATATGAATGATCATTAAATCTACTCAGTTTTTAAAAATTGCCCAACTGGGATCACTTCAAAATCTATATCTTACTATTAAAAATCTTTTTAGAGTATTATTTTTATCTTGTTAGCTCCAGGAGAAAATACCTGAGTAAAAACTCACTCTGTTCCAATTGCCACATCTGATCTATTGGAGACTTAAGGAGCCTTAACTATCAACTTTAAGTAACATTCCAACTCCTCTATTTTAAAAATGAGGAAATTTGATATGTTAATAAAAAAGGAGTAAATTGAAGCCCGGAGTAGTGTGATGGCTTATTCAAAGTCACACAGCAAAGTGTCACAGATAATACTAGAATCTATTGGCTTCTGGATCAACACCCACATTCTTCCATTGCTTATGCATTCGACCTCTCATCTCTTGGACCACATGGCTTCAGAGAATGGTTCTCAAATTTTAGCATGAGGCATAATCACCTGGAAGGCATGCCAAACATACAGATGGCTGGGCCCACCCCATCTAATCTGGTAAATCTTGGATGGGACTTGAGAATTAACATTTGTAACAAGTTCCTGGGTGACGCTGATGTTGCTTGTCCAGGCATCACACTTTGAGAATGCTTTCTTAAAAGGTAGGGAGCCAAGTGAAGTTTTGCTTTTATTCTGAAGTGTGGGAACTGGAACAAAATGAGTTTTTGCCAGACATTTTCTCCGGTAATTGCCAAAATGAAAAGAGAACTCTAGAAGGCTCTTTAATGTTAAGATATAGTATTTGAGGTGATACCAACTGAGCGCAATTCTTCAACTGAATAAATTTAATTATCTCAGTAAACATCTAATGGGCTTTTTTTTTTTTTAACATAGCACTTCAATAATTAAGCATAATTCTCATTGGGAACAAAGAAAAGAATTAAACATAGTACTTGTTAATATTGATAAGCCTATTGCCCTATGAAGAAATTAAAGTAGGATTTCTATCTTATTTAAGGTAAGAAAGTGGTTTGATTATTTGGGTATTAAAAATAATGCCCAATTAAAACTGAAGGTAGATGGAGGGAGGTAGGTGGGGAATGAGCTAAATGGGCGATGTATATTAAGGAGGGCACTTGTGATGAGCACCGGGTGTTGTATATAAGTGATGAATCACTAACTTCTACTCTTGAGACCAATTTTACCATATATGTTCACTAACTAGAATTTAAATAAAAACTTGGAAAAAGTAATCCTCAACTAAATATTCTTTACCTGACAAAGTAATGGATGCAACACATCTGGAACAGGATTATTTGAAATCTTAGGGTATAAAATATGTGTGTGTGGGGGTACATAATTGTATGTATTTGCTTTTGAGAAGTCTAACAAGTGAATCTTCCAAAAACTTTTTCTTCCACTTTGAGCCCTTTTTATCCCTGGCCTCGACAAGTACTTCTCAACCCTTGGCACGCATTCAAGTCTCCTGGGATCTTGGTAAAATGCAGATTGTAATTCAGTGGTTCTGGGGTAGAACCCAAGATTCAGCAATTTTAATAAGCTCCCAGATGAGGACTATTTTGCTGGTATATGGACTCCCCTTTAAGTACAAGTGTTACACAACTCTGCTATCACAGGTCAAGACTTGCTTTATGGCCACTTTCTCTAGAACCTACTTCTCTCTCTTTTATCTTTACTGCATCAGCCCAAAGTCCCCAGCAAGCCATGAGCTACTGTGCCTTACCTAGTGAAGGATGCAGGGCTTCCCAGTGCCAACCAATGAAACTTAAAAAACTATGTAATGATCCTCCCTCCAGGTGTGCCCTGGTTTGGCATCCCTTGAGTTCCTTTTTGCAGTTCCTGGCATTGGCCCTAGCCAGCAATCAGGACCCTGTAAGTCATTCCTATGTGATCATTTGTTCTACCTCTACCCAAAGATATCCTCAGTATATGTTTTCTCAGACAATAGATTATCTGTTTCTACATTCCTTCTCTGGGTTTCCACACTCTTTCCCAAGTCATGACTCATGGTTTTGTTTAACAAGACAAGAGCCTAGAGTCCCAATTGTTTTCTCACTGGCCTAGCATGATTGCTAGATTGTTGTGGTGTGGGTCCCAACACCTCTTCTGGGCTTCTCTGGGAGTGCCAATGGCTATTGACCATCCATCCAATGGCTGTTAACATCCATCTACCTCAACCCTTCAAGAATGATTGCCATCTATCAACTCTTTTTCTTCCTGTGCCCTCCTCCCCCAAATATTCATATCTCTGCGAAAGTCATTATCATAACCAGAAACAATAATGGTTAACATGACTGATCATTAAACGTGTACCAAGTACTTTGTAAGTGTTATCTCAGATCTTCACAACTAACCCACAAAATAAGAACTATAAGTACCTTTCTAAGGATATGGAAACTCAATCTCAGAGATTAACTTGCTCAGGGCTACACTAGCAAGAATGGAAGAGCTAAAATTCAAACTCAGCTCTGCCTGATTGTAAAGCCATTGTGCTATATTGCCTTCCTCAAGGAATTTTAAGGAATATTTTCTTCAATCTAGACCCAAGAACATTTGTGGCACCTTGGGTAGCCTGTATTGATGCAGTTCTATCATCCTGAGCATGTACTGACTTAGCAGCCCCCTTTTTATCTAGCTAAAAACTACTAAGAACCTAAGTATTTACAAGTTTGCAAAAAGGAGTAGAGAGTGGGTGCTCCAGACACTGCAGTTACAGTGCCCTCTCTCTCATACCCACAAGATACAGCCCACAAAGATAAGCTTCTTGGAGAAACAACTTAGTGTGTAGGGCATAAGCAAATAGCTAGAAATTCATTAATTAAAAATAATAAAATTAAATCCTTTACAAAAACTCTTAAATATAAATATTTATATTTATAATATAAATTATATATTTTGCATGTCAATATAAATTGCACGTGAATATAAATTGCATGTCAATAAAAGACCTATAAATAAACCAACAAATACACATTTAAAATTACTATCAGAAAACGCAGAGTGATAACTTTGTAATCTAAGGGTAGAAAAGTCTTTCTTAAATAAGAATCAAAAAAAGCAGCAATGGGGAAAAAATTGATATATTTGACTACAGGCAAATTAGAAACTTCGATATGGCAAAAGACATCATAAACAATTTTAAAAGACAATTGAGAATCTGGGGAAAAGTATTTGTAATAAACATAATAGTCAAATATTAATAACCAGTGTAAGGAACAAATTAACCCAAAAAAGACAAACAACACAAGAGGAAAAAAGGGCAAAAGATTAAAAAATGGTCAGGGAGATCATATGATAGTTGTCTTTCTCTGCTTGATTTGGTGAGTGCTGTGAAGTGTGTAAACCTGGTGATTCACAGACCTGGGGATAAAAATATATGTATATAAAAAATATATGTTTATAAAAAATAAAAAATTTAAAAAAAAAAAATGGTCACTTAACAGAAGATGAAATATTTTTTTTTAAAACAATAAATGTGAAAATACATTCATCTTCACCAATCATCAGGAATGAATAATTTTTTATGAGATACCATCTTTTGAGCTTAAGATTGGCAATGTTAAAATTAGACAACATTAAACATTGACCAGGTTGTAGGAAAACAGGTACTCTCATCCTCTGAACAGCATTCTACCAGGATCTACTGAAATTGAAAATATACTCTACATATAGAGTACATACAGTCTGATCAGCAATTCCACTTCCAGGCAACTCCCTTGGAGAAATAGCTATACCCGTCCACAAGAAAACATGGACAATGATGCAGTATTGTTTGTGAAATAAAAAAAAAAAAAAAGAAAAGAAAAACCCCAAATGTCCATCACTGAATATAAATATCAGTAAAAGTGGTATATATGCATGAGGAAATACTACATGAGCAGTGAAGAGTGAAATCATATGTACATATCCAAAAAGATCTCAAAAATTCTATTGTGAGTGAAAAAGTTAGCAGAACAATATTTCAGAATAAAAGAGCCACATAAATTAACTCAAATTGGATCATAGTCCTAGATGTAGAATGCAAAACTGTAAAGCTCCCAGAAGCTAACACAGGTGAAAATCTAGGTAACTTTAGGTATGATGATGGCTTTTTAGATATAACACCAAGGGAACAATCCATGAAAGAAAAACTGGTAAGTTGAATTTCATTAAAATTTAAAAACTTATGCTATGTGAAAGACACTGTCAAGAGAATGAGAAGACAAGCCACAAACTGAGATAAAATATTTGCAAGATACAGCTGATAAAGGACTGCTATCCAAAATATGCAAAGAACTCTTAAAACTCAACCGTAAGAAGATGAGCAATTTGATTTAAAAATAGAGCTACCCTACAACCCAGCAATCGCACTACTGGGTATTTACCCTAACAATACAAATGTAGTGATCCAAAGGGGCGCATGCACTGAATGTTTATAGCAGCAATGTCCATAACAGCCAAACTCTGGAAAGAGCCTAGATGTCCATCAGCAGATGAATGGATAAAGATGTTGTATACATAAATAATGGAATACTATGCAGCCATCAAAACCAAAATCTTGCCATTTGCAATGATGTGGCTGGAACTAGAAGGTATTATGCTAAGCGAAATAAGTCAATCAGAGAAAGACAATTATCATATGATCTCTCTGGTATGAGGAATTTGAGAGGCCTGGCAGGGGGTCATGGGGGGTAGGGAGGGAAAAATTAAACAAGATGGGATGGAGTAGGGAGACAAACCATAAGATACTCTTAATCTTAGGAACCAAACTGAGGGATCCTGGGAGGTGAGAGGGGAGGGATGGGGTGGCTGGGTGATGGACATTAGAAAGGGTGTGTGCTATGGTGAGTGCTATGAATTGTGTAAGACTGATGATTCACAGACCTGTACCCCTGAAGCAAATAATACATTATATGTTAATAAATTTTTTTAAAAAAACATAAAGGGAGACAGAGGTAAAATGTGAAGGGAAAAAAAAAGTGGTCAAAGACCTAAACAGACACCTCACCAAAGAAGGTATACAGATGGCAAATAAGCATAGGAAAATATGCTTCGAATCATATGTCACTGAAGAATTGCATATTAAAGCAACAATGAGCTACCACTACACGCCTATGAGAACAGCCAAAATCCAGAATATGGGCGACACCTAATGCTGGCGAGGATGTAGAGGAACAGGAACTCTCACTCATTGCTGCAAAATGGTACAGCCACTTTGGAAGATGGTCTGGCAATTTCTTACAAAACTGAACATATTCTTACCACACAACCCAGCAATTGTGCCTCTTGGTATTTACCCACACACGTCAAGGATGTGTGTCCACAGAAAAATTTATACACAGATGTTTACAGGAACTTTATTCAAAATTACCAAAACCTGGAAGCAACCAAGAAGTCCTTTAGCAGATGAGTGGATAAGTAAACTGTGTTCCATCCAGACATAGAATATTATTCAACACTTAAAAGAAACTAGCAACCAAGCCACTAGAAGACACAGAGGAAAGTTAAAAGGCATATTACTTAGTGAAAGAAGCTAATCAGAAAAGGCTATGTATTGTATGATTTCAGCCATAGAAAATTATAAAAAAGTTAAAACCATGGAGATAGTAAAGATCAAGGGAGAGAGGAACAGAAAGAGCACAGAAGATTTTGAAGGCAATGAAACTATTACATGTGATACTGTAATAGTTGATAACTTTCATTACACATCTGTCAAAACTCATAGAATGTACACCAAAAGCGAAGCCTGACAGAAACTACGGACTTCAGTTGATAACAATACATCAATATTAGTTTATTAATTAGAATAAATGTACCACTCTGATGCTGAATGTTGAGAGTTGGGGAGGCTCTCCATGTGTGGGGTCAGAATGCATATGGGAACTCTATGTTCCAGTCAATTTTGCTGTGAACCAAAGACTGTTGCATAAACTAAAATCTACTTTCAAAAAAATGAAAAGAACCCACACACAGAAAATCTGTTATATATTTATTTTTTAAGTTTTTCAGGAAACACTTACTAAACCAGCTATGTGTCAAACTCAGTCCCAGGTCCTAGGGATATGGCCATAAACAGACTATTAGATTCTCACAATGTCCTAGATTCGTGAAACTTATATTCTATTCAGAAGAAGCAGCATATAAACAAACATATACAAAAAATAATAATATCCAGCATCACTAAATGTGGACAAAAACAAAGCAGGATGATATGTTCAAATGTGACTGGGAATTCTTTCAATGAGATGGTCAGAGAAGGCCTGAGGTGTTAACAAACAAAGGATGCATCCACGTGGCACTGAGGATAGAGAGCAGCCCATTCAGAAGGAACAGCTGGTACCAAGACCCTATTAGGGGAAGAGGAATCTTAGTGTTTCAGAGCAACAAAGAGAAGGCTGGTGTGGCTTGAGCTCTGTAAGCAAGGGGAGTGGGGATGAGGATAGAGAACTAGGCAGAACCCAGATCATGTAGGGCCACCAGGAGCCACGTTAGAAACTTGTATTCTCAAGAAAAGGGGATGACACTGGGGAAAGAGGAGGTGTTTCAGTGGGGAAGTGACATGCTCTGAATTATGTTTTAAATAGATTACTCTGGGGAACACCTGGGTGTTTCAGTCAGTTAAGTGACCAACTCTTAGTTTCAGCTGGGGTCATGATCTTGGGGTCATGGAATTGAGGCCCAGGTGGGGCTCCATACTTACGGCAGAGTCTGCTTGGGACTCTCCCTCTCTCTGCTCTCTCTCTCTCTCTCAAATAAACAAACAAATATTTTTTTTTTTTAAATTTAAGATCTCACTCTGTATTGTGGAAGAAGAAGAGCTCAAGAGGGACAGGATTAGAAACTATTAGATTAGTGGTTAGGAGGGTATTGCAAAAGTTGGGAGAAGACGGTGACTTGATCTGGGATGATAATGGTGGGGTGCAGAGAGGGGAGAGGACTAGAGATTTGACTTAGAGATAAGGTCAACAGGATAGCTGATGTCTACACATATAGATATGTAAAATAAAATTGTTAATGGCCTGGAAATACACGCAGCAAATGTATAATGGCATCTACATCTCAGGGTTGGGACTAGGGTAAGGGGAATGAAGCACAAAATTGGAAGGGTTATCAAAAGACTCAGTCATCAAAATCAATCATATTTCAAGGCAATAGTTTTTTCAAATCAAAATTGATTCAAGAACTATTTGCAACAACATGGATGGATGAAGGGTGTATTATGCTAAGATTATGCTAAGTGAAAGAAGTCAGACAGAGAAAGACAAATGCCATATGATCTCGCTTATATGTGGAATCTAAAAAACAAAACAGAACCAACAAACAAGCCAAAAAAGCAGAAACAGACCCATAAATACAGAAAACAAACTGGTAGTTACCAGAAGGGAGGGCTGGGGGTTGGACAATAAGGGGTGGAAGGGAGTGGGAGGTCCAGGCTTCCAGTTATGGAATGAATCAGTCAGGGGGTTGAAAGGCACAGCACAGGGAATATAGCCAATGGTCTTGTACTCAGGCTATATGGTGACAGACGGTGGCTACCCTTTTGGGGAGCACAACATAACAAGTCTGTACTTTATGTATAACCTAAAACTAATGGAAACCTGGAACTCTGTGTGTCAGCAATACTTCAATTTTTAAAAAAATAATTCCCAGCCACAAAACAATGTAAGAAAATCCCTAAAAATTCTTCTTCTTTTTTGACATGTGGATTCAAGTTAATTATGGTTGAAAGATAAAAATATTTTTTAAGATGAATGCAAAAATGCACAATGAACAAAATATAAAAATTTCAAATACAGCAGGATCAGTTTTACTGATTTTTCCTTTTGCCTCAGACTCCACTATGGCTTGGCACAGCCCAGTTACTGATCTTGTCTGTATTTTAAAATTTTGATATTTCATTCCTCAAAACAGCACTTTTTTGTCCTGGTTTTGAGTTCTATAGATATTACATTAAAATACTATGTACCATTAAAAAAGAATGAAATACTGTGCTTCTTAATTGCTGACATTTCTTGTACCTGGGGGAAGTGCCTCACTTGCCTCCCCTCCCAGTCCAGGTCCTGCTGGAGGCACAGAGGTGGGAGTAGGAATTGAGGAGATAGTCAAAAGAGCTTTATTTGTAATGTCCTAACTCTTAGAAAATTATGGTCATGTTACTTGAGTGATTTCTAAATATATACATAGAAGAAAGACAGGACTCAAATGTCTCAAAAATGTGACCAGGTTTCAATTCAGGGAAAAGAAACCAGGGTTCTCGGCATCATTGTACTCTCTGGGATTGTGGCAGACCGTAGAGCATCACCAGAGTTCCCCTTCAGGACAGGGAGCTTGTTCTCCCAGCTTCCAGAGTGTTGGCTGCAGATGGCTTACTTGCCTAGAGAGCCCCTAGCTAGGCACTGCTGTGTGCAGAAGAGGGTAGCCTCATCCCAGGCTACTCCCCTTCCCTGGGGGACAGGATTCATCAATCACTAGTCAATATAGGGATACAACTTTCCTTAATTTGCTTCATTTTCCTTTATTTGACATATCTCTGAAGGGCCAGCCCAAGCTGGAGCTGTCCATGGCTTCAGCAGAGACCTCTGTTCCTCTATTGCAACCCAGCTTCTCTGTCTCCCTAACCCCGCTTTCTTCCTCACAGGTGGTGTTCCCCAAGGGAGGCCTTCAATAAGCTTCCTGCATACAAATCTCCATCTCAGAGTTTGGTTACAGGGGACCCAGCTAAGGCCCAGCTAATTTCCCCAAATTAAAAAAAAAAAAAATAAGGAAATTCATAGCCGTCAAACATGAGTGATTGAATTTTTTTATATTGCGAGTAAAGATTATCGGAAGTATTTTAGATGGGTGTTAAGCCTAAAAAAGAGGCCAGTGGTAATTTATCTCATTCAGTGAGTATGATGATGAATACAGGGTTAAACATAAATGAGAAATGCTACCAGTGGCTGTTACTATGGAGGGCAGCTGCAGGTCCCTTTGGACATGACCTAGAATAAAGGGCCCGGTGTGTCTCCAAGTTGAGTGTTTGCAGGAGGAAAACTGTCATTTGCCCACAATTATAGGAAAGGAGTTGGAAAGGGGTCAGCTTGCTCCACACAATTTGAAAGACAGATTATCTTTTTAGCAGGAACAGCTGCCAATGTTAATTTCCAGTTAAATTAGATAGCCCGCCTCAGTTGACCATCTGTCAAAAAGAATCTCACAACTATTTAGAGGATGTGATACAAATCAAACCATGATACAACATATTCTCTGTATACTAAAAAGATTTCCAAGTTCCAGCCCACATATTTCAAATGACACTTGATACCAATTCCAATACAACCAAAAGATCTGAAGTTTATTATCATGAGATTTACTCATAACATTATCCCATTTGCTACTTCTATAAAGTACCTTTGGTTCAAGGATCTCTAAGAGCTTTAGAGGCCTTAATTAATTAGACCTCATATACCTCTGTGAAATTATCATTGTCTTAATTTAAGAGTGTTTAATTATCAGGTGAAAAGGTGAAGTGGCTTATTGTATGTCTCAGCAACAAGTCAAAAGCTCAGAACGAAACTCAAGAGAGAGGAGATCTAAGACACACAAGAATCTCTAGGTCTGGGGAAAACATCTTGAAACATGACTTCAGATTTTATTCCATCTCTCTGATTTTGTAGCATTTCCTTCAGAAGCATCCAGTTATTTTACTAGAGTTTCATGAAATTGGAGGTGGAGATTAGAGGACAAAGAAGACAGGCGTAAGAGTTATAAAGGAAGATTCCTGCCTGGAAGTCCCCTCTTCTTCAAGCAGGAACCTGTGAAGAACCCATTTCATGTGGTTTCATGCCAATGGGAGGTTATGTGCCCCACAAGACTGGGCTGAGGACCCCTTCAACCTGGTCATGTTGGCTCAGGGATAGGCACATGTCACTAATCAGGTAAGTTAGCATTCTTTCTGAGGCATGGTGGCCAGACCAATGGTGGAAAGGCACTCTCTCTGTTGGAGCTGTCTACCTGGTGAGACAGGAGTTTGAGGCCAGCAGTGGTCAGCCAATAAGCCTCCAACATGTAAAGAACATGTCAGAAATACAAGAAAGGAGAGAGAGAGTAAACCTGGATAAACTCTTCTCAGCCCCTGTGTCTTTAGGCTGTTCTCCGAACTTATTCATGATTTTTAAGATGATATCCAGATGGGTGGGTGGATGGATGGATGGATGGATGGGTGGAAGGATGGATGGATGGATGGATGGATGATAGATAAAGTGGCCAACAGCCCACCAGAGTAGCATGACGATTACTTTAAATGGAAAACATCTGAACAAACGGCAGCCACAGAGAGAAACCGTATCTAAACTTAAGCAGAGCTTTCCCAAAATATGGTCACCATTAACCCCCCTCCAAGGGTGTTTCCTGTTTGGGAGAAGACTGACCCTTCATACCCAGGAAGTATGTATTTAGCTGCCATAAATCTTCCTGTGGACAAGCCCCCATGGGGGAAGGAGACTGCCATTAACATCAGGATGAAAAAGACCAATAGAACCTGCCATACTTTCACACTGAAGCTCTAAGACACCACCCCCATTTTGTTAAACAGCCATATAAACTAATACCTCTGGCTGTTCAGGGGCCAATTCTTCTTGAGTGTTTCCCCATGCATGTGAAATCACCTTCTTTTGTGAATCTATTTGTCACCCCAAGTACTTGAACATAAGTTGGCAGGAGAAAAGTTCTGCTCCCAACAAGAGATAATAATGAGAAGTCCTTTGATATAGTCCACGTATACATAGCTTAAGCTGGTTTGAATTCAGCTTCTCTCTTATAGCTAGTAACAGTGGCTACACCTGGGTAAGTAGCCTATCATGGGTCCCCTTGGATAGAATGAAGGTAAACAGAAAATACTCCTCTCACAACTTTCCTTCCTTCCTCTGGCAGCCAATTGTATCACACCACATAAATCCCTGGGCACAATCATATCATTCACTGAGACAGTTCAACATTTATTCACAATTTTTAAAAGGAAAAATGGAGATTGCTATCTTTATATGCATTTGTCCCCGGCAAAGAATCCCTCAGTCTTGTTTAATATAGATGGTGAAGCATTCTAAGGTAGGGGAAAAGGGAGAATAGAAAGAGAAGCTGATCAGAGTGAGGAAGTGGCCCCTTTCAAAAAGGAAGCATGAGAAGAAGCAGACTGAAAGTCCCAGGAGTGTTCTAATACTGATACATTCCTAATAATGTCACACTATGAGAGTATTTTAAAAAAACTCAGTCAATTATCTTTAGCTTCAAAAAGTAAATGCATTCACAAGTCAAAGGACTTAGAATCCCGAAGATCATTAAATCAAGTGAATGTCATCATCTTTGGCTATTTAAGAAGCTGAGAAAATATTTAGCTACTTTTATTCCACTCCTAAATATGATAGGAAATTCAGATTGGTACTATGGGCCACTAGCTCACATTCAAACAGAATTCAGTGCTTAATCATGTGTTAAAGCACAGCACCACTTTGTATAGAACCACAAAAGCAATATATAGCCAAATATAAAATATAGCCAAAGCAATCTTGAGAAAGAACAAAGCTGGAGGCATCATACTTCTTTATTTCAAACTATATTACAAAGCTATAGTATTTAAAACAGTATGGTATTAGAATAAAAATAGATACACACATCAATAGAATAGGACAGAGGGCCCAGAAATAAGCCCATGCATATTATGGTCCATTAATTTATAACAAAGGAGCCAAGAATACACAATGAGGAAAGGACAGTCTCTTCACTAAATGGTCTTGGTCCATCCGCGCATGGATAGACCTAGAAGGTATTATGCTAAATAAAATAAGTCAGAGAAAGACAAATACCATATGATTTCACTTATATGTGGAAACTAAAAAAAAAAAAAAAACAAATAAATGAAAAATAAAAACAGACTGGTAAATACAGAGAACAAACTGAACAAGAACAAACTTGCCAGAGGGGAATGGGGGGTGGGGAAATGGGCAAAATGTAAAGAAGGTTAAGAGATACAAACTTCCAGTTATAAAATAAATAAGTCACAGAGAGATGAAAAGTCCAGAATACAGAATATAGTCAAAAATATTGCCATAATGTTGTATGGGGACAGACGGCAACCACACTTGTGGTGAGTGCTGAGTAATGTATAGAATTGTCAAATCACTATGTTAAACACACCTGAAACTAATATAACATTGTTTGTCAACTATACTTCAAAAATAAAAATAAAAATTTTTAATTAGGAAAAAATCACAGAAAATAATAAATGGTATTAAGAAAACTGGACAGCCTCATACAAAAAATAAAATAAAATAAAACTGGACCCCTATCTTATACCATTCACAAAAATCAACTTAAAATGGATGAAAGACTTGAACATAAAACCTGAAGCCATAAAACTCTTAGAAGAAAACAGGGGGTAATCTCCCTGACATCTGTCTCAGCAATGATTTTTTAGATTTGGCAACAAGAGAAAAAATAAACAAGTGAGACTACGTCAAACTGAAAACTTCTGCATACCAAAGAGAAACCATCAACAAAATTAAAAGGCAACCTACGAAATGGGAGAAAATATTGCCAGATCACGTATCTGGGGGTCGATATCCAAAATATACAAGGAATTCATACAACTTAATAGCAAAAGAAGAAATAACCCAATTTTAAAATGGGCAAAGGACCTAAATAGACATTTTCCTGAAGAAGACGTATAAATGGCCATAGCTACATGAAAAGGTGCTCAATATCATGAATCATGAGGGAAATGCAAACCACAATGAGATAGCACCTCACACCTGTTGGGATGGCTATTATAAAAAGGACTAGAGATGACAAATGCTGGCAACAGCCTAAGTGTCTGTCGTTGGATGAGTCAATCAAAAAATATGGTGTATATATCCAGCGAAATATTATTCAGCCTTAGAAAAGAAGGAAATCCTGTCATTTGCAATAACATGGATGAAACTGGAGGGCATTATGCTAAATTAAATAAGCCAGACAGAGAAAGACAAATACTGCATTGTATCACTTATATGTGAAATCTTTAAAAAAAAATTTTTTTAAGCAAATTCATAGAAACTGAGAGAAGGAAAGTGATTGCTGAGGCCTGGGGGGTGGGAGAATAGGGAGAGATTGGTAAGAAGATACAAACTTACAAGATGATTAAGTTCTGAGGATCCAACATATAAGATGCTGACAATAGTTGATAACTGTACTATATAGCTGAAATTTTCTAAGAGTAGTACTTAAATGTTTTCATTAACTATATATATATTCTATTACATGTCACATATTCTATATAATATATATATATGAGAAGTGATAGATGAGTTATCTCAGTGGGGAGATTTCTTGCACAATGTATATGTATGTCAAATCATCATGTTGTACGCTTTAAATATCTTACAGTTTTGTCAGTTGTGCCTCAATAAAGCTGAAGAAAACCACAACACCACTTAACATCTTCAAATCTTTTTGTAGGGTAGGCTCTTGGATGCCAATAAGGACCACAGTTTACAGTTCAACAGAGAATACCAAGGAATGCTCTAAATGTGGGGTTGCAAGAAACTGGAATTTTGGGTACCTGGGTGGCTCAGTGGGTTAAGCCTCTGCCTTCGGCTTAGGTCATGATCTCAGGGTCCTGGGACCAAGCCCTGCATCAGGCTCTCTGCTCAGCAAGGAGTCTGCTTCCTCCTCTCTCTCTCTCTCTGCCTGCCTCTCTGCCCTCTTGTGCTCACTCTCTGTCAAATGAATAAATAAAAATTTTTTTTAAAGAAACTCGAATTTCATTGCAATAAACATTATTTGGCAAAAAACTTGAAAATTTGTAAAAATACATTTTCCTTGTCACTATCTTTCATTGTAATTGAGTTCAACATCCATTGATTACCTGTATCAAGCAGGTTTTGTTACATTATGCTGCAATAACAAATAACCTGAAGATCTTAGTGACTTACAACAACAAAAGATATTTCTCACTCCAGATTTTATATCTGCCATAGGTCAGCTCCAACTCTCTGTTTTCATTCTAGGACCCAAAAAGAAGGAGCGAGCCCCATCTGGGACAGAGAAGAAAGAGTAAGAGAACTGACAGATGCGCTTAAAGTTTATACTCATATTTCATTGGTCAAAACAAGTCATGTCTAAAGCCTGACAATGGGATGGGGAAATATAGTCCCCCTCAGAGAACCATGGCAAGGTTACCTGGCAATAAGTGAGCATATGTAACTATAGGGAAAGCGGGACAGAATAATTAAAAACAATGATATAGTCATCCATGGTGAATAAAAATGAGACCCATTTGGCAGACATTCCTAACATCTCCATTCAAATAAAACATGCACAATAATATGGACAAATCAAACAGTGGTATCAGAGGAAGAGGAGGAGGGGGAAGAAGAAGAAGGAGAAGAAGAAGGGAGGGGGAAAAGAAGATGAAGAAGAGGAGTAGGAAGAAGAAAAGGAAGGGGGCGGGGGAAAAGGGGGAGAGGGAGAAGGGAGAAGAGGGGAGGTACAGGAGGGGAAAGAGGAAGGAGAAGAGAAAGGAGAATGAAAGGAAGAGGAGGAAGGAGAAAAAGAAGAAGAAGAAGGGGGTGGAGAGGAGATGATGACTAGAAATAATATATACTGAGGACTTCCATGGGCCAGCTACCCTGTGATGAGTTCTCTATAAATAGTTTCTTCATAAAATAGAAAAAAAAATTAAACCTCCTACCTTGACAAGGCCTGCAGTCCTTTGATATCCTTACTCACACTCTTAAGTACAGTTTATGCTGTTATTTTCACTTCCTAAATCATAAAGTAATAAAACCATAAAAAACTCTAAAAGGTCATCCATTAAAACTTTAATCCCTCTCTCCTTAGTTAGGGGAACAATTGAACCATTGAAGACATTTTCTTCATTTTTTTTTTCAGAGAAAAAGAACATTATTTTCATGAATAATTCTAGAAGTAGAATGACAAACCCTTCCTTATTTCAACATTTTATCTTCAATAAGTTCTTTCTTATGTTAACCCAAATGTCTCTTGTACTCAAACAAGCCAATCATCAAAAATTGTCACTAGTGTTGTTATAAATGCTCTGATTGTAGCCCCCCAAGTATCTGGAGCCACACTTTTATCCGTTTCAACTAACGTGACCTTTCTAAAACAGAAATCTGACCATGCCATTCAGCTGCTTCAAACCCTTGAGCGACTTCCCAATGTCTATGCCATTGGATAAAGTACCCAATGACTTAGTAAGGTCTACAAGACCTTCTGACCCCAGAATGTGAGCTCCTTGAAAAGTGAATCTGGTCTGTCTTGTTCACAGAGGTAACCAGAATGCCTTGAACACCAGTTGACACATTGCAGACACTCAGCAAATATTTGTTGAATGAATGAGAGAGTAGGTAAAAGAATGAATAAATGTGGGGCCCTCCGTAACTCAACTTCCTCTCCCACCCTCCGGCAAAATGGAAACACAAGGATCTCCCTATGCAGAGGTCACTGTGGGCTGGGTTCATGTTAGATTTCCTGTCTAGATCATTCTTATCTCTTTTCTGAACCTGGCTAGCTGCAGTGCACCCTTCAAGACCACAGTCAGGCTATTCTCTCCTCCAGAAAGCCTTCTCTGAACCTTGCCACTAGGGCCAAGTTGCCCTTTTCTGTGCTTACAGAGTATGGTGTGCTTACCTCTCCTGTGACTCTTAGACCTTCAAACAGGTAAGCAGGCCCACAGTTTTCAAATGACAGACTGCCTTCCTTAAAGTCTTCCATTGTTCAAAAATCTTTCCATCGTACTACTTGTATAGCCCAAGTGTGGTTGTCATTGTTTATGTGTACCATTACATGATATCGTGTCCCTTTCAGGTGTAAAATCCCTGGGTCCTATCTCTTTCTCATGATCTCACTAGAAAGTCCACCACTTCCTAGGAAGCTCTTGGGACAGTCAAGGATGCTGTAAGAACCTAAGAAATAACAAGTAGACAGTCTTTGCCACCTGTGAAAACAAAGTTGTCCACACGTATCAGCCTACAAATGGTTACTAGCCCTCCTGATCCATTTACCACCATCCTAGATAGCTCCCAGTCCTCACTCCTGGCAACAGTAATGTAGCCAACGGTATTTTAATTTGTTTTTCACTCACTATGTATTAAGAGTGTACCTACTACGTTTCAAGTGCTGACGTGTTTGCTCTTCTTCCTTTTTACCTCACCTACTTTTCCTTATGCTCCATTTTCATGGTTTGTATAAAGCACATGTTTCTTGACAGCAGAAACGGATTGTTTAAGTATCCAGGGGCCCTTTATTTACAGTTTTGGTAGCTGTTGGGAGTCCAGAGGCCAGAAGGGATGGCCAGATGGATTAGATTACAGAAAGGAATTTATAAACAGGAGACAGCTTTGTCGAATCAAAAGAACCGAAAGAGGCCAGATTCGCTTAATCATTTTTATAGATGACTGTAAGATTACTGAAAAAGAAAATATGAAGCTTATAAAGTTATCTGCTTAAAGCCTAGTAAGAGGTCTAGTATGACCATTGGAGAATTTTCTGACCAAATGCAGCATGAACCCCAGCACGAAAGGGGAAGCCAGTCACCTCCATTAATCAAACATGGAAGAATGTGGTAAAACTGAGATCAGCAAAAGGACCGAACCCTGTCCATACAGGCACCAGGACAACTGTGGGTACTCTGGGGGAGCAGAGCTTCCTCTGCTGTACCTCATGGGGCATGTTTCCTTTTGTCTTAGCAAGCTATTTGAATATAAGGGGGCTTTGCGAAAGCTATGGAACTTTCCACAGATTGAAATACAACAGTGAAATTCTCCAAATAGTAGCCCTCGGTTCAGACTGTAAAACCCAATATTTCACGGTTTAAAAGGCTTCTCTTGACCCAGCTGTTTTTTCTTTTCTTTTCTTTTTCTTATTTCCTTTCTTTTTTTTTTTTTTTTTAAGACTGTTTGAGAGAAGGAGAAGTTCATTTTGGCATGTTTACTGAGTGGTAAACACTACCAATATCCTGGAGGCTCTGATACTGACTGGAAGCCAGAAAGACACAAAGACTGCAGGGAAAGGAAGGGGTGATTCTCCTCCCCACCCATGCAGACACCCCATTTCAAGCCCCGATATCCTCATGCCCAGGGATGACCATCCATTTCTGAGAGGTCTGTAAAGCTTCTCAGAGACCTGCTATGCCTCAGATAGGACTCAGAAGAAGAATTTTTCTTTTGAATTTTCTGGCAAACTTTGCTAGAGAGTAATTTATGGAGAAGAAGTCATGGATGAACTTTGTAGTGTTTCCAGTTAATGAGAAAAGCCATATCTAAATTTTCCTCTTGGGCGTAGTAGAAATGGGATTTAAACACTATTATTCAATAATGATTGGACACAGTGTTCCTGAACTTGACAAAGAAATTTACCTTTCAGCTAAGACCAAAACCAGGCGGTTTCAGTTAAGTGGAGATCTCCCCACTTAAAAGTGGGTGGCAGAGAATGTTCATATATGAGCTTTTCTACTGAAAATATTATGTCAAAAATGAGAGAAAATATTATGTCAATATTTAGCTGTAACTAGCAAACTCCATATGTGTTAATTAACTATGCATGAGGTCTGTCTACTATTTTTTTTCCTTTTTATGGTTATGGATTGATTTTACATCAACTAAGCTGATTAGCTAGGCTCCTTCATTTTCCTATAAACTGAGGCAGAGAGACGCAAAATGGTTTCCCAAAGAAAAGTCAGAGTACTGAGCTGTTATAATTAACTCACATTCAGTAGCAAGTTGTGGGTGACTTCCAGCCAACATCTGCTTCTATAATGATGTAGCTCCATTCGTTCCCAGGAAAAAGAATTTGCACGAATTCAGTCCCATGGCAATCGAAAGTTAATAATACATATTCCCACTGGGATGTTATAAAAGATAAATGAGATAATATATGTGAAATGCCTCAAGCTCCTCAGAAGAAAGGTACTACACAAATTCAAAATTGTGTTATGAGTAATAACAATAATTAAAAATAATACAGCTTTCTTTGATCGACTCACCTCCAGGAAAGTGGCTCCTTTTGAATATATACTCCAGGGATGGATTTCTTTATCTCCGGTTCTGCCACTCAGCCACTAGCAACAATTTTATATGGGTCTACCGAATCCAAACCACTGTTGGCTTCGTCGCTGCCGACAATGAATAAGTTGCTTTTTCTGCCACGGTGCCATTTAATGGAAGCAGCCTTTGTCCCCCTTCATTTCCAACTGCCTCAAGTTAACAGCTCCGGTGCCTAAAGAAGCCCTTGGTGCTTAACACTCAAATCATGAAGGAGCTTTGTTTCTTCTCTTCCCTTCTGCCATGTATGGGAATTATTGGAACACCTGCTTCATTCTACCTGTCAGGATTATAAACTACTGGAAGATAGAGGCTGAGACTTGGCATCTTTATATCTCTCACGGCACCCCATGATGAATTTGAAAGCACAACTGAGACCTCATAGAACGACAAAGGCGCTGAGCACTTCCTCTGAACTCCAGGCAGCTTTGCCTTTACCTGGCCGACCAGCCTCTGGAAACAGCCCAGCTGCAGCTCCCTGCTGAAGGGGCGGGGGGGCTACTTTCCTTGAGGCAGCACTGAGACGCTCAGTCACATCTGGAGCACCAAGATACCCTCCAGCTTTTTGTCACTTTGGCTACAAAGGGTCTGTCTTAACGCTTGACTCCCCCAGAAGCCAACCCTGAGGACAAGACTTCGAGTGGGAGCCTTTTATTTGGGAGGGGATGTGAGAAGCACCAGCAGGGAAAAGGAGAAGTGAGATGAGAAGGGAAGGCAGGTTCTGGAGCTGGGGACAAGCAGAGCTCAGTCCTGCCCGGGAAACTCTGGGAGACAGGATGGACCACGCCTCAGAGTTTTCCCTGTCAAGGGACTAGGAAGCTGGGCTGTTTGTCTACCAAGTCACATCATCAGCCACTGTGGAGGGCAGCTGGGGGGCGGGGAGGAGGCATGGAGGAATTGGCTTTCTAGCATTTCTGGCCTGCTCCTGGTGCCCTCGGTCAGAGAAAACCTGCAGGCACGGCTCACAGACAACTACACTTGAAGGGCAGGAGGCCACTGGCTGTGCCCAGGAACACAAACAGCCCGGGATGGTCACCCAGGGATGCAAAAAGAGAAAGAGAGAGAGAGAACCCGAAACACATCTCCTTCTCACTCTCCACAGGGTCTCCCACTTGCCATTCTTCCTTAGAGCCCCAGCAATCTGAAGAAGGAGGTTCTTCAGGCTGGATTTTCCTCCCTCCACTGACCCTCCGAGCACAACCACCTTTTCCTCCAAGAGGGATATCACTGAGGACAAACTTCCCAGTCTGGGCAGTTGAGAGCCAACCGGTCAATACAGAATATAAAGTGCTGCGACAGATCCCAGGGGCTGAGGCCCAGGAAGGCATTTACCTGCAGAGATCTCACTGGTGCTTCCAGAAGAGCTCTCTTCCCCCTCCCTTCCTGACCCTCACCTCGTTCATCCCTCCAGGCATGAAAAAATAAAAGTAGACCTCCCACAAAAAGTTTATAGACCATTATGTATTAAGTGATGAATTATTATGCTTGTGAACTAGAAGGAAGACTGCTTTGTTTTTTCTTTCATGATTCACTCTGAAGAAGGCATCTGAACTGATTTTTGCTCCAGAAATTTTCTGATAGCCTTTGGCTGTAAGCACTAAAATGCTAACCTATCTGGGTTAAGTGTCAGTCGCTGAAATTAAAATCCCGTATAAATTCAGACTGTTTCCACTGAACTAACTCGCAAATCTTGTGGTGACAGGTCACTGAACATGTTTGAAGAAATATCCCAACAGAGCTCGGGGCAGGACAAAAGGGGGGGGGGGGAGAAAAGCACTGCAGGCTGGGTCCTTCTTCTTTCCTCATTCCTGACCATCCCCACCCCCCATACCCCACCAGCCTCAACAAATGTTTTGGGGAGGGAAAACTCAGCAGGGGCTGGAGAAGGGGCTTCCATGTTCGGAAACTGAATCAAAGGGGCAATGGGTAGAATTGCTCTTCCTTCCTCCATGTCAAGCCTTATATCCCTGCACCAGCAGAGAACAGCCCTTAAGAGTTTACCAATCTATCAAACAATACAGACTTCATGATGGAAGCAGCCTGGTATTCTGGGAAGTTTAATGAAATGGAAGTGAGGAGGCCTGAGTTCTCCCCTAGTCCTGTGCATACTGGGGAGATATCATGAATCTGGGACTCAGACATGAGTCTGGACCTTCAGGGTGCTGGCGTTGTCATTTACTTACTCTGTGACTTTGGGCAAGGTACTTACTTTCACTGATCCTCAGTCCTCAGTCAGGAAAACACCTCCATTATGTAGTGGTTTCATAAAGTACCTTGCACATGTTGAGCATGCAGTAGGTGCTTAATAATTGCTTTCTTCCCTTTTATGGGGACCGGCATATCAAATGGAAAGATTCAAGCTTCACAGATGGAGAGTTGGGTTCAAATCCCACTGGTACCGCTCACCTTGGGGCCACTGACCAACTTCCATGTGCATCATGCCCTAGAATGATTTGACAACTTAAGTTTTCCCTTCCTCATATCTCATAACTTACAAAAATTAATTCACTTGCCACATATGTTCATTAAAATAACAAGGGGTTAACCATTCTGGTAAAGAGAGGGGTAAATCCATCTGTCAACTCAACCCCAGTGGTTCTCCCCAGGCAAGTGGCTTCCTTAGGAAGCAGGTGCTTGTGGCCAATTAGGGGACCCATCCATAAACCGAGCCTGGCCATCCTCTCCCTCATTCATCCTGGCTGAGCCTGGAGCTCTGGAAGCCAGAGCCTCACAACACAGCAGCTGGAACAGGAGAGATTTGATGACAGAGAAACTTAAAAAAAGGATTTTTGGGAAATTTTACTTGGTAATATGCTTTGACACCCTCTCCTTAGTAGTTTCAAGAAATTGTCAGTAAAAACAAAGTTGATTTTCACAGATTTTTTTAGAGTCAGATTAGTATTTGGGGGGGGGGGGATATGCTATCATACTGTGATGGGTCTGGGGCTGCTTCATGAAGATGCAAAGCTGTGTAGTGCCCCAGCTTCCCATGTGCAGCAGGGCCTCAGGGTTTGGTTTAATATCTGCTGTTGCCATCTTGAAATTCTAAATAATTTTATCTTTATTTTTTAAGATTTTATTTATTTATTTGACAAAGAGAGAGATCACAAGTAGGCAGAGAGGCAGGTGGTGGGGGTGGGAAGCAGGCTCCCTGTTGAGTAGAGAGCCTGATGTGGGGCTCGATCTCAGGACCCTGAGATCATGACCTGTGCTGAAGGCAGAAGCTTAACCCACTGAGCCACCCAGGTGCCCCAATAATTTTATCTCTAAATGTATGTTTTGTAGATGAATTCCAATGCAGAGCATGTACATGAGTGATGAGATGCATGGAATATGTGCATTCACTGTATCTTGCCACCCCATTTATGTACAGTTTTAAAAAAAAGATTTTCTTTATTTATTTGAGAGAGTGAGAGAGAGCGCCCACACACACACAGGCAGGGAGAGGAGCAGAGGGAGAAACAGACTCTCCACGGAGCTGGGAGCCCAATGCGGGGCTCGAACCCAGGACCCCAAGATCGTGACCTGAGCCGAATGCAGATACCTAACCAACTGAGCCACCCAGGCATCCCCATTTATGTATAGTTTTTGTGATGCCCCATGAGCACAGAATTCCAATGGTCCCAGGATGCATGGGAGTGCCAGGAGACAAGGCAAGCACAAGTGTATGATGTCTACAACTAAGTAGGGTTACTTGCCTTGAACACAGAAAGAAGATAATGACATTCTAAGAAACATGAATGACCAAGAAGCCCTATCATATTCTTTCTTATTCATGTGACCTCTCTGTATCAGTCAACCACTTATAGAGAAAATGATAACATGAAAGCAAAGGGGAAAATAGGGCAACTCTTTTCCTCTCTTTTTTTTTCCAGGACTTCCTTGCTCATCAGTAAGCCAAAGGGAGGGAGGGAAATAAACATGGTTGAGTTTCTTTTGTGCAGCATTTCTGCCATTCCAATATGAATGAAATACATGTATCCATGACACTACAAAATACAAAGTGTGTAATATGATGATTCCACCTGAGCTAAATGCTCTTAGATTTGCATTTAAAACTGTCATTGCCTGATATGAAGATGAATGGCAAAATTCATGCTAATAATTTATATTTTTCAATTTGTCTTTACTTAAAAACACATTACATAGCAGATAAAAAGCACCATCCCTCGAAAGAGAGATCATGGAAGAAAGGAAAAACTTTTGACAGCACTTTTCCCCTGCTCTTTGAACAAAAGACCTTGCCTTTTATTTTGCACTGGGCTTGCAAATTATGCCATGGATCCTGGATGATTTTTGTGGTAAGATCTAGAAAACCCAGAATTATCGGGTTCATATTTACATAAAATAAACTTTGTACCCTAATGGCTTTGCTGCCAAAAGAAATCGGTATTCAGGTATCCTGGCTGATTCTGCCATTGTCACTCTGTCATCACAGCCCCAATATACTGGCACAAAAATGAGGTTCAGAGTAAAAGGGAATACAGAACTGAGACTTTCCTGAACCAGGTTCTGGAAATTTACCCACTCTTCCCTTATATCAGTAGGTTTGAAATCCAGGAACTTTGAATAAGAAGAAAAGAGCTTCCTCTTCTACTCTTCCAGAAGGGGAAGAACAAGAAGGTTGGACACACTGAGCACTTCCTAACTGTCTTCCAGGCACGGGACCTGGTGCATCACTTGTTAGTCATTTAAACTAGAAAGAAGAGGAGTTTCTGGCCGCCCTTTCCTGGGATCCTGTGTTATCAACATGATGACGGCCTGGAGGAAATGCCTTAAGCTTCTATTTCTTTTTTTTTTTCCCCTATTGTAGTTAAACATACATAACACAGTTCACCATTTTAATATTGTTCAGTGTGCAGTGTGGTGGCATTAAGTAAATTCACACTGTCACCACCTTTCCACTTCTTAACTGTTAACTATCACCACCATCCTCATTTCAGCTTCTTAACTATAACTAAAACCTGCTGGCGGGTGTTCCTCTGGAATGGCCAGCTTAGAGGGCAGTTTCAAGTTAAGGAGGGTAAAAGAAAAAAAATCACACACACACACACTCACACACAAACTGTAGAAGTGGCTGAATCCAGGGAGAAAAGAGAGCCAAGAAAAAGAAAATGTCACTAGCACGAATCCAAGGAAGTGAGAGATAAACAGGATTTCCAAGAGTACAGTGTCTAACCATCATCGTCTCTTACATATTGTCAAATCCTCAAAAGCTTCCCAGAAAAACGTGTTACCAAGCAAATCAGGTTCTCAGACTCCCTGCTGTAGGGGAGAACACCGTCTTGACAGTTTTGGTGGTGTCTCTGAAGGAGTAAACTGTAGAAGGTCTTTCTAGTGTTCTAGGGCCTCAAACTGGGGGATGGTAAGGCGGGATTTGCAAGATGGGAAAATGGCTGAGATTGGGCCAAGTTTATGACATAATAGCTCTTGGATTGTAGACATGGTGACGAAAAGGGGGTTTCGAATGGGTCTTTATAAGTAAGCTGTTTGTCTTCGTTGGTAAGCTCTTTTGGTTTTATTAGTTTTATTTTATGAGTTTATTAGTGATTTATTTTAGTTTTATTGGTTAACAGTCACAGCTTCTAGGAACTATTATTTCCTGGAGCAAGGAGCTTAAGTTATTTTTGGTTGTTCTCAGCATTTTATAACATGGGGACAGGAAAGTATGCCCACTCCCAGAATTGTTTAAACACAGAAACAGGAATTTACATTGGTTTCAGTTCTCAACATGAAGGAGCCACAGCAGGGGGGCAATTAAATAGCTAGCCCCAAATTCCATGGATAGTTGGTAACAGAGCTGAGGTTGAGTTCAGAGCCTCTGATTACAAGTTCACACACACACACACACGTGCACGCACATGCGCGCGCGCGCGCACACACACACACACACACACACACACACTGGAATTACCGTAACTTCTCTTATAATGAAAAACTTACAACATAAGCACATCACAGAAAATTTGGAAAAAGAGAACCAATATTCCAAATTCTATCATCACGATATCCATCACCTCTATTATTTCTTTCCAGTTTTTCTTCAAACGCAGTGGTTTTGTTTGTGTTCGCTTGTTTCAACAATTCTAGTATTCACTTGCTTGGTCTCCACAGATTTTGTTTCTCTAAATTCCTTCTTGAGCAAGATGTGTGCTCCTTCCTGGCACCCCTCTGTGTTCCTCACTTCTCCCCGTCAGAGAAAAGAGTATTTGCTTTTGTTGAAAAAGCTCCAGGCATCTCCAAGCAGGCTGGGGCCACAGGGATTCTGCCAGAACTATCTCATCTGGAAAAAGCACACAATCCAAGAGCCGTTTTAACAGGCAGAGGTCACAGGGAATGGCTTTTCCCTCTAGCCCAGCTTGTGGGGCCCCCAAATCTCCAGGCAACTGACCAATGACACCAAGGTGATGTCATTTGGCTCTTAGTCACATTACCCCACCCCTTTACCCTGCTTTTTCTTCTCTCTCTACTTTTACCCTTTCTTTTCCTACTCTCAGCTTTTTGCAAGAGGTCAGCTAAGCCCTTCCACATACAATCTCTCTCTTCTTTGGTGGCCCTCATTCCGGTAATCAGCAAACCCTTTGCTGGAATTCTGAGCACATTCTGCAATTGGAACATGTAAATGATGATTCATTCTTAATAACTTCATTCTCAGTAAGGGGGTTCTTGAAAAGTTGTAAGACAAATTGCCATTAACTTAATTATATTTAATATGCACTTGAGGGCTTGCCAGTTAGAGAAATCTCACTGTAAGACTGTTCATATATGAAATAACTGCTTTAATTTCTTCATCCTCTAAATTGAGATTTTTCCCATATCGGGTGACCTGGTACCACATTTGAGGGGATATTACAGAAGACATCCTTCTGAAATCTAAAATGTATCCCTAAAATAAAAGTGCATCCCGATGTCCAAAATAATACAATAATAAAAGTCAATGATATTCTGTCCCATATAATGACATTCCTATGAAAGGAGCCCCTAACACTTTAGTAACCAGGCCAAGATCTGAAACACCCAGCAGATGCTGACAGACATAAAAATCACTTAGAAACTGATCATCAAAGAAAGGCACCACTTAATGACAATGGTATATTTCAGCCCAGATCTATTTTAAACAACACAAACTGGAGTTATCCGACATTCTAATTGGCTCCATTTCATTGTTGACTAAATGGCCTATGTTTCTCATCATTCTAATCATTTCTCATTACTCTGCTCAGAGTACTTCACAGCACAAGGTTTCATTACACAGATAAGGTGTCTCCATCGGCCAGAAATTCTGTGCACCACCTGCCCCATCATCCTTGGGCAGAAACAGATTGCTGTTCAGAAACAGATCACTGAATAAGGGTGTGGGGTCCAACTGTGTGGAGACTCGGGTGTTGGTCGTGAAAGGTACTAGAGGAACAGTTGCCCAAGAAAAAGTGTTGGAACCTACGGTTCCCTTCTTTATTGATTTCCTTACTTCATCTTGGGTCCTTTCTTTGCCTGTGAAGCTATCAGAACTTAGACCTGAGTCACGACTGAACAATTTGAACGCTTCCCTGTCAAAGTTACTCCACCTGCTCTAAGCCTATCCCTGAGAGACCCCCTGAGAACTCCTGGTTAGAGGAATAGGGGTCCAGCCAAGTGGTCGATACTGATCAAGTTAGCCGATGTTGCACTTGACTCAACAAAACAGAATTTCTTGTGCGCACACACTACTTACTAGCCCTTGAATCCAGAGCATTTAAGATGGCAACTGTTAGGTATTCAATACTTGTTCGTCCATCTTCCACAGCTCGAAAGTCACTTCCTCAGCTAGGCTGTCTCACAGCCTCCAGGAGAGAGCAGCTAGCCCTGTGATAGACACTCATACTCCTTACATATTGCCATCAAAGATTGTTTGTAAATACACATGTATATTTACTTAGTTAATATCTATTCTTCGTCACTGGACTCTGGGCTCTGTTCATGCACAGATCAGGCTGAGCAGCACTCAGCACATATTTGTTGAATGTTGTTGCCTGAAAGTAAAAAGCTCAACAGATGTACCTTGACTCAGAGCTCAACTGTTCTTTTGTAGATTACCTTCTGAATAAGATCCATACTTTCCCCCATACAACTGATAGCTTATAATGGCCACATCATCTGGTTAGTTTGATTTCTTCTTCGTAATTTGTTTAAAGCACCTGGTGTTTTCCAGGTAGATGCTTACTGAAAATGAACTGCTATTTCTTGCGTGTAAATATAACTGCAATTTCAAGCCAGATTCAGAGATGCAGAAGAGAAGTCAATAGAAATTGACACCCAGTTGGTCTGGCAACTCCTTTTTTAACTTTATTCACAATAGGCAAACAGCCTTTCAGAAATGATAAATGGGTCCTGAAATGCAAACTTTAAAAAGTGGGGGGAAAAAACCGACTTGTACATGAATGTTCATAACAATTTTTTCCACATTAGCCAAAAGGTGAAACAACCCAACTATCCATCAATGGAATAATGAATAAGCAAAATATGGTATATCCATGTTATGAGATATTATTTAGCTATAAAACAGAGTAAAGTGCTGATACATGCTACAGTGTGGATGTACCTCAAGAACAACTTCCAAACACAAAATGTCATGTATTGTATGATTCCATCTACCAGAAATGTCCAAAAGAGGCAAATCCACAGAGACAGAAAGCAGATGAGTAGTTGCCTGGGACCAAGGGTTAGGCAGGAATGGGAAGTGACTAATGTATACAAGGTTTCCATTTGGGGTTATGAAAATTTCCAAATCCAGAGAGGGGGATGGTTGCGTAGCACTGTGAATGCACTTAATGCTAGCAAACCGTACATGTTAAAATGGTTACAGTTACAGTGATCGGTTTTATCACTGTGTATATGTATTTTACCAAAATTAAAAAGGCTGAAAATGAAACTGGAATAAAAATTCACAGGCTGAAAAAACAAACAAATATATGAACAAACAAAAGGACATCAGTAACGTCTATAAGAAGAAACTATAAGTCCACGGTTATTAACTCACATTTTTGCATACTGTGTTTGGTTACTATTACCGGTACTGTGCCACTACTGTACTATAGTACTTCTACAGGACCAACACTGAGTTTCCCAAACAATTCAAGGGGGAAAAAATGAGATGAACTTGGTACTGGGAAGCTCAGTTACTGTGTTTAAATTAGTTCTTCTAGATTTAAGGAGATAAGAATTTAAATGGCAAATTTACAAGGTGCCTGGGTGGTTCAGTCGGTGAAGCATCTGCCTTCGGCTCAGGTCATGATCCTGGGGGGGCTGAGATCAAGTCCCACATCAGGCTCCCTGCTCAGCGGGGAACCTGCTCCTCCCTCTCTGTCTGCCCCACCCCTGCAACTGTGTTATGTCTCTCTTTCTGTCAAATACATAAGTAAAATCTTTTTTTAAAAGAATAAAAATAAACAGCGAATTTACAAAGGAATACATTTCCCTGAATATTTTTGTTAATATTTCTAAGTACACCAGCCAAGAGACAAAGAACTAGTTTTGTGAGCCGAGGCAAGTCATTATCTACTCCGACCTTCAGTTCTGTCATCTGTTAAATGAAAGGGTTAGATGAAATAATCCTGCATTTTTTAGATGACTTCCCAAAAGTTAGGAAATGGAACTGATGGTATGGATTTTCATAGCAATGATTCAGGAATTTTGTCAGGCTACCCAATTAGTTGGGTCCAACCATTTCTAATAAAGGAAGCTGAGACTAAGAACAGCAAGCTTAGTGAGGTATGTGCCTCTACAGGCCGGCAGATAATTAAGTAAGTGAAGGATGTTAGTTGGTAACAATGATGAACAGAAGAACTAATGCCCAGTTGAAATGGGGCAGCTGCTGCTCACCTCTGGTTGATTATTGCTACAAGAAAATGTGGGCCCAGTGATGTCAAAGCTTCTTGAAAAAGGAAAAGCCAGAAATTCAGATGTTTGCAGGAAATCATTATATTTCAAAATGTCAGAATAGAGTTTAAGCTTTCCTCATAAATGTGTGCAAGCCAAATTAACGTTTCTACCAGGCTGCTTATAGCCCAGGATCACCAATGTACAAGCTTTGGTTGGAATATTTATTAACCTACTTAGCTGGCATTGCTGACAGGAGACCTCTTGTGTGCCCCTAGGCTTCTCCAATTCCCCTCCACAAGACAGAGTAGAACATAGCTTGGCTCAATCCAGGTGCTCATGTATGTATTTGACACATATTTGTTGAACACCTGTTGTGGCCCTTCATAGTACCAAGCACTCTGGTAAGACAAGGGTGAGCAAAGACTGACGCTATTTCTGTCCTCATACAGCGTACTGCCTAGTGGGGTAAATGAACCTTAATCAGGGGATCAGAGCAAGAGATGGGTCATTCTAACCTGTGCAGACTGCTCTCGAGGAATGGTACCTGCTGTTAGAGGGACGTGTAACAAGGGGACTCTGGCATAATCTAAATTAGGGCATCAAGGAAGGCTCCCATGAGCCAGTGGCATCTAATCTGAAACTCATATTGTAAGTAAAAGACGACTGGGTAGAGGAGGGAGGGAGAGGGGATTGTTCTGGGCAATCTACAACTGCAGAGGTCCTGTTGGAAGACTGGGTATGGAGAGTAGGAGGGACAGAGGAAAGGTCTGAGTGCCTGGAGCATAAAGAGAATAAAGGAAAGCAGTGGGGAGGGGAGCAGTAAAGCTGAAGAGGATGGTAATGGCCAACTCTTATAGGACCTTCAAAGCCAGATGAACCCTTGGTATTTTTTCTATGAGCCAGGGAAATCCATTGAAGTCTTCTAAGGAGATAACATAAACCTATCTAAGTGTAGAAAGTTTCATACCAGTCCCTGGCACTCAGAATGTATTGAAGTGAAAGACAGAGCAGGTTCAGATTAAGGTTGTGTCCATGAGAGTGGCCAATTATAAGAGTGTCGGTAGCATGCGGACTAGGGTGAAGAAATGAATGGGCTTGAGAAATATTTTAAGAAGTAAAATAAACAAAAAATTAATGGATTTGATATGGGGAAGTAAGCAAGAGGATGGTTCAGACTGTCTCTGCAGCTTCTAGAATGCATATATGGATGGTTGGTGGCACCACTTATGACAAAGAGGAACAGTTTTGGAGGGAAGATCTCATGAATCTCAGTATTTCAATGCTGAGTTTGACCTATTTCTGAGACATTCAAGAGGACATGTCAAGTAGCCAGATGGATTTACAGCCCTGTTGCTCAGCAGAGAGGTGTTTGGGCTGAAAATAGAAATTCAGGCCTCATTAGTGTACAGACCAAAATTGGAATTGTGAGTATCTAATAGTGTTATCTAGAGAAAGCACATAGAGTAGAAACAAAAGAAGGCCTAAAATCTCCAACATACACTGGCTTAGTAGAGGAGGATGAGCTAGAAAAGAAGACTGAATGGCAGTAACCAGAGAGATGAGAGGAAAACCAGGAGAAGTGAAATCACAGAATCCAAGAGAGGTGGGCATTTTAAGTAGGGGGAGTGGCCTAGAGTGTTGGATGCATCTGAGGCTTCGGGTAAGATGGGGACAGGAGAATAATCACTAACTCTAAGAATATGGAAGGTACTGGTGACTTCCTGAGCAGTGAAGATGGTCAACAGATGAGTGGGAGTTGAGTGCACGGGAAATGAAGAAATGGTGGCAGTGAGAATGTACAATTTGTTCTAGAAGTTTGACTATAAAAGGCAAGAAGGAGATGGAACAACAGCAGGACAGTGTGGGGTCCAGGAATGAAGTGTTTTGCTTTGATGGGATTTTATTTCTTAAGTAATTCATGTTGAACAAATCAGAATAGCCCACTCTGAGTCTTCCTGACCTCTTATCCACAACTTGGTCCCCTTCTCCTAAGAGGAATTCAATCCTGATGGATACCCAAGCCTACATCATGCCAAGTGTGGCTCACGTGCAAAATACAACATTAGGAAAGAAATGATTATGAGAAAAATGATTACTTCTGTTCTGCCTTCCATTTCCCATCTTCTCTCAGAATCTTCTTTTTCCCTAACCATTTCTCGTATTACCTAACCCCTCCTTTCTTTCATAGCCAACCTAATACATGCCCTCATTAATTCTTCCCTAGACCCTTATAACAGCCTCCTAAAACATTATTGTGCTTTCAGTCTCGTGGTTTATCACTGTCAGGGTAATCTTTACAAAAGGCAGCTCTGATTACGAGGCTGTCACTAAAATGCTTTCGATGATTCCCTGTTGCCTACCAAATAAACAAAATTGGCCACATGGCTCATGCTCTGGCTCTGTTCTCCCTTCCCACATGATGTACTGCTACAACGCTCCACACACAATATATTCTGGCCAAGTTCTACTATTTGAAATTGGTCACTAGACCCTCCATTTTGCCTTTCCAAACCTCCACTCAGGCTGTTCCTTATTGGTATTATGCCTTCCCTTCATCTCAGCTGTTGAACTCTTACCCATCCTTGCCTTAACCAAGATGCTACAGCCAACTAGAAACATCCCTGACCCCCACCCACCATGTTCCGCTTCAAATCTAAACATGCTTTCTTTTCACTCAAGACTCATAAGTGGTAGTGTGGGGCTGGCACAGATGCACCAACATGGGACAACAAGGGACATACAAAACATTGCCTGACACTGTCATTCTTTGTATGTTTCAGATCCTTTACTGATTGTGCCGAGATCTTGGAAGACCAGAACTTGCAAAATTCATTTTTGGATCTGCCATGGCACTCAGCCAGGGCCTGGCACAGAACAGGTCCTCAGCAAATATTTACTTACTGATGGATTAATGGAAGAAAAGAAGGAAGGTGGGGAAGAAGAAGAAAAGAGAGAAGGAAGAGGGAATACTTACACCAGGTCCTCAAGGCAAGGAGCAAGCAGAAAAATACATTAAAAAATCTCATGTGGCAATTCATTTAACCCACAACAAACCCTCTTACTCCTGAAAACCTCTTCAGGCTCTCCTAGTAAATTTCTTCAAATATTTGTAGTGTCCACAATACAATAAGATCTCTCTCAAGCAGATTAATTAAAGGTGACTCCACTCTTCTGGCTGCAGCTAATAGCAAGTGACTTAAATGCTGAAAGATTCTTCTACAGGGAAGAGGCATACTGAGAACAGAGCTCTGAGTCTCTGTCAAGCTCTGTTAAGTCACTCAGTTTAAACCCTTCCTCATCATAGCTGCCATATTTCCACAGGCCAAGCTCTTGGGTCATTCCATTGACACTGGGACAGCAGCTCTGTAATTGGTTTACCTGAGTCTGGTCCCTGGTCTCTGGTCTCTGGTCTGGTCTGGTCTCCCTTCCAACACATCCATTCTTTATTTTACTCTATAATTAATCTTTATCTAAAAATATTTTTTTTCTCACTACAGACCCATTAGAATGGCAAAACATGGAAAAGACTACCAATAACAAGTATTGAAAAGGTTGTGGAGAAATGTATTTCTCATCCATCATCCATTGCTGGTCTGAGTATAAAGTGTTAACAACTACTACTACTACTAAAGGTAATCATATAACCCTCTGACTCAGTGAATCCTAGAGAAACAAGTGCACATGTTTCCTGAAAGATATGTGCAAGAATGTTCACAGATATTCTATTCATGATAGCCCAACAACTGGAAACAACCCACATTTCCATTCACAGGAGAATGGGTAAACAAACTACTTATCTCAAAATATTAAGTTGAGTAAAAGAAGCCACTCATAAAGGGAAAATGTGCTGTGTGCTACAATTCGTATGAAGTTTAAAAACAGTTCAACAACTCTTAATAGTGGTTAAGAAGTGAAAGTGGGCAGTTATTCACTGTGAAGGTGCATAAAGGGTCCTTCTTCAGTGATGGAAATGTTCTCTGTCTTTATCTGGGTGGTGATTACGTGGGTAGAAATTACCTGTGTGGTGGTGATTGCATTTGTAGAAATTCACCAAACTGTGCACTTAAGAACTGACCATCATTTTTATGTAAATTGCACCTCAGCTAAAAATAATGTCAAGTTAATCAGAAAACTAAAAAATCTTTTGAAACTGCCTCACCCTACTTTCCAAACTGAATCTAGTTCCAAGACATCTGCCTGATTATCAAGGTCCTCTATCACCTGGACCTACCTGATCAATTGTCACCAGTCTCCCTTCACAAAATATATCTAATGGAAGAGCACCATGATCTCACTCATGCCCTTCCATCTCTCTGCAATTCCCTCCTTCTTCCTTTCCTGTAAGCCAGATCCTTTGGGTCAAGCACTATATTCACTCTCTCCTGAGCTTACCCTACAGTGATATGTCCTTTAGTTATCATTCCTTTAGCATAACCACTTATATCCTATGTGACACTGCTCTACACTGACTTGTATATAACCTTAAAATAAACTTCTAATAAATTATGGAATTAATCTCTGTAACTTTTAGCATATAGCTTTTCTCCCTGCTCTGTTATAAATTCTAGGAGCTTGGCAAAGAAACATCCTTTCCCTTCCAAGTCTCCCTCCTCTCTCCCAGTACCTAGTATAATGTCACATACCCAATGGGTGCTTACAACTACCCCTTGAGGCCCAAAGTCAAATTTTAAATGATAATGAATATTAGGTAGGTGGAGTAGGAAAAGGCCCTCTCCTCAAATGTTAAAACTGCTGTATTATCTATTTGACATAAACAAATATACATCATTCTTAAAAGTAATCACTATAAAATAATCCTAATATTTGTATAGAATCAGAGGAGACTCCAAATCGCTAAGGAAATGTTGAAAAACAAAAATAAAACTGAGGGCATCACATTACCTGATTTCAAGCTTTACTACACTACAAAGCTGTGATCACCAAGACAGCATGGTACTGGCATAAAAACAGACACATAGACCAGTGGAACAGAGTAGAGAACCCAGATATGGACCCTCAACTCTACAGTCAAATAATCTTCAACAAAACAAGAAAAAATATGCAGTGGAAAAAAGACAGTCTCTTTAATAAATGGTGCTGGGAAAACTGGGCAGCTATATGTAGAAGAATGAAACTCAACCATTCTCTTACACCGTACACAAAGATAAACTCAAAATGGATAAAAGACCTCAACATGAGACAGAAATCCATCAGAATCCCAGAGGAGAACATAGGCAGTAACCTCTTCAATATCAGCCACAGCAACTTCTTTCAAGATATGTCTCCAAAGGCAAAGGAAACAAAAGCGAAAATGAACTTTTGGGACTTCATCAAGATCAAAAGCTTCTGCACAGCAAAGGAAACAGTCAACAAAACAAAGAGGCAACCCACGGAATGGGAGAAGATATTTGCAAATGACAGTACAGACAAAAGGTTGATATCCAGGATCTATAATGAACTCCTCAAACTCAACACACACAAAACAGACAATCATATAAAAAAAATGGGCAGAAGATATGAGCAGACACTTCTCCAATGAAGACATACAAATGGCTATCAGACACATGAAAAAATGTTCATCATCACTAGCCATTAGGGAGATTCAAATTAAAACCACATTGAGATACCACCTTACACCAGTTAGAATGGCCAAAATTAGCAAGGTAGGAAAAAACATGTGTTGTAGAGGATGTGGAGAAAGGGGAACCCTCTTCCACTGTTGGTAGGAATGCAAGTTGGTGCAGCCACTTTGGAAAACAGTGTGGAGATTCCTCAAGAAATTAAAAATAGAGCTTCCCTATGACCCTGCCATTGCACTTCTGGGTATTTACCCCAAAGATACAGATGTATCTGTATACAGATACAAAGATACAGATGAAGTGAAAAGAAGGGCCATCTGTACCCCAATGTTTATAGCAGCAATGGCCACAGTCACCAAACTGTGGAAAGAACCAAGATGCCCTTCAACGGACGAATGGATAAGGAAGATGTGGTCCATATACACTATGGAGTATTATGCCTCCATCAGAAAGGATGAATACCCAACTTTTGTAGCAACGTGGATGGGACTAGAGTGAAATAAGGCAAGCAGAGAGAGTCAATTATCATATGGTTTCACTTATTTGTGGAGCATAACAAATAGCATGGAGGACAAGGGGAGATGGAGAGGAGAAGGGAGTTGAGGGAAATTGGAAGGGGAGGTGAACCATGAGAGACTATGGACTCTGAAAAACAATCTGAGGGTTTTGAAGGGGCGAGGGGTGGGAGGTTGGGGGAACCAGGTGGTGGGTATTATAGAGGGCACAGATTGCATGGAGCACTGGGTGCGGTGCAAAAACAATGAATACTGTTACGCTGAAAAGAAATAAACAATTTTTTTAAAAAAGTAATCGCTATAGATTATTTATCTTTTTTTGTTGCTGTTAGTTACACAGGCACATAGTTTGGTACCTCAAATAGTTCCATGAGGCTTCTAAACAAAATCATTTGTCCTCAAACACTCTTCTTTTCCTTTAACTTTATTTGCAATAAATAACCTCTTTCCATCACCCCTCAGGTGAGGACAACTCAGAGCCATGTTCTACACCGTCTCTCACAGGTCCCCAGCACGGTTGCCCACATCAATAACCTCATTTTTTCTTTCTTTGTCTCCCTACCCCTACCAGTTCTAACTTGATCACTTCTCAAATATATTCCTTGCATTCATATCCTTATCTCAGGGCCTGCTTCTGGGGAAACCCAACCATGTGACTTTCTACTAGACGAGATCCTAAAGGATCCAAAATTCTCTGTGCTAACACCAAGCACAGCAGCGTCTTGTACAACTAGGCTCTTGATAATGCCTTTTTTGCTACTCTTAAAATTGTATTTAATAGTACGAACTCAAAACTCTCCCCATACTCGCTTAGCCTTTGTGGGAAGTTTTCTGACTCCAGTACCCATTGTGAAAGACTCTGGAGATGAAAGTGTTGTACAAAGGTAAAGTATTATTGCTTTAAATATCTTGGGGGAAATGTCTTATTTAAGACATTTATCACAAAAGAAAAGCTGAAAAAAAGAAAACCAGGCAAGTGATACAGGAAGAAAAACATATCTTTAGTGAAAAAAAAAAAAACGTGACCTTTCCTTTGTCCAAAATGACTCCAGGAAATCAGTGTAATGTGGCAGGTGAACTTTCTAACAGTAATAAAGGAATCAATTTGTGCTTTAAGATATATCAGAAGTTGCTGGTGAAATCAGAAAGCCTTCTAGGAGAGGAACAGTTTTCCCAATCCTTTATAATAGTCAAGAAAGGAAAGCCTGAAATGAGAACTGAAGAAATTCCACCTCAAGATATCACTTCCATGACCATTATTTTTCCTTTATTAAAAACCTACCTTTGGAAATTTTTAAGGAATACCATGGAGTTCACGGTTAGTGATGTTTTGGCTGTCCTACCATTGGTATCGTTTTTTCCTTTGTTTCTCTGACACTACTGGGAACCATTCTCACATAACCTAATGCCAGAAATAATCTTGTAGCCATTAAGATTAGCACTTTCAGAGATGGACAGAAAAACCTATTAAAAAATACTTCTTTAAAAAGGTAGAACTTTATTTTACTTTCCTATAACAAGTCTACAAATATGCAGGCCAAGGCTAAAATGGCAGCTCTGCTCACGAAGTATCCAGTGATGCAAATTCCTTCCAACTCACTGTTCCATCCTGAGGATCTGGCTCTTTGTCTTCATGAGCCAAGATGGCGGTGGCACTTGGATTATAGGAGACAGGTAGACAAAGGGAAGACAAAAAAAAAAATTATATAATGCTTCTGCTTACAGCCCATTGGCCAAAATATAGGCATGTAGCTACACTGAGCTACAAGGGAGGCTGGGAAATAGATTCATTACTCAAAAGAACACACACCCAACTAAAAATCCTACTACTATGGAAAGAGAGAAAAGCGACTCAAGGATGACAATCTATCATAACTCCAGCTTCTTCCTTCTCCTTCCTCCAAATTCATTTTTAATAATTCTCTGAGACAGGGGTCCAGTTAAGAGGTCAATTCCAGGCTGACCTTGACCTATGAAAGTGACCTTTTCTTCCTCCAGAGTCACACAGTCTGCTGCTACCAGCATGAGACCACCTCTAAAAAATTGATTTGAGTGTATAGAGTAATAGAGACAACAGAAATACTATGATAAAGCAGAAACCGCTCTGCGAGCTGACCCCAGGGGCACAATTTGAGATACAGCAGCCTGTTTATGTGGTACTCTCCTGCGCATGAGTGCACGCGCGCGTGCACAAACACACACACACACACACACACACACACTCATTCATTCACAGTGATGAATAAAATATAAGCTCCATATCCTCAAGACACTTACATATTATAGGAGAGACAAATGACAAAGAAATAAACATGAAAATAAGTATCTAATTATGAATTGCAATGCATACCAAGAAGGAAAAGAACACGGGCTAGAAGGTCAAAAGGAGACTAATTTGGACAAAGGCCTTCCTGGATGAATGTTATTTGAGCTGCCATACCTAGGCTAAGTGGATATTAGCCCAGCAGAGTGGAAGCCAAGCTGTTCCAGGCAGGGGAAAGGGTATGTGCAAAATTCCTGCAGTGGGAAAGAGCCTGGCACATTTGAAAAATTTTAAAGTAATAATGGTATGAATGGAACTTTTCACCAAAATAGAATTTACCCAGTGCACTTCCTGAATTCATTTTCTTTTTATCACATAGCCCCAAAACCCACCAAATAGAGATCCACATATATAGGCTCGTTAAGATTAATTTTTAAAAATACGCTACACTCCCCCTGTAGCTCAGAAGCTTATTCAGCGCAGGACTCTTCAGGGAAGCATCAAGAACACAGAAAGAAAAAGGACCCAGAGGATCTCTGAGCAGGCCCTGGATGCTGATACTAAGAGAAACAATCTTCATCAACGGGCTCCAAATGTGGACAAACCAGACAAGGAAAGTTAGTGGGGGACAGAACATTGGTTCCTGGAGTAAATGGTATATCAAGGCTTAGTGCTGGGACTGAAAAAATAAAAAGAATTCTAAATCTAAGTGTGGGAGGTTAACAATGGCTACAAATTTTTTGAGATGTCTCCCATAAAGAGGTGGGATCTGTTTCTCCACTTCTTGAATCTGGGCTACATCATGACACATGACTCCTCTGACCAACAGAAGGTGGCAGAAGTGATGCTATGCTAGACTCAGTTCTAGACTCAGTCTTCAAGAGAATCAGCAGCTTCTAACTTGTTTTTTGGGGGGTCTTGAGCCACCATGTAAGAAGTTTGACTGTGCTGTTGGAAAGACTCAGTGGAGAAGCTCGGAAACAAATTGGATGGCCTTCCAGCCATCACCACCAGAGTGCCATCCATATGATTGAGGCCATCCTGGACTTTCCAGACTGAACACCACCAAGTAACTGCAATCGATAAGACATGGGAAGGGAAAATTTCCCAGGAGAAACTTGCCCCAAATTTGGAACCCACAAAATCATGAGATGTAATAAATTTGTTATTGTTTTTGAGCACTAAGCTTTGGGGTGTCTGTTCCATAGAAGTAGATAGTTAAACACAGGCCAAAGATCTTTTCTGACCTATGAATTTTTCAGGCTTTTAAGCCTATGGAATGACTGGGATTTCTGGACCTTTGTGGTTCTTCTATTTCTCTAGTTTGCATTACTAAAGCAGTACCTTTGGTTTAAAAAGCTAAACAGTTCCAGAAAAGAAGTAAGAAATGGGAACATGGTAGGTATATAATCAGGGTTGGCTGGATATTTGTTTGTTAGATGGAGATGAAGATGCCCTTATCCATAAAAGCCCAGCCCTGTAAACCAGGAAGGAAAGACTGCCCTCCAAATTTATTCGTCCTGCTGGATTTTTCTCTTGAGCTGAATGTCGTTTGAGATACAGGAATGTATCAGATACGGTTCTAGAAATGAACAGCCCCAAGACTCACCACCATTCATAAGCTCATTTGAGAACGAAATCCACTTGTAAAATGGTGACTGCCAGGTTTGGAAGCAAAAGTTGAAAACCACCATAATAATGCATTTCGTCCTAATCAAGCCAGTCTTTCATGTCCTCTATATCTGCTTACATTTTCCCTATATAAGCATTTGGAATTGGCCCAGATTATTAATTATTCTTGGTAACTGGGTCACGAGTGGTAAGAATAATCACAAAGAAGTCTCACTCTTCAAATGAGTGTGTAGTTTCGAACCAAATATCAGAACTGCTTAAAGTGAGTTGCCCTACCTGACTCTGCCTTCCTGGATAAAGTAGTTAAAAATAATGAAGTGGCAGTAGAGCAAAATGAATCCAAAGTCAAACCCATACGCAATAGAAGGTCCAAAGATCTGCAGTAAAGGCATTAGATGAGGAATTAGGAGACCCCAGTCCTCTCATTTTGCCAACAATTGGGAACCGTAGACAGACCTAACCTCCCTGGGTCTCAGTTTCTTCTTCTGGACGTTAGAGAACAAATCTTACAAGTTTACAAGATTATTGTGAAAATCTATGTGATCATTAATATAAAAGCACCCCCCACCAACACACACATACACATGCACGGCGCACACACGCGCGCACACACACACACACACACACACACGGACTTAAAAGTGTCCAGCAAATGTAAATTGTTACTTTAGAAAATTCAAAATGTATTTGTCACTGAATAATAAATGGATAGCTGCATTCAGCTCACCTATGGAGGTCAGCTAATAGAACCCATTTGTTTTGTAGATGACAAGACTCAGGTCGAGAAGCGTGAGTGATGTGTGAGGATGGCAGAGCCATTGCCTAAAAAAGTGTTCTCCTCACACAGAGGCTAGTGATTTCTCAGTCCCCTGACTGCCCTTGAACCCCTCTGAAGTTGGAGGCATTGTCTAGAATGGTCATCAGTGTGTGTGGTTCGTAGGACTTTACTGATTAAAGTCAGCCGTTACCCATAAGTCTCTAACCCTCCTCGCCAACCCATCACCTAATGCTATGTTTACTTCCCCAATCTTTCTAGAGATTCATTCCCTTCTCTCCACTCAACACAGCAGCCCTCAACCAAGCTTCTGTCTTTCCTCAACTGGTCTACCCTAACTGTTCTCTTCCGTTCCATTCTTTATCCCTCCAATCTCTTTTCCACACCACACCCAAAAGGACTTTCTCAAAAAAGCAAACCTGACTGCATCCACCTACTTAAATTCCTTCAACATTCTCCCATAAAAAACAATAGCTTCCCAAGGCCCACCTGCCTCTAGAGACTCTGGCCCCCACTAATCCTTTTACACTGAATTCTTTTTTTTCTTCTGGTTCCAGGGCCAGGCCATGCCTTACTACTATACCCACAACCACACCAATCCTCTTTACCACATTAGCACCTTTCAGCCACAAATCTAAGTCAACTCAAATTTCCCCCTCCTCCAGAAAATCTTATGAGTCACCCCCTAGATTAGAACAGGACTCAGAGCTTCCTGTAATTTCCTTTCCATCTCTTTTCAGGGTTTGGCATTATATATTTACCCATGTAAATATTTGATCTATGCCAATCTCTGTAGTCACAGGCTATAAGATCCATGGGGCAATGCCCATGTCTGTTTTGGCCACTATTTGCTCAGTAGTCAGTGCCTGGCATTCAGTAGGTGCTCAATAACTGTGGATTGAGGAAAAGAATGAAGAAAAAGTTGTTAACCCCAGGGCACAGTAAACAGCCTTTTTTCTACTGAATCCTCTAAAAATAAATGAAAATGATTTCTTAAAAAGGAGCCAATTCTTATTCCTGAAGACCCTTGAAGTTGTAATGATTTATAAGTTCTGATGGAAAAGGGATCTAACTTCTAAAAGCAATTCCTATTTTCAGTACAATACTCTATCTAAAGGTCTTCCTTAAAATCCCCCAAAAGACTGTCATGTCTTCTCTCTCCTCCCCATTGAGAAGAGCAGCACCCTAAATCTAAGGTTGAAATGGGCATGAAAATTTAAAAATAATGAAAAATACATTGAAGTTAAAATTTTCCAATTAGGTAGAGAAAGGTATAGAGAAGATCAAAACCCTCTCTACCCAGATTATTCTAGCATAGACAAAAAATTCAAAACCTTTTTTTTTTCTTAAAGCAGGTGGTAGGGAGAAATCCATTAGTTACCAAGCTTCTACTACATTTCAAATGTGCACTAGGCATCATGCATATCATTTAATCCTGTGCCATGCTATTAGTTGGGCATTATCTATTTTATACATAAGGAAGTAAGCAAGCAGCAAGCCCAGGTTCGCATAGCTTTATACATTGGCACAGCTAGAATTCAAACTCAAAGCAATCTGGTTTTAAAGCTTACCTGCCCTTTCTTAAACCATACCACTGTCCCTAAGAAAAATGAACAGAAGTGCTTCCCACCATAATCCAATTATGTCCATTTTCTTCCCCAAATCTATCTTCCCAAATGAATTCCTGAGTATTTGCAGGAAACGGGCTGGAGATAAGTCTCCTCCCATACCTTCATTCATTCTCTGTACTTATGATCTTTGACTACTCACTAGGGTTTGAAGCACTGAGATGGACACACACACATTTATTTATACCAGTCACACCTCCACACCTAGCCTGGGATCTCCCTTGAGAGCAAGGGCCATGTCTCATTCATCTTTGGAGCCCTGGTGCTGAGTGAAGTCTCTAGCTCTCAATAAATCTTTATTAAATTAACTGGATGAATGTGGACTGATGCAGAGATGAATAAAACATGTCCTTGCCCCCAAAACATTTAAGATCTAATAGGAGAAAGAACACATACCAGAAACAATAATAGAAGACAGTAGTAAAAGTGTCACAGAGAGTAAAAAGGCCAAGAAAAGGCTTCGAGGACTTGGGGCATGGCCTTAAAGACTTGGTGAGATTCCAACAGACCGAATAAGGTAAGAACTGGGTTCATGGAGAATATCCCAGGTGGATGGAACAACATAGAGTACCAGAAGGAAGAAAGCCTAAATGTGACTCAGGATACTCTCATTTGAATGGAGCATAGAGTTCAGATAAGGGGGCTGCCTGGCAAGTAGGCTGGAATTAAATTAGAGAACGGAATCTTAGAAGATAAGGTCAGAAGATGGCCGGGGCATCTTGAGCAACACTCAAGGAAAAACTTATTTGGGAGCCATGTGCAAGATGAACAGAGAAGTTGGGAGAAATTAGAGCGATCTTTACAGAGAGGCTACATACAGTTCAGGGCAGATGGAACTGGGCTCTCAGGCTCTCCCATTAACCCATAGAACTTGGACACTGTAACTTGGTACCCACCACTTTCCTCCCCAAAAGATGGACTCAGGTGGAAGAGGCTGAAACTCAACATAGGCACTGGTTCTCCTAAATATGCCAGGGTTCCCATTTTCATCCAAACCAGCAGGTCTCTCTCTTGCTTAGTATTTGTCATGAAGCTGGGCAAAGCAAATGCTCCAGGGAGTTGATTGCTCTGGGATCAGCCCTCAGTAGATGATGAGTAAGGAGTTGGATAACTACCCTAGCTTCCTTGCTAGGGCAACCCTTGAGTGTGTTCCATTCTGTGTCCCAGAGAAACCCAGTCAGTCTGAGCCCCAGGTGGCCATAGTAGTAACCTACTGGATATATATAAACCTTCATAAACTGCTTTCTCTTTCCTGTCTCACTTCCCTACTCCCTCACTGCTCTTTCCTAAGGTAACTTTACAAATAGACTATTTGCCCTCAGATCCTTGTCTCAGGGCCAGTTTCTGGCAGAACCAAAACTAAGACACAAGGATTTGTGGCTTCTTCAGGATGGTGAAGTTTCTCCCATCGAAAGGAGAGAGACCCAGATTTTACCAGATTCAGGGCATTGTGGGGTGAAGTTTGGCATGGAGAAACCCCTCCCTGAAGCTTGGTACACCAGACCTGCCAGGGTCAACATAAGACGATGTGCTGCCAGAGGATAGAACAACGTCCAAGAGGTTGACCAGTTGGCAAGCCATGATGACTCCACTGACCAAGACTTTCCTCTATGGTCATGTACACCACATTCAACAGACATAGCCAAAGAATACTAAACTAGCATTTAGGTCCCCATGTACTTTTCCAGTCTAAATTGCTGCTCTTACGTTATCTGGAGTTTGCTCCAAAGCCTTTTATAGAAGCTTCCCAAAGGCCAAGGCTGCTGTGGGCTAAAAAAAAAAAAAGAAAGAAAAGCAAAAGATCCTGTATGTGGAATGTCAAATAACTCTGCTCAGAGAACAAATTTGTTGCTAGAAGGAGAAGCCCCTCAGAAAGGGAAATCAGCAGCTAAGCAGAAGAGGAGTTTCAAGTCAAGCCTTTGCTCCAGCTCAGAATCACAGTCAAGTTCTCTCTGGGCACAAACTCGACACATAAGGAAAACACCTAATTACAACCCAAACGTAACTTTCCTAAATTGCATTAAGCTATATAGTGCCTAAATAACTATCCAGTCCCTCTCTTGGCTACAAGTCAGAAGCAGGGAACCTGGATGTCCTTCTAGATGGCAAAAAACATACACATGAATATAGGTTCTCCCTCCCCTTCTGCTTTAAAAGCTACAGGCTTAGCATGTGTCCCTGTGCCTTGTTGTCTATCATGGTGTTAAATTAGGTTTTACAAACTAAACACAACATAGAGGACATTTCAACTGTCCAACAAAGAGCGCAGTGTATTTTCCTATTGAGAAGGCAGTATTCAAATACACTAAATCTCCAAGCCACTATTGCTCACAGCCTGTAATACTTGGCAAACCAGAGCAACATCTTTGTGGAATAATATATCAAGGGACAAATTCCACATCTGGAATTTTGAACATACAAGTCATGAGACCAAAGGATCCAATGGTAACTGTTGAATCAAAATATTTAGATGATTAGCACAAGACTCTGGCAGAGAACGCCATGAAAGAAGCATGCAATCTGAGATCACCTTCCAGCTTCTTTTGGCATGCAAACGGTTACTTGTTTAATTTTCCATAAAGATAACCATAACTCCAGTGACTGAAATATGCTGTAACTTCAGAATCCAGTGCAGTGAAGAAAAGACAATGACCAAATGTCGTTTAAGGCATAGTGTGCAAGGCAGGGCACACAGCACAGTGTGTAACTGTAAAGGCACAGAACAGCTGCAAAAACTCTGAAACCAGATTATTAAGTCACCTTATTTTAGAGCAAACTCACAAACCCATGGGCTTATAGTTTGGGGCAGAGGTCTAGACTAACGCTTCCAATCTTTCAAATGTTAGTCCTCCAGTGAAAGCAAAGCCACACTGTGGAATGGAATGTTGTCTTTCCATAGAGCTGAAATGGACACTGCCTCTGACTGGTGGAGTCACACAAACCAGTGAGGCCCAGTTATGGGTTTGACACCCCAGAGAGGCCAGTTAGTTCTCTTTCTGCTCTCCTAGCTACTTGCCTGTTTCTCTTACCTCCCTGCCCTACCCTTCAACCTCTCCTCCTTGCTCCCATCAGCATGCCTCCACCACCTCCTCCCCTCAAGAGTTGGACTTTGGCCTTCCTCTCTTTCATCTTTCCATTCTTCTGCCAGGATATGATTTTCTCATATATCTTCACTCTTCACCTAATAACAGATGCCTCCCAGACTTTCCCTGGGCCCACGTTATGAGTTATTTTAGTATATCTGTCCCATGGCATCCTACAAATAAAGTATCTAAAAGTAAATTTATTGCTCTCTCCATTCAACTTCTACCTTTCTAGGCTTCCCATTATCAGGACTAAGATTTTTCAGTTATGCATGTTCGTCCCCTATTCTTTCCAAATTCTCATCCCAGACCAAGCCCACTTCAACTCAAATGGAAATCACTAGGGAAAAGATTATAATTATGTAAAGATTATATAAAGATTATAATCCATTTCTCTACCTCTATATTCTTCTCCTTTATCTATCTGATACTAAATACATATTGCATCCAAAATAATCAGTCTATTCTGACACACTGAATCAAATCCAAATACATTTTGCTTTGCAGAGGTAACCTTCCTTGTGTACCCAACACATAGGACTAACTCTCACCATGTGTAAGAAAAGCTGGTTGTCATCCTTCACACAAGCTCTTTCCTACTGACAACTGCAAGCTTTAAGGGATCCCCTTCCCCAAATATGCATCTGGTTTCTTCCCTTCACTACTTGTATAACTTTAGACAGGCTATTGAATTTCTGAGTCTTATTTTCTTGACTTGTATATTATAAAAGGGAGAGATTAGCTACACCTACTTCACAGTATTGGGTTTTTTTCCAGCTTTATTGAGGTATAATTGACAAATAAAAATTAATACATATTTAAGATGTACAAAGTGATACTTTGATATATGTATACATTGTGCAGTGCTTGTCACAATGAAGCTGATTAAGATATCCATAACCTCTCATAGTTGCCTCTTGTATGTGTGGTGAAAAGGCTTAAGATCTACTTTCTTAGGAAGGTTCAAGTATACATTACAGTACTACTAACTGGAATCACCATGTTATACATTAGATCCCTAAAACTTATCTTATACCTGAAAGTTTTTATGTTTTGATCAACATATTCCCTTTTCCCCCACCCACTCCCCAGTCCCTGGTAATCACCAATCTACTCCATATCTATGAGTTTTGCTTTTTAAAATTCCACACGTGAGATCATGCAGGATTTGTCTTTCTGTATCTGACTTATTTCACTTAGCATCATGTCCCTCAGGTTCGTTCTTGTCATAAATAGAAAGATTTCCTTATTTGTTAAGGCTAAATAATATTCCATTGTATGGTGTGTGTGGTTGTGTATCTCACATTTTCTTTGTCCATTTATTCATCAACAGAGACTTAAATTATCTTGGCTATTCTAATGGAATTGTTCTGAGGTTGGAATGAGTTAACTATACATTAAAGTGCCTAGAAGAGCATCCAGAAAATAGTAGAAGTTTAATTCATTAGTTTTCTTCTTTATTTCTTTTATCATCTTTCCCCGCATATCCCAACCTCCTTTACTGTTTTGTTGTTGTTTTCTCTTTTGGTTGGGTCAATATGTCTCTTTTTTAAAAAACTGAGGTATAACAGCCATATATTATATGAGTTTCAGGGGCACAACATAATGGTTTCATATTTGTTTGCAAAATGATCATCACAATGAGTCTAGTTAATACCCATCACCACACATATTTACAAATTTTCTTTCTCTTATCATCAGAACTTTTAAGATCAACTCTGTTAGCAACTTTCAAATGTTCAATGCAGTATTGTTAACTATAATCCTCCTTTAAAGCTGAGCTCAAAGCTCACAACTCTTGGAAATCTTCACTGGGTAATTCCAGGCCCTTCTGGTCAGCTTTTCCATCCTCTTCCAGGTAGGATTGTCAGATCAAATAAGCATACTTTTATGCTAACAATACTCTAAAATCATATATTTCTACATTATACCATTAAAAAAATCATTGAAAAAATATTCTTGGAATTGACTCATATTAAAGAAGTATGCATTATCTGAAATTCAAACTTAACCAGACGTCTTTGTTTTTATTTGCTAAATCCAGAAAGTCTCCTTTCAGTTCTGTAGTGGCCTTTTTAAAAATTCTTATTTACTTATTTGAGAGAGAGAGAATGGGAGGGGGTGAGGAGCAAAGGGAGGAGAACAAGCAGACTCTACACTGAGTGTGGAGCCTGACACAGGGCTCCATCTCACAACCCTGAGATCATGACCTAAGCCAAAATCAAGAGCCAGGGACTTAACTGACTGAGCCAACCAGGTACCCCCATAATGGCCTTTTCTATTGCTCTGGTAACATTTTCTATGTGGGGATGTTTAATGCTTATTTCAACTTTCATGTGCTTATTTCTTATTGTCCTGAATCAGTTAATGTATTTAGTTGCCAGCAATAGAAACCAACTCTAACTGATGCAAATGGAAAGGGAATTTATCAAAAGCATATTGGTAACTCACAGAAATGCCCAGAGATCTGGAAAACCTGGTTCAAAATTATACCCTACATCACTCCAGAGATCAGAGGAAATTCTGCAGCTACCACCCCCGAAGGTCAGACATTGCTGCTCTACCAGCCGCACTGTTCCCTGGGAAATGAAGGCCTCCCCCAATGCCAGCCTCTTTGAGTGACTGCTTCCAGGTCCAATGTGGAAGAAGTATATTTGAGTCCCTGAGAGGCAGCCACATGCCCATGCATAGCTGCAAGGGAATCTGAGAAAGTATAGATCAAGTATTTTAAGTTTTTCTACTTGGAAGTGGACCCTTCCTGCCACCAAAATTTGCAAGGTGGGGACATCTCTACACATCAAAAAGGGATTGAGGGTATTAGTGACAGAAAAGTCTCACCAATGAGACTTCTTTAGAGAGGAAGGACTATATCCTCACTAATATACCCAGAATAGCTTTTTGCAAAAGAAGTAACCAGACAGTCTTTCTTAATTGAATGATGATTGATAGTGACCATTCAAAATATGTTGCTGATTTTTTTAAACTTGTTGCAGCTCTAAGAAGACATGAACAGACATTTCTCCAAAGAAGACATACACATGGCCAACAGACCCATGAAAAGGTATTCAACATTGCTCATAATCAGGGAAGTGCAAATCTAAACTATGATGGGCATTACCTCACTCCTATCATAATGACTACAATCAAGAACACAAGAAAAAACAAGTGTTGGCAAGGATATGGAGAGAAAGGAACCCTCGTGCACTGTTGGTATGAATGCAAACTGGTGCAGTCACTCTGGAAAACAGTATGGAAGTTCCCCAAAAAGTTAAAAGCGAAACTACCCTACAATCCAATAATTGGACTACTGGGCATCTAACCAAAATATGTAAAAACAGTAATTCAAAGGGATATATGCATCCCTGTGTTTATAGAAGCATTATTTATAAAAATTATGGAAGCAGTCCAAGTTTCCCTCAATAGATGAATAAAGAAGTGGCGTGTTTGTCTGTGTGTATACATGGAATGGAATATTACTCAGCCATAGAAAAGAATGAAATCTTGCCATTTGCAACAATATCGATGGATCTAGAGGGTACAATGCAAAATGAAAGAAGTCAGTCAGAGAAAAGACAAATACCAAATACCATATGACTTCACTCATATGTGGAATTTAAGAAAAAAAAAAATGAACAAAGGGTGGGGGGAGGGACAAACCAATAAACATACTATTAACTATAGAGAACAAACTCATGGTTACCAGATGGTAGGGGGTAGGGAGATGGGCAAATAGGTGAAGGGAATTAAGAGTACAGTTATCACGGGGCACCTGGGTGGCTCAGTGGGTTAAGCCGCTGCCTTCAGCTCAGGTCATGATCTCAGGGTCCTGGGATCGAGTCCCACATCGGGCTCTCTGCTCAGCAGGGAGCCTGCTTCCTCCTCTCTCTCTGCCTGCCTCTCTGCCTACTTGTGATCTCTCTCTATCAAATAAATAAATAAAATCTTTAAAAAAAAGAGTACAGTTATCATGATGAACGCTAGGTAGGAATTGTTGGATCACTGCATGGTACACCTAAAGCTAGTGTAACATTATTTGCTAACTACACTGAAATTAAAATTTTAAAAACCCATTGCAGGTCTAACTTGAAGAATATTTGAAAGAGTTACATTACACATTCAATTGCCTAGATACTAGCATTACAAAGATGAATAAAGCAAACTTTCTGAGCTCTGGGTTCCTCTGATGAGGAAGGCCTACTGCGTAATGCTTACAATGCAATCAGGTAAATGTTCAGATGTAGGACAAGGAGAAGGTACTATGGGAAATCATATAAGAAAGGCTCTGCTTGGGCCAGGGAGTAGGGCAGTTTCACAGAGGAAATAACACTGGGGCTCACTTTGAGAGAAGGGGTGGAGTTGTTCATCAGTATAGTGAACCCAGAGGTGACACTGAACTGGTCACATAAGTCAAACTCGGGAAATAATATCTGTGGAGGAGAGGTGTCCCTTGTGAGGGTGAGGGGCTTAAAGAAAAAGGATAAAGGGAAAAGGTTTTGGTAAAACACACATACTATCATCCTATTTCTATAAATGAGACTTCAGAGGAATGTGATAATTCTGCTATGATATGTGACTCAGAGACAAAACCTGAGAAGATGTCAATGACCCTAGGAGGCATTTGGAGCAAATAATATTCAGGAACATGAAAAACTACCTGAGGGGCACCTGGGTGGCTCAACTGGTTAAGTGTCCAACTCTTGATTTTGGCTCAGGTCATGATCTCAGGGTTGTGAGATCAAGCCCTGCAAAGGGCTCCATGCTCAGCATGGAGTCTGCTTGAGATTCCCTCTTTCCCTCTCTCTCTCTCCCTCCCTTGCTTTCTCTCTCTTGCTTTCTCTCTCTTCCTCTCTCAAAAATATAAATAAAGGTAAAATCTTTAAAAAATGAAAAACCTACCTGAAGTGCCCAGCCCTTACTGTACTTCACAACAGAAGGTCTTTGCCCAAAAGTGCAGAAAGCAGCACTTCTCAAACTACTTGTAAATAACACTTGAAATGGTCTATAACCACACAGTTCAGCAAAAATATAATAAGGGCCACATATGTCATTTTAAGTTTTCTAGTAGCCACATTAAAAAAGTAAAAGAGGAAAGCTCACTATTGTCAAGATCTCAGACTTCCCAATTTGATCTATAGATTCAATGCAATCCCAAAGAAAATCCCAGCAAGTTACTCTGTGGATGTCAACAAACTGACTCATAAGTGTATAAAGAGAGGCAAAAGATCCAGAATAGCCAACACAATATTAAAGGAGAAGAACAAACTTGGAAGATTGACACTACATGACTTCAAGACTTACTATAGAGCTACAGTAATCAAAATGGTGTGGTATTGGCAAAAGAATAGACAAATGGATCAATGGATCAGAATAGAAAGCCCAGAAATAGTCCCACTTAAATATTGTCAACCTATCTTTGACAAAGGAGAAAAGGCAATTTGATGGAGAAAAGATCATCTTTTTGATATATGACACTGGAATAACTAGACATCCACATCCAAAAATACAAAACAAAACAAAACCTAGATACAGACCTTACAGGCTTCACAAAAATTAACTCAAAATGGATCTTAGATCTAAATGTAAAATACAAAACTGTAAAACTCCCAGAAGATAACATACAAGAAAATCTAGAGGACCATGGGCATCAACACAAAATCTATAATGCGTGGAAGAAACCATTGATAAGCCCAAAAGTGACTACATGAAAATTAAATATCTTCTGCTTTGTGAAAGATACTGTCCAGAGAATGAGAAAACAAGTCACAGACTGAGAGAAAACATTTATAAAGGATTATTATCCAAACTATACAAAGAACTTTAAACAATAAGAAAACAAAACCAAAAAAAAAAAAAGAAAAGAAAAGAAAAACCTGAGTGAAAAAATGGGCTGAAGACCTGAACAGTCACCTCACCAAAGAAGATACACAGGTTTTAAAGAAGCAATATGAAAACATGTTCCACAAAACTATGGAGATAGTAAAAAGATAAGGAGTTGCCAGGGGTTTGGGACTGGGAGGAATGAGTAGGTGAAGCACAGAAGACTTTTAGGACAGTGAAACTTTTCTGTATGATACTATAATAGTGGATGTATGTTTATCACACATTTGTTCAAACCCATATATAATCTACAATGGTGAGTGAACTCTAGTGTAAATTGTGGACTTGGGTGATAATAATGTGTCAATAATGTGTGTGATAATAATAAGTTCATCAGTTATAACAAATGTACAGCTCTGGTTAAGGATGTTGACAGTGGGGGGTGGGCAGGGTATGTATGGGAACTTTCTATAATTTTGTTTGATTTTGCTGTGAACCTAAAACTGCTCTAAAAAGTCAAGTCTAGTTAAAAGTAAAAAGAAACAAAAAGTAAAAAGGCACAAGCTATCTTAATTGTGTAATATCGTTTACTTAACCCAGTATATGTAAAATATTATCATTGCAACATGTACAATCGTTATTAAGGAGATATTTTATATTCTTTTTATCAGACTGAGCCTTTGAAATCCACTGTGTAGTTTGCATTTACAGACATCTCAGTTCAGACTAACCACGCTTCAAGTGCTAATTAGCCATGTGCAGCTAGTGGCTATCCTGCTGAATAGTGGAGGTCTATAGCCTGCTTAAGAAAATGAGTTCAGTGACTATGCACTTGGATATCTTTGCAATGGCAAATTGCTATGAAAGTTTTTAAGTGCTCACTCTAATTTTTTTTAAGATTTTATTTATTTATATGACAGAAAGAGATCATGAGTAGGCAGAGAGGCAGGCAGATGGGGAGGGGGAAGCAGGCTCCCTGCCGAGCAGGGAGCCCAATGTGGGACTGGAGCCAGATGTGGGACTCGATCCCGGGACTCCAGGATCATGACCTGAGCTGAAGGCAGTAGCTTAACCAACTGAGCCACCCAGGCGCCCCTAAATTTTTAACATATCCTGGACCATCAGTGAGTGGTTCACCAACCACACAGAATAGGCCATAGTCTGAGCAGCTATGGATTAGAAAGCTCCATTCTCCTCCAGAGAGCAGGCAATCAGCAACACAACTCAACACATGATGGACATGGAATCTCTTAAGAATCTTTTGTTCAGGGCACCTGGCTGGCTCAGTCATTACGCATCTGCTTTTGGCTCAGGTCATGACCCCAGGGCACTGGGATCGAGTCCCGCACCGGGCTCCCTTCTGGGCAGGAAGCCTGCTGCTCCTTCTTCCACTCCCCTTGCTTGTGTTCCCTGTCTCACTGTGCCTCTCTCTCTCTCTGCCAAATAAAGAAACAAAATCTTAAAAAAAAAAAAAAAAAAAAGAATCGGTCGTTCAGGGTGGAAGCAAATTACAGCTTGCAAAAAGGTCCTGTGCTGGGGAAGAGTAGGAGACCAAGTGCAGACAGCTTTTTTTCCTTTGCTCTGTGACCCATAGAAACAGAAATGAAAAACAACTAAGGAAGCTCAAAACAAGTGGTTTCACCCAGCTATGGCCATCTACTGCCAAATCTTCCCAGGCACTTGGTAAACAGAGCTCAAAGCGAGATTTGAATAGGTAAAGCAAAAATCAATTATTTTCAAATATAGGCTTGAAGGAAGACAAATAAAAGAATTCTCTTAAGTAACATGGTAGTTCTGGAGAAATGGCCTTATTTATGGATGTATTAAAACCATTGGAAACCTATAGGGAATCATTTTTCTGAGAAACCGCTCCCTTGAAAATAAATAAATAAAACTTATTTATCCTGAAAGAGGAGGCAAAATTCACATAAAACAGCTTCAAACAGCAACTTTTCAACCTAAATGAAACAGAAGAGCTTCATCTCTGAAAACCAGTCATAACATAGCAAATCAGTGCTCAGAAAAAAAGTTTAAAATACAAAGGAAATTTGAACAGAAAATAGTCACAAAAAGATGAAGATTTAAATGCCCCAGAACTAATCATTAAAAGGAAATATTGAATGGAGAATAACCAAATGGAATGGGTCCTGAGTCTGCAGACCTCATAACGTCAAGAACAAGTCACCATCACTCTGTACATATGTAGTTATATATAGTTAAGTCTTAAAGAACTGGTGAATTACAAAGTGAGTGACTTGCCTAACAGAGTACCTGATTCTTGGATAGTTACACAAGAGCCAAAATCCAATTTAGACATTAGATTATTATGGACTGAACTGTTCCTCCCTTCAATCCTGGCAAATTTCATGTGTTGAAGCCCTAGGTCCTGATGTGCCTATATTCCGAGACAAGGCCTATAAAAAAGAGGTAATTCCAGTAAACTGAGATCATAAAGATGGGGCCCTAATGCAACAGGACTACGTGCTTATAAGAAGAGAAAGAGATGGGGCACCTGGATGCCTCAGTCTGTTAAGCATCTGACTCTTGATTTCGGCTCAGATCATAATCTCAGGGTCATGAGACAGAGCCCTGTGTACTCACCATAGAGTCCACTTGAGATTCCCTTTCCCTCTGCCCCTCCATCCCCCCTCCACCACTTGCAAGCACTCTCTCACTCTGTCTCTCTCTCTCTCTCTCTCAAATAAATAAATGGAAAATCTTTAGGGAAAAAGAAGAGGAAGAGAGAGCAGAGATCTATCTCTCTCTCTCTCTCTCTCTATCCCTCCCTTTCTCTCCCTCCCTCTCTCTCCCCGCCCTCTCTCTCCCTCTCTCTCTTTCTCACTCGTCCTGAGCATGTGCACAGAAGAAAGGCCATCTGTAAGGCAGGAAGAGGGGCCCTTACCAAATAACAGTCCTGCTGGAACCCTGATCTTGGACTTCGAACCTCTGGAAATGTAAGAAAATAAACTGCGGTTGTTTAAATCCCCCTGTCTGTAGTATCTTATTATGGCAGGACGAGCTAACAGATAATTTGGAAGTCCACAATATACAAAGAAATTCCCAGACCATCTTTAAGGAGCAATTAGTACACACAGCAGCAGTTAATTGACTCAGCTGCTATGATGTTGAATGATCAAAGTGTGTGTGTGTGTGTGTGTGTGTGTGTGTGTGTGTGTGTGTGCCTGTGCTATCCAGCAGTGATGATCAGTGACGAGGGTTTTCTGCCTAATCAATCAGTATGAACTTGGCATTGCAAGAAATAGGAGAGACCATTCCTGTCAACTAAAAGCTCACTATTTAGTTAGGAAGAGAGAACTAATGTGTGTAAAATACTTAATTATTCTCATTTTGTTCTTCATGCAGCAGAAACTCTCTTTTTAAAGATACAGGATCAGTGTTTCCTTTACAAGGAGCTCGCAACTAAAGAATATCATTCAGTGCTCTTGGTCCGGAAGCTGTCCCCAAAGATTTTCTTCATGTAATTCTTCTAATTACCAGAAACACCTGATACACAGAGCACCAGGATAGCCAACGTAGCTCATTAAAACCAAGGTGAGTAAGAATACTAATGAGATAAGAATTAATGGTGTGGTTGTGTTCTAATGTGGTGAATCACCACGGAACATTAGAACAGTATTTCAAAACACTGGAACTAAAGGTAAAGACCAAATGGTCTAAGCTCCCGATTTCCCAACCCGGGCTTCTAAGTACTTGAAAGACTATTCACTAATAGTAAGGGTACAAGGGTTCCACACCATGAAAGGGGAGAAAACTTCTTGAAACAAATGCTGGAGAATGAGGAGCGAGGAAGAAAAACAAAGTGATGCATATTGAGCATCTACAAAAGGTCAAGAGGCCCCATGTTAAATATCTGACATTAGTTATCATATTTAAATTATCCTATGTCTCCATGGGCTCTAATTAATTAATTAGGTAATTTTCTTATGTACCCTTTTAAGGGGAAAGGTGTTATTCACGCCATTTTACAGATGAAGAAACAAAAGCTCAGAGTGTGGAAGCAACTTGTGTGAGACTGTAGAAATGAAATGGCCAGAATCAGTACTCCAGCCGACATCTCCAGCCAGTTCTGAAGATGTCACTCTGCTTCTCCAGCTCACACACACCTCCAGCATGATTCTTAAGCATACCTTAGAGCCAAAAAGATTTCCACTGTAGGCATATCTCAAAAATAATGGTCTCCAGGAAAATCACCCAGATCCCCCTTGAGAGCCGAGGCAGTTATTCCCTCATTGCTCAGAGTACTGGTTGCTAAAGATTCCCAGCTGAGTCCTTCCCTAGGATTTGAACTTGATAGGTAGGAATTGCCCAAAGTTATTCCCATTCTCTTGAGGGTAGCCACATCCAAAGGCTGGTCCGTGGGTGTGAGGTACAAAGGTCCAGCCCCCTTGCCTTAGTTTGGGGTAACTCTGAAGAACCGTGTCAATTTCAGAGCTCCCCACTGCACCTGCTGAGGTCTCTGTTGTGACCACATTACAGCTCAACTGCTTCCTCTGCCCTGTCCTGCTTCCTTTACTCCCTTATAAATGCTGATCCTGAGGGCAAGGATCTTCCCTCCAAGAAAAAACTGGGCAACTGACCTAGGAAATACATCATTTTTAATTTTACCAAAAATTGTATATAATGCATCTGGGGAATATGGAGAAAATGTTGTTTCCTTAGCAGCTGATACATAAAAATCTCATTCCCTTCTAATGGGAAAAATCTGTTGATAGGTCTCTTGGGGGTGGGGGCATGGCTTGAGAACCTCAAAGAACATGGCTGGTTAACAAATTAGGGTCACTAATTGGCTGAGATATAATGGGATAATCAAGAACTGGGGAGAACCTGGTGAGATTGAGAGCCACACGTAGAAAGAGCTAAAAGGAGACCTTGGACATTGGGGAAACAGCTAGAAGAAAGAACAGAACACAAAGGTCAGCACAGCATCTCAAGAAGATCAGAGTCATTTGTGGTGAGGTGTGCAAGGTCAACTCCTTCCTCTGTCTGCCCTAAAAATCATCAGTAAATTGGACACTTTACTTTGTGTGAATAGATTTCCCATGGGGAGTTCAGAGAGGTTGCTGTGGAGATATCGGATACCTGGACTTAACTTTTAATGAAAAAGAGTTAACTTCTAGCTCAGAAAATGGTGACATGAACTCTCAGAATCCAAGGAGACAGAAATACTGTGTATCTCTGGTTCTAAGGATCTAAAACTGCAAATAGGGGCATCTGGGTGGCTCAGTCTATTAAGTATCCAACTCTTTGATTTTGACTGAGGTCATGATCTCCATGTCTTGAGACGGAGCCCTCGCATCAGACTCCACACTCAGTGAGGAGTCTGCTGAGAGATTGTCCCTCTCCTTCTGTCCCTCCCCCCACTCTCTCTCCCTCTCTCTCAAATAAATAAATAAATAAATAAATCATTTAATAAAATAAATAAAAGGACAAATAAAAAAACAAGAGCATGCCATTTTCACTATCAGCTTAGCAAAATGATTTTTAATGAAATTACCAATACAGGAAAAGAAAGTGCATAGGAATGGACCCTCCTACACTATTCGAGAAATTGTATGTTGTTACAGCCTTTCTAAAGGGCAATGTGGTGATACAGAGCAAGAAATGTGTACACATTCATGCTCTTTGACCCACTAATTAGCCATTAGGAAACATATCCCAAGGAAATGGTGATAAACACAAAAATTTATGCTCATGAAAATACTTTGGAACATTATTTACAGTAGCTAAAAACTACTCAACAGTGGGAAAATGTTTAAATAAATTATGCTACATTACCATCCATTACTGGAAATTCTTTCCTCAAAGAACATTTAATGATATGATATGAAAGTGCTTGTGATAATGTTAAGTGGAAATATATGTATATCAACTTCTTCTACACTAGACTCCTAATTCTGTGAAAAAGAAAAAGCTATAAATCTCTCAACTATTTGGTACAGGTGATGTGCGCATGTATAAATGAGTACCTAGATCCACCTGTGTATATATACATTTGTGAATTTGGAAAAATGGGTATGCGTTTTTTTGTAAGTGGTAACAAATGGCATAAAAGGAGAAATCCAACTAAAAGAAAAAATACAACACAAGGGCGCCTGGGTGGCTCAGTCTGTTAACTATCTGCCTTCTGCTCAGGTCATGATCCCAGGGGCCTGGGATTGAGTCCTGCACTGGGTTCTCTGCTCTGCCTCTGTCCCTACCCCTACTCGTTCTCTCTTCCTCTCTCTCTCTCTCTCTCTCAAATAAAAAAAAAATCTTTAAAAAAATAAAACACAAAATCTTGGGTTTTATGTCCTTCGACATAAGAAGAATTTGCTTCTTCTCATTTATATTATTAAACAAACAAACCCATTCAAGCACTCAAACTAAGTCCCTGCCTGGTTGGTTGTGTAAACAATAGAACTAATAAAATCATTCCTCCATGTTTTCCCAGGACATGAAAGAGACAATTCCTATGAAGTCCAATTGTTGGGCCATCTTTTTTTTTTTTTTTTTAGATTTTATTTATTTATTTGACAGACAGAGATCACAAGTAGGCAGAGAGGCAGGCAGAGAGAGAGAGGAGGAAGCAGGCTCCCTGCTGAACAGATAGCCCGACGCGGGGCTTGATCCCAGGACCCTGAGATCATGACCCGAGCCGAAGGCAGCGGCTCAACCCACTGAGCCACCCAGGTGCCCCTTGTTGGGCCATCTTATTTAACAGCATTTCACTCTTTAGTGAATGCGATTATGACATTCAAAGGATAAAGAGCCCCGGTCACTGTTTTCCTGTAGAGAAACCTGCCTAGTCTACTTCTTAGACTTAACTTAGGGGTTTTAAGTTCCTTCCTGGCATAACAAGCACTGATAGAGAGGTTTTCTCTCTGCTTGGAATGTTTGCACTTTGGCTTTGCCCTTCACTTTCCTATGAAACACATGAGGGCTCAAACTTTACATAGACAAAAGACTCTCCAAGTGATGAGCCTTTTGCCCTAAATAAAACAGCTGTCTTTCTCCACAGACAGACATGCTACCACCCTTCAGGAACAATACAAAACAAAGGAAAAAATATTCTTAGCTTTAAAATAACTCTTTGTCACACCCACAGAAAGCGAGACGTGATACCACTTCTCTCCTCCAGGACCTCACAGTCTACTAAGGAAATTCAGTGTGCAAACAATCACAACATAATAAGAGAAATAAGATAAAGTAGAGACAGAAGGTGGTGGGGCCATAGTGAGTTTGCCTCCAGGTTTTTCTCAATGCCCAGCAGCTGGCTGACACGAAGTACCTGATATATTTTCTTTGTACATGGATGAATGGATGGTTGAATTAAAGGATGGATTAATAAATAGAATAGGGAATGTTTGTCCATGAACTTGAGCTTGCCCTAAACTCAGCCATGAGATTGTGCAGCTCGTCGCATTAAAAGGTGGAGTTTCTGTCCTCAACCTCTTCAATCCGCACTGACTCTTGTCCTCCTTTAACCAACGGAATCTAGAGGAAGTGACACTGAGTTCTAGAACCTACATCTCAATGGGCCTTGCATCTTCCACCTTTAATTTCTTTGAATTCTCCCACCACCATGTAAGAAATCTAAGTGAGATCCCAAAACGACGAGAGGACCATCACCAAGAGGCAGTGCCCAAACCTCAGCAATGTGAGCAAGTCCATCTTATACCTTCGAGCCCCAGCTGAGCTGCCAGTGGTCTGCACAAACGAGTACAGATGAGACCACCCAGTTAACCCCTGCGTTTGTGAAAAGTACAAAATCATTATAGTTTTCAGCCAGTAATTCTTGGGGTGGCTTGTGACACAACAATAAAAGACTAAGACTCGGGCACTAAGAAGGAAGGAAAGAGGGAGGGAAGGGGAGAGAAAGAAGGAGAAAGGGAGAGAAAAGAAAAATTGGGGGGAAGGCTGTTCTAAACAGAGGTAAGATCTCGTAGAGCTTTACAAAGTATGCAGCAAGAACACCATGGCTGAGAAAAGCCATGTGAACAATTCGAGTCAAGCATTTCAAGTCCCCAAACATAGAACTTGGAATTTCATACACAGAAGGGACCTGAAAATTCACTGAGGCTTCCAATCTCCTCCTCTTACAGACAAACAAATTGAGGCTCAGGGAGGTTAAAAGTTTTGCGGAAAGTCATATATCCCATGTCATGAGGGTTCATTCACCAAATCCTAGATTGCCAAGAATTTTTTTATTCTTTCTCTTACTTGAAACTACATGAACATTTTAAATCCCCAAACAAGGAGGACAGTTATTTGGGGGAACACACACACACACACACACAGAAACGCCATAATGGTCTGTGCAGTGCACACAGCTCTGAAGGAGACCGTATCCAATCACTGATGTCACCATAGCTCAGTTCACATCCTACAGAAATTCTCTGATAGCAGCAAATGCTTCAGTGCAAAGGGCTGCCTTATTTTGAACACCATTCAGAACCAGAGAAGGGAGGAGACAGAAGCCATCACCTATCATTTGGGACAAAAGGCATAATCAGTGGGAAAATCTGATTTGCAATCATTTAAAAGGGTATTAAACTGACAGAAAGACCTGGAAAGATGTGTCTGAGAGGGCTTTTTTTTTTTAATGAAAACAGCACATGGTGGGCTTAGCTACTCTATGGATTTAGATCAGTTGTGATGTTAAATCTATATGCCAAGAGAAAGCATGAGAGACCTGTGGCTCACTGATTCCCCTCATTCAACCCCAGCTCGATATGATTTTATTACCTTGTTATTGATATTTTGATTCATGGAGCAGTGTTAAAATTCAGTACATAAGCCTGAACACCGTGGAAGTGATTATTTGACCAACAACCCAAACAAACGCCCTAACATAAGGATAATCTGGGTGTTGTCACCAAGTCTCCAGGCCATCACAGTTATTTTTTTAAGGAAATAAAATAGAAAATAAAAGAAAGGGGAAGCGTGGGTTCTGGGTGAGTCAGTATGAGAGACTTGAATAGAAATAAATATTTATTTGGGTTCTTTTCTCAACAGAAAGCATATTTGTCCCCAAATTAATTTCAAAATTAATTGCTTGGAAATGAAGGAGCTAAGAAGCTTAAGACCTCATGAACAGCTACAAAAGTTTTGGCATACAGGCCCCGCTGGAGCTTGGCTCAGGGCTTGCAACAGAGAGGGAAGAATGGATTGGTCCTCCTTTTTTCACCCATACCCCTGTTAATCTAGCCAAGCAAGACTGATCCAGGCTACTTTCTCCCCACCACATCATCTCTGCTACTTTGGCCTTTGTTCATGAATGTTGAAGAAGAGGAAGAGAAGGAAGTAGCAGCAGGAAGGAAGCACCAAAGGGAAAGCAAAGATTAAGCTACCAAAACAGTTGAAATACCTGATCCCCAAAACTTCACTCTAAAAGTAGTTGTTCCATAGTCAGAAGACCAGGCTATCATACACACATTTGTCTTTATGCCAAGGTAGGACCATATTCCATGCAGGTTCTCAGACATCCATAAACATGGATTATGTCCCTGTGACAAAAATGGTTTACTGTCCATGAAAAATTCTTGTTCCCCTTCAAAGTAGAGACTTATTACTAAGACACAGAGAACTACACTTCCCAGAACCTCCTATTATCTAGGTGTGGCCATATAATTAGTTGTCACTTATAGAATGCAAACTTATAGAAGGCAAAAAAAAACCTTATAGAATGCAAACTTATAGAATGCAAAATGTAAAGTACATCATTCTGGACCAATACTTTTAAGAAACAGGACTACCTTCTCCATGATCTTTTTCCCCTTCCATGATTAGTCACAGATAACAAAAATAAGGTCTTAGAGAATAGTGGAGCCACAAGATAGAAGGAACCTGGGTCTCTAAATCAATATGTGGAAGAAAACCAACCATGATGAGAAATTGGAATTGAGCAATTGGAATTTTATGTGAGCAAGAAATAAACTCTGTTATGTTAGGGCCATAATATATGTTGTGGACATCTCACAGAAACAGGATGGACCTCCACCTAAAAGTTGGTTTGGATGTTTGGATGATGATGCCACACATATACCATTAGCATCTGAAAAGATTATTCATATAATGAGATTTTCTGGGAAGAGAAGGGCAGGGCCCCAAGGAGGTCCCCAAAATGGCATGAGAGAGCAGGAAGGGGCAACTGGCTTGCAGTTTAATGGTGGTTAGGGGGCAGGGCTGGGGTGAGGGTTCCCACATGTGAACCAAGGCTTGCCTGGTTTGATCTTCCCACCAGCACCAGAGGGAATGCCTGGGCTTTTTAAACTTGTTTGCCTAGCTGTGCAGTTGAAGGGAAGGAGGAAATGGTGGCATTATAAAACTCTCAGCTGTCACATGTCAAGAACTGAGCTAGAGTCTATTACAATTACTCTTGATGTTTGATTGATGGCTAAAATGTTCCATGTTTCATTTAACTGAATGAACTTGCATAAGTAGGCCATTAGAGTGTTCTATGAAGCCTAGAGCCCATAAGAGAAGTAAAAGTTCTTTTGAATGCCTTATCCAAGAGCTCGGTGTTATGTATTTTGAGAAGTAAAATGAGCACCTTGGGGGCACCTGGGTGGCTCATTCAGGTGAGCATCTGGCTCTTGGTTTTGGCTCAGGTCATGGTCTCATGGATTGTGAGATCAAGCCCCATGTAGGGCTCCGAGCTCAGAGTTAAGTCTGCTTGAAGATTCTCTCCCTCTACCCCTGCCCCAACACTCTCTCTCTCTCAGTCACAAATAAATAAATACATACATATAACTTTTTAAAAATAAAAATAAATAAAAAATAAAATGAGCACCTTGGTCAATCATCATCTGGAATTCTAAAGGGGATAAAGAATGTCTTGGTGAAGTCTTATATTGTGCCTTTAGTATATGCAGAGACATGTGACATTCATTTATATATGTGTGAGGCAAGAGCCTCCCAGAGTTCTTTACCCTGAAAAAGGCCACCTTGGACAAAGAATTGTTGCTGCCATTGGCCAAGTCAGACAGCCAGACCACTGATAATGGCACCATGTGTGTAAAATATGCAAAGGAGGCCAACACTGCTGACCAGGACCTCCACTGCTAAGACAGTGGCTGAAATTCAGCCAATTGTGCTAAGGTCCCATCCTTGATCAGGTAAGATCTGACTAAGGGATGAAAAGCAGAAATTTTCCCACAAACCCCTATTACATGTGATGGCAGCAATACCATACATAAAGTGTCCAAGTCTGCATTGTTGTTTGCTCTGTTAATCCTGAGGGACTTCTCAGGTAGAAAGTGGAGTCTTGGAGAGTGGTAATCTCCATACCATGACATTTTGCAAAGAACTGAGGACAAGAGAGGCTACCCACCTCCCAACTACAGGTAAGATATGCCAGAAGATACAGGCTTGGCTCCATCTGGTAGTAGGGAAGCTTCAGTGGCCATGCTGAGCTGGCAGGATGCTGCTTTCATGATCCAAGGAATAATCGTCAGCTGGGTCCAGAGGGTCACATTTCAGGCCCTGTGCATTGACAATTTCTGACCATCATGGGTGGTCCAGGGACTCCAGGAGGCTTGAGAGGAGGTGGCTAAATGCTCTACAGTGACAGTCTCTGGGGGGCATTAACAGGAGTTCCTAGAGCTTTCTGTTGTAGGTAAACCCATTCAAAGTTACTTAGAAACAGTAACAGTAAATATGCAATAAAAGTGGGTTTCAGTAATTAACACTATAACAGTATAAATGTAAGGAACAGGGGCACCTGGGGGGCTCAGTCCATTGAGTGGCTGCCTTTGGCTCAAATCATGATCCCAGGATCCTGGGATCAAGTCCCGCATTGGGCTCCCTGCTCAGCAGGGAGCCTGCTTCCCCCTTTCCCTCTGCCTTTCCCCTCCGCTTGTGCTTGCTCTCTCTCTCTCTCTCTCTCTCTCACACACACACACACAAATAAAAATCTTTTACAAAAATAAAATAAAATAAATGCAAGGAAAAGTATAAATGGGCTTACATAAAATTTGTAAATGAGGGGGCACCTGGGTGGCTCAGTGGGTTAAGCCTCTGCCTTCAGCTTGGGTCATGATCTCAGGGTCCTGGGATCGAGCCCCACATGGGGCTCTCTGCTCAGTGGGGAGCCTGCATCCCTCCCTCTCTCTGCCTGCCTCTCTGCCTACTTGTGATTTCTCTCTGTGTGTCAAATAAATAAATAAAATCTTTTTTAAAAAATTGTAAATGAGGAATTTGATATCTCCAGAACCCAAAAAGCCTAAAAGTTGCTGGGCTTGTTTTAATGCTGTGGATGCTAAGAGAGCCAATCACTGTTTACTGATAATGTCAGGACTTTAAGGTGGCCAGGCACTGTACTGTATGGGGGACAACTGCCCACTCCTTGTTTGTGAGCTCATTTGTGTTTCTATTCTCTGCATTAGTGTAGCAAATGAAGGAGGAGAATGTGATCAGTTTGATGTCCTAAGCGTGCTTTCAGAGAATGCTGGGTGTTCTTCAAATCTTTTCTGCAAGATTGTGTGTGACTGCAAGGCTGTGGAGATACCTCACAGGTACCCCAGTAAAGAAGAACTGAGTCACCTCAGGTGTGAAAGCAAACTGGCTGACAGGCTTTGAAATAGATAGTGAACAAAACCTATCAGCCAAATTTATGACTGCAGTGTATTTACCAGTTGCTGATTGTATAGAGTAGGTAAGATTGGATGGAGTAAATATTTCAATAATATCTGATATGGGGGAACCATGGAATTATGGGATGGGACCATAGAATTATGGTTGCAATGATGGGACCATGGAATTATGGTTGCAGTGATCCACTGTGAGGTGCTTCCAACCTTTCTGGTTTTAAGAACAGGCCAAATTGGTCTGTTAAATGGAGAAATATTGGGAATAATCAACTGTTCTCTAAAATAAAATGAGTTTCAATCCTCGAAGGCCCTGTGTTAATAGGCCTCCCGACCAAATTCACGTTCATTTTGCATGTTTTTCCACAGCTGCATAAGTGGAAACTATGAAAAGGCTTATTTAGTTTCCACAGCTGGCTGTTTATATGATGACTTCACCCTATGAACCATTCCAAAATCCAGACTCTGAGAAAGGGTGGCCTCTGAATCTACCAACAAGCTGTGTAGCAGCTTGTTTTCTGTTTCATGCTGGCCCGGTCTGTGGTTGTCACATCCAGTTCCACTGGGAGCTCGCCATTCAAGTTACTCGTTGCTTCCAACAGGGTTTGCTGTGGCCTTGGAAACTCAGGATGAGAAGGATTTATACACAGGTGAAGAGAAAGGGTGAAATTTTCCTTCATTGTATGACTAATGTAACTTTCCTAGGAGGAGACAAAAAGTTCATGACTCATTTTCTGAATTTGTTTTCTATTACAGCATTCATTTATTAACATATGGCTCTGAGGGGAAACCATTGATGAACTCTCAGCCAGCTGAAAAAAGCCAGCCTCAACTTTTCGCAGGGTGAACCTTCCAGCACTTGATTCTGGGATCCAGAACAACAGCTTCCATGTGGAGAACACCGCTGACACAGGAAGGGAAAAAAGGAAAAAAAAAAAAAACTGTGCAAAAGTCAACCACGAAGACTCAGGCTAAGCAAAAATAATGCTGACAAGAGTTTTTTACATTTTTTTGCTTAATGTTTTCCTCCTGTTCTGCTGTTTGTATAATTCAGACCATGGCCATCAATTTCTAATTATGTGGGCTGCTTATTGTTTTCTTTAGAAAACAAAATTAAGTACTGCCCCTGGACTTCCACAATGAGGAGACATCCTCTGTGTATCTATCTGGTTATTTAATGCCCAGCAAGGCCCAACCATATGGGCCACATGGTCTGCGTGTTTTGACACTGGTTTATTCCTGTGACTGGCTCCAATTGCCAAGCCCCATTTCTCAGGAAAGTCATTTTCGTGGTCTGGGTTTGCTGATGGAAAATACAAGATCTCATAAAGTAGGACTGATGAAACACCTATGACTTGTTAAGTAGAGAAATTAATGCAAAGTTAATTTCTACAAAGTTCATCACAGCAGTTAGGAAACCTCTGTCTCCCTTCTGAGGATACCACGGAGGGACTATAAGCTCAGGAGCAGAGCAAACCTGTTTAAAACCTGGATCTACCACCTAATCATTTACTGACTGTTTGACCTTAGGCAACTTGACCCTTCTGAGTCTGTTTCCTCCTCTGGACAATGAAGATGATGAACATTATCTACCCTAGAGGGTCACTAAGAGTCTAGGAAAAATGCATGTATTCTTGATTTTCTAGGTTTGGCCTCTCCCCTGTTGGACTGGAAGCTGAAATAGTCTATAAGTTTCCTGGCTTTGGTTTCCGGAAGTTTAATCCTCTAGGAGACCCTAGAAAACAGAGAGCCTCTGGAATACAGAACATGTTTGAGGGGGAAAAAATGAAGGAAAAAAGATTTGAGGAGCCAAACTAGAGCAAGATTCCTCTGGACAGAGGTGAAGAGAGGAGAGGAGAAGAACAGACACACCATCTGGTAGTGTGGGCCCTGGACCTTGCTTCTCAGGAAGAGAAGACCCTAAAGATGCGCCAAGACCTCTCCAGGGAGTTCAAGGTTTGTCTTCTAAGGAGTCACATGTCCGTGTCCGAAATTATCTTGTCTAAGATGTGTCACATTCTTCTTCAACAAGGGACCTCTTCTTAGTGGCTTGGTCATCATTCAAATTCATTGCCATGCAGCTCTTGCAAGTGATGCCCTCCAGGTCCTCAGGTTCTTTCAAAATCTGTAGGGCCATTTGTCTCTGCATTCCATGGCCCAAGAATAGTGTACAAATCAATGTTTGAATCTTCTTCTCATGTGTTTTTTTTTCTCCTGTCCCTTGGTTTCAGGCAGTCTTTTGTCCAAAGTCCCTTTCTGCCTGCAGTCAGGTAGTGTATCTCTCTATAGCAGCTCCTCTCCTTTATTCTAATTTGCTTTTACAAACCTTGGGTGGGCTTAGAAATGAAATAAAAATTTCTTTTTCATGTGTCTGTTCGCCATCGAATTGATTATAGAAGGAGGTAAACAGATTCTGAGTAAGGGACCAGGGAGTTAGTAATGAAGTTTGTCATATCTATTTTGACTGTGTTATGGACTGAACCATGTCCTCCTCAAAATTCCGATGTGGAAGCCCTGACCCTCAGTGTGACTGTATTTGGAGGTAGGACCTATACCGCGGTAATATAGGTTATGTTAGGTCATAGGGTGGGGCCCTAAAGGACTCTGACCTTGTAAGAAGAGGAAGAGACAGTTGAGCTCACCCCACCTCTCTATGGGCACACAGAGAAAAGGCCATGTAAGGACACAAGGAGAAGGTAGCCATCTGCAAGCTCAGAGAAATGTCTCACCAGACACCACCTTGATTATGAACTTCCAGATAAATTATTCTTGTTTAGCTATCCAGTCTGTGGTATTCTTTAATGGCTGCCTGAGCAGATGGACACAGACCGCTTAAAGAGTTTTTTTGTTGGGTGGTTTTTTTGGGGGGAGGGTGCAACACTCAGGATCCTGACTGTGTTATTCAGAGTGGAGTTTCTGGATAATAAGTTACTTTTAGCCACCCTTTCGCCTGGGTGGCTGAGTGGGTTAAGCCTCTGCCTTCGGCCCAGGTCATGATCTCAGGGTCCTGGGATTGAGCCCTGCATCAGGCTCTGCATCAAGCCTGCTTCCCTCCTCTCTCTCTGCCAGCCTCTCTGCTTTCTTGTGATCTCTGTCTGTCAAATAAATAAATAAAATCTTTTAAAAAAAGAAGTTACTTTAAAAAATTCTAATAAAATATTATAAAAGAAAAATTAATGAAGATTTTCCGTTATGTGACCTACTGGAAAATTATAAGCTAAAATTCCATTGCCACAATTGATCTTCATCTGCATACTTGTGCAATAAGTCCTTTTGGTCAATGTAAAACACAACTGATTAGCATTCTGGTGATACAAATCTAAGCACCAAAAAAACTACACTGGTATGAAGCCAATGTTTCAGTGCCCATGTTTTAATTCAACTCTAAACACATTCTTACAATCAGCACCACTAGCTTTCCCAATGCACTATCAAGAAATGTAATCATTGTGGTACTTATTGCAAGACCTTCTTGCAGAAGTGTGGAAGATAAATCCAAACTCCAAGTATTGCCTGGAAGCTTTGTTTTCTTTTCTTTTTTTTTTTTTTTAAAGAATACTACCAACTACTCAAAAATAGCTGTGTTAAGATAAATGATATTAACCATTAAGCTGGGGCCCATCCTCACTGCCATGAAGATGTTTTTTTGTTACTGTTTAAAATTTGTTTAAAAAAGGCTGGGGTGGGGCGCCTGGGTGGCTTAGTCATTAAGCATCTGCCTTTGGCTCAGCTCATGATCCCAGGGTCCTAGCATCGAGCCCCACATCAGGCTCCCTGCTCAGCAGGAAGCCCACTCCTCCATCTCCATCTGCTGTTCCCCTGCTTGTGTTCCCTCTCTCACTGTGTCTCTCTCTGTCAAATAAATAAATAAAATCTTTTTTTAAATTTAAATAAATAAATTAATTTTTTTAAAAAACTAACTAACTTTATTCATGCACCACTTCACTCACTAAGAAAATATAATAATCTCAATTTTTTTTTCTGGATTTTGCTAGATTAGGGATGGCCAAGGACAGGTCACATGCCAAACCCAAATTCCCACCACAGCCAGTTTTTGTAAGGCCTAGACCTAAGAATGTTTTTACATATATTTTATGAAAGCATAATTAACATACAGTGTTACATTAGTTTCAGGTGTATAATATGATTCGTTGATTCTATACATTACTCATTGTTCATCATGATAAGTGAACTCTTAAATTCCTTTATCTATTTCACCCCCACTCATCTCCCATCTGACAACCACCATGGGTGGATCTAAAGAGTATTATGCAAAGTGAGATGTCAGACAGAGAATGAAATATACCAATGATTTCATTCATATGTGGAATTTAAGAAACAAAACAACAACAACAAAAGACACGGAAAAACAGTTTTAAATACAGAGAACTGGTGATTTTACATTTTCGAAAGACTGTAGTGATGACTGTGATGACAATGACAACAATGATGAGCACTACGAAGGAGAAGGAGGAGGAGGGAGGGAGGACAAAAAAACAGGAGAAACAGAGAACTTAATGTGGCCAGTAGAGCCTAAAATATTTACTATCTGGGCCTTCACAGAAAAAAATTACCTGATGGTAAAATTATGCACTGACTTTGGGGTAAGCCCTAGGAATGGAAGAATAATGATATTTATATGAAATTGCAAAATAAGGCTAAATATACAAGACTCTGCACACATTCATTCCTCTTACAGTGGAAATATTGGGTAATGAATCTCCACTAAAACAAAGAGTCTATGGAAAAGTGAAAATATTTGGGAAAAGTGTTTAGGTTAATCAATGATATATCCCTTGCAATGCAGAAAGTAAGTTGATGGTTTCAACATCAAGGTAGGGAAGGGACACCAGGTAGAGAGGTATGTAGGGCCACAATACAAAAGGATAAATTGGTTGCAATTGGTAGCAAATCAAAGAAAATTCAATAGGAACACTTTTGTATAGGCATTGCTATAAGGCGCACATCTGGACCAAATAGATCAGAGATATTAAAATCTACCATTTAAATTGGCTGAGAAAAAAAAATATCAGAAGCAAAAAACATTTGCATTATTCTTGGAGGCCTCTTTTGATAGCAAAAATCTGTCTTCTCCTCAAAGACAAGTGTGCCTAAGCACTCTTAGTTATATTATAGGGGCTGAACTTCAAGAGGAAGGTTTTAAAAATAAAGCCACCCCATGCAGAAGGTAAAGAACAAAAGAGCACTCCTTTTCATTAAGTCTTGATTGAGATAGGTTGAGGGGAGGGCAGTGTGTTATTTTGGGTGAAAATCAAATACATCAAATGAGCAAAGGACATAAAAAGGTAATTAACATTAGGAAATAAAGATACGAGAAAGTGCTTATCCTCCTAATTGCATAAAGAAATGCAATTTAAAGTAATCTCAATGTGTCACTTTACACTATTAAATTAGCAAGATTTTTTTTTTAATGGCAAGAACAATGTGTGCTGGCAAAGTTGGGGTAAAGCTGGGGCACATCTACTATTCTAGGGCAGGGTAGGGGTGAAAGGAATGCCCACTGGAGACTGGAAAGAAACTGGGTACCTCATGCTAAGGAGTCAGAAGATGCTTCTTTTCTTCTTTTTTTTTTTTCCTTTGCTCACTTTGGGGGAATTAACTTAAATAATTCAAGAGCAGGAAAAAAATTCTCGATTCAAAAACATGTTCGCTGCTACCCTATACATAGAAACACAGGCAATTAGAAACAACCAAATGTTCAAAACTGGGAGACAGGAGTAAATATTGATATTATAACCATGTGGGAGAGAATAATGTATAGCCATTGAAACCCTAATAACAAAGACCATGTAGTAACATGGAAAAAAAATTTCAGGATATTGTCAAGTCAGAAAGCAAAATATACAACAGCATGTGTAGTATATTTACAACTACTAAATATGTGCTCACTGGACACAAACATAAAAGCCATACCCCAAAATAAAACACTGGATGGAGCAGGGAGGTGCCTTGATGGCTCAGTTGGTTAAGAATCTTATCCTTGATCTCAACTCAAGTCTTGATCTCAAGGATGTGAGTTCAAGCCCCATGTTGGGCTCCACACTGGCCTGGTTTAAAAAAAAATGCTGTAGGCAAGGGTAGGATTGTAAGATGATGGGTGTTTTCTTGGCATCAGTTGTCTTTAATGTTGATATATTATGTTTTCCTTGTTAAAGAGAAAACTTTCTGAGCTTCTTGCATGCACATATGAGCATTCCACTGATGAATCTAGACCCACTGGAATATAGCACATCCCATCTGGAACATTTTTTCTTTTTTCTTTTTTAAGATTTTTATTTATTTATTTGTGACAGAGAGAGCACAAGCAGGGCAGAGGGGCAGAGGCAGAAGGAGAAGTAGGCTCCCTGTCGAGCAAGGAGCCCGATGTGGGACTCTGGAATCCCAGGACCCTGGGATCATGACCTGAGCCAAAGGCAGAGGCTTAACTGACTGAGCCATGCAGGCAACCCCCTCCTCCCTTTTTTTTTTTTTTTTTTAAGATTTTTGTTTTCATCTGGGACTTTTCTGAGACCAGGTTTTCTGGCACATAGTAATGAAAAACCTCAAAGTGGCCACATGCACGGAAGAGTTTATAGTCTGCTTTCTGAGACAACCAGAGCTCTGAATTCAGACTCTTGCTTCATTTGAAGTTTTTCCTCCTTTTTCGTTCTATATCCAGACCTTTATTTCTGTTAAGAGAGTCTTGCTGAGCTCATATTTGAGTTCCCAAGCAAACAAATTCAGTTCTGTTTCCAACTGCCACTTAGTAGTCTCTTTTACTACAATGGGACACATCATCATCAGATCTCACTTAATATCTATGGCGGTCACTACATTGGGGAAACTGTCATGGCAGCTCCCACTGCTCCCTGTCATAACCGCAATGAGAATTGACTGCACCCCATCAGCCCCCACCTGTTCCAGAAAATAGCTGGCCACATCAAACCGGCCATCCCATTACTAAGCAACCCTTCCTCTTGAAATGCCCCCACCCATATTGCTCCTATACCCCCTTGCAGCCAACCAGAGACTGTAAGTGTACCTAAAGACAATTAGGAAGTCTCCCCTGCTTCTGACATTCCCATCTCAGTAGAATGCTTGCCAATTAGCAACTGTCTCAATATCTTCCTACTTTCCACTATACAAGTGATTTTCCCTGCTAATACCATTGAACGTCCACTGAAATCAAAGTGACCTGTGGAAGGGGTCCCTTGCTGCAGGTTTAGCTTCAGTTAATTGTGCCTCGGATTTGGTTTTGTCTTTGACACTTTCCTTAGACAGTTTTCCCAGTCTTTAAATAATTAAGATGAAACAACTGTGAAAGAGAAAAAAGCTGGTGGTTCTTTAGGATTGAAAATGAATCCCATTAAAGGAAACAGAAAGCCAAACTTTAAGTAGTTCAATTATGAAACAACCAAAGATGAAGAAAAGATGAGGCCCAATTTTAAAGCTTCTGAATGTGAGATTTCAATCACCTCTCCAAACTATTCAAATTGGAGAGAAGCATTTTACTCAAATCACAGACAATCGTGCCAAGATGTGTTTCCCTTTGGACTCATCTAGAATTTCCACAAAGTCATGTGATTCTTTTTTCTTTGTCCAGTTGCAGCTCCTCTGTCTTCTCAGCCTCCTCTTCCCCATGATGATCCAACTGACAGAGAATCATGGCAAGCAGTGTACCTCCCAGGCCCCGACTCCTCACATCTTGTCCCTGTGATGAGGAAAAGTTCTCCTCAAAGAAAGTCTGCCAAGAAATGCTTCCTTCACACCAATCTCTAAGTAAATGGCAAAAATTTAGTGCTAACCCCCGTCATGGGTTCAGCGGCATTCCCCGAAAGATATGTCCATGTCCTAATCCTCAGGATCTGTGAAGGTGACCTTATTTAAAAAGATTTCTGCAGATGGAATGAAGTGAAGAGGAGGTCATACAGGATTAGAGAGATCCCTAAATCCATTGGCTGTGGTCTTCAGATGGAGATGGCAATGTGGAGGGACAGACAGACAGGGAAGAGGGTCACATGACTCTGGGGAGTTGTGGAGTTGCAAGCCAAGGGCTGCCAAGGACTGCAGGCAATCACCGGAAGTCAGGAGATGGGCATGGAACAGAGTTTCCTGCCAAGATCTCAGGGGCAGCATGGCCTTGCAGATCTGCAGCTTTGATTTCCAGTGTGTGGCGGAGCTCCGAAACTGTGGGAGAATACATTTCTGCTGTCTGAAGGTTCTTTGTTATGATTGGCCTCGAAAACTAATGCAACCCTCGTAGGCTATTTGCACTTGAGTGACCAGGGCTCAGATGGTGGAATTGCAAGAACGAGGCAGCTAGTAGGGAAGACTTTTGAAGAGTCACAGGTCGTATGGGCAATCGCCTGGAAAATACACCATGTGTTTTAAGGCAAAAACCAAACACTTGAAGGGACACAGGAGTTGGTGTTGTCCCCAGAGTTGTGAAGAGAGGAAGGAAAGGACATCTGAAGTGTCACCAAATGTTATTCACACCTGGTACCACGGCACATATAGATCACTAATTCAGGAACCCACCATTCATCTTGCAGTTTACCTTGTCTTACTGCCCTAAACTTCTCCTTTAACTCTTTCTCTTCCTTTAATCATCTCACTAAGAAATGCCTCCACCAGAGCGGAGGCAAGGCAAAAGGAGAAAACGGTATAGCTATTAGTAACCACAGAAAGAACACTTAGTGATAAACGAATCTGGTTTTTTCACCGTATTTTTCCCTTCTCCAAAAAAAGGAGAAAAGCCTTTGTATTCTTTTGTCTGGGATATGGGGACATGGTGCTGGCAGGAGAGAGAGAGGTGCTGTTACATAGCAGAAAGCAGGCTAGGAAGGATGTACATTTTGGGGGTTTTGTTTTCAAAACCTTCAGATTACTGAGATGATTAAATTAGGTCCCAGAAAGGTGTAGAAAAGGACAAGACCCTCCCTGTTTTGGGATTGGGAGTTCCAGAAGTAGAAGCAGCTAAATCAGAGAGAGAGAGAGAGAGAGAGAGAGAGTGAGAGAAGGAATCTCTGAATCTGGGATGGATCCCTGAACACTGACTTGGGTAGGACTTCAATGGGGAGAGACTGGAGTGCCTTAAGGAGGCTGGGGAACCACATACACACAGAGACATACCCTATGGCACCAGAAGCCTCAACAAAGGTCCCCAGTGGCTAACTGACCTGGAAGCAGCCTAGGCTTAAATGGCTTAAACAGTGAGGCCAGATTAATCCTGTGATCTAAAACGCAGGATTCAACACTGCCCAAGGGAGGAATAGACAACGACCTATTCATACCACAGGATTTCCCAAAGTCCAGGCAAGATGGAGAATAAAGTCAGATCTGATTTGATTTTAAACATTAAAGAATACAAAGTAATGTGTCTTGTCCACCCAAGTTTGTGGACTCAAGTAAGAAGTGGCAGAGCTGGGGCGGTTAATACTTAAATTCAGTTTGGAGGTTTACATGTGAATTTCAGTTCTGCAATGTTTTTTGTATGCTAAATTAGTAAAGAGAATTAGGAACTGACATGAATACAATTGTCCTTTATTTATGAAGAGGTGTATTGTTGCCAAATAACAGAGACTTCGCCTATGTGGAGTCACCCCTGTGTGTCTTTAACACACACACACACACACACACACACACACACACACACACACACACATTATTAGACAAGAAGATAGGAATAGGTATTTTATGATAATAGAGTAAGCCCATCAGGAATGTGTAACAATGGTAAACATATACACACCTAACAAAAGAATATGAAAACACTTGAGAAAAAAACTGACTGAAATGAAAGAATAGACAACTTGATAATCACAGAGACTGCAATATCTCACTCTAATTATTGAATAAAACAACTAAGCTGAAGATTAATAAGCAAATAGAAGACTTGAACAAAGTAGAAGCCAACTAGACCTAACAGACATCTCTATTAGAATACTCCACCCAACAAGAGCAAAATAGTTTTCTTAAGTGCACAGGGAGCATTATTAAGGATAGGACCACATGCAGAACCATAAAACAAACATCAATAAATTTACAAGAATAGAAATAAGATAAAATACATTCCCCAAACACAATGGAATAAAGTTAGACATTAATAACAGAAATAAATTTGGGAAACTCAAAAATACATGAGAATTAAAAAAAACACTCCAACATAATCAACAAGTCAAAGAAAAAAATCAACGGAGAAATTTAAAAATATTTTGTGATAAGTATAAACAAAGACACAACATATCAAAAGTCATGAGATTCAACTAAAGCAGTTCTTAGAAAATTTAAAGCTGGGCTCCTGAGTGGTTCACCTGCTTATGTATCTGACTCTTGATTTTGGCTCAGGTCATGATCTCAGGATCATGAATTTGAGCCCTGCATTGGGCTCCCCACTGGGCATGGAGCCTCCTTGAGATTCTCTCTCTCCCTCTCCCTCTGCCCCTTTCCCCACTTGCATGCATGCTCTCTCTCTAAAAAAAGAAGAAAATAAAAGAATATTTATAGATATAAATGTTAAATTTTAAAACATGGGGATTTGGGGGAATAGAAAAACCATCCTAAAATTCATATGGAATCTCATGTGACCTGGAGAGTCAAAAGAATCTTGAAAAAGTCCAAAGATGGTGAACTTACACTACGTGATTTCAAAACTTACTACAAAACTATAGTAATCAAAACAGTGTGCTACTGGCATAAAGATAAACATATCCACCAAATGAATAGAATCAAGATTTCAGATATAAATTCAACCATATAAGGTCAGTTGATTTTTTTTTAAATATTTATTTGACAGACAGAGATCACAAGTAGGCAGAGAGGCAGGCAGAGAAAGAGAGAGAGAAGCAGGCTCCCTGCTGAGCAGAGAGCCCGATGCGGGGCTCGATCCCAGGACCCTGAGATCATGACCTGAGCCGAAGGCAGAGGCTCTACCCACTGAGCCACCCAGGCACCCCAGGTCAGTTGATTTTTTAAGTAGACTTTATTTTTTACAAGTGGTTTTATTAGATTCATAGCAAAATTGAGCAGAAAGTACAAACATTTCCCATATACTCCCTGCCCCACACATGCATAGCTTCCACCAATATCAACAAGAGTGGTACAGTTGTTGAAATTAGTTAACCTACCACCTATACACAATGGAGTAGTACTCAGGCATAATAAAGAGTGAGATCTTGCCATTTGCAACAACCTGGATGATAATGTTAAGTGAAATAAGTAAAAAAAAAAAAACAAATTAGATGATTTCACTCATCTGTGGAATTCATAAATACAGAGAACACACTGGTGGCTTGCCAGAGGGGAGATGGATGGAGGGAGGGGTTAAACAGATAAAGAGGACCAAAAATACACTTCTCTTGATGAGCACTGAGTAATGTATACAATTGTTGAATTATTATATTATACACCTGAAGCTAATATAACACTGTGTGTTCAGTATACTTCAATGACAAATAAAATCAAAATTAATTTTTAAAAATTGATTAACCTACATTGATACATAATTATCACCCAGGTCCATGCTTTAATTAGGGTTCACTCTCAGTGTTGTACATTCCATGGGTTTGGGAAAATTTATAGTGACGTGCATCCACGTCACTGTATGTAGTGTAGTACTCTGTATGTAGTATCAGAGTAGTTTGCCCTAAAAATCCTCTGTACTCCACCTAGTCATCCCTCCCTCCTAATCCCTGGCAACCACTTCCCTTTTTACTATTTCTATAGTTCTGCCTTTTTCAGAATGTCATATCATTGTAATCACACAGTATGTAGACTTTTCAAATTGACTTCTTTCACTTAATAATATGAATTTAGGATTCCTCAGTGTCTTTTCATGGCTTAATAACTCACATCTTTTTAGTACTGAATAATATTCCATTGTCTGAATGTATCACTGTTTATCCATTCATCTAATGAAAGACATATTTTTAAAAATAATTTACTTACTTGAGAGAGAGAGAGAGAGAGAGAGAGACCATGCACAAAAGATAGCATGAGCTGGGGTTAGTGGCAGAGGGAGAAGAAAAAACAGACTCCCTCCCATAACCCCAAGATCATGACCTGAGCCCAAGGCAGACACTTAACGGACTGAACAACCCAGGCTTTCCTGGAGACATCTTGGTTGTTTCCAAGTTCGGGCAGTTATGAATAAGCTGCTAAAAAAACATTTGTGTGCAGGTTTTTTAGTAGATATAGTTATTACTTATTTGAGTAAATACTAAGGAGCAAGTTTGCTGGATCACATAGCAAGAATATGTTTACTTTGGTATGAAACTGCCAAACTGTCTTCCAACATGGCGTACAATTTTACATTCCCACCAGTAATGAATGAGAGTTCCTGTTGCTCTGCATCTTCACCAGCATTTAGTACTTTCAGTGTTCTGGATTTTGGCTATTCTAACAAATACATAGTTGTATCTTGTTGTTGTTTCAATTTGTATCTCCCTAATGACATATGATGTGGAAGATCTTTTCTTATGCTTATTTGTCACTTGAAAGTCTTTCTTGACTAGGTGTATGTTCAAGTCTGTTGCCCATTTTTTTAATTTGCCCCTTTTCTTACTGAGTTTTAAGAGTGTTCTGTACATTTTGGATAACTGTCTTCTATCAGATGCTTCTTTTGCAAATATTTTCTCACAGTCTGTGGCTTGTTTTCTCATTTTCCTGATGGTGTCTTTTGAAGAGCATAAATTTTTTGGTTTAATGAAGTCCAGCTTACCAGTTATTTCTTTCATTGGTGTTGTATCTAAAAGTCATTACCATGCCTAAAGTCATATATATTTGTCCTTATGTTCTAGGAGTTTTATAGTTTTGGATTTTACATCTATTTTGAGTTAATTTTGTGAAAGGTATAAGACTTCTGTCTAGATTCATTTTTTGCATGTGGATGTCCAGTTGTTCAGGCACCATTTGTTGAAAAGATTATCTTTTCTCAGTACAAAGCAAAGAAGCCTTTACTTCTTTGTCAAAGATCAGTTGACTATATTTCTGCAGGCCTATCTGGATTCTCTGCTCTGTTCCATTGATCTATTTGTCTATTCTTTTGCCAATACCACACTGTCCTAATTACTGTAGCTTTAGAGTAAGTCTAGAAGTTGGATAATGTCAATCCTCCAACTTTGTTCTTTTCCTTCAATATTGTATTGTTATTCTGGGTCTTTTGCCTCTCCATATAAACTTTAGAATCAGCTTGTTGATATTATTGGTCATTTGATTTTTGACACAGATGTCCAGACCATTCAATGGGAAAAGGACAGTCTTTTCAACAAATTATATTAGGAAAACTGGATATCCACATGGAAAAGAATGAGGTTGGACCCCCTTACCTTATACTATATATAAAAAATTAACCCACAACAGATCAAAGTCCTAAAATGTAAGAGCAGAAACCATAAAAACTTTTAGAATAAAACATAAAAGAAAAGTCCATGACATTGGATTTGGCAATGATTTCTTAAATATGACATCAAAGCCATAGGCAACAAAGGAAAATATAAATTGAACTTAATTAAACTTAAAAACTTGTATGCATCAAAGTATACTATTAAGAAAGTGAAAAGACAACCCACAGAATGGGAGAAAATATTTGAAAATCATATATCTGACAAAGGGGTAATACCAAAATATACGAAGAACTCCTACAACTCAACAATGACAACCAAACAAAACAAAACAAAAACCAATTCAAAAGCAGCAAAGGACTTGAATAAACACTTCTCCAAAGAAGATACACAAATGGTCAATAAGTACATGAAAGATGCTCAACAGCATTAATCATTAGAGAAATTCAAATCAAAACCACAATGGATACCAGCATGAAGATGGCTATTATAAAAAAAATGCAAACAAAAACAGAAAATAACAAATGTTGTCAAGGACATGGAGAAATTAGAACTTTTGTGCATTGCTGATGGAAATGTAAAATAGCCATTATGGAAAACATTTTGGTGGTTCCTCAAAAAGTTAAACATAGAAATGCCAAATGATTCAGTAATTCCAATTCTAGGTAAATACCCCAAAGAACTGAAAACAGAAACTCAAACAGATACTTGCACATCAATTTTCATAGTAGCATTATTCACAATCGCCAAAAGGTGGAAGCAACTCAAATGTTCATCAACAAATGAATGGATAAACAAAATGTGGTCAACACCAGGGAATATTATTCAATACTAAAAAAGAATGAAATGCTAGCACATGCTACAACATAGATGAACATAAAGAGTGTAATGAGCCAGGCACAAAAGAACAGATATTGTATGATTCCATTTATATATCTAAGATGAGCAAATCTGTAGAGACAGAAAGTAAAATAAAGGTTACCAAATGTTGAGGGGAAAGGGAATGGAGAGCTATCCTTTAATAAGTGATGAGTTCTGGAAATGGATAATGGTGATAGTTGTATGCATTGCAAATATACTTAATGCCACTTAATTGTACTATTAAAATGATAAATTTTATATTATGTGTATTTTACTACAATAAAAAATACTTGTATTTAAACTTGGATCTCAAAATATCTGAGACATTTGTTTAAAATTATAGTATCCTTATGTCATAGACGTATATCCCAGAATAGACCTCAGTAGTAGAGGTACAACAACACATGCTTGAGATGAGAAACACTACAGAATTTATGGTTAAACCAGTGTGTCTGCCTGGGCAATATACCTAACCCTGCTCCCCAGTGTGCTCACACTGTCCAGGCTTTTTTTTTTTTTTTTTTTTTAGAACTTCTTCCATTGCAACAATATATTGAGTGCTAGGAATTGTGCTAGTCGAAGTCAAATGGAACATGTTCTCTGCTCTAGGTCAGGCAAGCTGCTCAGTGTGCTAGATGCCATACAGAGGAAGTGAGCACCGAAGCACAGAGGAAGTCCCACTGAGGCTGCCAAATCAGACGGCCTGGTCAGAAGAGGAGGTGGTATTTGATGCACAGTTTAGAGGAAGTAGGAGCCAGCCAGGTGAAAACCTGAAGGAAGGCATTTCACAGAAATAACAAACAACATATGGGCATCTACAAATGCAACAGTCTAAGACTGGCATGTTCCAGAAACTACAAGTAGCTCAGTGTGTCTGGAGCAAATGGCATGCCTAGAGCAGGGAAGTAGGGAGAAGTAAGGTAAAGAGGCAAGTGAGTAAGGCAAGATTAGCAAGGAATTTTTCCTTGACTTTGAAAGTCAGGGAAATTTACTGAAGGAATTCAAGACAAGGAGTGACAGATGATCTGAACTTCAGAATTAGTAGCAGCAACAAAGAGGGTAAACTAGAGAGGACTGGATAACCATTAAAAGACTCTGGCTATCATGGAAGTGAGAAAGTAAGGCAGGTCCCATCTCACTAAGGCAATGGCAAAAGAAGGAGCAGAAAGAGATAAAAGATATAAAGAAGGAATAACCCCTTAGACTTTGTGGCCCTGTGGATATCTGGCATGACAGAGAGAAACAGCTCTAAGATTCATTCATTCATTCATTCATTCATTCATTCATTCACTGTGTTAGTGTCCAATGATGCCAGGCATACTATTCTAGAATAACCCCCAGGCTTAGGTTGGGTTACCCAGAAGTAGATTCCTGAGTTGAGGATTTGTTCACAAGAGATTAATAAGAACCTGCTCTCCAGCAAGGCTGGGAAGGAAGTGGAGGAAGCAGGACAGAGATTGGGAGGAAGGCAAATCCTTCAGAGAGTAGTTGCATTCTGACCCATAAGGGAGAATCCCAGAGATGTCTATATCTAAGGCAAGGGAGCTAGGCTTTTGTATTCCTAGGTGGAACCCACACAGTGTAACCTTTCTAAATGTATCTTAGCTCCTTTTTTTAAGTTTCTATGTATTTTTAACAGTATAAATGGTTGTACATAATTTATATATACAACAAGTATGGTAAGTCTGGAGATAAATATGCACCCATGAAACCATCACCATAACTTATATCACAGACTTAATTCATCACCTCCAAAAATGTCTTCTTAAAAAACTAAAAATGGAGCTACCATATGATCCAGCAATCCCACTTCCTGGTATATATCCAAAGAATTGAAATCAGGATCTCAAAGAAATAAGTGTCTTAACTCTTAACCTATTTGTCTTCCCTTTTTTAATCCTGTGAGAGACCATTCTACCTCTTTGCATGATTTTCTTTCATTTCCACCCCTAAATTCATCCCTGTTAATGCTATCACTCTTTAAAGTTTTCTTCCCTACCCCCTCCAGGAAGCTCTGGCATACCTGCTCATTCATTCAACAGACATTGATATGGACTTGCTATCTGCCAGTCACTGAATTAGAAGCCAGAGTTAGGAAGAAAACCAAAGACAAATAAGGCTCAAGCCCCCTAGCCAGTGTTAGCCCCTGATGGCATCATGATGTTGTAGTAAGACCTCTGAATTTGTAATCAGATAGACAGACCCCCCCACCACCACTTACAATCTTGAACCAATTCATATAACCTCTCTAAACCTCAGGTTTCTTAATCTGTAAAATGGGAATGCTAATTCCCAATAATATCTCTCCCAAAGGATTTGAAATAGATGAAACAATGTATATAAATCACCCAACACAGCATCTGGTACATTAGAAGTACCAGGAAAAAGTTTTGTTAATTGTGTGGGGTTTTGGAAAAGGGAAAATGCTCTGTTCCTTTCAAACAGCTGCAGCAACTACACTATAATGGAAAAATTAATCACCAACCTAGAAGATCTGGGTTTGACCTCAACTCTGGTGCTTAATAGTGTCCTTGGGCATATATACTCCACTTTCCTCATGGTGATCGATTTTTATTGATGGTTTAGAAGCATTCCAGCATCTGATCCCCTTTCACATTTGTCAGAGGGCAAGAGGTCCCAGTTGTGTGAACCTTGGAAGAAGCAACTACAAAAGCCCCAAAGTCAATGCTGGCAGCTAGAACACAGGCAGAGGACCAGGCTCAGCCAACCAGAGATCCCCTCTTAGGACTGAACCAGCCAACAGAGGATTCTGGGACCATGGAAGCTATCATCTGGAAAGAGCAGTGAAAACAGCATCCATTACCCCTGGCAGTGATGCCAACAGAGATAATTCAGGGTTCATGATCCCAAAAATGTCCAGGATACCCTCTTCTGAAAATGAAGAGTATACCTATTTCACAGGGTTTGGGGGGAAACGGAATATGAAAAAACTGGACACAGGGCCTGGAGCATAGTAGGTGTCTAATAGATGTTTCTTAAGTCTATTTAGGCGGCTTTCCCAAGTTTCTCAAAAAAGGCTGAGAGTTTCTGGACTGGCTCCACCTAAACATAGAGTTCCCAAGGGCAATTTTTCCACCTCCTATCCGAGTTATATATTCTCATCCCAGTTATGTATTTCTCCTTACTCTCCACTCCAAGTTCAAAGTACACTTAGCTCTGATATGCAGAATAAGTCTATTCATTATCTTCAGTATTTGTACACTTTGTCTTGCTCTCTGGTTAAAAAGTAACTAGTTTATCTGGTGCTTTCTAAAACGTAAGATTGGAAGGCTTTAGAAATAGCTTCCTGTCTTCTAGTTTAAGTTCTAGGTAGAGAGAAAACCCACAACCACAGAAATCATCTCAACAGCAACAATGAAACAGACGGCTAAGTGCTGGATGTGATCTATGCCAGCAAATATCATCACAAAAGAAAAGCCCCACAAGACAATGCTCTATGCATATGGGCATTTGCTAGGCTCTATTTCCTGACACTCTTCTTAGGCTACTTGAAGTTTTGTTTGGTGTTGTTGTTGTTGTTGTTGTTGATGTTGTTTTAATGGGAAATCTCTTTCATTCATTCAGTCCCAGCCATCCTCTCCAAGCTGGTGGCCCTCCAAGACACAATGGCCCCATTTCCACTCACCTATTGTGCACCCCTACCTGGTTCTACCTGTGCTTCTACTCAGTACCTAAAACACAGAACTCACTATCTTCCTACCTATCCCTACCCCTTTGCCCAAACCACTCCCTCTTCTGTGTTTTTCTTTTTTTTATTTATGATTCTACCATTTTCCCAGTCACCCAGGCTGCAGTCCTTGGTGTTATGTCTATTTCTTGCTCCTCCTTCTCCTGTAATCCATGCTTTGCAAAGACATTCATATCCATCCCCCACCCTTTCCATTCCCACCCTGGTTAAGGTCCAGATGCTTTTTTTTAACCTCTCAGTAATAACAATAGCTTCCTACTTAGCCTTTAGTGTTTCTCCCTTCTTCCCTGGCTCTGCACTATCCTCCTTACAGACTTTGCTTAGAAGACTGAACATTGTCTATTCAAGCCAATGAACATTCATTGCAAACCTAATTGTGCATAAAACTATTCTAGGTGTTCCCTAGATTCAATAATTGAGAAAGATAAGCCTTAATTGGAAGAAAACATGGATTGTCTTTAAACTAAAGTTATTTTTGTATTTAACAACTGCCTTGAGAGAAGTATACACACACACACATACATATAAAACATTATCAATGTTTAAAGAGAGGGATAAATGGATTTGGTATAAATTTTAAAAACAAACTTGAAGAACTTCATTTCTATGGATTGAATGTTTGCCCCCTAAAACTCGTGTGTTGAAGTTGTAAGCCCCAAGGTGATGGTATTAGAAGGTGGGGACTTTGGGAGGTGATTAGGTCATGAGGGTAGAGCCCTCATGAATGAGATTAGAGCTTTTTATAAAAACAACCTCAGAGAAATCCCTTGCCTCCTCTGCTATGTGTGGTTACAGTGAAAGGATGGCCATCTATGCATCAGAAAGGAAGACCTGACCAGACATTGAATCTGCCAGCCTCCAGAAGTTGGACTTTATCTTGGACTTTCTAGTCCCCAGAACTGTGAGAAATAAATTCTTGTTATTTATAAGCCACATGATCTGTGGCATTTCTGTTACAGCAGCCCAGGGAGACTGAAATATCCATCATTTGTACAAGATCTTTGAGTATGAATAGGATTATGACTGGTGGTGTTGAGTAAAAGTGCATTAAGGAGAAGGGGGCCACATTACTAAAGATCATGGGGTAGGAGCATGTTGGGGGCAGTGCATTTCAAGGAACTGCACAGTCCAGTTAGGATAATTAGATAGAAGAAGGAAATTACTAGAGGTGAGCTGGGGAAAGTTGGAAGGGCCCATATAATGAACATCTTTGAAGGTCAACCTGACAAATTAATACTTCACTCCCTCTACATTGTCTAACAGATTTCGGATGTTTTGCTTGTTTTTAAGGATATTGGAGATTTTTGATCACAGAAGTAACACAGGCAAAGCTGTTAGTCTAAGTCATGGTCTATGGGAGGTTTGGTGAAAAGGGACTGGAATCAAAAAAGTTAGGAAGCTTTTGCATTGTCACAGATTTAGAGGCAATGAAGACCTGAACTAGGGCAGTGGTTGTGAAAATGAAAAGAAGAAAAATGCAAAAGGCATCATGAAGGTAAATATGCAAGACTCAACAAATCATTTGAGGCGAAAGATAATGGAAAAGGAGAGTCCAGGATGACTCCAGGTTGACTTTGAGAGTGTAAACACCATTAATAGACATATGGGTGTCAGGATGTACTTAGGATTTAAGACGCTGTGGATAGGGTGATATATCACATCTTAGCTTAGCATTTATGGCAATAAAGAGTCTCAGCAGGAAACAGAATTCCTCCAGATTATTCAAATGAAGAGACTTAATGAAGGGACTATTTACAGATATGTGGTTAATGTCAAGGGAACTAGCAATGGATGTTGAGACAAAGACTAGCAACAGTGAATGGGAAGCTGTTTGCACTCCCTAAGGCTGAAGGGACAGGAGGAAGGTACAATATTGCCAGAGCCTCCTGAGAGCTAGAACCACAGAAGAATAGCTGTCTGGTGGGAACTGAGGTTAAGGAGGTATGCAGCTATTGCATGAAAGCAAGGAAGGAGTAGGGAGAAATGCTCTGAGCCCTCTATTCCCTCTTGCCAATCTCTCCTTGGTGCCTTCCATTGAAGCTTTAGAGAGTCCCAGGGTCAGCCTCCCTAGGCACAGAGCAGGAAAGAGAAGAGCAAAAAAAAAAAAAAAAAAAAAAAAACAAAACAGGACTAAAATGGAGAATAATATAGAGAAAAAGTCAACACAACAGTTTTCCAAAATCTGCATTTAAGTACTACTTAGTATGCTTTTTCTTTCATTTTATTTTCTTTCTTTTCAGTGCTCCAAAATTCATTGTTTATGAACCACACCCCAGGCCCCATGCAATACGTGCCCTCCATAATAGCCACCACTAGGCTCACCCAACCCCCAGTCCCCCTCCCCTCCAAAACCCTGTTTGTTTCTCAGAGTCCACAGTCTCTCATGGTTTGTCTCCCCCTCCAATTTCCCCCAACCCCCTTCTCCTTTCCATCTCCCAATGTCCTCTGTGTCATTCCTTGTGCTCCACAAGTAAGTGAAACCATAGGATAATTGACTCTCTCTGCTTGACTTACTTCACTCAGAATAATATCTTCCAGTCCCATCCATGCTGATACAAAAGTTGGGTGTTCATCCTTTCTGATGGAGGCATAATACTCCGTTGTATATATGGACCATATCTTCTTTATCCATTTGTCCGTTGAAGAGCATCTTGGTTCTTTCCAGTTTGGCAACTGTGGCCATTGCTCCTATGAACATTGGGGTATGGATGACCCTTCTTTCCACGACATCTGTATCTTTGGGGTAGATACCCAGTAGTGCAATTACAGGGTCATAGGGTAGCTCTATATTTAATTTCTTAAGGAATCTTCACACTGTTTTCCAAAGTGACTGCACCAACTTGCATTCCCACCAACAGTGTATGAGGGCTCCCCTTTCTCCACATCCTCTCCAATACATGTTATTTACTGTCTTGTTCATTTTGGCCATTTCAACTGGTGTAATGTGGTATCTTAATGTGGTTTTGATTTGAATCTCCCTGGTGGCTAGTGATGATGAACATTTTTTCATGGGTCTGTTAGGCATTTGTATGTCTTCTTTGGAGAAGTGTCTGTTCATGTCTTCTGGCCATTTTTTGATGTGATTATTTGTTTTGTGTGTGTTGAGTTCGAGACATTATTTATAGATCTTGGATATCAGCCCTTTGTACTGTCATTTGCAAATATCTTCTCCCATTCCGTGGGTTGCCTCTTTGTTTTGTGGACTGTTTCCTTTGCTACACAGAAGCTTTTGATCTTGAAGAAGTCCCAAAAGTTCATTTTCGCTTTTGTTTCCTTTGGCTTTGGAGACATGTCTTGAAAGAAGTTGCTGTGATGGATGTCGAAGAGGTTACTGCCTATGTTCTCCTCTAAGAATTTGATAGACTCCTGCCTCACATTGAGGTATTTTATCCATTCCTACTATGCTTTTTTACTTTCCTTCCTCCTTATATTTGTTCATGCTGTTCCTTCTGCCTGGAATATCTTTTTTCTCTCTTGAAGTTATACCTATCCTCCAAATCCTAAACTTAGAATATCTTCCTTTCAAGGATACTTTCCTGATTAGTTTCAATCAGAGGTGATCTTTCTTGTCTCTAAATACTCAGAGTCCTTGTACTGTTGCTTCTGTGTTCATGAAAGCCTACCATGAGTTAATTACTTACGTTCATCTTTTACTGTCTTAGAGAAAATAAGCTCAATAGGTATACAAATCTCGTTTCATGCATCATATCACTCAAAAAGACTACCATAAAGTTTTACTCATGGTAGGGACTCAGCAAATAATTTGGGAATACATGAGTAGGAACTGAACTCAGCTTTCATCCCAGTCATTTGACTCACAATTGCCCTTTACCACCCCCCTTATGCTTTCCCCTCTCAAGTATCCATTAATGTAAGCTGCAGACCACCCATCAAATCTAAAAACAAAACAGAACAGCTCAAAAAATATCCAGGAATCTGGAAAACAACATGGTTAGAGTAAATGCTGAGTGGGACACTTCCTGTTTCTTTTATTGAAGGACTTCAGCAAGAGCATATAGTACAATGGTTACACAGAGTAAGCACACAATAAATATTAGATGGCTGAATGGATGGATGGGTGGTTGAAAGAATGGATGGGGAAGGGACAATGTCAAAGAATTTTTTACTTAATAATTTAGAGAGGCTGGCTATCAATTCTCATTCTTTGTATCTTAAAAAATAAGAATGTAACATTTTATTTATTCATTTTTAACATTCATTTCAACCCAACAACTGGGTTGTTGGCAGCGCTCTAAGGATCATAGTTATTATAAAAATGAGTAGATCCTGAGAGCCGGCCAAGACAGAAAGGATGCAGGGTGAACATTGAAAACACAGTCAACAGGGGCAACATCTCTGTCTCTAAAAGTCAGACTCAGAAACTCAGGAGTAAAGGGGTCATTCCAGTGGAAGAAAATGGTGACAACAGCCAAGATTGCTCTGCTCTCTTGGTTGCCTGGAAGCAATGCTACAGAATATTCAAAGCCAGAAACATCAACTTGGTCTCCTAGGCATGGAAATAAGCAAGTGTCCATTGCGAGATTACCTCTTCTGCAGTATGGATCTTAGGTTAAGAATTTTAGAGATCTTTTTCAGAAGTCCGCATCCAATATTCTGCTTCTTTATATGATTTACTGCTCAGGATTTAAATGTTTCATTTGCATTTCCTATATGGCTTCTTCCTTCTTATGCGTTTGTTCTCTTACTCTCACACATCTTTATATTCATCAGAAAACGCCCTAAATTTTTGCTTTACAAAGAAGGTAAAAATTCTGACTTCTATCCAGTAAATGCTCTACACTAGGAAATGACTTCATGGAAACACTCTAAACTAGCGGTTACACACAGCAGAATGTGCGTAAGCGGCTGTCTCTGTGGGTGTTAATTGTAACATGTCAATGAAAAACCTGGTTCCTAAGGCTGGCGGGTTGAGTCTCCTGCTGCTCCCGAGTGCTGTAATGTTCAACAGGGACATAATTTTTGACACTGGCGATTTAGAATTCTGTGGCAACACTCACTAGGGGACTCAGAAAGACATAAAATAAGAAAAATATGCTAAATTTATTTAAAATGTGTACCACCCATTAGAGGCAGAATGGAGAGATGGATAGGACACCAGATGGAAACATAGGATGAAACAACAACTCTGTGTTTTAAGAACAGCAAGTGGTCCATTGAGGTTGAAATATCTGCAAAGGGTAGGGAAGTGCTGGAGGATGAGGCCAAAAAAGTAGGATGGGATTTGTTCTTTGGGGACTTGAGTACCAAGGCGAGGAGCTGGCACTTAATTTGACAGATGATGGGGAGCCATAGATGATGGGATGGATTTGTGTTTTGTTTTGTTTTTGAGCAATTAACTAATGTGATTAGAGCTGCTTAATTAATTATCAATGCATGGGCTAGATTTAATTAAGGAGATAGAGGAGACCAGAAAACAAATTAGCAGAGTATAATTAGAGACAGCGAGCTGACCAATAAAAATCTATCCATACCTTTGATGGTGTAGAATGGGTGCTTGAGGATGGCTACTCAGCTGGACTACATTAAATAGTACCCCTGCATGCTGTGTGGAGAGGGGGGGTCATGTGATCAATTCTCACCAATGACATGTAAGCTAAACTGATGATCATCACTTCCAGATTAAGGGGGTTAAGTGTGTGTGATCCTCTATACTTTCTTCCCTCCCAACCCCTGACCAGCCCCTTGACATGCTGGCAAATTTGAAGCTGCAAGATGGTAAAAGTGTAAAATGGAAGCAGAGACCTTTTCCAGATTCTGGAGAAATTTTAAATGAATGGGAACTTGTTTGGGACCACTTAGTTTAGTGACAACATGAAGCTCGCAAGCCATAAATCATAGATTTCACTTGTAGGGAAGCTAATTTGTTTGCACAGAAAAACGCTGAGAGCTACCTTCTTGACATTCCTATCTTTCTCAGTCCCAGGTTTTTCTTATTATCTCTCACCCTAACATATTGTCCCAAGGAGGACCTGATGAGGTCATGTGCCTCAGTCATTTAAACCCTTGTAGAATTTAGAGAATTTATTTGTTATTACTAATTTATGGCAGAATAAGGAGTCAACTGAACAATTCAATGGTCCATGGGGAGATCTTACCCTAAATACCTTCCCTATATTATCTGAACTTCAAGCACCTAGACATTCATTTGCTTAAAACACAAATACACACACACACACACACACACACACACACACACACTTTCCTAGGCTAAATTTTGATGGGTCTGCCCCAATATCTGGGAAAACCTCATGGCCTACAACAGAAGAGCTGAACCAAAATGGCCTTGTACAATACCACTTATCAGTATAAGTGAGTTGGGCGGGAGCAGGCAGAAGGTTCCAGACTGATCAGTACCCTCAAGACCTGCAGCTTCAAGCTGAAATTTTCTAAGATCAGAGTGCCTCACTCAGTAAAGGCTCTGGGAGAGCCCTGAGTGCCTGACAGTATCGTGGGAATCAAAAAGTCAAAAGGAGGGCAAGAGCAGTAAGAGCCAAGTCAAGGTAGATGCTTGGGCGAAGCAAAGATAATGCACAGGAAAGAAAGAACTATAAGACAAAGAGATTTTCTCCTAGAACCCCATCCATTGCTGATGTGTTTCCACTCTTGATTTCTAGTGCTAGGATATCCAGACAATAAATTCCCCTTTTCTTAGGGTAACTTGAGGAAGTGAGTTTAAAAATCCAACCGGCACAATATTTTAAAAAGCTTACAGAAAAGACTGCCATACTTAAATTACCAATACTGATCTAGCTCTAAATTCCCTCCCAGGGGCACCTGAATGGCTCAGTCGTTAAGCATCTGCCTTCAGCTCAGGTCACAATCCCAGGGTCCTGGGTTCGAGCCCCATGTCTGGCTGCCTGCTCAGCAGGGAGCCTGCTTTTCCTTCTTCTACTCCCCCTGCTTGTGTTCCCTCTCTCACTGTGTGTCTCTCTCTGTCAAATGAATAAATAATTAAAAATTCCCTCCCAATTTTTATAAATATGCAGGAATATATTTTTTACTTAGTTGTAACCAGTATAAGCATTCTATTCTTTTTTGTTTAATGTTGTCTTGTATACCTATTTCCAAGTAGCAATATATTCACATCACTTTTTCTATCTATGTATTATGCTCATGCATGTCTAGTTTCAAATTATTTGGGTAGTTTTTTGTGATTCATTATTATGAATAAACAGTGCTATGCACATCTTTGGACAAGTTTCTTTTTTTTAATTTCACTGGGATTTCTTCCCAATAGTGGATAACCAGGTTAAAAGATACAAATAGTATTTTCATTCTTAAGATTTGGTGCCAAATTGCTATTCATATAGATATACATCTTGTTGAAAATGTAAATAACCCAAAATATATTAAATTTTTGCAGTTAAAAGGAATGGAGATGTTTATAAACCTAAAGAAATTATCAAAGATACACAAAATGATTTATGAAACAAGATGGTCATCATACTATTTATGACACTGAAAACACAAAGCCAAAATATTCAGGCCACCTGGGAATATCCAAGTAAAGTATGATATATCTATAGATAGAGTACATAGGTGAATTTTTTTATTGCCATAAAAGTGATGTTTTCAAGGAATAATGAATGACCTAAGAAATGCTGATGATATAAAGACAGGGGGAAAATGCATTACCAAACATATCCATTAAAATTCTAATTGTATAAAGAGAAAAAAATTATCTGCAAATATATGCATACAAAAAGACTACAGACAGGGGTGCCTGGGTGGCTCAGTGGGTTAAGCCTCTGCCTTCGGCTCAGGTCATGATCTCAGGGTCCTGGGATCGAGTCCTGCATCAGGCTCTCTGCTCAGCGGGGAGCCTGCTTCCCTTCCTCTCTCTCTGCCTGCCTCTCTGCCTACTTGTGATCTCTGTCTGTCAAATAAATAAATAAAATCTTTAAAAAAAAAGACTACAGACAAATGTACTATAGTGTTGCTAGCAGAATTCTAAGCATAAAGAGCTGCAAAGCAATAGGGAAGTTGAACAGGCTATTGGTCAGTTAGATATGAGTGGGAACTTTCTTTCTAACTTAACTGGAAAGCATGGACATGTTAGGGCTGTAATAGGAGCACAAAGAAGATCCAAGACACAGGAGAACATTTCAGAGCTTGAAGGAGAATGGTCTAGTGGGTGAGCTCCAGTCCAAAGACTTTCTTTTGTCAGTAAGCTCCAACAATAAATTTTTGACCTTTGTCATTTACCATGATATAATAAAGAATATACCTGGTCTTTGTCCCCATTCCCAGCGTAGAGGTTCAAAAATCCTTGGAATTTCCTGATAAGAGTGTTTTTTCCTAACGTAAACTGCCTCTCTCATTCATACTTGAGTTCACGTTAATGAAGTGACTCGTGGTGGGTCTCTAGATAATTTCAAGATGGGACTGGTGACCAGAAAGACCAAGCATATGATTAGAAGGTTCGAACTTTCAGCCCCATCCCTACTCCACCTCTAAGAAGGGGAGGGAAGCTGGAGATTGGTCATGTGACCAATGATTTAATCTATGTTACATAATGAAATGGTGAATACGTGGATGCTCCTGGAAGGTAGTGTGCCCTGATTCCACAAGGAACGGGCATAGAAGTTCTATGCCACCTGCCCCCCAAGACTTGTCCAATTGATCACTTTCATTTAGCTATTCCTGAGTTGTATCCTTGACAATAAAACTGTAATCATAAATGTAGTACTTTCCATGAGTTCTAAGTCATTCTAGTGAATTACTGAACCTGAAGGCAGGAGTGGTCAGGGGAATTCCCAGATTTTTAGCTAACCAGGCAGATGTACAGGTGGCTTGGGAACATCCAGGACTTGTGGTAGGCATCTGAAGTGGGAGAAGCCCAAGTACTGAGCCCTTAACCTGTAGGATCTGGGCTAACTCTACTTAGTGTCAGAATTGAATTGAATATCCAGTTGGTGTCAGAGAGCTGTTGTCAGAACATAGTCATCATCTAGATATACAAAGGACAAAACAGTTCTCAAATATATTTAAGGAAGATTGTATTAGTTAGGGTGGTGCTAGCTGCTAATAGAGAGAAACCCCATAATCTCAGTGATTGAATACAGTAGAAATTTATTTCTTATTCATAGGAAGTCAAATGTGTGTTCCTGACTGAGTAGGTTTCCACATGGTCACTCAAGGACCCAGGTTACCTCCATCTTAGGTACCCTCTCTCTATTTTTTTTTTAAAGATGGTGTTTATTTATTTGAGGGAGAGGGAGAGAGCACAAGCCAGGAGAGAGGCAGAGGAGGGGCAGAGGGAGAAATACACTCCTAGACTACCCACTGAGCAGGGAGCCTGATGTAGGGCTAGATCCTATGACCCTAGGATACTGCCCTGAGCCTAAGGCAGACGCTTAACCAACTGAGCCACCCAGAAGCCCCTTGGGTACTCTATATTCCTCCTAGGCCTCAGAGTCCTTCACATTCAACCAATAAATAGAGAAAGAGAATGGGAAATCATCCATGAGAAATATCTGTGGACCATCCTCTGGCAGTGGCACACTCACTTTCATTGCCTAGAATTCGGGACCACCTCTCACTACAAAGGATCTTGGGAAATGCACTCATACCTGGAAGAGGAAATGGGCATGATGAGCGAGCCAGTGTGTACCACAAGGATCTAAAATAATTTCTTTATTCCTGAAAACAATAATTGCATAATCTAGATTTGAACCTGATTAATCTCAGTGGCCAAGAAAGACAACTACAATGCGGTAAGTCCTTCATTGTCAAGTGCCATGTAACATATTTCCAAATGGGTCAGAGTTGCAGCATTTCAGGTCAGTGTAAGAAAGATTTCTTCAGCAAAGGGGGTACCAAGTTAACTAGACTTAGTCCTGCACTAGAAGACCTTACCATCTAGTAGAGAAGCTTATAGACCAATGAAACTTTCTTTTCTTTCTTTTTGTTTTTTTGTCACTTAGAAAAGTTCTGTTTACACATCTGAAAAATATGGACCACTTCACAAATTCATGTGTCATCCTTGGGCAGGGGCCATGCTAATCTTCTCTATATTGTTCCAGTTTTAGTATACATGCTGGTAAAGCAAGCACTGGAACTTTCCATTTTGCTTTCATCCATTAAAACAATGTACAGTCAATTGAGATGAAAAGTCCTTAGCAGATAGGAGAAGAACAGTTCAAAATTAGAAATGTTTTAATAAATACTATATCAATAACACCTCAAAAATGAGCATACTATTCAAAGTGGAAGGGCATATTGATGGATGAATGAACAGATGTTCTAGTATAATTTCAGAAGAAATTATTTTAATTGATGTAAAACACCTGACAATTGATTTTTGAAAAGTATGACTGACCTAAGGAAACAAGGGGAAAGCCACTTTTTAAAAACAATGAAATTCTTAGCTTGCAGAACCCCACACAGCAGGCAGTCCCCAACACAGGCACTGGATGTGTTTGTTTATAAGTTGATTATTTGGAACCCACACTGCATTTCCCTTAGAAACAATGTCATGAAAGGTTGTTTAGATTTCTGGGCAAAAACAGAGCTGCGTGCCTCTTTAACCCATATAGTATCTGAAGGATTGCACTGCACTAAGGGTTCTAGTCCAACAGTAACTGAGCGCCATCATCATTTCTAGAAGAAAAGGCATCTGGTCTCCAACTCAGAAAACTGCTCCTACCATTCCAGCAGAATCAGGTGAAGAAGGGAAGGTACTGTAGTCCAGTTGTGGCTAAAGCTGCAACAGATTCCTTAAGATACCAGAATTCATTATGAAAGAGGGGAAGATTCCACCCTGGGGACAGAAAGTCACAAGAGATAGATGTTTTCTGGGCTTCTGTAGCTAGTTAACATCCATAACTCCAGTGCCTTTTGAAAGCCGGGAAGATCTCAGTTCACATTCTCACACAGCAAAAATCAGCTCTTGTGTTCACTCAGTCCCCACCCTATAATCTTACTCTTGCTCACTGAACTTAAGTTTCCTGTCCAGCATGGTCAGTAGTGCTAAATGCTACAGAGAGCTAAAAGATAAAAACTGGAAAACCCAGAGTTCAGTTGCTTAAGCCTCTGCCTTCAGCTCAGGTCATGATCTCAGGGTCTTGGAATCGAGCCCTGCATCAGGCTCTCTGCTCAGCAGGGAGTCTGCTTATCCCTCTCCCTCTGCCCCTCTTCCATGCTTCTTCTTCTTCTTCGCTCTCTCTCCCCATCTCTCAAATGAATAAAATCTTAAAAAAAAAAAAAAGAATTTGAAGGACCTAAATTGACAGAGATGGGGTATAAAACTGAGAAACTCTATCCCTAACACATATCTGCTCTCCCTATGGAGCTGTAGGTTCATTCCACGCCTTGAAAATAGAGCAAAGGAGCTGGGGTAGGCAGATTGGCATGGACAGGGAAGACCAGGAGAAATTAGAGGTCAACCTCACGTGTGACATTGTCCTCAGGCTTGCACCACTTTTCTGCAGCAGAGATTACCCCTTGGGGGTCAAAGTAGAGAACCCAGAAACATCTCACTCTATTTCCATAAGAGAAGGTACTTTTTGGAAAATCATTTCCCAGAATGTCCAAATTGAAGAGAAAAGGGCATCTATACCCATCCAAAAGGAGAAGAAGGAAGATATGCAAGATTTTCCTTCATAAGCCAGCACCACTTGGTCTGTATGGGTCATTTTTTAACTCAGAATTCCCTTTATCAAATTTTTAATCTTCCTAGACACCTTGAACCAATATTTCACAGAACATGACAGACCTATGGAAATAAAATGAAGTTAAATTTTTTAAAATGAACTATTGTATCAGAATGACATGGGCTAAAAGAGTTTCTTTGGAGGGTGACAAATGTTTCATTGGAAATTGTTTAAATCTTTTGGTAGTTTCATGTGACTAACATTTTTTTGGAGGAGAAACTACTAAGCAAAAATGATCAAAGGTTTCCTTTGGTATTTTTCCCAGAAAAAAAATGAGTATGACACAGAAACTATGATGAATAAAGAATTTAAGAAGAAGGTGGATTACTTGAGGAATCTAGATGAAAATTATGGTCAAATGAAAAGGCCTGCTCAGACAAAAATTACTCCCAATTTGTAAATGGTTAATTTTAAGTATTTTGTTTCCTTTTGTATTTGTGTCCATTTTATGCATGGGCAAGAAAAAGTAAAACATCTAAATAAATTATAAAGCAGAGGCGCCTGGGTGGCTCAGTGGGTTAAAGCCTCTGCCTTCAGCTCAGGTCATGATCCTGGGGTCCTGGGATCAAGCCCCGCATCGGGCTCTCTGCTCCGCAGGGAGCCCGCTTCCTCCCCCCTCTCTCTCTCTGCCTGCCTCTCTGCCTACTTGTGATTTCTCTCTCTCTGTCAAATAAATAAAATCTTTAATAAATAAATAAATAAATAAATAAATAAATAAATTATAAAGCATAGGAATAAAATAAAAACCAATGAAATCACTACCTGAGCACTGTAAGATTGTAAACCACTTCTGTCTACTTATGCTTTCTTTCCTAACTAATCCTCCTACCTCTCTACCAGAAGTACTATCTATCTTACATTTGGTTCACCATTCTAGTCCTCTTTTATAGTTTTTTCAATAATACATATGTGCCTAAACACTACACCATTGAGTTTCCTTGTTTTGAGTATTAAAAACTCAAAATTGTTTACCCACATGCAAACTTTGGAAATTGATTTTTCACTTAAGATTATGCTTCCAAGAATAATCCACATTGCTGCTTGGAGATACAGGCCACTCATTTTCACTGCTGTATAATATTCCATTTTATACACATAACATCCTTTAATCCATTCTTCTGTAGAGCAATACAGGGAAGTTTGGGGACTTTTTTCACATGTGTTTATACCCTGGAGTACTCTATTTCTCTTTACTATTTTCCATCTTTGTCTAATACACTGTTTAATCTGCCACTGAGGTTTTTTTTAGTCTCAACGCAATTATATATATATATATATATATATATATATATATATATATATACACACACACACACACAGGTACACACACACACACATTTTTTAAGATTTATTATTTTTAAAAATATTTCATTATTTATTTTGAGAAAGAGAGAGAGAGAGCAGGGAGAAAGGCAGAGGGAGAGAGAGAATTTCAAGCAGACTCCCCACTGAGTCCAGAGCCTGATGCTGGGCCCCATCCCACCATCCTGAGACCACGACCCAAGCTGAAATCAAGAGTCAGTTACTCAACTGACTGAGCCACCCAAGCGTCCTTCAACAATTATATTTTTTATTTCTCAGATTGAAATTTTTCTCTATTTTGTCTGGTCATTCCTGATAGAATCTTGTTGTATGCTTGGATTTACTGTGGGGCCCTTTATTTCCTTAAATATTTCATACTCAATTATTGTAATCTCAATATCTGGTCATTTTAATATCTACATCCTTGAAGGGTTCAAATCTATTATTTGTTATTCCTGCTGGTTTTCAGCCATTCTGAACTGCCTGCCAGTGGGTTTCATAATCTTTGATTGGGAGCTCTTTGTTTCAATTTCATCATCGGGAGTTTGGTGGACAAAATTTGGCAAAGCTTTTCTCTAGAGAGTGTTGGCTTCTGCTTCTTCTGGAACCCAAGAGCTTGCTTCAGCCTGAAGGGCTTGGCTTGGTGCAGGAGTTCCTGGATCATCTTCCCTACCTTCTCATTGTCCCAAGGCTCAATATCCCAGCAGCAACACCTCTATTACCACATAACTTCAGGGAAAATCTGCCTCTCACCACAGTTCACTTCCCTCGTCCCAGTTCCCTGCCATTCTGGCACCAATTTATGGTATATTGGGAGTGCTCCCTGAAGATATCCCTTCCTCTAGAAAGACAAGCTCTGTCTCCAAAAGTATGCTCTATGCAGAATGTGACTGCTCTGAAGCAGCAGGCTTCTTCAAAGCTCTTGTTTAGCCATAATGCCAGGAACAGACATCAAAGTGATTAATCTTTTTCAATAGTCCTATTTAATTCATACCAACTAATTCAGTTCATCTTACATTTATAGAATGCATACTATGTGCCAAGCAATGTTCTAGGTACTGGAGATTAAAAATAAAACTGTAAAAAATAAAATAAAATAAAAAAATAAATAAAAATAAAACTGTATATTGGTAAACTACTCTATAAGTATCCCTCACTCAAAAAACACTTTTTTCTTCTTTACTTTTATGTATTTTAAATTTATTAACCTATTTGAAAACTATTATACTAGTAAATATCATGTCTAAAGTTACTCTGCCTTTGCTAAACTGATTGCTTCTTTATTACTCTACTTTCTGCTCATGGTATGTATATATATATATATACATATGTATATATATATATATGTATATTTGCATATACATGTATATATATATATATATGTATATTTGCAGAGAATAAAAATCTCAAGAGAGCTTTGACTCCTTCCTCTCCTTCCCTCCATACATCAAAGTAATCCCTGAGACCTTCCCATGAATGCTTCTCTGCCAATATCTCTTCCATATGTCCCTTCATTCCCATACCCATGAGCTTTTACTCCCACACACCTGGAATCTTGAAATCACATTCTCCCTCCTCTCCCTGTCTTTTCTTTTTCTAGTAACCACTTCATATTGTTGCCAGATCAGTTTCCTTAGGCACCCCCTGATCACCTGACTCATATCCACAAAATTCTCCAATGCATTCTCATTGCCTACCTCAATATTTCTCAAATCTTAGTAATGCATGGATAACCCTTAAAGGGGGAAATTTTTTTAACCATTTTTATCAACATTTTGCTTACAGAAAATAAGGAAGGGTCATCAACTCTTTATGTTTAGACCTCATATACAATCCTAAACTAAAATAACTTTACAAATGAAATAAAACTACCAAACCAATAAATGTCAAATTAACATGAATTTAGGGATGCCAGGCTGGCTCAGTCAGTATAGCATGCAACTATTGATCTTGGGGTCATGAGTTTGAGGCCCATGTTGGGGAAAGAGCCTACTTAAAAAATTAAAATAAGTAAAAAATTTAATTTAATATAAAAAGCCTTTCAAACAACATGGATTTAACATGACCAGTGATAGTTGGCTTAAACTAAATTAATCATCTTTAACATAAGGATGGCACGAATGCTATAGCACAAGTCTGGTTGGTTGTTGGCACTGTTGTTGTTTGGCACACCTATATTGCAATGCACCTGTGGTTACTAAATCCTCCCACTTCTGTATTCAAAGCCCTGGGACATCTTCATTGTACACTGGTGATGACATTGGGCTTCAACTGGGACAAAACATCAGGATTATTCACTTTCTCCAACTGCCTCTGATTGCCCAGGGAGTGATAATAAAACAACCCAGTGGTACTATTTGATACTCTCTAATCACTGAAGCCAACATAGTTTTGAAATATCATGGCTGTTCTCAGTCTAAAGGTGAATATTCAGATCATCCAAATTACATCAAACGTTTTTTAGATGGTAGTCTAAAAAAATAAAACTTTCTCAGTTCTCATAGACTTTATTTAGCCAATGATACACATCACTTCTGAACAAAAGCTTGAAATGATATGGCATGACTTTCCATATTCTTCTTCTGTCCTACCAATGAGAATTGTTCCAGATGGATGCCATAGTAATAGCTTGGGTCCTAGAGTGAAGCAGAGCCATAGAGTGAAGCAGAGCCACAGCAGACCCGTAATGTACATGTAATATGAATGAGAAATAATCCATGATAATTATAAAAATAGTCTAAAAGAAAGGACTTGAATCTTATAGGTCTGTAGATCTCATTTTAAGAACCACTGGCAATAAAAAATAAATAAATAATAATAAGCAATCACATCAGCATGTTTTAAAAGGCTTGTGTACTCTGCCCCAATCAACATTTTTCAAATATCAAATACTTCCTTTTCACTCCCTAAACAAGGCCTATAGTTTCTTTCCATTGAGCTTTTGCTCATGGAATTATCTCTGCCTAGACATTCCTTTCCTCCCTCCTCACCTCTGCTCCTTGTATACATTCAAATAATCCTTCCTCAACCACTCCAGTGGAAAAACTACTGCACATTATACCCCTTTGAGGACATGTAATACACCTTTCCTTCTATTTTTACTTTTTCTCTATGTACCTTCTATTCCCTACCAGATTCTCTCCCTAAGAGCTGCAAAGTGTTTTTACACCTTTTATTCCTGCCAGTGCCTAACACAATGTGTTGTTTATACTAAATGCTCAATAAACTGTTGTTGAATAAGTGAGTTTATTTAATCCTTATTAATAAGAGTTTAACAGCAAAAACATTAAGATTGCTGAAGATGACAAATCCAGACCATGCAACTTTCTTTGTAATGCAGCTGCAAAAGCTGCTGTCTTACAATGACTGATTATGTTTTTGAACAGTTGTAAAACATTAGCTATGGAAAACGCCACAAAGGCAGAACTAATTTATCTGGTACTTAGTTAAAATTCCACACAGCATGAGGCAAGAGAGGAATTATTCTAAAAGCTCATTCTTATGAATTAATTAATTAGCTCTCTCTACCTATAGAACAAAATTAATTTAAACATGAATATTGCTGGGAAAGTTATTCATAATGTAAACTTTTTCAAAACTAGAAGTATGTTACTAAGCTTCCTAAGGAAATTCAAAAATAGTGCAAAACAGTCCCCTTCAGCATCAAGGTAATTTTATATCAGCCACCTTTGGGAGATGAGGTTGGTACAGACAAGCTGGGGAAAACAAATGTAGAAGATAGAGGGGACATTAGAGACTAGAGTCTTCAACTCTTTGCTCTCCCAGTCTTGCTTCAAAGCCCTTGACTGCTCTACATCCCATGTCCCTCTAGACCCTGACTTATCTTGACCTTGGTTAATGGCCAGCCTGTCCTCCAATGCACTGCCCTCACTTACTGTTGGCTTCATGAGGGTTGGGGCAGGAGCCAGAAAAGAGTTCAGTTTTGTGCTACATTTCTTTTTTTTTTTTTAAGGTTTTATTTATTTGACAGACAGAGATCACAAGTAGGCAGAAAGGCAGGCGGTGGAGGGGGGGGGGAGCAAGCTCACTGCGGAGCAGATTGCCCAATATGGGGCTTGACCCCAGGACCCTGGGATCATGACCTGAGCTGAAGGCAGAGGCTTAACCAACTGAGCCACCCAGGCACCCCTTGTGCTACATTTCTTAAAACACTTCACTGAAGCTAGCCAACACTCTGCTGCACGGGGCTCACCTCCAAAGCCCCAGGAGATTAATGCCCTGACCCCCTTAGAGTCTCAGCAGACTGGGAATTATTAGGAAGAGGTCCTAATATACTCATATTCTGAGGGAGGCCTAGGGCATAAACTGGGGATAGAAGAAGGAGACACAAGGGTTATGGGCAAAGAAGCACCACGTGTATAGGTAGAGAGTATTGTTATATTTAGGAAGTTGTCAAATGCTCAGTACCACTGGGGCATAGATGGAGGTGGAGGTGCAAAGAAAGACAAAGCTTGGGGAATATCACTATCAGATTTTTGTTTTGAAAAGGTCATTCTGAAATGGGAAGAGGCCAAGGAAATCACTCAGGAGAAGATTGCAGTCATATGGATGAGAAGTAATTTGGGGAAAACTGGGCCAGAAGCAGTGGGGACAGAGAAAAGTGGACAGATCTGAGAAATTCGTGAAGATACAATTGAGAAATTAATCACTATGCTGGGAGGTGAGGGATGCCATGTTAAAACTAGGCTAAACGGTCAAGTGGAACAAAGCCAGTGTGTTAAAAGGCATCAGATTTTGGACATGCCATGGGAATAAGTTCCCTCAGTTAGTCAAATCTGATACCAGGATATTTGCTATGCCATTCAAGTCGCCAATGTTCTAACAGCCCTACTTGCCCAATCACTTCAACTTCTGGTTCTTGATCCTCCTCCAGTCCATATCTCTGATGCAGAAACCTTTCCTGTGCTTCTGACCCATTGTTTGCCCTGGACCTTTCCCTACCTCAGCCTGGGGAACAGAAATTGCTGATCTGCTAAGTAAGCAAAGGCCATCCCTGGAGCTTGAAATGGGGCCAGTTATCCCCAGCATACTAGCACTGTGCAGGAGAGGGTACAATTAGAGGAAGGGGAAAAGGCTAATGTATCTCTTATGAATATTTCCAACCAGCACATTTAAATTCTACTCGCTCTTCAAGGTAAGATTCAAATGCTACCTCTTTGAAGAAGTCTTCCTAGATTCTACCACCACCCCACCCCCAAAACTTGAGATGATTCTCCCTCTTGTATATATTTTCTGATGTTTTCTAACCTATCTTCACATACTTTCATAGCCTATATTTTATAATAGCCCTATGACTACATGTGTTCTATCTCCTACTAGCTTATTGATCTCTGGAAGCTAAGAACTATGTTTTCCTAATCTCTCATTTATTAATTCAACAAATATTTGAATGATTAAAGGAACAAAGGAATGAATCTCTCTTTGCTCCCAAGTTCCTTATATATAACATAGGCCTTTCTCAACAAATCTTTCCACAGCTATTAAAAGGTTACTTTCGATAGTCATGATTGTCACCTCCTTCTTCTGGGCTAGGAACAAAAGTGCAAATAGCCAGAATAAAGAATTGAAATAGTAAAAAGAGGAGATTGGAAAAGGGGGCTTAAACTCAGTTGATGTAACTCTTTCTTTCACATTGCTTTTTCCATTTTTTAAAAAGTAATGGCTTTGAACCTCTGATAAAAACCCAAAGGCTTCTGGATTTTTATAGCCCAATTTGAGGTAAACAGTTTTTCTTCACCCTGTCAAATCTCTTCTTTACAAATACATTAAATATATTCAAGTTATTTTTCTTCCCATCCATGTAAGTGTAAGTAAAATGATTTACAAAACAATGGTCTGTAATGGTTTGCCAATATGTGACACATATTTGAAGCACTGTCATAATGAAATTTTTAAGTAATTAAAATTATTTCATGACTAATTAACAACAGTTTAAAACCTCATAAAGCATTCCAACTTAAGCATTTCTATTCATACTCCATCTGCCAAATATTAAGTAGAACAGTACAAAAATAGGAGAGGGGAAGCCATTTCCAATTGTACCCCTATTTTTTACTTATTTAGGGCAGTAGCTTAACTCAGATTACTTCTCTTGATTAATAGCATTTAATATATAAAAATGACTATAAACATTCATTATGAATGCAGAAGAAACACAGCTTTTTCTATTGAAAAAGCAAAATGGAAATATCCTGGCTTTTATATTTATCTAAACAAAGACCAATACTAGTTAGAGAAAACATCTGTCTGAATAAAATCAGAAAATTCCCAAGGACATAGTTAACTACTTCTAAACATGCCTTCAGAACAGACCCACCCATACATATATCTTGCAGTCCAGATGAAATAAAGAAATTCCCCAGCCCCTCTTGGCATTTATTTAAATGTTTGGCCATCTAGATACAAAATTCATCCAACAAATGAGAACGACTTTTCCAAAAATAAGTGATTCAAGCCATCCTCTTATTTGTAGAAGTAACAACTGAATTCTTCATGTTAAATCAAACTGTGTTAATGTTGTTTTTGTTCTGGGATCTGAAGACCTTCATTGTTCATTCAACAAACATTGATTGGGTTCCTGTCGTGACCAAGCAGGTGCTAAGTGGTGCAAGTAGATGAATAGGATAGATGAATAGGATATATCCTTCCCTTCAAGGGTGAAGGGTCTTAGCAAGAGAGAAAGAATTTAATTGTGAATAACTATAATGCACTAGCAAGAAATTGCATGAGAGGAAAGCAAAGTTATTCAAGTAAGGGTTTAAAACTGATGCTCTGATGGGAGGCAGAACAACTATCATTTATAGCTGGGAAAATTAAGGAAGATTTTCTGGAAGAAGTACTATTTGACATAGATGAAGGTTGGTTGAGATTTCAAGAAATAGCAGTATGAGGGACAAAGGAACAAAGACAGGAAATACAAAGTATAAATGTGAAATGCATGACTTTTTATAATACTGTTTACAATATATAGCAGCTACTGTCAGAACCCAACCCATTATCCCCTTGGGACTCAGTGTTCTCTATACACTACCCTCAGATACAAAGGTAGGGAAGTAGATTGATAAGTTCCTCAGCTTCCTCACCTACCAAGTGAGATGTTCTATTCCTTCTCCTAGAGGTCCTCAGCAAGGCTGATCCCCAATTACCCACATTAACACACTCTCCATTGGCTATTTTCTCTTTCCTGTCTCAATTCCCTATGTCCCTAGTAGGGCTTCCTGACATTATGTCTCAAATAAAACTCTCCACTCAGACATACTCATAAGATATGTTTTAAGGGGGATCCAAACCAAAAGGCAATAGCTTAGTCAAGTGGGGATGTCAATGATAACTGACAGAATGATCTGCTATTTTACCAGTCACTGAAATACAGCAATAATTCAATGACTAAACAGCAATCACTGGGCTATCTGTGACCACTGATTTCCCCTGCTTAGAGATTTACAATACACATTAGAATAAAAATGATATTGAAAATTCCAACAGCAAAACAAAAACCTATTTAACTTTGTTTAAGAGTTAAATAAACTTGGGATGCCTGGGTGGCTCAGTTGGTTGGACGACTGCCTTCGGCTCAGGTCATAATCCCAGAGTCCTGGGATCGAGTCCCACATCAGGCTCCCAGCTCCATGGGGAGTCTGCTTCTCCCTCTGACCTTCTCCTCGCTCATGCTCTCTCTCACTGTCTCTCTCTCAAATACGTAAATAAAATCTTTAAAAAGAAAAAGAGTTAAATAAACTTATTTGACACCCTTATTAACCTTCCAATTAAAGCCAGTTTGGAAAGTGCTGGAATTGATACCACACATTCCTAAAATTTATAAAACTTTATTTACTTTTCTTTCATGGGGACCCAGAACCAACTAAATCATGTTTGCTGGTATAATATTCAAGTTTTAAGCCAAATTTTCATTTTAGTAAATTATATTTTAACTTTTCTGCTGATGGTAGAGTGATTTTTAAATGCTTTAACCTAAACTATATTTAATACTATTCATAACCTCAGCTCACATGGTTTTCTATGCACCAATGGCCTTGACCTAGTTTCCTATGGACAACACCTATATTCAGAGGTGAGAAAAGGTTAATGAGCATTCTGGGAATATGTTGGCAGAAATATGCATCACTACCATCCAGTGCCTCACAATGCCAATCCAAATGTCTCTCACTTCTGAACAGGAGCTTCCACAAGCTCCAGGAGGCAGGTAGAGGCTGAAGTGGATGGGGAAGGCCTAGAAGGATAACTTATACTCCTAAGGAAGGAGCTGTCACAGAACTTGGCTTCCCTCAAAACCAGAGTCCAAGAAATTCCTGTGGTAAAAAACTGTAGAGGTGAGAACCAGAGCTTCTCCATTCTTAGAGGTAAGTTTGCTCCCTAAAAATCTCAAGACCTATCCCACCTCAGAGGAGGTGTAATACAAGCCATAGTGAATGGTCTGAGGAGGACCTGTAATGGGACGGAGTATGGAAGTGAGTCCTCCCTGCCAGAGAGGCTACAAGAGTCTGATATTTCAAGCCAAAAAGAATAAGCAGTGAAGCTTCATCCTGGTGCTTCTACACACTAGAGAAGAACTACAATACTGAAACAGAATTACTAAAGGACACTGGTAACAACATGGAGGAAAAGAAGGAACACATAGTGATGATCAACCATGGTTCAAAATAAGACTTTTTGGAACCAAGAAACATGATCTTTTTCACTTTTTAAAATTCAGTGGATGAAATGAAAGAGAATATTGTCACTTTTGAGATCCAAATTGATGGTCTGAAAGATAAAAAAGGAGGAGTAGGAGGCCTAAATTTCATGGGGTCCCAGGAATTCAGCTAGATAGTTTCCAAACCATTCTGAACACCTACAAATTCAACAGGAGATCAAAGAGAAGAAGAGCAGCAACTCTAGGAACAGAAAAGTGACCAATTTCTGGAAGGTACGACATACATAGAAGTGAATCCGAGGTGATATACAGGACGATAGACCATGGGGAGAAATATACAGGAAGATAGACCAGCTCCCGGCAAGCAGTGGAGCAACGGAGCACAAAATCAAAACTTTTAGAAGTTGGCTCCACTGAGGGACGTAGCTCCAGAGGCTAAGTGGAGGATGGAGCACTTGTGGGGACAGTGTGGTCTCAAGTCATTCGGGGTCACAGAAAGACTGGGAGTGTCTGAGTGTGGCAGAACTCCCAGGTATCAGAGACGGAAGCCAGCAGCAGAGACAGAGCCAAAGAGGGGGTTTTCAGCTCGGGGTTACCTTAAACCATGATCCCCAACACATTCAGGCCACTGCTCTTCGAGGACGGACCCACAAGTGGCAGATTCAGGCAGACTCACCTTCCTCCCCCTAGGTGAGTGGCTCAGGAGAAGCGTGGCAGGAATCTACTGGGTTTGGAGACTCCAAACGGGGTTGTTTGCTAGAGATAGAAATGTTCGGTCACAGGCAGGGTAAGTGCAGAGTGCGGATGGAGACCAGGGAGACAGGAGTGACTGACTGCTTATCTCTGAAGACACACTGAGGAGTGGGCCCCCAAGCTCTCTGCTCGTCCTGACTGGAGATTGGGAGGCCACCATTTTCATTCCCGTCCTCCAGAGCTCTATGGAAAACGTTCAGGGAACAAAAGCTCCCGAGAGCGAACTCCAGCAGATTACTTAGCCCGTCCCCTAGCAAGAGAGGTACAATTCCACCTCAGGCAAAGACATTTGAGAATCACAGCAACAGGCCCCTCCTCCAAGAGGTCAAGAACATCCTGCCAAGATCAAGTTTACCGATCAATGAGAACTGTGGAACTCGAGGGCTAGGGGAGCAATACATAGAATTCATGGCTTTTTCCCCATGATTCTTTAGTCTTCCATCTGGTCCCAGGGGAATTTTACCAAACATTTAAAGAAGAATTAATACCTATTTTCCTGAAACTGTTCCAAAAAAAATAGAAATGGAAGGAAAACTTCCAAACTCATTTTATGAGGCCAGCACCACCTTGATCCCAAAACCAAAGACACTATCAAAAAAAAGAATTACAGACCAATATCCCTGATGAACATGGATGCAAAAATGGTCACCAAAATACTAGCCAACAGGATCCAACAGTACATTAAAAGGATTATTCACCATGACCAAGTGGGATTTATTCCTGGGCTTCAAGGTAAGTTCAACATCTACAGATCAATGTGATACACTGCATTAATAAAAGAAAGGGCAAGAAACATATGATCCTCTCAGTAGATGCACTAAAAGCATTTGACAAAGTACAAAATCCTTTCTTGACCACAACTCTTCACGTTATAGGGATAGAGGGTACATACCTCAACATCATCAAATCTATCTATGAAAAACTCACAGCAGATATCATTCTCAATGGGGAAAAACTGAGAGCTTTAATGCTAAGGTCAGGAACATGGCAGGACTATCCATTATCACCACGGCCATTCAGCATAGTACTAGAAGTCCTAGCCTCAGCAATCAGACAACAAAAAGAAATAAAAGGCATCTGAATTGGAAAAGAAGTAAAACTCTCACTCTTTGCAGGTGATATGATACTTTATGTGGAAAACCCAAAAGACCATGCCAAAACTGTTAGAACTCAACCAGGAATTCAGTAAAGTGTCAGGATATAAAATCAATGCACAGAAATCAGTTGCATTTCTATAAACCAACAACGAGACAGAAGAAAGAGAAATTAAGGAGTTGATCCCGTTTACAACTGCACCCAAAACCATTAGATACCTAGGAATACACCTAATTAAAGAAGCAAAGAATCTACTTAGAAAACTATAAAGTACTCATGAAAGAAATTGAAGAAGACACAAAGAAATGGAGAAACATTCCATGCTCATGGATTGAAGAACAAATATTGTGAAAATGTCTCTGCTACCTAGAGCAATCTACACATTTAATGCAATCCCACCAATTTTTTTCAAAGAAAAGGAACAAATTATCCTAAAATTTATATGGAACCAGAAAAGACCCCCGAATAGCCAGAGGAATGTTGAAAAGGAAAACCAAAGTTGGCAGCATCACAATTCCACACTTCAAACTCTATTACATCATCAAGATAGTATGGTCCTGGCACAAAAACAGACACATAGATCAATGGAACAGAATACAGAGCAAAGAAATGAAGCCCCAACTCTACGGTCAACTCATCTTTGACAAAGCAGGAAAGAATGTCCAGTGGGAAAAAAAACAGTCTCTTCAACTAATGGTGTTGGGAAAATTGGACAGCCACATGCAGAAAAAATGAAACTGGACCATTTCCTTACATCACACATAAAAATAGACTCAAAATGGTTGAAAGTCCTCAATGTGATGCAGGAATCCATCCAAATCCTTGAGGAGAACACATCAGCAACCTCTTCAACCTCAGCCACAGCAACTTCTTCCTAGAAACATTGCCAAAGGCAAGGGAAACAAGGGCAAAAATGAACTATTGGGACTTCACCAAGATCAAAAGCCTTTGCACAGCAAAGGAAACAGTCAAAAAAAACAAAAGATGACCAACAGAATGGGAGAAGATATTTGCAAATGACATATCATATAAAGGGCTAGTATCCAAAATCTATAAAGACCTTATCAAACTCAACACCCAAAGAACAAATTATCCAATCAAGAAATGGACAGAAGGCATGAACAGACATTTCTGCAAAGAAGACCTCCAAATGGCCAACAGACACATGAAAAAGTGCTCCACATCACTCAGCATCAGGGAGATACAAATCAAAACCACACAGAGATACCACCTCACACCAGTCAGAATGGCTAAAATTAACCTGTCAAAAAATGACAGGTGCTGGCAAGGATGTGAAGAAAGGGGAACCCCCACATACTGCTGGTGGGAATGCAAGCTGGTGCACCTACTCTGGAAAAGAGCATGGAGGTTTCTCAAAAAGTAGAAAATAGAACAACCCTATGACCTAACAATTGCACTACTAGGAATTTATTCTAAAGATATTGATCTGAGGGGTCACGTGTAACCAAATGTTTATAGCAGCAATGTCCACATTAGCCAAACTATAGAATGAGCCTAGATGTCCATCAACAGATGAATGGATAAAGAAGATGTAGTAATATATACAGTGGAATATTATTCATCCATCAAAAATAAAACTGAAATCTTGCCATTTGCAACAGCTTAGTTGGAACTAAAGGGTATTATGCTAAGCAAAGTCAGTCAATTAGAGAAAGAGAACTGTCATAATATCTCTCTGATATGAGGAATTTAAGAGGGAAGGCAGGGGGTGTTGGGGGGGAAGGGAGGGATAAATGAAAGAAGATGGGACTGTGGTGGGAGACAAACAATATGAGACTCAATCTCAGGAAACAAATTGAGGGTCACTGGAGGGGAGAGGATAGGAGGGATAAGGCGGCTGGGTGATGGACATTGGGGAGGGTATGCTCTATGTTGAGTGCTGTGAATTGTGTAACACTAATGATTCATAGACCTATACCCCTCAAACAAATAATACATTATATTTTTTAAAAACATTTTTAAAATAAAAAAGGAAACATACTACAAAACACAAAGCAGGTGGACTTCAACTTCCACAAAGGAGCAACTTGTCTCAAGACTGCCAAGAACCATTGTTTTTCCAAGAACCATTTAAAAAGCTGGTACAAATACACAAAGTATATGTGTGAAATCATTGAAAAATATCAAGGTACATATGTACTCCAGGTACATAAATTTCACAGAGGTGGGAGGTACATTGAGGTGAGGTCCTCATTTGCCTTTGACTTTTTCTTTAGTTCATTTGCTAGTTCACTGCACTGGGAATAGAGTCCTAGCAGTAAACAGTGGTCAAGGCTTGTGGAAATCTCTTAGGGTTGTAGAGAAAAAAAAGTCAAAATATGGTGTTACCAAGGAGACCAAAAATCAAATAGGAGAGAAGTGAACTCTAGAATCAATTTCACCTCAAGATGTTTACTGATTCCTAAGTTGTATGCATAATCAAGATGAGAGTCCCAGAAAAAAAGAAAAAAAAAAAAAACAAGAAGAAATCAAGATCTGGGGAGCTGAAAAGCTAATAAAAAACATCAGAATTCTTTTTTTTAAGATTTTATTTATTTGACAGACAGAGATCACAAGTAGGCGGAGAGGTAGGCAGAGAGGCAGGCAGAGAGCGAGAGAGAGGAGAAAACAGGCTCCCCAATGAGCAGAGAGTCTGATGCGGGGCTCTATCCCAGGACCCTGAGATCATGACCCAAGCTGAAAGCAGAGGCTTTAACCCACTGAGCCACCCAGGCACCCCAATACATCAGAATTCTTAAGGAAGGCATGTTCTGTGATGAGCACTGAGTGTTAAACATAACAACATGTGTTGGAGAGGATGTGGAGAAAGGGGAACCCTCTTACACTGTTGGTGGGAATGCAAGTTTGTGCAGCCTCTTTGGAGAACAGTGTGGAGATTCCTCAAAAAATTAAAAATAGAACTTCCCTATGACCCTGCAATTGCACTCCTGGGTATTTACCCCAAAGATACAGATGTAGTGAAAAGAAGGGCCATCTCTACCCCAATGTTTATAGCAGCAATGGCCATGGTCGCCAAACTATGGAAAGAACCAAGACGCCCTTCAACGGACGAATGGATAAGGAAGATGCGGTCCATATACACTATGTAGTATTATGCCTCCATCAGAAAGGATGAATACCCAACTTTTGTAGCAACATGGACGAGACTGGAAGAGATTATGCTGAGTGAAATAAGTCAAGCAGAGAGAGTCAATTATCATATGGTTTCACTTATTTGTGGAGCATAACAAATAGCATAACAAATAGACATGGGGAGTTAGAGAGGAGAAGGGAGTTGGGGGAAATTGGAAGGGGAGGTGAACCATGAGAGACTATGGACTCTGAAAAACAATCTGAGGGGTTTGAAGTGGCGGGGGGGTGGGAGGTTGGGGTACCAGGTGGTGGGTATTATAGAGGGCACGGATTGCATGGAGCACTGGGTGTAGTGAAAAAATAATGAATACTGTTATGCTGAAAATAAATAAATTTTTTAAAAAACAAGACATTATAAGAAATTAAAAAAAAAACATAACCAATGAGTTGTTGAACACTACATCTGAAATTAATGATACTGGTATAGAATTTAAATATAGGAAAAGAAGATGTTAGCTGAAAACATAAATAAATAAAAATGATTCTATCTTCATGAAAGAAAAAAATACATCAGAATTCTGACAGGGTTCTGAAATTAGAGAATGAAGTTCAGGTTCAACTAACCAGGGTAGAATTTTTACTCCATAAGAAAAAAGTTCTGAAACTAAAGGTGATACTCTACCAGTAGAAAGAAACTAGGAAAAGACCAGACATTATAAAGGCTAACACCTGCCATCACCTGGATTAAGGTGATCTTATAGTGCTGTCTACCTTCCAGGAAAAATTTAACATAAGCCGAAGAAGTATCTACAATCTTTAATATACACTTTCCTGCATCCAATTACAAGGAATTTGTTAACATGTCAAGAAACATGAATAGGGGCGCCTGGGTGGCTCAGTGGGTTAAGCCTCTGCCTTCAGCTCAGATCATGATCCCAGAGTCCTGGGATCGAGCCCCACATCGGGCTCTCTGCTCAGCAGGGGCCCTGCTTCCCCCCCACACACCCCGCCTGCCTTTCTGCCTACTTGTGATCTCTGTCTGTCAAATAAATAAATAAAATCTTAAAAAAAAAAAAAAGAAACATGAATAAATGCTTAAAATCGAGAGAAAATCCAAACAATAGAAGCAGATCAACAGATAATTCAAATATTGGAGTAATCAGACAGGGAATATAAATAACTGTGACTAATGGGCTTAAGAAAGCAAAGAAATGGGTGAGGAATTTCACCAGAGAATTAAAACCTATATACATGTATCAAAAGAGTCAAATGGAATTCTAGAACAGAAAAACACATTCACTGAAATTAGGAATTCAATAGATGTATTTAATAGCAGAAGAGAAGACAGGTGAAGTGGACTATAGGTCAATATGAAATATCCATAATTGATAGAAAATTAAAATACACAAAAATGCAGAAAATAAACATGGAATAAGATTAAAGGATCTAAGGCGTATAAGTTGGATTCTCAGGAAAAGAGACAAAACAGAAAGAGTGGTTGAAGAAATATTGGCCAAGATATTCCAAAACAGAAAATGACATGAAAATATCAGTTCAAGAATCAGTATAGACACCTAGCAGGATAAATACAAAGGAACTGTGTAAGTCTCCTAAATATCTAACCCCTTTCCAAAAGGAAGACATTAAAAGCTTCCAGAGGGGAAAAAAATACTGTTATCAAAATAACAATAACACCAACAACTATCTTTTCAAAAGAAACCACAGAAGCTAGAAGACAGTGGAATACATCTTTATATAATACTTAAAGACCAAAGTACCAACATAGATTTCACCCAGTGTAATGCCAACTACACTAGGTAAAAAACTTTTTGAAACATAAATTAAAATAAATGTTATGACAAATAAGAATGTTAATTCCAGCAAAACTTCACTAAAAGAAATAATGAAGGGAGTTCTTAAGAAGAAAGGAGAATGATACCAGATGGAAGTAGAATAATGTAAGAAAAAAATGAAGAGCAATGGAAAAGAAAAGTATGTAACTAAATCCAGATAAATATACCGTCTTTAAGGTTTGAAATAATACTTTTAGATTTAAAATACATAAAGAATTAAATATCAACAGCAGTAACATGAAAAGGCAGAGGAAAACAAACAGCACTGAAGACTTATAAAGTTCAGGAAATAACAAAAGTATTTGTTTAAAATAAACTATAATTTGTCCATTGTGCTTGTTTTAATCTATAGGATAGACAGCTGTTTCTTTCCCTGTTCTTTTGTGGGAAACCTGTTGGCTTACACTTTTGCTTATATCTCCAACAAGTCTATCAATCTTCTCAACTGACTTTTACCACAGCTTCCACTGTTTTGTGAGTCTCTTAGACTGAAATTTCCTCACATCTGTTGTAAATCAAACAGGATCCTTTGGAGGACGATTTGAAGTTCTCGGTTCTACGATCTGTTCCTCTTCCCTGCCCCAAATTCTGAACCAAGACTCTGTACTGAGTACCAAGAGAACATTCTTCTTTCTCAGTGACCACTGAGCATTCTGAATGAAAGAGGGGTGCATCAGCTTGCATCTCTCAGCATAGAACTTCTGCCCCATGAGCCAGGGCAAAGGTGATCTGGGCCACAGTATCCTAAGGATTACCATACCCAAGATATAGCTTCAATTCCCATGAGAGGAGCTGAGCGGAATATGGGAGCCCCACCTTTCTGCCCCACTCACTGCAGAACTTAGTTTCAGCAACAGGTAGCTAGGAACAGAATGATAAATGTTGACAATTTGACCATCCTTGGAAGATAGCCCTCTAAATGGAAGCTGAGGGAAGAGGGATCCATGTGTTATCAACATACCAGTCTGGAGTGGAGTTTCCATATTCCTAAGGTGGGAAACTGGGAGAGGACAGCACAAGTCATGCTTCAAATGCCACAGACTCTTTCAGTTCTTACCAAGTTTTAGATAATTTTCTTAAATATATGTTTCTTCATTTACTCTTTACCCACAGAACCATCTCTTGATGTTCTAAATGACTGGGTTATTTTTATAATTTCACCAGTTTTACTGGGATACAAGTCATGGAGCTCATCACATCATCATGCTTAGAGTGAAACTACTAAAATAAAATCATAAACTATATAACTAACAAGCTAACAGACACAGATAATGGGACAGATACTGAGTTCATAAATTAGAATTAATATTGTTAAAATAGACATACCACCCAAAGTAATCTACATATTCAGTGCAATCCCTATAAAAATTCCAATGACATTCACTACAGAAAGAGAAAAAACAACCCTAAAATTCATATAGATTCACAAAAGCTCCCTGAATAGCCAAAGCAATCTTAAGCAAGAAGAATAAAACTAGAAGCATCGCACTTCCTGATTTCAAAATATATTATAAATCTACAGTAATCAAAACAATATGGTACTGACATAAAAACAGACTCCAGGGCCAGTGGAAAAGAATAAATAGCCCAGAAATAAATCCACACATCTATGGTCAACTAATATTCAACAGAAGTGTCAAGAACACACATGAAAAGAATAATCTCTTCAATAAATAGTGTTGGGAAAACTGGATAGTCATAAAGAGAATAAAGTTACGCACTTATCTCACATCAAATACAAAAATCAACCCAAAACTGTTTAAAGTCTTAAACATAAGACCTGAAACTATAAAAGTTTTGGAAGAAAACATAGGGGTAAAGCTTCTTTGACATTGGTCTGGGCTATGATTTTTTGGATATGACACTGACAGCAGAGGCAACAAAAGCCGAAATAGATATGTGGGATTGCATCAAACTAAAAAGCTTCTGTAGGAAAGAAAACAATCAACAGAGTGAAAAAGTGATTTACAGAATGGTAAAAAATATTTGCAAGCCATATGTCTGATAAGAAGCTTATATCTGAAATACGTAAGGAATTCATACAACTCAACTACAGAAACAAATAAGCAAAACAAATAACCCAAGTCAAATATGAGCAAAGCTCCTAAATAGACATTTCTCAAAAGTAGTTATAGAAATGGCCAAAGAGGGGCACCTGGGTGGCTCAGTTGGTTGGACGAATGTCTTCGGCTCAGGTCATGATCCTGGAGTCCCAGAATCAAGTCCCATATCAGGCTCCCAGCTCCATGGGAAGTCTGCTTCTCCCTCTGACCTTCTCCTTGCTCATGTTCTCTCTCACTGTCTCTCTCTCAAATAAATAAATAAAATCTTAAAAAAAAAAAAAAAAAGAAATGGCCAAAGATATATGAAAAGGTATTCAATGTCACTAATCATCACGGGAATACAAATCAAAACCACAATGAGATATCATGTTATACTTGTTAGAATGGCTATTATCAAAAAGACAAAGATAACAAGTATTGGTGAGGTTGTGGAGAAAAGGGAACACTTGTACAGCATTGGTGGGAATGTAAGTTGGTACAACCATTTTGGAAAACTGTGAAGTTTTTCCCCAAATTAAAAATAGGACCTTGTGATCCTGCAGTCCCACTTTTGGGTATATCTCCAAAGGAAATGAAATCAACATCTTGAAGAAATACCTGCATGATCATGTTCACTGTAGCATTATTTACAATAGCCAAAATATGGAAACAACCTAACTGTCCATTAGCAGGTGAAGTGATAAACTATATATATAGTCAGAGTATAAAGTTTCAGTTATGAAAGAAAAAGCTCTAGAAATCTAAAGTACAGCAATATGAATAAAGTTAATATTATACTATATACTTGAAGTTTGCTGGGAGGATAGACCTTAAGTGCTCTCACCACACAAATAAAATGTTAACTGTATGAGGTGATGGATAGGTTAATTAGCTTCCTTGTGGCTATTATTTCATTATACATACTTATCAAAACATCAAGTCATAAACCTTAAATATGTACAATTTTATTTGTCAATTATATCTCAATAAAGATAGAAAAACATAAGGATATCAAAAGCAATCATTTTAGAAAGTAATTTGGCAATATTTATTAAAACTATAATTGTGCATATTTTTCAACTTGAAAATCCTATTTCTTGGACTCTATCACATAGAAATTAAAATGCTAGCATGAAAAACAAATCTTTAGTATATAAGGAATACATAGAGATATCTATTGTAGCAATGTTTGAAGTGGCAAAAAAAAAAAGGAAGCAAAATTAGTGTCAATCAATTGGAGCACAGAACATTAGGCAGCCATAGAAAAGAATGATGCAAGTACAATGGGAAAAGGAAGATTCAGAGAAGTACATTACAAAGAGCCTCTTTTTTTAAAGATTTTATTTATTTATTTGACAGAGAGAGATAGCAAGTAGGCAGAGAGAGATGGAGAAGCAGGCTCCCTGCTGAGCAGACAGCCCGATGCAGGACTCGATCCCAGGACCCTAAGACCCTGACCTGAGCCAAAAGCAGAGGCTTAACCCACTGAGCCACCCAGGTGGCCCAGAGCCTATTTTTTGTTAAACAGTTCGTGTGTGTGTGTGTGTGTGTGTGTGTGTGTAAAATTATATGATTACAGAGAAATTCCTGAAGAATAAACACCAAGTTATTTACATTGGTTACTGGGGATGTCAGTGGGAGGTGGGGGTGTCAATAAAACATGAAACAAAAGTCAGTTTTTCAAAAGTTTGCTGTAATTTAAAGAAACTAATATGTGTGGTGTTATGTCATTTAAGTAAAAGTACAACTGTGAATATACATACATAAGAAATGGATGGTCTCCCAAAACATTAATCTGGTATGGTGAGATTTCAGAAAACTTTTACTTTCTTTAGCACATTTTTCTAAACTGTTTGAATTTTTTGCAAAGGAAAACTCAGAACAATAAAGCTATTTTCATTGCTAAAAACAATAAGTGACAATAAATGTAAAAAGTTGAAGAGAGGGAATTAATAAAGAAACCAAAGTAGAATTAGAAATCGAGACATGAAGCATCCCAGAGCTATGGTAGAAAGAGGATCCGTCTTCTTTGATTGAAGCTGGTCACCATGGCACCAGAGTCAAGAGGATCCCGGATAATCTCTTCTTTATTGTTCCTTAAATCACCTTCACCTATACCTGAACCAGAGATGATTGATAATCTACACATGGACAATTATCCTGGGTCCCCCTCTGAAGCCAAGTGGAAAACCCAGGACATAGTGTTTCTGGCAGGCTCCCTTGCTTTGCCAGCTTTCCCGAGGTTCTTCTTAGTGTGGACCCATGTAATTCTTTCCTTAGATTTGCTTATTCAAGATGACATCATGGTCCATTACGCCCAGGCACCAAATTCCATTATCCAGTCCATCAACTTCTCTCTGTTCTTTGTCTCAGTATAAACAACTCTGCCCTAGCCACCGCCCACCTGGGCTATAAAACAGGTTTCAGGCTTTCATAGTGAATCACATCCCTGAGATGTTAACAGGAGCCTGCTTTTCCAAGACTGACAGGTCTTTCCCTGAGGGTGACACCTTTCATTTTCCACCCACACACCACCCATGAAAGTTCTTTAATCATCTTCAGTTCTATTTGCTCTGAGTAAATCTCACATGCGGTTCCTGATGGGAATATAGGGTAAGAGGGTGCTACCACTTTCCCTTTGTCCAATGACAATAACCGCTTTCTTGTTCCTAATGACTATTCCTGAGCCACTGAAATCATGTCCCATTAACTGTTTCTGAATTCTCTCTAGCTCTTTCATTGTCATGTTGCTCAGGCCAAAGACCTTGAATCCATGCTTAACTCCTCACTCTTTGACATTCCACACTGATTCCATCAGTAAATCCTTCTGGCTCTGCTTTGCTCCACAACATTAGTCATTAAAAATGCAAATTAAAACACAAGGAGATACCACTCCATATCGGCTAGAATGGCTAAAATAAAAATACCAGTAATACCAAATGCTGACAAGGTTGCAGAGCAACTGGAACTCTTGTGTATTGCTGGCAAGAATGCAAAGCAGTATGCTGTCAATGGAAAACAGTTTGGCATGTTCTTATAAACTTAAACATACACTTGCCATACATACCAAGACACTTCCAGATATCTACCCAAAAGAAGTGAAACTTATGTTCATCCAAGAACCTACAACCTACACACAAATATTTATAGCCGCTTCATTCATAATCAGCAAAACTGCAAACAATCCAAATATCCATCAGTTGGTGTAAATGAAGAAACAAACTGTGTTGCGTCCATGAATGGAGATCTACTCAGCAATAAAAAGAAATGAACTATTCATTCACATAGCGTCAGGGATGAATGCAAAATATATTTGTTCAATAGAAGAAGCCAGATCCAAAACGTTCCATTTGTGTGAAATTCTGGAAAAGACAGAACTACAGGGACAGAAATAAGATTAGGGGTTGCCAGGAATTGGAGAGGGGTGACTACAAAGAAGTAGCATAAAGCAATTTTTAGAATAATGGAACTGTTCTATGCCATGCCTGCACTAGTACATACATTAATATATGAATTTGTTAAAAAAAAAAAAAAAAAAAAAAACCCTGGTCCAAGTCACCATCAACTCTCCCCTGGACTCCTACAGTAATCTCCTAAATGCTTTCCTGCCATCACTCTTGCCACTTTATAGTACACATGATAGCCAGAGCAATACTTTCAAATCTAAGTGATATCATGTCATACCCATGCCCAACAGGCTTAAAATTAAATCCAATATTCATACTATGATGCTTAAGGCCCTACACAATCCAGCCCCTCCCTGCCTAGTTCTCTGACTTCATCCCCTAGTACATCCCCCTTCATATTCCAACCACAAAGGCCTGCTTGCTTGTCCACAAACAGTCTATGGACACCCCAACTTCAAGGTATTTACTGTTGCTGTTTCTCCTCACTAAAACATTCTATGCTGAATACCTGCATCGCCTACTCCCTTGCTTAAAACTCTCAATGGCACTCCACTGCCGACAGGATAAATTTTAAATTCCTCAGTGCCACACTTAGCACTCTTCAGGATGTGGCCCACACTCATCTCTACATCTTTATCTGTTACACATTTGGTCCCAAGCACAGTGAGCTCTGTTTCTGAATTCTCTCCACTTCACCTTTTTTGTCTGGTGCATAAATATCTACTTATTTTTTGAAACTCAGCTCAATCATCACCTGCAGGGAAGATAGACAGCTCCCTCTTCGTATACCCACCATGCCCTGTGTAGACTTCCATTGTAGCATGTGTTTTAATCAAGCTCTCCAGGTGATTCTTACACATATTAAAGTTTGAGAAGCACTGGCGCAGCATGTATTTTATGTGTGTTATATTTGATTGTATGTCCCATCTCCACTGGCTGGACCAAAGAGCCCTGGAGTTCTTTAATCCATCCCCACAGCCTAACACAATGTCTAACTCGCAGTAGGGATTCAGTAAACATTAGATGAAAAAACAATTGAATGGATGGATGCACATGCTTCCTCTCTTTCTACTTCCATGTTCCTGACAAAACAGAGTTCTCTCCCTGTGTGAACCACATGCCCAGTCAGAGACTGAATGGTACAGAACTACAGTTGCGTCTGACACATACTTGCCCTGTGTTGTTGGAAACAGACCATGAGTCACCTTTTGTCAGCTGGCTTACTAGACCATTACAAACTTACTCAGGTTGTTGTTTATTTAGGTAGTAATTAGTCACAAGACATAGCCCCTGAAATCTAAGTTTGATAGTTACATTTATTAAGTGGACAGCTTTAGTGCAAAAGTCTAGGGATCACCATAGATTTTTTAAACTATAGCAATTATTTCACTGACTACATCTCTCTTTATTGAGAGGAAGCCATCCCTTAGATGTGGAAAGTTTGATGTATCCGTGCTGAGTACTTTTTAAAAAGTTGTCATTTCATGGTTACTGCTTATGATTAGCATTCACTATTCTGGGAAATTAGCATTCACTATTCTTTTATAAGATTTATTTTATTTAATAAAATAAAATAGAGAGAGTGCACGCAGGAGTGAGGGAGGAGGGGCAGAGGGAGAGACTCTTCAAGGAGACTCCCCTCTGAGCACCGAGCTGACCCGGACTCCATCCCACCACTCAGGAGATCATGGTCTGAGTGGAAACCAACAGACTGAGCCACCTGGGTACCCCACAAATGTTAGTTTTCTATTGAAGTTAATTTGTGCAAAGAACTTTAATCTGTTAAGTCCTTGACCTTCTCAAGTATTTACTGAAAGACAGCATAGGTTCTCTCCACCCACCTGTCTCTCAGTAGTATCACAACTGTTCCTGTCTTGATAGGGATGATGTATTGCTGAACAAGGCCCTTGGCAATAGGGGTAGGGACACATGATATCTGTTCTAAGCAGTACCATCAATCCAGAGAACTACCGTGAGACTTTCTTTCATCTAACATCTTATCTCTACTGTTTCAACCACCAACTCCAAATCTAAGCTTCCCCAGTAAGACAAAGGGATAGAAGAAATGGAAGATGGAAGGGAGAGGAAAGAAGAAGAGGAAGGAAGTGGCTTTCTGATTGTTGTATGGAAAATAGGCAACCAGGAAGGGAAGGAGGGGGCTCCCCAGACATTTTGCTTGGAGTTATGTGCTCATGCCTACATCAGCCTGAATATTAGGTAGGTGTGTCCCAAAGAAAATAAAAGGTTTTTAACTAATGTGGTAGTGACTCACTACCACCCAGTGTATGCAAATTAACGTTCCACTGACTTATTTTTTTCAAGAAAGAAACAAGATTTATGGCAAGATGTCATTGGTCATCTGAACTGTGACTCAGCAGTTTCTGTCTCTGAAACTCAAACTGCTGCGTAATATATGTTTTCCCCTAATTTTGTTAGGGCATTATATGTTTTATGTAATAGTTCTATCAAAGTCTCTAAACAGCTATCAGATATATGTGAGTTTGTCAAAGAGTTTCTGCTTTATAAATATTGATACTAAGCACTAAGTAATGTGTAGAATTGTTGAATCAATTTGTTGTACACCTTAAACTAACATAACATTGTTAATTATACTTTAATAAAAATAAAATAAAACATATTGATAGTAAGTTATATGGCATAGAAAGTTCACAGGTATTTTATCTTTGCTCTATATAATGGTCTTAGCCTTGAAATCTGCTTTGCCTGAAATTAATATTGCCAATTCTGGTTTCCTTTTGTTTGTACTTGCCAACAAAAATACATTCTTGTTCACTTTTAATTTTTAAGATCCAGTGTCATTTTGTATCTTATAAGCAATATATGTGTAAACTTTATATTATAATTTAATTAGAGAGTATTTCTATCTTAATTAGTTTTAACAATTTGTATTTATTGTTACAACTGATTTTTCATTGCCTTCATGCCTTTTTTGATGTTTTTTTGTTCCCTTAAAGACAAGTGTTTTTTATACATTGCTTGTGTTTTTCTCATTAGTCTTTTAGAAAATATAAACATTAGAAACTTTTGCAATATACGTGGCAAATGTTTACACAGATGTAATAGGTATTCAAGTTATTTTTCAAAAGGTAACATGGATGACATGTTTTTTGAGTTAGTAATACTCAAATCTCTCTGTTGCCTTCATTAAGAAATAAATAAAGATTTGAACAAAATCTTTTTTTCTCCAAATATTTGGGGCATTATTCTATAGTCTCTTAGCATTTACTTTAAAAACACTGAAGTTAGCTCGATTTTCCTCTCTTTTATAAGTAAACTAACTAAACAAAAATGTAAGAGATGTTTAAATACTTATGATTCAAAATATGTCTACATAAGAATTTCTTTTTAACTTTTTGTGCCTGGAAGATTCTGGACTTTCAGTCTTTATAATCAGGTCTTTCATTGACTCAGGAAGATTTTCTTCAATTATGTCTGATTATTTATTGTGTTTGGGTCATAGTGATGTCTTTCTCTGGTATATCTAAAATTGTTAGGTTTGATCATTTTCCTGAGTATGTCTTTTCATCTTTTTTTTTTAACCTATTCCCTGCATTTCAGAGAAATTTTTCTTATTTGTTTTCTGTGTAACCAAATCAATTTTTTAGTGTCAATCCTGCTCTTTTTGATTTCCAGGAAGGATTTTTGATTCTGCTATTGCATTTCTAGTTCTTTTTTTTTATTATCAGTTTTTTTTTTCTTTTTTCTTTTTTCTTTTCTTTATCATGACCATTTTCCCCTACAGTTGTCTTCATTTCTACTACTTTCCCTGAGACTCTGCTCCCATTTTGCAGAAGTTTCATCTTCTTGCAACCTTAAGGATATGATTTTCTGTTCGTTCCAATGTAAAGCATTTCACAGTTGGCATTATTCTCCTGAGTCTTCAGGGTAGTGTTTTGCTTGCTCTGCCAAACTTTTCAAAGACCTCTGTGTAAGCTATTTCCCTTTATTCATCCCCAAAATGAAGAGGGATGTAGCCTAACCCTGTTCTTGCCATATGACAAACTTTGTCTTCATTTTCCCATGGACATTGCTCACTTTGCGTTCTGAGATTTCAATGATCTTGATGTACCTGGCTCTCAATCCAATTTCCAGTGCCCAAAAGATATTCACTTTGAGAAACTCTGATGTACCAAATTGGAACCTTCCCCCATCCCATAGCTTGATTTTATGATGCTCTAAATCAATAAGGAATATGTAAAACTGTAATCACTGTGCACCATGACGAAGATTCTTCTGGTCTCTTCAACTGCAGAAAGGCAGCATCAGTTACCTGTCCATGTTGTTGCAAATAGCTTTCTGGAAGATTTCTGGTCTCTTCTAAATATAAGATATATACTAATAGAAAAGGAGATAAGTAAGAAAGTCATGGCTATCTCATAAAAGCTCCCCACTAATAAGCAGATGGCTGTTGTGTTTTCTGTGAGGCCCACACCTGATGATTTTGAGCCACCGAAGCCCTCCATTTCATAAAGGAAGCATAAAATGACCTTTTTTTATTACACTGGCAGATTATTTTCTGTAACTGACAGCAATGCATCTGTAGATCACAAATTGTACTTTTCGAGCAAGTGAATCACCCTTATAATTAGGTGAGATTCTAAACAGAGTTGGAAAACAACAAAATGTTAGTCTTTATTTGATTTGTTATTGTGAGCCTTCATTATTTTTTGTGTTCGTATCATTTTACCAACAAGTTGAGAATTACAGCATCAGAGACCACTAGCCAGATATCACCTTAAGACAGAAATTATACCTTGATTACGACACACCGCCCCCAAAACTCCTCCCCAAAACCTGTTTTAAAAAAATAGAATCAAACCTGATTATGTGACTTTTGCTCACCAAGTTTAGCATGGGATGACATGAAGTTGTTTCTAAAAAGTTAACTCACCTGTAACAGGCAAAGTATTGGCAACATGGATTGAATCAAAATGCAGTCCAATCAATATGCTGAGCTCCAAGGATTCTTTGAGCCATGGCTGTATTAAAAGAGTGAGTTGAAGACTTTCCATGAACTATTCTGAAGAGAACTGCTCTCATTTGTATGCTGAAGTTCTAGTAAGTTGTTAAAAATTCAATCACATTACTTTATAGCCACACCTTTACCTAGGTGTTTCTTTTCCACTCAGACACTGCCTCATTAACCACCATTAATCAAGCACCTATGTTGATGTTCCTTGGCCTAATCTTTACCTTCTTTGGGATAAAAATTTTATTTTTCTGAGTTTCCTGATCATCTAAGGTTGGTATGCCAATGATTAAGCTATTCTTTCTCAGCTCCAAACCTAATCTTCTATAGTCTGCTTTATGATGCTGGGACTGGAATTTCTAGCTGCTCTCTTTTAGGTTTTGTCCATACAGGGTGCTAGAGGGAGATGCAAGGCTGAAGGAGGAAGAAGGCTCATGCTCCTTCCTATTTACTTCCCGTTTGTTTCTTGGGGTTCCCTATCTGCTTCCTGTTCCTGTGAGAGTTACCCCAACCTCACTTCTTAATCCCAGAAATGGCAGTCCCTTCCTGTAGCAGCAGCGGAATATAGTTTGCAGTTTTTCCAACACTTGCAGAACCCATCTCATCACACCCCACCTAGCAACATCAGCACCAGACAGTAATACCCCCTTTTCAGGTGGCTGGGTCCAGACCCCCACAAGGTGTCTTCTTTCAGCACATAGACACTAGGGTTGCTCAACGGGTGTCCATTCCTCAAGCATCTGTGTTTCATCCTATGCTGGTTTAGTAATTTCAACATCTTGCCTTTATTCCCTCATGCCAAGGATGGTAGCTATGTCCTGAAATTCCTACCTCCATGATACCTCACATATTTCTTTTTCCTCTTCAGGTACCATTATGGGCTGAATTGTGCCCCACCCCCAAAAGAAGCTGAAGTCCTAACTCCTAGTTCTTCTGAATGTGACCTTACTTGGAAATAGAGTCCTTGCAGATGATTAAGTTAAGAAGAGGTCATTACAATGGGCCTTAATTCAACAGAAGGAAGACAATGTGAATACACAAGGACAACACCATCTAGAAGCCAAGGAAAGCCTGAGGCTACCAGAAGCTAGGGGAGAGACATGGAATAGATTCTTCCTCATGACCCTCAGAAAAAATTTACTGTGATGACAACTTGATTTAGACCTCTGGCCTTCAGAACTATGAAACAATAAATTTCTGTTGTTTAAGCCACCCAGTAGGAGATACTTTGATATAGCAGCCCAGGAAGCTACCAATACAGAGAGCAAGTTAATAGTTTTATACCTAACAATTTCTATGTTAAATTCTGCTGTCAAAATAACTGGTAGGGTTTCTGTCTCCTAACTAGACCCTGACTGATACACTTGGCTTTCCTCCAGAAGCAGACCCCACAAGAACTGTATGAATGTAAGTAGTTTATTTGGGAGTAATTTCTTTTGGAGGTGAGTACAAGAGATGGGGAGGGAAAGGAAGGAAATGCAGGGTGGCTTAATGAAGCTACTGTTGTGAGCCATTAGGCCTTAAGGCTATCAGGGACCTCAGGTAACTCTGTAGAACATGATTCAAAATTGTACCATCCAAGGGGTGGTGAAACTGGAGTGTTTATCCATCACCTCCTGTCCTGCATTACCTGAAGGCTAGTTTTGGAAAAATCAAGTCCCCAGCATTTCCAGCTTTCCTTGTACATAGACCAAGCATACACTTGTGGCAATAGAGAGCCCTTGGGCAGAGGGTTGCAGGTGCTTATGGCAAGAAGTTGTGGGCATACATGGGAGTGGTGAAAACAAGAATAAACGTGGGTACCAACAACATCTGCCACATTGACTGCTAAGTCTTCAAGTTCTAGCTACTCAATACCCAAAGATGCTTTAAGAGACACAGGAGATTATGAAATGTGGGCACCTTTCATTTTGCAAAAGGACTACAGTGAAGCAGGAGCACTATTGCCCTTGCAAATTGAGAGCATCAGTAGAGCTGTACAACACAATGCAATGAACTGCCCTTTGCACTTGCTGTCTGAATTCATCTAAGGTATGAAGATAGATTATGAAGATCTATTTAAACTATTCTGTTTATAGTTCTTATCCTGTAACCACTCTTCAGTGATTTGACAGAACCATGGAATTATAAGAACTAGAAAAACCTTGGAGCTAGTCTGAAAAATTTCAAAAAACAAAACAAAACATAGACTCAGAAACCTTTGTACAAATAAAATCTCACAATATAAAAAACTGATGAAGTGAAGTCATCTGGTTGACACTTGTGAAGAGAAAGTGTTGGAGTAGCTCTTACTTCTTGGTTGCCTTCTCATCCCACTGAAGGGAGGTCACAGATAGTGCTCATTCCGTGCTCATGCAGTCCAGTTTGAAAAAGCAGTTATCTACTCCCAACTTCTTATGTTAATGGAGAGACAATTTAGAATTCTCTGTCCCCAAAGTGTGCAAGATAATATCCATGCTACCTAACATTGATTTTAGCTTTCTTTTAAAAGTCCTCATAATTTGGATCATATCAATTCAGAGTGGCTGACTGGGCATTCACTTGAATGCTATTACTGAAAATGAGATTCAAAACAAATTGCAAAGCAAATTCATTAGATTAAAATAAAAAGGTATGATGACCACTTGAAACTCATTCCAATCACTTTACAGAATGAGCTTTCATATTTTTTGAACTGGAAAAAACATTTAAGTGGAGGGGTAGACCTGAAGAATGGGTTAGTAGAAAGAACCGGAAGATATAGATGTAGTAAGTAGATCTTGAAGAAAAACTAACTTATCATATATTTGGATAAGCTTCCTGAAGGTATGAAGTCCAGAATGAGAAGAGCAGATGCCACAAAATGGGCCTTAGAAACCAACTACAGTTAATGAAGGAGAAAAGTTAACTACGATATAGAAGAATCAAACAAATAAGAAAAAAAAAAAAAACACACGCACGCATCAATGTAGTGTACTAGAATGTAGGGGAGGAAAGAGATTTAGAAGTTAAATTATTTAATATAAAATAGCTGAATAGCTAAGAATTAAAGTTGAATTAGTACCATTGACTTTGGTCAATGGTACTTAGTCCTATGGTGATCTTAAATGATGCAGTTCTAATGAATGGTGATGTGATGTGGATTCCAGAGGGTTCTAAGGAACATAGCTAAGGCCTCCTATTGAAATCTTCACTAATTTAAAAAAAACAAAAACAAAAACTAAAAAGTAACTATTTTTTTATGAAGTTGCTTTTGAGGAATCTTGTGTCAAACCTCAGTGTTACCTATAGGCTACTTTTTCTCTTAATTTTCCTTGTAGCCAAGATTATGGGGAATTGTGATTAATCTCTGATTCATCTTGAGACTCTCTTATTTTATTTTATTTTACTTTATTTTATTTTATTTCATTCTTATCTTTGAAGCTCTCCTATTTACATCTGCACCACTACTTGTTTTCTTGGTACAATTATGTTTTATGCTTTCTATGAGAGAGTTAGACTGCTTTCTATGAGAGAATTGTTTTGGATCCTCAGAGCATGGCTTCATTCTGGACAAAATTCTTTAATTTCATAATTTGTTCAGTTTTGTGTTTATTGAAAAGTCCTAATTGAAGTATATAAAAAGGCCAACAGCAAGCATTGGTGGTAGTTTCCACTATTTAAGTTTTTCAGAAGAATTCAGTATGTTCAAATGCATCCTTCACTAGCACTTCAATGTACACATCTGTACTCTACTTTAGCCAACTGATAATATTCTTTTTTTAACATATAATGTATTATTTGTTTCAGGGGTACAGGTCTGTGAATCATCAGTCTTACAATTCACAGCATTTACCATAACACATACCCTGCCCAATGTCCATCACCCAGCCACCCTCTCCCTCCCCTCACCCCCCAGCAACCCTCTGTTTGTTTCTGGAGATTAAGAGTCTCTATGGTTTGTTTCCTTCCCCAGTCCCATCTTGTTCATTTTTCCCTCCCTGCGCCCCATGACCCCCTGCCCTGCCTTTCAAATTCTTCATGTCAGAGAGATCGTACAATAATTGTCTTTCTCTAATTGATTTATTTCACTTAGCATAATACCCTCTAGTTCCAACCACATCATTGCAGATGGCAAGGTTTCATTTTTGTTGATGGCTGCATGGTATTCTATTGTAGGTGTGTATCACTTCTTCTTTATCCATTCATCTGTTGATGGACATCTAGGCCCTTTCCATAGTTTAGCTAATGTGGACATTGCTGCTATAAACATTTGGGTACATATGCCCCTCGGATCAATACATTTGTATCTTTAGAGTAAATTCCTAGTAGTGCAATTGTTAGGTCATAGGGTAGCTCTATTTTCAACTTTTTGAGGAACCTCCATGCTGTTTTCCAGAATGGCTGCACCAGCTAGCATTTTCACCAACAGTAATGAGGGTTCCCCTTTCTCCACATCCTCGTCAACACCTGTCATTTCCTGACAGGTTAATTGTAGCCATTCTGGCTGGTGTAAGGTGGTATCTCACTGTGGTTTTGATTTGTATCTCCCTGGTGCCAAGTGATGTGGAGTACTTTTTCATGTGTCTGTTGGCCATTTAAAAAATAGAATAAGCAAAAAATAAAGTTTAAAAAATTTAACTTTGAAAGACTAAAGAATCATGGGGTAAAAGCCATGAATTTTATGTATTGCTCCCCTAGCTCTGGAGTTCTGCAGTTCTCATTGATTGGTAAACTTGATCTTGGCTGGACGCTCTTGATGATCCTCTTGGGGAGGGGCCTGTTGCTGTGATTCTCAAATGTCTTTGCCTGAGGCAGAATTGCACTGCCCTTTCCAGGGGCCAGACTAAGTAATCTGCTTAGGTTTGCTCTCGGGAACTTTTTTCCCTGAATGCTTTCCATACTACTTTGGGAGGTGGGAATAAAGATGGCGGCCTCCCAATCTCTGGCTAGGAGGAGCCAAGAGCTCAGGGCCCCACTCCTCAGTGCACCCTCAGAGAAAAACAATCACTCCCGTCTTCCTGGTCTCCAGCTGCACTCTGTGCTCACCCAGCCTGTGACCGAGCATTTCTTTCTCTGGCACATAGCTCCGTTTGGAGTCTCCAAACCCAGCAGACCTGCAACACGCTCCCATGTCACTCCCCTTGTGGGGGAGGAAGGTGAGTCTCCCTGGATTTGCCACTTGTGGGTCTCTCCTCCAAGAGTAGTGGTCCGACTGTGCCTTGGATCATGGTTTAAGGTAACCCCAAGCTGCGAGCCCACTCCTTGGCTGTGTCTCTGCAGTGGCTTCCCCATTCCAATACCTGCTGCTCTGCTGCACTTAGACACCCGGGTCTTTTTTGTGACCCTGAGGGACCTGAGACCACACTGTCCCTGCAAGGATTCCACTCCCTGCTTCGCCACTAGGGTGACATTGCTCAGTGGTGCAGACTTGTAAAAGTTCCGATTTGTGCTCTTCTGCTTTACTGTTTGCTGGGAGCTAGCCCCTTCCCTCATGGTCTATCTTCCCATATATCACCTTGGATTCACTTCTCTCCATGTCCTACCTTCCAGAATGTGGTCGCTTTTCTGCTCCTAGAATTGCTGTTCTTCTTCTCTCCGATCTCCTGTTGAGTTTGTAGGTGTTCAGAATGGTTTGATAACTATCTAGCTGAATTCCTGGGATCCCACAGAATTTAGGTGTCCTAATCCTCCACCATCTTGCTCCTCCCCCTGACAATAATTCTTGTGGGCTGGTCATACCTTAGTCAGAGTCAGCCTGGCTCCAAAAAATTGATACTTTAGTACTTTTGAGAATTACAGTGCTGTTCTTCGATCTGCATATTCTCAGATCACAGTGCTTTGAAACTGGAGCTCAATCACAAGGAAAAGTGCAGAAGGAACTCAAACACCTGGAAGCTAAAGACCACCTTGCTTAAGAATGCTTGGATCAACCAGGAGATCAAAGAAGAACTGAAACAATTCATGGAAACCAATGAGAATGAAGACACTTCAGTCCAAAACCTATGGGATACAGCAAAGGCGGTCCTAAGGGGAAAATACATAGCCATCCAAGCCTCCCTCAAAAAAATTGAAAAATCCAGAACACACCAGTTGTCTCTACACCTTAAATAACTGGAGAATCAACAACAGATCAAACCAACTCCACACATAAGAAGGGAAATCATCAAGATTAGAGCTGAGATCAATGAGGTAGAAACCAGAGATACAGTAGAACGTATCAATGAAACTAGAAGTTGGTTTTTTGAAAGAATCAATAAGATCGATAAACCATTGGCCACACTAATCCAAAAGAACACAGAGAAAGCCCAAATTCATAAAATTCTGAATGAAAAGGGAAAGATCACAACTAACACCAAGGAAGTAGAAACAATCATCAGAAGTTATTATCAACAGTTGTATGCCAATAAGCTTAGCAACCTAGATGAAATGGATGCATTCCTGGAAAAATATAAACTACCAAAATTGAACCAGGAAGAAATTGACAACCTGAATAGACCAATATCTAATAACGAGATTGAAGCAGTGATCAAAAACCTCCCAAAAAACAAGAGCCCAGGACCTGACGGATTCCCTGGGGAATTCTACCAAACCTTCAAAGAAGAAATAACACCTATTCTCCTGAAGCTGTTTCAAAAAATTGAAGCAGAAGGAAAACTTCCAAACTCTTTCTATGAAGCCAGCATTACCCTGATCCCCAAACCAGGCAAAGAACCTACCAAAAAGGAGAATTTTAGACCAATATCATTGATGAATATGGATGCTAAGATTCTCAACAAGATCCTAGCCAACAGGATCCAACAGCACATTAAAAAGATTATCCACCATGATCAGGTGGGATTCATCCCTGGGCTACAAGGATGGTTCAACATTCGCAAATCAATCAATGTGATACAACAAATTAATATGAGAAGAGAGAAGAACCACATGGTCCTCTCAATTGATGCAGAAAAAGCATTTGACAAAATCCAGCATTCGTTCCTGATTAAAACGCTTCAAAGTATAGGGATAGAGGGAACATCCCTGTTCTTCAAAGTTCTAAGAGTGGTTATAGGGAGCCAAATCCCAACCAAGCCTTTCACTAAAACAGAAAGGCTCCCTCATTTTCTTGCTGCTCCATAGAGGAATGATCATGCTTCTTTCTCTATTTCCCTACTTCTTCTCCATCCTTGCCCATCTGCACTCCATAAGTAATGAAGACCACCATTTTCCTAGCCCTCAAGCAAGAGACTCTGGCATGATCCATGCCTATTCACTGCTTTGCATCCCTGTGGGTGCAAATTAAATTCTGTTTCTTCTGCTTTCACACTTATTCTGATTATATATTGCTCCATAACATAACACCCCAAACTCGGTGGCATAAGGTATGACCTTTTAACACTCACAGATTCTGTGGGTCAGCAATTTGGACAGGGCTGGGCAGGGATGGCTAATGTATATGCTGCGGTTTGGGGGCACAAAGATTCTGATTCAGCTGGAAGTGACTCAAACAACTGTAGGTTGGAATTTTCTGGAGGCTTCATCCTCCAAGGCTGGGCTTGGTTGGAACTGTTGACTGGAGAGTCTATGCAGGCCTCTCAGTGTGGCTGGGTCTTCTCACAGCATGGAACCTGGGTTTGAAGAGGCATTAAGGGAACCAGGCAGAAGTACATGGTCTCTTTGGACTCAGCCTCAGATATCACACAGAATTGCTTTTATTACACTCCTTTGAGTGTAATGAAAGGCCAACCCAGATTCAAGGAGAGGGAAACCTTGATGGTGGAGTGGCAAGTTCTCATTGCGGAAGAACTTGTGGGATGAGAGATACTGTCGTCACCATCCCTAGAAAAGGAAAACTTGCTACAACACTTTTGATGGTCATTTTTGCTGTTTTCTGACTACTCAGAAAAACCCCTCACCTGAGCCCTGGCTGTCTTCCAGCCACAAAGCAATAACCACCTCCACCACACCCTATTTCATTCCTTTTTTTTTTTTTCTTTTTAACACAAACTTATCATTTTGTATTTCTGTAATTCCAACATGGGTCTCACCAGGCTAAAACCAACCTGTCTGCAGGGCTGTATTCTTTTCTGCTGGCTCCAAAGCAGAACCCATTCTTTGTTCCTGCAGGTTGCCGGCTGACTTCAGATTTTTGTGTTTAGAGGACTGAGATCCCATTTCCTTACTGGATGTCAGCTGAGGACTGTTCTCAACTTCCAGAGTTCTCTTGAATTCCTTGGCTCACAGCCCCCCTTCCCCTATCTTCAAAGCCAGCAAATTGTGAATGGTTTTGTCCCTCTCACACGTTAAACATCTTCTGCCTCTTCTTCCACGGCATCTCCCCAACCTCCTTCTTCTGTCTTCTTCCACTTTTAAGGCCTCATGTGATTACACTGAGCCTATCCAGATAATCCAGGATAATCTCCTTATTTTAAGATCTGTAAAATTAGGGGTGCCTGGGTGGCCCATTCTGTTAAGTGTCCAACTCTTGATTTTGGCTCAGGTCATGATCTGGGTGGAGCAGTCAAGCTCCCCCGCTACCCTCAGGCTCCAGATTCAGCAGGGAATTTGCTTGAAATTTTCTCTCTCTGTCCCTCTCACTCTGTCCCCTATCCCTCTCTCTAAAATAAATAAATAAATCTTCTTTTTAAAAGATCTGTAAAATTAATCCATCTGCAAGGCCCCTTTTGTCAGATAATGTAACATACAAAAACAGAACACCAGGGACTATAGTTTAGCTATCTTGGGTTAGGGGACAGCATTATTCAGTCTACCACAGTGATCCCAGATGACAGCACTACATCTCTCTTTCATTTTTTTATTATTCCAGGAAATACACATATATCATAACATTTGCCAGTTTTAGTGTAGAACTCAGTGGCATTAAACACATACACAATGTTGTATAACCATCGCTACCACCTATTTTCAAAACCCTTCATCACCTCAAACAGAAACTCTGTAGCCATTAAGCAATGACTCCCTCCCCCATGTAATTGCTCACTTAATTTTTGTCTGTATGAATTTGCCTATCCTGGATATTTCATAAAAGTGGAATCATACAATATTTGTCCTTTTGTGTCTGACTTCACATAGCATAACATTTCCAAGGTTCACCCATGTTGTAGCATGGATTAGAACTTTTTTCCTTTTTATGGCTGAATAATAGCCTAATGTATGTATGTACCACATTTTGTTAACCATTCATCTGTGATTAACACTTGGGTTGATTCCATCTTTTGGCTATTGTGAGTCATGATGTTATAGACATGGATGTGCAAGTATCCATTTGAAACCCGCAATTCAATTCTTTTGGATAAATACCTAGGAGTAGAATTGCAGGGTCATGTGGCGATTCTGTATTTAACTTTTTGAGGAAAGGCCAGATTATTTTCCACAGCAACTGCACTATTTTACATTCTCATCAGCAATGTGTGAGGGTTCTAATTTCTCCACGTCCTCACCAACACTCCTTATTTTCCATTTTTTTTTTTAAATAACCATCCTAGCAGGTGTGAAGTGGTCTCTTATCATGGTTTTGTTTCACAAAACCTAATGACCAGTGATGTTGAGCACATTTTCATGTGCTGATTTATAGATCTTCTTTGGAGAAATGTCTATTCTAGTCCTTTGCCCATTATTAAACTGGGGCTGTTTGTCTTTTGTTGTTCAGTTGCTTCTTTATATGTTCTGGATATTAAATTCTTATCAGATATGTAATTCGCTAATAGATTTTCTCCCATTGTGTGGACTGCCTTTTCACTCTCTAGTAGCGTCTTTTGATACACGAAAGTTTTTAAGTTTGGTGAAATACAACTTATCTATTTTTTCTTTTAACACCTTTGTTTTGGTGTCATATTTAAGAAACCATCACCAAACCCAAGGTTATGCAGAAATTCCCCTATGTTTTATTCTAAGAGTTTTGTCAATTTTGCTCACATTATATTTAAGTCTTTGAACTATTTTCAGTTAATTTTTATATATGATGTAAGGTAGGGTCCAACTTCATTCTGTTGTGTGTAAATAGCAAGTTGTCCCAGTACCATTTGCTCAACAGACTATTCCTGCTCCCATTGAATGGTATTGGCACTCTTGATAAGAATGAATTGAATAAATACTTCTCTGTTTCTTGAGAAACTTCATTTTGGCTGCTTTAATTTTTCCCCCTTATTCTCATTAATTATGTTTATCCTATCCTCAGAACTTCATGGTGTTCCTCTAAACTAAGGTCAAGGATCTTTCTCTCAGTGACCACTGCTCAATCCATTTGGGCTGTCCCCAAGTCCCATCATATTTCCATGTAATTCTTCACTGTACTATACATTCTCCCCTGGTGGAGAATGTACAGTTGACACAGTCTGTAAGTTAGGCCCCCTACTACTCCTCTCTTGGTGGGCATTTAAGAGACTCCTCCCCCTGCTTTGTTACAGAACTAGCTCAAAGAACCTTTTTAGGTCCTGCTTTTTTTTTTTTTTTTTTTAATTCTGGCTCTGTTTCTTATTCTTCTCCCAATGTCATGGGTTCCACTTGAGGCCTCAAGTTAAAGATTCATTGTTTCTTTCATTCAACAAATACTTGGTAAATCCTTCTAAATGCCAAGCACTGGATTCAGGATAGAATTTTCCATTCTCTTCCCAATTTCATTGGAGTGGTATTTCATTCAGGTTAACTTTTTTGGTTGCCTTCCTCAGCTCTGCCCCTGGCTGTAGTGTTTTAAATGCCTTAGACTTCATGCCTTTCCTCAAGCCTCTGACCATCTACCCTGGGTGTGAGCCCTGTGTCCCCTACTTAGCTAGAAACAGAGATTATACAATTTTCCTAAAAACCTTATTCTTCTCTTCCTGATCATAAAAATGGCCACCTTGGATTGACACCTGCTGTGGGCTGGATGTTGTGCTGGACATGTGATGGGTTATCTCTAATGCTTCTTCTCCCAATCACTCTTCCAGGCACCAGGAACATAGCAGTCAATGAAACAAAGTTCCTGCCTGAAAGGAGCCTATGTTCTCTCAAAATCTTTGACATGACTCAGCAGGGTACAGAGAAATTAAGTAACCTGCCCAAAACACAGCTATGAAGGGGTAGAGCTAGAATTGGAACTTAATATTCTGATCCCAATGCTTATACTCCTTCTGCTGCATCAAGCTACCTCTAATAGTCTCATTCCAGTCAGGAACTCACATTTTCTAACATAAAATTTCTCAACACCAGACTCTCACATTTTATAATCTATTAAAACCTTGATGAATGATAGTAACTGCAGAATGCATAGTAAGGTACATGTAATTTAGAGGTTAACGAGCAAATTTTCTTCATTTCAACCTTAATTCTTAACATGCTTTTAAAATATATCAGTTAACTTTCCTGCTTTTCTTAGAATAGTAATTGTTCTCCCTTAGAAAATTCATAGTTTTCCTTTATCTTAGTGTTATTATTCTAAATAGCACTATAGAGGGGTAAAAAATGGAGTAAATCAGGTTAAAAATTCACTGACCTTAGGATATGTACTAGAAGGTAATTTTAAACTTTTTATTACACACTTGATATAAACCTATTTTGTCTTTTGTCTTTTTCTCAAAAAGGGTAGTGCTAAAAGAAATGTGTTTAAGTGAATAGACTTTGACTTAGTAGACAATATTCTACTCCTGGCTCTGTTGCAATGAGATGAACTTGTGTAACTTTGGTCTTTCTCTGGGCCTCAATTCTGCCTTCCGTAAAAATGAAAGAGAATGAATTTAGAGCATTGCTGCTCATGTAGAGCTTTACATTTTTTAATGTAATATTTGCATATTATCTGACTTGATCATAGCAACAACCTCATTATCCCAATTTTATATGTGTTTCAAATGATGTTCAAGGACATGCCCAAGTGGAGGAGACAATCCTAACCCTTATCTTCAGACTCCAAGTCCATGCTCTTTCAGAGGCTAGAGGATCTCTAGTGTCCACGATAATACTAACAATCTACAATTCTTACAGCCATTCTAGTTGAGTTGTGATTTAGTCAAGGTCCTACTTACTCCTGCTGTCTTCTATCATCTTTCTAAATGTGTGCTAATATGCCTATCATCCTCATCAATATAGACATAAGATTTCTGTCAGGGTTTGTTGGAACTTGGGTTCCTAGAAATCAGGAACTTTTCCTTTGCTTGCTTAGAAAATAGTTTAAGTATGAATAATTGATATTCACCAAGTGCTTCCTATGAGCCAGGCACCAGTCCAACTACTCTTACATCTTCAAGCAACCCAAAGATGCCCATTTTTTAGATAATGAAAACTGAGGCACAAAGAGGTTCAGCATCTTACCCAAGACCCCATGGTGTGCTACATTGCATTATTTGCTCACAAATTTTTCTTCTTGCCATGTCCCCTCTCCATGGAAAAAATATACTTCCCTGTCCCATTAACATAGGTTTGGGCCAATGCAATGTTAGTTGGCATGACCACACATAGAGGTTTTAAATGTGTCTGTGTGTTTTCTTTTTCAACATTCCTCTGGTTATTTGGAGTCTTTCCTGGTTTCATACAAATTTTAGGATTATTTGTTTCAGTTCTGTGAAAAATGTTGATGGAATTGTATTGAATGAGTAGATTGCTCTGGGTAACATAGACATTTTAACAATATTTATTCTTCCAATCCGTGAGCATAGAATGTTACCAGAGGAATGCTGACAAAGGAAACCAAAGTTGGTGGCATCACAATGCTGGACTTCAAGCTCTATTACAAAGCTGTCACCATCAAGACAGTATGGTACCAACACAATAACAGACACATCAATCAATGGAACAGAATAGAGAACCCAGAAATGGACCCTCAACTCTATGGTCAACTAATCTTCAACAAAGCAGAGAAGAATATCCGATGGAAAAAAGATAGTCTCTTTAATAAATGCTGCTGGAAAACTGGAAAACAGCATGTAGAAGAATGAAACTGGACCATTTTCTTGCACAACACACAAAGATAAACTCAAAATGGATGAAAGACCTAAATATGTGAGAGGAATCCATCCAAATCCTAGAGGAGAACACAGGCAGCAACCTCTCTGACCTCAGCCACAGCAACTTCTTACTAAACGTGTCTCCAAAGGCAAGGGAAACAAAAGCAAAAATGAACTGTTGGGACTTCATCAAGATAAAAGACTTCTGCACAGGAAAGGAAACAGTCAACAAAACTCAGAGGCAACCTATGGAATGGGAGAAGATATTTGAAAATGACATATCAGACAAAGGGTTAGTATCCAAGATCTATAAAAAAAACTTATCAAACTCAACACCCAAAATCAAATAATCTAGTCAAGAAATGGGTAGAAGGCATGAACAGACATTTCTCTAAAGAAGACATACAAATGGCCAACAGACACATGAAAAAATGCTTCACATCATTTGTCATCATGAAAATAAAAATCAAAACCACAATGAGATACTACCTCACACCATTGAGAATGGCTTAAATTAACGAGACAGGAAATGACAAATGTTGGTGAGGATGCAGAGAAAGGGAAACCCTCTTACACTGTTGGTGGGAATGCAAGGTGGTACAGCCACTTTGTAAAACAGTATGGAGTTTCCTCAAGAAGTTAAAAATAGAGCTACCCTATAACCCAGCAATTGCACTAGCAGGTATTTACTCCAAAGATACAAATGTATTGATCTGAAGCGGCACCTGCACCCCAATGTTTATAGCATCAATGTCCACAATAGCCAAACTATGGAAAGAGCTGAGATGTCCATTGACAGATGAATAGATAAAGAAGATGTGGTGTGAGCACCTGGGTGGCTCAGTCAGTTAAGCATCTGCCTTTGGCTTAGGTCATGATACTGGGGTACAGGGATCAAGTCCCACATTGGGCTCCCTGCTTAGCAGAGAGCCTGCTTCTCCCTCTAGCACTCCCTCTGTGCTCTCTCTCTCTCTAATGAATAAATAAAATCTTTAAAAATATTTTTAAAAAGAAAATGTGATATAGATATATAGATAGATAGATAGATATATGTGTGTGTGTGTGTGTGTGTGTGTGTATAGGAATATTACTCAGCCACCAGAAAGGATGAATACTTACCATTTATATTAACATGGATGGAAATGGAGATATTATGGTGAGCGAAATAAGTCAGAGAAAGACAATTATCATATGGTTTCACTCATATGTGGAATATAAGAAACAGAGCAGAAAATCATAGGGGAAGGGAGGGAAAACTGAATGGCAAGTCATCAGAGAGGGAAAAAACCATGAAAGATTCTTAACTCCAGGAAACAAACTGAGGGTTGCTGGAGGGGATGTGGAGGGGATGGGGCAGTTGGGTGAGGGATATTAAGGAGGACACGTGATATGATGAGCACTGGGTATTATGCACAACTGATCAATTATTGAACACTACATCTGAAACTAATCTACTCTATGTTGGCTAATTGAATTTAAATTAAAAAAATAAACAAATGTGCCTGTGTGCTTTGACTTCCTTTCACTTCTTCCATCCACCATGAGAGAATATACCCTGGGTAGCTATCTTCTGCAGAATGAGAAAATACGTGAAACAGTCCTAAACACAACCTACAGCCTGAAACCAAGCCCAGCAGATCCTAGCTGAACCCAAGAGAGCCACAGTCAGTTCCCTGGCTTGCAAGTGAGAAAAACAAAGGACAGGTGATAGTTATTTGTTACACAGTATTATTTCGGCAAAATCATGGCTAATTATGAGGCACAAGCAGAATTCAAACTACGTAACCTAAATCAAAGAGAGCCACTGTTCAAAGCGCACTCAGTTCACAGCTATTTCACCAGGAGCACAGTCTACCTGTGGTCAAAGTGTTGCACTTTGAAAGCGTTATAGGATAGATACAAAGGGGATGATCCTGCTACCATACAGAACAACTCAAGGCAGACAGACTTGTATTTATTTAGACTTGGTCTCCACTAAAAATAACTCACGGATTTCACTCTTGGGGGCCACATAGCCCAATTCAATATATTCTGCAAAGATACTTGGCCGAAGAAATGTGCAGTCAATATCTTTCCTTAGATTTACTAATGGCTTTATTTTTCTTTTGCAATTGAATCATAAACTTGGGCAAGATATCCAGTTTTTATGATCCTGCACAAAGGACATGAGAAGTCTTATAATGGTTCTTCAAGATTTTTTTTCTCCTCCGCTAGAACCTGAAACAATGCTGTGAATTGTGTTCCACACCACGTGGCAACCATAAACTTCAGTACTTGCCTCTGTTCACTCGTCTGACTCCGCTTGTCAGTGAGGGGCCGAGTTGGACGGTGCCTTCACTGCCAGATGGTTGTCCCTGCCACACCTAGATGCCTGCCTCAAGATTCCCTAAGTCTTAGGTAATCAGGAATGTAAATCTATTCATTCACTCAGTAAATATTTATTGAGCATTTGCAGGAGGAGGCATTGTGCTAGACAGGCACCGAAATGTAATTTGCTCTTGCTTCTACACCATAAACAGGTGACAGAAGAGGATGCAAAATTGAGCTGTGTGCAGAGTCAGCCTATAAAGCTTTCTTGCCTCTTCACTTCCGATCTCTCGCTGTGAGTCTCTGTGTTGTCTCCACCCCCGCTCTCCCCTTCATCCCCAGGTGTCCTTCCAGTGTTTCCCAACCCGCAGGACCTCTGGCTAGTCCCACTCACTTCCATCCCCACACACTTATGCCCTCCACAGGCAGGGGGTGAGGTCTCTATGTAACCCCCTTGAGTAATATCATTTCCCCCTTTACATGTGACTCAAACTGTCTCAGAGGCACCCAAGTGGTACAGTAGCTTAAGCATCTGACTCTTGATCTTAGCTCAGGTCTTGATCTCAAGTTCATCAGTTCAAGCCCTGCTTTGGGCTCCATGCTGGGTGTGGAGCCTATGTAAAAAATAATTTAAAAAAAAAAAAAAGATACAAGGCACAAACTGCCTTGACTCCAGGAATCCAACACTTAGGGACAGCAGATGTTTCTGGCATGTGTAGATAGGGTGTCGCCATTGGTGGGAATGAAGGCTCTGTTGACAATGTCTCAGAGTGTAGAGGACAGAAAATGCTACGACTTTGGTTTGCTCAGGCTGCCTTAACCTCATGAAGCCTCTATCCCCTCACTTGTAAAATGAATAATGAATACACACACAGACACGTGCAGAAAATCACCTGAATTCCACCACCGCACCCCACCTGGAAAAGACGAGTTAAAGCAAAGTTTGAATATATATACTTCAGGGTTTTACACAACCGTTTAAAAAAAAATGTGGATTTATATGAACTCACATGGAGAAATAACTGTAAAATCTTACTGAGAGTAAAAAGCAAGTTGGTATATTCATGATCTCATTTTAAATGCAAAATATACATATTTATTAGTGCTTGCTGCCATGAGGACCTGTGCTAAGCACTCCTTAGCTGTGGTCATATTTAATCTTCATAATAACTTGGCAAGTCAGGTTCTATTATTTCCACTCCCCCGCCCCACATTATAGGTAAGGAAACAAGAGATGATAAGTAACTTCCAATCCAAGTAAGTGTTGGAGAAAGGATCTGAGCTCCAAACCCTCTACTTTCCTCGAGGTATAATTCTCCTGTGGAGAAAATGGATGGAAAAAAAGTAAAGCACGGTGCCTACTCTTCTCCCTGCTTAGAGGCTTTCAGTCCCTCCAGAACAGTGGTCTCTTATTGTGTGGAACTAGTGTAACCGGGGGTAGAAGAAGTAATTTCTGGGATGGTTTCAGCAGTCCAACCATTAAACACCATTTACCCACATAGTGAAAGTGTTATTCCCCCCCGCTCAATTCTTTTTAAGCCTCTGATTGTATCACGACCAAAGTTTTAACTCAGTGCTGCTCATAAACACTTGCTGATCTCCTTTTCTTTCTTTCTTTTTTTTTTTTTACAGAAAGCCAACCCCCACCTTGTCCCCCGTTCTGAGCTGGCAAGTGTAACTTCGTTACCTACTTAGAATTTTGGCACACTGTGCTGTTTTCAGTGTATTGATATCTATGGTTATCTTCTACATAAGGCAAGTGATACAGGTTATTCTTTTATGGTGATAATAAAGTGTTTCTTCCTTTAAGGAAATGTAGTTAAGATTCTTCTTCAGGGGTGCCTGGGTGGCTCAGTTGGTTAAGCATCTGCCTTCGGCTCAGGTTAGGATCCCAGGATACTGGGATCGAGCTTTATGTCCAGCCCTTTGTCCAGCTCCGTGCTCAGCGGGGAGTCTGCTTCTCCCTCTGCCCCTACCCCTGCTTGTGCTCTCTCTATCTCAAATAAATAAAATCTTTTTAAAATAAGACACTTCTTGGAGTGCCTGGGTGGCTCAGTGGGTTAAAGCCTCTGCCTTCAGCTTGGGTCATGATCCCAGGGTCCTGGGATCGAGCCCTGCATTGAGCTCTCTGCTCAGCGGGGCAGGGGGGGTGCTGCTTCCTCCTCTCTCTCTGCCTGCTGCTCTGGGATCTCCATCTGTCAAATAAATAAAATCTTTAAAAAAATTAAATTAAATTAAATTAAAAAGACACTTCTTCACCTAAGTGTGTTAATTTAGAAAAAAAATGTTAATTAGGAAGATCCATGGTGTACAAATTACACCAAAAGACAGTACTTACAGGACTAAAATCTTAAATATTTTACTGTGCTAAGTAATAAAGCAAACAGCCCAAAGAGCCATGAAACTGACCGTATTTGTCTACACACACCAGCCATTTGCTAACCAGTCGGTGACAATGAGAGAACACAAATAATAATGTTTATTTTAATATAAGTAGAATTAGAACGATAAAATGTAAATAAAGTTTATATATAGTCAGTAGAGAGCTCTAAGAAGACTGGTTAAGAATATGATGGGTGATGCTTATTTAGCCCTTGTCACAAGCCAGGCACTATTTTAAATATTTTACACGTATTAATTGGCAACAACACTGTAAGAGAGGTCCCATTATCTCCACTCTCCCGATGAGAAAACTGAGATATAGAAAAGTTACATAACATATCCAAGGTCATATACATTGTAAGTCTGACTCCAGAATCTTTTCTCTTAATCATTATGCGATACTACCTCCTGATCATAGAATTACTCTAAGTATTTATGCAAATTCTTATCCTTCTTCCTAACTACTTACTGGGCTCCAGTGACTTCATCCCAACTTTCAATTGACATGCCTATCATTACCTTGCCACCTGTAATATTTTCTTAGAAACTCCCAGCACTGGAGTGTTATGACAGGCCCATCCGGGTCACGGTTGATTGGACAACGGGCATACACCTGACTTTCTCCTAGGAATTCAGAATTGGAACACTATGAAACTTAATTCAAAAATCGGGCCATCGAGAGACTGCATCTTGGAAACAAAATCAAGTAGAGACAGGAGAGGGGTCAATGCCAAGGCAAACTAAAGCCATATAGGAGCTCAAGTTCTAGAGGTGCAGAAAAGCCACAAGAGATAGGACCAGGGAAGGCTGCCAAGAGAAAAGGCCATGCTACAACACCCCCCACTCGCCACACACACACACAACCACAGTGCCTGGTATCCTAGTTCCCATCCCTGTACAGCTGGAAAGAATCCAGTTCTTATCCTCAAGAGTCTCTGAGATTGTAGCATGTCACATTATTGTCAATCGTGCTTCACTTTAAGCTAGTGTGAGCAGATTTCGAACTCTTGCTATCAAACATGTCTAAACTGGAGTGAAGTTGCATACAGTAGATCTTGAGAGAAAATGTGGAGTGATAGTAGTAACGTCAATGGTTGTGAGATGCCCCCAATCCCAGGACGGGAAAATGGTAGTCCATGCAAGGTGCTAAAAGCAACTGCTTAAGTTACAGCCAGCTGTCTCAAGGGTCTCCCGTCAGACACCTGTCAAGTGTGAGGGGGTGGATTTTCAGGTAGCCAAATCTAAGGATATCTGAGGGAGTTGGTTGTATCTGGTGGCTTAAGACTAACAAGAAAGAGACAGATTCCTTCCAGAGTGCCCAGCTGGAGGAAGATAAGGGAAAACAAGGCACTCCAGTAGTTTTCACGGGCTGCTCTTCCTGGCTTCAACCGAGCATCCCAGAGCAAAGCTGGAAACTCCCTTGGGTTTGAACCAGGTTCAACGGGAAACTTTATCAGACTCTACTGAGTGACGTTCTGGAAAGTCGTTCAGAGGCCTGCCAGTCATAAATAAATCATCTTGCAGAGATTATTTAAATTATACATCATTGGTAATGATTATTCAGGTGTAATGAGTTTAATTGATTACAAGAGTGGTTTTTTTTTAAGATGATGTAATAATTTCAAACTGTTGTTTGAAGTGTGCACGAGTGGGAATGCTTTAAAATTTTAAAGCATTTGATTTGCATTCGTTGTGAGAGATATTTTTAAATATGTAAACAGGATCGATGCTCTCCCATAGCCTTGGATCTCACTGTCACTGAAAGCAAAGGCTTTGGTTAATGCTCAAAAGCTCCTATTTTGAGGTTGTTATCTCAAGCAAAGTGGTAAAGATCAGTTAGTTGTTGGGTATTGTCTTCTCCCAACCAAAGGGGAAAGAAAAGAAGAAAGAAAAGAAAAGAAATCTGGCGACCAACAACTCCTCAGCCAACTAAGGTAAGGCCAACATCTCCCCAGATGTGGTGAACAATTATGTAAACCTGTTTTCCATGTCCCTCCCTCCTGAAACCACCCCAGGCCAACTTGGAGATCCATGGGTAGTCAAAATAACATTTATTTTTATTTTTTAAGATTTTATTTATTTATTTGACAGAGAGAGACACAGCAAGAGAGGGAACGCAGCAGGGGTGAGTGGGAGAGGGAGAAGCAGGCTTCCCACCAAGCAGGGACCCGATGCGGGTTTCGATTCCAGGACCCTGGGATCACGACCTGAGCCAAAGGCAGAGGCTTAACGACTGAGCCACCCACAGGCCCTCAAAATAACATTTAAGTAAGGATGTGTGGCAGCCATGGAGGTACGCTTCTCAGATCTCCCGTCAAGAAAAAAACTTGCTATTCAAGGCCGTGGAACTCAATGGGCAGACGGCCTCCAGCTATCATGCCTTCAGGAGCTACCTTAGCTTTGGGACTGAGGCCGAGCTCTTCTCAGGGAGCCCCAGCCAGTGACTCAGCATGGCAGAAGTCCAGGGACTGGCCATTTCTGCCTCACGGGGACTCCTCTCCCGCCAACTTTTCTCCGGAGTTCATGGTTGGGTTGATAAGACTTCTATGGGAACTGCATCTCGGTCTGTGGGCTCAATCCTGCCTGATCCTATTTCAGCCCCCCTTTATCTCTCATAAGCTTTACTCCCAATAAACCTATCGCACTCCCAACTCCATTTCCGTGTGGGCCTTGCTGCAGATTCAGCTGCCACGATACAATTTCACTTTTTGCTGCTGCCATCCCTGAACCAAGACTGCCTTGATTTTCACGACGGGCTGTTCAACAGGAAAAGAACTTGAATTTTAAAAGGCTCATAAAATCTTCTACTCCTGAGTTTAAGCCATAACCAATCCATTGTGTTCAAGGTCTAAGTGTACCGGGACCCACACGAGGAGACCACTGTGAACCCAGCTGAACAGCACTATCTGGCTTCTAGGCCGTTCCTTAGGTTAAAATGAATGCCCTAATTGGAAAAGACTCAAATCCTGGTCATTGGAACGAGGATGTTATGAAGGAGCCAAAGGAATTGAATAACTCTGAACCCTGGATCTCCTCCAAAGCTCTGAGTCCTCCCAGCTGACAAATGTGTTGATCCCTCCAAACAGAAGGCCACACCTGAGGATGCAGCTGGACTGGTTGCAAGCAAATGCCCCTGAGGTCCCTCCCAGGTGCCAAGTACCAAGCTAGGCCCAGAAAACACAGCATGGGAGAAAGAAAAGCCTGCCCTCAGGAGACATGCATTGCACACGGCAGTGGGGAGGGTGATGGGAAGCAGATGATTAAAGGGTAAAGTGTATTATGTGTTACATGGTTGTAAATGTTGTGGGAAAAAATAAAGCAGAGAGGGGGACTGACTGTGGGAATAGGAATGCAATTTTAAATAGGGTATCAGTGAAGGCCTCACTGATAAGATGTCATTTGAGTAGGAGGTAAGGAAGTAAGCTGTGCATATGTAAAGAGGAGAAGCATTCCAGAAGGAAAGAATAGAATTTACAAAGACCCTGAGATGGAAGTGTGCTTAGCATAGTTGGGAAAGTTCAGAAGCCAGGGTGGTTTGAGAGGAGTGTGCAAGGGAGACAGTGGTAGAACATGAGGCCAGAGGGGGAGCCAAATCAGATCATATAGGGTCTTGGAGGCCACTGTTAAGATTTTGACTTTCACTTTGGTAAGAGTGGAGGGGTTTGAACAGAGCAGTGATAAGATCTGGCTCACTGGAACAGGTTCAGTCGGAGTGCTGTGTAGACGACAGACCATAGAGGAGGTGGAATGGAAGCAAGCAGCCCAGTGAGAGGCTACTGCAACAATTCAGAAGAGAAATGACAAAAATGAGAGATGATCAAATGCTCAAAAGGGGTAGCAGTAGAAGTGGACTGGATTCTGGATAGATGCAGGAGTAGAAACCAAAGGATTCACTGATTGATTGCATACCTAGGGTATAAGGAGAGCAACTGGAAGGACAGACTCATCATTTCCTGAGAAGAAGGACATTGAAGGAGGAGTGGGTGTAGAAAGAAGATCAGACACTCCGTGTGGGAAATGTGAAGTGTGAGATGCCAATCACACACCCAAGTGGACATATTAAGGAGGCAGTTGCATCATGAGAGAATTCTCAGGATCTGCTCTTAAGTTAAACCAACACCACAGTCCATTAATAGCTAGGCTTCATTTCGAAGAGTGCCAGCCATTGCCAGAAAGAAACCATTTTGATGATGCACCCCCACACACACAAGAAAATCCTCCCCAGTCTTCTTTTTCCAATGTTCCATACCTTAGGAAGTGGTATGTCACCTGTCTGAAACCGTAGAAGTCTCTACCTCCTCCCTAAATGCCCCCTCATGCATATATCCAATCAACACTTTGAGTCCCATTTATTTTCCCTCCACTCTATATGTCCTAAGTCCATCTACTTCGTTCATCATTACTGCTATCCCTCTGATTCAGCTCCCACCATTGTTCACCTGGACCATGGCAGTAGCCTCCTAACTGGTCTCTCATGTTCTCTGAGCTCTCTTCCAACCACTCATGATTCCACACAGAGAGGAAACGTTAACACTCAAGTTTGCATAGGAGTGCCCAGGATTCCCCCCACCCTGCACCTTTGCCCTGTGACTCAAAATCTAGAGGATAGAAGAGTTAGAAATCCCCAGACGGTTGTGCAGGAATGCAATAATTTCATAAGTGGTCATGGATACCAGCTAATAATGATAATTGGCACTCTTTTGAATTGGATAATGACAAATAATGGTCATTGAATCGGAGGGAAAATTAGTAAATTGGAACAAGCATACCAGATAGGAATAGAATAAGCTACCTGTTTAAGCTAGAGAGTTCCCTTGATATAAAGCTGCATTTGATCACAGAAAATAATGTCGTATATTTCTTTCCACATCTGCCTCATGGTAGGTGATGTCAGCCTGGCTCAATGGGCCGTTACCCTTCCATCTGGACATATTCTTTCCTTTGCCTGAATGTCCTCTCCCCATCCCAAATTGGATTGCTACTTGTCCTTCAGATCTCAGTTTAAATAGTTTTAGGTTTCATAGAAACCTGTCTTGACTCCAGATTAGATCAGTTCCCCCTTATACCTGCTCTTAACACCTCTTCCATGTTCATTTGTTTATTTGTTTATTTTAGAGAGAGAGAGAGAGAGCATGCACACATGAGCAGGGATGGGGGTGGGAGGGGAGCAGAGAGAGAGAGGGAGAACCTTAAGCCGGCTCCATGCCTGATATGGGGCTCGATCTCACAACCTTGAGATCATGACCTGAGCCAAAATCAAGAGTCGAAGGTTTCACCAACTGAGCCACTCAGGCACCCCTTTCTCCATGTTCTTTAGCACTTCTCACAAGTGCAATTGTGCAAATACTCATTTCACGCATGTTTGCATGTCTGGCTCCTCTAGAATGTAAGCACCTGAGTGGGGATTGTACCTGTCTTGTTCACGGCTCTATGCCAAGGACAGACCACAGTGTCTACTATATAGTAGGTATTCAATAACCTTGTGTTGAATGAACAAATGACTAGGGATCTGGAATTTCTCCTTCCTTTCTCATACCCACCTTCTATCAGATAGTCAGCTTGGTTTCTCAGGGAAGGTAGGTGGCAGGGTGGAAAGCTGAAAAAGGCTGCAGGCCTTTGTGGTTCTTTTTTCTAAAAACCTGGTCTTTTGGAGATTTGTAGGTCTACAGTAGAGTTTCTTGAAGAAGCAGGTGAGAAAAGGACTTCCCTCAGACTAGCAAGAAGACCTGTACCCATCTTTAAAAAAAAGGGGGGGGCCTGGGTGGCTCAGTGGGTTAAAGCCTCTGCCTTGGCTCAGGTCATGATCCCAGAGTCCTGGGATCGAGCCCAACATAGGGCTGTCTGCTCCACGGAGAGCCTGCTTCCTCCTCTCTCTCTCTCTCTCTGCCTGCCTCTCTGCCTATTGTGATCTCTGTCTATCAAATAAATAAATAAAATCTTTAAAAAAAAAAAAAGAAGAAGAAGACCTGTACCCAGCTTCTCTATAACAGCTTGGGGCGGGAGCAAGACCCAAGAGAGGTATGAGGGTCACATGGTCAGAGCCCGTGTATGTATTCATGAGGACCAATCTAAGAGGACCACATGGACCCTTACACCCACACATACACACACACACACACACACAATAGTCTAGTCCTGAGCAAGATCCCAGACAGTGGATGACGGCATTTGGAGAAGGAAAACCCCACAATGACTAATGTGATATTTTAGAAAAATGTAAAGGTCTTTTCTGCACTCATGGGTTTGTGAAGTAAGTTTCATTAATACCACACCCGTGCTTAATCAAAGATGTATTTATACACAGTTTAGCTTTTGTGTCATGTGTAGTATATTCTAACCTAATGATTGAACGCTAGATGCCCCAATCCCCCAGCTGGGCCCCATATGGTATTAACAAAACCTTAAACTTGGCAAACATATCTGCCCTTGTAATAACTTCATGAAATAGAAAGAATATGTATTATTCCCACCACTGTCCCATTTTGCAGGTGAAAAAACTAATTCAGAGAGGTCAAACTTATGAACAAAAGGCACACAACTATGCTCGATGCAGAGTCGATCTTCTGACCCATGACTGCATAGAATTCTTTATGTAATACCATGCTACCTCTATTCATCAAAATGTTGGTTTATAAGAGCATTCCATTTCCTGACCACATGAAACAACTATGAGTTTTTGGTATGTTAGATCAATGTTTCCCAGCAAAGTTAATTTGCATTCTTCCAAATTTGGTAACAATTCTCAAATACTCTTTATAGAAGTGATGCCATATTATCTGTTCATTGTTGCTTCGTTGTTTAATTTTCTTGTCTGTTGGTACAACTCACCTTTTTTTTCTTTTGGATGAGACATATTCTGCTAAAATTACCTGCTGTTGTTTGTGATTCTGGTGGTGTTACTGCCAGCTGGAAAGAGGGGAAGCAGCTTGAGTAAAATTTTCATGTTTGATATCTTCGAAGTGGGGCCAACAATTACTTCCTTCCATTTTAAATTTTATAATGCAGTGGGGCTACTCTGATTGTACAATGTGGGCCTGAGGTTTTCTGACGTTTCCCCAGACCCTGAGACTTGTTTTGCAGTCAGAACTGCCTAAAAGCTCTTAGTGTCTTAGCAGACTTACTTACATGGTTACAAAGCAAGCTCACCTCCGTGACATTCTCACAGAATAGAACATTTTCCCCCTCTGGTATTCAGCTATGTTAATGCCATTGCGAGGATGATCTGGTGTTAGTCCTTCACTTTAAAATCGGGTATTGTTATTATAGCAGCATTCCAAAGGCTTTTGTCAAAGAAAAATGCAATAGACCATTTCTTTCTAACATCTTCACGTACAGGGATGAGAGGTTGGGGAAGGTGCAAAGTACTAAACAAAAATGATTTTGCAAATACCTTCATCAGTGACTACTTGAGGAATATGATGAAAACAGTCTAATCAAAGACCTGCTTTATCTAGCTCTCCATTTTCATCCAGAAAACAAACATGTGGTTTACAATGAAAACCCATCTCACTGACAGTCAGACAGAAGGGTGATGATGCAGAGTACAGAATTCTGGGCCAGGAGGGCAGTCATGAGGACGGCCGGCCCAGTTTTGCTGCGGGTTTGTCAGCAAATCATTAACCTCTTTATGTGTAAGAGTCTTATTTGTGAAATGAAGATCCCTCCACCTGTTCTTAATCAAGTGTAAATGGATGTTAGGAGGATTAATTGTACAATCCCTTGAGCTCCAAAGGGGAAAGCGAGGTGTGGAGGCAGCAGCTGAAGCTTCTTAACTAGACACTGTCTAATAGACCACTCTAGGAGCAGGTTGCTTTCGCATTGACACTTCCACTTCCTTATTTAGGAAAGTCAGACCATCACGAATGAATTTTTAAAGCATAATTAGCCCTATAAAAAACAAAGAACAAACTGGTGGTTTTCCGAGGGGAGAGGGGATGGGCAAAATGGGTGAAGGGGAGTGGGAGGTCCAGGCTTCCAGTTACGGAAGAGTAAATCATGGGAATGAAAGGTCCAGCATAGGGAATATAGTCAATGGTATTGTAATAGCACTATATGGCAACACGTGGTAGCTATACGTGTGGTGAGCATAGCAAAATGTATAAAGAAGTTGAATCACTATGTCATGTTCCTAAAACTAGGATAACATTGGGTGTCAACTACACTCAAATTAGAAAAATTTAATGAGGGCGCCTGGGTGGCTCAGTTGGTTAAGCAACTGCCTTCAGTTCAGGTCATGATCCTGGAGTTCCAGAATCAAGTCCCATGTCAGGCTCCCTGCTTAGTGGGGAGTATGCTTCCCCCTCTGACCCTCTTCCCTCTCACTCTCTCTCTCTCTCACTCTCTTTCTCTCAAATAAATAAATAAAATCTTTTTAAAAAATTAATGAATTTTTAAACAACCAATAGCTTTAGAATAAAAAAAATAATAAACATAAGCACCATTTATCACCATATTAGTAGCTCCTAATCCATTAATCCATCAAGTTAACAACCAAGAAAAGAAACGTGGATGCATGGACACCAAACTCCTTTTTAAGGCATACAAATAGCTCAGTGCATAAGATTCCATGTTACCATGTGAGTCAGAATGCAGAAATATAAAATTTTAAATAAGTGTGTTTTGAAACATCATCAATCAAAATTAGACAAGCTATATCTGATCATTATATTGTTCTTATTAGATATATTTTAATGAATAATAATTGTTTTAATTTTCAGGGTTTTAAAAAGCTGGACTAAGGCAATAATATGAAAAGTTAAGAAGTCTTAGCCAGCACAGTTAAAACATTTATAGGATCTATCAGTTTTATTTCTTGGATAATTGTTACCATATAATAGCGAGTCTTATACCCTTCATAAACTTTCAAATTAAGCTTCTACATGCTCCCCTGATTCATAATTTTGTTCTTACGGACACCACTGATATCAGTTAAAGTCAAGTCAACTAATGGCTGGCTCTTCAAGAAACCCACTACTAGCTGCTCATCTTACTTAGAATGAACAATTATCTTCATAAGAGACTCAAAATGCACTAAATGTAAGCAAAAAGAGCAGATAATGAAAACTAACGAAATCAGAATATGGAATCCTTAGTCTAATCTTTGCCGGAGTGGACGTTAGTGCCACCATTTCCAAGTAATAGAAGGAAACTGACCAAAATCCACATTAAAGTCAGATTCTGTCATTCAAAACATAACACAGTTTAGATGCTCACAAATTAATCAAAACTTGTTTTAAGAAAAAAAAAAAACCAATGCTTTCTTAGAAGCAAGCAATGGGCATTCTGTGAACTTAAGGCCCTCAAAATATAACAGGAATATTAAGGTGCCATGTATACTCTTCTGTTTGGGGAAACTGGCTTCCAGAAAGAATAGGAGCATTGAATCAACTGAAACATAAATAAGTCATGCTAGTATAGTATTGAAAGTGAGATACTAGTTTTTCTTTTCTGTGGCCTCTGTACAATCTCTTCACTGGTTTATCTCACTGGACAAAGGATTTATATAGTCTTCATTTTTTTAGTACTGCATAACAAACTATCATAAGGTTAGTGGTTTACAACAACCCAAATGCATTTTCTCACAGTGCCGTAGGTTAGAGTCTGGGCGCAGTGTGCCCCAAGTTCCTGCTCAGAATCTCCCTGGGATGACATCAAGGTGTCAGTTGCTTCTGGGGTTCTCAACCAGGCCTTGGGGTGCTCTTCCAGGTTCACTGGTTTGTTGACAGAGTTCAGTTCCTTGGGGTTGTAGGACTTAGATTTTCATTCGCTTGCTTGCCAGTGCCTGGGGTACTGCTTTCAGCTTCTGGAGGCTGCCCCTAGTTGTTTGCCATGTGGCTCCCAAAGGCGGTTCATAGTGGATGTTTGCTTTCTTCGGGGCCAGCTGGTGTCATGCTGCTTTCCTCTTCCATGACTAGCCAGAGAAAACTCTCCACTTCTAAAGGGCTCAGTGAGGTCAGTTCCACTGAGGATAATCTCCCTTTCTTAAAGTCAACTGCGCCATATAACATAAAAGAATCATGGGAGCAATATCCTGTCTTATTTATAGGTCTCTCCCACATTCAAGGGGAGGAGACTCAATAAGGGTATGAGTCATTAGGGGTCCTCTTAGAATTTTGTCTACCACATAGTTTCCAAAACATTTCCACATAGTTTTTAATTTTACACTCTCAGAAACCTTATGCTTTTTTATTTTATTTTATTTTTTAAAGATTTATTTATTTATTTGAGAGAGAATGACAGCGAGAGAGAGAGAGTATAAGAAGGGAGAGGGTCAGAGGGAGAAGCAGACTCCCCACCAAGCAGGAAGCCTGATGTGGGACTCAATCCCAGGACTCCAGGATGATGACCTGAACTGAAGGCAGTTGCTTAACCAACTAAGGCACCCAGGTGCCCCAACTTTATGCTTTTTTAAAGAAAAAACAATAAGGAAACCAAGAAGGTGGCTCTATGATTCTCTTGCTCTTTGGTTGACTGTTGGTGCTAATTATACAATATTGCAATTTGTATCAAAGACCTAGAAATTAGATGTCTTGGGACTGGAGTTATGTTAAAGATATGCTCAGTAATGATAAGTTTCGTTGCTTGGTTTTGGTCAGTTTTAACCAACCAATTTATTATTTTAGTTTGTAATAATAAAATGTGCTAGTAAATAATAACAATAATAATGTTATAAAACCCAAAGGGGAATAGGACAAAGAAGAGAAGGAACCATCAATTACGGGATTCCTAATGTTGTGTCAGGAAAATACAAATGCTTCTCATGCATCATATGTTTTCATTTTCACAAAACATTTGAAGTGGTAGACTTATCCCAGTTTTTAGATGGAAGAACTAGGCCCAGGGTAGATGAGTCATTTGTGCAACATTGCAAGGCAGGTAAGAAATCTAACCAAAACTTGCCCCTACTACATCTTTGGATTCCAGTTTACTTTTTTTTTTCCATTTTCCTTTTTAAATAGATATTAGGAATAAGACCAGAACACTTCATGTCATGTGTGCTTGACAAAAAGACTAGAGATTCTGATGTAACAGTGTCCCCAGGTGTAGTAAGTGAGTAGAAAGCTGACAGATATACATATAGAATGCAAATATAGTGGTGGTGCTCGGGGTGGGGAGGGCACATAGATCAACACCTTGGGCTGACTTTGTGAAGGACAATTTGGCCCCAGCTATCAAAAGTACAAAAAGTGCATGACCTTCAATTTAGCAATCCCACTTCTGAGAACGTCTCCTACAGATATATTTGCATGAGGGAAAACTAAGCATGTACCAACTTGGGCCTTTCAGAACCATTAGTAAGAGAAAAGATTGGGAACATCCCAATTGTTCATCCATAAGGGGGCCTGTTCAATAAACCATGACCCAGCCATACAATAGAATGCTGTGCAACCATAGAAAAGAATAAGGAGAATCTTTACACATAAAGATGAGGATTATTTCACTATTTTTTGAAGCAAAAAAGGCGAGATGCAGGCCAATATGCATGGTAGGTTGCCATGTTGGTAGGAAGGGAGAAAGGAACTACAGATGGGAGCCTGTATGTACATAACTTATAGGCTTGTGTGTGTGTGTGTGTGTGAGTGTGCATAACTTGTATATGCATAAAATATCTCTGAAAATATACACACACAAGAAAATTGGTAACAAGATCTACCTTCAGGCAGGGAAACTGGGTGACTGAGAATATGGATTGAGTAGAACTGTGCACTTATATTCAGTATATACGGTAGTCCCCCCTGTACCCATGGTTTTGCTGTTCTTGATCTCAGTTACCCACAGTCAACTGCAGTCCGGAAGCAGATGGTCCTCCTTATGATGGGTGGTCAGAAAGTCAGTAGTAGCCTAACGCAACATCACTAATGCTTAGGTCATTTCCCTCACTTTATCTCATCATGCAAGTATTTTATCATCTCGCATGATCCCAGGAAGGTTGAGTAAAGTACAGCAAAATAAGATATTTTTTGAGAAAGAGAGAGACCATATTCACACAACTTTTACTACAGTGTACTGTTATAATTGTTCTATTATTAGTTGTAGTCATTAATCTCTTACTGCACCTAACTAATAAATAAAGCTCAGTGTTATCTGTCATTTCAGGCATCCACTGGAAGTCTCAGAAGTATATCTCATGAATAAGGGGGGGGACTACCTATCCACAAGTAGGTGGTCTACTGATATGATAAAAGAATGCAAAGGGAGAGGGGAAAAGAGACACAAGACATGTGGAAAATATTCACATAGAAAAATCTGTTTATTTGGCAAGGGACTTGGAGTTATTTCTGAAATTTCTGCCTGAGGAGCCAATATTTAAATTTATGTCTTTGCCTATTAAGTCCAAAAAGGTAACAGCAAGGAAAAAATAAAAGTGAGTAGAAGCCACTAAAAGGAGGATAAGGCACAGAACATTTAGGATTTAAATAAACAATAAAGCAGCGTAAGAAGTCAGATGGAACAAGGAATGGGAATGTAAAAAAATCACTTCACTAAAAGCAATTACTACTTTGGGCTCCTGCCGGGCAGGTAGCGCAAATTCAGTTTACTATCCTGAAACTTATCATTTTTTACAGAACTGATCCCTTTATACTTCTAACTAGAACATAATAAACAACCGTCCTCTGTTTTCCTAGAGCTACTCCAAATCTGGGGAGCCGTGTTGGGTGTGGAGGCTGTCACCGACGGAGTGGCAGGTAGAGGGGCAGAGAGGGAGCCTACGGATCAATCACTGTGCCCCACAGGGGGTCTGTCACAGACCCCAAAAAAACCAAGCTTATCCTCAAACCTTTGACATAAAGGTTTTCAAAGCTTGGGGATTCTAGACAGCATCTTCATCAAAAGCTTCCAGGAGGGGCGCCTGGGAGGCTCAGTTGGTTGACAGTCTGCCTTGGGCTCAGGTCATGATCCCAGGGTCCTGGGATCGAGCCCCCCATCAGGGTCCCTGCTCAGCGAGAGTCTGCTTCTTACTCTCCCTCTGCTCCTTCCCCCAACTTCATGCTCTCTCTTTGTCTCAAATAAATAAATAAATTCTTTATAAACAAAACAAACAAACAAACAAACAAATAATAAAGGCTTCTGGGATTTGCACACAGAAACTTCTGCAGATCTCACTCTGTTTGAGCCCCTGCTCCTCTGAGGCTGCCTGGGCAGTATTTAGTATCACTAGGGTGGAAGGGGGGGAGGCCCGCTGGGGAAAAAACTGCAAGTTTAAAAAAAAAGGAGCTGCCCAGCAGGTCAGATAGGATATTTCCCTTTCTCCTATTTTCTCTGTCCTTAGAAGTATCATTGCTTCCTTTCAGAGCCAAAAAACTGTGAAATTGAAATATAGGTGGATTATGGTCTGTGTACCTAGGCCGCCTAGAAAGTAAGCTACTTGTCCTATGATGTCTACGCTATCCTCATAAACCTGCCTTTCCATTTTGCACCAAGACACACCACCCAGTAGACCCTCATGGACCACTGATAATTTCACATCTTACTGAGTGCGCAAACTGCTCCAAAGTACACTCCTGTAGCGTTTTCCTGAAAAGGTCGCCCTTTTTCATTTATTTTGCATTTGCAAGTAAAAACTTCCTCCGGAGGTGCTATGACAACAGTGGCTCAGGTCTCTGTTTGTCCCTGAAATTGTATACATCCTTTCCACCCACACTGTTACTAAAGAATTCGATTTCTGAAATGTGCCCTTTATTTTTGTCCCTCCCTCTCCCTCACAGCCCTTAGGGGGTGGAGATTTAAGTGATTAAAATCTGAAAGAAAAAAACCTTAATTGGCATTCTAGCTTTAAGATGAAATTATTTCACAGCCGCACTCTATCTAGAAGCCCTGATGCGTAATGGCACCTGCACCGTTTTGCCCAAGCGAGTTAACTCAGTGCATTGTACCTTCCCGGTTCACAGGCCAGTGGTAGCTTTATGGAATTCCATGTTTAATCAACCCACTGGAGACAAAGAAATCTTTTCAGTTTGGTCACTGACTGCTTATTGGCTGGGTTTAAGTTCGGGGAATCCAAGCGAACCCCTACGTATTTGCACTCACGTTACTGGGGCAAAATTAGGCAAAAGCAAAGAGACCGTGAGGTCTGTAAACACAACCGTCAGGTAAGGCCATAGAAGGTGGCAGAGATTTAGAACCAGAAGCCAAGCGTGCCAATTGTTGCATATTTTAAAATCCCAGAGGACAAAGTGTGTAGGCGGCTGTCACGTTGTGAGGGGTTTGGAAAGTTTCCTTTAATCATCTGAGACTAAAATCCCCACTGCTCATTATGAACTCTCTGGATTTGAGAGATATTTTGTAAGTAAACTCTTAGGACTCAACTCAACCCCGCTGACCCTGGTTGGTTGGCTCGTAAATTACAGAGCTCATGAAAGCTACCTATGGAGCGAGACTTACAGGATAATTTATCAAAGTAAAAATGTAGGTCAAGCATAGGCCTGAATTTGGGCTCGCCCAGAAGCAGACTCTGAAACAAGGACTAAAGTATAAGTATTTCATTTGGAGGGTGAATGAGACACTCCACAGCAGTGTGGAGAAGTGAGACCAAAAAGGGGATTGCACGGGGGCTCTGGAGGACAGAGAAAACCTTTGAGCCAGTGTGCTAGTGATAAGAGTGATAAGAGTGAAGGGATTTGGGCAGGGCACCACCAGCAACAGCTACCCTCTCCACCGTGTGCTGCCGTTTTCCACCGAGGTAGTGACTATGACTGTGTGTATGAATCCTTACCCATGTCCCTACTGACTTTTAGCCCCTAGCCCTTTGCACAGAGCTGTCACATGGTAGCCTCTAAACCATATGGGCTGAATGAATCCACAAAGGATCCATTCCAGCCATTGTTATTACTGTAATTTAAAAGATGCCAAAGCTCATCATCGCACAATTCTGAAACTGTTTCCAAATGTGCTAACCTCCCCAAACGGCACCTAAAATAACTTCTAGCAGGATGGCTAACGGTGTGAGGAAATGGCAGTTTGCACACTGTTAGTGTGCAAATAGGAGCAAGCTTCCCAGAGACTAATCTGTCAATATTTATCAACACTTCAAAGGCCCATGTTTGGGGACTCTGCAACTACACTAAAAGGAGTTTATGTAAAGGCACCCTCGCATAAGGGCACAGCGATGTGCATCTAAGATGGCCCCTGCAGCTCCCTTTGTAATGGTGAAAAACAGGAAAATAAGATAACTACCTATCAAAACCATAAAGGTTAAAGAAATTGTAGTAAATCCATACAGAAGACAGCAGCGCATACCATGCAGGCATTAAAAAGAGTAAGATATAATGTCCAATATTCCCAAACAGTATGTCCAGAATAATCCCATATGTGTCAGGTGATGGGAAGGTCAGATATTCACACCAGTAGGCTTATTGGGACAGATAAGGAAAACCTGGAAATCAAGCACCTGAGTTTCCAAATCAATGAGCTATCATCGAGTCTTTTAATTTAATCCAGTCCTTACCCTCCGCGTAAATTGATTGGCTATTTTGACAACTACACATCACATGTATTTCACCCTTACCAAAAATCCCATAAAGTGGGGCGCCTGGGTGGCTCAGTGGGTTAAAGCCTCTGCCTTCAGCTCAGGTCATGATCCCAGGGTCCTGGGATCGAGCCCCGCATCAGGCTCTCTGCTCAGCAGGGAGCCTGCTTCCCTTCCTCTCTCTCTGCCTGCTTCTCTGCCTACTTGTGATCTCTGTCCATCGAATAAATAAATAAAACCTTAAAAAAAATTCCATAAAGTAAGTGTTAACACTCTCTGTTGCACTCGCTGTCAGTGCCCTATTCATATTCCATGACCTACCCCAAAGGTCCCCTGTGGTAAATTTCACTACGGGCCCTGCTTTTTGCATGTCTCTCTTATTTCTTTTTAAGATTTATTTATTGCGGGGCGCCTGGGTGGCTCAGTGGGTTAAGCCGCTGCCTTTGGCTCGGGTCATGATCCCGGGGTCCTGGGATCGAGTCCCACATGGGGCTCTCTGCTCAGCGGGGGCCCTGCTTCCCTCTCCTCTCTCTGCCTGCCTCTCTGTCTACTTGTGATCTCTGTCTGTCAAATAAACAAATAAAAAAATCTAAAAAAAAAAAAAGATTTATTTATTGGTCAGAGAGAGAGCACAAGCAAGGGAAGTGGCAGGCAGAGGGAAAAGCAGGCTCCCCGCTGGGCAAGGAGCCCCATGCAGGACTTGATTCCAGGACCCTGGGATCATGATCTGAGCGGAAGGCAGCCCCTTACCCAACTGAGCCACCCAGGCATCCCTTCTTGCATCTTTTGATCTGGAGGCAGGAGCCTACTTGACCTGCATGAAGCACAGGAGGGAAGTGTCCAGGAATGACCTTCATGCAGTGAGCAACGGGCATTGGTGGATATACCCAGCTTCCTTGGCTCCCAGGGGGAACACTTTCAAGATGTGTTTCATGCCGTCTCTCAGAAGCTCTCCTAGAGAACTGAGCCCTTGCCCACAGCACTAAGCTGCTCATCAATATACCCTTCATTGGCTTTCTCCTTCCTTATCTCTCTTTCCCCCAGTCCTTCACTGGATTTTCCGTAAAATCCTCCCAAATGAAATCTTTGCACCTAAATCCTCGTGTGAGAGCCTGGTAACCAAACGCTCAACTCAGGGTCTATTTTGACTACATCCCGATTTAATAGGTTAAGAAACTGAAACTCTTAAAAGGTTGGATCATGCACACCAGGCCGTAAGCCACTCAGCGGAATTATATGAAAACGCCGTTGCTATAGATTGCCAATGGTCAAATACCCGCAAACTCATGTTTGAACCTAATACTAAGAATCAGGGTAGAGGTTTGAACACAGATCAAGGACAAAGCTTGTGGTTCCAAAAGCAGTCCTGCTAGGTGTAGCCCAGGGTAGAATAAGCTGTGCTTCAGTAGACAGTAAAGATACACTATACACATTTCGCACCCTGGTTACCAGCCTGGGTTTTGGATTGAGTTGGACCTAGGTTCAAATCCTGCCTCTTATAGTGTGCAAAGTTGAGCAAGTTAATCTCTGGGAGCTCCCATTTCAACACATATACAATGGAGCTGCCTCATATACTGCCTGGAAAAATCATATGAGACTATACAGCAAGCTCCTGGCACATAATAAGTCCCCAATAACTGGTTACTTGCTCAAAATGGAAAAAAGCAAAAATCCCATTTTACTCTTGATGGCAATAAACAAAAATTTAACTCAAACAAGCTTAAGCAGAAAATGGCTTGTGTTGGGCCAAGAGACCAAACAAAGACTATGGCCTTGGGTGACTGGATCCAGGGACTTTGCACATCCTCTGTCCACCCATCATTCCTGCTTCATTCTGAGACATTCTTCAGGTGTCCATGCTCTCAGTTGCAACTGACAACTGATGGAAAGGGAGCTCTGTCCCAGGGGAGGTCTCTGGGGGAATCCAGCTTTGACTCATAAGCTCCGGACTAGTTCCTGTGACTGAAGAAGGGTGGTCAGACCTGGGTCATTTATCCATTTACTGGGTTGGAAAGGGGGGACCTGTTACCAGCCGAAGTATGGAAAAGGAGCTCCTGGCGGACAAAACCCAAACCTGCTCATCTCTATCTGAGCAGTCATTAACATACACAGAAATAGGGTTTTTTAATTAATATATTTTAATTTTTAGAGAAGTTTTCAGTGTAGAGGAAAATAGAGCAGAAAGTACAAAGAGTGCTATTTACTCCCTCTGCCAACCTCTAACCCCTCCGGCTTTCTATTTTTTTAAATTTTTATTTATTTGTCAGAGAGAGAGAGAGAGAGAGCACAAGCAAGCAGAGTAGTAGGCAAAGGCAGAGATAGAAGCAGGCTCCCCGCTGAACAAGGAGCCAGATGCGGGACTTGATCCCAGGACCCTGGGATCATGACCTGAGCTGAAGGCAGACGCTTAACTGACTGAGCCACCCAGGCATCCCTCTGCTCTCTATTATTAATATCTGACCTGAGTGTGGTACTTTTGTTACAGTTGACAAACCTGTATTTGTACCTTATTGTTTACTAAAGTCCATGGCTTACATTAGGGCTCAATCCTTGTGTCACACGGTTCCATGGGGTTTGCCAAATGTGGGATGTCGTGTATGTATCCACTGTTAACAGTACCATACAGGACAATTTCCGTGCCCTCAACACCCCCTGAGCTCCCCCCATTTGTTCTTTCCTTCTGTCCTCCCCACCAACCACTGATCTTTTTGCTGCCTTTATAGCTCTGATTGAAGCACTATTTACAATAAACCCTTGCAAAGCATTCAGAAATTGTAACACCTCGCTTAACCGAATTTTCCACCTTTTTCAGGAGACACTATGGATACTCTTTTACAAACTGATAAACTTCTTTAAAAAAAAAAAGAAAGGATTGGTTGATTGATTGATTTCAGAGAAAGAGCACATGCATTAGTGAAGGAAAAGGCAGAGGGAGAGAAAAAGAGAGAGAGAGAGAGAGGATCTTCAATCAGACTCCCCACGGGGCACAGAGCCCCTCACTGGGCTTGATCTCACAATCTGTGATATCACGACCTGAACCAATATCAAGAGTCAGATGCTTAGCCGACTGAGCCACCCAGGTGCCCCCTAAACTTCTTCAAGTAGACGATTACTATAGCAATCTTCTTGTATCCTCGCAAATTCTTACCCCAATTTGCTTCTTCTCATCCTTCTGCATTTGAAAGCCTCTCTCCATCAATTCTGGCATCTTTGGAGCTGCAAAACCCATTGCATTTAGATTAATGTAGTGCCAAATCATTGGAGATGAAAGCTGCTGCCTTCGGCATGATGTTGGGTTATTGGATAGGTAATTCTTTTGTGGCTTGGTGAGGGGGTGTTTTTCAGGAGGACGTAGTAGCAGGGACGTTGTTTGGCACTTGTTTTGTTTTCTTTTGATTTTTCCTCCAGTTTTATTCCCCATCTTAATTGCTGTGGGAACTGACTTAGCAGCTGTAACGTCACTCACAGCCTCCTGATATTGCTAGAAACATGTTTATTTCTTCTCTTCATTGCTTCTTTCAGTTCCCCCAACCTGATTTCTCTTCCAAAGCATCTTGTTTGAAAACAAACAAACAAAAATGTATTATAAGGAAAACCCATAACTAAGAATCCATGCTGCATTCTTCATATTCAAAAGCACTTTGGGGATTGCCTTCATTTCTACCAACAAATAAAGCTTTTCCCAAGGCTTAAACAAAGGCACCACTTTGAGAGCGTATAAAGAGACTGGCAAAGTCTAATACCGTATTAAAACGCTGATGTATCATGTTAAAAAATTATACAGATAACACATAAAGGTTATATTGGCTGAATAATTTGCTTAAAGATATTTCAGCACCACTTTATTACATTTTTTTTTATTGATGGTATGTTTAACAATGTTAGAGAGCTTCGCAGTGATTTTTGTCACACGGTTCTCTGTGAAAGGGAGAGGGAAAAGTGGGAATAATACTATAGTTTTTAAGGCCATAGCAAACTGTTCAGTTCAGGTGGCGTGGATTGGGTGTGTACTGTGGCAAAATGCTAAGATTCGTGAGTACAAAGGCATAGTCCACCTTTTAGACTGCAGTGTCTAAAAGCAGATGGTGAGATGGACTTTGGGGTCCGTGATGGTCATTAGGGATCAACAACTGGAAGGGTGCAGGACTGGGCAAGGAGAGAAGTTGAACTACAATGCAAGCCTGATAGTGTCCCTCCAGCTGGCAGGGGGCTCTGGAGAAAGAATTGTCCGTCAGCATTGTCCTATATGTGGCTGGACTGGCTGAGACTCTATATCCCCAGCTTGCTCATTCACTGAGTGTGGGCTGCCCAGGAAGAGGCATGACCTAGGGCCAGGGGGCTGTCTATTGTCCCTGAAGGGGCTGACCACGTTGCCTGCATCTGGACTGCAGGTCCTTCCTTGAAGGCAAATATGGGTAGGGCACCTCTGTGTCTTCCACAGTGTGGTGGGAAAAACAGATCCAAATATAATTTGTCACAGGATGGGAAAATCTACAATAGATTAAATAGCAGGCAGGTTGCCGCAGGAGCACCTAGCAGAGATTGGGTCAGGGAAGCAATAAAAAACAAACAAACAAACAAACAAACAAAAAACCCTAGAGGGGCACCAGAGTGGCTCAGTGGGTTGAGCCTCTGCCTTCGGCTCAGGTCATGATCTCAAGGTCCCACATCGGGCTCTCTGCTCAGCAGGGAGCCTGCTTCCCCCCCCCCTCCCTCTGCCTGCCTCTCTGCCTACTTATGATCTCTCTTTCTTTTTCAAATAAATAAATACAATCTTAAAAAAAAAAAAAGCACCTATAAAAAGGTAACCTTTTGGCTAAACAGAAGCAAGGGGCCAAAGAAGCAAGGGAAGATTTGCATTTTCAGAGCATATTTTTTCCGAGGCTCTCAGAGCATTGACTTCCTTGGGTACCTTTCTGGGTTGGGACTTTGAAGAATTTAATTATTTCCCTCCTGCAGCAGGATGAAATAAGCTATTCGAGGCTATTTAAACATAAAGCCATTTAGCACCTGGGTGGCTCAGTCATTAAGCGTCTGCCTTTGGCTCAGGTCATGATCCCAGCGTCCTGGGATCGAGCCCTGAGTTGGGCTCCCAGCTCAGCGGGAAACCTGCTTCCCCCTCTCCCACTCCCCCTGCTTGTGTTCTCTCTCACTCTCTCTCTCTGTGTCAAATAAATAAACACAATCTTTAAAAAGAAAAAAAAAGCCAAAAAACACAAAGCCAGGAAGAAACTTGGGTAGTCGTTGGGGCACCATATTTTCACCACTAACTCAATGGCCAGGCTCAAATGGTTTGTCAGTTGAGTAAAATAGTCCACTCCGCTAAGGACAGGCTTGGTGAGGTGTTCTGGAGACTGCACACTGAGGTTGTGCCTAGTCATCAAAAGTTGAGCTTCCATAGGTTTGTTGTCTACTATATGATATCTAGCTTTCCAGAGAGATCTAGGCAACTGATGGAATGTCTCATATTTTTAGATGAATTTTTGTCTTGGGCAGACACAAACTAGTAATTACTATCAAAACTGTACAAAGAAGAAGAAAATGACAAACAGTGCCCATGGTGGTTATTACCACCCACAGAGCTTGTTTCTTACCACCAAAATTTGCAGAAGTGAGTTCCTATTCTCAGATTTTTGCCTAAGGGGATGAAAAGGCCATTGTGTCTATGTGTGACAATGATGACAACCAGAGTGAGCTTCCTGGGCATTCCACCCACGCACTCACATGGGACCCTGTGCTTAGAAGAAACCTCACACTTCGTGGAGTGCTCTGCTATTGTTGCTATTGTGGAATCCTTAATAATTTTACATTTTTTATGAAGATTCTATTTATTTATTTGAGAGAGCAAGAACACAAGCAGAGGGCAGAGGGAGAGGGAGAAGCAGATGCCCCAATGAGCAGGGAGCACAACAAGGGGACCCTGAGATCATGACCTGAGCCAAAGGCAGACCCTTAACCAACTGAGCCACCCAGGTGCCCCAATTCTTAATAATTTTAGAACAAGGGACCTGTGTTTTCATTTTACACTGGGCCCCACAAATTATGTAGTGAGTCCTGATTACAAACAATTACTTAAATTAAGAAGCAGGTTTGTTTCCTGGGTCTATGCAAAATATAGTATTAATTGTTACTATGGCACTTGAATTTTAAGACCTGAAAACTGGAAACATTTTGCCTTTTTGTCTTGTATGTTTATTTAATTAGAAAACTACATGTTCATTGTGGAGTATTTGATAAGTACCTAAAGTATAAGGAAAATCACCCAGAAATATTCCCTCCATGTGCCCCCTCTGTGATTGCAAAGATATTGTTAATAATATCTTTGATTAATTTCTCTTTGATTATTTCCTGTAACATTTAAAAAAATTTCTAGAAAAGTGTGTCTTGTACCAAATTCCCAAACTAAGGATGTGAAAAGAGTATAGCAGAAACCCACTAGAATGCTGGAAAGGTCTTCGGGGGGAAAAATGTGAGAAATTATCAGGGCAATAAGAATTTAAATATGTGTGTTTTCAAGACAGCTCCAAGCACCCAGTGAAAATCCAGAGCTCAGGGCAGCTGGGTGGCTCAGTCGGTTAAGCATCTGCCTTCGGCTCAGGTCATGATCTCAGAGTCCTGGGATGGAACCCTGCCTTGGGCTCTTGGCTCGGTAGGGAGTCTGTCTCCATCTGCCTCTGCCCCTCTCCCCTCCATGCGCTCGCGCTCTCTCTCTCCCTCTCTCTCTTTCTCTCAAATAAATAAATAAAATCTTTAAAAAACAAAACAAAACCAAGAGTTCAGCTCTGCCTCTTAAGGCTTCCCTCCCCAAAGTGTAAGCCTAGTGGGAAGGTTTCAGAGGAAAGTGACATCTTAGCAGTATCCCATTCACACTTATGTGCAAGTCTAGCACAAGACTCAGAAAAATATTTGTTCAGTTAACAATGATTGGAGGATGATTTTGACACACAGAGAGGTAGTAGCAGAACAGTTTAGCAATAGGAACAAATAGAGTGAAGCTGGGAAAGAGGAGATGTGTCTGGAGTAGACCAAGAAGAATGAAGCTGTGGTGGGCTGAATTAGCCTCCCGCCCTAAGATATCCATGTCCCTAGGCCAGGAACCTGTGAATATGTGACCTTACATGGCAAAGGATACTTGCAGATGTGATCAAGTTAAGGAATTTGAGATGGGGTGATTATCCTGGTGGGCCCAGAGAGAGAAAAAGATAGAGAGACAGGGGAAGATGCTACAGTGCTGGCTTTGGACATGGCTGGTGGGATCATGAGCCACAGAAGGTAGATGACCTCTAGAAGTTAGAAAGGAAAGGAAACAGATTTCCCCTTAGAGCCTCTGGAAGGAACCCAGTCTTGCTGACTCCTTTTAGGACTTCTGACCTCCAGAATTGTAAGAGGAAATTTTAAAAAGTATGTTGTTTTAAGCCACTAAGTTTGTGGTAATTTGTTACAGCAGCGATAGAAAACTATTACAGAAGGTAAATCAGGAAACGGGCAGATAATTCTGGATGGATCAAGTTTTCAAGTAAATGAGCATCTTTTATTCATACTATAATGATGAGCTAGTCTTAATCCCCACAGAAATCAGGAAGGGGCACAGATTGCGACATCATTAGGTATTTTCACTCATCAAAGAAGATTGTGGCATCTCCTTTAGGAAGAATCTAAAACCTGGAGGTTTTATTTACTTTGGTATGATTTAAGTACAATCCCACTAAAAGCAGGGCCAACCCTAGACATTTCGGAATTACACAGGTCACAAGTGATCTTTCAGTAGTTTTGCCTGTATTTCCCTATGATGGTAAAGGGCTTAGGAGCAAAGCCCAGGGGATGTTACCAGGGAACACATGCTTAAAAAGAAAAAAAAAAAAAAAAAAGAAGGGGGCACCTGGGTGGTTTAGTCAAGTTAAGTGTCCAACTCTTGTTTTCAGTTCAGGTCATGATCTCAGGGTTGTGAGACTGGGCCCCACATTGGGCTCCCCATTCAGCATGGGGGCTGCTTGAGATTCTATTTGTCCCTCTCTGCATCTCCCTATCCCACACACTCTCCCTCTCAAAACAAAAACAAAAACAAACAAAACAAAACAGGTTAATTGGGGGAAGTCTTTGTCTAGAGCTTGAATCTAGCATTATAGGACTAGCTTTCCTGTTAAGATATTCAACAATAGATTTATAGAAAAGAAAAACAGGCAGATTCAGAAGAAGAGAAAGGAGGGAGGTAAAAGTGGAATTACCAAATACTACTTTTCCCGTCACTGTTGTCTCCCTTAGGCTATTGGAATCTTGCTGCTTTTGAAAATCACAGTTCCTGTAAATGATGATGAACACAAATATAATTTTCAGCCAATACTCCATGGCATCTATTTTGTTAGCGGTAAAAATACAAGTACTATTACTGTAATATTTTTATGTGTATAAGTAATGCTTTTTTGCAATCACCAATCCTGCTAATTTAACTTCCTCAATACATCTCTAATCTATTCATTTCCCTTTATATCCTGCCACCACCTATGTCAGTGAGTGTATCAACAGGAAACACATGACACAATCAAACTGGGACCATTGGAGATGGGGGTTATTTACAAGGGGGTGAGCAGAGAGAAACCACACAGAATAAAAAAGAGAGCAATCCAAGGAAAAAAGACAAATCCTTGGCAATATGAGCAAAGCTATCACCACCCCTAGATTTGAAGGGACCCAGGGAGGGAGCAGTACTCTCAAAAGAGAGTGACATGGACAGAAGGTAAATTTGAGAGGAATATCTTCTTCAGATGAAGGATACAGCCAACCAGAGGCAACCCAGGAGGGAGGGAATTGGGAAAATAATTATCTTGACCTCATTCTCCTCCAATTCTCTAGGCCTCTACAGGGGCTCCCCACTGGCCAAACTCAACCAGAATGCAGAGGGCACAGGATCCTGTTTATGTGGTTTGCACAGTTCAGCTTCCCAGGGTATAAAGCAGGAGGAAGAAGGTAGAGAGAAAGCTTGGCGGGCAATAGAGAACATTCAGCATGCCGCTCTCATGCAATCTATCATCATCTCTTCTAAAGTAAAGCCTAAGTCATTTCTCATCATCCACTCTTGTTCCCCTCCGATGTACTCTCCAAACTACATCCCCTATTTAAAACCTAATAGTTGCTTCCTGAAAGGATCAAAATCCTTACGCCCCCAACCTCATGTTGGGTCACTCTCCCACTCACTCCCTTTGTTCCTGTCACACAGGCCTTCTTTCAGTTCCTAAAATAAGCCACAAGGCCTTTGATTGAGCTATTTCTTCAGTCTGGACTTCTCCAGCCCCAAACCCAACCCTTGGCCTAGTTCATGACTCTGCTAGGGGCGCCTTATCTGACCTTCCACTACTAGATTCCCAGTCTGGGTTAACCTCCCACTTTACCCAAAGTGGTGTCTCCCCCGAAAAGGACTTATGTTCGTTTACATTCCATATCCATTTCCTCTGATCCTTCGAGAAAGTGGTTTTCCTCAGTTTGCTCCACCCAGAGCTGCCCAGGCTGAGCACCCTCCCAAGCACTCAGTAGGCATGAAAAGAAAGAATGAGTGCATGACTAATATTAATGAATTGCCTCAAAATTACATTTATTTCTCTGAATTCGAGAGACGCTAAAGTGGATACGGGAAAGAAAATTAATTTAAAAACCCAGTTATATAGGAACTTGCTAAAGAAAGCCATTTTTTCCTTGCCAAAAAAGTGTTCTGTCCCTTCGCTTCTGAGAGCTATGATGCCTTCCATCATTTCCCTATAACTGTTTTCTCCAGCACAGCCTCAGCGCCTGGTCTCCCTGAGGAGGCAATGCTTCCCACTAGTGCCTGGTAAGGTACAATAAAACTGCCTCAGTGTTCCAGACATAAATGATGACTTAACCAGAAGTTCCTCCCTGCCTCCCTCCTCAGCAGTGTCCTACTACCCAGGTCAGGAAGAATAAGGATTCATGAGTCAGCAAATTTCAGCTTGGAGACCTACTGCAGTGTTTATTCCTCTCAGTCAAAAGTCTGAGGCAGAAGAGATCACAGTGGGACAATTATCTGTGCATATGTGGATATATAATGACTTTCCATGGTGGGTTTTCTGACTTCAAATAACCCCAGGTTTGAAAAGAGACGTCCCCCTGTGTCTTAGAATTCTCTGAATCAGAGACATTCACGTTTAGTGGGGTTTTTCTAACAAGCCTACCACGAATTTGCTCATTGTCACTGATCTAGTCATAAAGGAATGAGTGACTTTAATTTCAGCCCGAGAACTTCGACAGACTATTCTACGTAGTCTGTATGGTCTTTCGTGGAATAAGTCCACTTAAGTGATGTTCCTTGTCTCTTTAAAACATTCTTTCCAGACCACTGTGGAATCTAGTGTTCTTTTTAGCATTGGTTATATTGCTCTGAGAAAAAGTAATTGTGAGGAAAATAGCCCACAGGCTAAGGCGGGGGTGGGGGGGTGGGAGGGTGGGTAGTATGTGCAATAGTTTGACTAGGTTTTTCTTATTAAAAATTATCACATTGGGGTGAGAGGCTGCAGAACCGAAATACCCAGAATCCTTTCCGAGCCCTTTTTATGTTCTCAAGTTCGTGGTCATAGAGAATCTTTAGAGAATTTTAGGCCTTCTGGGAATGAAGCTATAATTTGTTTATGTAACCATAACCTATGTCAGCCCCCTCTGTGTGAGTTAGCTTATTTTTGAGCTCAGGGAGGGACTACATTCCTTCACTTGGCCAAAGTGCTGTCTCTGTTTGGTCCTACATAAGTAGGGAGCCCGTTGGCCTACCACCAAGTCTCTTCTTGCCATCCAGTGCCTGTATTTCTCTGTTGGCCCCGGACACGGTCCTCATAATAGTAGCAGCCTGGGTCTGCGAGACCCTTCCGTGTGGAGCACTTTCTTTACTGTTACATTGACTTCACTCTGAAGGTCCTTGGAAGTTTCAACAGGTCACAGCCCTCACCCTCACCCCAATCCCCGGGATAGTCTGGCCAGGTATCGGTCACCACTTTTTCTCCTTTCCCTGGAAATCTGCTCTTCAGTACCCATCCACCAGTTACCTCATCCAGGCTAAAGCAATCTGTGATTTCACCTGAACTCCAGAATGTAACCAGGGGCTTTATCTTAGGAACTTACCCTCGTTGCCATTCTTCCCAGCCAACACGCTTTTAAGGCAGCTACTCTACTAAAAGTTTCTAAGCTTTCTATTTCTGCTTGGGTTTAAGTCGTTATCTTAGAAATTTACCTATAGAAAACGTATAGAATAGAAATAAATGAAACCAAACTGTTACCCTGTTTCTAGGCTTATACTCAGTTTTCATGGGAAGGGGGAGAGGAACTGACCTGGTCATGGGATACACACCCTTCAACAGGACCCTTCACCCCCAATGCTACCCATACTCCACTCTCAATCTTGGTGCCCTGTGATCTCTCCAACCACAATGACCCAATCCAGCAAGACGTAGTTTGGTTCATTTGTTTGAAGACCTGGCTAACAGTTGGGTGACAGTTTAGAATATGAACTTTAGGCTCAGGAAATGGGTTCAAATTCCATCCCCACCCATGACTAACTGTGTCACCTTGGGCAAGTGACTTAGCCTTTCTAAAACTGAATTTGCTCTACAAAGTGAGCCCAATAAAAAATCTCTCTCATAGTGTCGTTAAAAAGATTAGAGATACATGTTTAAATTATACATTTAAAATTATTTTTAAATGTAGAGTTGAGATGCAATACATAGAACATGAAATTTGCCATCTTAATCATTTTAAGTATACAATGTTAAGTATATACACATTGTTGTGCAATTGATCTCCAGAAATTTTTCCTCTTGTAAAACTAAAACTCTGTACCCATTAAATAATAACTCTCACTTCCCTCTTCCCTCCGGCCCCTGGCAACCACCATTCTACTTTCTCTTTCTATGAGTTTACTCTTCATAAGAGTATTTGTGAAATCCTACAGTATTTGTCTTTTTCACTAGCTTATTTCATACAGAATGATGTTCTCAAGGTTCACCCATATTGTAGAATGTATCACAACCACCTTCCTTTTTAAGGCTGAGTAACATTCCATTGTATGGATACACCATACTTTGTTTATCCATGCATCTGTGGGTGGACATTTGGGTTGCTTCCACCTTTTGCCTATTGTGAATGGTGCTGCTCTCATCAGGGATGTACACATCTGTTCAAGAACTTAATTTCAATTCTCTTAGATAGATACCCGGAGCTGGTATTGCTGATCATATGGTAGCTCTATTTTTAATTTTTTGAGAAGCTGCCGTACTGTTTTCCATGGCAGCTACATATTTTACATTCACACCAGTGGTGCTCAAGGGTTCTAGTTCCCTACGTCTTCACCAACACTCGTTATTTTCTAGTCACTGTTTTGTGTGTGTGTGCGGGGGGTTGTTTGTTTGTTCTTTCATTTGTTTTTCTCTGATAGCAGCTACTCTAATGAATACGAGATAATATTTCTTTGTGGTTTTGATTTATGTTTCCCTAATGATAAGTGAGGTTGAGTACCTTTTCATTGCTCGTTGGTCATTCCTATGTCTTCTTTGGAGATAACGTCTTTTCAAGTTCTTTGCCTATTTTTAAATCGGATTATTTGGGTTTTTTTTTTGTTGTTGTTGTTGAGTCATAGGAATTCCTCCTATAGTCTGGAATTTAAACTCTTATCACAAATGTGGTTTGTAAAATATTTTATTCCATTCCATATGTTGCATTTTCAGTCTGTTGATTGTGTCCTTTGATGCCCAGAAGTTTTTCATTTTGATAGTGTCCCATTTATGTTTTTACTTTTGTTTCCAATGCCTTTGGTGTCATATCCAAGAAACCATCGCCAACTCTAATGTCATGAAGGTTTTTCTCTATGTTTTCTTCTAAGAGTTTTATAGTTTAGGACTTATGCTTAGGTCTTTGATTTTGAGCTAATTCTTAAACATGGTATAAGGTAAGATTCTAACTTCATTCTTTTGCATGTGGATATCCGGTTTTCCAAACACCATTTGTTGTAAAGACTGTCCTTTCCCCATTGAATAGCCTTGGCACCCCTGTGCAATTAATTATACTTTTGCTTTTGTGAGTATTTGATTCATGTCTGCCCCCCTCACTTAGTTATGAACTCCAGGAGGGTAAGAATCATGTTGATTTTGCTCACTACTGTCTCCTCAGCACCTTGTATGTAATAAAGGCTCAATAAAGTTTTACTGAATGAGCAAATAAATGCTTGAAAGATACTAAGCTCAATGCCTACCACTAAATAACATTTCAACAAGCAGGAACTGTTAATCTTGTTTTATTCAAGGCACTGTACCTTTTGCCTGAGGCACACTTTGCTTACAATAAAAGAAATGAAAATGAAAGGTACTGCCTCTGAGGAACACAAGAAAGCCAGAGTCAGGGTGCACAGTCATTCAGGCTTTGCAATCTGGATGACTCGTTCAAACATTGGTCCATCTCTTTTTGACTGTGTGATCCTTGGGACATTAGTCAACTTCCCTCCAAGTCTCAGCCTCTTTCTCTGTAAAATGCGGGCAGTAATATCTACTTCACAAAGTTGTTATGTGGATTAAATGAAATATGTGTAATGTCTTTGTATAGCGTCTGGCATTTATAATAAGCCCTCAATAAATAGTCCTTCCATTATTTTTTACAGACCATTACAATCTCTATCTCTTCCCTTTAGATTGATTTTGCTATTGTCTTTTAAAAGGTTACTTTCTTAGCTATTGTCTCCATTACAAGACAATTTAAAATAGATAACAAGGGTAAATAAGCTTGAATGGGAAATATTTGATTAGAATACTTAAGGCAAAATATCATTGAAGAGTTCCTATCAGATCTGAGAATTACCACAAACAGCCTGTGGAAAATCTAATAGTGATTTTCTTTCCTTGACCAAAATGGAAAACATCTTGTTAGGGCAGATCCCGACATTATAGATGATCTCTATGAGAAAAAAGATTTTTCAGGAAAGAAGTCTCCATTTATTAAAGGAAAGTATCATATATGAAAAAGGATGGTAAGAAGAAAATAGCTACTTGAGAGTTCTGCAGACTCATACCACGGGAAAAGACCCCCAGAGAGGATCTCCTACATCTGTGCCCAGAGGAGGGTAAATGATTAAACCTACCAGTGTCCATAGGCTTGTATTTCATGTTGGTGACTTATTAATCACTTGACCTTTTTCACAGTGCACTTAGCATAGTAAATTGTACTCCTTTCCACTGAGGCTTGGGTAACTTACGTGACTCTCTGCAATTTAGCCAGGGCTGGTCTCAATATAAGTCACCCATTGGATATTTTGCTGCTGATAGTGTGCTTTTACCACATAATATGATAGTTTGCCAGCAACCTGGAAAGAAAACACCAGGAAACCCAGAGGAGAACATTCAGGAGATACCAATTTAATTTTCTGCCTCACCTTCAAAATCTCTCGTAGTAAAGACAGAAGGCAAAATTCCAAATGCTGTGTGAGATTTTAATTTATTTTTCTAAGCAAAAGAAAGCTAGCAGAATCACTTTCAATTAGTAGAATTGAATCCAATGCCCTGTTCTCTTTGATATGTCTTCAGCTCTGATACTGTTGACTTTCTCCTCCTCTACAAAAATCTTCCTTCTTGCATTATGCTTTTTCTTCCCAGAATCCAACCTCTTTAACTGCTTCTGTTGGGTCTTCAATCTCTTCTTAATTATGAGTGACTCTAATCCAATTCAAGAAACATAGGCATGTATTTGGTTAAGAAATACATATGAAGTACTTACTATGTTCTAGACAATTTCTAAGTTAAAGTGCTGAAGAAGAAAGGCTATCCACAAAACAAATAAAAGAATTGCAAGAAATGATAAGGGCTGTGAAACCATTCATTCATTTATTCCTCATTCAACAAATAACCTTTTTTAATGCCTACTACACAACAGGCACTGTTCTAGATGCTCAGAATTCTCTTTCATTGGCCTTAATTGGGTCTCCCTATGGTGAACAAGATAGGACAAGGCATTGGAGGCAGGAGCCTAATGAGTAAAGTGAGGCAATATCTAAACATGGGTTGATGGGAGAATGGGTTGGGGTGGAGACTAAAGAAATGGAAAAGAAGATCACCTGGGTGGCACAGTCGGTTAAGTGGCTGCCTTTGGCTCAGGTCATGATCCCAGGGTCCTGGGATCAAGCCCTGCATTGGGCTCCCTGCTCAGCAGAGAGTCTGCTTCTCCCTCTTTCTGCTGCTCTGCCTACTTGTGCTCTCTATTTCTCTGTCAAATAAATAAATAAAAACTTTTTTAAAAAAAGAAATGGAAAACAAGTAGAGAATCTCAAAGAAATTTTGTAAGAAAAATCAGCAGGATGTAGTGACTGGTTGAACATGGAGAAAGAAGTGACATGAGAAGACGAAGCCAATGACAGCGTTTAGGTAACTAGGAAAGCTGAGAAGCCTTTCCACCATTTATTCTGCCTTTTTCCAGCCCAAAGCATCTGATTTTCCTTCAGAGCATGTTCCTGTTTTGTTTTCTCAACCCAAAGACTGATTCCCACATCCAGCTCAAGAGTGGGCCCTCGTTGGTTAAATTGTTCAATGACACTCACTCCCTGCCTACAGTGAGTTGTTCAGGGGGGGTCATGTGCCTCCATAAGACCAAAGAGAGAGAGTGAATCCTAAAATATGGGAAGGGCCTACCGGATAACTCTCTTTTTCCCTCCTTTTCTGGATGCTGATGTCTAAGGAGGTGAAGTCTAGAACAATGGCAGCTCTTTTGCTTCTTCAAGCCTGAAGCTCTGGGGACCTCTCCGTTGAACCTGCAGATGAAGCTAGTATCTTAGAATGCACACTAATAAGACTAGAAGAAATGACATCCTTTGAATCCTGGTTCAGGTCTTACATGAAGCTACCCTACATCTTGATTTTTCAATTATGTGAACCAAGAGAATCTCTATATTGTTTAAGCTGGTTTGGGTCTTCCGTCACTTGTGGCCAAAAAAGCCTGACCATTGTAATCCCCACTAGCAGGCAGCACAATCTTGAGTCTCCAGGGGTTAAGGGAATACTTGTGATCTTAAGTGGCTACCTTTTGACTACGATGTGTTCAGTGTGCAGCGACACTGTGCTGTGTCCGGAGACAATCTTGTTTCTACTGTCAAACAAAACTTTCCAGTGACTTGTCCACTGATGTTGAAGGAAGAAGGGTAACATGAATCTTTAGACAGAGTTGTACAGAAGAAAACACATTTGTATTCAGATCCATTTCTGCTCCCTGAAGTGTTCTTTTGCATTTCTTATGGTTTCTCCAACCTAACGATGAGGTCAGCACTGCCTCCTTTTTTTCATAGAGCTTATTCAGTGGCTGGTGTTCGAGCAATGGTTCTTAATTTTACGTGTTTAGGGCTCATTTTGGGGAGCTTACAACAATACAGATTCCCATGACATGCTTTAGGACATTCAGATACAGTGAGTCCTGGGAAGGGCCCAGAAATCAACATACGAAACAATTTTCGTAAACTCCCAGGTGATTCAGAGGCAATTGTCCCTTTGAGAAACACCACCGTCTTAGGTGGGGTCCCTCCCAAAGTGAATCTTGATAAAGGGGCTCATGAGCAAATGATTTATTAAGGAAGAACTCCCAGGAGAAACCTGTTAACGAATAAGGGAAAGAAGTACTATGAGAGGGAGGGGACAGGAGCAGGGGAAAGTCCTGTTTGTCCCATTCCCAAAGGGATGATGTAAGCAAACCCACAAAGTTGTCCCCTGTCCCTCAGGGAAGGTAACTGGGCTTCTACATTCCTACACTAAATAGCCAGAGAGACCTAAATGCCCAGGCACTTCCATGTGGGCAAAATGATTCCAGGAGCTTGTGGGAACTTCTCTGAAGTCACAGGAGTGGGCTTTGGAATCAAAACCGAGCTGAGGCTGGGGGAGGGGCACACACAGAAATACTAAAAGGGAGTGATGGGGATTTGAGTGGAGTACCTACAGTGTCTGCTCAAATGATTGGAGGGATTTCATTTACTACAGGAGCACCTGTATTTTTTTTTTTTTAAGTAACTGAAGGAAGGGGCTCAGGCTACACTAGTACTACTGAAGTGTGCAGTCTTCTAAGGGGTAAACTGTTTAAGATGGTGTTTGACATCTGCTGCTTTCCAGACCCTCCCTATGTCTCTAACACCTCTGACCTCTTTCTTTCTACACTCTGTGATTCAGCCATGGCCTACTTCTCCGAAAGAGCATAGTCTTGCCCCTCTCCAGGACTCCACAAATGCTGTTCTCTCTATCTATGATCAACTGTCTCCCACTCTTCTCACCCTGTTAATTTCTATACTTTTTTCAGCCTTAGTTTAAACGTTGCCTCAGTTGGCCTTCCCTGGCCTATATGTCCCCTTGCTATTAGCTCCCCATACTTCCCACAACCTAATGACTGTTAGTGTTCATTGTGATTACTTGTCTGATACTTGTTTTCTTTAAGAGCAAAACTTGGCCAAGGCAGAGATCATGTCTGCTTTATTTGTAGCTGTAACCTCAGTGGCTAGAGTAGATATTCATGCAAGGAGTATAAAACATATGATTTGCAACATGATATTGAAGACGAATATAAAAAAAAAATGATCCACAGTATGATATCAGAGTATAAGTCTTGTAAATGCAGATTTTCCAGAGACACTGATGGTGTCTTTCATCTCAGCTTAGAGTGGCCTGCTTGTATCAAAAGGCAATCACTTTATTCCAGTTTAGAAACAGTGTCAGTTTTAATTTTATTCATTAATTCAGTAATTTTTTTTTTTTGCTTAAACAGTCATAGCTATGGGATGAGGCTGAACCCCAAATTGCCTAAATCAACCCTATGCCACCCTGACCTCTGTGTTGTTCTCATGCTAATATTTCTCTAGAGTGTGTTACTCCCTTTTACATCTGTGTCATGTTGAAATTACCTGGGAGCCCAACAACCTGAGAATGTCTAATGTGACTGGGAGGAAGTCCAATGTCTCAAAGTCATTGAAGATTTCCACTGCCATCTGAGAATCAAATTTCTCTAGTACCAACTCCATCCTTGTGGATTTTTAAATATTCCTGAATTTTTTAAGTTATTACACACACACACACACACACACACACACACACATCTCAGTAAGGTTCCATCAGTCATATACTTGAGGTATATTTCTATGTTATGATGAAGATCTAGAATTATTTCATTGGTATTATTAGAAATACTGCCGATTGGTTGCCAAAGTCCATTCCCCACCTGCTTCTCCCTTGCCCACCTCCAAAGAGGAGGCAGGAAAAGTCAGACACCCATGTTACCAGCTTCCTATGGAGGCAAGAGTTGCTGTATGGCTGTTCTGGCCAGTGATTTGGGGAGGTGATATTTTCTTTCCCTACTAAGAGATGGGAGAGGGAACAAAATGGCTTTGCCTACCCTTGTTGCCTTTTTGAATCCTGCCCCTGAATGCAGCTGGATGCTGGAAATTGCAGTAGCCGTCTTGCGATGGTCAGAGAACAAGCCTGGGGTGACACGTCCAGGATCACAGAGTGGAGGGAAAGAACTTGGTCACTGATGATACTGTGGAGTAGCTGAGCCAGTGTGAGTAACCACCCGCCTCCAGACTTCTGGCTCTCCGAGGAAGATAAGCCCCCCATTTATTTAAAATGCCATTATATTCCGTTATTAACATGTGGACACAACCTAACTGATGCACCTAGTTGCTTTAACACTTCTTCACGAAAACTAAAACAGATTATTGACACCTGACCATTTATACCTGACATATTTGTTGGAAGAATATTAGATTTTTGTAAGAAACCAGGAGAAGAATTAACTAATTTAACTTTAAAAGCTTGGGTCATTTTATTTTTTAAAGATTTTATTTATTTCTTTGAAAGAGAGAAAGAACAAGAGCAGGCGGAAGGGCAGAGAAGGAGAGAGAAGCAGACTCCCTGCTGAGCACAGAGCTAGACTCCTGATGATGCGGAGCCTGATCTGGAGCCTGAACACCTGGAGCCCAGCCTGGAGCTGGACCCGGGGCTCGATCCTGGGACCCTGATATGATGAACTGAGACAAAGTCTGATGCTCAACGACTGAGCCACTCAGGAGCTCCTAAAAGCTTTGGTCATTTTAGTTACAGAACCAGAGAGGAGCTACCTCCAGCTACAATGTGTGCTACGAGTTCTTAGGGATGTGTATTACAGAGAATTTCTGCATGACTTAATTCTACGCCAGAACTGGGAGGTCTAGGCTCAGATGAGATGTTTCGTGATATGGATATATGTTTGTTGTACCATTTGTAGGATGCTTTCTCTAGAAGTAACAGGAAACTCAACTCAAAATGGCATAGACAATAAGCGAATTCATTGCCTGGAAACTGGAGAGATTTGGCTAAACAAGAGATTGAAAATGTCACTGAGGACATCACCCTGCTGGCCCTCAAGTCCACCTTCATCTTAGGTCTGACTACCCTCGCAGGTACAGATGTATGATGATGGCAACAACTGAGGCTGCATACCTTCTCCTTCAAAGCCAATGTGCTGGTTGGGGACTGGGGTGGGGAGAAAGAGAGATCATGGGTGAGGGAGGGTGAAGTCCTGAACTTTGTGCTGATTGGGAGACTTTGAACCACTCGAGGTCAGTGAGCACCGAATGCCAGGAGCTGATTAGGTTAGGTCTTTCTTTGTGGCAAGAGGGTTGCATTTATTATTTTAATGAATCAGGACCCACCTCTCCAGGTAAGGTGGTTGAAACCCCAGTCAAACCCAGAGCCTCATCCCCACCGTGGAGGGGTAGAATGGCTCCTGACAGGGCAACCACCACATTGCCCACATCTGTAAGAGTGGCTGATGTCTAAGGCTCTTTCCAGATCAAAACTGGCTGTGATTCCATGAGTGGGGTGCAATCCTATCTCTAAAATTGTATTTTTTAAATTCAACTCCACAATTTTATAATTGTCCTTTTCTACCTCTGAATATAAGCCCCTGTGGAAGATAACAAGCCCCAAAATGAAGCTGATAAGTCTTGGCATCACTCAGACTTGGGGTGGGGAGGGGAAGTGAAGCTGACAAAGTGACTTGTGAGAGTCCCTGTGCACCAGGTGGACATAACAACTTAGGGTGACAGTGACTTGGAACTGCTGCACCCTTAATGGAGGCAATGTTTCTCAGGCTCGAAATTTCCCTTGTCTAGAGAATGCACTAGCTCTTGGGGAAAGGAGGAAGACCTCATACAATTACATTTTCCCTCTGATTTGCATTGTAAAAAATGTTTAGTACTCAAATCCTTAACACTGGTAAATCTCTCAGTCTCTTGAGGGAGTGGTCAAGTGGTTTGCACGAAACGTTTCTGAGAAAATAGGCTGAGTTTCCACACCCCCCCCCCACTTTGGTAAATACTAGCTCTTTTTTTTTTTTTTAATTACCGCACTGAGAATTTTACCAGATGATTTCTAGTAGCTGACTTATGAACTAATTGGGCACTTCTGTTGTGCAGAGGAACAAAGACTTTTTTTATTGGTCCTTAACTGAGGCATATACCTGTCTGATGGCGTTGGCTCATTCTGCACATGCTCAGTTGAACAGAAATCTTCATATTGAATACAACCTAGCACAGCGGCAACACCCAGAACCCCACTCCCTGGCTGACCCTGTGCATCCACTCCCTCTAGTTGCATTTTTATCCTGACATGTCTAACATTTATAGGGACTGCGGGGAGCAGGGTAGGTAGTAAAATCTTGGCGGTCAGGGGAGGCAACATACAAAGGGGCTTAAAACTCTGTCCCTGCCTTCTTGACCGCTCTATAGGCTGTCTCTGAGGGCAAGTGCTGGATAGCAATTTGTTGAGTTTGGGGCAGAATGCGGGAGAAGATGTCTATGAATTGTCACTTGTTGTTGCATACCTTCCTGGACAGTTTTTGTCTGGTTCTTCTTGTAGGTGGACGACCCCCATTCCCCAGCCCTCATTTGAAATAAGGAACGCAGAGTGGCTCTAAAAGCATCCGCCGCCGAGCACGGTCTGGAATGACAGCGTCTCCACCTCTCTTCTTGCTTTTCCCATTCATTAGGACCCTTTCCCAGCCTCTTTCCCGAGCAAAAACCGGGCAAGGCTTCCTGCGGTTACAAAAGAAGAGAGGGGAGCGGCCGGGGTTAGAGCCTCGCCGCAGAGAGCCAAGAACTTGCGTTCGGTCGTGGACCTTTTGTCCCAGGACCCCCTTCCGCAGCTCGGTCGCGGAGGGGACGACCCGACCTGCCCCGGCCTAAGCAGCTGCCGCCCGCGCGCCCCTCGGGCCAAGCCCCCCCAACCCCCGCCACCCCGCACCCTTTCTAGATCCCCGACGCCCGCCCGTTCGCCGTGACGTGGCCCGCGGCGCGCGCATGCGCCGCTCAGCCCGGTTCCCCGTCCCTTGGCCACCGCCTCCCGACGGGCTGGAGTGGGCGGGGCCTGTGGTTCTGGAAGCCGCGCGGCCGTAGGGGGAGGAGGGTGTGTGTGCGCGAGGCGGGTGCGCGGGGCTCGGGAGCTGGTCCGCGGCTGGGGCGGAGGAGGAGGAGTTGAAGGCGGCGGCCGCGACTCCCGCCCGCACAGACAGCCAGTCCCGCGAAGCCCCCTCCCACTCTCAGGCGGGCGGCGGCGGCGGCGGCGGCGGGAGGAGGAGAAGGAGGAGGGAGCGTCTCTGCCGCCGCCTCCTGGTCCCCAGCGCCGATCTGCCGCCGCCACCTCCCTCCGCGGCGATCCTCCCTCCATGGTCCTGCCGCGGCCCCCCTGGTAGCCTGAGCTGCCCCGCGCCGCGCCGCGCCGGAGCCAGCCTCGTCAGAGGGAGCGGTCGCGGCCTCGCGGCCCGCGCGGGCTGACGAGCGGAGAGCGCGGCGCCGCGCGGTCCCCGAGGATCCGCACGCCGGGCAGCGCGGCCCGAGCAGCGCGAGGAGCAGCGGGCGGGCGGGCGGCGCCGGGCCCGGGCCGCCCTCGCTCCTGCGCCCCGGCCCCGCCGCCCGCGCCGGGGCGGTCTCCCGCAGAGGAAGGCGCCGCAGTCTCCGGGCCTCGCAGCCCCACTCGAGCGTCCTCAGCACCGAGGACTCGCGGGTCCTGAGGGGAAGAGGCGAGCCAGGGGCCGGTCACTGAGCTCTTTGGCGCCCCCACCCCCGTTTTCGGAGCCCTCCACGCTGCGGCCGCTGTCCCCTCCGGACCATGGCCGACGACGACGTGCTGTTCGAGGATGTGTACGAGCTCTGCGAGGTGATCGGCAAGTGAGTTCCCACGCGAGGGAGCGGGAGTGTGGAAAAATGCATTTCAGTGATGCCCGGGTCCTCCCGCACCGGCACCCGCTCCGGGCCTGCCCCCTGCCCTCCCTTCCCCTCTGCCTCCCTCGTCCTCACCCGGGCGTATTTATAGACGTGTACCTGGACCTCCTGCTGGGCGGGGGTCCGGGGGGTTCTCAGCGATCCGTGGAAGCCACCGAGCCGAGGTCCGCCACCCCACGAGGCGTGGGGCCGGCCGAAATCCGCTGTCTGCATTTTATCTGACGGTTGCACAGGGACGTGGCAGACCCGATTTTATAGTTGTTTCCTGGGAACAGTTGGGGTTATTGTTACCTTGCGTGTACCACAGACCATTAACGAAAAGAGCAGCTTGCATTTCCTTTGCTTGCATGGAGCGATAGCGAGAGAACGTCCAGGGTTTTTAATTGTGGGGTGTGTGTCTATTGTGCAGGATATTAGAGAGATGCCTTTGTGTTCACCCCGTGCCCGGATTGGAGGGGGTCATTTTCAGACGGGGTGCGTTCAGTTTCAGCAAATTGCTCACCTGGTGTAGACCAGCGTGGAAAGAGTTGGGGGTATCCGAATTTTTAATGCCTCGTTATGCAATGACTGTTAAATCAGTGTTCAAGGCTTCCCTCGACTGTTGTTGGGATGGTGGTGGAGCCGTCTGCTTTGAGTCACCGGGCTGGTCTAGAATATAGAACTGACAGTCCAAATGCTCATCCTTTCATCTGTGTTGTGTAATTACACTAGGGAAAAGCAGGGAATCAGATTAATCACAGTGCTGATTGAGAATTAAATCTGCAGTTCCTCATCTAATTGTCCATTCCTTAAATCTGTTTTGAATAGTTTCCTTTTCATTCTTGTCAAACAGTATTCCAAGTGCACAATCCTGCTAATTTGCTTGTGAAGGAAAAGGCTGGCGATCTGAAGTTGATTTCCTAGTTCAGCGTGTATTCTGTGCCTTTAGAAGTTCAGGAGATAAGATTTAAGAGCAATTTTTGCTGCTTTATTAAGGATCGCTAGGTAGCTACCATTGAAATATTTTACCTCTTTTTGGAAGCCCTGCTTTATTGTCTATTTTAAGGTCTGCAGTTGGGAAATGAAACCAAGACCTTAGAGCAGTTGGCTGTATCCCTTTTAAGTTGTCTGCTGTACTGGATTTCAATTTGTTTAAGTGCTGATAACTCATTTTTTTTTTCTTCTGTGTTGAGGTATTACCGTGTTGCCTCTCATGGTGAAATTATGGGTAGACCTTGCTACACACTTTCCTCAGACCCAACTGATACAAGGACATGTTACTCCTTGCCCCTATTGTTACATGACCAGCTTGTCTACTAGAGGAAGGATATCCAGTGTGCCCTGTAAAGTGCTTTTGGAAGTGCTCTAGAGTAGTGCTTTCCAAAGATACAGAATGCAAGACGTATATGTAATTTTCTATACAAAAATCTTACATATGCAAATTTTGTAATGGCCACATTAAAAAAAATCAGAAGCAAATAGGTGCAATCAATTTTAATAAAATATTTTATTTAACCCACTAGATCCAAACTATTATTATTTCAACACATAATCAGGGCAGAAATTATTCATGAGATATTTTACATCCTTTCTTTTGTACTCAGTCTTTGAAATCCGGTGTGTATTCTACACTTACAGCACATCTTAATTCTGACACTAAGCTAAATTTTCAGCAGAAATACTTGATCTGTATTTAGGTTTCATAACATTTGCATTTGCAAAAGTAGCTTCACATACCCAAGTTTCCCCAAACATATCTAAAAGTTTTCTAATAACCTAATTGATATCTCTTTCTAAATTTAAATTTTGATGAAATAAAATTAAATAAAATTGAAAATTCAGTTTCTCAATTGGACTAGCCACATTTCAAGTGCTCCACAGCCATATGTGGATAGCAAGCACTGTTCTGTAGAGACAAACATGTTTAAAAAAAAATCTCTTTGGTTTCTTCATTCTTAGCACCCGGTAAAGGTAAATTAGGGTTTCCCAAAAGCTCCCAAATGATCGTGTGTGTGGGTGAATGATATTTGTTGTGTCTTAGTTATATTTGCTTTAAATGAGCCAGCAAAGTCATAATTGGAAAATGTGAAATTAAAATGTTAATTATATCATGATGACGGAATATAGCCATCTTTGGATCAATGTTAGTAACCAGTTCCGATTCCTTAAGGTCTTAAAGAGTGATGACATGATCTCTTTGGATATCAGAACAAAGTGGTCGGCATCACATTAGCACAATCAGTATTCTGCTGGCTTGTAATTGATAGAATGTTTTCAGGAAACACCTCTGGTAGAACTAAATTCATCTTTTCTGTTGCTTCAGAGCTGCATTAAGGAGGGAGAGCAGGCTGATTCAGAGGTGATAGGTACCCTATGGCTCCCTTAACTATTGTGAACGTGAAATCTCTTTCATACCCTACAAAATCTGACTTGGTCAGTGCCATTTATAATGTGTCATTTCGTGAAATAATGAATTCAGGGTAGCCTTCGTGGTAAAGAATGTAATGATAGTGTTCCTCACCCTGTGTAAAGGTTGAAGGTTTCTCCCGTAAATTGTCTCAGCATATATTGATCTGGAAATTGAAATTCACTTGAGATTTTCTTGCAGGGACCTTGACAGCATACATTTTAACTTAGCATTTGTTCAACTCTAGCTTTAAACAGAAAGGCCTTGAAGATGTTCACTTGTACTGGACACCCTTTTGTTGATTTCTATCCAAGTTCTCTAGAATTGTGATTTTCTTGTATACCACATTAGCATCACAAATTGTTTTTGACCCTTAGGTGTTAATAGGTTTAAATTTCCACTGAGGTACTTTAAGACAGATTTCAATTTTCAAGATCAATTGACTACCCACTCACTCCTCTACCTCACTGCTTATCAGCTCATTCACTCACCCACTGTCTGCAAGGGAATCATGTGCCTGATTCATTAGGAATATTGAAAGGATGCCATTTCTTGTTTTAAAAAAATTAAACTCTTTCCCCGCGTTTCTTATTTTTGAAAGTCTTACAAAAGATCTTTTGAATGCCCGTTGTTTCCATAACATTTTCCTGTGTAACGTCTTTCAAGTGACTGAAACAAATCTCCAATGATGGGACCTTATCCTAGTCCCAAAACTTCTCATCCTTGCAAATGTAGCAATTAGTGGGAAAGAAAGATTTTATGCAAATGCAGGAAATTGGCTCATTTTTATGCCATGATCATTTACTGTATCTTTTGCAAGTGTATAGCTTTAGAGGTAAGTGTAGAGTCAGTAATATTACATGAAGGCAATTTTAAGATGATTCATCCAAATTAAAACATAGAAATGCCTACCTTCATGGTACAGGAGTTTCTGTGAATGAGAATAGCAAAAAGCACACCGTTTTCATCTTGCATGAGCTGAATATTTGCCCTGGTATTTAGGATTCTTAGTAACCTGTAACTTCTGACTTTCCTGCTTTGGTAGGATGTATACTAAACTTGGAATGATGCAGCATGACCCCTGCTCAAGGATGACATGCAAGTTTGTGAGGCATGCTGAATTTGCTTGTACTTTGAGAGTACTTACCATATTTAATTACGGTTTCTTATTCATGAGTCCTGCCTAGTGAACAGGGAGCTTCTTGAGGACAAGGAACATATATACCTTTCTCCGTTAACTTAACTCAGGGTCTGCGACATAACCATTGCTCATTAGCTATGGGATGAATTGAGTAGTTTTAATAAAATCTCATTAAAAGGCAAAAAGCATGTTTATCAACCTCAGAGCAATTACTATCCCAAAAGGCTGTATTAGTCTGAAGCAATGGATCTCCACCTGGCTGCATATCAGAATCACCAGGGGAGCTTTTAAAAAAGATCAATGTCAGGGCCCTGTGTCAGCGCAATAAAATCAGAATCTCTGGGAGTGGGTCCTGGACACTGGCATTTTTTGAAAGCTCTCTAAGTAATTCTAATGTGTAGCTACGATTGAGTCATTGGTTTAAAACTTAGGTAATGTATGTAATATTTTGGGACTGGGTTTTCAGAGGCTTACAGGATTTGAAAAGTAGAACAAATGCTTTTTGGGTGGTATTGAAGCCAGGAGACCAAAATGTGGATTTTATCTCCTCTGTGCTATGTCTCTGAGCCCTTTGCGTCAGAATTTTGTTTCAGCCTGTGTTTGGCTTTGATTTCTTGGGTCTTTTAAGATTCGCATTGATTTATGATGCTCATCTAATGCTAACATGGTGACTGATGTTTGGAACAACACAGAACGAGGATTGCTTCAATAACTGTGGCTGTCCACTACAACAACTTAATTTAATATTAAGAGATTTATCAGTTTAGTATGGATTGTGTTTATACATATACTTTATTAAAAGAGTGTGGTTATTTTGCTTATATACTTCACGTCCACACTTGCAATTCTAGTAAAACCATTTACCAGAGAATTGAATTAAATGCAGGCTTTATATAAACACGGGATTAATCATTGGTAAAATATGTAATTTAACATGACAAAAATTCAGCTTTACTCTTTTTACTAATTACCATGGCTTGCACATATATTGATTGGCCCACTGATTTGGATTTCCAGTACCACAGAGGGCAACATTATAATATGTTGGAACATCTTTCTTGGAAATTTTATTTTATGTAGACATTGTAGGCAAATTAGTTTTTAGTGTCTGGAAAAGTGTGAGCCCGAAGGAACCAGGAATTTACTAGAAATGAATAGATGTTTTATGAGAGAAGTGTTTGATCAGAGTGACAGTTGTGTAGCAAGGCAGGAGAAACACAGTCACCAGCTAGCCCATTGGTGGCCCAGAAAGAGTCAAGCCAAGGGGGATTAGCTGCAGTTCCATGGAAGAGAAACCTGTTTCACATGGTGTAGATGCCTGCACGTGGCCAGCCTTTTTGGGAGTAGGTAAGCAGTGTTGATTCCTGATGACGGAGTTGGCTTCTGGGACCATTTTGGAGGGAATTGAGCTTTCCTGCGTGTGCGCACTTTCTCGGAGTCTCTTCATGCCTGCTTCTTACAGAATGCCTTAGGACTTGGAGTTTCTGAAGTGTCGTTTGCCTGTCTTCTTTATAAAGACTTCCTGTGACTCCCTTGCATTCTAAAACTGTGACCTGCTTCTGTGTCCTTGACATGTGCACTTCACAACCCCCCTGTTTTCTCCGTTTAATTTGCAACATTTCACCTGGCAAACTACCTCTCGTGCACCTTAAATGGTGTTCCTGATTATTGCCTTTAAATCGAAAAGTCTTTTACCGTTCCCAGTTGTAGTTCTACTCAACACATTAAAGAAGCAAGTATGCCTTCCTTTTTGAGACTGTTCTTGAATTACTGCATTTTTAAAAACATTTTCACATTTTAAATTTGCCAGAAGCACTGTTTAAAAGAACTTTGACATAAGATTGTTTAAAGGTAAAAACAAAAAATCTTTCATCATTTAATGCTTACTTCGTAAGGGGAGTTGACATTTCTGCCTTCTAATGTTAGGCACTTTACATATATTATCTCCTCTGATTATACCTGTTTTACAGAAAACACTGCGCTTCAGTGAGGGGTAACTTGCCCAAGATCACATGAAATTGCAACTGGTTCCGAAGTCCATTCATTCATTTCCTGCCAATTGCGGTAGTTAAATATGCTACATCGGGTTTCTTTAAAGCGAGGCCCATGCCTTCATTTTCAGAGTTTATTTACAACAATTTTTAATTGTTTGACGCTCTAGTTCTATTTTTCACTCCTTCATTGGAGGTTCCATACTACCTTCATTGTTTCACCCATTTTTCTTTTTGTCTTTCTTGTTAATGAGATAGCCGCGTTTGTTACTAAACTGATAAGCCTCTGCATTCTTTAGCAGTGGAAATATAGACTCTTGTCCATTCATCCAAAATACAATTTGTTTTGGAACTTTCTCTACACCTTTTACTGTCCAGGTTTTTCTTTTCCGTTCCCCTGCCCCAACAAACAGCATCGTTGATTAATGACTCCTAACTTGCCAAACCAGACGTGATGAGGTGTGGGAGATGGGTGTTTGTTGCGAGTAGGGTGGAGTGGTTTCCACTGGGTCGTTGCTCCTATATCCTGTGCTACAAATCCTGCAGTTGCTCTCCCTGACTCTGAAAACCACGTGTGGAACTGCAGCTGCGGAGCAATGAGCTTGTCAGATGGGGGCCAGCACGGCACACCTAAGTAGGCGAGTGAGTGAGTTACTGAACAGGTCCCTGACCCCCACCAACAAGCTGATGGCCGGTGCAGCTCTCGCATTTGGGGTTTTAGTTTTTAGTTGGCAACTGACAGTGCAGATTCTAAAACCACCAGATACAGCTCTGAATTCATGCTCCAGGGTTCAAGGTGTGACAGGACCCGCTCTCTTCTTTCTCTGCTGGGGCCACCCCCTGTCTGGGTATTCCTCTTTGAACTGAGTCCAATGTAATCACCCTTCTGGCCATTATGGAGCCAGAGTCAGTAAAGGGAGAGTCTCCCTTCATCCACACCAGGAAGATTTCATTTCTGGAGCTTGTTTGATTTAAAGGAAGTTAATACGCATTTGCAATGTTGAGAGTCAATAATTTTCTATTACTTTCTCTTCGTAAATTGACTCGTCTTTGTAAAATAAATTATAAAATTAATTTTAAATTCTAGAATGTCCAGAGGTATATGTGCCCCTCTCTCCATTCTCCCACGGTCCATAGCCCCATTCTCCAAGAGGTTACCATTGTCCAGCTCTGTACATCTTTCTGGAAGGTCTTTGTTTAAAAAACAGAATGGGATCATATTTGTACACTATGCTGAAATATTAATTTTCCATTGACAAACACTGTCTCTGATGACCTTTCCATATCCATCTACATCTCTGTCGAACTTTGTCTCTTCTTAAACTGCTGCCCAATATTCCATGGTATAGATTGATTATTGCAGCTTTGAGTTGAGTGCAAGCCATTTGTAAGTAGACAGACATCATTGGAAATGCTGAACTGGAGTTTGGGTGAGAGTTCTGGAATGACAGTGAAGGTTTGGAAAGTAAAACTGAGTGAATGAGTTCTTGACAGGTGACTGAGCTGGAGAGATGTGGTTTGCTGTGTAACTCACAGAGCTAGAAGAGTCAGAATGGCTGGATTTCACAGAAGTTTTAAAGTAGGGAGGATCAATAATGTAAAATGCCAGCACACTGTGATGGACTATCAAAAAAAAAGGCTTGTTTATAGTATAGAGGCAATTTAAAGCATCTTTCAAAATAAATATAATGTTAAATATCAATTCATGTTGTGACTGAAAAGCAAGGTTCTGTGCATGTTGGTAATACACTATTTCTCTGTGACTCCACCTCAACAGCAGCATATTTAGGGTAAAAAAAAAAAGAAGCTGATTTCTTTTTTGTTATGATTGTGTTTTGTAGATTCTGATGGCTGGCTTTTAGGTAACACCATTTGGTTTTCCTAAGATTAGGTATTTTTCATTCCTCAGCTTGGTTCATAACTTTCAATTAAATGGAAGCCTTCAATGAAATGACATGGTAAATTTTATATACTTTACATTTACTCTATGTTCTTGATATTAGTCAAACCATTCTTATTTTTTAAAATCCCTTCCCCACAGGGAACTGCACCCTTCCTTGTCTCAAGGTTTTGGGTCCCCATTGGATGAGTGTAGTTAATGTCTCTCTACCTCCCACTGTGCAACTAAATTTGTTCATTGGCTTTTTGTAGTTGTGCCATACCCATTCACAATAAGAAACGATTACTTTATTGCACTTAAGCCAATTTTTTGGTAAGTGTACATTATTTCATTTTAACACCTGTGTTCTATCACTGAACTGTTGCACGTTATTTTTTCCAATCTTATTTCTTTATTATTTTTTTAAAAGATGTTATTTATTTGACAGAGAGACACAGCAAGAGAGGGAACACAAGCAGGGGGAGTGGGAGAGGGAGAAGCAGGCTTCCCACCGAGCAGGGAGCCCAACACAGGGCTCAATCCAGGACCCTGAGATCATGACCTGAGCCAAAGGCAGATGCTTAATTGACTGAGCCACCCAGGCGCCCTTCTTATTTCTTTTAATACACATTTTTTTTTTTTTTTGCTTTGTTACCATTGTTTTGAATAATTGAATCGCTTATTTTGGAATGATGACTGTGTTCTCTTTCTGTCTGTCTCAGTGTAGTTTAATAATATCCAAACTCTACTATGTCGAGTCTGTATTTCAGGCTTTTTAATTGTAACCCTGAGTTTAGAATATCTTGGTGTATTTAAATCTAAAGTGGAAGTATAACTGCCTAGCTATATGCAGATTCTAATGTTTTATTAAAATACTCTTGATGTTATTAATGCAATTATGAGGTCTCTAGCCCTGCCAGGACATGCAGATTACCATTATACTGCTGCTATTTTATGGAATTTAATTTGTGTTTTTAGGAAACATCATAGATTTTCAGCCTTTCTGCTTACCCTTGGTATGTACTTTACCCCCAAACATATGGATTGACATTGTTTTATATCTTATGAGGCAGCCTCCTAAGATCAGATATGGTAGCCTTTGGGCACAGTGTGGCCATTTTCTTCTTATTTATAGAAAGAATGATGGCCACTTCACAAGCTATTTGCATGGATTAGTGATTGTAAAGTGCAGCATAAGTATTTTTTATTTCTAGAATGTCTCTGAGATACTCAAATTACTTTTGGCAGCTATGTAGATAAGTTTCAACAATTTCCAAATGTGCACTTTCTCAATGCTAAACACAGGCTCTATTACATAAATAATATGGTGAAATGAACATTCTTTCCTATCACATGGGTAAAATTGTTAGTGGTGTTAACAGTTCCTTCATTTGTTCATTTATGAGTGCAATTCTAGCTGTGTGGCCCTAGACAACTTAGTTAACCTCTCTGAGTCTCAGTTTCTTTACCTGCAAAATGAGGGTGATACTATACGCCTTGCAGGATTGTTGTGAGGATTGAATAATGTGATCTGTGTAAAATGACTAAAGATAGTTGTTATTTTAATTGCCATTATCGATTTTTTTATGTTTTTAATTTCTTTTTAAATGAACTCTACTACCAACATTGGGCTCAAACTCATGACCCTGAGATCAAGTGTTGTGTGCTCCACTGACTGAATCAGCTAGGTGCCCTGTTACTCACCAAATGCTTGAGTTCTCTGGCCTCAAGGAGCTCTCTGTCAATGGGAGAAGTTGAAAAGTGGCTCATATCTCAACTAACTAGACATTAAGTCCTGTTAAAGCCAGGGTTGTATCTGACATGTTCAGCTAGTATCCTTCGCACAACTGACACACAGTAAGTATCCAGTTGTTGAAAGAGTGAGTGTTAAATGAGCAATCCAGAGACTGTGACCACCTAGCCATAAAAGGAAGTTGGGGAAATTTTTACAGAGGAGGTCAGGCTTGAATGATTTGTTAGTCTTCTTCTTGGGTAACTCATGTCATCTTTTTATGCCTGTTTCCTCATTAAGAAATCAGAGTAGAGGAATACAGGTCAGGAAAATTAAAGAACTCTTATGAAATTTTAAAAATGTTTATATTATTTTTTAAAATAATGAACTTTATTTTTTTGAGCAATTTTGGGTTCACAGCTCCTATTTTAGTTTAGTGACACAGACAACCTACATAAGAAATTTGAACAATAAGCATAAAATTAAATGTTTTAGGGATAACAGTAGGAATTTTTTTCTCTTTTTTTGGTTCTTGAATTCTATGGCTTGAGTGTTATATTAGTATTATATGCTGGACACAGTGTTAAATTGTTTATATTTTTCTAATTTAACCTTGGCTACCAGCCTTCCCTTTGAGGCAATCATCCCTTCCCCTTTAACCGATGAGGAAACTAAGCAGGAGGGTGATCAGTAACTTGCCCTGGGCAAAGTGTCAATAGTAATAAGCGGCAACATGGGGATTCATACCTGGGTATTTATGACCCATCTAAGCACTTGCTCTTCAGTACTGTTTTACTGCTTGTCATTTAGTATACCAGAGACTGGTTGTCTTTTAAAGGCTAGTCCTAAATATAAGACTCTAACATTCTGATTTTAGATGTTTCAGCAGGTTCATAGAACACATTTTTTTTGGTACCAGCTTTATTGAGATGTAATTCACATACCATACAATTCGCCAATGTAAAGCGTACATTTTAGTGGGATTTAGTATATTCACGGAGTTGTGAAACCATCACCATGAGAAATTTCCAAACATTTTTATCACCCGCAAAAGAAACCCAGTATACGTTAGCTCCCAACCCCATCTTTCCCTATCCCTAAGTAACAACTGGTCTACTTTCTAGCTCTACAGATGTGCCTGTTCTGGACATTGCATGTAAATGAAATCATACCACATGTGGTCTTTTTGTGACTACTTCTTTGGGCATAATGTTTTCAAAGTTCATCCATGTTGTCGATGTATCAGCATTTCATCTTTAAGACCCAGTAATACTCCATCGTGTGGATATACCAATTTTGTTGATCCATTATCAACTGATGGGCCATTTGGGTGCTTTTTATCCATTGGCTATCATAAATAATCCTGCTGTGGACATTGACCTACAAGTTTTTGTGTGGGCATATATTTTTATTTCTCTTGGGTATATATGTAGGAGTAGAATTGCTGGGTCAAATGCTAACTCTGTGCTTAACATTTTGAGGCACTGCCAGACTATTTCCCAAAGCTGTTGCACCATTTTACATTCCCACCAGCAGTGTATGAGGGTTAGAATGCTTTTTAATCAGGTGAGCACTATCAGAGCTTGCTGGTAGAGTCTGTTCAATACTCTGTAACATAAATAAAAGTAAATTTTATGGGTTATTGGTTAACCTTTTATCTCACAGACCTATTTATACTGATTTCCATCAATTTTAGATGTTGTAGACCAAGGGTTGGCAAACTGTCTGTAAACTACTAGATAGTAAATATTTTGGGCTTTGTGAGCCCTACAGCAGATGTCACAGCTACTCAACTCTACCATTGTAGCGTGAAGACAACCATATGAAAACAAATGAGTGTGGCTGTGTTCCAATAAAACTTTATTTATAAAAATAGGTGGTTAGATTTAGCTCTCAGGCTGTAATTTGCTGATCCTGTTGTAGATTAAAAATGAAACTGGAGCTTACTATCCAGTTCCTTTTCTTATTTACAATCAAGATTGGGATATTCTGTCAGTGGTCTGAATAGCCCCATAATGAGCAGGTTGTTTCGGAAAAAATGTATACATGGAAGCTGGTTCACTGAACTGTTTTCACTGTTACATGGGGAAATGCTATACATTTAGTTTTTTGTGGGTTTTAAATTTGTTTTTATTACAATTTTTTTTTTACTGCTTTTGGATTTTTTTTTCAATCCTCGGAAGGGAAAAAAAACCCATCAAAATTCTTTTAAGATTGTTTCACCAGAAGCAATATAAATGTAGAGTTCCTAAAAGAAATTCTTTCTTTCATGCTTGCCTATTGCCTGTAGAGTGGATGAAAATAGAAATGAGAATGTACTAAAAATTTTCAGATATCAAAGGTTATTTAAAATACTAGCTTTAATAAAGTTAGGGGGAAAATCACTAGCTAAATCTCCATCCCTAATTTGAGAGTTGTGATGTGCCATCTATGTATATTTTATGACTTCTCAAAGAGCCCCTGATAGAGTCACTGTTTAATTAGGGTGTGAGTATGCGTGCATGCATGTGTGTTGTAAACAAAACCTTTTCAGGTTCTATTATGTGTTTGAAATTCATTTTACTCAATATATATTGTGGTAATAGACCTACAATACGTAGAGTGCTTTGTGGCTTTAAAAAACTGTCATTGCGGGGCACCTGGGTGGCTCAGTGGATTAAAGCCTCTACCTTCAACTCAGGTCGTGATCTCAGGATTCTGGGATGGAGCCCTGCAACGGGCTCTCTGCTCAGCGGGGAGCCTGCTTCCTCCTCTTTCTCTGCCTGCCTCTCTGCCTACTTGTGATCTCTCTCTTTGTCAAATAAATAAATAAAAATCTTTTTTAAAAAAACCTGTCATTGCCTCTTAGGTACATCAGAAAGATAGTATTCTTTGTGCTTAGAGCTTTTGTAATTTGTTTGCAAGACTGTTACAGATTGTAATTTTGCAGTGTTGTGAAAAGCTCCAAAGACTGTTAAGAGAGGGAATTTTGTATCACAGCTTTTGTCTTTGCGTTTGGGCATTTGACAGTTGAATTAATTGTTCAAATTGTGAAATTTTAGAAAGGAGACAAGGAAAATCTCAGAATATGTATTTAGGAAATAGCCATATGAAGGATTTGTGAATATTATAGTGTTCTTTTATGTAACTTCCCCACATTTTATTATGGCAGCAGTGTCCACATTTTAACAGTGAGCAAAATGAGGTAGGACGATCCTAAAGTTGGCAGTCTCTGACACAGTTGGCCACTGACTCTAAATTCCCTAAATTTACAGAGTGGCATTTCATCCACAAGGTCACATTACATTGTCAGGCGGAAGAATGATCATGTTGGAATCTGTTTAGATCACTTACTTTGATGAAAATACTTCTCTAGGTTGGCTTCAGAGGACGGTAGAAGGCACCCTTTCCTCTTATAATTCATGAACAGTACTATTTATATTGCACTTTTTTAGGTTTGAAGTTTTTGCTGACTTCCATCTGAGCCATTATCTCAAAAGCAGAATGGTCTACTTTTATTTATATAGAATATTTACTGATCGTCTTAGGTTTAATAACATCTTAACTGGATATCTGTCCTGGCAGTAATATATGGCATTGAATTTGAAATGATCTTTTTAATAAATATTTTTTTCTTTAATTTAGTCACTTGTAAAATAATTAGATACTTGTAAAACAAACAAGAAGGTGTTTTCACTGAGAACTTTCTTTAATTATGTTTCATATAAATTTAAAAAAATTGTTACTGGAGTATTCGGATCACAGGTTAGAGTGAGAATGTAATTATCTCACATTATAATCAACTTACATAAAACTTTTAAAAGAGTGCTAATAGGAATGGAAAAAACCTCTACTGACCATATGCACTGTGGGTTATTCTTCTTTCTTCCCTTCTTTTTAAAAAACATTTACCTCTTATAATGGATGTGAAACTGATTTGTGTAAATATCTATTCAAATGAATACATTTTCATTATTATCACTGCAGAAAGAGCCTGGGTATCTAGAGAGGGAGATTCTAGGCTTGCTACTCTACTTTTTGGATTATCTCCATTAATAGTATTTCTCCCATTGCCAAGTATTTCTGTTGTACTGCTGGAAAGGTTCACCATACTTCCATAATCTATGACCCACTCACACTAAAGGTCGATGCTTAAAATTGCCATCTGATTAAAGTTCAGGCTTCTTGGTTAGACTTGGTGGGAGTGGCTTCAGAACTAGACCCATGAATGTGAATATAGACTTGAAGATGTTACTAGAATGAGGTTTTTCCTCATGAAGACATATTCATAGACATAGTCCTGCAAAGACATATGAAAGTTGGATTTGATCAATGTGGCTTAGAACTTACCAAGAAAAATAGTATTTTAATGATTTTTTTAAAATAATGGTGACAGATCACCACTTCGTTTGTTTTCCTCAGTTTCCTCGTCTTGTAAAAGAAAGATAGTAAATGCTGTATTATCTATCTCCTTAGATTCTTAGGATAAAATGACACAATTCTTTAAAATTCTTAAGCTGTCTTACATATTTTGATTTTTTTTAAGATTTAATTTATTTATTTGACAGAGAGAGAGAGAGAGAGACCACAAGTAGGCTGAGAGGCAGGTGGGGTGGGGGAGCAGACTCCCCGCTGAGCAGAGAGCCTGATGTGGGTCTCAATCCCAGGACCCTAAGATCATGACCTGAGCCGAAGGCAGAGGCTTAACCAACTGAGCCACCCAGGCACCCCCATATTTTGATTTTATTGAGATGAAGCACTTCTTAGCAATGGGTTGCGTTGAATTTTCTTTGATTTTGCAAGAATGGCTTACCTTTGTCTTTAATACTTGTTGTATTTGGTTTTATTTCTAGAACTTAACACTTTTCAACTCTTTATAGGACTTAGAACATGCTATGTGAAAGTGTTGGGTAAGAGACTTGAGGATGAATTATGTGTATTTTACTGGTGGGACAATGTTTACACTGAAGGGAAAAAAAAAAACCCTGACTAGTATGTTTCTCCTTTGTTCTCTTTGTATTATTTAATTTTGTTTGAGCTTTGAAGTTTGGAACTTACTACAAGTAACAAATTTCTGTAACCAATCAGATGGGAACTGTGGCAGCTACTTAAAATATTGAACTTCTTGTTTAGTAGTAAGGTCTAGAGCAGTGGCTCTCAAAGTGTGGACCTTATTCTGACCAGCTGCAGCAGTATTACGTGGAAACTTGTTAGAAATGCGGATTCTCAGGTCCTCGGCCTGCCTTACAGATCAGAAACAAGGTGGGGTGGAGCACAGCAATCTGTTTTAACAGCCCTCCAGGGGGTCCTGAGGTACATTAATGTTAGGGAACCACTGATTTGGAACTCCGCATCAGGGTCTAGTAAACTATGGTGCCTGGGCCAAATTGGACCACTCTCTGTTTTTATAGTTTTTTAGGAATACAGCCATGCCCATTCATTTAAATATTGTCTATAGCTGTTTTCACACTACATGTAAGGGCAGAGGTAAGTAATTGCGGCAGTGACCACATGGCCCACAAACCCCAAAATTTTTACTTTCTGGTCCTTCACACAAAAAAGTTTGCTGATCCTTGCTTGAGTTGAAGCCTTGGTACAGTTTTCTTGCCCGTTATACAAAACTGCAAATTTCTGAAATCTGTAGGTAAAACACCAATTTTTTTTGTTGCCATTACACCTGATGCTCTTATTTCTGTAAACCCCTTCTTCTCTCTGATAGCAAACTGTAATTTAGTGGCTAGAGACCTGTGAATGAAAATACACAACTGTGTCCTTTCCTTTTATGTTTGCTAACGGCGGTAGCCTGTTTAACATTTCTGTGACATTTCCTCACTGATTCTGCTCTGATATGTTCTTGGTTCTTCCTGTACTCTGGTGTAGCCTGACTTAATTATCTTTTATAGTCTTCATTTTTCCCAGGTCTTACTGTCTTTTAACTTCATCAAGTGAAAATCTACCTTGTGGCTGCTGAGTTTAGGAATTCTTGGGAGCCATTTGGTGTACTCTGAGCCATGGAAGTAGTGCCATCCCATGTGGAAATGTTTTATCCTTGGCCTGGAGTGCTGTGGTCATTGGTACTTCACAAAGATGTTCATGAGCACATAAATACTGAATAATGTGGGTAATCCTAGAATGTTCACCAGACAAGGTTCTGTTAGCCTTCCCATACCAAGGATGGCTATTTCTATGCTTAGTTGAAATATCATCCTCTTTTGTTCTTGCTCTCTGCCTTTAAGGGAATTGGTGGCCAGTGTCATATGAAATACTGGAACCGAATTTTAATTTTGTTCTTATTAATGCACTTGGAATCTTTCACTCTGCGCACTCCACTGAAAGCAGTATAATAGCTTCTGAAAAGCCTTCTTGGGATGCCTGGGTGGCTCAGTCCATTAAGTGACTGCCTTTGACTCAGATCATGCCCTGGAGTCCCAGGATGGAGTCCCACATCAGCCTCCTTGCTCAGGAGGGAGTCTGCTTCTCCCTCTGTCCCTACCCCCTCATGCTCCCTCATTCTCTCTCTCAAATAAATAAATAAATAAATAAAATCTTAAAAAAAAAAAAAAAAAGAAACAAAACGAAAAGCCTTCTCACCATCTGCATTCACTCTAGTAGCAAAAGCGAGGAAAGTATTGCTTTTGCAACTGTGAGTCCATGGTGGTTTGAAGTTAAGAAACATGACTTGGCCATATGATCCCAAGCTGTGTCACTGATGAGTTTGTTTGGTCCATGATTTCTTTTGGCATATTCGGGTGGAATACTTTGGTCGGGTAAGACACAGGAGATAGTGAGCTTAAAACTGGAAACGATTGAATGAGACCTTTTATTTAGGCTTTCCCAATCAACTTAATTCATACTTTTTGCCATGCTGACTCATCCCAGAGGCGAGGTACAATGAGATAGGGTCAGGCAAAGGCCAGCCCTCAGTGTGGTTACTTAGGTCTATTGCCAAAAGCAGCCCATCTACAGGAGAACTTGAGCTTTACCGTTCTGTACAATACAGTATGGACGTGCATTGTTTCCAAAATTAAATTGTTATTTTTATACCAAAGAATAAAATGAGAACTTTTAAAAAGAGAGTAATGTTCTGCAGCCTTATTGCCCCAGTCAGGACAATAGCCACCCACACGAATCATCTGAACAACCTCATCATTTATGTTTTATCTACCTGAAACAGGGGTCAGAGGTGGGTGGTGATGAAAGCTTGGGAAATCACTCTCTAGGCAGGAGAAATGCTCTCGTGACTCTTGCTGGTTGGCCTCCCCTCATGTGCATAGGAGTTTCGGACAGCCCTGTGGAACTGGAGGTAAGCTTTAATCTCTTTATTTCTTGGCAGCTGGCCGTGCTTGGGAGCTGGGTGCTGCTTTCCTAGAAGCAACTCTTATAGATGAGTTCTGCCAAATGCACGGATTTTGAGCCATTTTAAAGGCTATAATGTTCAGACTCAGAATTTCTTAGTAGGCAGAGAGTGCCATTTAAGGGTTCTTATGCCACTGGGATAAGGTTCATTATGAAATAGACATTGCAGCAGGGCCTCCATGTGACATAAACTTATCGGAGCTTGTGTATTTTTAAAACCATATATTTCTTTAATATATATTTTAAGCTTCATTAGGTCAGGATGCATGGCTGTCATAGTCATTGCTGTATCTCTGTACCTAGGACAGCATCTGGCTGTCCATGGTAACACAGTCAGTGTTGCATAGTTATTGAACCAATTCAAAGAGGAGGAAGTAGCTGAACACATTGGAAAAGATATAAGTTGGCTCATTATGCACACAGTCAGGAATTCATATTTTCATTTAGTGCTAATATTTTGCTGCTTCAAAAACCATCTCATTCTCAGACCATCCCTCGGCGGTAGATTAGTGGATACAGAATTGTACATAGGTGCTGCGCATGAGGGTGGAATCCTGAATAACACTTAGCTTCCCTGGTTGAGATCTAGAAGATCATGGCCATAATTAACTGGATTGAGAAAACTTTCTAAGTCTTACCTGATCTGTCCAAAACTGCTTCCTCATTTGTAAAATGGAGACAGTAGAATTTACCTGATGGGATTGTTCTAAGGATTGAATGAAAAAGTGGGTATAAAGGCACAGTTCCTAGCCCTTCAGAAGTGCTCATAGACACCAGTTGCTTTCGTCATCAACAGTGAGTTTTGAGAGCTTCCTAAGTGCCAGGCTCTGTGCCAGGTGTCCCCTCCTCCCAAGTTTTGCACCAGCTTCCCTTTCCTGGGTTCCATCTGGGAGAGTCATGAAGCTGGGATAGAGCTTCAGTCACCTAGCCAGCCCCTCCTTACCTTGAACAAAGTTAAGCGACCAACTGTCAAATCCCACCATCTGCCTAATACTTTAGCTACTAGCCAGATGTGCAAATTTAAAGTTACTTAAAATTAAATAAAATTTAAAGTCCATTGACTATTTTCCTAAAGATTTATAAATGGCTAATACAACACATTGAAAAGGTTGTCAACATCATTAGTTGTTAGGGAAGTACAAATCAAAACCACAGTGAGATACCACTTCACACACACCAGGATGGCCATAATTGAAAAGAGGGATAATAACAAATGTTAGCAAGGATGTGGAGAAATTGTATCTCTTTATACATTGCTGGTGGGAATGTAATGTGGCACAACCTACTGTGTAAAACACTTTAGCAGTTCCTCAGAAAGTTATAGTTTCCATACAACCCAGCAGTTCTACTCCTGGATATACACCAGGAGAACTGAAAACGTATGTTCACACAAAAACTTGTACATCAGTGTTCACAGCAGCATTGTTCTCAGTAGCCAAAAGGTGGAAACAATGGAAATTTCCATTTTCTGATGAACAGAGAAACAAAATGGGGTAGTTGTGGGCAGTGGAATATTACTCAGCCAGAAAAGAAATGAGGTACTGGTACCTGCTTCCACAAGGCTGAACCTCAGAAACGTCATGTCAAGTGAAAGAAGCCAGACAGAAAAGACCACATTTATATGAAATGTCCAGGGGGTGGGGTGTAATTGCTAAGGGTATGGGTTTTCTTTCTGAGATTACTTATAAATTCTGGAATTAGATAGTGCTTACTGATCAAGACACCTGTTCGTAAATATACTGAAAAAACACTGAATTGTATACTTTAAAAGGGTGAACTTGATGGTACATCTCAATGAAGATGTTCTTTTTTAAAACTTCGTTCCTTAGCTGTACCAGCCACATTTCAAGTCGTCAATAGCTACATGTTGCTAGTGGCTACAGAGTGGATGGTGCAGACTTAGAACATTTCCATCATTACAAGAAAGTTCTGTTAGAAAGTGATGATCTAGAGGAACCGAGTTTCTCTGTTGGGACCAAAAGAAAGGCCCCAGGGGTGGGGTAGGGGCAGGAAGGAAAAAGCAGAGGCTGAAAATCACAGAGAGAATGGAATAGAAGGCAGATTATGTGGATTATGCTCTGGAGAAATGTTACTTTTGGGCAGTTTTACTCTTAGTTTCTTTCTGCCTGTTCCACTGGGCAGCCCCCAAAGTATTTTCATTTAATTCTCAAATCCACGAAGGAGGTACTGTTGTTTTCACTTTGTACAAATGAATTAATGGGGGCTTTACTGAGTTTAAGAGATTTGCATAGCTAGTGAGGGCCCAGCCAAGTCTCTTCCCTAGGTTGGGTTACTTCACATGTACTTTCCTTCTGTGCTATATTGTTGCCGTCTCCTTATGGAATTTGTTATTTTCTTGCCACCCATCCTCCGCCCCTACTTTGTTGCCAGCCCAACAGAGAGCTGTTCACAGTACCTTAAATGCACAGTGCTTTTTCTGCCTTGGCAGAAGCGGGTCTGTTAGCCAGCCCTCCCGTTGTCCACCTGCCCTCACCGAACACTACGGTGTCTCTCTGCTCCGCTCCCCTCAAGGTGCTGCTGAACTAAACCTTCCTTTGTGAAGCTTTCCTACCCTTCCAGTCTGAAGCCTTTTTCTGCTAAAGTTTCCGTAGTTAAGTTCTAAATAGTCCCAAAGTTAAAAGATATTTATCCACTAAGGGAACAATTATGTCATGCAGTGTTGGGGGCTGCTGTCTCACACCTGGGTGAAACTGTGGGGTGGATTCTTGTGTTGATCCTGTGAGACACTGAGCCCTATTTGTAGCTGCTCTGTTGGTGGCTGTAACAGGGAAGGAAGTGGTCTTCTTGTCCAGGCCCTTGAATTCAATCTATATACATTACCTTCTCCTTTCCACTCCCAAAGGTCTACCCTCTCCATCCTCACTGCTACAGTACTTGTCAAGCACCTCTTACAGCTTTCTGCTTAGGCTCTTTGAACTCGATAAAAGCCTGCCGTGTTTTCGTATTTTTCTATCTGCAAAACTCTTGATGCTAAAAAAAAGATACCTGATTGAATTCCGGAGCTCTTTCCAAGGCTTTGCCTGGATTCTGAGGTCATCTTGTTTTGACCTTATGCTGACCTCAGTTTATTTTCTGGTTTTGGTAGAGCATATCCTCCAGTGGCATCTGGAGAAAGATTGAATGGGAAATAATTTTTGAGACTGTATATAACATGCTAAATAAGGTCCTACGTCAGCATTCCCAGAAACCCATGAATATATTGACTTAACATGGTAAGAAGGACTTTGCAGATGTCATCAAGTTAAGGATTTTGAGGTGGGGAGATTATCCAGGGGAGCCCCATGGAAATAAGTGTCTTTATAAGAGGGAGGCAGGCAGCTCAGAGTCAATAGGAGGAGACAAGAGAACAGAACTAACAGGGGCCAGGAGGCCTGTGTGTCTCAGTAAGTAAAGCGTCTGCCTTCAGCTCAGGTCATGAATCCGGGGTGATGCGCTTTGAAGATGGAGAAAGGGGCCACGAGCCAAGGAATACAGGCAGCCTCTAGAAGCCAGAAAGGGCAAGGAATCAGATTCTCCCTGATGCCTCCAGAAAGAATGTGGCCGACCCCTTGATTTTAGACTACCAACCTCCAGAACTGGAAGAGAAAAAAAATCTGTTCCTTCAAACCACTAAGTTTGTAGTAATTTTTTACAACAGCAATAGGAAACTGTGAACACACCATGTATGGAAATGTCGGTATTGTGTCGGTATTGAGAGTTTATGTAGACATAATTTATGTAGCTATTAAGATAGAATTCCAGGTTGGAAATAATTTGCTCTCAGCTTTGAAGGCATTGCTACATTGTTCTCTGTAAAGTTGTTTATCTTTTGCGACTTTTTTTTTTTCCATTTTACCCTCTACCTGCTTTTTAGGCTTTATCCCAGGGTTCTCAAAATACCATGCTATAGACTTTAGTATGGATGCTCTTGTATTCAGTTTATGGGACACTTCATAGGCCTACCGATTTGAAGATTCATTTTCTTCAGTTGTGGAAAATTAGATTTTTTTTTTTAAATAATGCTTTCTATTTTTTTTTTTTCTTTTAGAACTCTTATTTCTTAGATTTTTGGCCCTCCGTTCTCTCTCATATTTAGCATGTATTCTCCTCTTGTTTTACTTTCTGGAAGTTCCCTTCAACTTATTTTCCGGTTCTGTAATTCATTTCTGACAGCTGTATCCCCCCCCACCCCCGCTGGTTGACTTTTGTTTCTTGGGTGCTAGATCTAATGTCTTCAGAGAGGAAGATAATTGTGTTGGCCTTTTCTTTCCCCTGTATTGTCTGTTTTTTCCATTTCTTTTTCCCTTGCTCAGTCTTGTGCCTGTCTTTCATGTTACATGTATTGGGAACCGTGTTCATGAGTGGGGCTTGTTGATTCCTGGGTTTGGGTCTGGTGTGTCTGGGGGGAAAACCTGGGCATTTATGGGGAACTCCATATCTATTCTGTTTTCTACAGCCAGTTTTTCTATATAGGACTCCTTGAATCTTTTATGAGAGGGAAATTGGTGGTAATAAACTCACCTCTAGAATTGAGAAGCCCAGCCTGCAAAAAGCTGGCTTTATCACCATCAGCCATAAAGACTGATTTCCTCCTTGTTTTTCAGTAAGGCATCCTGTTTCTGTTCTCGGTTATGACTGGAGCTCCTAAGCTCAGGAATACTTTGGTTCAGTCTTGCCTGAGAGTTTAAGTATTCTGTGTTTGGGGGTGGATGGAGGCAGTTGCTTGCCCTCCTGCCCTGGCAGACGAGAAAACCAAGAGTCTTATTCTTTTAAAGGAATTTTCAGCCGCCCCCCCCTTTATTTTTTAGTCATTTTTTTTTAAAGACTCCAAACCCAGCATGGGGCTTGAACTCACAACTCTGAAATCCCATCACATGCTCCACTGACTAACCTAGCCAGGCGCCCCAAGCTGCCCCTCCCCCACCTTTAAAAAAATTTCTGTTTCCTTTAAATGTCCCTGGAAACTGCAGTTCTTGGGCTTCTTTACCTTCTGCTTTTTCCAGGGTGCTCAGGAGTGAACTAGCTCACTGTGCTTCAATTTAGATTTTCCTACTGCAGGTGCTTGGCAGAAAGAAGAAAGCTACAACCAGGCTAGTACCTCTTTTCCAAGTGTTTTTATTCCTAATTTTGTGGTTGTCCCTCTTTTGATGCTTTTTTTTTTAATTTTTTTTTATTTGACAGAGAGAAATCACAAGTAGATGAAGAGGCAGGCAGAGAGAGAGAGAGAAGCAGGCTCCCTGCTGAGCAGAAAGCCCGATGCGGGACTCGATCCCAGGACCCTGAGATCATGACCTGAGCCGAAGGCAGCGGCTTAACCCACTGAGCCACCCAGGCCCCCCGGTTGTCCCTCTTTTGCTGTCAGGTTCTCTTTCTTGTAAATTCATACCGTCTCTAATCCCACTCATGGTCTCTTAGAGGGAGGTAGATAAATGCTTATATTCAATCAGCTGTGTTTAATCAAAAGCCCCTCCCTCCCCTGAAATCTTTTCCCCCAACTTGGATTTCTAATTACTACTTCGACATCTGCTTCTACCCTTAGAATATGAGCTTCTCAAAGGCAGGAACCAGGGTTTTTATATCTCCAGCACTTGCATAATGTCTGCCATGTAGTAGGCTTATTAAATGAATGAACTTTGAATGTGTGCCCCAATCCACACATTCAAAGTTCAGGCAGTTTACAAGTCTGCCTTGGCTTTTACTTTCTGCTTGTGCAGAAACTTAAAATCAGCGAAATCTTTCTGGTAGATAAGTTGGGAAGCTCTCCTCTTTCCTTGATCCTTATTCCTTCACAATTCCTCACTTGCATCCAGCCTTGCAGCACAGGAATAATCTGTCAGAGCTTTAAGCCCCTTCTGGCTGTCTGGTTCCCCAGGTCTCCCCTTTCGCACGTTTGGCTGAAGTCTTGTTTGCCGCAACCAGTACTGCAGGCTTAGGCAGCTGTGATATTTGTTCGCTAATGATCCCTATTGTTTTTGACAAAGCTGCATGTGTGGGGCTTTCCCTTGGAGCTCCAAATCAGGTCAGCTCCCTTTAATGGCAACTCCCTTTAATGCCACCGAATTGTAATGGGAATGGAAGCAGCCCCAAGTTAGGATGCCACAGATGCTCTCTGTTGTATCTAGGATTGTTCATGTGTGAGCCCCTCATTCTGCCCCTAGAAGTCCTGCCCCCCACCTTAGATTCTCCGTGTATTTTTATATCATTTGTAGTTTGATAGCTTTCACTTAGAAGTACTTCAGTCCTTGATACAATTTATTATAAGTAATTTCTGATGGCTGTGTATCATCTCGTTTGGATGTTTCATAATTTATTTGATATTTCCCCTGTTGTTGGGCTTCAGAAAATTCTTGCCATTTTTTATAAACTTTTTATGTTTGGGCAATTAACCTATTATCCTTGTCTTTCAAATATTTTTCAAGTTCACCTTTTGATTCTGTTCCTGATGAGTGTGAATATGGAGAAACTGAAATCCTACAGAAGCAGCCTCTTCAGTGTAATTAGATCTTTTAGCTGGACTGTTTAAGGGGAAGGGGTAGCCCAAAAAAGGTAACAATGTGTCTTAAACATTAAAGCTTCAGAATACACACTAAGCAGCTAATGCTTTTGTATTCACCTGCCCTTTCTAATTGATTAGACATATATATATATATATATATATGTGTGTGTGTGTGTGTGTGTGTGTGTATGTATATGTAGAATATTTATAATTTACATCTTACCCAAAATGCATCATCCGTGATTTCCAGTTCTGGTCTCTTTTTTTTTTTTAAAGATTTTTTCTTTATTTATCTGACAGAGATCACAAGTAGGCAGAGAGGCAGGCAGAGAGAGAGGAGGAAGCAGGCTACCTGCAGAGCAGAAAGCCCGATGTGGGGCTCGATCCCAGGACCCTGGGATCATGACCTGAGCCGAAGGCAGAGGCTTAACCCACTGAGCCACCCAGGTGCCCCTCCAGTTCTGGTCTCTTTAAGGGGGAGTGTTACCTTAATGAACTGCAGTCTAGGCAGGATCCTTTCAGGTAATTGACCTGGCCCTCTGCTCCCTGCCTTCCCCCCACCCCCCTCCCCCAGTCTTTTGCAGGTTTGTCAGCCACACTTAACTAACATCACCTTTATAACCTCTTGGTAAGTAGGTAACTTAATTTGTAGGGCTCATGGACAAGTGTAGTACGTAGTAGCCTGTTAGCACTCAGCAATGGGCATGGGGTTTCTACACTGGGACTGGGGAATGATACAGTCTGTGGAATTGGCTAAAAGGAGGTTGATTAGGAGAGCTTCTAAAATAGTCAAAATCTGTTATTCCTTCCCTTTATTTCTGTAATTGTTTTGATGGTGGAAGTCCTACCTTTCCAGGGAGTCCTGTAGAAATTCACCTACATTTTGTCTTTGTTTTGATTTCTTGCATTTGACTCTTTGATTCATCTGCGAGTTATTGTTGTTCACCATGATGGATCTAGATAAGACTTTCCATCCTCAAATAATGTGCCAGTTTTTCCAGTATAGCAAGTACTTTCATAAAAGTGACTGATCAAAACTGTCATTTCTAGTTCTCAATTAGTCTAGTCTTGGGAGTGGAAAGTCAGTATTGTCCTTGAGCTAGGGCAGGGCAGGTAGAGAATAGTGAGAGGTGAGTGTGCCTATGCATGAAAGAGAGAATGGGGTAATTAGGTAAGAACAGAGTTAGCAAGAAGTGGGTAATTCTTAAGACCCTCTTTTAAAACCCAGTCCCTGCCCCCAAATGGCCATTTTAGTGGGCAGCTGAGTTCTCTATGTGTGTAATAGTGGAGTAAAATTTTATTAAGCAGCTTAAAAAGCATAAACAATCAAGCAGTTTATTTTTTTTAGAGAGGGGAGGGGGTAAAGGGGGAGAAAGAAAAATCCTAAGTGGGTTCCACATTGGTTGTGGAACTAGATCTTATAACCCCAAGATCATGACTAGAGCTAAAATCAGGAGTCAGATACTGAACCAACTGAGCCATCCAGGCGTCCTTAAGCAGTTTATTAACAAAGGGTATGCCAGCAAGGAAGGAATTAAGCAAAGTTCTGTGGATCCTGTCAAACTTGAAAGCATGATTTACCCTCCTGTATTACCAGTTTCTGCTTGGAAATTCTTTTCGGTAATTTCATTGAATTATGGTGCATTTTATGTAAACCTTTGGAATAAGTCAACTTCTCAGTGCAAATAATTGCTTTTTCCTGGGCCATAGCATTAGGTCAGCTAGTGAAATAGTCTAATACTGTTTAAGGCTATGGATAGCTTCCAAGTATTATATGGGAAATATGGAATTAATATTAAAGAGTTGCTGTGAAGCAAATGTTACTCATGAAATTTTATTATACAGTGGTATTAGTGCTTGTTTTGTTTTAAAGTGTTTGCTCTTTAAGTGATCACTGTATGAATTTTATTTTCAAAATATTTAGTGTTGATAGGTTCTATCTAAGCTTCCCAACATTTATTTGTATTACAAGTCACTTCAGGGTGACTCATCAGCATTGTATTAAAGCATACAACTAACATGGGAGATTTGTTTCAGCTGCATGGCCTTATTTTTTGACTAGAGTTGACATGCAATGTTACATTAGTTTCAAGTGTAAGACCTAGCGATTCCACAACTTTATACGCTATGTTCACAAGTGTAGCTACCATCTGATTCTTAAAGTTGTTTTCTTTCCTTACTTTGGAAAGTACCGATTGCAAGCCCTTTTCCCCTCTTCCAGTTTTAGGTTATTAGGGGTTCTTGCTAGAAAGCCTAGCAGAACACATGCAGCAAGTGTCCCCAAGTTTTTTAGACCATCTGGAGCTACCTGTGGTTTCTGTAGTCTAAAATTTCAGATGGCTTGATGATCTATTGGCAGATGGCTAAATTGGAATCCTTGTGTAAGAGCTTTGTTTTATCTTTCCATTCCAGGAGGGGAAAGTGAAATAAAGGAGACATTGAAGGTTGTGATATTTTCTGTGAATGTGAGAATTATTGACAGTTCTCAGAAAAATGTGGCTATAGATTGATGTTGTTCCTGCTTTGGGGTTTTCCTTTTAGAGTTACATTTCTTCACCTGGAATTAACTGAAGAAAAGTGATGTTTGTAATGGATTGATAGTTTCTGATAGTTTCAGATAGGATTTTTGTTTTCGGTGCCTTCAGAGACCTGGCTTAAACTAATTAGAAAGCTATCACTGCTTTGTGTAAGTCTCAAAAAGAGTGGTGTTAGGCTTTTAATTCAGTATTTGCTGCGATTGCTGTGCCTGGTGCATTAAAATGAAAAGGGTAATATGGTTCCGATCTCAACCACTCCCTTGTACCTACACACCCTGTATTGCTTCCTGCTTCTTTTGACTCGAAGATAATTCTTCCCTTTAATACATTAAGTTTTGACCTTTTCACTGTTTGTCTGTCTAGGACATGTCTAGTATACCCATGAGCATTTATCTTCTAATGCACAGATGTAGCCTATACATGGTTTTATTTGCTTAGGTAGCAGATAATCTTCAGAAACATTAGAGTATTTGGTTAGAATTTGACATTTGTGGGGAAAAAAATAAAAAAGATGGACTCAGTTAGCCTAGGGGGAAAAAATGAATATATCCTGGTCAAAAGCCAGGAGTGAAAACTTAGAAACTGGTTTGGGATGTACTTGCAATGAAGAATTTGCCTTCTGTCATAAACTTTTCAGGCTGCTATAATAACAGTACAACAAACTAGGTAGTTTCAACAACCATTTATTTCTTACAGCTTTGGAGGCTGAGAAGTCCAGGATCAAGGTGCTGGCAGATTGGGAGTCTAGTGGGGGCCTGTGTGATGTGACTGTATTCTCACTGTGACCTCAACAGGACCCCTGGGGTCGGGGCGGGGTGAGGGAAGGCAAGGAGAGATCTCCTTTATAAGGGCACTAATTCCATTCATGAGGGCTCCACCCTCATAAACCAATCCTATCCCAAAGATTCCACCTCAAAATCATCCTGTTGGGATTAGGTTTCAAACAGAATTCTAGGGGGACCTAAACACTTAGCATATACCACTCTAATTTCTCTTCCATGTGGTGGGTGGTCTTGAAGATTAGGCAGTACTTCAGTTTTGTGTGTTTTGCTACAAATTTTATTTCTTCATCATTTTCCTCAGAAGGTGCTACTTCTGGTCTGGCGAGAGGTAGTAGAGTTTATTAGGTAGCAGTATGTAGATAACTTTGTACAGGAAAATATACAATGCATCTTTTTTTTTTTTTAAAGATTTTATTTATTTATTTGATAGAGAGAGATCACAAGTAGACGGAGAGGCAGGCAGAGAGAGAGAGAGGGAAGCAGGCTCCCTGCTGAACAGAGAGCCCGATGCGGGACTCGATCCCAGGACCTGAGATCATGACCTGAGCCGAAGGCAGTGGCTTAACCCACTGAGCCACCCAGGCGCCCTACAATGCATCTTAAATCCTCTGTTTTTGCTTGTGTGATTCTCTAAATCATTCCAGATGGTGCCCACTGTGGATAGTAATAGCAAGGGAGAAAGCTGTTAATATCACAGCTTCTAGCATATGTCTCCTGATTGTGGGTGTACATGCCCAGTGTCAAAGGTATGCTACAATATACCTGTGATGTACAGTGGCTTTTAGAAAGTTACTGGGGCTTTTCCATCTGCATTAGCCAAGTAAGAGGATGGTCTAGAAAATAGGGTCTAACTAGGGCTTTTGTCTCTAGCAGGTAGCTATGTGTTTTGGAAAGAAGCTTTTCTCAACTAACCAGAATGTTTTGACTTTTGACTAGAAACTTCTTAACTCTGCTTGCATGTCCTTGTTCATATTTTAGAACTAAGGTCCTTTAACATCTGGACACAGTAATTTGTATAGCACTTGTAGAATATAGTGCTTATCTGCATAGATGCCTTTTATTTTCTGTAGCTGGGATCTAGGTTCTATTCAGTGTGTAAGGTACTTCAGAAGTGATCTGAGCAAGCTTGACCTTAAAGATGTCTCTGTAACTTGTCTCTTATTGTTACTGTTTCCTTTTTCAAGTGTTAGGTTTCCTAGCTTCTGTAAGTTTCTAGACTTTCCAAGTAGTTCTAAATGGTTTTAAAATGTTGAAAGGGAAATTGAAGTAAGCTTTGGAAAACTTCAGTGAACTTAAGCTGGTAATATGTATGTAACCCATGTTTTAAAGACCATTTCAGATAGTAATGGGTACATTTATTTTTTAATTACTAAAGCCTCTCCAAACATTGAAACTTAAATTACATGTTACCCTGGGTACAAAGACTTGTATCCCAGGGGTTACTTCACTGCTTTTACTGAAGTTGGTTTGTTGGTAATTCACTTTGGTAATAGCAGCAAGTTACCATATTTGGTTGGCAATCAAATATTTGTTTATTTGATTAAATTTGCCTAGTTATTTTTACATTTATTGTGAACTTTAGTCTGTAGAGCTGAAGAGATTTCTCCCCTTTAAGTTAAAAATGAAACAAAACCAACACATTTGATAAACTGGCCCTCCCCCTTGCATAATGAAATTAATTTATTCTGTTTTTAAGATTAACCCAATAGGATAAAAACTGAATTCTTTCATGAGTGGTAGTATTATTTCTGCATTGTGGAATTAAGGCTATAAAGATGATTAGAACAGACCCTTGATTGCTTTTATTTTTTTTTTAATTCTTCTTTGATTTTATGAACATAACATTATGCTTATTAGCTTCAGGGTACAGGTCTGTGAACCATCAGTCTTACACAATTCACGGCACTCACCATAGCACATTCCCTCCCCAGTGTGCATCCCCCAGCCACCTTATCCCTCCCACCCTCTCCTGTCCAGCAGCCCTCAGTTTGTTTCCTGAGATTTAGGGTCTCTTATGGTTTATCTCCCTCCCTGGTCCCATCTTGTTTCATTTTTTCCTCCATTCTCTGCGCCCAGCCCAGGACCCCCTCCCTCTGTCCTGCTTCTCAAATTCCTCATATCAGAGAGACCCTATGACAATTGGAAGAGACCCTTGATCTTTCTGTGCTTCCCCCACCCTAGTCTATTATTTCTTCAGTGTAAAATCAGAAAGAACTCTTCGAATGGTCTGTACTACCACACAGGACCATATAACCCTGTTCTTGAAATGAATTTTAGATGTTGAGTATCCCTAATAGGTACGAAAGTAACGCTAGTTGTAAAGAGTAACATTTTATAGATTAATGATTTATGTGTTCATAGTAATTTCAGGTTCAAAGTTTTATTGTACTGTTTTTTTGCACTCACTTTCTATATGATCTTCATGTCAACCCTATGAGGTAAGTAGATTTTCCTGTATTTTTTTTTTCCATCTCACAAATGAAGGAACCAGTTTTTTGATAAAATGTGACTGGTCCAGAGTTGTAGAATTCAGATTATATTAATTTTTTCTGCATTCCTTGGTAGGTAGAACTCTTGACACATTTTCTCCATTACAAGGTCTATAATTTTGTCTTCAGAATTCTTGAGCTCCGAGAAACTGAAATTGATACAAATGGAAAATGGGTTCTATACTGGGTGCCACGTCAGCTAAATGAGTTGTAACTGTTGAGACTTGTTGGAGTTGAAATAGTTTTGTAGGCCTACTTCCAACTTACTGGGGGAGAATGCCCCTGATTGAACCACGTCTGAAGTGGACATGGGGGCAACCTATGGATGGCAAATAGGTAGCAGTCATGCTAGCTAATCTAAGGTACCTGATAGTTTCTTTGTAGATTTTGTTTTGAATGTTCAGTAAGTTAAAGGATGCTATGTGTACCGGTTAAGAAATTTAATTTTACTACATGAGATAGAAAACATAATGGTGGCCTTAAATTTGAGTTAATTTTTTTACTCATGACAATTCCAAAATTCAGCATTCCAGGGCTGGTACAGGGTCTCCAGGATACCATTAGGGACCCAGGTGCCTTCTAGCCTTCTTCCCTGCCATTTTAGCCTATGCTCATGGCTATAGCATTATTCCCAAGTCATCCCATCTGTGTTCTAGGCAGGCTGGAAGATGGGAAAGAGCAAAATGGTGTCTGATAGATGCATAAGACCTCTTTAAAGAACTTTCTTGTAAAGCACATCCAGTGAAGTCTGTTTTTAGGTCATTGGCCAAACTATATCACATGGCCCCCTTATATACCAGAAAGCTGGGGCATGTATTTTTACTGGAGCACATTGCAACCCCAAAACTTTGGGCTTCTGGTATCAAGAAAAAAAAGGGGAGAATGGATATTGGGGGGGTAGTTAACACTCTTTGCTGTAGTATACCCCATTAACTACCCTGATCCTTATTGAATCTTTTTCCCATACAAAGAACATGCTCCCCCTGTCCTCAGTGGAACTACCTCCAAAGTATTACCTAGTCATTGTGTCCATTTTCCCAAGTCCATTTCTTGGTGATGTGCAGTCTACCCCATTAGGTCTAGTTATGTCTTGTCTGATGTTTCACAAAACTGCCATGCCCCCATTGTTATACAGGTAGGAAAAAAAATAGTTGATTACTATAGGAAAAGTTCCCACACACAAAAGAGGGGAGATTGGGAAAGATAGCAGTGACCAAACCCTACTGGGCAGGAAGAGCAAAGACTTCCTGCCCTGCCAGCTGAGAAAGTTCCCTGAATGGACTATATGACAGTCCCTGGCTCTCTTCTCTAGAGGGATTTCCTTTGCCTGGGAAATAAATTTGTGAGGAGAGTCCCAGCATCCAAGGTGCTCTCTGACTGCTCCTCCCTATAGGTCAGAAATTATAGTGGGAATTGCTGCCATTGGATTCACAAACCTAAATACAGGGTGGGTAATTGGATCCTGGTGTGGCAGAGGCCAAGTGGCACTCTGTCCCTAGAGGCAAGGTAGGTGTGGTTAGCTAAATATCAGGGTCAAAGCAGCAACTGGAATAGTCCGAATAATACAGGGGGTTTCCTTTGCCTTGGAGCAGGCCCCTAACTGCTCTCTAGAGATTCTTTATTGTCCATTCTTCTCCATGGCCCCATCTCAAGAACATACTTTTTCTTGGGGGAAAGCACAGCTTTCACAACTAATAAATGTTCTCTTGGTGAGAATTTGGGGCCATGAATTATTTTTGGAGACTTAATACTTGCTGGCTGCTACAGTGCAGTCTTACAGTTTCTATGACATTCCCTCAAGAACTTATGGGTGTTTGATATTTTGCTTTCAGTAAGCTCCATGGAGTAGAAGCCACATCTAGCTTAAATTCTTCTGCTCACTGTCCTCTGTGCTCAGCTCTTTTCTTTTAGCTCTTAAATTAATAGCCAGCTGCCTTGGGGTAGGCGACATCCTTAATCTGATTTTTTTTGCTGGCTGGTTTTCTTCCTTGTCCTGAAAAGAACTCTTAAAACAGCTTGGGGCTGTGGTCTTATCTCCTGCTAAGACAGCCACTTGTGAGTTACTGCTTAAAATCACCTCAATCTGAGGTACAGAGGCTGTGATATTTACAGCCCTGCAAAGCTTCAAATTATGTGACTCTCAGTCAATCTAGACTGAAGGCTGCAGGCATAGAATGTCTAGCTCTAGTTTGATTTGGCCTCTCCTGGGACTGGACTCAAAAGCTGCACGAAAAAGCCATCATATATTCGTGTCCTGAAATCTTCCTCAAGTTCCCTAAATTACAGTCTGATTGGGCATGTGACGTTATCAAGTATTTTGCTACCACCTAACAAGAGTAACCAGCTTTAAAGTCACTTTGAATTTGTTAGAGACTGCGATTAGTTCTTAAGACAAATTTTCAAGAAAATCTTTTCCCTACCTTCATATAGGTGTATTCTAAGCACCAATGGGCAGCTTGGTGTACATCTGCTTTTTAAGTCCTAAATTGGGAGAAATTAGGACTAGCAAGGAGTACTTTTTCCTAAGTACAGGAACACTTGGCAAAGACAGGAAAAGTGTGAACAAAGAAATATGTGGACATAATTTCCAAGAAAAGTTAATCAGTGATGGGTAAATGGTCAAGAAAAAATAGGTGGTTTCTTTTAAAGCAGAAGAGCTGTTGTGCCAGCTGTTTTGATGTCAGCCACCAGGTGATGCAGTTTACCCAGGGTCTTGGTACTTGTCCATGGGGACAGTTTCCATGGGTTAAGTAGAAAATGAACTTGGCAACTAGATGCTTATAAGGTCAATATTAGGACCTTTGGATGTATGTAATTTTCCCCTATAAATGGAAACTAAATTCTTTTGGGGCTGTTTTATTTGGTACTTAGCAATTACATATGTATATATTTGCTGATTATTATATATAATATATGTTATATATATGCTAATTATTGACCATTATGTAAATATCCTCAGTTGATCCAAAGTTAAGACTTTTAAGTTCTGTAAACTTTACCTTTTGGCAGTGTCCTAGACAGAGAGTCTTGAAAGACAAGTTTTAATAAAGAATAATGTTTTATGCTACTTGGAGTGTTGTAGTGTTGTGACCTCTGTACCTCGCTGGTTTTCCCTGATTAGCTCTCTTCAAGGTAGTCCTTTAAAAAGAAAAAAAAAAAAAAGAAAAAGAAAAGAATTAACATAAAAAGAAGAGGATAAGTAGTACCTGGGCACTAGAATCTCATTTCTAAGATTTCACATTTTCAAATTCTCCTATGTTTTGAAGATTCATCAACTTGAGCACCAGTTGTCAGCTGTTAAATTAGACAGTAGTGCTTAATACTAGTAAATAACAATTTTTGAGTAATTACCATTGTGACTATTTCATAAACATTTTACATATATTCATTTAATCCTCACAACAATCTATTCTGTTAAATTGCCTAGTTAGATGCAAGATAGAGATTCCCCAGCCCATATCCCCCCAACCTTCCCCAACAGAATATTTGGCAACTGTGCATGAACAAAAGTACCTCTACAAGAAGCACCAAAACAAGAGTTTTGGTATCCAGTTAGGAGATTGTAAAACCTTGGTGGAGCCCAAGACCGAAGGGGGCCACTTTGAGAAGGTAGATCTGTTTAGGCCCACTAACTGTGGTCCTGGTTGCAGACCAGAAGCAGCTGCATTTTCTTGAGTATTTGGCAATAGCCTTACTTGTCTACAGTCCTGCCTCCAGGCCCTTCTATCAAGGTACCTAGGAGGAGCCACCTTTTTCCCTGTTCCTGGTAACTGGCCTGCTGACCCTTGAACCCAACTGCAGGCCCATGACCCACTGACCCAAGTCCAGTCCCATTCTACCTGTTCCCATGGCAGTCCTGCCCACCTAAGCACCTGGTAGAAACCATGCCCTTAGGTACCTCCAATAATAGGCCCATCAACCTCAGATCTGACTGTAATCCCTGAAGCCGTCTTGTGACCTGGCTGCAGTCCTGCTATACCAAAGCCTGGAAGGTGTCTTTCCAGCCCCACCTCCTGCTCCACCCAAGCAGCCCAGCCACCCAGTAGGAGGATGTTCAGGGGGGTCGTGGAAGCTGCACTTGACTGCAGCCCTGGTAATAGGCCTGTCAGCGTGAACCCAACAACCACAAGACCTGGCTTCATCCCTACTCAACTGTAATCCTAGAGGCAGTCTAATCAGTCTCAGGACCTGTGTGCAAACGTGACATACTAAAACCTAAAGGATGCAGCAAAAGCAGTTCTAAGAGGGATGTTCATAGCATCACTACTCATCAGAGAAATGCACATCGAAATGTGGCTGTTCTCAAAAACACAAGTGTTGGAAAGGATGTGGAGAAAAAGGAATCCTTATACACTGTTAGTGGGAATATAAATGGATAAAGCCATTTTGGAGAACAGTATGGAGGATGCTCAAAAAATGGAACTACCATATGATCTAGCAGTCCTACTTCTTGGTGTATATCCAAAAGAAATGAAATCAGTATCAAAGAGAGTCTGCACCCCGTTGTTCATTGGAACATTATTCATTACAGCTAAGTTCTAGAAACCATCAAAATGTTAGTGGATGAATGGATAAAGGAAATGGGATATGCATGTATGTGCAAACACAGCATACTATTGTTTAGCCTTAAAGAAGGAAAACCTGCTGTTTGTGACAATATGGATGAATCTGGAGGACATCATGCTATGTGAAGTAAGCTAGACACAGAAAGACAAACACTACATGATCTTCTCTGTGGAGTCTAAAATAGTCTAACTCCTAGCAGAGAGTGTAACGTGGTTGCTAGGGGCTGGAGTGGTATACAAAGTTTCAGTTGTGCAGAATGAATACGTTCTGGAGAGCTAATGTACAGCATGGTGACTGTAGTTATTACATTATGTCATTGAATACAGTCACTACATTATGTGACTGAAATTTGCTGAGATAGTAGATCATAAATGTTCTCACCACAAAAAGATGGTAAATGTGTGAGTTGGTGGCATGTTAATCAAGTAACTTGGTAACTTGGTAACTTGGTACCTTGATTCTGGTAACTTGATTCTGGTAATCATTTCATAATGTATATATCAAATCATATTGTATGCCTTAAGTATATACAACTTTCACTGTATCTCAATATTCCTCAAATATACCTCAGTAAAACTGTGTAAAAAATACAACAATCTCAGGAGGGTAGATAGTATTATCCTCACTACAGCTGTATATAAACAGAGACTCAGAGAGTTTTAAGTCCCTTGTCCAGGGTTACCAAGCTCTCAAATGGTAAAGCTGGGAGCCTAAGGAGGTTTGACTCTCTCCTCTGAATTGGTCAGCTACCTTTTTTGTTTGTTTGTTTTTGGATATATTTCTTTTAAAGATTTTACTTATTTAGATTTTACTTACTTGTTTGACACAGAGAGAAATCACAAGTAGGCAGAGAGAGAGGGGGAAGCAGGCTCCCCGCTGAGCAGAGAGCCCGACACGGGGGTCGATCCCAAGACCCTGAGATAATGACCCGAGCCAAAGGCAGAGGCTTAACCCACTGAGCCACCCAGGCACCCCTGGTCAGCTATCTTGCTGTAATTGTACCAACAGACCCTGCCACTTGGGAACTCTATAGGGGAAGTAAACATATAAATAACAAATTGAATTATTTTACTTTCTTCGTTTGTTCATATTATTGTGATTATTTCACAGTGCCTGTAAAGATAAGTTGCATATGTGAAGCAACTGGGGCATGCTAAGTCAGAATATTATCTTTAAAGCAGTAAACCTGTCTATCAAGTGAGCAAAAATGGCATAGCAAATGAACCAAAATGGTATGTAGCTTCTTGGAAACATTCATTTAACAAAATGTAGTGAGCTGTTACTATGTCGCAAGTTCTTCTGAGCCCTGGAGATAACAGCCTTGAACACCTGGAAGGTGCCCTTTTTTTAATGAAACTTATTAGTCTACAGAGGAAGACCAGTGTTAAATAATAATTCTATAAGTAATTGTTTAAAACTCACTTGTGAGTGCCGTGAAGGGAGGCCAAAGGGATGCTATGACAAAACAGAGAGAGGGAGCTCACCCTGCTTCAGGAGTGAGAAATGGGGGAGTACTCCAGCTTCTGAATGGAGCTAGCTTTAAGACTCCACAACATACTTTAATTTTTTTATCATTGAATTTTGTGACTCTTTACTGTTTTCGCTGTTGCTGTACTGACGTCCTGTGCTTTGTGAGCACTAAGGGGAAAGAGAGCTTTACTTGCTCAGAGGGGAATAAAAACAGCTCTTAGATACTAAAGCTAAATCTTGAAGGATTAGTGGAGAGGGATTGGACAAGGAGAAGTGTATTCTAGGCAAAGGAAACAGTTTTCAAAAGTTAGTACAAAGGCATTGGGGGCAGCTGAGAATCTCATCTTTTTAAGATGATTGTGGTTAGTATAGGTACATGTATTATGTGTCTAGGTGGTATTGAGAGATGAGAGGAGAAAAATAAATAGATGAGAAATATCTTTGTAACCAAATTTTGTTTCTGCAAAGTTATTCTACTGACCTTTCCCCATCATTTCAGATAATCTAAGAGCTATAGGGGAATGGAGTAAGATTCTTTTCTCTTCCACATTTTAATCATTAACATTTTTAAAGTATAAGGATGGACTCAGTATAGATAATGAGATATTTTTTGGTTAAAAACGTAATTGTAGGAGTGCCTGGGTGGCTCAGTGGGTTAAGCCGCTGCCTTTGGCTCAGGTCATGATCTCAGGGTTCTGGGATCGAGTCCCACATCGGGCTCTCTGCTCAGTAGGAAGCCTGCTTTCCATTGTCTCTCTCTCTGCCTGCCTCTCTGCCTATTTGTGATCTCTCTGTGTCAAATAAATAAATAAATAAATAAATCTTTAAAAAAAAAAACAAACAACCATAATTGTATGCAGTGCAATAACTGTAAGGGTTGCAGTCAGACTACTAAAGCATGGTTATCAATAAGTGAAATGCATTTGGATGACCTAGCTAGGACGAAGTTTGAGTGTTGGAGGAATCTATGTTACTGCATGCATATAAGATTAAGTTGACATGAAGAAAGAGTTGTTTGTTTTTTTAAGACTTATTTAAGTGGGTAGAAGAATAAATGAAACAAGATGGGATTGGGAGGGAGACAAACCATAAGTGACTCTTAATCTCACAAAACAAACTGAGGGTTGCCGGGGGGAGAGGGTTGGGGAGAAGGGGGTGGGATTATGGACATTGGGGAGGGTATGTGATTTGGTGAGTGCTGTGAAGTGTGTAAACCTGGTGATTCACAGACCTGGGGATAAAAATATATGTATATAAAAAATATATGTTTATAAAAAATAAAAAATTTTAAAAAAATAAATAAATAAATAAAATCTTTAAAAAAAAACAAAAAAAAAAAAAAAAGACTTATTTATTTGAGAGTTAGGGTGAGAAAACGTATGGGGATGGAAGAGGGGCAGAGGGAGAGGGGAGATAGAAACCCAAGCAGAGTCCGTGCTGAGCATGTGGAAAGGTTTTCTAAGTGTGATGTTCCAGGCATATTCTGATGAGGCAGAGTATTTTATTGCTAATGATCGGGAGATTGAGTGGAAAGAAATGATTAACAGGGAAAGCAACATGGCAGTTGAATGTGGAACACCGAAGCCAAGCTTTGCATGGCTTGCATCTGGGGCAGCCTCTGCCACTGATGTTCAAGTCACTAGACATTTCAGAATTTGGGTCTTTAGTTTTTTTCCTTTTTTGAACTTTTTACTGAAGTATAGCATAAACTACAGAAGAATATACAGACCGTAAGCATGTGGTGCTCGATGAGCTTTTACAGACTGAAATGCTTCTGTAGCCAGCACCCAAGGCAAGAAATGAGGCTATTGACGGAGCCATCTTTGCACTTCCTGCACTTCCATTTTTATCCTTAAAATAGAGTAATACTGTCTTCTTCACTGTTCAGGAGTGTTGAGAAAGGACAGAAAGTGCTTTGATCTCTCTCAGGTAGTTTTGTGCAAGTGAAGTGAAATAGCTCTAGCACTGTGTTAGACCCGAGGAAGTAGGACAAGTTTCCGAAATTGTATAGAGCTCACTTAGGATATTATTAATAAACCTATTAAATTGGGGGTGAATGAGCAAGGAAGTCTGAAAACGGCAAAGCAAAGGACAAAACCACCATCTAAAACTAACCATAAAGATTTGCAAGCAGAGTGTGATGCCTTACTGTTAATTTATGCAAGATGTCATTCTTGGGGCACCTGGCTGGCTCCATCAGTATAGTCATGGGTTTGGGCCCCCAAATTTGGGTGTAGAACCCACTTAAAAAAATGTCATTCTTGGGACACAGTAAAGCAACTTATGTATTTTTTTAATGCTCTACCAGTATGAAACTGCTCATTACTTGAGAAAATTCAAGGAATGGTAGCTCCCAGAATTAAAAGCAAGTTGCAATGTGAAAATACTCACAAACCTTGAATTCACCAAATATTTCTCTTTAGGTTTCAAGAGATCTGATGTTGAATCTCCTTATATTAACCTGAATGTTAATGAATGATTTTAGGATAGGAAGTCCTCCTTCGTGTTCTTGGTCCTGTTAACTGAATAATTGCTTTCTTGCTGAGTAATCATAAATGAAACCACACACTCTTGTAGCACTTTCTGAAAAAAAAAATTCTAATTTATTTAGTGCGATGACAGATTGATGCTTACTCTAACAAATGACACTAGCTGTAGTCACCACAACAGTAATTCTGCACTTTTCCCTATTGCTTCCAAATTTATTTCCCTCCACAACATCTTATTGGACCCCCTTAAGAGCTACTCTGAAATTTACCTATAAATGAAAAACAGTGAACTATGATTTTTAAATTCTATAAGGTAGGGTCATTTTATTTATTTCCTCTTTGATATTTAAAATTATCTTCGAGGGGCACCTGGATGGCTTAGTCGTTAAGCGTTAGCCTTCAGCTCCGGTCATGATCCAAGGTCCTGGGATCAAGCCCCATATCAGGCTGTCTGCTCAGTGGGGATCCTGTTTCTCCCTCTCCCGCTCCCTCTGCTTGTATTCCCTTTTTTGCCGTGTCTCTATCAAATAATAAAATCTTTTTTAAAAAATCAAATAATCTTTGAGTGCAGAAGTTCAGAAAGAATTGAATTCTTTCAATTATTTGGTGATTTACTTGGGAAGTTCTTAACATAGGCAGTATAGTTCTAAAGAATAAACAAATAGAGCAGCTATACTTGTAATAAACATTTGAGTATTGCCTAGGGTTTCCAGATTTTAAAGTAGAAGTTGAAAATGTGAAATTGAATGAAGAATTAGAACCAAATATCATTTGACTCCTATTTTCATAAACTTGCTTGGGCATTTGAATCATTCTCCTTTTGTTTCATGTAGTCAGCGACTTCAGTCCATTTCACTGGAAATGGGTCTCTGGGTCTCAAGCATGGCCTGCGACAGTAGAGACAAGTGGAGAGGCCGAGCACATATGCTAATGCTGCCCAGAGTATGTACTTTGGGGTGCAGTGTGCCCCCATTGTCATGTGACTCAGATCCTCAGGAACCCAGTTTCTCTTCATCTTCTGGATGAAGTTTAGCATGGATAGAGGCTCTGAAAGAGGTATGCAGGTAGGTATGTAAGAGTGGTGTTTTTTTGTTTTGTTTTTTTCCCACATCAAGGAGGAGTCTAGTCACTGGTAATAAGGCAGAATCTGGTTTATGGTTACAGAGGGTATCTTAAATGTGAACGTAGCATTAAGTAGTTTAAACTAAAACATGCCCAGAAAAAGAAACTGCCTTAATCCTTCTCAAGTATTTGGCTCAAGTACTCTGGCTGTTTAGCCAGAATTGAAAGGCTACCAAGTGGTCACATGGGCCCGTGAGTAAATGTAAACCCCTCCTCATTAGAACAAGGACTCTCCCATACAGCATGAGAGCTTGTCTTCCTCAGGCAAGAGGCATACTGTTTAGACAGACCTACTTAATTAGGACAGGAAGGAATTTGTTTTTTAATTGTCCCTGCCATTTAGTGTGAAACAAAAATTTGGAAACATAAACTGACATTCCATAGTTTGCCATTGTTGTTAGTGCCAGTAGATAGAACATTTCAAAGTACATAAGGTGTATATCATTATATTTTATATCAAATTCCCAAAAGCTCATACCTAGTACTAGAGTTAACAAAATGCTGTCCTGATTGTTTAGCTTCAGTTTCCCAAATTCTCCCCTCAGGTTATCAGAATACCTATATGATCACTTCAGGTTACCACCAAATCTGTATAACCTTCAACAGAAAGATTGCTCCCCAAAGCCATGGGGAGAACACCAGTCTTAAGAATATTTGTTCTGTGGAGGAGTGGCGTGTGTTTAGTCTACCTATGTCACAATCCTCTTTGAAAATCTTTGAGTCTATGTAGTAAACGTGTTCCACATCAGAATCTGTTTTGCTTTTTTATGTTTACATGACCTTAAACTCTGTCATATTTTAAATCTGATTTGTCAGAATTCACTCTTTTACTATAAAATGTCTATTATCTTTATACACTAATATATTTCCTTCCCCTAACAGTGAAACATATAGTTAGTTGATAGCTGTGTTTTTTGTGGACACTTTATTTGATGTGTTCAGAGTTGAATTCAATTCCACAGATACGTGAATACTCCAGATCTTGAATGAAACTATAGGATACCATCTCCTAAAGTATGTTTCTTTTTTTAAAAAGATTTTATTTATTTGAGAGTAAGTGAGCGAGCGAGCAGGTACAAGCCAGGAGGAGAGGAAGAAGGAGAAGCAGACTCCCTGCTGAGCAGGGAGCCCAATGCTGGGGCTTGATCCCAGGACCCTGGGATCATGACCTAAGCCAAAGGCAGATGTTTAGCTGACTGAGCCACCCAGGTGCCCCCCAAAATATGTTTGAAGAACATTGTTTCCATCTTTTTTTTCTAAGTATAGTATGCTCAGAAGTTTAGGACATTCTAGTTTTAAAGAAATTTAACAAGTCTCTTTTCCATGGGACCTTTCAGAGCCTTAAATTTGCTAATATGCATTGAGATCTTTAAAAAAATAGGAGTGTTCTTGAATGTCTTCTTAATGTACTTTACTCTTAGAACCTTTGAGTCATAAAGCATTTTGTAAGAATAGTGAACCTCAAAACATACCTTAGGAAATGTGATAGAGATAAAAATCGTTTAAAAAATGAGTAACTGGGGCACCTGGGTGACTCAGTTGGCTAAGTGTCCAACTCTTGATGTTAGATCAGGTCATGATCTCAGGGTCATGAAATCGAGCCACGCATCAGGCTCTGCACTAAGCAGGGAGTCTGCTTGAGATTCTCTCCCTCTGCTCCTCCCCCTACTTGCACACTTGTGTGCAGTCTCTCTCTCGAAATAAGTGTTTGTTTTTTTAAACGAATAACCGGGGTTCCTGGGTGGCTTAAGTCAGTTCAAAGAGTCTGCCTTTGGCTCAGATCATGATCCCAGAGTCCCGGGATCAAGCCCCGCATCGGGCTCTCTGCTCAGTGAGGAGCCTGCTTCTCTGTTTCCTCTCTCCCCCTGCTCATTCTCTCTCTCTCTCTCTCTCTCTCTCTCTCTCTCAAATAAATAAAATCTTTTAAAAAATGAGTAACCAAGTGTTTCATAGGAATTAAAACCTTTATTTGGCATTCTTGAGCCATGGTGGTTGGAAGGAAGAGAAATGGAGAACAGTATGAGGAGAATGAAGACTGTGGCACTTTGAGTTTCAGAGTTCAGGTCCTAGGTCACCAGATGTCATGTGTCTGTGTGTTCATGAGTATGTGTCTTGAGGATGTGTGGGAAGTGGTGCTTGTCTTTGCATTTTTTGACCTAGAGTCCTCATCTACAAAATGAGGGACTGGATCAAGTGACACCTGGGATCATCTCTACATCTCACGTTTTTTCTAGATGAGCCTCACTTTACCAAAACTCTGTACAGAAGCTAGAATTCTAGGTAATTTGTTAGGCATCTCTCACTGTGGAGAAATCAGCTTCTCAAGCTGAGTTTTGTCACTTTTTCCCTCCAGTCTAATTAAATGTAATTCACATATAACTAAGTTTACAGCAGCATAACATGTAGAAGTTAAATCCACCTGTAATTATAGGCATTTACTTTCTCATCCTTGGGAGGTTTTTTTGTTTTGTTTTTGTTTTCGCCATTATGTGATTGACGTTGATTACTGCTATTAATGAAAAAGTTGGTCTTTTAAAACTCAAGTGTCATAATGTGTTTATTTCACTTTAAAAATGTACTGGTTGATTTTTTAAAAAATATATACTCATGCCTCATGAAAATAAATTGCATTCTGAGACATATTTTTATTCCTTCCCATTTTTAAAATTATTAAAAATTGTAGTAAAATGTATATAACATGAAATTTGCTACTTGCACCCTTTTAACTGTACAGTTTAGTGCCTTTAGTTGCATTCACAATATAGTACAACTGTGTCTAAGATGTATTGTTAGCCTTTTGGTAAGCAAGGCTTTGTTGTGATTTAACTTGGTTGTATTTTATAGCACTTTATACCAGGATAATTTTCTGCTAAATTCTAAAGATACCATGATCCTACTTAGATGTTATGGTAAGGGAGAGAAACTCATGGTATAGAATGGTTAAATGACTTCTTCAGAGCCTAGTATTAGATCTTAGTTAACTAAATCCTTTGGTAGATGTTGTAGTTTGAGCTGATTGGTCAGACTTGAAATGAGCAAGTACCTTATTGAATCGTCGGTATTCTACTGCCACAGCATTCTTTTAAGGTAATGAGTATTTCAAGCAAAAGAAATGCCGAGTTAGATCTCCTATGTACTGGCATACCCTCTCCATTCTTGGCTTTGGTCTTTCTGGCAGTCTGAAGTTAAAACTATAGGTTTCGCCCTTGCCTACAATGTCTATTTGGCAATGAGGCTGAAATCTCTTCCAGATTCTGTCAGAAATGAATCTTTCTTCTAGCCTGGAGGTGCTGTGTCGCATGAGCAGATTCTCCCTCTTACTCCTGGTCATTAACCTTCAGTCTTTGGGTAAATGAAGTGACTTGTCCCTACAAAAAGAGAGTAGGGACCAGTCTAATTCCCCTTTTTGAGGGAAGACCAGAGAGTTGGACTAATAGTTGGTGTTGAATTTTAGAACTAGAATGCACACATTCTTCTCTCCAGTCACAGGTGATGATTGTCCTGTGGTGGTTGATGAAACAGGGGCAGGATTGGTAGAAAAATCTATTGAGGAAACCTCTAGTGCCTTACAGATTTTTTTTTTCTAAGTCCAAATTTAGATCTTGGCAGAATGGGAGTAGTTACCTACCTCTAACACTGTCTATGAAAATCGAGGAAATAGGCACGGAGTAACTGTAACTCAAAAATCACTTGTAAAGCCAGAATTGGACACCCATATTTCTTGACTCTTGCTCTAATGCTAGGTTCATGGGAGTGTGACTCTGTTCGTTTATTTGCCTACAGAGCATTTGGTAAAATTGTCGTTGCCATGTACTTATAGAATTACTCTAGAAGAAATATTATTTTTTTAAAGATTTTATTTATTTATTTGACAGAGATCACAAGTAGGCAGAGAGGCAGGCAGGCAGAGAGAGAGGAGGAAGCAGTCTCCCTGCAGAGCAGAGAGCCCGACGTGGGGCTCGATCCCAGGACCCTGGGATCATGACCTCAGCCGAAGGCAGAGGCTTTAACCCACTAGCAACCCAGGCGCCCCTAGAAGGAATATTATTAATATTCTAGTTCTGCATCACCTCCTAACCAACTAAAGATATTTTTAGTGCCACTTAATAATGTAACTATATAGCCGAAAGGAAACGTAAGTCAATATGCAGTATTAATTTCACTTTTTTGTAAGTTTGAAAATTGTTTTTCAAATAAACGTTGAACATGGAGATGCTTTCTTCAAAATACAGTGTTTTTTTTCATATCGTAAGTGAATACTTACTATATACTTTTTAAAAAGAAAACCCAAAGTACTACAGAATATAAATAAACATACTAGGCAACTGAAGTCTGCAGATTTTCCTGATAAATACAACAGGGGAGTTTTTGCCTTTATAAAGGGGATAAAGATTGGATAACTTCAGCAGGGGACCTTGGGCATATATATGTCTGATACAGGTGTGAGGCAGGGATAACCTTGTGATTAAGAAAAGCATGGGCTCTGGATCTGGAATTTCTGGATTTGAATTCTTGTTGAACCAGTTGCTGGTTCTGGGGCTGGGCTAAGCTTCTCTGTACCTCAGTTTTCCTCCTCTGTAAAGTGGAATAAAGACACTGCCTATCCTAGAGTACTTATGAGAACTTGAGTTAATACCAGCAAGTCTTAGAGAGATGACTAGCATATTGTGCTCAATACCTTATAATATTAATACTGTATTCTAACATATCCTATTACAGTACCTATCACTAATAATTTTATCATTCTTACTGCTCTTATTGGAAGACTGCGGGAAATGTGACATGTGAATGGGTAATCTTGGTAAGTGCAGGATATTTGACCTATGGAAGCTTTTCACTACTTGGATGTAAATATAAATATTTTAATCAGAGTTAAACCAATATTAATGAATTTTTTTGTTGAGAAAGTATTTCCCAGCCCAGATGGTTCCACTAAGCCAACTTAATTCCTTGATCACTTTTCTGTACCATACAGTTAAACCATTTGTAATTTTTTTCTGTTTCTGTATTTTCCTAGAAGTATTGGGATAATTTTTTTTTCTGTAGAAGTCCTAAAATCAGGCTTTCAAAAATACCAAATCTTTAAAACAATGGCTTCTAGCGTTGTAAGTTTTCTTTTACACAAGTCACTTTTATTATTTTTACACTAATATACCAGCCAATATAGTCTTCTTTAAAAGAGGCCTTCCAGATCATTCCTCATTCCACATGTGTTCTTGTTTCCCTGGCAGTCCTCTCTACTGGCTTCCCCTGACTTTGATATTCTTGTTATTACTACCCCCTTCAAAGCATCTCAATATCTCGAGTCAGCATAAGCAGAGGTAGATTGTGACTCATTAAGTGATGAGGGGTGAAGGTGCCCCCATAATGAGGTTTCTGATGACAAGGAGAGTAGCATGGCTGAGGCTGAGAGAAAACCGAGATGTTTTCTGTATGAGGAGTCCAAGGTGGGAGCAGGAAGAAGGCTGAACTGGTTTTGCAAACGCTCTAAGCAAACTGCCTCCTCAAGAGCAGGAGCTTTGACAGGACCAGAAGGCTGTAACCGGCCATAAAGAAGGCTCACTGAAATTTAGGGAAGAACCAGACGGGTTAGCATGATGGTTTTCAAATATGCTCTGTTGCTGATCAGTTCTACTCTAGGCAAAGACAGAAGTACAGAACTTCACTTTTTCAAGAGCACATTACTGAAACTATTCTCTTAGCAGTGACTTCCTAATTTAGGGGCAGAATCTCTCCAAGATTTTTAGAGAAAGCAATAAAAACAGATTTGCTCTGATAACTTTAGCATTGTGCACGATGGTTGGTAGTTGAATTCATGTAATGCTTTACTAAGATTGGAAAACACAAAGCACTGTATATTTGATTCAAGTACTCCTCTAAACCAGTAAGCAATCTGTTGCCACCCATGCTTGTCTTGGTTCTGTGAAAAGCAACGTTATGGCAAAGGCCAAGAGCATCATGGGCAGTAGTGGAAATAGCAGCCTTTGCTAATTCCACCAGTCAATACAATCATCTTTATTTTCTGATCACCTGAATACATTTTACCAACTAGAGTTAAGGTTTAAGCTGAGTGATCTCTTTCAGAAAGAATGCTTAGTCTTGATCAATAGTGTATTACCTGTAGATGAGCTATCTAGCCCTAATGTCCTTTCCTCAGCTGGTATTGAGGCCCATTTTATCTGTCCAAGAATGAAAGCAGCAGATGTATAATACTCTGGAATGTTTGTATTATGGATCAGCAAAATATTTGTGGTAAATCAGAGGTATAAAACAGGCTAAAAAATCCAGTCTATTACATGAAAGGGACAAACTACAATCTCATTAATTACAGTAACTCTGCATTTGTGTACTGTGGAAATACCAGAATTTTCCAACAAATGGAATGGTAATGGCTTTTCTGATGTGTTCCCTAGAAGGAATTGTGTTCTGTGATTTTTTCCCCCCAACTGATAGTCTTTGTTATTCAGTGCTTTCAGTGTTATTTACTAATAGTGTTACAGCCAAAATAAAATAGAACCGTGCAGTGGAACTCATTTCTTCTCTGTTGTAGCTGGCTCTGTGAAAGATGTTGGAGGAAACCTAATTGCCTACAGCCCTGCAATGAATTGCATACCAGATGTACTGTTTCAAAGTCTTGGTTCTTGGTTTGCGTTTTTTCACCTTTTACTTCAGTATTAGCCTTTTGTTTGGAGCATTTAATGCTAAGCAGTATAAATATGTCTTTCTAGGCGACATAATTGGATTCTCATTTTTCTTTCCAATAAAGAAGGCAAGGTCAGCATAACTTTGTATTTGCTTCTCAAGCTGTTCTTTGAGTTGGGAGAATTGAGTCAAGGTCAGAAATATGGATTTCTTCTTTTTGCTAAAATTTAGTAGAATGACTAAATATTTCCGATAAAAAGCTCTTCTGAAAACTTATATTTTAGATACTATTCAAACGGCATGATTTCAGACCTTTCGTTTGTCATATTTTTCCTGACACCAGCACTCTTCTGTCAGCTTCTCACTTATTTTACTCTTCAGCCACAAAGTATTTGATCATTTTCAGGGCACAGGAGGAAACCGAGTGAACCCTATGACCTCAGCTATTGTGTTAGACATCTTATACAGGATTAGTTCCAGGTGAGTTCCATGGATTTGAAGTTTCTCAGTTCTTGGATCACATTTGTCCTCTTCAGATTGCCCCTGCTCTGAGTCCTCTGGATCCTGATCTCCAGTCCAGTTCAGCCTTTGAGTGCCCATCTTCCCTTGGCAGCGGGGAGGCGACTGACCAACAGAGTCCTCTCTGAGCTCCTCCTAGAGCACCTGCCACTAACACCTTTCCTTCTGGCCTCTCTAAGCGACAGGCCCTCGCCACCCGGCCTGTCTGCTTATGCTGTCGGTGATGACCGGCAGCCAGCACGGAGGAAGAGCCGGCCACTGGCCAGCACCAGGTGAGGAGAGGGGACCCAGAATGGGAAGAGAGTCCGTGCCAAAGGCCAACTCTCAACTGGCTTGTTTTAGCCCAGGGTGAGCTTAGTCTCTGGCTCTTCCACTTCCTCAGTTCACTGGTAGAGACTTGTGCATCAGCAGCCAGGTCACAGCTAGTAGATGGATTGGGAGTTTCATGACCCTGGTGTCCTTGTACTCCGGCCTGATTCTCAGAGCCCTAAAGAAGGGTGCCAACCAAGTGCAACACAATACAGCTAAAACTTCTAGTTGTTTTCTGCACAGAATCTTCTCTGAATTCATTTTGCATTTCAGGGAGAGGGAAGGATTTATTAAGCTGTACAATGGTGGCTGACCTATGTGTACTAAATGGGATAAAGGTAGTAGACAGGGAAAGTAGACCAGAATCAGTCACAGTTTGTTAGGCTTTTTGCTTAAGGAATACTTACTTGTGGAGATTTTGACTTACTTAATTTGGAAAGTATAAGATTTCTCCACTCTGTGACATGCCTTCAGAAACAATGAATCTTTGTAAGAATTGCCAAAGTACTAGGAGTAGAAAAAGTTAAAGCAACAAAATTAAAGGTGACAGACATGGGCAGGAAACAAAAGACATTGAGAATAATGGTCCCCACAATGGCAGGCCCAGAGCTGTGGCTGAAGAAGGTATGTGCCTTTAGGCTGGCTCTAGAGAAGGAAGGAGTCTTGCTCAGAGGCGACCTTTTTAATGAGGCTTACCCTGACTACCCTTAGTATTCTCGATTCCTGAATGTTACTTTTTTCCTATAGACTTATCCCCTCTTAATATACTTTATAATTTCCTTATTATGTTTATAGGTAATAATATACTTGAGTTTAAATGTATTTTGTATTTTTGCCTGTCCTGCCTATTCTCTTTGATTTTTTTTTTCTTACATGGGTATTTTTTTGTCACTCCATTCCCTCCCCCAATTAGTTTGGGATTTAGACATTGTTTCCGTTCTTTTGGTGGTAACCCTTAAAATAACGTGTATTATGCATTTACGGAGTGTAATACTGGGGAGTCTTATAACCCTTATCTCACCCAGCACAAGGATCTTAGGAAATTTGAATTTCATTCCTTCTTGATTTCATGTCATACATTTTAATTCTCTATATTTGCACACCAACAGAACATTGTTTTACGCAGTCTGTTCTTAGATTTACCCATATATTTATGTCTGTTTTGCTCTTCATTCTTTGCATCTCTGATCTTCTATCAGGGGTAATTTTCCCTCCCAGAAACTGGCTTAGTGTGGATCTGCTATGACACCCTCTTTCAGTTTATGTTCACCTTTGCTTTCATGATTGAAGTCTCTGGGTATAAAATTGTTTGGATGACAGTTAATTTCATCTCATTGAATTGTTCCATTGTCTTCTGGATTCTCTTGTCAGCTGTCAAACTGTCACTTTTTTGAAGATAATCTTTTTTTTTTTAAACCTCTGGTTATTTTCTCTTTGTCTTTGTTTTCCTTTGGTGTGTCTGGGTATAGATTTTGTTTATTCTGTGATTAACTGAGAGTCTTGAATTTGTTGCTAGACCTGTCTGAATATTCTGTGAAAGTATTCTATAAAAACGTTCTCCACTATTTCCTCAGATATCGCCTTGACCTCATTGTCTTCTTTCCTGCTGGGACCCCAATTAACATACATGAAATCTTCTCATTATTTCATCGGAGTCTCCTACTTTGTTCTTTGTTTTCTTCTTGTTTTTCTTCATGATGTAGTCCAGATCATTTCTTCTGATTTGTATTCCCCTTTACTAATTCTTAATTCTTAATTCTTAATTTCAGCTCTTTCTACAGTAGGAAGGTTGGTCCTGCTTGCCTGTTTCACTATGAATAAGAACAGAACTCTCCCTGATTCTTTCCTGATTCTTGGTTTTGATAGTGAAATGGCACCTTAGTAGTATGGAAGATGTCTCGTATTTTGTAGGGAAGGAGGAGTAAAGAGATCCTTGTCCAGTAACAGATGACCCCCTGAAGAAGTCCCCTCTTGTGCCTGTCAGGCACAGGCCTAGATGCCTTCTCTTATCTCCTCAGAATTCTTTGAAGTAGCTGTCTTTTTCACAGTTTAAATAAAGTGGACTCAGAGAGACTGAATGACCGCCCAAATGTCATCCTAGTAAGGGGCAGATCCAGGATTCAGCCCCAAGTCTTTGGAATTCTGAAGCCCATCCTCTGTTTATGCTGTGTTGGCTTTGATTCAAAGAGGAAAAAGTCTATCAAGAGTTAAAGTGTCTTCTCTTAAAGCGACTTTTCATACTTAAGGAATATTTGCAGCTGGTGTTTTTGGACCTGTAGGTTGCTTGGGCATGCCAAAAGGAAGTTGTAAGTTCATTACGTAGTTTTCACGTGCAAGGATTCTGGACTAGTAGAATAATTTTTTCCCTTTTGAAATTTCAGCGGTCACTGGGTGGAGCTCCCCCAAAAATTCATATGTTAACAACATCATGTTCTTTTATGTGATCTCAACCCATCTGTTTTGTATCTGTGCTAGATATTCTGCATGCTTCATTCCTTTTTTTTTTCTTTAATGGCTGCTATGAAATAAAGGATTTGGTTAAGGGACAGTAAATGGTAATTACATATATATTGATTTTTAATGGGTGGATTATTAGTCATTGGTTATAGAATGTTTCTAATTTTATCATCTCATATTATGCTTTAAGGCTTATGATTTAAGCCTGTGCTTAAAATTTAGTCTTCAATCCAGCATTAATTAGGAGCCATGGAGTTTCTTTGTCTTGTAACTCTTAATTGAGCTTATTTATTTGTAATTTCATCAAAAAAGTGATCATATGAATAAAATAAATAGTTTATTTCCATTTGGTTACATCTTGTGGTAAACTGTTACTGTGATTGAAGCTCATATTTAATCTTATCAGATTATACAAAGTAACATTTGTTTTAGTAAACTGTTTAAACATTCAAGTAAACAAAAAGCTTCAATTGATTTTGAGGTAATCATTATCACAGCTGATTTTATAAACTTTTAGGTTGCAAAGCTTTCTAAATTTTAGGAACTATGTTTGGGTCTGTGCCATTACAAAATACTGCTTTTGTAAAATGCCTCAAGTTTACAAGGCCTGTTTCAAATCATTAAAACAAAGTGCTTAAGAACAGATGTTACTACATGTTAGAAGTAAAAAAGTCTGGTTTTTGAGTTTTAATTATAATAGCATTAGAAAGATTTTGAACTGGCACACATTTCTAGTAAAACAAAAGAATGTATTTTTAAAGAATTATTTAAAAATTAACATGTTGTATGATTTTGTAACTTTTGCCTGCCTTTCAGTAATTGGCACTGACAAGTTAAAAGTTTTATTTCTACTAGAGAAGTGAAAATCTCCAAGAGATTAAAGAGCTAGAAAGCTATTAACTGTAATTTAGATGAAATAAAATATAATTATGCTAATGGGTCTTGTTTGTGCATCCTAAAATGGATTTGAGTCCATTTGTCCATCCAGAAAGCATTTGCATCTCCACAAGCATATTGGCACCCATAGTTCTATATACTAAGAAACAGTGTGGATAAGCAAAAATCCCTGCCCTCAAAGTACTAGTTTAGTCACCTAACAGATCCTTTATTAAGAGCTGATCTTCGATTGTGCATCACCTTATTTATGGGAATTACTATGCCCCACCTTTCCTCACTTTCTATAATAGGTAGGATCAAATAATGAGATTATTAAAAACACCATTTTCCCACCAATACAGCATAACTAAAATACACCAAAGAGACTCTGGTATCTTAGATCTCCTTTTAGATTCCAGAAGACTGCCGGGGTGAGCAAATGTGCAAGTATGAATGTATGCGCACACGTGTGTGGAGACAAGAGAAAGATACCCCTGTTCTAGTATACCTTGTCTAGCTCGGCATTCCTCAAACTGCAGAAGGATGAGAAACATCAGTTACTTGATTGAGACTAAAATTCTGAGCCAGGAGTCCTGGAAACTATAGCATGGACCTGACAAGTTTAATGACTGCTATTTTTAACTGGCTGTATTGGACTTAAAGGAACTGCATCTCATTCCTGAATTTTGAATAACATGGATTCCAAATACCAGCTAGAACAGAAGAGGTTGAAAATGTACTGACTTCCATTTCTGGGACAAGATAGTTTAGACTCCCTTATTCCTGCTCCAGCCCTATAAATACAAATATAAATACCTTGGAAATTATTTAACTGACATCAATAAAATAGTTCAGAAATAGAAAGAGGGTAGAGTAGCAGTACTTGAAGAATGACAATGTGGAGAGTTCATTTTTTAACCTCCCATTTACTTCTGGACTGGGTGTAGGAGAGACCACTGCCCAGATCCACCAAAGGCACAGAAAACAAAAACAAAGCTTGCTTTCTCTAACCCCTTTCCCCAAGCAAGGGAAAGCTTAACAGAGACTTAGTGGGACCCCACACCTGGAGCCCAGTGGGCAGTCTGATCTGCCCAGAGTCCCAGCAAGAACAGCAAAGCCTGGGGCCCTGGTGGGTGGTCTGATCTGCCAGCAGCATCAAAGCCCTGGCCATTTCAGTCCCCCTCCCACAACTAGGCCCCAGCCGTCTGATCTGCCTACAGCAGCAACAAGAACAAAAGCCAGGCCATGGTAGCAGCTGTTACTTGTTTCCCTGCTGTCCACCCCATGGCAGAGGAGACCCAGGCCTGGGAGCTTCTGACTGCACCCCGTTCTCCTTTAAGGTCACCCAGTGAGATCAAGTACGACTACCTGCTAAAATATAAGACTCTTTGATCTAGAGTCTAATAAAGACCACAGTGTCCAAGATACTTAATAAGCACCAGGAAAGCCACAATTTGAAAGAGAAAAGGCCAATACTGCTGAGGCCAATACCGACTTTGAATCAGATATTGGAATTATTCCATGGGAGTTTTAATTCAGCTGTCATAAAACTGTTCCAACAGTTGGTTACAAATTTTCTTGAAACAAATGAAAATAAAGATCTCAGCAAAGTAGAGCCAAGAGCATTACCTTATGAATCGGAGTTGGACTGTGAAAGAAACGGATCAAGAATGGTACCTTACCTTTTGGCTAAGCAACTGGAAGGAAATGTGGAGTTGGTCTTCAACTGAGATCAGGAGAAAGACTGAAAAGCGCAGGGGCTCAGTTTCCTGTGCGTTGAGGAATGTGCTAGTCCTTTTCTCTTGTCCCCTGTGCTCTCTTACAAGCCTTATTGATTAAAAGGAAATACTTAGAAAAGCACAGTTGATCCATCCCTGGGAAACTGGTTAAAAATAAGCTTTACTAACTTGCATATTCCTTGTAATATGCGGGGACTTTGCTTTCTTACCTAACTTGAAAAATTCTCCAAATGTCTGAATATTCGATTTTACTGTCTTGCCTGAACAGTTTATATCCACTTATTTTATACTCTTCTTTTCTTATTTTTTCCCCTAAAGCAGTTATTTTCCAGATCATCTCCTTCTTTAGACCTAAAAACTGATTACTACAATTATGATTCAAAACCTATTTTCTGCTGCCCTGCACTGAGCTGGGTAATTAGGTATAAATGCTTATTTCCTTTGTGTGCTTTGCCTTTTTGTTAACTGTTTTTTGGTTAAAAGACCAGAGGTTACATTATTGCCTGCTGAATATGCTTATATTAACAATTGTAAAAAGTAAATTACTTTTGGGAGTATTAATGAATAGACATTTAAATTGCATAGTTAAATCTTTTCCATCCTTTACTAAGCAAACAATTGGATTATCTCCCTCTCTGTAAGAATTTAAACAACAATTTATATGCCCTGTGAGGGTGGGAGAATATTTGTTTCAGAGAAAAGTTGGAAATCTGAATATCTCACAGCAGTTAAAACTTTGTAATTTGTAGTGTGATTATAAATATTAAAATTTAGATCACCAGTCCAGCATGCTTTCCAGGGAACACTGATGATTAATAGGTGCAGCATGAGTGATGGGAGTTGAGGATGAAGGAGAGATGCTGGTTTTCTGACTTCAAGACTTAGCTGCTGATGTGTCTTCACATTTGAATATGGGGCGGGGATGAGGGGTAAGTATTTTATATGGTGTTTGCCAGACTTGACAGAGAAACTTTTATTCCTTAAGGACTCCACAAGATGCCAATTTGGGAAACCCCAATTTAGAGTGTTAGCTAAATCCATTTTGGTTTCTGTGCTGCTATATAAACTTTACATAATCCTGTTGCAACTAAAATGAATAATAGAGAAAGGAGCATATTGCTGGCTTTGAGGTTTCTTTCGCTAATTTATGTAACTTAAATGAGATAATTTTATTTAATTCAGGATTAGGTCTAACTTGTTATGAAGATCCATAAAACATGGTTCTGAGTGAGAAGAAATTAACAGTACTCTACAGAAGTATCAGTGAAAAAACAACCTATTAACGAAGATAGTAACTTCTGGGCCCAAATAATAGCTAATGGCAGGAGACATACATACATACATACATACATACAGGAATAATGTAGCATTTGGAGAACTATGTTAGTGGCATATTAACAGAACACCCTCCTTTTATAAATATAATTTACAATGTAACCTCATACTGCCAGCCTTCCATAATTTTTAGTTTCAGTTTTTAAAGACTAGAGTATGCATGCAGAATTTGACAATTGTGATAATTAATTTTAGTACTAGTTATACACTAGTAGAAAGTTAGGAGCAAGTTTCCAAAAAGTTGTTTCTCTATGAAATATTTCCTTTGGGTCAGTTTCTGACATAATAGTCCCACATGTAGAAAATAACAATGGGACTGTGCAGCTCTTAATTTAAAAATGAAAATTGGGCTTTTCTCGTGCCTGCCTTGAGAGGAATGGGGAGAATCCATGTGTTCATGCCTAGGGCAGACCCTGCTAAGCACTTGGTTTTGTGTCTCTATTTCTATAACATACTATGTTCTAAGAGCTTGCCTTTAGCACTTTGTCTTTCTGGGCTTCTTGCAGTCCTTCTGAGGGGGATGTTTCTAGCAGTTCCTTTTGGAGAAATGGGATATGTTTGTGTTTTCTGGGGCTCTGTCTTCTGTCCTTTTTGGTCTATACTCTTAAGTAATCTCGTTCACATGAATGGCTTAAGTTACCTCCTGTTCACTGGTGCCTCCTTACATAGTACAGGGATTGAGAACTTAGATCTTGGAGTTCCTTATGTTTTGGTTCCAGTCCTGACTCAGCCATTCACTGTCTGGCCCTAGAAAACCTGTCTTGGCCTCAGTTTTCCGAATCTATAAAATGGGGGGTTGTTTCTTGGCTGTTACAATAGACAAAGGAGAGAATCATGTAAAGTTCTTAGCAGCATGCTTGGCAAATGGTATGCTGTCAGTGGTGGTTGGTGTTGTCTTCATCTACATGTTGACCCCTTCCTTGAACTTCATATTCCTGTCTAATGTCCTCTGTAAATCTCTTCCTGGATAGTTCATGGAAATCCATATTTTGATTTGAATCAGTGTTTTGAAAATACCACCATGTGTCTCCTTTCTCAGTTTTCTACTAGCTCTTTGTCATGTAGCCCCTCTCATTTGATGGTATCATTATTTACTCAGTCACTGTTGCCAGAAGTCTGTAAATCATTCTTTCAGCTGCCCCCGCCCCAAGCTGGTCATTCATTACACTGTCAATGTTTTTAAACCATTGATTTGAGAGAGAGAGAGTGCACGTGCGATCACAGGGGAAGGGGCAGAGGCAGAGGGAGAGACAGAGTCCCAAGCAGACTCTGAACGGATCACAGCCTGACACGGGGCTCAGTCCCACAACCCAGGATCAGCATCTGAGCTGAAACCAAGAGTCGGTGTCTCAAATCGACTGCACCACCCAGGTGCCCCACTACATTGTCAGTTTAAGTATCTCTGTTACGTGTACTCTGTTGGTTTAGTGTTTATCACCTCATGCTTAGGCTAAAGTAGTAACTTCCTAACTGGCCCCATTCATTATTCAACCCATCTTCCACTCCTCTGCCTTTTTCTCTTTCTAGCTATTTCTCACCCTCTGATTTTTCAAACTAGCAATACCAAATAGCTTGTAGTATCCAGCACAAACCATGTTTTGACTTGGCTGTAGGCTATTCCACATACTTCTACTAATTTCTGGAATTTTCCCCTTTCCCTTGTTGGCCTGAAAAATGTATTTACCTTTCCAAGCCTTCCTAAGTGTTTCTGTCTTAGAGGCTTCCTCTGACCACCTTCCTTTCCACAAATAATAAATTATTGGTATTATACTGTTTTAATTCCTTGTTCTATAACATTATACTGAAATCATGTATATGTACCAACAGTAATCTGGTAAGATTAGGTGTTTCCTGAGGACAAGAATTGCTTGTCCTCAGGAACAAATAGATATTTGTTTATTTGTATTTTTACTGGTCTTATTTCCATGGGGGAAAATGAAGTAAATGAATAAAATGTGCAAATATCAATAGAATTTTTTAATGTCAGTGCTTCAATATCCAATATTCTTTTCTCCTCTTAGCATGTCTCCTTGATACACGCTCCATCATATATGAGCTAAGCAAGACTTAGAATCCATATCCTACTATGGCCCTTCAAACACATGCATGCAAGTGCACACACACACACACACACACATATACATATATATCAGTCAAGTTTTCCAGAACTTTTGGATTAGCAGAAATTACTATGTATACTCTACAGTCAGTCCTCTCATAAAAGTGGTGAATATATCCTGCATAGAGTAGACCAGAGAATGGTGTGCTACATAAAATCTAAAGAAAGGTCTACTAAACTTTTCACTGAACTATCAAGGTTTGACAGAGGTACTAATTATGCCAGTATAAGTACCGAGTTAGTAAATGTTAGTCTTAACTCTTTGAATTACTCAGCTTTGACAATTGAGCTAGATTTGTTCTTTTAGCTTATTGGAGAGCCACTGCCAAATTTTCAAATAAGCCTCCCCTTTCTATGTTCAAGGAACAATATGAATGATACTGAGCTTAATTCTTCGAAGTGCCAGGTCTTTCATTGTTAACATTTAGGCAATAGTTCCCGAGACTTTGATTTTAATAATTTTCCATCTCATGTATTTCTTTAGCAGTAGCTATGATAGGCAAGCTTTTTTCCTTTGGTTTAGTCACTGTACCTAAAGTAACTCAGCTTGGTATGTGTATATATAAGTATGTGTGTTGCAGGTGGGGTGGCACCAGAAGTATTAAAGAGAAAAACAAGTGTCAGAGCAACATTCCTGCCCTATCACTGCCATAAAACTATAGGAAGACAAGGAAAGCATTTCTTGACGGAATGACATATCTGAGCTCTTCTTTAAGGGCAATGACTAACAATGGAGAAATAAGAGGAAAAGACCACTATTACCTTTATTAAGTATTATTTTTATATATATTTGTGTGTCTATAGAATGTAGTTCTTAAGACTTCATTCTTACTGCTAATGTCGTTATTATTGTATTTGTAATTTATTTCCTTTATACCCAGCCACCATTTTTTTCCCTCAACTTACATCAGAACTATATAGAAAATCGTAGGAAAAGTACAGACTTAGTAAATTGGTAGAGAAATAGCTAAACGTACCATAATTTTTCAGTTTTATATACTTTTGTAAAATTGTGTGCTATGATAAGTTTATCAGTGGCTTTGCTCATTCCTAGTTTATTTTTGATCCATCATTCACCAAATACTTACCGAGGGTCTAATATATACCAGGTACTCATTGAGTGTATATTCTAAATGTAGCATAATACTACATATTATAAATATACATTACATAACTCAAATACACACGTGTTTATGTGTATGCATATGCATACATGCACACACACAGGTGATATTATTTCCCACAGCTATGTTCTATGAAGTTGCCCCAAACACTAAATGAATGCTGAACCCCTGCTCCTAGGGGCAGTACAGGGTTATGCTCCTGCGAGCTGTTGGTCACCTGTTTAACTAATCAATATATAACCTGTCCTATGTGTATTTTTGTTTGAAGATACCTTATTTCATATATATTGTTGATGGATTAACCTTCAATCAATACTAACAGCTCTGTAATTCATTCTTTTTTTTTTTTTTTAAAGATTTATTTATTTATTTGATAGACAGAAATCACAAGGAGGCAGAGAGGCAGGCAGAGAGAGGAGGAAGCAGGCTCCCTGCCGAGCAGAGAGCCCGATGCGGGACTCGATCCCAGGACCCTGGGATCACGACCTGAGCCGAAGGCAGAGGCTTTAACCCACTGAGCCACCCAGGCGTCCCTCTGTAATTCATTCTTGAATGAAGCTCATCTCACACATGTATTTTCTCCTTAAGGCACATCACAGCCTTCTTGCACTTAGCTAGACAGCCCTTCAGCATCACATTGGAAGGCCATTTTAAACAGTGAAATGACCAACAAGAGGCACAAAGTGTAAAAAATGCACTAAATGGCAAAAAGGACACTTGCTTACAGTATGGCAACTGAAACATGAAGGCTGAGTGTCACTTTGTTCACCCTTAGCTGGTAACATCCACATCAGGCAACTCAGGTATTTCACTGTTGGGCATGTGTTTGTGAATGACTGTGAAAATACAGTGGGTATTGATTTGGGGTTACAAATAAATGTTAGTAAGTGACTTTGTAAATACTCTACAAGTAATTAGGATTGACTATATATCAACTGTGTGTTTGTATGTGTAAATATATATATATATATATGAAATATGAATTTGTTCTTTGTCTTTATTTCCCCCATCTGTTTCTTTCCTTTTGTTAATTGGTGTTTTTCTTCATGGTTTTCCTGTATCCTTGTGGTATGTTGCATAATCTGTTATAAAGCAGTGAAGCTTCTAGACCTGTGATATGGACAAGAAGTTCATACTGTTACAGTGAACCTAATTCATATTAACTTAATAACATTATAAACTTAATATTTGAGATCTAAACATTGGTTTCATTTATGTATGTCAAGTCACTTAAAATAATTTGTACAGATATGTGAACAAAATTAAGACTTTTGATTAGCAAGATCTTAGAGATATACCTCTAAGCCATTAAAAACACTTTTTAAACTATGAAATAGATGTATGGAGGATTGTATTAAGTATGTGTGTATATTAAAAGTAGTGAAATGAAAACTCATGAATCCATCATCCAGGTGATGAAAGGGAATATTTCTAAGTACCTTTAAAAGCCCTTTGTATGCCCCTTCCCGAAAACGGCCCCCCCCCCCTACTGCTATCCTGGCTTTTATATTAATCATTCCTTTTGGTTTTCTTTATAGATTGACCACCTAGCTATGTATGTCCAAAGAGTATATTATTTAGTCTTTAAAAACTAAGTAATGAGGACAAACTTAGGTATGTAAGGAAAGGGCAATATTACCAGTATTGTATGAAGATTCTCAGGAGAAGAAAAGCTGAACAGAGCCTCTTGGTCACAGTCTGGCTTCAGATACCCTGAGAGTATATAGGAGCCCTGTCTGGGAAGTCAGCTGGCAAGGTCCCAAGTAAATCCCATGACACGGGGCTCCTCACAGACAGGACACCAGTGCTATGTATGGGGGCTGGTTTACTGTTCTGCAGGGATATGATCAGGGGGCTTGGGCTGCTGTGCATTCTCCTGCTTTTCAGTCCCCTAAGACCGCCTCCAGCTCTCAGGAATATACCAACTGCTGTGGAGCAAAATGACCGTCTTCTGCTAATCCAGGCAGCAGAGAAGAGCAGGAATCTTAACAGCCCCTGGTCAGAAAAAGCCAAACAGAAGAATCTGGGCCCAGCACACCTACTTCTCCTTGTTTTGGGGTTAGGGGATCATTGGCAGTGGGAATTTTCGACAGCTCACAGTTTGGACTGGTTAACCTCTCCTGCTGTCAGCCCGAAGTCTCCCTTATACTCCTGGGGGCTCCGTTTATGCATCTCCTGTGTTGGGTCTCCTCTTTGCTGTCTCTTGACATCCTTTCTGCTGATCTAGTCTCTTGTTTCGGCAAACATATCTTAAAATAACTTCTTCAGATAGTATGCATTGTGAGTAATTTATTGAGCTTTTTCATGTCTGAAAATGTCTTTGTGATTATTGATTTTTCTAACTGGATATAGAATTAAAAGTTAGAAATCTCCTCCATGATTTTGAAGTTGTTGCTCCATTGTCTTCTTGCTTTTAGTATCACCATTGAGAACTTAGAAGCCATTCTGCTTCCTGATCTTTCTGTGTGAACCATATGATCCTCCCCTCCCAGCACACCATCCTTCCTTCTACTTCTAGAAATGGAAATCACAGTGATTTTAGGTTTCACAATGGCATGTGTGGACATGGGCCTATGATCTATTTTGTCGAGTATTTGGTGGGTCCTTTCAATTTGGGAAACTCCTGATTTAAGTTCTGGGAAATTTTCTTGGATGATTCTTTTGTGTTCTTCCACTCCATTTTTTTGTTCTTTTTGCTTTACTTTCTGGGCTATTACCTCAAAGTTATTTTCTAGCCCTTCTATTGAGTTTTAAATTTCTTAACTTGTTTCTTTTGGGCGGGGGTGGGAGGTGGGGGGGTGGGAGGTTGGGGGAACTAGGTGGTGGATATTGCAGAGGGCTCAGATTGCATGGAGCACTGGGTGTGGTGCAAAAAACAATGAATACTGTTCCGCTGACAATAAATTTTAAAAATTAATTTAAAAAAGAGCCCCTTTTTTCTTTTCTGAAAGTTCTGGTTTTGTTTCATAGTTATAATAGCTTTCTGAGGATATTCATGGTAGTCTGAAGGGTTTTTTTGTTTGTTTAGTCTTTTTTCCTTTAGGTTGCTCTTTCTGTTTTGTGACCTCTATCTTCCAAATTACAGACTATTCTCCAGATATCTTGGAAGTTTGGAGGTGTACTTATGACTAGGAATAGAGCAGTGGTTCTCAGCTGGAGCCAGTTTTTACCCCACCCCCACCCCCCCGGGGACATAGGACAATGTCTGGAGACATTTTTGGATGTCAGAACTTGGTCAGGGGTGCTGCCTGGATTGCTGTTAAGCATCCTGCAATGCAGAGATATCCTTGCCCAGTAAAGACCTATCCAGGCTTTCAAAATGTCAGTAGTGATGAGGTTGGAAATCCTGCAATAGGGGGCTGAAAGCTGATTGACAGCTCTGAACTTGTGGGTGGGGCTTGTTGAGCAATTCAAGTCATTATCTATAGGTCTTTCCTTCTGGCCTGGTCAGGTACACAACAGAAAATCTTTTCTCCTCCTGCCTGAAGGCTAAAGCTGTAGCTTCTTACAACCCCCTGTTAAGGAGAAAAGAGGTGGGGCTGTCTGTATTCAGTTTGTGTGTGATCACTCAATCCCGTAGCTTTCCATTTACTCTTACCCACTTCCTCAACTGCCTTGTGCCCCAGTTCTCAGACCCTATGTTTTACCCTTTGTAGAGCGGGTCTCTGATAAAATGATGGTAGGGCCTTTGCACGGTGGGATGGAGTGTGGGTATGGAGGGGGCCTCGGGCTCTAACTGCTGCTCTAGAGATTTCTTTCAAACCTCTTCTTTTAGCCCCACCTTCTAGTTCCAGGGTTATCTGGTGCAGCCAGCTCAAGAGTTTCTTGAGGATTCTGGAGTATAGAATGTGTTTGGTTTATGAACTTGCTTTATTTTCTCTTTGCACTTCAGCTTTCCTGACTCTACCAAGTCAGTTACCACTACTCCACCACTGCTTTTTTGCTTCCCAAATTTGAGTATTACTACTGTCGCTTCTAGTTTCAAAAGTGATAGCCCCTTTGGTATCATTTTAGTGGGGTCTGGGGAGGAAGATGAATTAGATGCATTGTGTTAAATCTGTTATCCTGGAAACCAATATGCCATATTCTAGCTTGATTTCAACCTTAATTCTAGTGTCCTTTTTTGATGTATTTACTTTTGGTATCAAAATTGTTCCTTTCCAGAGCGCCTGGGTGACTCATTTGGTTAAGCATCCGACTCTTGATTTTAGCGCAGTTCCTGATACCCTGTGTTGAGCTCCTTGCTCAGCAAGGAGTCTACTTAAGGATTCTCTCCCTCTCCCTCTTCTCTCTTTTTCTCTCTCAAATAATAAATAAATCGTTTTTTTAATTGCTCATTTCCTAGACTTAACCTTTTTTCACATAAATGAGTACCAGAGGAGAGGACTCTCTGACTGCATAGAGACACAGCTGCATTCTTTTCAGAACCATAGGCCATGGTCCAACAATATTTATTCACTTGCAACATATTCTGGTTTCATTGACCTTTTACTTAAAAACAGAATTCTAGGGCACCTGGGTGGCTCAGTGGGTTAAGCCTCTGCCTTCGGCTCAGGTCCTAGTCTCAAGAGTCCTGGGATCGAGCCCCACATCGGGCTCTCTGCTCAGTGGGGAGCCTGCTTCCCCCTTTCTCTTTGCCTGCCTCTCTGCCTACTTGTGATCTCTCTCTCTCCATCAAATAAATAAAATCTTAAAAAAAAAAAAAAACCAGAATTCTGCAAGATGCCACCTGCCTCAGATGGAACTTTCTGCCACAATCCTAATCGAAAATCATTCTAAAAGTTGAAGAGGGGGGACACCTGGGTGGCTCAGTTGGTTAAGCAGCTGCCTTCGGCTCAGGTCATGATCCCAGCGTCCTGGGATCGAGTCCCACGTCGGGCTCCTTGCTCAGCGGGGAGCCTGCTTCTCCCTCTGCCTCTGCCTGCCATTCTGTCTGCCTGTGCTTGCTCTCTCCCCTTCTCTCTCTCTGATAAATAAATAAAATCTTTAAAAATAAATAAATAAATAAATAAATAAAAGTTGAAGAGGGAACATCTATTTTATCAAATCTGAAGTGCTATCAATTATCTTATTTCATCTTGATTAACATGCTGGCCAGAATTAGTAGAAATAAGAGAAAGATAATAGCTTATGATGGTGGCTTACTACTATCTGTCAATATTTTCCTCCACATAAATACTCGAGAACCATCTGTACCATAGGATACCCCCCTCCCCCGGAAAAAAAACCACGTATGGGTGAAATTTCAAGCATGGAAGAGTTTTGGCCAGATGAATGGCCAGACTTAGGCCCTCTGAATTTTTGCTGTTCCTTAAAATATCATTCAAGTATAATAAATGTAAAACAATTACTGTACTACACATACTTTATTACACCCTCTTTTTTGAAGATGGGAAACCAAGCCAGAATATTCAGAGTATTACTTGCCCATTTTCAACCTATCAACCAAATAATGGTACTCAAATCCTGTATACCCCTTTAAATTTTTATCAATTTCCACTGAGCATCTGGTTGATGGATTAAATCATAAGAAAAACTTAAGGTATATTTCAGTGTCTTTTTGTGTACTAAATTTGATTCACTTTTGCTAACTTCTTGGGTGCCATTGAAACGCCTTACTTTTTGACCTGTCTTCAGGTCATCAGTAGTTAATAAACTCTTTTTCCTTGCTTCACATTAATTAGCCTAAAGAATTGAGGATTGGGTTTGACTTTTATTCATAGACTTAAATGCCTCTCCCCCCCACCCCCAAATTCCATTTTCTCTCCTTTTTCTGTAGCTTTCTTCATTTTACTATTACTAAAAGGGCAGGGAGAGACGCTATGCTTTTCTTCCTCACCTTGCATCAAACAGGAAAAAGTTAAAAATTGACTCTATTGTCCACAAATAATCCTGCATATGGATCTTGGAAATTTTCTAAAAGATGTAGTGAATTGAAGCACACTATAGGAATGTATATATAAATAGAATCCCAAGGGCTTATATATGGACAAAAACAAATTACAATAAGCATTTCCTGAAATTGCTTGCTGTTGTCAGGATAAGTAGTCACAAGTAAGACATCCAGATTGAGAATGAAAACGTTTGTGGGAGTCCTGTCTCACTTTGTTGTATTGTCTTCTCTTAGAGCAAAATCTTTGAGCAGTTTGGAGTGGTTTTTGAAAAGGTCCTCTTTCTTCAGAGTTCTGAAAGGCACATTATTACCACTTTTCTTCCTTCCAGTTGAGCTTTGTTAGGTTGCTTGAAGAGAGAGATTTGAGGCTGTGGTGTAATAGATGTCCAGATGATGGCACAGTGAAATCAACTAATTCATATGCTGTTAGAGAAATGTTTAAGTCTGGGTTAGGTTATATTTTTTTTTTCTTGTCCCCTAATTGAGAGAAAGACAAACTCTTTTAAGGCAAGCAGGATCACAAGTGCCCCAGTGTAAATGAAGAACTTACCTGCTGATTGACCATGGGCATCCACATGTACTGTTTTTACCTGTAAAAGCTAATGAGGGTGTTACTTTTCCTGGTGGGAGGGATATACCTGTGTATACATGTACATGTATTTAATGACTTAAACTAAACTTGCTTTCAGATAAATTGCTACAGTATATTGCTATTATGTTCTGTATTATTCAGTAGTCAATTCAAGCATGTCCATATACAATTCAATCTTTGGATTATCTTTGGTTCAGATACTTACTTGATAACTATTAATCGCAAGGAACTGTGTGTACTCATGTGTGTGTGTATGTAATGCATGGGCCTGGGCATTGGTGTTTTAATCAATTATCCCAGTGAATTCAATTGTATGGCCAGTATTAAAAGCCACCAGTTTAGGGAGAGAACTGGGTGACTCAGATGAGTAGCCCAGTGGCTCTTCTGGCAGAAAGTACTTCCTTTTCTATGGTAATTTAGAACAATTCCAATTTGAAACTTAAGGAAGATGTATTTCTCTGTCATGTCTTGTGAGACTGGAGAGGCTCTTGGAGGCAAAATCATGCAGGGCTTTCTCTTTGTGAAGTGCCTCTTCGAGTATTTTGGCCAGACTTTACTGGGGTATATTTTCCTATTTGGGAATTATTTATGTGTTTTGGTTCTTAGCTAAATATGTGCATTGAAAATACCTTCTTTCCTGTGGGATTTTGAGCAGAAATATAAGATCAGATTTCCATTTTTAAAACATGACTCCAAGAATGAGTGGGAGAAGCAAGTTATTCAGCAGTCCTGGTAGAAGATGGTAGTAGCTTAGATCTGGGTATGTTACATGGAGAGAGGTGGAGAGGATTGAGAGAGAGTTGAAAGTCAGTGGCCTTGTTAATGAAGATTGGGTAGGTAGTAGGTGAGGTGAAAGTGGAAGGGGTCAAGAATGACTTCAGTTACTGCTTCAAAAGGTAAAAGCTGTGTGTACTGCCACTGTGATTTCTTACTCTAAGATGTTGATAATATATGTAGAATATTACAAAAATTATTTGCCTTGAGTATAAGAATAATAAGAATTTTCATAAGTCATTTCTAAATACAGATTTGCTTTCTTTTCTGGTTTAATAACATGAATTATTTACCTCATGGATTGTAGAAAAACATGTTCAAAATTGTTGTACTTAAATTTGATCCTAAACTACAGCCATAGTAGACACTGAAACATCAGTAAGATGTTGATGGGGACATTAATTAAAAGCAATGAATTAAACTTGGCCTTTTTCTTTTTTAAAGGGGTCCCTTCAGTGTTGTACGACGATGTATCAACAGAGAAACTGGGCAGCAATTTGCTGTAAAAATTGTTGATGTAGCCAAGTTCACATCAAGTCCAGGGTTAAGTACAGAAGGTAAGAGATGGATTTCAAGTAAGTTATTTGATGTCTGGCTTTATTTCATCTCCAAAATCCATTTATCAACCTAACTTTCATCTGGGGGTGGGGAAGTGGTGGGTTTAATGTAGTGGGAAGTGGGTGGAGACAGTTTAAATTTCATTCTAGTTTGTCAGTTTTAGAACATGGTATTTGAAAGATAGCTAGAGTAATTTACAGTTATAGAAACACATTGCTCTAGGCCTATTGTTTTTTACTAGGAAGAAGTGAAATCTAGATATCTATTTATAAGGTCTAATTTTGAGTCCTGTGGTATGGAAGATGGGATGGGAAGGGAGGGAGGGGAAATAATGGCAAAGATGTGATCATTGCAGTTCAAAAGAAACTAGGATGAATTCCCTCCAAATCCATAACTTACCACCTTTACAATCATGGTCTAATAGTACTAAAGGCTCCTATATCCCATTTGGCTTAAGTCACTTAGAGTGCATAAGTTTAATTGGAAAGATCAGTACGGTTATGATGTGCAGGACTTAAACTTTGGTTTTAAGACATTGATATGGTTAATCATATTTATATGTAAATGTTTTTAAACAGTAGGTAAACATTTTAAAGTTACTTATTTTTTATATAGTTATTTTTTATATCATCCTTGCTTCACCTGGCCACAGTTCCAGTGTGCTCCTACTTCAGCTGGTACAATTGATTGTATTTATTTTTCTAATTATCCTGTCTTCCAAATACAGGCTATTTAACAGTGCAGTAAAAGCTACCCTCCTACAGTCTCCCCCTCACCCCCCCGCCAGGAACAATGCAATTGGTCACTGAAGTTGGAAAACCTAAGGCAGAGTAGCCTATTTATATTTTATCCAGTTATCCTGACTGTGGAAAGTAGAATTCCACCTTCCGTGTGCTCCAAGTTAATCTGTTTCTGTAGATCTTTTTTCAGGATCCCTGCTTTTAAATACTTTTTTAACCCTTTGAATTATTATTATTATTATTATCCATATACTGATTATAGAAGAGTCTTAGAAGTTGTTACTCACAAAAAGCACTGATTTTTTTAAGTGCTTTAATCCTTAAAATGTTATGGTAAGATTCAGAGGTTTTAGATCTCATGGTTTCATTCTCTGGAATTGGCTATTATTACTTTTTAATATGAATTATTTTATGAATTTAGCAGAATTTAAAATTTACTTCCAAGCAGGCTTTGCAACTTAATTATGTTTCCTAAAACTTAGCTGGATTTAAGTTTAATATACTGTATGTGATTTTGTTTACCTCAGTTGTCAATGAATAAAACCTTCCTAGGTCTTGAACATAGTTTATTAAACCTATACATGTGTTGAATCTTTCTCTTAATGTTTTGTTACTGTTGATATGGTTAGAGTCTAGTTTAAAATCACAAGTCTAAATCAGTTACTCAATATACCAATTTTATATTGATTTAGCTCATTGTTATATCTAATTCTGAATCTCTTCAGGCTAAAGACATTTTTAGGGAGGCAATTGATTACTTTCTCAGTTTGCTGAGATTGTTTATTGACAGATTTCTTCAGCAAGGGATCTCTGGCACTATAGACTCCAGCTTCCAGGCTGACCCTTTTTTTTCCCCATTTTTACCTAGTTAGGGAGTCAAATGCCAAACTTAACAAAAAAGAGGTGGGGGTGGGACGGGGAGGGTTGGGATGTAATCCATGTCTCAGAGTTTGTCTTGTCTTTACCTAATATATGGGAGCCTGTCACTGAAATTGTAGTTCATTCCTTCATTGTTTTGGCATTGCTTTTGCTATATAAATGTCTTCAAGTCCAGTTCTGAAGACAAGGCCAGGTCATTTCATTTATCCTATAGAAGGGCCACATCCTATAGATAGTAAATGATAGCAGTTGAATTCTGATTATTACTTATGATTTTATCTAGTTCTGATAAGAGTTCATTGCTACTCAAATGAGAATGTGCCATTTGTCCTTTATATTTATGGCCCCGAAATGTAGTTTTCCTGTCTTCTTCGGCACAGTGACGAAGAAGCAAAATCAAAATTCCATTACTCACCCACCTTTCCTTTCTTTCCTTCCCTTTCTTTCTTTCTTTCCTTCCCCCTTCCTTTCTGCCCTTCCTTCCCTCCAGGGGTGCTCCCATATCCTCTTACTGTTCATGCTTACACTATCTTACTTTAACCTGGACACATCTTAAGATATATATAATAAATATTTTATTTATAAAGTCTCTGGCTAATTTCCCCTTCCCAATGTCTGTTAACTTGTTTCCAGTCACTGACGGCAAAACATCTTAACCCTTTTGCCCTTCCAGTCCATTTACTAACTGTTAGGGTCCAAATATGACCTCATTCATGGCTAAGTGTAGGAGATGCTATATTAAGAAAAAACATATTATGAAGTGAAATTTAACACGGTAAAAAGACATCCATAAGTTTAAATATCTAGAAATAGCTGTATTTACTGTTACATTCTCTTCTAATTAGGCCTCTCAAGCGATACATAATTTAAAATCTGTTTTATTCTTTATCCTTTTTCCACTTTTTAAATTTATTTTTTATTTAAATTTTGCTTAGTTGACATATAGTGTAGTATTGTTTCTAGAGTAGAATTCAGTGATTCATCACTTCCATTTTATTTTTTAATTTTTGTCTTTGTGGTTTATTTGGCCTTGTCATTGCCTCAATATTTTTTCCTGTTTTAGTGCATTTGTATTCAAACACTTTATTGAGTAAAATGGGTTTTGTAAAGGGTTACCTGAGGTCCTAACATATGCTCTTTACTTCGACAGATTATTATAATATGAAGACATATACAAAGAGCACCCACTTTTAAAGATTTTCTTTATTTATTTGAGAGAGAGAATGAGAGATAGCATGAGAGGGGAAAAGGTCAGAGGGAATAATAGACTCCCCATGGAGCTGGGAGCCTGACATGGGACTCGATTCGGGGACTCCCAGATCATGACCTGAGCGGAAGGCAGTTGCTTAACCAACTGAGCCACCCAGGTGCCCAAGAGCACCTACTTTTAAGAGGCTTAGAGTTAAAGAGTCTTCAATCATTGTTTTAATAAGAACATGTAATAAATACAAAATACATAATTTACAAAGCAGCTTTTGAAATGAAATACTATGTATTAGTTTGAGACCACTTTTATGTTTTAATATTCGAAATTCTTGATGCTCCACTGGAGATGTAATTATTTGAATATCTGTTTTCTATTTTTCCCATTAAAATCTATTTTTTTTCAGTAGCGGTTCTTAATTTACAGGTTATAGGATATCCAAGAACCCTTTAAATTGTAAGCTCAATTATAAATACATGTTCATTTTCTTAGGAAGGAAATCCGTAGCTTTTATTAGATTCCTAAAAAGCCATATTATTCCTAACTGGTTGAATTTCTTCTTTCACATGTATGAAAAAATGAAATTGATGCCCATGAACATGAGATGAATAGCAAGTTTTTATTAAATGAAAGCTGGCTGAATTTATATTAGGATATTACTTCTGATCAGAGGATATTTTCATACATACATACACAGCCTCCATTAATGAAATTCCTTGATGAATATCTTAAAACTTTTAATGAGTGCACATTTTATCTCTTATATCTCTTTATCCCTACTAAACCACTAATTAAATTTGACTTTTTTGTTTTAAAAATAGGTATCAAAATTAACTTAGGCAATTGTTATAAGGAAATTTTAAGGAACATAAGATATATAGAAATGGAAATTAAATTGACAGTTCTGAAATCTTGAAGGGACTCAGTTCTTTATGATTCAACTTTAAAAGTTTAAAAAGGCAGTTTTTATTTTGGAAGAAGATTGTCTTCTAGAAAGAATATAGATTGGGTCCCAATTTACCTAGCCTTTAAGAATATCTCATTCTGAAAGTCCCAGATAGCAGATGATGTCAGCAAAATTGGAGGAGTAAGGGCCTTTGACAGTTCTCCTCTCCATAAAAGCAAGGGGAAAACTGGCAAAAATAGAATCAACTTTTTCAGAACTCTGGAAATTAACCAAAGGTTTGCAGCTATGCAGGAAGAATTTATTCATGAAAAACCACTGATTCTTGCTAAGAACAGTGAGCTTTGTGGCAATGAGCTTACCTCATTCCCACCTTCCTCTCTCTAGTTCCATGGTAACCCTGAAAAAAAGAGTTCACAATTATGGTGCAAACCAGGAGGTAGGCAGTCTCCAAAGGAGGCAGAACAGGGATGAAGTTCCTTGAAAGCCTCATGCCTATGAAACTGTCATTATCTGACCTGTCTGGTAGTTCCCTCGAAGGGACACCACTCTTTATTTGGTCTGACTCAGAGACTGCCTTCTGCAAAATAACTTTTGCCTGGGGGCATTTGTTGAAAATTTTTAAAGGCAGTTTAATTTCATAGCTACCTGAAGTCGTAGAGTAACAGTTGGGGCAAACAAAAAGCTAACCTAAAAGCTTAAAAAGAAAAACTGGATATTGAGAGGTCTGTAGGAGCTCTGAAAAAAACAAACATATCTTTGGGAATCAAGGAAGCCATGCACATACATAGGACTGTGTACATGCCCAGAAAAGACCTAACAAGGCCTTAAGCTCTGAACTCTGACCAACTTTGAGGCTTTGCCAGTAGGAATTGAATGCTAAGGCAGAGTTGTCAACTCCCTGAGGGTTGAAAGTATGCCCCAATGCATAGAGAGCCTCTGCCAGAGCAACAACCAAACCAACCAAGCAGAGACTTAGTGGCCACACACAACAAAGATTGCCGACTTTACAGAATTTATTCCAAAAACTTAACCAAACAAGTAAGAACAGAAACTGCCACAGTAACAACAAAACCTAGAGGAAGGGAGAGTCTAACTTCCAAAGTTGACACATTATTTAAAACACCTAGTTTTCAACAACAACAAAAAATTGAGACATACAAAGAAACATAGTAGGGCTCATTAATGAAAAAAAAAGCAATCAATAGAAATAATCAATAGAGCAAACTGAATTGTTGGACTTACTGAAAAAATAGCTTATTTTTTTAAAGATTTTATTTATTTTACAGAATGAGAGAGCACACAAGCAGGGGAAGCAACAGAGAGAGGGAGAAGCAGGCTCCCTGATGAGAAGGGAGCCTGATGCAGGGCTCAATCCCAGGACCCTGGGATCATGTCCTGAGCTGAAGACAGATGCTTTACCAACTGAGCCATCCAGGTGCCCCCTAGAAAAAGAGTTTAAATCCTCTATCTTAAATGTGTTCAAAGAAATAAAACTGTCTAAAAAAACTAAAGGAGAATAAGAATAATTTCACCAAATAAGAAACTATCAATAAAGAGAAATTAAAAAGAGACCCAAATAGGAATTCTGGAGTAGAAAAGTGCAAAAAACCAAAACTGTTTTACTGGAGGGACTCAATGGAAGATTTGAGCAGACAACAGAGTTAGCAGTCTTGAGGATGGGTCCATTAAGATTATTTAGGCTGAGGAACAGAAAGAAAAAAAGGTTGAGCAAAATTACAAGAGCCTCAGAGACCTGTAGGACACCATCAAGCACATGAACATATGTATAACTGGAGTCCCAGAAGGAGAGGAGAGAAAGGGAGAGAATATTTGAAGAAGCAATGACCAAAATTTTCATAGATGTGAAAGATCTAAATCTACACACTCAAAAAACCAAAGCAACTCCAACTCCAAGTAGGGTAAACTCAAAGATATTTCAGAATCAAACTGTCAAAGTGACAGAAGTAACTCGTCATGTACAAGGGATCCTTAATGAGGTTAAGAGCAGACCTCTTGTCAGAAACCATGGAGACTAGAAGACAAGAGGGTAACTTATTCAAAGTGATGAAAGAGATGGTCTACCAAGAATTCCATATCCAGGAAAATAATAGCTCACAAATGAAGGTTCAAGACTTTCTCAGATAAAACTGAGAAAATTCGTCACTAGCAAACCTGGCCTACAAGAAATAGTAAAAGTAGTCCTTTAGGCTCAAAAAAAAAACACTGGTTAGTAACAAACTACAAGTACCAGTAAAAGTAATTGCATATGTAAACATGAAAGACAGCACACATGTATTTTTGATTTCAACTTTTTTTTCCTGATATAAGAGATCACTGCTTAAAGCAGCCGAGAACAAAGTTGGTGGACTGACTTTACTCCAGTACTTAATTTAGAGTTGAATAATCAAGACAGTGTAGTATGTATGAAAGAAAAAACAAATCAGTAGAAAAGAGAGCCTGGAAATACATACACACAAATATGGCCAGCTGATCTTTAAGTAACAAAGGCAATGGTGAAAGGATGTTCTTTTCAACAAGTAGTGCTAGTACAACTGGACATCTGGACATAGACCTTACTTTTTTTCCACAAAAATTTACTCAAAATGCTTTTCTTCTTAGAATGGGAACAAGGCAAGGCTGTTCATGCTTACCATTCTTGTTCAGCCTCATGCTGGAAGCCATCACAATAAGGCAGGGAAAGGAAGACACAGAAGCCTATATACCAAATCCCAAGGATCTACAACAAAACTTTCAGAACTAATAAGTGAGTTCATCAACCACGTAAAATGAACAGACCCAAACCAATTATATTTGTTTTTCTATATACTTGATAAAGAACACTTAGATACCACAGTTAAAAACAGGGTGCTATTTGCAGTTGCCCAAAACAAAATGAAATTCTTAGGTATAAATCCCACGAAATATCTCTAAGCCTTGTAAAAACTATAAATCTCTGATGAAGGAACTCCAAGATCTAAATAAATGGAGAGATATGCTTTCTTCATGGTTTGGATAATTCAACGAAGTAAAGATGTAATTTCTTCCCAGATTTATCTATGGATTTGCTCCAATTCCAGTTAAATTCCCAGGAGTATTTGTTGTGGGTGTGGAAAGCTTATCCTGGGCTATATATGGAAAGGTAAAAAGAATAAGAACAGAGAAAACAATTTTCAAAAGCTGTAATAAAGCAGGAGAAATCATTCCACCCCATTTGTTAAGATTTATATAGCTGTAGGTATTAATACAGTGTGGTGCTGGCAGAGGACTAGACTGCGATCAATGGAACAGATTAGATTGCTCAGAAGTAGCCCTATACCTGTACAGCCAACTGATTTCTGACAGTGGTTCAAACCCAATTCAATGAGGGAAGAATAATTTTTTAAAGATTTTATTTTAGAGAGTGAGTGAGTGGGGTAAGGAGCAGAGGGAAAGGGAAGGGGAAATAATCACAAGCAGAACCCCCAGCTGAGCATGAAGTCCAGTGTGGTCCTCAGTACAACCTTGAGACATGGTCTGAACTGAAACCGAGAGTCCAAGGCCTAACTGACTGAGCCACCGAGGTGCCACAAGAATAGTGTCACTTAACAAATGGTAATAGAACAATTGGGCATCCATTGGGCAAAAATTGAACGTCAGTCTAAATCTAACATTTTATATAAAAATTACCTCCAAGCATATCCTAGATTTGAAGGTAAAACATAAAATTATGTAACTTTGAAAAGAAAATTACCAGGAAATCATCAGGACCTAGGGTATGGATCTCTTAGACATGACACCAAATGTACAATCTATACCGCTTTGCCAGAGCCCAGGCACGTGCGCTGGGCTTCCAGGCGATCGGGGTACCAGGAGGAGGGCATGTGGCCACGGCACTGGGGGCTCAGATCTAAGCACAGCCCTAGGTCTTGGCACACAACAGAGAAGGGAATGATTGGAACTTAACTTTGCAGAGCAAGTTGTGGTTTATGATTGTTCTCTGTAGATTTCAGGGATGACAAATTCTGACGCACTCACTCTAAAATGTCTTGGTCACACACCAGATCTTGATGCCTTTCTTTTAAATGAGTTCTCTACAGAGAGGCGTTTAGCTTCTCTCAGCATATTGGTTCTTTTTGTTTGTTTGTTTTTGTTTTTTAAATTTATATCACAAGCAGATTGCCAGCATAATGGAGAGGAAACCAGATTGGATATGGACTTTTTTTTTTAAATACTTTTTCCACTGTCATGTTCATATATCCAGATGGATGTTATCCTCTCCGATGATTATCTGGCACTAATTTATAACTATTATCAGAGACTATGTAGCAATATATCTGCAGCTAGGATGCACCGTAGGCCTCTATAGATGTATGTGCACATGTAAATATAAATGAACTTACATGCCAGGTTTTACACTTCCATCTCTAAAAGAGAGCAAAAAGCCCCCAAACTGGCCTTGTCCTAAGTGGATGTTAAGTGTTGCTTCTCTCTGCATTCTATGCCTTCCCCTTAATTGATGACTAAGTTGGTGGAAAATGGCTTGGTTTTATTCATGTTTTTTGTTCTCAACTTTAAAAGTAATCTACCTCTGAAAATGTGTAGTTCGATGCTTGTTTGGTGAATTTGTGCCACTTTAACCCTTTCACAACCATTCCCATTTTGTTACGTTTCTGTTATGGGGAGTTTATGTTGAAATGTACAAAGCATTTATAGCAGTTTAAAAATAAAATATTTAAAATTAAAAAAAAATAAAGATAATGAGAAGAAATCCAACAGTAAAATAAATTAATTTAAAAAAATCCAATTATCTAGTAAAAACATGAACATTTTCCAACTACCCAGGTAAAAAACATGAACTTTTTCTAGAAATGGATTGTACAAGTTTGTACCAAGCACGTGCAAATAATGTTCAACATCTTTAGTTATTAGGGAAATACAAATTTAAACCACAACAAGATATTAGAACAGTTGTAATAAAAAATAATACTGTGTCCTGGCAAAAATGTGGAGAAACTGGATATTTTATACATTGTTGATGGAAATATACAAAATAAAGTCACTCTGGAAAATAGTCTAACAATTTCTTTGAAAAACTAAATATAGACTTACTGAACAATTCAACAGTTGTACTCCAGGGAAGTGTACATCTCAGAGAAAGGAAAACCTATGTTCACACGAAGACCTGCAACCAAGTTTTCATAGCAGTTCTATTTGAAATGGGTAAAATTTAGAAAGAACTAAAATATCCTCCAGTGGATAAATGGTTAAACAAATTGAGTTACATCCATACCATGGAATGACTATATAGAAAAAAAAAAAAAAAACACAAAACCTGTTGATGCATGCAACTACTTGGGTAGATCTCAAGGGAATTATGCTATGTTTAAAAAAAAAACTTTCTAAAAGTTGATATACCATATGATTTCCTTTATATACATTTTGAAGTAATAAAATTATACAACTGGACAACAGATTAGTGATTGTCAAGTACTAAGGATCACAAAGTTTTTGTGAGAAGCATGAGAGAAGGGGAGGCAGGTATGACTCTGAAGGGCTAGTATGTTAGGATTGTTGCGGGGGATCTTTGTGAACATTTCTTTACTTCTGTCGTGATAGTGACTACATGAACTTACACATGGTGATAAAATTGAATAGCTCTACATACACACAGGTCCATGTGAAACTGGTGGAATCTGAATAAGGTCTGTCGATTGTACCGTCAGTCTCCTGGTGTTGACCCTGTACTATAGTAAGTTACAGAAGGTATTAACATCAGACGTCCTGGGGAGGAAAAATTTTCCGATACCCTTAAGATTTCCTCCAGTTGCTCTGTGAATTATGTTGACATGAGACAGATTAACAGGGGAATATCAAGTTTAATTACCTATGTACAGGAAATCTGCATAAACATGAAGATTTCAAAGACAGGCAAAATGAGGTATATATGTCATTCTGGACTTAAGGAAAAGGGGGTATGAATCTGGTACTTCAAAGCGGAGGAAGGCAATTCACAGGAAAATGGAAAGAGTAAGTGTTTGGTAAGCAAATGTTTGCTGGGTCATCTAGAAACAGTGGAATAGGTTGCTGTCTACCGTACCTAGTTCATATTATCCTGTAGTTATCTATGGTGACAGCTTTCTCATGGAGCAGGTCCTCTAATTTTTTTTTTTTTTAGACCATTTAGAGAGAAGGCAAAAAAAAAAAAAAAAAAAAAGAAGATAAAACAAACTTGTTAAGTCTTCTGTTTCTTAAAAATAATCAGCCTAGGAGCGCCTTGGTGGCTCAGTCAGTTAAGCATCTGCCTTCAGCTCAGGTCTTGATCCCAGGGTCCTGGGATCGAGTCCTACATCGGCCTCCTTGCTCAGAGGGGAGCCTGCTTCTCCCTCTGCTGCTCTGCTCTCCCTGCTTGTACTCTCTCTCTGTCAAATATATATTTTTTTAAATCTTAAAAAGCAATAACCAGCCTAGGAGAATATAAATGACATAAAATAGTCTCCAAATTTTATTGTTATTTACAAGACAGGTGCTTTAACCAACTAAGCCATAACCTTTATTATTATTTAAATGAAAGAAATTCACAGTATAATATTCTGTATTATGTTAAGTAGAAAAGAAACCGGCACAAAGAACTAGAAGGATCCATATCAATATGCTAAGAGTGGTTACTTCTAAAAACCACCTAAATGTCCAGGGGTAAAAATGATCTCCAGGATATTTCTTCTTTTAAAAGCAAGCAGCCTAATATAATCCACATACCAAAAAACCTTTCTGGGGTGGCAAATTTTGTTCCCCGACATGGGAAACTGATTTAAAGGTATGTAGAATGTCTGTGCTATTTTTGTACTTTTTATTAATGAACAATTATTTTAAGATAAATAACTTTTAAAAATTTCCTCCTAATCAGTGCATTCATCCACAAAATGGGTAATTTGCCCATGAAGATTTGGACATATAGGTGAAAATATTTTAACTTCAGGTTTTGATTTCCAAATAATCTAAATTGTTCTGTATAGGCAAACTCCGACTAATGTAACTGATCGCATAATCAAAAACTGTCACTTGTTTTCCGCAGGAAAAATGAATATTTAATAGATTTAATTTACACAGTGAATTTATGTTCGTTATGTAGAATAATTACTGGTCTAGTTAATAAATCTCCATCTCTTCCTTTTGCATGCAGAAATTGTTTGCCAAAACCTTTTCTTTGCTTTTGCATTTTCTTAATGTCACTGTTTCTTCCACTGTTTTGCAATTGAAATGGTTAGAAATAATCTAGCAAATTCCAGGCTTATACTTATGTTTTATTTTGCCATATTAAATACCATAAAATGGGATTCTTGAGGAGCTTGATCATGTGTTTTTAAATCCTGACCACAGATTTAATATATCAAATTCAATAAATATTTGAAATGGAAAGACCCATTGTTTCAAACATTAATGAATTATCCTTTATGTGCCATGTCATAGACATGTGAAAAATATTAATTTAACTTTGAGTTATCATGTCACAATTATCTGAGCACTGATATTAATAGTCATAGACTCTTATGGTTGATGAGAATCCTTAAACTTGGCTAGTATTTTAAAAATCATGTTTGTTAATAGTGGTTCTATGGGGACAATAGGGTTTTGCATTTCATGGAGTAGTTTGAGAAAAACTGCTAGAAACCATCTTTTATCTAGTGAATAATTTTCAACAAAATGCTCCCTTTTCATAACTTCTGACCCATAGTAGTCATTTAATTACTATATGGCTCGCTGGGTAACATATATTGCTGAAAGGGTTTTCCCATTAAGATATTTATTTTTATTTTTTTAATTAAAAAAATTTATCTGAGAAAGAGCATACAAATTGGGGGGAAGAGGGGCAGAGGGAGAGAATCTCCAGCAGACTCCCCACTGAGTGCAGAGCCTGTTGGAGGGCTTGATCCCATGACCCATGAAATCATGACCTGAGCCTAACCCAAGAGTCAGATGTTCAATCTAATAAGCCACCCAGATGCTCCAGGTTTTTTATTTTTAAAGCATGTACATTTTATATAGAAAAATCAAGTATTTCTATAGACCTTAGGCAATAAATTGTGAGTGCTATTTTAGCAAACTGCCTCCATGGTACATCTTTGGCTGTTCTCCCTCCTGGCCTTTTTTGTGACAATATTGAATGTTTGGAGGCTGAAGAGTCAACTTTTAAAAACCCATCTGCTTTTTTAATGATTAGATCATTTTGCTATATTGTGGCAAGCATTTCTGGACTACAATATTTAAAATAAGATCTGAATTTTACAAATGTCAAGTTTATAATTGAATTGCTAATCAAATCCTGTTGGCAGTTACTGTTCTGTGAGTAAGTGCTGATGAATCTAGAGCTGAGGCAATTTATCATGACTGTTGGAAGATCAACTCTGGAAAAAGAAAATCCCACTTTCTTTCATCTTATTATTGTTTTGCCTTTTAAAAAATACAGAGAAGACTTAAGTTTGCCATCTCTGCTTCTGCAAGTATGTGGCCATTTGTTAAACTGAAATGACTTGTTCATTATAATTCCAGGTGTAAACATGGCTTGATATCACATAAAGTGTGTTGGCCATAATCTTTCATATCATTTTACTCCTAAACCTCTTTTAGGCTGGATTTCCCATCTCCTATGACTTAGTTATGGCTGTCATGTTTATATACTAGATCTCTCAGAGCTCTCTGGTTTGTATATTCAATTTCATCTTAATATCACATCCAGGAAATATAACACTATGAAAAACTGTGAGATGAGGGACTGTTCATTTTTTTTTATTCTGAAATAAGCAGCTTTTAAAATTTTCCCCTCTTCCACTATATGGACTAAAGTATGCTTCATGTTTTAAATCATTTGGGGCTCCCCCCCCCATAAAAGTAACTACCTATTTCCTTTCAGATCTGCATTTTGCTAGGTTTTAAATTACACAATTCATAAAATTTCTCAGGAAGCTGTAGAAACAGAAGTAGGTGGTAGCAGATTGGGTGGTTCAGGGGAAGCATAGTCTTTGATATATGGGAACTAATAGATGGGACACACAATCTATATACTGTCACAAGAATTTCAGAGTATAGTTACTGAAATTTAAGTCTGAAGAAGTAGAGGTAGGGTCATTCTTGGATATATTGAATGTCCAAGTTGCAATTATACCATCTATATGAATAGCCTTGAAAACAGGCTAAGATGTAAGTCTTCTGTGAGTATGGTTATTCTGAAAGAAATTTGCTTTATATAATGTGTCAAAAACACAAATTCCAAATTAGTAAGGAAAAGTCTTTATTTGAAAGGATTGTTTCAAGGAGGAGGAAGGGACTGTTGCAGTAGGCAGTGGAGTCTATTCAAATAGAATGACCTGACAGATCTACAAGTATCTCAAGTTAGGCCAAAAAAAAAAAAAAAAAAAAGTTTTTGCTTTTATAGGGATGAATAAACAAGGCTAACAGAAAGAACTGAGTGCAAGGAGACAGGAGGACTGGTGAGAAGTAGAAGAGCTTCCCCAAGCTTTAGTTAAAAAGCATCTTGTTCTGATTCATAAGTATGGACAAGCAGTTGGGCTAATCACTTATGAGACAAAGAATGGACATTTGGAGGACTTGTCTGACTTTATCATAGGTAAACAAATAGGGGAGGGCATCTGTGAATCTTTTTAAGTCATCTGGGAAAGGCGTTTCCGTGCAGAAAGCTGTTTTTGGAACACAAAGAGGGTGGAGCTTTCTCAGTCTCTGCTGTTTTCCAGGGTCGGAGGGCTCAACATTTTCCAATGTGAGGGCTTTGAAGAATCATTCGTATTCATTATCCAGTCCTATTATTCCCGATTTACACAGGAATATTACACCGCCTGGTTTTCTTTAGTAAGGAGTAGGTTTTATTGTTAGCAAAATTTTATGCATGCTCAATACCTTTTAACAAAGTTCATGCTCAGTAATACAGGGGAATAAAAAGAAACACAAGAGGGAGTCTGTCCTTTTGCAATTTAAAACCTTTTTAGGGGGCGCCTGAATTGCTCATTCTGACTTTTGATCTCAGCTCAGGTCTTGAGCTCAGGACTGTGAGTTCAAGCCCTATGTTGGGCTCCATGCAGGGCATGGAGCCTACTTAAATAAACAAAAAACCTCTTAGGGATAGTATGATAGTTGTAGACCTAAAACAGTAACTGTTACCTGTCAAGAAATGGAAGCCTGAATTAAGTTGCTAGTGAGAAAGGGAAAGGACTGGGGGAAACTGACATTTGAGTTTTCACTCCTTAAGGGGCTGTCTTCATGTGGGTGCACATATTCCTAGGTGTTTACAGACTTCTAAGCGATATCAGGCATGGGTAGTTACAAGGGAATCAGTTTCCAAATTCTTCTATAGGTATTCTTTCTAAAGTTGATGTGCCCAGGAGAATGCCTGTAATGGACATACAGACTTTTTCTCGTGTTCCCTTTCACAATTTCTTCTATCTTTATGCACAATGAGCCTTCTTTGCAATCCAGAATCATATCATGATGTGTTATAAGATGCATTGGAATTTGTGCAGAAACCTCCAGGATGCCAAACAAAGAAGCAGCTTAAAAATTGGCATCAGTGTTGAGGAAGTAAGTCTCAAAGACTAAGTAACACATACTTTTTCAAGTCAGGCTGTTGCTTGCTTTGCTTTTGACAAAATTAATGGAACTTACCAACCTGTTAGCTGATGGATCATTAACGGTAATTTTTAGGTCATTATACCATCTATGGCAAGTACCGCAGAAGAAGTTTGCTTTAACAAAACCTCATCTAGTCCCATCTTCTTGTCTTCTTTTTTTTTTAAGATTTAATTTATTTATTTGACAGACAGAGATCACAAATAGGCAGAGAGGCAGGAAGAGAGAGAGAGAGAGAGAGAGAGAGAAGCAGACTCTCTGCTGAGCAGAGAGCCCGATGCAGGGCTCGATCCCAGGATCCTGGGATCATGACCTGAGCTGAAGGCAGAGGCTTTAACCCACTGAGCCACTCAGGTGCCCCTTCTTGTTTTCTTTTAATAATAGCTTTATTAGGATATAATTCATACACCACAGAATTTACTCCTTTAAATTGTATAATTCAGTGGTTTCTATATATTCAGAGTTGTACAAACACAAACATCACCAGTATTTCCAAAACATTTTCATCATCCCCCAAAGAAACTCCATACCTATTAGTAGACACCAACTATTTTCCCCCTCCCCAGCCTCTGGCAACTACTATTCTACTTTCTGTCTCTATGGATTTGCCTGTTTTGGACATATCAGATAAATGGAGTCTCGTAATAACGTAACCTTTGTGTCTGGCTTCTTTCACTTAATGTGTTTTCAGAGTTCCTCCATGTTGTAGCATGTATCTGTTTTCATTCCTTTTTATATCTGAATAATATTCCATTGTGTGGATAGGCCATGTTTTATTCATCCATTAGCTGATGACATTTGGGCCATATCAACTTTTTAGCTGCCATGACCATCCATGTACAGTCTACCCCACTCATGAATTCTGATTTGGAAATTTGCCTGCTCACTAAAATTTACTTGTTACCCCAAAACAGATACTCACCACTTTCGCAGTCATTCATAGACCTGTGAAGAGCAGCCAAAAATTTAAGTCACTCAAGGCACATATTCCAAGCTGAGGTGAAACCAGCTACACTCTGCCTTCTTATTTTGGCTCAAGTGCCAAGTAGACACATGTCCTTTTTGCCATCTATTGAGTGCCACAGTTTGACATTTCTGTGCTTTTTGCTGATGCATTTATTCCTCCACATAGGCCCCAGGCATAATGGTGAACTGGTGCTCCCCATTTCTAAGCATGGGCAGGCTGTGATGTGCCTTATAGAGAGAAGCTTCTCTGTTAGAGAAGCTTCATTCAGGCTTGAGTTCAAGAACTCTAAGCCGTGAGTTCAATGTTAACAGACTGACAATATGTATTAAAGAAAGCATCTTAAACAGAAATGCACATAAAATAGGGTTATGTGTAGACTGGTTGACCAAAATGTGACCAGAGATGCACAAGGAGCCTAATGCTATATCTCCTCTTGGAGCAGCAGTTCCATATTCACTCACTCAGTGTTGATGTGACTTTGTAGAACATAACTACTGTGAATAATAAACATCGACTATATGTATTTTTATGCAGACACATGTTTTCATTCTCTTGGGTATATGCCTAAGAGTAGAATTGCTGAGTCATGCAGTCCTATCTAATTGTTTTTGTGAACAAGATTTCTTAGTGTTCACATCCATAAAACTTAGAGAATTTATGCTGAATCCTCTTACTCAACCAAGACCAAAAGGTGAGCTCTTTTAAGCCCGTGACACAGAGGAGTCAGTATCTCTTGTGATACATCCACAGGAATAGCTTTCAAAGGCCCTTCAAGAGTCGAGGCCAACTATAAGAAATCCCCACATTCCATGGACTCCAGAACCGTTCATTCTTTCCTCCGTTCATGATACCAGCTCTCCATCATGTTCCGCTTGTCCGCTGTTCAGTTGCTTCAAGACCAATTTATGGGATTGAATCTAGAGGGTTTAAGCCTTCTCCTCTAGGAAGGAAGTTGAGCATGTAAATGAGTTAAAGCTTAATGCTGTAAAAGTTGATGTTTTCTTATGAACTGTTGCTTTCTAATATCTTAACGGTTTACCTCTCCAGTAGCATGAATAATTGACTGTATAATAGATTTTCATAATAGTACATCAGAGCAGTAGGTATGAACAGAAACAGTTTTGTGCTTCTGTTTTTGTAGTAAAGATTTCATCTGTAACTAAATGAAATCAACCTATCCTCCTTTTTAATTGTGGCCATGTACCAATCATCCATTATTTAAAATGCCAGGCATTCTCTTGGGTGCTATTTGTATATGTCCTCTCATTTAATTCTCAGAGAAATCTTGCAAAAAAAAAATCTACATCTTGCAGAGGATATTGAGGATCAGAGGAGTTTAAGAACTTTTCAATTTATGCGCAGAAGTGATAGAGCCAGGCAAACCCAAGTTAGTCTCTCTTTTGAACTCCAGAGCCTTTCCCCTTTATGTGCTACAACTTAGCTATCCTTGGCTTCATGCATGCACCCCACCCTCCACAAAAAAAGAAAGAGGTGTGTGTGTGTGTGTGTGTGTGTGAGAGAGAGAACTGGAAGCAGGGTTATTTTTGTTTTCTTCACAGCTTTACTCTGAGCACCTAGAACTGTGCATGCCACCAAGGATATTTAGTAAATATTCACTGAGTGAATGAAAGAATGTCCCATCAATTTTGTGAATTTACTGAAGATTCTGGGGAATGGTACCATAAAAGAAGAGTGATGAACAAAGGAAGATTTCTTCTTTTGGGGAAAAATTACATCTGTAAAGGGTAAATAGGCTGTTTTACACTTTCATGGTTAGGAGTCCAAAGATGGGCTATAAACACACTGTTCTGTGTTTATCCCTTTTTACCCGGTCAGCACTCTAGTATATCCAGACTGCTTTGCTGGGCAAGCTTGTTCTGCACATTGCTCTAGAGAGGTCATGTTATTAGTTATGGTGGGGGGATGGTGACCCTTCTCCTATGAGAAAGAAGCCAAGTTTAGGTATCATCAGGTAGATTGTGCAGTGATCCCAGAGATAGGTCAAGAAGTCTCAGGAATGGAGAAAAGACTTGGAAGATAGCTCAGGGAAAAGATTATCCAGGTGATTAATAAATGATACATAACTTCATTAGTCATCAGAGACATGCAAATTAAAAGCACAGTGTGATACCACAGTGTGATACTACTGCATTCCCAACAAAATAGCTAAAAAATTAAAATGATAGGCAATTCCAAGTATTGCTGAAGACAGAGCTGAAGATTAGAACTCTGATTGCTAATAGTATAAATTAGTTCAACCACTCTGGTAATCTGGAAAGATCTACCAAAGCTGACTTATATGTATGTACCTTATGATCTGGCATTTCCACTCCTAGGCATATACTCAACCAAAAGGCCTTAACACATGTCCACCAAAAAATACGTATAAGAATACTTTTAGCAGAATTGTAATAGCCTTAAATAAGAAACACCCCAAATGTCCAACAAGATGATGGCATAAACTGGAGTGAATTCACATGGTGAGGTATTAAAAAGCGATGAGAATGGATTTGTGTACATAAGACACATATGAATCTCTTAAGCAAAATGATGAGTCAAAGAAGCCAGATATAAAAGGCTACCTACCCTATGATTCCATTTATTTAAAGTATAAAAACAGTGCAACTGACCTATGACCTTTGAAATTAAAATAGTTGTTACCTCTGGGGGGTGGTAGTGACTGAGACGGGAGCATAATAGGGGCTTCTGAGATGCTGGTCGTGTTCTATTGCTATTACCTGGATGAGTTCACAGAAAATTCATCAAACTCTACACTTAGGTTTTATGTACAAGGAATTAGCTATACGTTGTCTCAAGGGAAAGAGGGTAAAGCAATTTGATTTTTGCCAGCTCATGTGGTCAGGGGAAAATACCTGTCCCGGCTATTTGGATATTTTTGCCTTAGTAGGTTTGCTAATTCACAGAAGCATTCATTCATTCAGTGGGGCAGCAGCGGTTGGAGGGGGAGACTCATCAGATATTTATTCTGTACAGAATGCTAAATGCTGGGGTGGGTATAGATAGGAATAAAACATAGAACACTGTTAAATCTAGTAATCCAGACTGAGGATTCTCATTTTTTTAAAGATTTTATTTATTTATTTGAGAGCATGAAAGCGAGCACATAAGCAGGGGAAGCAGTAGAGGGAGAGGGAGAAGCAGACTCCTGATGAGCAGGGAGCCCAATACAGGGCTCCATCCCAGAACCTGGGATCATGACTTGAGCCGAAGGCAAACATCTAACCATCTGAGCCACCCAGGCACCCCAAGATTCTCATTCTTGATAGTAAATAGTAAGAAGGGAGCGCAACTCGGGACGCAGATGAGTCTCGTTTTGTTATTCTTACTGGCTGCTTAAGAAATAATGAAAAATAGTACAGTTTGATGAATTTTCTGTGAACTCATTCAGTTACTAGCACCCAGAGCAATGCATTTGGTTCAAAATGCATCTAAGATTATAACATGAGAAAGACCATTTCTGAACTGATTATGGGAGAAAATTCCACTAGTCTATTTGAATTGGCCTTGTGTTGTCTGTGGTATTTGCCTTTATCTTGGCTTGCTTCTGTTTTCTCCCTATCAATGGGGTAGATTTTATCTATTTTGTTTACTCTTCAGAAATAACTGCCAGGAAACGTTAAGACTACTGTTTGAGGGATGATGGCCAAATTGCTCATTTTTTAATGCCGAGTCAATAAGCAATACAGGCTTTCTGAAAAGCCTTGCCAGTTTGTCTCTCTAATGTGTACCTAATATTTTTAAACACTTCTAATATATGAATGATAATGTTACCAAGCTTTTCCTGTATCCCCACCTTAATTATTTGTTCATACAATGGCTTTTTTTTTTTAACTGAGCTTTGGAAACTAAGCTTTTATCTTTTTAATTTGATCATCTTCTCTATTACTTGGAAACAGTCTCTCTTTCACGAGACTAAGTACAGGACTATCCTATTGAGTTCTTATTAAATTCAAGGCAAGTTTGAGGTTGTTAAATATTAAGTGAACTATAGCTAAAGGTTTCCCAGTTTTTTTTTTTTTTTAACAGATTCATTGTTGTAGGAAAAGCATGGGAAGAGTTGAAGTCAGACATTTCACATCTGTCCTGTGTGATGTGACCTCGAGTTTCATAAACCAAGGTGTCAAGTGAGGGTAATAATACTGTCCTCCCAGAGCTGGTGACAGGATTAAGGGTGATGATCCCTGTGAAGCATCTCCACTCACGATTAGCACTTTGTGGTGCTCATTTGTGGTGGGCCATAATTTCCCTGTCCTCCATTGAGACTCCTCCTAGATTCATTCTGGAGTTACCTCCATCTGGCCTACCTCAGTTCCATCTCTGTAATTTCCCTTTACTTATTTTCATTATCTCATCTTCCTTTTATTTTTTTAAATAAAGCTACAGTAAAATAATTTTCTAGGTTCAGTCAACAACTGAATTTTTACTACTTCTAATACTGTTAGACACAACTAATTTCCAAAATTTTTTAAAAAATAAAATGTATTGAGGCACCTGGGTGGCTCAGTCAGTTATATGTCTGCCTTTGGCTCAGGTCATGATCCCGGAGCCCTGGGATCGAGCCCTGTATGGGGCTCCCTGCTCAGTGGGGAGTCTGCTTCTCCCTCTCCCTCTGCACCCCCTCTGCTTGTGTGCTCTCTTGCTCTCTTTCTTTCAAATAAATACATAAAAATTTAAATTTAAATTTTAAAAAATGTCAGGGGCACCCACCCAGCTCAGTCAGTAGAACATGTGACTTGCGATGTCAGGGTTGTAAGTTTGAGCCCCACCTTATGGGCAGAGATTACTTAAAAATGGAATCTTTTAAAAATAAAAAAAAAGTCAACGTGCTTTTTCATGTCTTCTTTCAAACTCTCTACCCGCAGGGTGGCTGATAAATTTTCCACTCATAAGACTGAGATGTCTTTAGTAAGGACTGCTGATTTGGTGAGAATGGGCCCATTTATGTTCCAGCTTACCAAGTATATTGACATCTGGCTGGTTTATTATTTGAAACTCTCCTTTTATCTAGCATGTATTTCTGACTTAGATTTAGTTTGAAGACATTTTTGTGTTTTCTTTTTTTCTTAAAATTTCTCTCAGGATTATTAACTGAGATCATCAAGTGATTTTCCCTCCCCAATTCAGACTTTAGGTGGTGGCTACTTTCTGTTGGAGTTTTCTCTAAGGTAATCAAAGTAAATGAATTAGTATAATTCTTTTGAAGCATATTTTTGTCTTACTCTATTGCTAACACTTCAATAAAAGAAACTAATCATGGTTTTACCAGTATACATTAAAAAGGATGGAAATTTGGTGTACGTGGGTGGCTCGGTTGTTAAGTGTCTGCCTTCAGCTCAGGTCATGATCCCAGGGTCCTGGGATCGAGACCCACATTGGGCTTCCTGCTCAGTGGAGAGTTTGCTTCTCCCTCTGCTTCTCCCACTCCCTCTGCTTGTGTTCTCTCTCTCACTGTCTCTCTATCAATAAACAAAAATCATTTAAAAATGGGAACTTAGGGACGCCTGGGTGGCTCAGTTGGTTAAGCAGCTGCCTTCGGCTCAGGTCATGATCCTAGCGTCCTGGGATCGAGTCCCACATCGGGCTCCTTGCTCAGCGGGGAGCCTGCTTCTCCCTCTGCCTCTGCCTGCCATTCTGTCTGCCTGTGTTCGCTCTCTCCCCCTCTCTCTCTGATAAATAAATAAAATCTTTAAAAAAAAAAATGGGAACTTATCAGGAAATTCTACTAAGTAATTATTAAAATTAAGCCAAGAATAATTGAAGGATTCACATTACAGTAAAGTAATATGTATGTTTGCTTTTAAGTGAAATTTGACAGCTGTTAGGCTAGACATCCTCAAATGTATGATACTTGAAAACTAATCTCAACCAGAGGCCAGAGTGGTATAGTGACACAGATGCATATGATATGGAAAATGCCCCATCATGCTCACAGGGTAACTGGCACAGTTTTGTTTCCACTACAGTGCACAGATCAGAGAAGACACAGAGCACCCCTGGACTGAAAGGGGAGGGGATGTAGAACCCACCTCTAAATAGGAGTGATGACAAAAAATTGCTAGCCACCTTTTTTTTTATTATGTTCAGTTAGCTACCATACAGTACATCATTGGTTGCTGATGTAGCGTTCAAGGATTCAATTAGCTGCGTACAACACCCAGTGTGCATTACAACATGTTCCCTCCTTAATACCCATTCCCCAGCTGCCCCATCACCCTACCCCACTCCCCTCTGAAACCCTCATTTTGTTTCCAGGAGTCCATAGCCTCTTATGGTTTGTCTCCCTCTCTGATTTCTACCCCCCTTCAGTTCTGGCTGCCTTTAATCAGCCACGCCAGGAAATTTTTAAACTTTGTTGCCTTAATGTTTGAGTAAGTAGCTGGTGCCACTTCATTCCAAAGCAGTATTGAAATTCTATCATAGGATCAAATGCCCCTAATTCAGTATCAATCCAGGTTACAAATGACAGCAGTGAATAATTTGTCACTGTGAATAGACTAAAATAAGGACATATTGTGTTCTGCAATTAGAGACTAGAATCTCATTTGGCCCCGTTTGCTGAAACCAAATTTTACTATTTTTTATAATCAAAAGATAAATTATTTTAGGCAGGTTGGTTATTGTAATATGGTTTTGACACTCTTCCCAGAAGAATAATACAAGGAAACAAGTAGTGATTACCTTTTGAACTGTAAAGTGCTTTTCATTTTGAGCAAGAGTTTTAGGTCTATAAAACAATTTGGAAGAATAGATCATCTGTCTGTGATTGCTTGTGTAGCCACCAGAAGGCTCAGAAGCCCAGGAACACATCATAAAGCTCTTATGTTGGGAAATCCTCAGAACTGAGTGCAGAGCTAGTTTGATTTCATCAGAATAGGCAGGTGTAGACTGCTCAACTAAAAAATTCATAAAATGACGCATACTTGCTCTTACTGGTTTGAAAATATATTGAAAACTGTTTGATTCTAAAAAAAATTCTAAAACCAACATCTCTCTTTCCTTTGATTCTATATGTGACCAGTTTAATATCTATAATTTTAGACAAAGAATTTGGTATCTAGTGTGAATATTTTAATCACTTTAGATAATCTGGTCATATCAGGGGCCTCTTGGAACCCAGTTAGAGCAGTTTGGGGTTCTTTTCCTGCGTGGGGATGGCATATCAGTCAAAGCCCAGTCAGGAGACAGAAACCAAACAGTTCCTTTGAACAGGCAAATTTATTTAAAAGAATTATTACCAAGAAATTAGAATAGTATTGAATTGGCTAGTGAGAATTGGAGAACTTCACAAAATACAGAAATGGCAGACACAGTGAACAGCCACTACGCCCAAGCACTGAGATGAACCTTCCAGGAAAACAGCTGGCCTTCCTCCCAGCAGGGCTGAGAGGTAAACCTTATTGCAGTGTTCATGGCGGGGGCTCACTCTGCTACAGAAAAGTTCTCTGAGCTCTCATGCTGGTGGGATGTGGACATTTGCCGTCTGGAGTCTAGAAGACATCCTTAGGGGGATGCCTCACTTCTGAACTTGCAGCAAGCTGACCAAGAAGGTGCTGGAAAAAGGTGTTTGTAGGAGGTGACCTACCAGTTGCACTCTGCTGCAAAGTTGGCTGGGGGTTCCAGGGGATGCTGGTTATAAGGAAGATGCCCTTACAGTAGTGCTCTGCTGCAAAGCCACCTGTCCGTGGAAAGGTGCCACGTGCTCCTGGCCCCTGGGCCCTGCGGATAAACTGCATACATCAGCAAGAGCCTGATGAGAATAACAGTGGGACCAGGAAGGCAAACCTCTTTGTCCTCCAGTGTCCCTCCATTGCCCTCTACCAAGGAAGTTTCATTTTGTGCCAGTTGGAAATATATTTAGAGTCCGGCTCCTATATTTCAGGGCAGGCAGTGATGGGTGGGTTTGGAGCTGAGAGAACAGTGGATTAGTAACTGGCATGGGGTTGGTGTGTATGGCAGTGATTATAGTTTTGAGGAGCCTGTCGTATTAAGCAACACCATCTGTGAGACTTGGCAGTGTTTTTCTTTTGCTTTTCTTTTTCTCCTGTTCCTTATTCCCCTTAAATGATTAGCAACTACATAATTCAAAGTGGAATTTTTGTATTGGTTATCATCACTTCAGCAAAATTAAATTTTAAAAATCAAATTCTACCTGAAAAATCATCCACTTAAGTAGAATAGACCTGTGATTTGATTTAGAATATTACATTAGTCCATGTTACATATTTGTTCCTATGATATTAGCATTTCACATATGTTACCTAAATAGATTGTGTAGGATAATATTGAATGTCCAAATGAGTTTTCATGAAAGCATTATTACTACTCTGTGATTAAAGTCAGAATGTTACTCTGAAAATAAAGCAAGTTTAAAGTACAATATGAGGAAGGAAGTGTGATCAGATGGGTCTCTTCAGTACCCTGCAGTAGGGCCACTATTCCTTTGTTAACTTATTTTAACAACACAAATCTTAAACCTGTATTTTCCATTCCCATTTACCAGTGTCCCAACCACATCCTAATCTCCTCATTGCCCATCTGCAAGAATCTTCTTAGAGCGTTCTCTCCAGTCCCACCCTGTGTCTAATTTACTCTGCTGACTACTGGAATTTTTATCTTCCTTAATTACTACTTTCATCATTTTTCCCAATCTTGGGAATGCATAATTAATAATGGTTCTCCCTATTGCCCTACTGCTGTAGGATTGAATTGAAATTCTAATAAATTGGGTTTTCTGGTGTTTGGTATCTAGATCCACATTACCAGGCCAGTCTTACTTCCCAACATGAATCCTTTGTTAGATTTATTTAACAGACTTTTGTTAACTTATTACCAAATGTCAGATGCTGAGAAGGGAAAAATGAACCTTCCATAAAGGGAAGGTCACAGTGCAGTCAGGGAGGCATGCAAATAAAATGATTGTTACAATGTGTGGAAGGTTAAATAATGCTCCCCCACACCTAAAAGATGTTCCTGTCCTAATCCCGGAACCTGTGACTATGTTACCCTGCATCCAAAAGGGACTTTGCAGATGTGGCTAAATTAAGGATCTTGAGATGGGGAGATTATTCTGAATTATCTGGATTATTAATGTAATCACAGGGTTATTTATGAGAGGGAGGGCAGAAGGAGATTTAATTACAAGAAAAGGCAGCGTGGCCAAAGAAGCTGAGATTGGGATAACACAGCCATGTGCCAAGGAATATGAGCAGTCTCTAGAAGCTGGAAAAGGCAATGAGCTGATTCTCCTCCTTAATTTGGCCCTGAAAGACTCATTGCAGACTTCTGACCTCCAAAACTGTAAATGAATAACTTCGTGTTGTTTTAGGCTACAAGGTTTGAGGTCATTTGTTACAGCAACAGTAAAAAATTAACACACAGTGTAATAAATAGAAAAATGTAAGCATTCCCTGCTATAGCACAGAGAGGAAAGTGACAAATTCTGTTGTGACAAAATGAGGCTATTCACAAATGGACTTAGTGGGGTAGGACATTGAAAGGAAGGGGAAATGTGTATAGAGATGCAGAGCTGTGAATTATTAGCAAGTCATGTTCAGGAAAGTGCAAGTAGTTTGATTTTGTTGGAGTTGAGGCAGAAGGGAGGGTGAGAGATACCACCCGTTAGGGTATGAATGCCTTGTGAGCAGCCATACGCATTTTGAACTGTATTGTCTAGGCACTGGGGAACCACTGGCGAGTTTTAGGTAGGAGAGTCCCTCAGATTGGTATTTTAGGAAGACCAGTCAGGTAGTACTGTGCAGGAGGTTACATAAGGAGAAAAGACTAGGTAGGGTGTTGCAGTGATCCACACAAAGAGGTAGGTGCCTGAATTAAAGCTTTGGCAGGAGTGCCAGATTTTGAGAAATTGGATAGGGACACTCTTTCTTTTATTCAAATAAACACTGTCCACTGGTACGTTGGTCTGAGGGAATAAATGAGTCTTGCACATGTTGAGTTTGAGGAGTCTTTGAGATCTAAATATTGGTGATCAGTAAGCAGTTAGATGTTTTAGTCTCAAACTTAGGACCAAGGTCAGAGCAAAAAAAGAAAAGACTTGAGAATCCTCATCATGTAGGTAACAGATGAAATCCTAGAAGAGTATACGATGCTTGAAGACAGCAATGAAAATAAAACATAGTCAAGGTTAGGATCCTGACGAACACTTACCTTGGAAGAAAGGATGGGCCAAGGCCAAGAAGGAGAAACCAGGCAGGCGACAGAGGTAAGAAAATTATCATCAGAGAATGCAGTCACAGCAGCTGAGAGAGAAGGTCTTCTGTGGTTTCAAATGCTATAAAAAGACTGAGTGATGGAAGAACTGTGATGTCCATGGAATTTGCCGACATAGAAATCATTCAGAACCTTGGCCAGAGCACTTCCAGAGTTTCGGTGAGGATGGAAGCCAGATTATAGTAGGCTGCAGGAGTGGGTACCGAGGAAGTGGGGAGAGTAAATACAGAATCATTTTCAAGAGGCTAGACTGAGAAGAGGAGAGACAGGGGTAGGTAAGGGGCATGTGGAATAGAAGTTGAGATTAAGATAGGAGGATGTCACCATTTTATACTGGGGGAAAAGAGCTAATAGAAAGGAGAAGGATGTACCAATGGAGTGAGGTCTTTGATAAGCAGCAGGTGGAGCATGGGTCTAAAGCTAAATGAGAGAGGGGCTCCTCTTCTACTGAGACAGCAGGAAGTGGAGGTACCCATAGAGCTGGGTCTACAGGTAACAGGAGGGAGCAGAGGATGTCCCTCAGCTGATGGCTTGATTCTCTTGGAAGAGTAAAGGAAGAGCCACCTGTTGAGAACAGTGGTGATAGAGAATGGAGAGAGTTTGTAATAGCACATTTGAGAAATAGAAGGGAGCTGTGAGGAGAAATTGCTAGGGTGCTTCAGGGCCCCAGCTGAGGCTAGATGCAAGAAGCTTGTGGCAGTAACACCATCAGTGTGCCAATGGACTTCCCACAGCAGTAATAATTAGCCTGCAGCCGAGGAGATGAGAATGGTGTGGGTAGATTGCCCCAGAGTGGGAGGCCTCACACACAGCAGACATGACGGATGAAGGAATCAGGAGAGCTGAAATGAATAGCAAGAGAAAATACCATAGAGCTGGATGGGGACACAGGTTTTCAGAGGTATAACAAAAATATTCTAGTTGGAAGATGGCGGAGAAGTAGCAGGCTGAGGCTACATCAGGTAGCAGGAGATCAGCTAGATAGCTTATCTAAAGATTGCAAACACCTACAAATCCAACGGGAGATCGAAGAGAAGAACAGCAATTCTAGAAACAGAAAATCAACCACTTTCTGAAAGGTAGGACCGGCGGAGAAGTGAATCCAAAGCAATGGGAAGATAGACCGCGGGGGGAGGGGCTGGCTACCGGCAAGCTGCGGAGCAACAGAGCACAAAATCGGGACCTTTAAAAGTCTGTTCCGCTGAGGAACATCGCTCCAGAGGCTAAACTGGGGTGAAGCCCACGCAGGGTCAGCGTGGCCCCAGGTCCCGCAGGGTCACAGAAGGATCCAGGGTGTCTGAGTGTCTCAGAGCTTGCGGGTACTGGAACGGGAAAGCCGGCTTCAGAGACAGAGCCGAGGAGTGAGCTCTCAGCTCGGGGTTACCTTGAACCAGTCACAGCCTGGGTGAGCTCGAAGCACGGCTGGAGGCCAGGGAGATGGGAGTTACTGGGCGCTATTCTCTGAGGGTGCACTGAGGAGTGGGGCCCCGAGCTCTCGGCTCCTCCGGGCCGGAGACTGGGAGGCTGCCATTTTCATTCTCATCCTCTAAACTCTAGGGAAAGCGTTCAGGGGACAAAAGCTCCTGAAAGCAAATGAACACGAGCAGATTACTCAGCCCGCCCCCTGGTGAGGGTGGTGCAATTCTGCCTGGGGCAAAGACACTTGAGAATCACTACAACAGGCCCCTCCCCCAGAAGATCAACAAGAAATCCAGCCAGGACCAAGTTCACCTACCAAGGAGTGCAGGTTCAATACCAAGGAGAGCAGCGGAATTCCAAAGGAGGAGAAAGCAAAGCACTGAACTCATGGCTTTCTCCCCATGATTCATTAGTCTTGCAATTAATTTAATTTGTTTTGTTTTGTTTTTTCAAATTTTTTTCTTTTTTCTTCTGCTAAATTTTTTTTAACATTTACCCTTTTCTTTTTAAATGTTTTTAACTAGTTTATCTAATATATATATATTTTTTCTTTTTTATATTATCTCTTTATTTGTTTTCTTTTTTTAATTGTTTAATTTTTTTTTCTGAATCTCTTTTTATCCACTTTCTACCCCCAAGATTTGGGGTCTCTTCTGATTTGGTTACAGCGTATTTTCCTGGGGTTCTTGCCACCCTTTTAGTATTTTACTTACTCTTATCTGGACAAAATGAAAAGGTGGAAAAATTCACCACAAAAAAAAAAAGAACAAGAGGCTAGGGACCTAATCAATACAGACATTGGTAATATGTCAGATCTAGAGTTCAAAATGACGATTCTTAAGGTTCTAGCCGGGCTCAAAAAAGGTATGGAAGATATTAGAGAAACCCTCTTGGGAGATATAAAAGCCCTTTCTGGAAAAATAAAAAGACTAAAATCTAACCAAGTTGAAATAAAAAAAAGCTGTTAATGGGGTGCAGTCAAAAATGGAGGCTCTCACTGCTAGGATAAATGAGGCAGAAGAAAGAATTAGTGATATAGAAGACCAAATGACAGAGAATAAAGAAGCTGAACAAAAGAGGGACAAACAGCTACTGGACCACAAGGGGAGGATTCGAGAGATAAGTGACACCATAAGACGAAACAACATTAGAATAATTGGGATTCCAGAAGAAGAAGAAAGAGGGGAGCCAAAGGTATATTAGATTGAATTATTGTAAACAATTTCCCTAATATGGCAAAGGGAACAAGCATCAAAATCCAGGAGGTGCAGAGAACCCCCCCTCAAAATCAACAAGAATAGGTCCACACACTGTCACCTAATAGTAAAATTTACAAGTCTTAGTGACAAAGAGAAAATCCTGAAAGCAACCTGGGAAAAGAAGTCTGTAACATACAATGGTAAAAATATTAGATTGGCAGCAGACTTATCCACAGAGACCTGGCAGGCCAGAAAGAACTGGCATGATATATTCAGAGCACTAAATGAGAAAAACATGCAGCCTAGAATACTATATCCAGCTAGGCTATCATTGAAAATAGAGGGAGAGATAAAAATCTTCCAGGACAAACAAAAACTGAAAGAACTTGCAAACACCAAACCAGCTCTACAGGAAAAATTGAAAGGGGTCCTCTAAGCAAAGAGAGAGACTAAAAGTAGTAGCTCAGAAAGGAACAGAGATAATATACAGTAAGTCACCTTACAGGCAATACAAGGCACTAAATTCATATCTCTCAATAGTTACACTGAATGCTAATGGGCTAAATACCCGAATCAAAAGACACAGGGTATCAGAATGGATAGAAAAACAAAACCCATCTATATGTTGCCTACAAGAAACTCATTTCAGAACAGAAGACACCTCCAGATTTAAAGTGAGGTGGTGCAAAACAATTTACCATGCTAATGGACATCAGAACAAAGCAGGGGTGGCAATCTTTATATCAGATCAATTAGATTTTAAGCCAAAGACTATAATAAGAGATGAGGAAGGACACTATATCATACTCAAAGGATCTGTCCAACAAGAAGATCTAACAATTTTAAATATCTATGCCTCTAACGTGGGAGCAGCCAACTATATAAACCAATTAATAACAAAATCAAAGAAACACATCAACAAAAATACAATAATAGTGGGGGAATTTAATACTCCTCTAACTGAAATGGAGAGATTATCCAAGCAAAAGATCAACAAGGAAATAAAGGCCTTAAATGAAACACTGGACCAGATGGACATCACAGATATATTCAGAACATTTCATCCCAAAGCAACAGAATACACATTCTTCTCTGGTGCACCTGGAACATTCTCCAGAATAAATCACATCCTGGGTCCTAAATCAGGTCTCAACCGGTATCAAAAGATTGGGATCATTCCCTGCATATTTTCAGACCACAATGCTCTGAAGCTGGAACGCAAACACAAGAGGAAATTTGGAAAGAACCCAAATACATGGAGACAAAACAGTATCCTTCTAAAGAATGAATGGGTCAACCAGAAAATTAAAGAAGAATTGAAAAAATTCATGGAAACAAATGATAATGAAAACACAATGGTTCAAAATCTGTGGGCAGTCCTGAGAGGAAAATATATAGCGCTACAAGCCTTTCTCAAGAAATGAGAAAGATCTCAAGTATACAACCTAACCCTACACCTAAAGGAGCTGGAGAAAGAACAAGAAAGAAACCCTAAACCCAGCAGGAGAAGAGAAATCATAAAGATCAGAGCAGAAATCAATGAAATAGAAACAAACAAACAAAAAATAGAACAAATCAATGAAACTAGGAGCTGGTTCTTTGAAAGAATTAATAAGATTGATAAACTCCTGGCCAGACTTATCAAAAAGAAAAGAGAAAGGACCTAAATAAATAAAATAGTGAATGAAAGAGGAGAGATCACAACTAACACCAAAGAAATACAGACAGTTGTAAGAACATACTATGAGCAACTCTATGCCAACAAATTTGACAATCTGGAAGAAATGGATGCATTTCTAGAGACATATAAACTACCACAATTGAAGCAGGAAGAAATAGAAAACCTGAACAGACCCATAACCTGTAAGGAGATTGAAACAGTCATCAAAAATCTCCAAACAAACAAAAGCCCAGGGCCAGACGGCTTCCCAGGGGAATTCTACCAAATGTTTAAAGAAGAACTTGTTCCATGCTCCTGGATTTGAAGAACAAATATTGTGAAAACGTCTATGCTACCTAAAGCAATCTACATATTTAATGCAGTTCCTATCAAAATACCATCCATTTTTTTCAAGGAAATGTAACAAATAACCCTAAAATTTATATGGAACCAGAAAAGACCTTGAATAGCCAAAGGAATATTGAAAAAGAAAGCCAAAGCTGGTGGCATCACAATTCCAGATTTCAAGCTCTATTACAAAGCTGTCATCATCAAGACAGCATGGTACTGGCACAAAAACAGACACATAGATCAATCGAACAGAATAGAGAGCCCAGAAATAGACCCTCAACTCTACAGTCAACTAATCTTCGACAAAGCAGGAAAGACTGTCCAATGGAAAAAAGACAGGCTCTTCAATAAATGGTGCTGGGAAAATTGGACAGCCACATGCAGAAAAATGAAATGGGACCATTTCCTTACACCACACACAAAAATAGACTCAAAATGGATGAAGGACCTCAATGTGCGAAAGGAATCTGTCAAAATCCTTGAGGAGAACACAGGCAGCAACCTCTTCAACCTCAGCCACAGCAACATCTTCCTAGGAACATCGCCAAAGGCAAGGGAAGCGAGGACAAGAATGAACTATTGGGATTTCATCAAGATCAAAAGCTTTTTTGCACAGCAAAGGAAACAGTTAATAAAACCAAAAGACAACTGACAGAATGGGAGAAGATATTTGCAAATGACATATCAGATAAAGGGCTAGTGTCCAAAATCTATAAAGAACTTAGCAAACTCAACACCCAAAGAACAAATAATCCAATCAAGAAATGGGCAGAGGACATGAACAGACATTTCTGCAAAGAAGACATCCAGATGGCCAACAGACACATGAAAAAGTGCTCCATATCACTTGGCATCATGGAAGTACAAATCAAAACCACAATGAGATATCACCTCACACCAGTCAGAATGGCTAAAATTAACCAGTCAGGAAATGACAGATGCTGGCGAGGATGCGGAGAAAGGGGAACCCTCCTACACTGTTGGTGGGAATGCAAGGAGGTGCAACCACTCTGGAAAACAGCTTGGAGGTTCCTCAAAATGTTGAAAATAGAACTGCCCTACGACCCAGCAATTGCACTACTGGGTATTTACCCTAAAGATACAAATGTAGTGATCCGAAGGGGCACGTGCACCCAAATGTTTATAGCAGCAATGTCTACAATAGCCAAACTATGGAAAGAACCTAGATGTCCATCAACAGATGAATGGATAAAGAAGAAGTGGTATATATACACAATGGAATACTATGCAGCCATCAAAAGAAATGAAATCTTGCCATTTGCGACGACGTGGATGGAACTAGAGGGTATCATGCTTAGCGAAATAAGTCCATCAGAGAACAAAAACTGCCATATGATTTCCCTGATATGAGGAAGTGGAGATGCAACATGGGTGGTTAAGGGGGTAGGAGAAGAATGAATGAAACAAGTTGGGATTGGGAGGGAGACAAACCATAAGTGACTCTTAATCTCGCCAAACAAACTGAGGGTTGCTGGGGCGAGGGGTTTTGGGAGAGGGAGGTGGGGTTATGGACATTGGGGAGGGTATGTGCTATGGTGAGTGCTGTGAAGTGTGTAAACCTGGCGATTCACAGACCTGTACCCCTGGGGATAAAAATACATTATATGTTTATAAGAAATTTTTAAAAATAATTTAAAAAAATTCTTCTTGGTCAGTTTATCACCAGTCACAATAAGCTGTGGTGACACGAGTGTAGGAGCAACTTACGGTACCGTACGGATGACGGAGTTAGTTTTAGGAAGTCTTGGGTTCAGATTTGACCTTGGGAAAGTTACTTTTAAGCCATCTTGAATTTTTTTGCATAATAAGTGTTAAACAAATGTCTTTAAGAATGTGGAATTTGGGTGGCTCAGTTGGTCGGCAACTACCTCCGGCTCAGGTCATGACCCTTAGTGCCAGGATCAAGTCCGGCATCAGGCTCCCTGCTCAGCAGGGAGTCTACTTCTCCCTCCGATGCTCCCGCCTCTCATTCTCTCTCTCAAATAAATAAATAAAATTAAAATAAATAAAAATTTAAAATGTGGAATTTGAGAAAACAGACAGCCATGGGGGAAGGGAAGGAAAAAATAAAATAACATGAAAATTGAGAGGGAGGCAAACCATAAGAGACTGTTAATCAGAGGAAACAAACTAAGGGATGCTGGAAGAAGGTGATGGGGGGGATGGGCATTAAGGAGGGCACTTGATGAAATGAGCGCTGAGTATTCTATGCAACTAATGAATCTCTAAATTCTACCTCAGAAACTAATAAAGTTTTTTAAAAATAAAGTATAATGTCAATAAATGGGAAGGTACAGCATGATGCATCATTAGACATGTCATTTGAGCGCAAACAAAATCAAGAATGCATTTTCATTAAGGACTATTAGGCAGTTTTGATCAAAACATTTTGCTTCACTAAATGGTATCCTAGGGACTGTGCATAACAAAACACCCTAAAACTTGGTGGTGTAAAACAACTGCTTCATATGCTCACAGCTTCTGGGGGTCATCAATTTGGACAGGGCACAGCAGGAGTACGGTTTCTCTCTTCCACAATGTCTGGGGCATAAGCTGGAAAGTTTGAAGGCTAGAAACTGGAATAATCTGCAGGTTTACTCACTTAGTTTGCAGTTGATGCTGGCTGTTGACTGGGAGACCTTATTTGGGACTCTTGGCCACTCTTCATTTGGCCTCTCCATATGGAGAGGCTTCCTTGCTGCATTGCTGCCAAGTTCCAAGGATGAATGTTGAGAGGTAGAAAACACCAAGTTAAAAGTCACACCATCCTCCATGACTTGAACTTGAAGTACACCATGTCTTTATGGGAAATGGTATGATTCAGTTTGGTACGACTTTCAAGTGTTGAGTCTGTTTTAGGTCCTTTACATTTCTATTTTAAAAATGAGTAAGTTTGCCAGTTTCTGCAAAAAAAAAAAAAAAAAAAAAAAAAACATAGCATTTTGATTGGGGTTATTTTGAATCTATATAATTTGGAGAGATTGAAAATCTTAATATTATTTGAGTCCATAAACACAATATATTTCTCCATTTATACAGTTCTTTACTTTCAGCAACATTTTGCATATTTTTTAAATTTTTATTATTTTTTTAGAAGATTTTTACCTATTGTTAAAAAGAGAGGATGAGAGAGAGTATGAGAGGACGGAGGTCAGCGGGAGAAGCAGACTCCCTGCTGAGCGAGGAGGCTGATGCAGGACTCTGTCCTGGGACTCCAGGATCATGACCTGAGCCAAAGGCACTCGCTTAACCAGCTGAGCCACCCAGGTGCCCCAACATCTGCATATTTTTAAGAGTAGAGATCTTAAATTTATTTTTAGGACCTCATGTTTTTGTAAATGGTACTTTTAATTTTTTATTTAACAGTTGCTGACAGCATATGGAAATAAAGACAGTTGGTTCTCATGTATTGATCTTACATTCATTATCTTGCTAAAATCATTAGTTCTAGTAGCTTTTTAAAGATTGCTTAGCAGGGGGGCACCTGGATGGCTCAGTGGGTTAAACCTCTGCCTTCGGCTCAGGTCATGATCTCAGGATCCTGGGATCAAGCCCCACATCAGGCTCTCTACTCAGTGGGGAGCCTGCTTCCTCCTCCTCTCTCTCTCTGCCTGCCTCTCCACCTACTTGAGATTGAAATAAATAATATCTTTAAAAAAAAAAAAAGATTGCTTAGCAGGGCGCCTGGGTGGCTCAGTGAGTTAAAGCCTCTGCCTTCGGCTCAGGTCATGATCCCAGGGTCCTGGGATCGAGCCCCACATCGGGCTCTCTGCTCTGCAGGGAGCCTGCTTCCTCCTCTCTCTCTCTCTGCCTGCCTCTCTGCCTACTTGTGATCTCTCTCTCTCTCTCTCTCTGTCAAATAAATAAATAAATAATCTTTTTAAAAAAAGATTCCTTAGGATTTTCTATTTGCATATTGTGTTATGTGCAAATAAAGACTTTTTATTTCTTTCCATTTCATATGTCTTTTGTTCCTTTTCCTTAACTGCCTGGCTGGGACATCCAGTTACGATCTTGCGGGGTAAAGAATTCACTCTGTCATCATTAAGTATGATATTACCTGTGGGTTTTTACAAATGCTCCCTAGTAGGCTCAGGAATTTTTCTCTTCCTAGAATTTGTTGAAATTTTTATCTTGGACAGCTGTCGAATTTTTAAAAATGCCTTCTTTTTATTTATTGAGATTTTTATATAGGTCTTCTTTATTCTGTTAGTCACACTGATTTTTTTTTAAATATTGAAACAGTTTTTTATTACTAGGATAAACCTCATTTGGTCAGAGTGTGTCAAGCTTTTGATATGTTTGACGGAGCCCATAAATTACTATATTTAAAAGAGAAGGATTTTCGCATCAATGGTTATGAAAGATTTTGCTTTCTAGTTGTTTTTAAGTTTTTATTGGCTTTTGTGTAAGTAGAATCAGGTCATTCTGCTGACCAAACTGCTTTATCCTTTTTTTTTAAGTTTATATTGAATTGGTGTTACTTTTTCTTAATTCATGGTGAAATCCAGCAGTGGAACTATTTGAGCCTGAGATTTTCTTTGTGGGGAGATTTAAAATTATATATTAAATTTCTGTAACAGGTTCAGGGCTATTCAGATTATTTTTCAGTTTGGGTAATTTGAATAAATTAAATAAGTAAATAAATTTGTCAATTTATTTTATTTGTAGGGTTTATTAATGTATCTTGTTTATAGTATTCCTTAAAATTTTCCTACCTGACATAGATGTTCTTTTCCTTCCCAATATTAACAATGTTGTGTTCTCTCTTTTTCCTTTATCAGTTTAGCTAGGGGTTTATTATTGATCTTTACAAGAGCAAGCTTTTGATATCATTGACCTATTTGTTCATTTTGTAGGTCATTAACTTTTTATTCTATTTACTTTGTATTTAATTTGCTGTTTTTCTGTCTTCTTAGCATGGAAACAGAAGTCATTGATTTGGGGCTTTTTAACCTCTTCTAATGTAAGCATTTAAATTTATAAATTTCTGTCTTAAAAATTGTCTTAGCTGCATCCCACTGGATTTTTTTAAGGTCAAAATATTTTCTAGTTTCCCTTGTGTGATACCTTCTTGTCCAGTGGGTTATTCTGTACTGTGTTTCTGACTTTTTGAATAATTGCAGCTCTTCTAACTCTGACAACCACCAATCTGTTCTCTGTATCTATGAGTTGGTTTTTTTTTTTTTTCTTAGATTCCACAGATAAGTGAGATCTTCTGGTATTTGTCTTTCTCTGACTTACATCATTTAGAATAGTGCCCTCAAGATCCATTTATGTTGTCACAAATGGCAAGATTTTTCTTTTTTGTGCCTGAATATTATTCCATGTATTCTCTCTTTCTCTCTTTCACTTTTCATTCACCCATCAATGGACACTTAGGTTGTTTCCATAACTTGGCTATTGTAAATAATACTGCAATGAATGTAAGGGTACAGGTGCCTTTTCAAGTTAACTTTTTTGTTTTCTTCAGATAAATACCCAGAAGTATTTTATCTTAATATCTATTCAGATAAATACCCATATGGCATCTCTTTTTAATTTTCTGAGATATCACTGTACTGTTTCCCATAGTAGCTGCACCAGTTTATATTCCTACCAATAGTGCACGAGGGTTTCCTTTTCTCCGCATACACACTAACACTTGTTATTTCTTGTCTTTTTGATAATAGCCATTCTAATAGGCATGAGATGATATATCATTGCAGTTTTGATTTACATCCTCCTGATTATTAATGCTGTTGAACATCTTTTCATGTACCATTGGTCATCTGGATGTCTTCTTCAGAAAATTGTCTATGCCAATCTTCTGCTCACTTTTTTTTTAAAGATTTTATTTATTTATTTGAGAGAGAGCCAGAATGAGAGAGCACAAGCAGTAGTAGCAGCAGAGGCAGAGGGAGCCTGACATGGGGCTTGATCCCAAGACCCCGGGATCATGACCCAAGCTGAAGGCAGATGCCTAACCAACTCAGACATCCAGGTGCCCCTTTTTGCCAATTTTTTAATTGGGTTTTTTCTTTTGCTATTGAGTTATGAGTTCTTTATATATTTTGGATATTAACCCCTTATTAGGTACATGATTTGCAAATATTTTCGCCCATTCAGTATGTTACCTTGTATTATATTTTCTTGATAAATTGATCCTTTTATTGTTACGAGGTATCTTTCTTTGTCCTAACATGATGCTAATATAGACACGTCAGCTTTTGAAGATAAGTACTTGAATGGTATATTTTTCCCCATTTTTAAGCCTTAAACCTATTTCTTCACATTTAAAACATTTCCTATAGAAAACATATTGTTGGATCTTGCTTTTTTAAAAAAAAAAAAATCTGCTTTGGGGCGCCTGGGTGGCTCAGTGGGTTAAAGCCTCTGCCTTCCACTCAGGTCATGATCTCAGGGTCCTGGAATTGAGCCCTGCATCTGGCTTTCTGCTCAGCAGGGAGCCTGCTTCCCCCTCTCTCTCTGCCTCTCTGCCTACTTGTGATATCTCTCTGTCAAATAAATAAATAAAATCTTTTAAAAAATCTGTTTTAACAATTTGTCATTTAATTGAAGTATTTAGACCACTTACATATAATTTAAGTATTGGTGTGGTTGGGTTTGATTCATCTTTTTATTCGTCTATTCCTCCTGTCTAGTTTATGTTCTTTTGCCCAATATTTCCCACCAACTTTAGATTTGTTGAGTATTTTTTTTAAAGAAATACTTTATTTATTTATTTGACAGAGAGAGAGGGAACACAGGCAGGGGGAGAAGCAGGCGCCTCACTGAATAGGCAGCCCAATGCGGGGCTTGATCCCAGGAACCTGGGATCATGACCTGAGCTGAAGGCAGACGCTTAACGACTGAGCCACCCAGGCGCCCCTGTTGAGTATTTTTTAACATGCTAGTTTATTCTCAGTGTTTGCTTCTTAGGCAAATTTCTTTTTTTATGTGGTTGCTCTAGGGTTTAAAATATACATTTTAATTTATCACAGTTTGCATTCAAATAACATTTTACCACTGCACCTATAGTATAAGCTCCTTACAACACCTCTTCCCGTCCTTTGCACTATTGTTTTCATAACTTTTCTTTGTGTATATGTTAAACCTTGTGTACACTGTTATTTTTACCTTAAAGAATCTTTTGTCTTAGTTTGACAGTTTTATTTCAATATAATTGACCTCCAATAAACTGTACATATAGAAAGTGTACAATTTGATAAATTTTGACACATATATAAACCTATTAGACCATCACTGCAGTTAAGACAATGAATATACCCATCAGGACTAAAAGTTTCCTTATGGACATTTCTAATTTCACCCTCCTTACTTTCCCTGCATTCCCCTGAAAGACTCCAGCCATTCTCCAGACAACTACTGATTTTCTTTCTGTCACTGTAAATTAGCTTATGTTTTCTAGGGTTTCATATAAATGGAATCGTACACTTTGGTCGGGCTGCTTTAACATGTATTAGTAGTTGATGCTTGTTAATTGCTAGGTAGTATTCCATTAAATGGATATACCACAGTTGGTTTATTCATTGACCTCTTGGTGAACATGTGGGTTGCTTCTGATTTGGGGAAGCAAACTTGCTATGGGGAAGTAAACTTGCTATGAAATTCAATTATTTATATATCCCTTTATTTCTCTTGGGTAAATGAGTGTAATGGCTGAATCGTACAGTACATGTATGTTTAACTTTTTAAGAAACTGTTTTCCGAAGTGATTGTACATTTTACATTTCTACCAGCAGTACATGAGTTTCTCTACATCCTTGACAACTCTTGCTCTGATAAGTCTTTTTTATTTTAACCAAACTACTAAGGATGTATTGGTATCCCTTTGTACTACTAATTTTTATTTCCCTAATTACTAATGATGTTGAGCATTATTTCATGTACTTATTTTACATCTGCATATCTTCTTTGTTGAGATGTCTGTTCAAGCATTTTGCCCTTATCGTATTCAGTTTTCTTATTGATTTATGAGAGTTCTTTATCAATTCTGGATATAAGGCATTAATAAAATACATGATTTGCAAGTATTTTTACCAAGTCCGTGACTTTTAATTTTCTGAACAGTGTCTTTTGAAGATGAGAAGTCATGGTAAAGTCCAATTTATCAATTTGTTCTTTAATGGGTCACGCTTTTGGTTGTGTTTCTAAGAAATCTTTGCGTAACCCAAGGTCAGTCAGAAAGGTTCTCTCCTATGTTTTTCCTAGAAGTTTAGTAGCTTAGGTTTCGTATTTAGGTCTGTAATCCATTTTGAGTTAATATTTGTATGTGATACAAAGTAAGTATACAGAACTCTTTGTTGAATAGAATCTTCGTTGTCCATTGAATCCTACTTCTAACTTTGTTAGAAGTTGGTGGTACATATAAATATGGGTCTGTTTTAGATCTCTCTATTCTGGGGGCCCCTGAATGGCTCAGTCAGTTAAGCATCTGCCTTCAGCTTGGGTCATGATCCCAAGGTCCTGGGATTGAACCCCACATCAGGCTCCCCTGCCTGCTGCTCCCCCTGCGTGTGCTTCCTGTCTGTCTTTCTCTCTGTCTCTCTCCCCCTCTGTCAGATAAATAATATGTGAGACAAAGCTCTCTATTCTGTTCCATTGACCTGTTGATCTGTCTTTAGGGACAATAACATGCCATCTTGATTAGTTTTAAATAAGTTTTGAACTCAGTATTCATACATCAACTTTGTTTTACTTTGTCAAATTTGTTTAACTTTTTATGTCATTTGTATTTCCATATGAATTTTAGAATTAGTTTGTCAATTTCTGCCCCAAAAAAGCCTCCTGGGATTTTGACAGGAATTATCTAGAATACAGAGTGTTCTTACCTTTGCATAGTATTATGTTAACTGAAACATGTACATATTGGAGGCAAGTCCTCACTTTGCATGGTTTCAACATGCACATTTTTTCATTTAACACAGTACTTTGCAAAGCAGGTACAGACTGTTTATAGAATAATTTGAGAATTGAGTGCTGTGGTCCCAATGCTTGTTCCCTCCCTGCCAAATTCATATGTTAAAATCCTAGTGCCCCATGTGATAGTATTAGGAAATAAGACCTTTCAGAAATGATTAGGTTTTGAGGATGGAGTTCTTGTGAATGGGGTCAGTCCTCTTATAAAATAGACAACAGAGAGCTCCCTAGCCTCCTTCCACCACAAGAGGACATAGTAAGAAGGCACTGGCCATGAACCAGGAAGAGGTCTCACCAGGATGCAGCTATGTTGGTACCTTAATCTTAGACTTTCCAGCCTCTGGATCAGTGAGAAATAAATTCCTATTGTTTATAAACTACCCAGTCTGTGGTATTTTGTCATAGTAGCCCAAAAAGGATAACTATTACTAACATGTTAACAGTATTGAGTCTTCAACCCAATAACATAATATTTGTCTTTTATTTGTATTTTTAAAAATATCTCTCAGCAGCATTAGGTTTTTTTTTAATTTTTTATTTTTTATAAACATATATTTTTATCCCCAGGGGTACAGGTCTGTGAATCACCAGGTTTACACACTTCACAGCACTCACCATAGCACATACCCTCCCCAATGTCCATAATCCCACCCCCTTCTCCAAAACCCCCTCCCCCCAGCAACCCTCAGTTTGTCTTGTGAGATTAAGAGTCACTTATGGCTTGTCTCCCTCCCAATCCCATCTTGTTTCATTTATTCTTCTCCTACCCACTTAAGCCCCCATGTTGCATCACCACTTCCTCATATCAGGGAGATCATATGATAGTTGTCTTTCTCTGCTTGACTTATTTCACTAAGCATGATACGCTCCAGTTCCATCCATGTTGTCGCAAATGGCAAGATTTCATTTCTTTTGATGGCTGCATAGTATTCCATTGTGTATATATACCACATCTTCTTGATCCATTCATCTGTTGATGGACATCTAGGTTCTTTCCATAGTTTGGCTATTGTGGACATTGCTGCTATAAACATTCAGGTGCACGTGCCCCTTTGGATCACTACATTTGTATCTTTAGGGTAAATACCCAATAGTGCAATTGCTAGGTCATAGGGCAGTTCTATTTTCAACATTTTGAGGAACCTCCATGCTGTTTTCCAGAGTGGCTGCACCAGCTTGCATTCCCACCAACAGTGTAGGAGGGCTCCCCTTTCTCCACATCCTCGCCAGCATCTGTCATTTCCTGACTTGTTGATTTTAGCCATTCTGACTGGTGTGAGGTGATATCTCATTGTGGTTTTGATTTGTATTTCCCTGATGCCGAGCGATATAGAGCACTTTTTCATGTGTCTGTTGGCCATCTGGATGTCTTCTTTGCAGAAATGTCTGTTCATGTCCTCTGCCCATTTCTTGATTGGATTATTTGTTCTTTGGGTGTTGAGTTTGCTAAGTTCTTTATAGATTTTGGACACTAGTCCTTTATCTGATATGTCGTTTGCAAATATCTTCTCCCATTCTGTCAGTTGTCTTTTGATTTTGTTAACTGTTTCCTTTGCTGTGCAAAAGCTTTTGATCTTGATGAAATCCCAATAGTTCATTTTTGCCCTTGCTTCCCTTGCCTTTGGCGTTGTTCCTAGGAAGATGTTGCTGCGGCTGAAGTCGAAGAGGTTGCTGCCTGTGTTCTCCTCAAGGATTTTGATGGATTCCTTTCGCACATTGAGGTCCTTCATCCATTTTGAGTCTATTTTTGTGTGTGGTGTAAGGAAATGGTCCCATTTCATTTTTCTGCATGTGGCTGTCCAATTTTCCCAGCACCATTTACTGAAGAGCCTGTCTTTTTTCCATTGGACATTCTTTCCTGCTTTGTCGAAGATTAGTTGACTGTAGAGTTGAGGGTCTATTTCTGGGCTCTCTATTCTGTTCGATTGATCTATGTGTCTGTTTTTGTGCCAGTACCATGCTGTCTTGATGATGACAGCTTTGTAATAGAGCTTGAAGTCCGGAATTGTGATGCCACCAACGTTGGCTTTCTTTTTCAATATCCCTTTGGCTATTCGAGGTCTTTTCTGGTTCCATATAAATTTTAGAATTATTTGTTCCATTTCTTTGAAAAAGATGGATGGTACTTTGATAGGAATTGCATTAAATGTGTAGATTGCTTTAGGTAGCATAGACATTTTCACAATATTTATTCTTCCAATCCAGGAGCATGGAACATTTTTCCATTTCTTTGTGTCTTACTCAATTTCTTTCATGAGTACTTTATAGTTTTCTGAGTATAGATTCTTAGCCTCTTTGGTTAGGTTTATTCCTAGGTATCTTATGGTTTTGGGTGCAATTGTAAATGGGATTGACTCCTTAATTTCTCTTTCTTCTGTCTTGCTGTTGGTGTAGAGAAATGCAACTGATTTCTGTGCATTGATTTTATATCCTGACACTTTACTGAATTCCTGTACAAGTTCTAGCAGTTTTGGAGTGGAGTCTTTTGGGTTTTCCACATATAGTATCATATCATCTGCGAAGAGTGATAATTTGACTTCTTCTTTGCCGATTTGGATGCCTTTAATTTCCTTTTGTTGTCTGATTGCTGAGGCTAGGACCTCTAGTACTATGTTGAATAGCAGTGGTGATAATGGACATCCCTGCCGTGTTCCTGATCTTAGCGGAAAAGCTTTCAGTTTTTCTCCATTGAGAATGATATTTGCGGTGGGTTTTTCATAGATGGCTTTCATGATATTGAGGTATGTGCCCTCTATCCATACACTTTGAAGAGTTTTGATCAGGAAGGGATGCTATACTTTGTCAAATGTTTTTTCAGCATCTATTGAGAGTATCATATGGTTCTTGTTCTTTCTTTTATTGATGTGTTGTATCACATTGATTTGCGGATGTTTAACCAACCTTGCAGCCCTGGAATAAATCCTACTTGGTTGTGGTGAATAATCCTTTTAATGTACTGTTGAATCCTATTGGCTAGTATTTTGATGAGTATTTTCGCATCTGTGTTCATCAAGGATATTGGTCTATAGCTCTCTTTTTTTATGGGATCCTTGTCTGGTTTTGGGATCAAGGTGATGCTGGCCTCATAAAATGAGTTTGGAAGTTTTCCTTCCATTTCTATTTTTTGGAACAGTTTCAGGAGAATAGGAATTAGTTCTTCTTTAAATGTTTGGTAGAATTCCCCCGGGAAGCCGTCTGGCCCTGGGCTTTTGTTTCTTTGGAGATTTTTAATGACTGTTTCAATCTCCTTACTGGTTATGGGTCTGTTCAGGCTTTCTATTTCTTCCTGGTTCAGTTGTGGTAGTTTATATATTTCTAGAAATGCCTCCATTTCTTTCAGATTGTCAAATTTATTGGCGTAGAGTTGCTCATAGTATGTTCTTATAATAGTTTGTATTTCTTTGGTGTTAGTTGTAATCTCTCCTCTTTCATTCATAATTTTATTTATTTGGGTCCTTTCTCTTTTCTTTTTGATAAGTCGGGCCAGGAGTTTATCAATTTTATTAATTCTTTCAAAGAACCAGCTCCTAGTTTCGTTGATTTGTTCTATTGTTATTTTGGTTTCTATTTCATTGATTTCTCCTCTGATCTTTATGATTTCTCTTATCCTGCTGGGCTTAGGGTTTCTTTCTTGTTCTTTCTCCAGCTCCTTTAGGTGTAGGGTTAGGTTGTGTACCTGAGACCTTTCTTGTTTCTTGATAAAGGCTTGTACCACTTCATATTTTCCTCTCAGGACTGCCTTTGTTGTGTCCCATAGATTTTGAACCATTGTATTTTCCTTATCATTTGTTTCCATGAATTTTTTCAGTTCTTATTTAATTTCCCGGTTGACCCATTCATTCTTTAGAAGGATGCTGTTTGGGTTCTTTCCAAACTTCCTCTTGTGGTTGAGTTCTAGCTTCAGAGCATTGTGGTCTGAAAATATGCAGGGAATGATCCCAATCTTTTGATACCGGTTGAGTCCTCATTTAGGACCGAGGATGTGATTTATTCTGGAGAATGTTCCATGTGCACTAGAGAAGAATGTGTATTCTGTTGCTTTGGGATTAAATGTTCTGAATATATCTGTGATGTCCATCTGGTCCAGTGTGTCGTTTAAGGCCTTTATTTCCTTGTTGATCTTTTGCTTGGATGATCTGTCCATTTCAGTGAGGGGAGTGTTAAAGTCCCCTACTATTATTGTATTATTGTTGATGTGTTTCTTTGATTTTGTTATTAATTGGTTTATATAGTTGGCTGCTCCCACGTTGGGGGCATAGATATTTAAAATTGTTAGATCTCTTTGTTGGACAGACCCTTTGAGTATGATATAGTGTCCTTCCTCATCTCTTATTATAGTTTTTGGCTTAAAATCTAATTGATCTGATATAAGGATTGCCACTCCTGCTTTCTTCTGATGTCCATTAGCATGGTAAATTCTTTTCCACCCCCTCACTTTAAATCTGGAGGTGTCTTCGGGCTTAAAATGAGTTTCTTGGAGGCAACATATAGATGGGTTTTGTTTTTTTATCCATTCTGATACCCTGTGACTTTTGACAGGGGCATTTAGCCCATTAATATTCAGGGTAACTATTGAGAGATATGAATTTAGTGCCACTGTATTGCCTGTAAGGTGACTGTTACTGTATATGATCTCTGTTCCTTTCTGATCTACCACTTGTAGGCTCTCTCTTTGCTTAGAGGACCCCTTTCAATATTTCATGTAGAGCTGGTTTGGTGTTTGCAAATTCTTTCAGTTTTTGTTTGTCCTGGAAGATCTCTCCTTCTATTTTCAATGATAGCCTAGCTGGATATAGTATTCTTGGCTGCATGTTTTTCTCGTTTAGTGCTCTGAAAATATCATGCCAGCTCTTTCTGGCCTGCCAGGTCTCTGTGGATAAGTCTGCTGCCAATCTAATATTTTTGCCATTGTATGTTACAGACTTCTTTTCCCGGGCTGCTTTCAGGATTTTCTTTTTGTCACTGAGACTTGTAAATTTTACTATTACGTGACGGGGTGTGGGCCTATTCTTATTGATTTTGAGGGGCATTCTCTGAACCTCCTGAATTTTGATGCTCATTCCCTTTGCCATATTGGGGAAATTCTCCTCAATAATTCTCTCCAGTATACCTTCTGCTCCCCACTCTCTTCTTCTTCTGGAATCCCAATTATTCTAATGTTGTTTCGCGTTATGGTGTCACTTATCTCTCGAATTCTCCCCTCGTGGTCCAGTAGCTGTTTGACCCTCTTTTGCTCAGCTTCTTTATTCTCTATCATTTGGTCTTTTATATCACTAATTCTTTCTTCTGCCTCATTTATCCTAGCAGTGAGAGCCTCCATTTTTGATTGCACCTCATTAATAGCTTTTTTGAGTTAGATTGGTTAGATTTTAGTTCTTTTATTTCTCCAGAAAGGGCTTTTATATCTCTCGAGAGGGTTTCTCTAATATCTTCCATGCCTTTTTCGAGCCCGGCTAGAACCCTGAGAATTGTCATTCTGAACTCTAGATCTGACATATTACCAATGTCTGTATTGATTAGGTCCCTAGCCTTCGGTACTGCCTCTTGTTCTTTTTTGTGTGTTGAATTTTTCCGTCTTGTCATTTTGTCCAGATAAGAGTATATGAAGGAGCAAGTAAAATACTAAAAGGGTGGCAACAACCCCAGGAAAATATGCTTTAACCAAATTAGAAGAGATCCAAAATCGTGAGGGGAGAGAAAGGGGATAAAAAGAGGTTCAAAAAGGAAGAAAGAAAAGAAAAGAATTTAAAAAAAAGAAAACAAATAAGAAAAATATAAAAAAGAAAAAATATATATATTAGATAAACTAGTTAAAAAACGTTAAAAAAGAAAAAGGTAAAAGTTAAAAAAAAAATTTACCAGAAGGCGAGAAAAAAAACAAAAAAAGAAAAAAGAAAAAAATTAAATTAACTGCAAGACTAAAAAAAATCACAGGGAAAAAGCCATGAGTTCCGTGCTTTGCTTCTCCTCCTCTGGAATTCTGCTGCTCTCCTTGGTATTGAAACCACACTCCTTGGTAGGTGAATTTGGTCTCGGCTGGATTTCTTGTTGATCTTCTGGGGGAGGGGCCTGTTGTAGTGATTCTCAAGTGTCTTTGCCCCAGGCGGAATTGCACCGCCCTTACCAGGGGCCGGGGTGTGTAATCCGCTCGGCTTTGCCCTCAGGAGCTTTTGTTCCCTGAGTGCTTTCCGTAGAGTTCCGGAGGACGGGAAAACAAATGGCGGCCTCCTGGTCTCTGGCCCGGAGGAGCCGAGAGCCGGGGGCCCCACTCCTCAGTGCGCCCTCAGAGAACAGCGCCCAGTTACTCCCGTCTGCCTGACCTCCGGCGGCCAGCCCCGCTCCGAGCTCACCGAGCCTGCGACCGGTTCAAGGTAACCCCGAGCTGTGAGCTCACTGTCGGCTCTGTCTCTGTAGCCGGCTTTCCCGTTCCAATACCCGCAAGCTCTGCGACACTCAGACACCCCTGATCCTTCTGTGACCCTGCGGGACCTGAAGCCACGCTGACCCCGCGTGGGCTTCGCCCCGGTTTAGCCTCTGGAGCGATGTCCCTCAGCGGAACAGACTTTTAAAAGTCCTGATTTTGTGCGCCGTTGCTCCGCCGCTTGCCGGGAGCCGGCCCCTCCCCCGGGGTCTATCTTCCCGTCGCTTTGGATTCACTTCTCCACTGGTCCTACCTTTCAGAAAGTGGTTGTTTTTCTGTTTGCAGAATTGCTGTTCTTTTTCTCTTCGATCTGCTGATGGATTTTCAGGTGTTTGCAATCTTTAGATAAGCTATCTAGCTGATCTCCGGCTAGCTGAAGTAGTCTCAGCCTGCTACTTCTCCGCCATCTTGACTCCTCCCTGCAGCAGCAGTAGTTTTTAATGTAAATGTTTTTCACATATTTTATAAGATTTATCTCTATGTATTTCCTATATTTGGTGTGATTGTAAATGGCACTTTTTAATTTCAATTCCCATTTTTTTTTGTTGCTGGAATATATAAATACAATTGATTTATATATCAGTCTTCCACAGTCTTGCTAAACTCAGTGGGTCTAGTAGCTTTTTTGTAGATTTCATATGGTTTTTTACATGAAAGAGCATGTCAGTTATGTCATCTTTAATATAGTAAACATTATCTCTTTTCCAATTTACACTTCTCTTGGTTTGGTTTTCTTGCCTTATTGCATTGGCTAGAACCTCCAGTATAATGGTGAATAGAAGTCATAAGAGCAGATACTATCTTATTCCTGATCTTGTATCATAAAGTATCATGTTAACGGTTAGGCCTTTCATGGATAACCATTTGCAAGTTGAAGAAGTTGCCTTCTTTTCTTAATTTGCCAAGGTTTTGGGGGGGAGTTGGTTTTTTTTTTTTTACTCAGGAATGGATGGTGGATTTTGTCAGATTATTTTTCTGACATTTCTGACGTATCTCATTTATTGAGATAATCATGAGTATTTTTCTTTTTAGTTTATTAGTGTAGTGGATTATATTGATTGTTATAATGACAAATCTATATTCTTAGAAATTTTGTATGTTTGTAGTTTTCTCCTTTTTTTGGTAATATCTTTGTCTGGTTTTGGTGTCATGGGAATGCTAACCTCATGAAATGAGTTGGAAGTGTTCCTGCCTTTTCAGTTTTGGGAAATTGATTTGTGTAATATCTCTTTCTTTTTGTCTTGATCACCCTGGCTAGAGGTTTAGCAATTTCATTGACCTATTTCAAGAATTAGGGATTTTTTTCCATTTTTCTTCTATTTCATTTATTCCCATTTTGGGCTTTATCCCCCCCCCCACTTTTGTATCTTTATTTTTGTTTCATTTGCTCATATTTTGCTAGTTTCTTAATTTGCAAACTAAAATCTTTGAGTTGAAACCTTTTTTTTAGAGGGGAGGAGGGGCAGAGGGAGAGCAAGAATCTTAAGCAGGCTCCACCCCAGCATGGACCCCAGTGTAGGGCTCTATCTCATGACCCTGAGATCAGACCTGAGCCAAAATAAAGAGTTGGATGCTTAACCTATTGAGCCATCCTGGTGCCCCTGAGGCCTTTCTTCCTTACTATTGTGGGTATTTGATGCTATAAATTTCACCCTAAGTTCTGCTTTAGTTATATTTTATATTTTTATTCAGTTGAGAAAATTTTCAGTTTTCTCTTTTGATTTCTGCTTTGACCCATGGGTTATTAGAAGTGTTATTTAATTTCCAAATAGTTAAACTCAGATATTGAGTTCTAATTTCATTAGGATCAGAGGACACGCTTTGTGTGACTTGAACTGAATATGAATGAATAAGTTTTAAATTAATTGAGACATTTTTAGTGGCCCACAGTATGGCCCATTTTGGCAAATGTTCCATGTGCAATTAAGTAGAAGGTATAATTTCCTCTTGTTTTGTGTAGTGTTCTAAGCATATTTCAAGTTAACTGATAGGATTGTTCAACTCTTCTATATCCTTGTGGATTTTCTGCCTATTTTATCTATTATAATTGTCGATCTATTTCTTAATGTACTATCATTTTGTTCTTTCCTGTATTCTGAAGCTCTGTTAGGTGCACATACATTTAGGAATGTTATACCCTCCTGATGACTTGACTGCCTTATTACTATCACCTTTTTTTGTTCCTGTTTTTTCCTTTTGCAATGTGGTTTTTTTCTTCTGGCTGCTTTAAAATTTTTGTTTTTATCACTGGTTTTATGCTGTCCATTATTGATGTGACTTATGTTGTTGTTGTTTGTATTTTATTTATTTATTTATTTTAAAGATTTTCTTTATTTGACACAGAGAGATCACAAGTAGACAGGCAGGCAGAGACGGGGGGAAGCAGGTTCCCTGGTAAGCAGAGAGCCCGATGTGGGGCTTGGTCCCAGGACCCTGAGATCATGACCTGAGCCGAAGGCAGCAGCTTAACCCACTGAGCCACCAAGGCGCCCCTGTTGTTTGTATTTTAATCTGCTTAAGGTACTTGGAGTTTCTTGTACTGGTATGCAAATTTGGATATTATTTCTTGATGGGTTTTAATTCTGTCTCTACCGTTCTCTCTTCTCTCCGGGGGCTTTGCATGATAGACCCCTTAGTATTGTCCCACATGTCATTGAGTTTCTGTACTTTAATCTCAGTCTTTTTTTTTCTCTTAGGAAACTTCATGCTTTATATCGGGAAAATTTCTGTTCCATGTCTTTAACTTCACCATTTCATGCATTGTCTAATGTTCTGTTTAGTTCATCCAGTGAACTTTTCGTTTAAGGTAATATATTTTCTTCAATTCTAGAAGCTCCTTTTCGTTCTTTTTTATTTTTTCTGTTTCTTTCCTCATAAAGTTCATGCTTTCTTTTAAATCCTTGAGCATATTCCCAGGATATTTTGAAGCTCCTACCTTACATAATGTCTTCATGTCTGCCATTTATAGGTCCATTTGTATTGATTAGCCTTTTTCTTGTTCTATTTTATAGTTTGGTGCTTCCTTTGATTAGACCACATCTAGAGTAGCCTTTATTCTAGGGCTTAGTTGAGCTCCATACTTAGATGTGACTTTTCTGAGATCTCTACTGATTGTCTTTAGAGTTCAGGGAGGCCTCTCTTGAACTTACTAGAACTCCAGTGTCTCCATGCTCTTTTTGCCCAGCCTCATGGAGTTTCAACCTATGCGTGCGCAAATTATTATTAAGGTAAAGACACATAGTGTTCTTTGTGCAGATTTTGGGAACTTTTTCTATACTTAGCTCCATTCTCCTTGGTATTCTGCTGTGAACATTCCATTTTCCTCAGAGTTCTTCCTGAACTGTGATCTCTATGTCCTCAACTCAGTGACATGCCGTGCTCTGCTTTGTTTCCCCTCCTTGTACTGGGAACTAGGAAATGCTTCCAGAAAGAAGCCAGGCCTGTCATTAAGCATTCACTCCATTCGTTTTCCCTCCCATAGGAATCATAATCCTTTACTGCCTGTTGGGTCCCAATGACTGAAAATATTCAGACTTTTAGTTTAGTGAGAGAAAAAAGTTCTGTTCCAATTAAACTTTCATGATTAGAAGCAGAAGTCATTATCATGGCATTTAATGTGATTTTAAAGAATCTTAATTCTAATGACTTTACTATTGGGTAAAATTTGTCAAATACAGTGGTAGAACTTAGCTTGTTTCCATTAATGCTCTGCATTTCTGATGTAATTAAAAATAGAAGTTTGTGAAGTTGAAATAGAAGGATAGAATTTTACAGTGCACAAATTAGTAGTAGAGTAATATGCCAACAATAGCTAAAATTTTTTAGCATTTTAGTGATGCAAGGCACCTTACTAAAACGTGTCTCAGCTCTCATTACAGTCTTATTGTTTAGGTATTATATTATGCTCATTTTAGAGATGAAGGAATTGAAACTTATAAGTAGTTAAGTGATGTGTTTAAGCTCACTTACCAGTTGAGTAAAGAGCAGAGCCCAGATTCCATCTCAGTTCTGACAAACTCCCAAAGCCCTGTTTATCAACACCATGGCCATGCTGCCTTTAAAAGAAGTATATGGATGGGCCACCTTGGTGCCTCAATCTGTTAAGTGTCTGCCTTCGGCTTGGATCATGATCTTAGGGGGTTGGGATTGAGCCCCACAGTGGGCTGCCTGCTCAGTGGGGAGTCTCCTTCTCCATCTCCCTCTGCCTGCCCCCATGCTTGTGCTCTTGCTCTCTCACGCTCTCTGTCTCCCTCAAATAAATAAATAAAATGTTTTTTATAAAAAGTATATGGGTAGCTGTGACTGTTATGGAATCAGCTTCAGTGTACTGGGAGTCTGGGATGCAATACTTTTGGGCCCCATTTCTAGGTTTTGTACAGCAGTCTTGAGTCATATTTTTACCTCCTTTTACTTCAAAAGTCAAGTCAGACATCGTTTAAGTAACATTAAGGGCTGGTTTTCCATTTATCAACATGTAAGTAGAAATGTAAGGCAAGGTTAGATAGTTAGAAACCTTGTCATTGGCTATGATTTTTACTGTAATTCTATGTTAAGGCAGTTTTTTAAGAATGATAAAATACCAGAAAGTAGAATTACATGACTGGAAAGTGGTGGCCAAATACACAGAAGCAAAACATTCAGTGATTTGCTAAGCCTGAAATTATTTTAAAATTAAAAGTTTTTAAAATAAAAGATTTACTGAAAATAGTTCTCTTTGGAGTTTTCCCACCAACTTTCTATATTAATAGATTATTTCATTTTGACTTTTATTTCTAGGTACTGTTTTTCTTATTTTGGTTTAATTTTGTTTTGCAATTAAGTAAAACATTTACATGGTCACAAAGACTAATTTTAAGAAGTGTATCTTCCATCCCTAGTATCTTCCTCCTCTGTAAGTAACCATTTGCATTAGCTGGTTTATTCTTTGTTGTCTTTTCTTAAAAATCATAAGTAAACACACAAACATACTTTGCTCTTTCTTACGTAAATGGTGGCATATTCTACACACTGTTCTTTTTTTTATGAGAAAGAGCGCACACGTGTGATCAAGGACATGAGGGGGCAGAGGGAGAGGGAGAGAGAATCTGGAGCACACTCTTACCGAGTGCAGAGTCCACCACAGGACTCCATCTCACAACCCCAAGGTCATGACCTGAGCGGAAGTTAAAACTCAGATACTTAACTGACTGCACCACCTAGGCACCCCTTCTGGGTCTTTAGGTTTTGGGGGTTTTCCCTCCACTAATTAATATACATTCTAGAGTTTACTTCATAACAAAATTTTCCTTGTTTCCTTATCTTTCATTAGGTTTACAATCTTCAAAATCTTATTTGGGGGCACCTGGGTGGCTCAGTGGGTTAAAGCCTCTGCCTTCAGCTCAGGTCATGATCCCAGTATCCTGGGATTGAGCCCTGCATCAGGCTCTCTGCTCAGCAGGGAGCCTACTTCCCCTCTCTCTTTCCACCTCTCTGCCTACTTGTGATCTCTGTCTGTCAAATAGTAAAAATCTTTAAAATCTTTTTGGTAAATATTTATCATCTACTTTATATGTTTTCCATCAAGTGGATGCTGGCATTTTGGAGAAAATGGAGAAGTGCAATGTGCAGTTTTCACCCTTAAGAAACTTAGGGAATTTTAAACTACTTTTTAAAACATCTACCTCTCCCTGATGTACAGTAGCTAATCCAGTAATACTTTTATTTTTTTAACCATCTATTTTTCTAGAAAACACAAGTAGAGGGCTTTTGTCATCTATTACTATTTCACTGAATGTGATTTCAGTACTATTTATAAGCATCCTAGCAAAAGCATCCCAACCCTGACAACATTTAGATATCTGATCATCAGGTGTGTGTCAGAGAAGAAAGTCGTGTGACATTTAGAAATGCTTTAATTTTAAATAGTCCTGTTAATTTCAATTCCTATGAAGTCATAATGTACCAGATACTCTGGATTATTATAATTAAAAAAAAAATCCAGCGCCCCTTTCTCCTCTATATTACTCTAACCATTTTCTTTGTACCATGTTCCTGTCCTGTACCTCATCTCTCTGCACTCTTATCCAATATTCACTCTTCTCCAATATTCCTTATTGCTTTAACAGCCCCACCTCATAAGGTGCTGGACTTATTTCCCTTAAAGACTTATGTGATGTCCATATGGGAGTATCAGCCCAGATTTTTTTTTTTTTTTTGAGAAAGGGGGAAGTGGGGAAGCACAAGCAAGCATGAGCTGGGGAAGCAGGAGAGGGAGAAACAAGTTTCCCCCACTAAGCAAGGTGCCGGATGCAGGGTTTGATCCCAGGACCTGGTATCATGACCTGAGCCAAAGGCAAACGCTTAACAGACTGAGCCACCTGGCCCCTTCTCCCCAACACCCCCAACCCCCGCCCTGACTTTTGAAAGCAGCTCACCTATGGTACTTTGTCACAGTGGTGGCCATATATCTGTGCTAGGCAGGGCCCTTCCAATCTCTGTGTTGGCTGCCTGGGGACACTGTCTCAACTCTATTTCAAGATCTGTGTTCGACTTTGCATCTTTGAATTTAGTATCTTTCCTCAGAAGCCTATCCATAGTATTTGGCTTCTCGCACCTCTTTTGTCCTGGACCTGTTCACCTTGTCACTCCTCAACTCTGCATATGATGCCATCTCTTCCTTCCCTCTCCCCTTTCCCCCCATACCCTGTGTGTTTCCTGATCTTTTCAGTCACTGTACATTGCTTCACTAGAGAATAACCTTTGTTGCCAAATCCACAAATACAAAGCTAGGAAATGTATCTGTCTAGTCTTCTGAGGAAGGACTTCGTATGCTTCCTCATGCATTGGAGGTTGCAGCAAGATTAAGTGGCTGAAACTAGTGAAGGAACATGTTTCAAGAAAGTTCATGTAATTTCATGACATAAATGTAGATTTGGTAATCTGGCACCTACCACAGTAATTAAAGCATTTCCTACAGTGAAGGCTTTTGAGAAAATACTATGCAAGAAGAAGCCCTACAAAAGCCTTTTTTAATTCAGAAAATTGATTCTATGCTCACAAAGTCAGCATTTTCTCTCAGCAGGCACTGCAACTAATGACATTAATGAGACCAGTGCCGTATTTTTTTTAAAAAAAGAAAGAAAAATCGGCAAAACAGAGAATTTTAAAGGAAGTTATTTCTAGTGGTCTGCTTGAAGATTGTAATTAACCAAGAAAAAAAGCAATTTTAATTGTGGTTTTTAGTACTTATTACCAGTGCATCAAATGACTTTTAAAAATCATTTGTTGAGTGCTTATGTTAAAATATAAAATGAGTATAGTATAGTATAAAATGAGTGCTTATGTTAAGGCAGGAGAGCCATCAGTCTATAGGACAAAGCCTCGGATTTAGATGATAGTATCCAATACCCGAATGAATCTTACCATGGTTTAGATGATGCCTTTTGAATTTGTTACTGTAACAGAAGGGCTTTTTTTGTTAATATTACAGATGAAAACAAACACTAAATTGCCTAATGAATGAAGTTGAAACAATAAATAGCTTGAAATTCCTTATTTTTGTTGATGGTGATATGCTTTGGCAGCCCTAGCATATCTCATCAGCTTTGTTATCCTTTACAAGGAACTTTATAAATATAAATATAAAATAACAGTTCCCAGAAAAGAGGAGAGCCATGACCAGTGTTGAGCTACTTACAAAGTAAACGTGTCACAAATTGCTGGTGTCACCTTAGCAGTTTTAGTTGGAAAACTGGACTTTCTAAGGACACTGGTTCACAGCTGTGCTCTTTTTTGTCTTCTATATCTCAAGTTTTTTGTTCTGTTGTATTTTAAATGTGTGTTTCTCTATACATATGTATAAATATTTAGCAAATGGTGGGTTGATGCCAGTGTAAGAAAATCTTCACTCCCAGCTCCAAAAATTCTGAAGCTCTGTATGTCATAGAGAATTGGTGAGAGAATACGACCACTTGAATATTTTTTCCTAAATCACTTGAAAATCATTGTTATACTTTTTTCTTAATATACGGATAATTTATGCCCTGTAGATTGGAATACATGTTGGAGCCCAAGGAATGGGGTTAGGGTATAATAAAAAGGAACAAGTACACCACTGACTTTATAAATGAAAATTCTAAATATAGATAAGTATATATCCCTATCTTTAACATATTTGTGTATTTTTTCTTTTTTTTTTTAAAGATTTTATTTATTTATTTGACAGAGAGAAATTACAAGTAAGCAGAGAGGCAGGCAGAGAGAGGAGGAAGCAGGCTCCCTGCTGAGCAGAGAGCCCGATGCGGGACTCGATCCCAGGACCCTGAGATCATGACCTGAGCCGAAGGCAGCGGCTTAACCCACTGAGCCACCCAGGCGCCCTTGTGTATTTTTTCTAGTGGCCTTTATAACAGGGAGCACTTGCTATTTCCTTATAGTTACATTTTTATTTAGTTTTTAAATTTGTAAACATTCAAAACCTCAGTCATCTTGACTTTACTGATATCTCCCTTTTCTTCACTAATCATTAATATATGTATCACTTCTCGGCCTTTTGGCTAAGATCAAGTATACTAATCATTAATATATGGTGTTGGATGAATTAAATATAAAGTTCTATTCTGGTTCTTTAAACTTTTATACTTTTATCTAAGTAATATAAGCACATAGGTTTTAAAAGTTAAGTCATATTACTTCTAATAATAGCAAAATGCAATCTCTGTTCTAATTCATTCCAAACCCTCCAGTCTGTTATCTGAGATAACTACTGTAATCATTTTTTTCTGGTTTTTTTTTGTAGCTATGCACATATGCTTATATTACTACTTCTTGATTTAGATATTATCAGTTATTGATATACTGCTGCAAAAGATGTAGCTCTCCTGTGTTGCTACCCCCATCCCTCTTCACTTTCCTTTTCCCATTTTTATAACATTATGTATATCTGAGTCATCAGTGTAATGTGATTATATTTCTTACATAATTTATTGCTATGCCACGAATAAATAATTGACTTATTTCTTTGTTTTTGTTTTTTTTTTGTATTATAGCAAATTCACTCTCAGACTGTCCCACTGAGCTATATATATTCTCAGTATGTTATGTTCAGCCTCATTGGATAATTTATCTCATTTTTTGTCTTGGCGACAAAAAGGTGCTTCTTGCCCTTCATCTATCTATCTGTTTCATTCAAAATTGGTTGCAGTCTTGGCCTACTGGACTGTCATCATGGGAATTCTCTTTGCCTTTCATTTGTGCTAGATTTCCTGTTTCCTAAATTTCCTGTATTTTTCTATTTTCATCTTCATTTTGGCAAGGTATGCCCTCTAGTAAGTTCCAGAGAAAGGTACATTTTTTGAGGTATCTGAAAATGTCTTTATTGTACTCAAGCAATTTGATAATTTCACTGGGTATAGAACTCTAGATTAGAAGTCACTTTCCCTCAAAATGTGTATAAAAGCTTATATTCTGAGGGGAGCCTGGGTGGTTTAGTCAGTTAAGAGTCCTACTCTTGATCTCAGCTCAGGCCTTGATCTCAGGGCCTTGAGATCGAGCCCGACATTGGGCTACATGGTAGGCTGGGAGCCTACATTTTTTTTTAAGATTTTATTTATTTATTTGACAGAGAAAGAGAGAGATCACAAGTAGGCAGAGAGGCAGGCAAAGAGAGAAGGGGAAGCAGGCTACCTGCTGAGCAGAGAGCCCGATGTGGGGCTTGATCCCAAGACCCTGAGATCATGACCTGAGCCAAAGGCAGAGGCTTAACCCACTGAGCCACCCAGGTACCCCAGGAGACTACCTTAAAAAAGAAATAAGAGGTTATACTCTACCACCTGGTTGGAGCACTGGGTATGGTACAAAAACAATGAATACTGCTATGCTGAAAAGAAATTAAAAAAAAAAAAAGCTTATACTCTAAAACCCAATGACTTGGGTTCACATCAGCTGTGTGGCTTGGGCAAGTCACGTAACCTCTCTCTGTACCCGTTTCCTCATCTAAAAATTGAGTGTAATAATCTTTCCTACTCCAGAGCTATTGAGAAGATTGAGTAACACAAGTAAAGCACTTAGAACAGTGCCTAGCCCTTTTTCCCTTTCTCTGTAAACCTTAATGATATTCTCTTTATCCCAGTACCCTAAAATTTCATGGTGCTGTGCTTTAGTGTAGGCATTTTTAAAAGTTATTATGCTGGGTTCTTAGAAATCTTTTTAAAATCTTTTTAAATGCATTGTTCCTAAGTTCAGAGAAGTTTCTTTTTTTATTTCTTAGATAAATTTCTTCCCCCTACTTTTCTCTATTCTCCCTTTCTGCAGTTGCATGTTATTTAAATAATATCAGTTCACAGGATTGATTTTTATCTCTAACCTTTTCCCCTATTTCCTTTTGTTTTTTGGTCTTTCTGTTCTACTTTGAAATACTTTCTCAATTTAATCTTCTAACCCTTTTATTTGAATCTTCTGTTTTAAGTCTCATTTTTAAAAATTTTCAAGTCCCTTCCTAAATGTCTGCATTTAAATTATTAGTATTATATAGTTTCCTGTTTTTCATAGGTTTCATTCTTCTCTATCTCAAAATACTGTATGTTTTTGGTTTTATTTATTTATTTGACAGAGATCACAAGTAGGCAAGGAGGCAGGCTCCCTGCTGAGCAGAGAGCCCGATTCAGGGCTCTATCCCAGGACCCTGGGATCATGACCTGAGCTGAAGGCAGAGGCTTAACCCACTGAGCCACCCAGGCGTCCCAAAATACTGTATTTTTTTTTTTTTATTTTCTCTTCCTTGGGGCGTCTGGGTGGCTCAGTAGGTTAAAGCCTCTGCCTTTGGCTCAGGTCATGATCCCGGGGTCCTGAGATCGAGCCCCACATTGGGCTCTCTGTTTAGCAGGGAGTCTGCTTCCGCCCCTCTCTCTCTCTCTGCCTGCCTCTCTGCCTACTTGTGATCTCTGCCTGTCAAATAAATAAATTAATAATCTTTTAAAAAAAAATTTCTCTGCCTTGTTTTTATAGGAAATGGTGTTCTCAGATATAATTTTTTTCTATTTTTTTAAATCTCTTTTAGAAGCTTTCCCCAAATGTCTGGTGATCCTTGGCTGCTCTTTCATTTTTATGATGAAAGTATTGAGTTGCCTAGAAACTCTTTATACATGGGTAACTTAATATAGGTGATCCAACAAGGACTGGACCATTTTTCAAAGCCCCAATGGATATTAGTATCTGTAGGTCTTTTGTTCTTAAGCAGGTCAGTTTCACAGTGAACAATCTTTCAGTCGTCTACTTTGGGATAGGGGTGTTTTATTTGGAGGGTGAGGGGGTGATGGCTGTACATAGGTCTAAGCCTGATGGCAATGGTTCTAAGCTGCCTTGAGGAAGGAGGCTGAGGGTTTTTATTTTAACGTCTTTTATTTAACACCTAAACTTTTTTTTAATCCTCCTGTTGAAGTATGGTGCTTGATTTTGACCAGAACTTTGAGTGTGGTATCCAAAATCTCCAAAGAGTTTGGGAGGGAGGCATAATTTTCTTGGTCAAGGATATCTAGGGTCAGGTTGCCTCAGCAAATGTTCATCCAGTCCTTTTGTCTGCTCCAACATACAGCCTTGCCTTCAAAGATGTTTCCTTTTCTTAAAATTTTTCCTGCATTTCCTTTTCCTAAAACTTTCTTGGAAACACTTTGATAGGCATATCAGCTTGCTGTTTACTGGCTTGCCTTGTTGCAGACGATATGTCAGTTCAGGTCAATAAACAAATACCAAAAAGGATTAGATGTGCAAGAAATTTATTAGGAAACTACTTCTGAGTGAAAACGAAAGGGGAAAGAGCCAGAGGAGGCTGGGAGAGCCATCACAGGTTACACAGGTCTGACTTTTTGGGGAGGAGACTGGGTAAGAAAAATCTTAGACTAAGGTGCAGTTTCAAGAAAGTTTTGGTGAGGCCTGTTGGGAGACCTCAAGCCAGTGTTGGCCATCAGAGTCCTGTATCATAGAAATGAGCCTGCTGCTTTTAGTCACTGGCTGAGAATAGCCTGTGAAAGGCATGGTGTTGGTGGGATCACAGTGATGGATTTCTAGTGCTACACTTGGGATTGTCAGTTGTTTGCAATCCCCATGGTCAGAGATTGGGAGTCTCATCTTAGAGCTCCCACATTTGGATTTCAGCTTTCTCTGATCCACTAACTTTGCCCATTCACTTCTACCATCCGAGATTTTGTTTCCCTACCTAGTGTGCTGCTCCCTCTTCTAATTCTCTTAATCTTTGTGGGTCTAGCATTTAGACCACCATATTTAAGTAGAATTATTGGTTTACTTATTCACACATTTGATTTATGATTCCCTAAATCATATACATTATATATTTATTGTATGAATCTCTGGTTAACCTCTCCTACAATATAACACTCTCTGGTCTTATAATGATTGTGATTTGGAACTTTCTGGGAGCAACAGGAGCTAAGGATGAAGACCTAAGCAGGGGCCACTTCACTGGGGATCTCTTTCTTCATTATGCAGAAAAATTGTGGGAGAGAGGGTGAGGGTGGTGGTTATTAAAATCACTGGTTGATCTTTGGGCCCCTTTCTCAGTCCAAGCTAGTAGATCTGGGGTGTGGGCCAGGAGTCTGTTTTTAAAATAAGTACTGTAGTGATTCTGAAAAGCTCCAAATGGACCAATAAGCCACATCTAAGGGGAATGGAGTTTGAGTGTGGGAAAATATAGTCAGATATGATTGACTTTTCATTTTAGAGCTCTTTGACCATAGTTATGAGGATGAGATTTGAGGGCTTTTGCCATTGTCTGTATAAGATAAATGATGGCCTCAACTAACTCCCAGGTGGCAGTTGGGATGGACCAAAAAAAAGGAAAGATTCGTGAAGTCTTAAAGAATAGAATCAGATAACCTGATTAGTATTTGAATATCTTCTATGTGGGAGGTTTGTCTGTCTCCCCACACACACACACACACACACACCACTACCCATTCATTTATATCAGTGTATTTTTTTCAGCTCTTTTTTTTCTTTTATCCTTATGGTACTCCCATTATGCATATGTCAGTGTGTTAATTGGTGTCCCACATTTCTCTGAGGCTCTGTTCATGCTTTCTTTTTTCCTCTGCGTTCTTCAGATTGCATAATCTCTGTCAACCAATCTTCAAGTTTGGTGATCCTTCTGCTAGTTCAGTTCTATTTCTGAGCCTTTCTAATGAATTTTTCATCTTGGTTATCATACTTTTAATCCGAGAATAAATATTTGCTCTTTTCTATAATATCTCTTACCGATACTCTCTATTTGAGATGTTGTCATACCTTGCTTTAATTCTTTAAGCATGAATTTCCTTTAGTTCTATGAATACATTTATAATAGCTGCTTTGAAGCCTTAACCCTTAAGTCCAATATCTTGACCCCCTCAAAGGCAGTTTTTATTTTCTATACTTTTAAAAACCTGTGTTAGTGTCACACTTTCCTGTTTTTTTAATGTCCTAAATTTATGTCACAGCAGCTCTGGATATTGGCCCCTAGGGCTTGTTCTTGTTTGCTTATTTAGTAATCTGCTGGGTTAGTCCACTGTAACCTCCAGGGTGTCTCTCCACCCCAGACTTGGGCATGACCACAACCTTATTGACAGTCAGGAATGTCTGTGGCTTTACCTGAGGTCTCTTTGACTATCTCGTCCCTTGATTTCCCGTTAAAATGATCTACCTCTATTGGTATCACCTGGTACTAATTGCTAGCTGATTCTGTTTTTGACCATGCCCTGTGGTGTAAATTGCTCCATAGTCTGATGCAGTTCAAGTCTGGCCCCTCATCAGGGGCAGGGTTTGTTAGTCTATTAAGCTTGCTCTATTCTCCTCTAACCAGAATCTGTGTAATGTGGAGCAAGAGCAGGGCAAATGGGGAATTCACTCCTCACTAGTTGCTCCACCCAGATCCTCCCTATAGAGCAGGTCTTTATGTGTTGGAGGAGGAAAGACATGAGCTGGTCCCCCCTCCTGGCTGCTACTAGCATTCAGTATGGATCCTTCATACCCCAGGTCAGGGAGGATGACATCTGCCAGTGTTCACCAGGTGCTAAGTGTACTCGGACAAGGTCTTCAGCTGAGGAAGTTGAAGGAGATGGGAGCTACCACTTAGCTGCCAAGCCCAACTCTGTAGCTCTCTTGCAGCACAGAGCGGAGGGACTGCACTCTTTATCAGCTCCCGCTCCTGGATAATCTGTTCTGAGCTGGAGGTGGGTGTTGGGGAATGGGTGCTGCCATCTGGCTTCTACCACCCACTCAACAACATACGCCTTCCACAGCATGGAACTGTACAAAATGGTATCTCCCAGTGTTCACCAGTTGCAAAATCCGACCCAAATAGCTCATCCACCTCAAGGAGCTGATCTGCCCCTAAGATGCTGGGCCCTTTAGAACAGTTCCAACCCAAGGCAGAGGCTGTGGAGGCACAGGTGCCATCCTTATCCTGGATTTCACAGCTTCCCATTGTTCTTTGTGTTTATGGATTTTACTGAGTAAGTGTTTCTCAATTTATTGTAAGCCCTTTGATCAGTCTCTGGAGACCTTGGTGGTTAATTTGACCAGCTAAATCAATCAGTCAGTCAAATTTCTTTCTCTCTCTCTCTCTCTCTCTCTCTCTCTGGGGAAGGTTTCCCTGAACTTACGCAGCCATCCAGCAGCCCTGCCCAATCATTATATTTGTAATGATTCTGCACATAATGGCAAAGTAATTTTTCAAAAATATAATCAGATGACTTGAATTGAAAGGACTAAACTCAGATTTTTTTGAAAAGTATTATGATCATACTACGGAAATTTGCTCTGATTGCATTTTATTTTAATTGAGACCTTATATTTCACTTTTGAGAAATAGCTTACCTGTCAGGTTTATCTTTGGAATTGAGTAGTTGTAGAGCTAAAAAGCAGTATAGTGAAGTGGGAAGTGCATAGGTACTGGGGCGAGACAGTCTGGGTTCAAATCCTTGTTCTGCAGTTGAGTTGTAGGGATGAGTTTCTTAACTGCTTTTGCTTCCACCGCTTCATGTGTAAAATGGGTATCATCTGCCTCTTTTGGTTGTTGGGAGGGTTGAATGAATTGACAGATCTCAAATCAAGCTTGACTTAAAATACTCATCAGATGTTTGTGTTGGGCGTGTCAAGGGCAAGTAATCATCTCATCTTTTTATTATCAAGACTAATAATATTTCTGTCTATAGCCAGAGATATTGATGATATTATTTGTCTAAATAACTTTAATATGATCTTTAGTGTCCTCTAGTTGCTCTTTTTCCCACTAGAGGAAAAAACTAGATCTTCCACTCCACTTCTTTTGGAGTTATGATCATTTAACTAATGAAGTTCTGGTACATACTCTATGCAGTGACCTAGAAATGTTAGGCGTATGTTACATTTGTGTAAAGCTAGTGCATTTATTTATTTTTTTTTTAATTTTTTTTTTAAAGATTTTGTTTATTTATTTTATAGATAGAGATCAGAAGTAGGCGGAGAGGCAGGCAGAGAGAGAGGGGGAAGAAGGCTCCAAGCTGAGCAGAGAGCCCGATGCGGGGCTCGATCCCAGGACCCTGAGATCACGACCTGAGCCGAAGGCAGAGGCTTAAACCACTAAGCCACCCAGGCGCTAGTGCATTTAATAGTGAGAGTACCTTGAAGTTTTCCATTTTAAGTCATGGTAATACAATATGCAGAATAATATTAGCACCCAGTTCGCTACACATAGATGTCACTTTCTTTTTTGGTCATATTCTGAAAACACTTCAGTCAATATGGTGGTACTACCTGGAGTAGATTGCCTCAGATTTGGGACATTTTTAGAGTTGTCTTCCAATAAGGTATGAGACAGCAGAAAGATTGCTTGTTGGGAGTCAGAGGCTGAGTTCATCTTCCAGTTATGCAGTGAACTAGCTGTGTAACTGGACATGTCACTTGCTTTTCTAGGATCTCATTTTTCTTATGAGTAAAATGTGAGGATAGAGAAGAACACGGGATATTGGTTCTCTTACTGTCCTTCCCATTTCTAACGCTCTTTGATTCTGATGTGAGCCAGAAGATGTAATAGACATTGGTCAAGTGGAGTTCTGCATGCTTGGTGCTGCCTTCCAGCAGAGTTGGTGGGAATGGAAATCACCAGCAATATAGTACAGTTGGGCAAATGATGATGAGATACTGAGGTTTGTCTGGGGGTGGGGAAGAATGTTCTTAGATCACAGCAAGGTATGCCTGTGTCAGCTGGCAAGATTGTCAGGGAGAACATTGAGGCAAAGTGTGAGTGTAACTCCCGAGTTACAAACAGAGAAGGAAGCACATGGAGTGTCGAACAGGAAGCAGCATTTTCAAGAGCATAGAGAGCATGGGCCAAGAGGGGAGGGTTGTAGACATTGCAGGTAGTTCAGGATGGGGATGTTGGGGAGGATGATGGATGAAGCTGGAAAGGAATGTAATATATGGAACATCAAAAAAAAAAAAAAAAAGAAAGAAAGAAAGAAGCAAACCTAACTTACTTGACTAAGAAGCAAGAGAACTTGGTTCCATTTTCAATTATGTTGCTAAATAGCTCTATGGACCCACTTTAAGTTGTTGGCCTTAAAATCATTTTTGGAAGGCTTCCAAAGCCAAACTGAGAGATGATAATGTCTTGGTATAAGCACTGCAGAGCAACGAAGGATTTTGGAGTGATGTGATAATACCTGTTTTAGAGTGAAACTGTGGTGACAATTTAATGAGTAGAATGAAAAGAAGGAACTAGAGGCAAAGAAACCCATTAAAAGACCCAGACAAGAATCCATGAGGGCTGAAACTAGGATAAGTGCAGGAAGGGGCAGATCATTTTGACAGGTGTTGCAGAAATAGAGTGAACAGGTTTTGGCAACTGCGTGTCAGAAGTGGATAAGAGGTAGTAGTTGATGTTGAGGATGAGTCCAAGGGCTGTCTGGAAGAATAATGATGCTTGTAGTCAGTAGGCCACACACATCTATCTGGCTCTGTGGATTCTCCTTCACTTTTTTTTAACCAGTGTTACCTTTAGGCACTTTGAATACCTGTATTTTTACTTATTTTCCCAAATAGTCCTATGGTCAGGTTCAGATTCAGTTCTGTATAAGCTGTATTACACAATTTTCCCAAAAAAATTGTAGATGAAAAACTGCAAAGTAAAAGTAAGTTTAGAACTGCATAGTGGTGTGGCTTAGTAATTGCATGTTCACACTGCCTACTTCTTGTCCTCAGACTTGGTTTGATCGACATTTGGTAAAGGTAGGAAAGAATTATTTCCACCAAAGATGGTCAAAGGGAAAGGACACAGAACTTAACTGTGCACATGCTCTGTGTCCCACACTATGGCAAGTAGGTCCCCATACTTAACCCCCATACCAGGGTTATCTTCAACTCTGTATGAGAGCTGTGCTCTTACTTTTTCGATTGTGAGGAAAACATCAGTGAAGAAACTGATATTCAGGTGATTAGGCTATAAAGATAAGATTTAAAGATAGAACTTTTGGGAGTGCCTGGGTGACTTGTCAGTCAATCAAGACTAACTCTTGATTTTAGCTTGGGTCTTGATCTCAGAGTCATGAGATCGAGCCCTGCATTGGGCTCTATGATAGGTGTGAAGCCTGCTTAAGATTCTGTCTCTTCAGGGGGCCTGGGTGGCTCAGTCATTAAGTGTTTGCCTTGGGCTCAGGTCATGATCCCAGGGTTCTGGGATCGAGTCTCACGTCTGGCTCCGTGCTCCGCGAGGGTCTGCTTCTCCTTCTGCCTCTGCCTTCCCCAAGCTTGTTGCGCACATGCGTGCGCACTCTCTCTCCTCAAATAAATAAAATCTTAAAAAAAAAAAAAGATTCTCTTAACCTCTGCACCTCCCCCTGCTCGTGTGAGCATGCACTCTCTCTCTCTCTCTCTTAAAAAAAGAGTTAGGCCTTTTGACTGCAAATCTGTTGCTCTCTTATATCATAACTGCCTTCCTGTAGAAGAGTGTTAGCATTTAGAAAGATAAGTGCCAGCTCTGTAGAAATAGGGTGACCAACAATTTCGGTTTGCCTGGGATTGAGGGCAGGTTCTCAGGATACAGAATCTTCAGTGCTACAACTGGAAAATCCCAGACAAACCAGGATGAGTTGGTACCCTTCTGGAAAAGTCACTTTTGTGAAATAAACTTTTGTGTAGAATGACCTACAGAAGATCTTGATTGTTTTTGTGTCCCTTAATATTGAGACCTGAATTAGGTCTCTTGTTACTACTGAATGCCAAATGGATTCTTAAGTGAAGAGGAGGGTTTAAGGCCCTGCCTGACTTCCTTCTACTTGTTATTACTTGCTCTGAACATCCTCCCTTGCCAGGGTTGCACTCAATTGTGTGTAAATCAGATGCTAGAAGCCTGTGCTTCCATCTGAATTTCTAAAAGAACTTATGTTTTACCCAGTCCAAGTTTGATAAAATGACAAAAGAGCTGTTATGAAAAAAGCCAAAGAAGGCAGGTTGATTATAAACATACATTCTTTCAAGAGTAAGAAAATACATATCCTGGCATTCAGCCTATGACAAATGGAGAAAATGTTTAGCATAAATTTATAAAATACACTTATTTTGTGTGTGTGTAAACATACTCTAATTAATAAAGAATTTATATTGTTTTGCTGTCAGATGGGAAGCAGGAAATTGGACCACATGGAATCCAAAGGAACTTTTTGTAAACTTTCAAAAAACAAAGAAAAATACACTATATGGTGGCTTCATGCATTCCAGAGTGTAATGCTAAAATTGGAGCAGAGGCTAAAATGATATGGGGAATATTGCTTATTTTTTTTAATCTAGTAATGGTTGTCCTCAAATCATGCCCATTTTTATCCCACTGTCCTCAATAGTGCCCGTTGTAAGGAGGCACTAGCTTCTATGGCTTTCCACCTTCTGCAGTGTTCTTGTGGCCTCCAGAAGTTGGGTTACATGATTATCTGTCATGATCTTGATCCTTGGACATCAGTATCTAGGCCAGTCTCTTAGGCTTTTGTACTTTTCTTAAATCTTATGGACAACCTTTGGGTCAGAGTATCTGTCACATTAACAGATTTATAAAATGGTCTCTGATCCCAAATTAAGAATTTCTGATCTAGAGAGCTGCCACATTTTCAGCTACTTAAGTTTGCTACCTCCTGGTTTTGTAGAAAAGATTAAATGAAGACAGATTGTTCTAAGGGTAAAGCAGTGTATTAATTTACTTAAAATTTTACTTAAAAAAAAAAAGGAAAAATACAGCCTTTTCAGAACTCCCTATGTTTCCCTTAGTCCGAAATTTCACTGTGTACCAGAAGTATCCTCTCCCTGCTGCCACCTTCTACTGCCGTCAGCAATTCTACTTTGAAACTAAAATTTCTACTACTCTTTAAAGCTTCTTGATTAGTTTTTTTTTAAATTAAGACTATAAGGCAAGCTTTTTTTTTAATCATTTTTTAATTTATTTTCAGCATAACAGTATTCATTGTTTTTGTACCACACCCAGTGCTCCACACAATCTTTGCCCTGTCTAATACCCACCACCTGGTTCCCCCAACCTCCCACCCCCCCCCACTTCAAACCCCTCAGGTTGTTTTTCAGAGTCCATAGTCTCTCATGGTTCACCTCCCCTTCCAATTTCCCCCAACTCCCTTCTCCTAACTCCCCATGTCCTCCATGCTGTTTGTCATGCTCCATAAATAAGTGAAACCATATAATAATTGACTCTCTCTGCTTGACTATAAGGCAAGCTTTTTAAATTACATACACCTATTAGCCATTTGAAGCTAGTCCTATAAATCCGAATTTTGGCAGTGGGCCCAACAAAATAAAATAAAGAAATAATTTTGTGGTTGAGGCCGCATGCCCATAATCCCTGATTGCAAGTTATTTATCAAAACAGTTAGCTTATTGTTTTTATTGATCCTTTTCACAATGAGTACATATAACCATACTTATTTTTTACTATAAATTTGGTGTTTTACTATTTTTATGAGATTTATTGATAAAAGGATTCTGCTGGATGGGGAAACCTATATTTAAAAGAACAAAACTGATAACAAATGCACTATGCCACACAGAATCTTGGCCTCAGTAATTCTTTTATTTATGTATTAGCACAGACTATAAATTGCTTTCTGGGGAAACGTTTGGTCTTGCTGGCAGTGTTTCCTGGGCTGGTCCTATCCTGGAGGAAGGAGGGGTGGGAGGAAGTGGATAGTAAGGAAGCCTATCCTGGCCCATATGCTTGTTGAACTCCTCAGCTATCAGTAAGTAAATAAAAATAGAAGGTAATGATAGGTAAGATAATTAAGAGTATAAAATACAGATATGTGGGTAACATTTTTTGACTGAGAGACATTAGTTGAATTCCTGTCTTATTGCAGGAAGTTTCTTTGTAAACTTGACTGAATAAAAATTTATGTACCATAAAATGAACCCATTTAAGTCTTCAGTCCAGTGGCTTTTAACAAATATATACACTCTGTCATTCCACAAAGTTCCTTCATGCTCCTAAAGAGTATGTTTTTTAAGGCTCTAATGTTGAAAAGTAAGTGAGGCATAAACTAGTATTTCTCTAATTTTCTTCCATAAAATTAGGAGTACCATTTTGAAATAGGTATCTGGTTTTTATAATAGTAAAATGCCCCATCTTTCTACCTTTTTGCAGAGCTTTTTGGTTTACATTTCCCAAAAGGAAAAGCAATAGAGAAATTGTACCTTCTATAAATGTTTAAAATATTGTATTTTTTTCTTTGTCAGGTACAAAATATCTTAAGAATGGTCATTTATTTGCTTGAGAAAAGCTCTAATACTGGAATTTTGTTTGGTTTGGATTTCAGTAACCTCTGCCTTCTCCTTTTATCCGTATAATGAACATTTTACTAGTTGATTGCAAAACAGATTTTCACCCAATCCATGGTTGAGTAACTCCTTGAATAGAAGATTCAGTTATATCTTCTAAGAGACAAATAATTTGGTTTCTCTTTAACCTAATGTTGGCTCTTATCCACCAATGGCTTTGTAAGCAAATGCTCTTCTTTCAGGATTTTAACATCTCAGAAGATAAATATTAATAAAGATCATTGAATTGGTTACCTCTAATTTTATTAATATCTACTTAGTAAGTTCAGTGATTTATAGTACTTTAGTATTGATTAGGAATGACCTGGAGTTTATAAAATTTAAGTCCCTAGAAAATAAATGGTACTTTAGATAATTATTTGCCAAACTCATCCTAATGAAGAGTGAGAGGGAAGACAAGTAGTTCTCAGAATAACTAGCATGTTTCTACTTTACAGCTTTTAGTTGTTCATAAATGCAGTGTTGAATTCAGTTTAAATTTGGTATTCAACTGGGCAGGCTGTTTTATTGTATTTATCAGAACTGAAAAATTATTTGGGAAATATGTTACGAAAACCTCATTGATTTGTAAATGCTTAATGTAGTTAACATTGATTTATAATACTTTTGCCTATTTAAGAAAAAATTTTAATCAAATATTCTCAGTTAATGGTATACTGCTTCCTTTCTTTATTCACCTGAGAGATGGGATTTTTAAACCATAGTATCAAAAAAATATGGGCAAGAATTCAAAACATTAGAGGCTGCCTGGATTTCTCTTTGTTAAAAAAAGATAATAAAATGTATAGGGTGGTAGTAAAATATATAAAAGATCAAAGAAATAATGAGTTTGCAGTTAACCCGGATTGGTGTGGGCTTGTCTGGGCCTCTAGTCATCTACTGGTAGAGAAGGTCAACTTCCCTGATTTATAGGAAGATAGCCTCATTAAAGCCAACCTAACCTGTATTCTTGCCAAAGGCAGCTGGGATCTTTAGTTTTCAAGTCGGTTATTATATGAAGGTGGTACTCAGCAACAGAATTTGGCTTTGTTTCTATATCTTTCCAAGATTCTGCTCAGATTCCCCTATTGCAATATCATATGGTCATTAATTTTAGTACAGCAAGGAAAAAATGTTGAGTCAATAATGACTTTCATTTACTTATTTTGTTATTAATATTGATTCAACTGAAGCATTAATTCTTGTTCTAATTATTTCTGTAACTAGATTAGAATATTCTTTATGTGCATTTGGAGCCTGGGGTCAGCTCTTAGTAAATTTTGCTAACTGTCAAGTTTCTAACACAAGTTAGAAATTGGAAATAAATGACAATATTTATGCATTTGTCAGGAAAAGAACAGTGTCTAGTTTCTAATCATCGTTGGTGACCATGCAAGCTGACATAAATTCTTTCTGTAACAATCTTGAAGGCTTGTCACCCAAATTAGTGTTTCCACATTAGCACTGTTGTGTGATTGGATCTCAAGGGCACATGTGAAAACTGTACAGCCCCAGGAGCCATTGTGGCGTGAAAAAAGAGCCCCAGACTTCCATTATTAGGCCTTCTTCCTCTACTTACTATTTGTATGATTTCAGCAACTTCTTCATCTCACTGAGCCCAGGGCTTCACTTTCCTCCTCGGTAAAATGGGAATTGGCATATTTATCTCACAGGGTTATTATAGTTACTAAACAAGGATTTATAGAGGGGCAGTTAAACTATCAAATGTTGCATTGAATAGTGTAAGGTCATTCAATAAATCTGGAAGTGTACAAAGGACAGGAAAAGTACAGTAAATGTTGACCACTATTTTTGTGTTTGGTAGATTAAACAAGATAAAATAATTTAAAACCACCAAATGAAGGACTAAGATTAACAATAGTGAAAAAATTCCAGATTTAAGTTGTTAACTGATGGATTTGGATTGTTGAAAGTAGAGTTTCCTTCTATGGAAATGTTTTTAAAAAACACCTCTTCTGAGTTTAGAATCTTTATTGAATGACTGGATGTCTTTACAACTATCTGTGTAGGAAATGCAGGAGAACCCACTATGGAGAGAGGATAAGAATTAAAGGTGGCTTAGCCAGAGCTACACTGTTCCAGTTTGGTAGCCACTAGCTATGTTGTGGCTGTGAACCTTTGAAATATGGCTGGTCCAAATTTAGATGTGCTATAAATCTAAAACACGACCAGATCTCAAAGACTTCCTATAGAAAAGAAACATATTTATAACTTTTAATATGATCATATGTTAAATATTACTTTGAATATATTAGATTGCATAAAATATGTTATTAAAATAAATTTCACCTATTTTTACTTTTTAATGTGACTACTGAAAAATTTAAAATTATGTATGTGGCTCACATTATACTTCCATTGGACAGTGCTGATCTGAAGAACAGCTCTCTGCGAGCTAACTCTTAAATTTAGAACCTTTCAAGTTCAAATATTGAGGTCAAGATTGCTACTCTAATACTAAGAATGTCAGAAATTGTTTCTTCAATCCTATTTGTAAATACCCAAATTAGTTTTGATCCATGGTCACATTAACTTGTTACAGAATTGTGTTACTCTGTAAGTGGTATCCCACTTTTAAAAGACAGCATGAAGAATTCTCCTAGCATAAGAACAACTAGTAGTAGAATGAACAATACTTTCCAGGAAACTTCTTTTTATTTACTTTTTTAAGATGGTATTTTTAAATAATGTCTACACCTAACGTGGGGCTCAAACCCATGACCCTGAGATCGAGAGTCAGTCACATGCTGCACTCACAGAGCCAGCCCCGCACCCTGGAAACTTCTTTTTAAAAGAGACCACCTGGAGAAGGGAGTTGGGAAATTGGAAGGGGAGGTGAACCATGAGAGACTATGGACTCTGAAAAACAATCTGAGGGGTTTGAAGCGGCGGTGGGTGGGAGGTTGGGGGAACCAGGTGGTGGGTATTAGAGAGGGTACGGATTGCATGGAGCACTGGGTGTGGTGCAAAAACAATGACTACTGTTAGCTGAAAGGAAATTTAAAAAAAAAAACCACACTCAAATAAAAGAGACCACCTGAAACAGTCTCCTTAACTCTCCCTTGCTTGAGGAACAGACTGGAGAGGTTAAGCCTGCGGGGCATAGTTGATTTACTCTTGGATGCCCAGAGTTCTTAGAAAACTGCTAGTGGTGGTAGTAGTACTCATACATAGTAAGCGGATTGATTTGATTTAAGTGTGTTTCTCCAGTTACGGTCCGAAAACCAAATATTACTTTCAGTATTATTAGTGCCCCCCTTAAAGGGAAATAAATGCATTATTACAGGCACATAGTTAAGTATCAGTGCAGTAAAAATAGAAATTATTTTTTATATCTTTTAAATGTCGAAGATTATAAATTGCAGTTGAACAAATTGGAAAAATATGAACTGAAAAAAATACAAGGAACTGTGGAGAGAAGTACCAGTCATTATGGACAGTGTAGCACTGGAAAGCAGCCATCGTGACTCGGTCAGGGCATTCACAGGCATGTTCCGTGCTAGTATCTCAGAGCAGTTCATCACAACCTCAAATCGTTATCCCCTACTTTTGAATTCCTTGCTACTCTGCCTCATGAGTTGGTTCGTAGGAAAATGCTATTTTTAGTTTGCTATATCAGCAAGGAATTAATAGCACTTAATATATCTTTAATTCACATTCACATCTAAAACCAAGCATTCTGAATTTAATACTCCTGGAATCTATAATTTGAATGCTTATATAATGCATTTGTATTTTTCAAACCATGATTTTCCATTTGGGCTACTTAGTATACCCATTCAATCGATACCTGAATTATGGAAAATGGTGCCATAATTATTCTAGATGTAAACCATCTTTTGCATCATTGCCCTTATAATTTCAAATATCTTTTTATGTTGTTAGTTTTGTGCTCTTCAGTGCTCAGCTCTTTAGACCCTGAAATGCCAGATCCAGTGATGTTTCAATGGCTTTAGTCTTTGAAGGGAGGGTCCACAGCAATTGTGCCTTCGTTTGGAGGGTGGTTAGGTGATGAGAGACTAGGCCAGGAGCACAGTCAGCTGTGTATCAAGCAGAACTGTGCAGGTCAGATGGCAGGGGTCTTTAGGACAGCCGCTTCTACTTGCCGTCCTTTGGTACAACAGACGTGGCACTGGCAAAGTGGGTATTAAAGTTGCAACACGCTGTAATTACATGAAAAGGGCAAAATAAAAATTAAAACTCCTGAGCTTTTCGTAAAATCTGGAGGTAGAACATTCTTGAAGAAGGAGAGAGAAAAAAAAACAGCACAGATACCTGATTTATGTTTGCTGGCTTCAGCCTGGCTTTCCAGCAACACTTGTCAAAAGCCTTCCTCAAGTTAACGACTTTTCTACACAAAACCCACACCTGATTCACACCTCTCCTCTCCTGCAGGACCTTCCCAAGCACTTTTGGAGATGGAGACCATCTTTCATGTGCCTCTGGCCTCTTCCTTTCCCATGAACACGGATTGATTTATTTATTTTGAAGAGAGAGCGCACAAGCAAGTGGGGGGAAGGGCAGAGGGAGAGGGAGAGAGAAAATCTCAAGCGGGCTCCCCACTGAGTGCAGAGCTTGATACAGGGCTCCATCTCAGGACCCTGAGTTCGTGATCTGAGCTGAAAGAGCCACCCAGGTGCCCCCCACAACCATTCTTTCGTGGGAATCCTAGCGCTGCCCCCTAAAGGCGATTGAGTAGACTCTGCAGGCCCTGCATCCCCTCCAGCCTGCCCTATTTCATCTGCGGTGAGGAAGGCACTTGTAGAGGGTAGTAGTCATCTGGCAAGTGGCAGACCCGGCCCCAAGTTTCCGACTATAAATCCCATGGGCTTTTCATCACCGCCACTAACACAGTGTTTTGTTTTTAAACAGCAGCAACAACAGAAAAATCAAACCTTCTTTAACTTTGCCATTCCTTTCCTACAGCCAGATTCTTCTGATTTCATCATGTCTAAACCTGGCATGGCATCATCGAAGGACTGCTGACTTTGGAGTTGGACAGGCCAGGGCTCAGACCTAGCCATTGTGGTTAGCTGTGTGATCTTGAACACATTTCTAAGCCTCAGCTTCCTCACCTGTAAAGTATCTACCTCGTAGGGTTGTTGGCTCAGCAAGAGTAATGACTCTATTAAGTACTTAGCCCAGTGAGAAACAGGATGAATTTTAATCTGTTATTACATAATTGTCTCCTGCATACGAACTTCAGACCTGACCTCTCCACAGAACTTGATCTTGCCCAGACTGCTAATGGTCTTTGGCTGACTCTTAAACAGCCTTTTCTTAGCCTTCTCCAACTACTCATGCCTTGATTCCCTCTACTCCCTTGACTTTCTTAATATTGTATTATTAATTCTTCCTTTTCCAGTGGGTTCTCTTTTGTCTAATTTACTGACTTCCTCATCCTAACCTTATACAAGTCTTCTCTAGTTCGATCTACAACAATTGCTCTTATTGACAAAGCCAAGTTGAATTAATAAATCAGAGAGGAAATAACATTGTCTCTTTCGCTTCATGTAGTACATCCTCATGCTTGGTTCTTCTTTACCTGTTTGCCTTTTACTTCCAAATATAAAAATGTCACACTGGATTTTATTCACCTGCAAACAGGTAAAACTCCAGTGCTATTGACACAGGAAAGCTTTAGTTCTTTTGTTCCATGTGGACATGGCAAGGGATATCTATGCCCAAAATGTGTTCGAACAATGATGACATGGTATGGACAGTTTTATTTTCCAAATAGCGTTCTGTAATTTACACAGTAGTCTACCCTACGTTGTCTGAATTTGTTCTTCAAGATAACACCATAACTAGTGTCCTGAATTGTTAAATATGTTTTATAGATAATGTAAAATAAATTTCTGACTTTGATGCTGGGTAGATGCAGTGCCTTTACTGTTTAAATCATTTTGCCCTTTATTCCATGTAACTTCCCTGCTGTGTATCTGTAAATGCTAGATTTTAAGCTAAAGAACAGACAACATGTTCTTATCTACTTTAGGGAAAACTAAGAAAAAGAGGTACAATTCAGAACAGCAGATTGAGTTATTACCAGATCAAGAAAGTTATAAATTTTGAGGCTTGTTTATAAGGGTTTGGGGAAAGTATTCATGCTATTTACGTTTCTTATTAATAAGAGCTGAGGTGCCTGGCTGGCAGAGTTGCTGAAGCATGCAAGTCTTGATCTCGGAGCCATGAGTTCAAGCTCCATGCTGGGCATAGAGCTTAATTACTTAAATAAATAAAAATAAGAGCTGACTCTCTAATAGATAGATAGATAGATACCAACTGGCAAAAATATGAAAAAGTTATATCATCAAAGACTTTAAAGGGTAAAAAAGCTTAGTTTAAATGGGGGATTTCATCTCTTTAGTTAGAGAAGTCTTCATGTTACCATAGATCATATCCATTCATTCATCATTCACTCTGATTGTCTTTTGTTCTTACCTAACAAAGTATGTGCTGTGTTTGTTTTGCAGATCTAAAGCGGGAAGCCAGTATCTGTCATATGCTGAAACACCCCCATATTGTCGAGTTATTGGAGACATATAGCTCAGATGGAATGCTTTACATGGTTTTTGAATTGTGAGTGTACATTTTTATTTTCTTAAGGGTTAAAGTTTTAGCAGTGCTGGTTTGGGATAATGCTAACACTTTTAAAATTTAACAATAGTTGTGAGCTCATCTGTTTAAAAAAAGTAACCAGAATAAAAGGATTATCTCATCTTAAGGTTCACAATGGCTGAGGAAGCAAAAGTTGGGCATATTTAGTTAACCTTCATTTTTAGTATACTTCAGAGACGAGGCTGCAGAAAGAGTTCAGATGAATAGCAGGCCCCAAAATATAAAATTCTGACCATAGGAGTCTTGTTGAAGAGAAGTGGGGTGGGAGAAGAGGTCTCCATGTTGGAAACCTCTCTGGCAACGAAAAACAAGTAACAACAGACTTCACTTCCTATTTTGATATAATTACCACATTGGCATATTAAGGAAATTCTGTAGATAACAGTGTATTTGATTTTAATAAACCACTTGACATGTTTGTCATAGAATTTTTGTCAGTAAGATGGAGAAATGTGAGCTAAGGATAGTATAACTGGGTAGTTTTGTAGTTAATTGGACAATTGTGTCCAAAGAGACTGTGTAAGTTTTATGGGATGGTATCCTGTTCTTTCCAGAATTTTAATCGGTGACGTTGATTAGGATTTCTCACAAGGTGGTAATCGAGGCATTGGCCAGGACTGGAGTCATTTTAAAGCTCCGCTGGGGATGGATTTCCTTCTAGGCTCACTCACAATGCTTGTTGGCAGTAGCCTATTCAACTAAGAGCCTCAGTTCTCATGAGCCATTGGCCTAGGCTTCCCCGGGTTCCTTGTCACCAGGCCTCTCCATTTGTTTTTTTGTTTGTTTGTTTGTTGTTTGTTTGTTTTTTTTTTCGGGCCTCTCCATTTGGAAGTCAGTTTAGTAATCTAATCTCAGAAATCACACACCATCACTTCTACCATATTCTGTTAATTAGAAGTAAGTCCCCAGATCCAGCCCACACATAAGGCCAGAGTATTACATGAGGGTGTGAGCACCAAGAGATAACTGGAGATCCTTGGGAGCCATGTCAGAAGCTGCCCTCTCCATGGCCCCCACTCCTTATCATGGAAGGCTGGCTCACACACTGAATTTCTAGATCAAAATTTTTTGAAAATATTTTACAAATTTATAGCAAAGGAGCGGAAACAAAAAAAAAAAGGAAATTTAAGACCAATTAATACAAACTCACTCATTCAGTTATATAAGTGCAAGATCACAATAAGCTTAGTTGCAACTGCTTTGAAAAAGAGAAATGTTTTGAAAGGTAGTTGTTGCAACAGCTTTAAAAAAAAGCCCTGAATGGAACCTTTGGCTATCTTAATTAAATACAGATAGTATTTAGAACGAAGCCCACACTCACAGTTATTATATATTACCTGTTCTCCCTAGAGTGTTCATAGTAAGCAGGACACTGGCATGCTGCCTGAAGGGAATAACGAGAGTGGGAAAGAGTCTACAAATTTTGCCCTAGAGCCACAGCGTTCAAAACTTTTGTTGACATACCTGCCAAAAGAATTTTGAAAACCATGTACCTCCTCACATACTTTATGAGTTGATACATAAAAACTTCTATTGTGGGGCTATCATTTTTAGTGTTTTGTGTATTCTTTTAAATATATTTTCTTCAAAACGGTAGATCAGCACCTTTATCTCATCCAGCTTATGGAAAATGTCTGCTCTGTGACCTAAATGGCAGAGCTAGTCATCATTGTCAAGCCAGTCAGCCAAATCAGACTCACTCTGTCAGAAAAAAATCTGCCTTCATTTTCCAAATAAAATTAAAGTGTTAGTAGATATCCCTGTGACAGTCATTTTATGATTGATTTTTAATTCTAAAATAGATAAGGCTTTGCTGTGCATATATTGTCTGGATGAAATAAGGTGGCTCTTCTTGTTCTTTCTGAAGCGATGTTTTGCTCTCAAGAGTCTCTCCCTCAGGAGCTTTGCATTCCCTAGTTGTCTCTGAAGCTAGGCAGACTTTTCAGGTTGGGTGAGCAGTTCGTCTTTTGAGATGGGCTTGTATGAGTGGTGATGTAAAAGGAAAACTCAGCAGACCGTAGACTTGTTTTCAGACAGATTAAATTATGGCAAGTGAAGAAATAGACATTGGTTGCCTTAAAAAGATCCTAATTCTTATATCTCATGGAAGGGCCTTGGGTACTCCGAGAGATTCCCAAATCCCAGTTTGAAGACCGTGGAAGAGTTGTTGAAAAGACTGGGAAGCTTTAGTTACTCAAGTATCCACTGATTTTCTTTTTCTGCGGAGAGAGTCCTCAGAACAAAGGCCATGGTAGAACATAATGGAAGTCTTCAGTTACTTAAAAAGGTGTCATATGTAAGAGGATTATATGTTTGTTCAGTGTAGGGTCAGGGGCTATAATTGGAATCAGCTAGCAGGAGGTCAGTTCCACCCCTAAGCAAGGAAGGCCCCTGTAGCAATCAGACTAAGTGAGTGAATGAAGCAGGCTGTCTCGCACAGTACACAGTTCCTCACTAAAAATACCTTGAGCTCAAGCTGGACCCAGCAAGGAGGCTAAAGATAAGGGTTTGATTGTGGGCTCAGGAGGGCCGCTAGTGTCCCTTCCAATTTTAAGATGCTATCATTCTTTTTCAGTAACTTTCTCTGATTTAATTTTATTCTTTATTCAAGGAATCTGTTTTTATCCATATTTTTATTCACTGAGAAAATGAAAAAAAAAACAGTTTTGTCATATTCTCTAAAGTAATGAGCACAGAAGGCAAAATTTTAAGATTCACCTAAATTTCATCACGTTTGCTATTTGTTTCAATGGGATCGAAGCGATAGTACAGTGGAGAGAAGATGATCTTTGGTGTTATAAAACTTGGGTTACTGTCCCAGCTCCATCACTTTTACGGATTTTGTGACCCCAGCCACGCCATTTAGCTTCTCTGAGCCTCAGGATTTTTTTTTAACCTTTAAAATCTTAATAAGGATTATCAGAACTACACTTGATCTTAGCCAAAAGGCCGAGAAGCGATTATCAGAACTAAACGGGAATTCATTTTGTAAAATGGTGAAGTATTCTACATCTGGAAAGTATTGTTTCCAGGGGATTTAGCAAGTTAGTTTTAGTCTTTCCTGTTAAATTCTATTATATTTTATAGAGCTGATTTTTCATATGATTCAGTCATGATTGAAATAACTCCTTGGTGCCTATGTATGGAGATAAGACTTAATTAAAGTTGCATATCTACTGGTCATCTCATCTCAGTGTTAACCCACATCACAAGAATGTGTCTCTATAAATTAATTTTCTGAAGTTTTTGTCTTGGAAAATTTAAACAAAAAGAGAATAGTTGTGAACCTCAGTGCACCTGTCACTGAATTCAACAGTTATCAACATTTTGCCCTTCTTTTTCTGTGTGGCATTTACTGTTGTCTTTTCTTTTTTTTCCTGGTGATTTCTAAAGGGATACCATGTCACCTATAAATATTCATGTTTGGATTTATAAAGAAGGACTTGATGTATAGATATAGATAGATATCAATCATAATAGTGTAATCATACCTAGCAAAATAATCATTCCTTAGTATTAGATCACATTTGGTTGACGTTCAGTTTTCCCTGATTTAACATGGATTTTTAAAAGATCTCTTTCTAAATTTACAATTATTTTATTAGCTCTGGGGATCTGGAAGTGGATTATGAATTCACAGTTAAAGTAACTTAGTTATTTCTCAAAAGGGCCAGAAACAAAATATAAATATAAAATTGTTCCTTGTATCATTTTTTATAAATTCACATCAACAGTTGTCCTTGTTCACTTTTTTGTGTTCTCTTTGATCTCCTGGGTTTAAAACAAATGAATAAACAAAAGACCAATTTACTAGAAGATTTAAGGTCCTTTGGCTCAAAGAGCAAAGCAGTAAGTTTGTGTGTGCCTCCACCTACTGGCTAGGTAAGAGATTGTCTGTACAGTTGAAATGTCGACAAAGCTACTGCAGAATTAGTTCTGTGTTTCTGGCAATAGTTGTAATGATCCCTGGTATCCACGGACTCATTGCTCAGGTGATGGGTTATCGGGATCCATTTCCCAGTTTTAATGATCTGCTGCCAATACAGAGTAGACAAAGGGAAAACGAATGAAATAAGGTCAGTTGACTTTGCAATTTTTGGCTACTTGGAAACAGCTCTGATAATTTTTGTTTGTTTGTTTGTTTTTGTTTTTGTTTTAAGATTTTATTTATTTATTTGTCAGAGAGGAGCAAGAGTGAGCACAGGCAGACAGAGTGGCAGTAGAGGCAGAGGGAGAAGCAGGCTCCCTGCCAAGCAAGGAGCCCGATGTGGGACTCAATCCCAGGATGCTGGGATCATGATCTGAGCTGAAGGCAGCTCCTTAACCAACTGAGCCACCCAGGCGTCCCGCTCTGATAATTTTGATGAAGAAAGAGAAATCAGTGACTTTCTTAATAGGTATTCGTATCTGCCTTTGCCATAGACTGTGTATAACCAACTCTTCTTTTTTTCCCCTTAAGCCAGTCATGAAATTACATGGCCCGATCAGGTTGCTTATGTTAGAAAACCTGTCCAGCTCGTTGGTACCCATTTAATTACAAATGGTTTTAAGTTAAAAGCGTATTCCAATTCAGAGACTCACAGAAGCAGAATTTTAGAGCCAGAAAAGATTAAAGCAGTAGATTTCAAAACTTAACATTGAAAAATCCTAAGGAGAGCTTGTCAAATAAGCTTGTACCCAGGCACCACCCCTAGATATTCAGTTTCAACAACTGCCAAGTCTCAAAGTGAGAGGAGGTAAAGAGATGATTGACCTTTAAAGTAAGGGCATTACTATTTAGAGACTGTACTGTCATTTCCCCCCAACAAACACAGTCGTTTGTTAGATATCTGCATGTGTTTGCACTAGATTGATTGCTTTGGGATCCATTGCTTTGGGATTACACTTAAATTTGGATTTGTCTGCAATAGTTTGCTGAAACATATTTGAAAATATAGGTCCAATTTTGGGGGGGCGCCTGGGTGGCTCAGTGGGTTAAGCCGCTGCCTTCGGCTCAGGTCATGATCTCAGGGTCCTGGGATCGAGTCCCGCATCGGGCTCTCTGCTCAGCAGGGAGCCTGCTTCCTCCTCTCTCTCTGTGATCTCTTCCCTTCCTCTCTCCTACTGTGATCTCTCTCTGTCAAATAAATAAATAAAATCTTAAAAAAAAAAAAAGAAAGAAAATATAGGTCCAATTTTGAAGATGGGGCTGTGTTGTGCCACGCCCACTTAAATTAAATGTTTATTTCTAACTAACACATCCGGGCTTGTCTTTAATAGTGTCTGATACTTGAGTTAAGCTGTAAATCCTAAATTGGCTGGCCGAGGAATTTTAATTACCTTATTATAGAATGATTACATATGCCACAGGGAGACTTTTGTAGTAATTAAATATGGATTTAAAATACATGTGACATGAAAACAATAGTTTGTATCTTTTAAAATAATATTAGCAGTTTGTATTTTTGAAGCTCACGAGGAGATAAACTGATAGCTTTTTTATTTTTTAAATTTTATTTGTTTTTCCTTTTGGTCTGGTGTTTAAGCTTGGGGAAGGGAATATTTGTGGAATTCATTTATGCTGCTAAGGTAGAACTGATTTCTACTTACTAGCAAACTTGCCCAGGAAAGGAAAGTATATTTATTTCATATCGAGTCTGCACTGTGGCATTGAAAATTATATGAAGATCTGTACATATTTTTAGAGCTAGTCTGATCTTTTGGGGTTTTTTTGTTTTTATGTGTAATGATAAAAATGCTGTTCATTCATCAGCACATATTTATCAAATGCCTGCATAAGTGCTGGGTAATAGGAAATGGTTGGAAAATATCGTTTGGTCCTAGTAAACATCAGAAACTTATGCAATATGATTTATGAGAGGATGTAGCTGGGTGCTTGTGAAGACCTTGGATAAATACCATTTGAAAGGAAAAAAACTATCATCATAAACTTTTTTTAAAAAAATTAAACATTTATCTGAACTAGCTTCACCACTAAATTAAATGTTTAGTTTTATATTAGTTTTAAGAACTATGTGTCAGGGGTCCCCCAAGACACACCCCCAGGTTTGATGATTAACTAAGGAGGACTCCTAGGACTCAGCATCTAGTTGTAGTCACAACTGGGATTTATTGCAGCTCAGAGATTCTATAAAGCAAAACCAGCTAAGAGAAAAGGTATATGAGTTGAAGTCCAGGGGCCGTCAGGTACAGGCTTCCAAGGGTCTTCTGCCAGCAGCCAGTTGTGATAACACGTGTGAAAAGTTGCCAACCTGGGAAGCTCATTAGTGACTCAGCACCCAGGATATTTATTGGGAGCTGGTCATGTAGACACCCTCTGCCTGGCCAGTACCATCTTCCAGCCTCCCAGAGGGAAAGCAGGTGTTCGGGATAAATCCTATTGTTTGCACAATTTAGACACAGTGAGCCACGCTTTTCAGTTAGAATGGGAGGAACCCGTCCAAGTTGCCAGATGCCAATGGAGAGCTAACTCCATAGACAGGCCTTTCAAGCCCTTTCAAAAACTTAGGCCTGCTATCTTAACTCTATTCTGCACAAACTAAAAACAGATAAATGGAAGGGGTTTAAGTTAACTCTTGGATCTGCAAACAAAATATAATTACCTGTAAATTGTGGAGTTCGGATTTTTTTTAACTGTAATTACTGTATCATTTTGACGTCTATTAACAGAAGAATGTAGGAATCCCAATTTTTCTGTAAAACAAAGCCTAGATTGAGATGCTACGGTATAGAATAAATTTTAACTTTTGAATGCTACATTAGAAAACAAACTACATTTTGATGTCTACTATCTTAGAAATGAATTTGAAGTTGTCACTCTGGTAAACTTTTTTGTATATGAAAGCTGATCTTAGCCACTAAAAATAATTTTGAAATAAGTTTATATGCACATAAAATAGGAAAATTTAGTTAATTTTCCATTATTGAAAGAAGTTTGTTCATTTAAAAATAAAAATTATAAGTAGTTTCTAGTATAAATAATCTTTACAATACACTTACTTTGTACCAATTTAGAAATTGTGAAAAATTATAATAAAAATCATACCACTTACAAAGTTAACAAAAGTTAATCACAGTGAACATTTCAGAACATTTTCTTCTACTTATATTCATGATCACAGTTGGACTCATTTTATATATGCAGTTTTGTTTCCCAATTCTTTTCAATTAATAGTTTTAAGCATTTTGCTGTGCTGTTAAATATTTTTTAGATACAGTAGTCTAATGGTTGCATTAAGATATCTCAACTATATGCACGTGCCATATTTAATGATTTCCTTATAGTTGGACATTTACACTGTTTTCCGTATTAGAAGTAATGTTATGATTAATAATATTTTTGTACATAATTTCTGTTCACACTGGCTGATTGCTTTATTTCCTCAAAATAAGCTTTTAGAAATAGAATTACTGGGTGAAAGAGTGTATGGATACATACAAACACGTACATCACATATAGATGTAACCTTTTTTTATACAATCTGTTTTATTTAGAAAAATGCATACACAGAACTATACAGCTTAAGGAATTATTGTAAACTGCCAAACCATTACCCACAACCAGGTCAAGAAATACAAATACTCTTAACCACAGTCCCCTTCTTTTCTCAGATTACCTTTAATCTAGACTTCACCTCCTTCTTTCATGTCTATACCATCCATACAGTATCCTTGAGTAATATAATTTCAGTGTTATCTGTCTTTTAAAATCTTTATTTAAATGAAGTCATACAGCATATACTCTCTTATAGTCTTTGATCCAGGTTGCTTTGTGCTCCTCTATCGCCGTATAGTATTGCAATGAACAAACATTCACAATTTACCTACTCGTTTTAATGTTATTTAATGTTATTTAATATATTTGGGTTGTTTGCAGATTTGGCTATTTTGAACAGTGCTGTTGTAAACAATCTTGTACATATATCCTGGGCATAAACCTAGGAGTGGAATTGATAGGTTTTAGAGTTTATACAACTTCAGTTTTCCAAGATCATACCAAGTTTATTTTCTAAAGCGGATGTATCAACCAACCCTTTACCGATGGTATTTGCCTCTATTAAGGTGATTCAAGTCCTGGTTTTCCTGGCACTGCCCCTGTTTAAAAACCTGTCATTAGTCCTTATTAACAGCACTCTCCTTTTTTCTCATGATTATTTATTGCCTATGTTGCACACTCTTGCTGATGCTTGGCAATGTCAGTATTTTTAATTTTTGCCACTTGGTGTATAGTGTGATCTCATTGTGATTTCTCCTGATTACTCTTCCCTAATGGCAACTGTGTGACATATCTCTTCATTCTTTTAATGGTACCTTTGGATTAACAGAAATTTGTAATTTTTTAAAAATATTTTATTTATTTATTTGACAGAGATCACAGGCAGAGAGGCAGGCAGAGAGAGAGGGGAAAGCCGAGCAGAGAGCCCGATGCGGGGCTCAGTCCCAGAGCCCAACCTACTGAGCCACCCAGGCGCCCCAGAAATTTGAAGTTTTAATACAGTCCAATTTATCGGTTTTTTTCTTTTATGGTTACTATTTGGCTCTTGTTTAAGGAATGTTTACTACTCTGAGATTGTGAAGATATCCTCCTGTGTTTTATCCATCTGAAATTAATTTGGAGTACACTCTAAGCTAGCAGTCCAATTTCATTTCTTTCCGTGTGGATATTCAGCAGTCTCAGCAAAATTATTGAAAAGACTGTTCTGCAGTACCACTTTTGCCATAGATCAAGCACCTATACATGTGTGACTGTTCCCAGGTTCTGGTCTGGTCTGGTCAGTTAGTATATTTCTCTGGCATTGTGCCAACAGCAGGTTGGTTATCTTATTAACTATAGCTTTGTATTAAGTTCTGGTAACTAGTAGATCAGGGCTTTGTACCTTGCTCTTCTTCGGCCAGTTCTTGAGGGATGTACTTCTCCACCTTTTCCGTATACATTTTAGAAACAGGTTATCTGTTTACACACACACACACATCCTTATTGGGATTTTGCCTTCAGTTATTGTATCAAATCTTTATAACAGCTTGAGAATAATTGACATGCTTACAATATTGAGTGTTCCAGTTCATGAACATGGTGTCTATCTTCCCATTTATTTAGATCTTTGATTTCTTTCAATAATGTTTTATACTTTACTCTGCAAAGCTTGTATACACATCTTTTGATAGATTTATTCTTAGGTATTTGTTTTTAAAGGTAGATCTGTCTCTCTCATCTCCTTTCTCTTCCTGTCCTTCCTTGTATTAACTTTATATTACTTTCTGTTCATCAAGCTGTATCAATCCCAATAATTTATCTGTAGAATCACTTGGATTTTCTGCATATCTGATCATATCATCTGTGTATAAGGAGGATTTTGTTTATTCCTTTTCCATTCTTATACATTTTTCTTTTTCTAGCCTTTAGTGCAATAGATTAAACATGCAGAACAGTGATGATAGCACTTATCTTTATTTCTGATCTTAGAGTTTGCTAAGCATGAATGGATGGTGAATTTTATCAAATACTTTTTTTCCTGCATATTTTGCAATGATCATATGACTCCTTTGATCTATTAATGCAGTGAATTTCATTGAGCCTTCGTCTAACCAAACTTGGTCATGATGTATAATCCTTATATTCCCTTTTATGTATTTCTAGATTTAGTTTGTTTGTATTTATGTTTTAGACCTTTTGTATCTGTATTTGTAGAAAGATTATACTATAATTTTCTTATCCTGTCCATACCAGGTCTTCATATCTAGATTGTGCTAACCTCATAAAATGAGTCAGGGAGTGTTCTCTGGTCTTGCTTGTTCTGTTCTCTTTATGATTGGTAGAACTCACCTGTAGACCCATTCAGGTCAGACTTCTTTTGTGCGAAGGGTTTTCATTTCTGATTGAATTCCTTAAATATTTATAGGAATATTTGGTCTTCTATTTACTACCCTCACTTTGGGTGAATTGTATTTTGCTAGGGATGAGTGAATTTTATTGAAACTTTTTAAACAATTTTGGCACAAATTGGTCCATAATATCTCTGCATTTCCATTCTTTAGAAATTTGTGCCTCTTCTTTTTCCTTCTCAGCCTTGCTAGCTATTTGCCAGTTTTATCAGTCTTTTAAACAATGACTTTTAGCTTTGGTAATCCTTTTCGTTGCATATTTATGTTCTGTTTCAGTAATTTGTTTGTTGTTATTTTCGTCCTTCTACTTTGGGTTTAATTTTTCTAGGGGTTGTTTCCCCCCTTTTAAGATTCAACCTTTTTGTGCCCATGGGTTTTAGATGTGTCTTGTATTTAAAGGCATATACTTTTTTAAATTCTAGATTCTTAATCTTTGTCTTTTCATTGGAGCGTTTAGTACATTTACACTTCATGATATTTGGGGATAGTTGACTTACATCTGTAGTATTCTTATGTGCTTTCTATTGTACCTCCTATTATGTATTTCTTTTTTTGCCTTCCCTGACTTATTTGGGTCAATTGAATATGTTTTATCATTCTGTTTTTCTCTATTAATTTGGAAATTTAAGTATTCTCTTCTGTTATCTTAGTGTGTACCTGCACAGCTCCCAGATGCATCGTGCTCTAATACTGATACCGTGGGTGTCTTCCTGAACAGGACAAGCACTGTAGAACACATGAATATGATGTAATGCCCCTCCTTTGATGCACAGGCTGTTGTTTTCACGGATTTATATTTGTGTGCATAAATGTGTAAGACACATGTATTTACATCACTCCAACTTCTGTTATTATTAGTTTATATTTACCCCCACACTTGTCCTTTCTTTGTTCATTATTCTTTCAGCATCTCTAAGGTTTTATCTGGATTCATTTTCCCTGTGTCAGTCTGCTGGGTGCAAACTCTCCATTTTTATTAGTTTCAGAATTTCCTTCTATCCCCCTCAGTCTTGAAGGATATTCACTGAGTAGAGAATTCTAGGTCGGCTTTTTCTTTCCATTAGATACCATTCTCCTGTCTTCCGGCTTCCATTGATGTTGAAATTTAGGTAGCAGTCTGTCACTAATCTAAGGATGATCTCTACTTCACAGGTTATTAAAAAATGTTTTCTTCATCTTTCGTTTTCTTTGTGGCATGTGTGTATGCATGTGGGTGTCTTAGTCCTGCCTTCGATTCTCTAAGTCTCTTGAATTGGTGTACTGATACTATTTGTGGTTATGGGAAAATTTCAGCTGTTATCTCTTTAAATATTGCCTCTGTTGCCTGCCTTCCTCTCATCACCTTTGTGACCCAGTTAAGCATAGACACAGGTGTACCTTGGTATGCTCTATATCCTCTCCCTTCTTTTCAGTATTTTGCATGTTTTTCTTTTGAAAATTTATATTACTTTTCATCATTATTTTCATTTTCTTGCCAAAAAAATTCAAGCTCAGCTGTTATGTTCTGGGACATAATAAGCTTCATCATTTGATAAACTGTGCTGGACACTCTCACCATAAGAAGTCCCTGTGGGTTTGCCTTTATTTGTCTATCATTTTTGCTGGGTCTTGATCAAGATCTCTTACCCTTCAAGTACCAGATTCATTTTGACTGTATGTTGGAATTAATTCCAAAAATCACTGGCCTAGAATGACACTTTCTTCCCCCCTCCCTGGTGGAGAGAGGACTTTCATTTGCTTCTACTAGGCACCCTCAGGCCTAGCAGTTTGGGACCATCTTAAGGTTTAAGGCTTATATTTTTAAGACCCCTCAGAGATGAAGCCAGATTGTAAGTATGTGAAGGAAGGGGCTGGGCTGATTATTTCTAGTTCATCCCTAGCTCTTTAGGGTTTTAGCTCCAGGTCAAAGAGTTAACTGTGAGATTCCTTGGAATTCTGACCCCTTTTCTCTTAAAGATCTGTCTTGTAAGCAGATGTTCCCAGGACAAGGACTCTGACCTTGTCCCCAGGGTAAGGACTCTTAACCTTTCTGGGTTCCCATTCTTTCCCAGATTTTAGCCAACATTCCTGACAATTTGGTTAGTACTTTGATGCTTCCAGAAGTTTTTTATCCCACTTTTTTCTCATCTTCAATGGGAAACATCACCTAGCAGATGTCAGCAGTGCAGTTAAAACTTCTTTTACATAGTATCTTATCATTCTCCACACAGATTGTACCAATTTTATTCAAACCGGTGATAGAGGACAGCACCCATGTTTACATTTTGATAAGTCAAAATGATGTTTTTGTTTAATTTGCATTTGTTTTGTTACTAGCATGGCCAAATATTATTTTAAGTATGCTTACCCATTTCTTTTCTTTAGTTTTTTGCCATTTTGTAAGAATTTTAGTATTTACTAAGGATATTAACCCTTTTCATATATTTGCAAATATTTTCTCTATTGAATTTTGCCTATGGTATTGGATTTTTTTTGTGTTGATTTTTTTAAATAGGCAGAAGCTTACATTCTGTCAGAAAAAAGTTACAAATAAGCAAGAATAAAGATGGTTACGCGTGCATGGATTAGTACACACATGCATTTCCTGGCTCTGCCCGCTGGGAGGGTCCAGAAGCAGTGAAACTGTAGTAGTAATGAGCACACCCATACCCAGATCCTCCTTTCTTTTTTTTTTTTTTTTAAGATTTTATCTATTTATTTGAGAGAGAGAACAATCTTCATTTCTAAATATCATTCTCTGTTAGAAGAGCCAAGGGCTCCTTGGAGAGATGATGACTTCTAGGACTGGGGCAGAGAAAATAGAAGATGAGCCCGGAGTATTTTATAGTGTCTGAAAGGAAGGAAATGCTCAAAAAAAGAAAAAATAGAGTGATGTCAAAGAGTCACAGGAGCCAACCTGAAAGAACTCCCAGTGGCCAAACCTGGAACAATTTGGGCAACAAAATAACATAATATTGGATTATAATGCAGAGTATAAAATGTGTATCTATGAGTTCATACTGGTATACATAAATTATTGACTAAATTAACAATGCGAGAAAAGAAACAAATCTTCCTTACAGAATTCCAAACAATATATGTAGCTACTACTCCCCTCCCCCAGATGGAGATAATCCCCATCCTTCCTTCTGTGTTCCCTGGACGTGATGACTCAGTTTCAAAGAACAGAGGATGGAAAGGAGAACATAGCAGCTTGACAGTAAAGAAAACTGGCTCACTCCCTTCCCCTTAAACAAAGAATCAAGTTAACATCACCAGTGATAAGTCATGTGGATATCAAGTGTCCCCTGAGGTGATGGGAGGAGAAGGACACTTCACCTCTGTGATTTCCTTTCCCAAAATCTACAACCCCCTTGGCAGCGGCAGGGGGGTGGGGACGGGGCTTAACGCAGATCAAAATTGAGGGATATTCTACAAAACACCTGACCAGTGCTCCTTTTTGGAAGTGGTCAAGGTCATGAAAAACAAGAAAAGACTGCAAAATTGTTAGAGACCAGAGGAGACTAAGGAGACTTAATAACAATGCATTGTGCTGTCTGTCTTGCATGGGCTCCCAGAACAAAGTACATTACTCAGCAAACCGAAGTCAAACTACGGTCTGGAGTTCAATCAATAGCAATGTACCGGTGTTACCTCTTAGTTTCAGCAAATATACTATAGTTAGCTAAGTTGTTAACATTAGGGGAAGTTGGGTGAGAGGCATACAGGAACTATGTACTATCTTTGCACCTTTTATGTAAATCTAAAATTACTCTAGGGGCGCCTAAGTGGCTCAGTCAGTTAAGCGCCTGCCTCTGGCTCAGGTCATGATCCCAGGGTCATGATCCCAGGGTCTGGGGTTCAGCTGTGTCAGGCTCCCTGCTCAGCAGGGAGTCTACTTGCTTCTCCCTCTCCCTCTGCTCTTGCCCTGGCTTGTGCACATGTTCACTCGCACGGGCTCTCTCTCTCTCTCTCTCTCTCTCTCAAATAAATAAATAAATAAATAGAATCTTTTAAAAAAATTATTGTAAACTAAAAAGTTTTCAGTCAAAACTAAACAAAAACAAAACCACAAGTTTATACCATTATTTCCAGTTTAAGATAATAATTACAGATTTTTATTAGCCATTTACTAGATATAAGGAATTTTTGGTTTTTAACATAATTTTGTTATTGCAACCATTTTACAAAGAGTCCTTACCTTGTGGAGATAAGTACTAAACTATTTATGCATGAGGTGAAATTAATGTCTGGGATCTGTCTCAGAATCAGGTGAGGGGTGAGTAGTGGGTACTGGATTTAAAGTATAGGTTAAACAAGATTATCTAGTTATCAGGTGCTGGAGCAGGGTAATGGGTATATAGGGCTTCATTACTCTACACTCTCTCCTTTTGAAAGTTTTCCAATATTTTTAAAAAGATTTTATTTATTTATTTGACAGAGAGAGGTCACAAGTAGGCAGAAAGGCAGGCAGAGAGAGAGGAAGAAGCAGGCTCCCCACTGAGCAGAAAGCCCGATGGGGAGCTCCATCCCAGGACCCTTAGACCATGACCTGAGCTGAAGGCAGAGGCTTTAACCCACTGAGCCACCCAGGCGCCCTCCAGTGTTTTTTTAAGTGAGAAAGAAAGTAGTTTTTGCTTTTTAATTTTTTATTCATACATCTTTTCTCAGAAGATCTGGGTTCTTTACCATATTAACATACTTACTTGCTTCATCCTACTGATTTAAAGATAAAAGTAAGACTACTGAAGGTGGATTAGGATTTCTTTCTCCTTCTTTTCATCATTAGGGTGTATCCCACCAGAGATACACAATCACAAGCACTGGGATTTAAAGTCACTTAAATAACTTCCTGATTATGTGACAAGCTGGATATAGAATTAGGGTTGTTTATATCAGTTTGGTTTTTTTTTTTAATTGAAGTTTTTAGTGAGAGAAGTATAGCTTCACGTGTAGCTGTAAGAATACAGAGAGATCCTTGTAGATGTTGCCCAGTTTCTCCCAACATTAACATTTTGCAAAACTAGTATAATATCACAACCAGGATGTTGACATTGATACATTCTACTGACCTTATTCAGATATCAACGTTAGTTTGTTCTTAATTGTAGGAATTGCCTCTTTTTTTGTCTTGATTTAATTTTGTTTTTAGATTGCAAAAAGCATGTACATGTTTACAAAGTCAAACTTATTAATAAGGTTCATTCAGAGAGGCCTGGCTTGCATCCCAGTCCCCATTGATTTCCTTCCTTCAAGAAAATTATTTCTTAAAATTAAAAATTTTGATTAGTTAGTTTTATTTATCTCTGAAAATATAAGAAGATACATATATATTACATGTTTTTGTACTGCCTGCCGTTCTTACACACTTGCATATATGCTCTTGTAAACCTTATTTTTAATTTAACAATATGAAGACACGAGGGAGCTCTCCATAGCACTATGTAGGCATCTTCATTCCTGTTTTTACCTGCTTAATAATCCATTATGGATATAGAATAGTTTGTTAACCCAGTCCCCTACTAATGAACATTTAGATCATTTCCAGTCTTCTTCTGTTACGTTAATAACCTTGTGCCTAAGTCATTTCATACTATTGCTAATGTCAAATTCCTTATGTAGATGTTGTACTACTTTGCATTCCCACCAGCATTGTTTGAGTTAGACCTTAATTTTAAATTGTGATCTAAAGAACTAAACCAATCTCTCAGGTATTTACTAATTAACATGATATTTCATTCTAAAATGGTACATAAATCTCAGCAGAGAGAGTTGTGTAGATAAATTCTGATTTGTTTGGCCTTTATGGGTGTCTTTGGACTTGACCAGAATGATGTTAACTACAGGGGATGCTATATCATTGTGAATGGGTCCAAGAAAATTTGTAATACTCAGAAGTAGAGATAAAGTCATTTGCCCTTCCACCAACTGTTGACTTGAGTCAGTAGGCAGTCTCTTTGAATATTAGTATTTTTTTGCTGGACTCTAGAAAGTATTGCTTGTCTTAAAGATATCTTTCATATTTCTTGTGCACATTATTGAGGGCTCAAGAGGTTCCCAAGAAATAGGGGCAAAGTCTTGATGGGTCTATTTAAGACATGGCAAGGATTTTGAATTTTAAAATTGTGGATGCCGGGGCGCCTGGGTGGCTCAGTGTGTTAGGCCACTGCCTTCGGCTCAGGTCATGATCTCAGGGTCCTGGGATCGAGTCCCACATCGGGCTCTCTGCTCAGCAGGGAGCCTGCTTCCCTTCCTCTCTCTCTGCCTGCCTCTCTGCCTACTTGTGATCTCTCTCTGTCAAATAAATAAATAAAATCTTTAAAAAAATTGTGGATGCCATCACAAGCAAACTTATATGACCAGACATCTTTTTTAAAGTATTCTTTGGCTACAGTATTGCTGTAGGGTTGGATTTGGATGTGGGGGAAATTAGGAGACCATTACAGTGTTCTAACATGAACACTGATGTCTAGGATAGATCAGTGTCAATAGAGATGAAAGAGAGTGAATAGAACCTGAAGATATTTAGTAATTAGAATAGACAGGATTTGATGATTGAATAAAGGAAGTAAGGAAGCGGGAGACAGATTTGAGTCTGGTCCCTGGCTTGAACGAACACCTGTTATATGATGGTGCCTGGAATTAGATGGTGGAGATGGATATGCTGAGTTTTGAAGTTTCTGTAAGACACCTGAGTGAAGTTGCTAAAAAACAAAGTGGAATATGTGGATTAAGAGCACAGAGAGAGAAAGATCTGGAGGCTTGGGGATAGTCACTATTTAGTTGGGTTCGGAGAGTATAGAGAGGGAGAAGAAAACAGGACTTGAGAACGGAAGGTCTCCCAAATTTGGAAGGTTGGAGAACAGGAGGAATAGCTAACAAATGAGACAGAGAAGGAATGGCTGAAGAGATGGAAGGAAGCCCATGGCAGCAAGGTGTGAGAGAAGCCAGCCAAAGAGACTATATCAAGAAAAATGTTGCGGGGAAATGAAGTTTGGACACACCTTAGTTTCATCCTTCACTAAACTCCCTTATTCCTCAGCCAGTGTCCTGCACTCTTACTAGGCAGAGCTCCCATCCTGGCTCAGTTCTTAGATGTGCTCCCCTATTTGCTATCTCTCCATATCTCTTTGCTCCCATTTGGTATCTGTAGGTGATAAGAGATCTCTAGGTGGGCATCTCTAGGTGCCCATCTCCTTAGTGAAGGAGAGAGTGAGTGAGATGTTGCAGGACAAGTGTAGAGGTCTCTACTGTTGTCCTAACTCTGCCACCAACTTTATCCATTTAGTAATTTTGTTTCTTAATGCCTACTACCTGTGAGACATAGCTAGAAGCACAGGACAGAGATGGATAGATATGGAAGCAACTACAATGAGAAGGGAGCGAGAGAAGAAGGAAAGGAGAGGGCCTTCATAGAGGAGGAATACTGAGACTTGAAGGATGACAGGAGTTTGCCAAGTGGTAGTGGCAGGGGTGAGACCAGACCAAAGTATTAAAGATGTCAAGATACGGAAGCCTCATGAACTTTAAAGAAAGAAAACAGAATGCATCCAGTCCTCATAAGAACTACAACGACCTCAGGAACCAAGGTCACTGCTCCCTTCATTCCTCAGGACTGTGCATCTATTTTACTCTGGAAAGAACACCTTTCCCTGTTTATTCAAGGACTTGCAGATATCCTCCAAACAGGCTCCCCAGTACCCAAATCTGCATGACCTTCAAGTCCAAGTTATTTCTTTCTGTTTTCTTACTTACTTCATTCCAGGCAGACAGACAGGCAATGCAAATGAATGAATGGGTGAATTTATCTGATTTTTCTCAGTCTCCCTCTTTTCTAGAACCCTGAGTAGCCTAAGTTGTTGACCTGACCCTCTATGGGTAACCTCCTTTTGTTTGGTTGGGTTTTTTTTTTTTTTTTAAGATTTTATTCTTAAGTAATCTGTACATCCAATGTGAGGCTCGAACTCATGACCCTGAGATCAAGAGTCATGTGCTCTACCAATTGAGCCAGCCAAGTGCCCTGGATAACCTCCTTTTGAATCAAGGATCTATTCCATGTCCCATCCAGAGGCAAATAAAAGCCCACTGCTGTTTACATGCTTGGGCTGGGCTTCTAGGTGGGAGAGCTGAATAGAATATGGAAGGCAAACTGACCATTAGTGGGAAAGGAGGAAAACATTACAAGCAGGGCAGAGAACACGTGGAATGGCCAGAAATGCATATAGTTTATATTGTTGGGCACTATTAATCATGGTGGGCTCTTACTTTGGAGCAAGGTGCAGGATGAGAGAATGACCACAGATGAGTTTGAACATATAATAATAAAACCACCAGTGATGTGACTACAATGCTACACTTTATACTTTTTGATTATTTCTCACTTCCTCTCAACAACCCACTTAGATTAGGTACCATGCCCATTTTATAGATGAGAAAACTGCAGCTTAGGAAGTGGTGACTTGTTCAAGGTCACAAAGCTGGTATGCTGCAGCCAGGATTCCATCCTAGGCTGTTTAACTCTAGTGCCCGCACTCTTACTTGTGCTGATACATCTAGGGCTAGTTTTTGTTTTTGTTTTTAAGTTTGTTTGTACATTTATTTAAGTCATCTCTACACCCAACATGGGGCTCGAACTCACGACCCTGAGATGAAAAGTCACATGCTTTTCCACCTGAGCCAACCAGGTGCCACACATCTAGGGCTTTTGATGCCTTGTTAAAGATTTTAATTCATCCATTCACAAGTTTTTATAGAATACGTACAATGTGCCAGACACTGTTCTAGGTGCTGAGGATTTAACAGTGAGTAATTCAAAGTCCATGCCCACATGAAACTTCAATTCTAGTGGAAGAGACACACTGACAAAGAAGTATGCAGTAATGATAGCAAGTAGTGATGAGAGGACTATGAATAACAAGCCGGGTCAGAGATAGAAAGTTATGAGGACAGGGTGTTCACAGGAGCCCTTTCTGAGGAGAGGTGACGTTTGACTGGACTTCAAATTTTATTCTGTAGGTGATAGAGACATGAAGTAATTTTACCAAGGCAATAACATAATAAGATTTGTGCATTAGAGAGAGAGACCCTTTAGACTTGGTATGAAAAATGTAGTAGAGGGTCCATAAATAATTCCAGGCAAGATGGGATTTGGAGTTCAACTTCCTCATTGTAATAAGGACCAAGGGCCCCTAAGGGAAGGGAACTGGAGTCTGGCTCCCCGTGAGAAATTCAGGGGTGGGACAGAGCCCATCAGCCTCAAACAGTGGCTGAGAAGAGCTGTAGCCATCGTAGAAGGCTAGGTAGCTAACTAAAGGGGGACAGAAGGGGAAAAAAACCCAAGGAACACCCATTTAAGATTAATGCTCGGGGTGCCTGGGTGGCTCGGTGGGTTAAGCCGCTGCCTTCGGCTCGGGTCATGATCTCAGGGTCCTGGGATCGAGTCCAGCGTCGGGCTCTCTGCTCAGCGGGGGGCCTGCTTCCCTCTCTCTCTGCCTGCCTCTCCATCTACTTGTGATCTCTGTCTGTCAAATAAATAAATAATCTTTAAAAAAAAAAAAGGATAGTATTGTCGCGTAAAAGTTTAAAAAAAAAAAAAAAGATTAATGCTCAAGTGAAAATTTCAAAGCACACATGGAAAAACATCCTGAAACAAACCCAACAGATAGGAAATTGGGTCTAAAGGAAATGGAAATAATAGAAGAATCTGAAAGGGACTTCAAAGTCCTCAAAAAGATTAAAGGAAGGGGTAACATCCATAGAACAAGAGGCTGTTTGTTCTATTTCATAAATTTTGTAAAATCTTAAAGAGAGCATGTGTGTGCACTGTGTTGTCTGTGCTGGGAATCACTATGGCTAAGCGAAGGACCGTATTGAGGAACCAGTATAGAACAAAGCACAGTTCGAGATGATAAGTATGAAGGAGAAGCTAAGACTCATGCAGGCCCTATCAAGAATATCCAATATACATGAACAGGAATTCTGTAGAACATAGAAGGAATGATGAGAGGAGAGGCCTTACTCAGATGACAGCCCTAAACTTCCACAAGGTGAAGAAAGACTATTCCCTTCAGATAGAAAGAAGGTTTGGGGAAGAAAATGACAAATCAACTTTTGGACCATCTGAGAGTGTGATGATTGTGGGACACCTGCCTGTAGGTGGCCAGTACGCAGCTGCCTGTAAGAGTAAGGCCCCCAGGAGAAGAATCTGGGCTAGAGATGGAGTTGAGGAGTCACTACCTTTAGGACAAGGCCCACCTCAACACTTGGCACCTCAGTTTCAACCTACCAACTTGCAAGAACAAAATGAAATGTGAAAGTACTCTCATAATCAAAGGTCTACAAAGTCTCGAGCATAATATTCATTGTCATAAATTCTATTTATCATCAAGCCTCAGGATTAGAAGTTAAGAGCTCAGGATTCTGGAACCAGCTTGCTTAGGTTCAAATCCTGCCTCTGCTATTTTCTAACCATATGACCTTAGACAAGTTATATGACATTTGTCTTAAGCCTCAATTTCCTCATCTGCAAAGTAGTACCTGTCTCCTTGTGTTGCTATGAGGATTAAATAAGTTATTACATGTAAGGCATTTAAAATAGCACTTGGTGTATAGTTAAATGCTCAGTAAGTCTTTGCTATTAGCTATTAACATCTCTGCATTTAACAGGAGCCTTCAGGATCTTATCCCAGAGGGGTGACTAATGTGAAAATCCTGGTCTGTGAGGATAATAAATTTAGATATCTGTGTCTTCCTGTAATACTGAAAGGTTCAGTCTAGTTAGCTGCTGACTTTTATTTGTCCACATGCAGAGTTTTGTTGCTGTTTGCAAATTAGCCATGTTATTTGAACATTCAGGAACTCCCTATTTTTTTCTTGTCACGTTTGAAACTTAGAAATAATTCACACGCAGATGGACTCTTCTCGTGAAGGCACGGTAATGGTTCCATTTTTCTTGCTGAGTTGGAGCAATCCAGTCTTGGGAAGATACCCATTCTTATGCCTCTTTTCATTTATATCTATACATCTGTAGTTTTATAAGTACCAACATTAACATTTCATTAGCTCAGAACTTGCCTAGAAGTAAGAACTATACCAGCTAGTTTGATTTCAGAGTGCAAATGGCAGTAACATGAAAACAGCAAATCAGTAATTAACCATGTGATTGTTTTAATCTGTGGTCTGGTTATTCAAGATGAGATCATTTTCCAAATTAGCCCCCTTTTCTTATCTCCAAGACCACGCACATCAGAGTCTGGCACGATTATATGCAGTTCTTTAGATGTTCTGCGAGGCTGAAAGAGAGGACGAGTCAGAAGAATGGTGAAAGAATGACCCTGAATCTTTGAATTCCACAAAAGGCCAGAAGGAACATATTGTGAGCTTCCTGTCTCCATCTTTGGAAGGTGTGCTGCCTCTAGGCTCGCAGCTTTCCTGTTCGGCAGACAGAGTCTGCACTGAGGACCCTGCCTTTGGAGGAAGACAAGGCTTTGAGGAGCTAGAGAGAGAGAGGCGAAAAGAAGAACTAGAAAGACTTCAGGAAGACTGATAGATACTCACCCACACGAGAGTTACAGAAACTTATGCAGGACCAAGAGTAAAGTGATATGATGATGATGATTTGGTGTTGAGCAGCACAGATACTGTCCCAGCTCTTGCTTGCAAAAAGAAGTTAGGACTAGATCAAAGTCTAAGAAACTTTAAAAAAGAGCAAAACATGTTTCAACAAGCTAAACTAATATATCCAGCAGATAAAAAATTACATGTAAGGTATCTGCAATAGTAACTATTTTTTTAGAATTAATGAAGTTAAAGGATTTGTTGGAGGGGAGAGGGTAGGGCAGAAAAGAGAGGTCAAGGACCTCTTGACCTTTGGACACTTTCCCCTTTGCAGACATGACTGGGGCCACACAGTAACCAATGTCTTAGGTGAACTCTGTAGGCCTCGAGTTGACAACACTGTGGTAGCTTGAAAAGTTAGTTCCTACCTAGCACCGTGACACCCTGTCTCCTGGTCAATTGAAAAGAAAGCACAGGAGAGATTCCCTTCACATGTGATTTGCAGTCAAAAAAAGCCTCTTAAAGTGTTAGCCTGTCATTATGCTTTCAGCGAGGAATGTATGTCCATGTTAGGGGAAGGGAGGAGTGTAACCATCTGCCTCAAAAAGGGGAACAGAGAACATGGAGTTAATACAGGGGGCCAGGAATCAAGAAGCTGAGATTCTGGTCCCAACTGCCATTAGTTACTGACCTGAAGCAAGTCTTTTCATTAAACTTTCAGTTCTAAAACCCCCTAATGTGACTCATCATGATTCTGTCTGAAGGCCCCTTCCCCTCCTTTTTTTTTTTTTTCTCTTCTTTCAGAGCCTTAACTGGAAGAGAAAGCATGTGTGTGTGTATGTCTGCACATGAAGGAGATAACGAATGAATGAATGAATGAATGAATGAATATATGTATGTTGGTGTTTGGGGAGGTAGGTGTTGAGCTGTGAAGATTAGTGAGAACACCGAGGGCTAACAGCAAAGTTCCTCCTTAGTAAACAGAAAAGGGGTTGTTCCCAATTGCCTGCCTGCCTTTTCTATGAATTTCAGAAAACCATACAGAGAGACATGTTAACATAAACAACTAATCCAGACATCTGCTGTTCCTCCTATCTTAAAACCATTTGCCATCTCTTGTAGGTGGAGTTTCTTCATCCACTAGGAGGCGCCATTGTCAAGCAACATTGAGTAGGGGTCAGGAGATCTTTGCTGGTTCTTTAAACCATTGGATAGGAGAAAAAGGTCTGGCAAAAAGAAAAGAGTGGTAAATTTAGGACCCTGGAAATGGTGACAAATCAACCTTTGATATCTAGACAGGCATTAACACAGCACTGCTTCTAAAATTTGATGAACAGTCTCCTAGACTGCATTTTAATTTTGGAAGTAGCAAATTTTTTCAAGCCAGTCTGTTTTTAAAGAATCAGAATTCTGTGGGATATCAAGAGACCTTAGAGATTACAAACCAAAGCCCTTCATGCTATTGAGGAGTCATTGTCAACCCAGAAAGGTTAAGTGGCATGATCGAGGTTCCCCGGACAGTTAAAGGTAGGCTTGCAAACAGAACCCGTAAGTAGGCAACATTTCTCATTGTTTTTAGCTGTCCAACATCTGAACCCTCTTCCAGTATTTGAAGAATCACCCATCTTAAGAGTCTTGATGGGGACAGAGCCCATCTTTTTCTGTAGAAGCTAATAATGGCAGATACTTGCTCTTCTTGGCATTTAAGATATGGACATACAACATCAGTTTCATGAGTCAGACACAACCACCCAGGATGTAATAGCTAGTGACAAGAAGAACAGGGACCATGTGGCACTCTCAGGTGACAGCAGGGATGATTACTGGGCCAGTCATAGCAGTGACAGTCAGGATGGCTTCCAACATTAATGGGGCCAGCAGTGCAAGCTCTTGCAGCTGGTGGAGATCAGCTGCCACGGTGCCTTCATCAGATCCATTCAGGGCTTTGTGTCTGGCTGCATACCACAGTCTCGGTGTGACAGGCCTCCCTACCACTCTGGTCCCATTAGTCAACTCCTGTGCTGCTTAAATCAGCCACAGTTGGTTTCTGTTTCTTGTAACTCAGAGCCTTAACCAACCCAACATTAAGATACCCAAATCAGTGGAGAAGTGACAGAACATGACCCCACTGTCAGGGGAGTCTGTGGTCTCTGAAATCTCTGCTGAGACTGACAGCTTTTGTACATTGGGATATCAGCCCCAGCAAAAGGAGGCTTTAAGGTGAGAGACATGGTGCTGGGAGCCTCAAAAAGCATACCAAGGGCCAGATACCCCAAAATGCCATGTCGTTCATGGTGAGGAATTCTGAGGAACCCAAGAATTCCTACTAGAATCTAACCGTCCAGGTCCTTAATGAATCTGTATTTGTCAGAGTCGAAAGTTAGAACATATTTAGCATTTAGTAAGTTTGTCCTGTAACTCTTGACCATTTCAGTGTATGGAGCCATGGGCTCCCACTTGTACACCTGCCTCAGGCCCTGTGAGTGTTAGGGATGAGGCTAGGCAGAGGGAGGCCACATGGCCTGCGGGCCGAAACAGCTTAGTAGCAGTACCCACCTGGTCCCTAGCAAAGTCACAAGGTGGCGGGATTGGTTGGATGTGCTGTGCATTCCCTCTCAGTGACCTTTCCCTTCCTTGGCTCTGTCTCCTTGTGTCTCCCCACCTTAGCACGCTCATTCCCTCAGGGAGCAATGAGGAATCCCCTTCCAACCTTAGCTAATCTGGGAGTCTTCTTCTTAGGTGCTGCTCAACTTTCAGGGCCACAAAACTACCATAAGGCACACCCGCCAGGGGCTCCACCTAGAACGCTCCAGGTCAGGGAAACAGCAGACATACCTTTCCAGCAGGGCAGAAGGTCTTGTGCAGGAAATATACCAGGGAAAAGGACGATTTGTTTTTAAATAGTATTGAGAAAAACTAATTAGCAATTCAGAAGTCGATTTAGATTCGACCCCCCTCTCCAAGAAAGAAAACCACAGACAGAACAGTTTATATAAACAAATCAAATCATAGGAAAGCTAGCAAAAAAATAAAATTATTTAACAGATCTTTGGAGAGCTTTTACAACTTCAAAGAACTGGGATTCACAAAGGAAAACATGAACAGATTTAAAATTGAAAAATCCTGGAAAAATAATCCACTTTCATATTGACTTAAAAGGGTTCCATTCTACTAAACATCGATAAGAACTCACTGTGATGAAAGGGATGATATTAAGCTTCATGTACAAATGGGCAAGGACAGAAATAGTCAGTTCCCACCAAAAGAAATACACTTGGTACATAGATGTATGGGATATGCTCAGTCATTTTAATGCCTTTCGTAATATATCAACATTTGCTTTATTCGGCAATTCTTGTTACAGTGAACATCCCCTTTCCCCATTGAGAAAATGAAGGTTTCTATCTACTTACATAACACAGTTAACAATCCTGTATCAGTATCTTCTCGGGGCCCTGGTCAAGTTCATACTGCAGGAAACTGATTGTATACAGTTTATAGTAGTGGTGAGAGGGGAAAGCTCAGCTGAGCTCAAATTATAGTCCCTTAAATATTTCCACAATCTACTCCAAACCTGCCTAACATGCTGACTCATTTCCTTGTGCTCTAGGCCTTACTGTTGTTCACTTGTCAGAAGAAATGGTTTGAGTGGCTGCCCTCTTGATTCCCTTGTAGTCCCCATTCTCTTGCTCTCCCATTCTCCTCTTCTTCCTCTTCCCCCGAGTCATCTTTGGGACCCATCTCAGAGGCTGCTTGCTCCCTGTCTGTATCCCTCAAAGATCTACCCTTCCCTTCCTTTGAAACTCTAATACACACTGCTGTGACTAACTCCTTCCCCAAATTGGAGTAGTTCAGAGTAAGGAAAGGGTAAAGAAAGGTCAAGTGTGCATGCCTCTTTCTTTCGGAAAAGAATTTACCACCAACAAATATTTGTAAATATTCATCAATATGTGGGATGTTATGCTGACCACAAAAGACCTGTTGATGCCCTCAAGTTGTTCATAGTACACCTGGGCAGACCACCCAGGTGTCTGTCCATGAAATAAATAATAACCAATAGTAAAGATCTAAAGGACCATAGAGAGGCAGAGATTCTTGGGTCCCTAGGAGATCAGTGGAGGAAACCACTGGGAGCTGGAACAGGCAGACATGTATGCTTATACAACATTGGTGAAGGGTATCTGTGTCAGTGTAGGAGAGAGCTAGGTGGAGAAGTGGAAAAAGGTCATCCTTAGCAGAGGCTTAAAGAAAGCAAAGGGATCAGGAAAAGGTGGTGGTTACAGGACATTTGTGAAGACATCAAGATGGTACCACAAGCAAAGCCCCAAATTAGAAGAAAATAAAGGAGAACTAAAGGTTTTTTTCTAATCAATAGAGATTGATTTGTATATGCCAGGATTCAAACATTTATTGGCAAACTTATGAAATATGGAGAATTCATTTAAACAATATTGATAGCACAGCATCGACACATGTATCATCGGGAACAGTGGGGGTAGAGGCTCTGCATTTTGAAGATGTCCCTAGGTGATTCTGGAGCATGGGGCCCTCATAACAGGCATGAAAATGGCTTTGTTATACAGAGCCCTCCCTTGTACTGTGACTTTACCTACTTAGCTGTAATCCCTTTTTTTTTCCATTAAGTAACTCAGAGCCTTGAGCAGAAGTTTGAAGCTTTCCTTTTTGTAACCTGAACATTTTTGCAGGGACGATTCATGGATTCTATTGCCAAACTACCTGAATTTGAATCCTGGCTCTGCCATTTACTAGCTGTATGATTTCCTGGGCAAGTCACTTAAACTTTGCTGTTTCTCAGTTTTCTCCTAAGTAGGAGTAGTAATAACATCTATCTCAGACACTTGTCATAACCATTAAATGGATTCAGGCATGTAAAGCACTTAGAAAATGCCTGTCCCGTAGTAAGCACTCAGTAAATGCTAGCTTTATTTATTACAACAAAATAAGATTATTTCTGTTTTTGAACCATATGTAGAGGAAATCATACAGTTTGTGTTCTGCTTTGTCTGCTTCGATCACTCAGTGTTTTATCTTTAGGATTCAGCCAAATTACTTTGTGTACCTGTAGTTAATTTCTTTTCATTGCTGTGTAGTATTCTGTTGTATGAATATACCAAAGCTTCCTACCACTAGTGGACTTTTGGGTCATTGACACTTGGTGCCCGTTGTGAACAGTGCTGCTGTGAACATCCAGGCACATGATTCCTGGTCCACGTGACTACGTGAGCACACACTTATTTGAAGAGAGTATCCTTGCCCAAAACAATCCAGGCACCTTTCATCGTAAATCAAGCATGCACATATGAATGGATCTGTTTCTAGGCTGTTATGTTCTGCTGTCCTGTGTGTCCTACTGTCCGTAGCACAGTCTTAATTACTAAGCCTTATATTATGAAATTTTGAAATCAAGTAGAGCCAATCTTCCCACCTTACTGTTCTCCCAAAATATTTTGCATCTTCTTGTCCTTTTACAGTGCCATATACATTTTAGATTCTGCTTGACAGCTTCCACAAAACCTGCTAGGATTTTGATTGGAATTCTGTTGAATTCTTGCTACAATTTGGGAAAGAGTGGCTGTTTACAGTATTCAATCTTCTGGTCTATGAAAGGATAATTTTCTGCCCATTTATTTTAGCTGTTTAATTTCTCTTAATACATATCATATTTATCTCCCTTCAGGTCCTATACTATTAAATTTATTTCTACATTCTTTTTTTAAAGATTTTATTTATTTGACAGAGAGAGAAATCACAAGTAGGCAGAGAAGCAGGCAGAGAAAGAGGGGGAAGCAGGATCCCTGCTGAGCAGAGAGCCTGATGTGGGGCTCGATCCCAGGACCCTGAGATCATGACCTGAGCCGAAGACAGAGGCTTAACCTACTGAGCAACTCAGGCGCCCCTATTTCTACATTCTTTTTTTTTTTTAAGATTTTATTTATTTACTTGAGAGAGAGATAGTGAGAGAGAGCATGAACGAGGAGAAGGTCAGAGAGAGAAGCAGACTCCCCATGGAGCTGGGAGTCCGACGCGGGACTCGATCCCGGGACTCCGGGATTATGACCTGAGCCCGAAGGCAGTCGTCCAACCAACTGAGCCACCCAGGCGTCCCCCTATTTCTACATTCTTAAAAAACATTTTTTATTAGATTTATTTCTACATTCTTAAAAAAATTTTATCCCCAAATTTTAAAATTTTTCTTTTCATGTTTGAGAATAATTTTGCTAAATTCTGATTAATTCTGATTTTACCTTAGATTACTGTGGATATTCTACAAGTGCAATTTATGCCATCTGCAAATAATGACAGTTTGTTTCTTCTTTTTCAATTCTTAACAGGTTTTATTTCTTTATCTTGCCCTTACTGCACTGGCTAGGACCTCCAGAACAGTGGTGAATATAAGTTTTTGGAGTAGGCATTTTCATCTTGTTCTTGATCTAAGAATTTCATAAAGTTTAAATACATAATCTTATTAAATTTTTGGCATTTATTGAAAGTATCCTAATTTTTTCTTCTTTAGTCAGTCTCAGTGTTTAGAATTATATTAATCAAATTCCCAATGTTAAAACAGTTTTACAGTCCTCTGATAAATCCAGCTTGGTCCTGATGTAATTTTTATGTATTGCTGGGTTTGATTTGCTGCTGTTTTGTTTGGGTTATTTGCATCTGTGTTCATTAATGAGATTTTCCTTTAATTTTGTCATGCTGTCCTTAATGGTTTTTGTATCTAGATTAAACTAGCTTCATAAAATGAATTGAAGACTGTTCCTGCTTCTTATTCATTTTATTTCTCCTCCAAATGTTCAGTAGAACTGTCAGAAATGCCATCTAAGCTTAGAGTTTTCTATGCCAGAAGGTTTTTAATTACTGATTCAATTCTATTAATCAATAAAGAATATTCAGGTTTCCTAATTATTTTTCTGTTCACTTTGATAAGTTTTATTTTTCTGGGAAATTTGTTAGTTTCATATGAATTTTCAAATCCGTGGCACAAAGTTTCAGCGTCATCTTTTTAACTCTGCAGGATTTGAAATATGTCCATTTTCATTCTTAATATTGGTGGCTATATGTGTCTTCTCTTTCTTTTTTTGAAATCAGTCTTGCCAAAGATTGATCATTTCATAGGGAGCAACTTTTAGCTTTTACTAATTCCTCTAATATGTTTGTTTTCCATTTCATTAATTTCTATTCTTATTTCCTTCTAATTTGAGTTTAATTTGATGATCTCTATATAGCTTATGCAGATGGAGGCTGGGCTCATAAATTTTCAGGCTTCTTTCCTAATACATGCATTTACAGCAGTAAATTTCCCTCTGATCACTACTTTACCTACATTATGTTTATTTTTGTTATTCAGCTTAAGATATTTCCTTATTTTCTAATAATTTACCCTGAGATCTGTATAATAAAGGTATATTGTTCAATTTCCAATGTTGGGGACTTTCCAGTTCAGTTTCATTAATCTTTTCAAAAAACCTATTTTTTTTATTTTTCCTTGCTTTATATTGTTTATTTTTTCTTTATTAATTTCTTTTTTTCTTCATTAATTTCTGCTCAATATTATTTCCTTCTACTGTCACTGGATTTACTTTACTGTTCTTTTAAAACAATTATCCTGATAAAATGTCACTTTTGCTTTCTTATTTTCTAATATTGTACATTAGTATTTGTAATATTTCTGTTATATTTCAGTAATTTAAAGTTTAAAAACATACTGTTTTAGTTGCATTCTTGAGGGACATTTTGCATTTTTTTTCAATTTAGAGCTGTTTTTAGTATGACAAAAATGGTAAGACCTGTTCTTTTTTTCTTTTAAGCAAAGGATAAAACAAAAAAATTTTTGAATATGTACCCACTCTTACACCCTGTTGATATCCAGAAATTTCTCTGTGCATCTGCATGCATATATATATGCATACATGTATATGTTTATACATCTTAATATATTGTGACCATCTTTCTACATCAATAAATACATTTCTACAGCATCATTTTAATTGTAGCATAATATTCTACCCTGTGGACTTACCACAATTTAACAATTCTATTGTTAGACATTTATTCAGATTGTTTCATACTTCTCTGTATTATAAATAGATATCATAAGCCCCTGGCATTAAAACTTGGCAAATATTCCTGATTGTTTCTCTTAAAATGAAATTATTGGGTCAACGGACATGGCCATTTTTAAGGGTTTTGTCAAGCACCATAAAATTGCTAGGCAGAAAAGTTGTATTGATGTAATTTTTCTTTAACAATGGACTACCTGATTCAAGAAAAGTTTCTCCAATACCAAGGGGTGTGTGTGTGTGTGTGTGTGTGTGTGTGTGCGCGCGTGTAGGTAGCTTCTCCTACTAGAAGATTGGAACTGTGCCCCACCTCCTCATCCCTATTTCTATATTTGTGGGTCTAATGATGGCAGCTTGCTAATCTTGAAACATAATGCCCCAATCCTGCACCATTTTTAGATGTACTTTTATTATTATTGTTAGAAATATTTTATAATTTTTAATTTGATTTCTCTTCTGATCCATAGGTTATTTAGCATGTACTTCTCAATTTCCAAGCAATCATTTGGGGGATTTCCTAGTTACTATGTTAATTTATTTCTAACATAACTCATTGTGATTAGGGATCATACACTGAGTGCTTTTAAGCCTTAAAATTTCATTGGCTCTCGAAAAGCACTTGTGTGCTATCTCAAGTTGTAAGCTGAACTAGAGTTCGTGCATATGTAGCATCATTTTTACTTGAAAGAATGACTAACAAACCATGGTTACTCAAACTTGGGTATGTAGCATACATTTAATCAAAAATGAAGTGAGCCTGCTGCTTCAAGGGAAACCACTCACAGTAGTGTCACCAATGATGAAATTCAAATTTTCAAGTGAAAATTATAATTTTGGAAAAGTTGTACCTGCTACCATGACCTTAACAGCTTCCCAGGACTTAATGTTTCTAATGTAATCAATGATGATGCAAATGAATATGGATTTTTTTATACCGTGTAATGAAATGTGTCAATGTTTAGAAAATCTGCATAACTCAGTGGACCAGTATTTTTCAGTTGACTAATGTGTGGTGTTATAAAGTCATGCACCCATAAAGGAAAGATCCATTCGAAGAACAAGACTGAACAGATTATAATGTGACACAGTACCAAAAAATTCATTGACATGGTTTCAGAATCCACGTTGCCGTTTACCTTTAAGAAACTACCACTTTTGGGGGGTGTCTGGGTGGTTCAGTCAGTTAAACATCTGCCTTCAGCTCAGGTCATGATGCCAGGTCCCTGGGATCAAGCCCTGCATCAGGCTAAGCAGAAGTCTGCTTCTCCATCTCCATATGCCTCTCCCTGCACTCCCCCCAGCCACCACTTGTGGACGTGTGTGCACATGCTTGCTTGCTCGCTCCCTCTCAAATAAATATATCTTAAAAAAAAAAAAAAGAAAGAAAGAAACTACCACTTTTTGAGTCTTTTGTACAGTATCAAAGAAGTATATTCTCACATATCTGCAAGAGCAATTAAAATATACCTCCTTCTTCCAATTACATATCTGTGTGAAGCCAGATTTTCTTCCAATAACATACTGTAACAGATTGAATATAGAAGCAGGTACAAGAATCTAGTTGTCTTCTATTAAACCAGAAGTCAAAAACGATTTGCAAAATATCCAACGGTTCCTTTCTTCTCACTAAATTTGTTTTGTTTTATAATAGATACTTATTTTTCATGAAAAAATATTATTTCTGTTAACATGTGATGGGTTTATTGTTCTTTTAAAATAAATGGTTTTTTAGATTTTTGGATTTTCATTTTAAATGTGGCAAATGTTAATAGACAAAACCTACACAAACACAATCCATTTGGGGTTCTCAATAATCTTTAAGTACAAAAGAGCTCTGACGTCAAAAAGTTAGAGAACTTAGTGGTTGTCCTAGAAATTACAGTATGCCTCCTGACCTATATGTTATTGTTGTCAAGTATTTTTATTTAAGGTCAGTCTCTCTCTCTGTCTCTCAGAATAGTTATTGTGTTATATGGTCTCTCTGTCCAGAGAGAGAATGAGAAAATAGTTGTTTTGTATAATCATTGTTCATTTAGGTTCACTTACATAGTTACTACATTTGATGTTTTTCATGCCTCACTGCATCTCTGAGTTTTCATTGGCCTTCATTTTTCCTTCTACCTGAGGAGTATTCTTTTGTATTTCCCTTAGGGATAAGTATGCTGCTGGCAAATTCTCCTGGTTTCTTTGCTTATCTGAAAAAAATTTTTTCACCGTTATTCTTTAGGGTTTGTGTGTGTGTGTGTGTGTGTGTGTGTGTGTGTGTGTGTGTGTGAAAAGAGAATTTTATTAGGTTGGCAGCTAATTTGATTTAAGATCCCTTTTTACTGTATGCTGGCTTCCACTGTTGCCATTGAGAACTCAGCCTTCAGTCTAATAGTCCATTCTTCCTTTTCACTGCTTTTGAGCTTTTCTATTTTTCTCTGGTTTCCTGCAGTTTTCACAGATACGTGACTAACTATAAATTTCTTTACTGCTTGGTGGTTTTTGAGATCTTTCATCATTTCTGGCTTATTATCAGACATTATATTTTCCGTATTGCTTCTGCTCCATTTTCTTTTCACTTTTTTCATGTATTTATCTGTTTACTACCTATTAGTAATCTCTATACCCATTGTGGGGCTCGAACTCAAAACCTAAAGATCAAGAGTCATGCACCACCAAGTAAGCCAGCCAGGCGCCCACCCTTCTTTTCACTTTTGAAACTTCAATTAAAAATAGATGCTGACCTTCTCACTGTAATCTTTTCTTATCCTCACTTTCATATTCTCCATGTTTTGTCTCTCCATGCTTCAATCTGACTGCATCTTCTGGTTCACTAATTTTTCTCTTCAGCTAACCTAATCTGCTTAAGTTCTTAATTTTGCCATTAGATTGTTTCATTCAGAAATTCCTATTTGCTTTTTCAAATCTATGGTGTCACTTTTTTTTTTAAATAATTTGTTGATCCTAACTGAAGTTTTTAAGTGGAGCTTTTCACTTCATGGTAGACACTGGGATTTTTCTATGCTACTAATAAGCCATACCATAATGTATTCTGTACCCTGCTTTTAAAAAAATACACCTCTTTATCACCCCAGCCCAGAGTGTAGGGTGTTTTATCATGTCGTTAGCCTTTGGCAGGCTCCTCTGGGGTAAGCCAAAAGATTAGCTCTGTCTCATCTCTCAGATCACCCTAGCGCAAAGGCAGCTGGACCCTGTCAGTCTGACATCTCACCCTCCCAGAGTCAGGACCTACCCTGTCAGTCTGCCTCCCCCCTTCTTCAGAGTTCCCCAAATATCCACCCTGCCCCTTTCATGGCAGCCTTCTTTTTCTTGGCCCACTACCTACCCCAAGGGGAGACACAGCTCTTGCTCACCTCTTTGCCTCAGAACATTTCCCCATCCTCACTAGATTGTTTTTCACTCACTATACTGTTAATTCTTAAAGATTTAAAAAAAATTCTTTTAATTCATCCAGTTCTGTAGTTGTTTTTGTCACCTTCAGAGCAAATGCTGGTCAGAGAAATTCAGATTTGGTCTGGCCTTTACAGTGCTCCTCAAAGAATAGTTTGTAGATGAGTTCCAGCCTACCAACAATTACCAGTCTATAATGAGGTAAGGACAGAAATTGAGAGTAAACATTTAGAAGATGTTAGAGCGATTTGACATAGCTTTGAAATCATAGCATATGATCTAGTATTTTATAAAAGTACCAATTTATAAATACCTGAGGGGGAAACACTGGTCCTTCACCACACTTAAGTTGAGAAGCATTTCTTCATTCAATCAAGTGTGAGTCTCCGTGCTACAAGCCCCCTCTTTTTCTGCTTTTACAGAAAATACGTTATAGAAGAGGGTTAAGTGACTAGGTGTGTGAATTAAACTGACCAACCTGAGGCTAACAAGAGCAAATATTTATTTTGTCTGTACACAGCAGGACTAGTGGGGTGAGGGGTCAGCCTCACAGGAAAAAAGTGAAAACCACAAAGAGGGAGTTAGACCCAGACACTTCTATACCATTTTAACAAAGAATAATAAAGTATGAAGCGACTAGACAAGGGAAGACGTGGGGAGTTTGGGTGTCTCAGGTTGGAGGTAAGTGGTGGGAAGGGGACTAAGAAATGTATAGTGAATAAGATTTGTTTAGTAAAATTTGTCATACAGATCAGAGTGGTTGTCTTCCTAGTACTTGAGAGGGGAACACCTTTGCAAAGGGAAATTTCAACCCTATTTTTAGGCAGAATGGAGGACAGGGGAGAGTTCTTTCTGTTGCTCCTGTTCTTCCTGCTGTTGTTTGATTGCCTTCAGCTCAAAATCATCCTATGCCAAAGTGGCATATTTTGGGGTGGCATATTCTAATCCCTTCCACATATGACCCCCCATACATTTTGCCTCTAGACCTGTGATCTGTTTTATTGGGCGTATCTATTTGGGTATTTTTTTAATTATATAAGTAAAACATGTTTTATTCTAAAATTTTGAAAATTCAGACAGATGAAAGGAAGGGAAAGCTAAGATCATTCATGATCCCACCACTTTTTTACAAGTCAGAGTAAACCTCCTATAGTTTTTCTCTGTGTATAGGATAGAAGCATTCCCCCATACCCTTTTAAAGCAAGGTCTCTTCTTCCTCTTATTTTACTCCCTCGGAATGGAACCAAGTGAGGAAATTTAGAACACACTTTTTGAAGCTTGGCAGCCCTAGAAACACCTTAAGATGGGAAGCAAAGAGAAAAGTAATAAAAGAAACCTTACACTTGTTTTTAGAAGTATTAACAAATAAAGATTATCAAAGATTTGAGGCATCAAACTTTTTGTTCAAAGTGTTTTATATGTAGATTATATTATGAATACATATATTTTTTAAATTTCAGTGATGAGTAAAATTTGTGTAAATACTATTTTTGGTTTCTCCATATCTCATAAAATTTAAAATTAATGAATTGCCTCTTTTACTTTAATATCAGTGATACAAATAACTAATCAAACAGCTTTATTAGAAGATTACTTTCACAGTGATGACTGACTTTCAGACTAGCTCCTCAAAGAACATGCCTGCATCTTTAAAAATTACACGGGTGATTTTGTTTGGTACTCCTGGTTATGGACTATTGTATTAAAAAAAGTACAGTGGCAAAATGATCCCATTTATAAGAGAAACTGAAAGTATCCTAGGGAAAAAATCCTAATAATCGATATTTGGAGCCAGTATGAAGAAAACCTTAAAATTGCAACTTAGAGACATGAAAGGAAGTATCATTTTTGTAGATGAGAATATGAGAAAAATGTTAATTTCTACAAGTTTATAAATATAATACTGTCTCCACCAAAATATTAAAAGTGTTTAGCATTTGACAAACTGATTTTAAAATTCAGCAGAGAGAAAAAACATTCAGAAGAAAATATTGACAAAGAATAATAATGAAATGACTTATTTTTCCAAATACTAAAATATGCTATTATAGGAGTACCTGGCAGGTTCAGTCAGTAGAACATGTGACTCTTGATCTCAGGGTCATGTGTTCAAGCCCCATGTTGGGTATGGAGCTTACCTTTAAAAATAAAATAAAAAACACAGTATTAAAAATGGTATGGTTACTGGATACAAGAATAGTTGGGTCAGTAGGAAAGAGTAGAAACCTGAAAATACGTGTGTCTGTACATGTATAGAGACTATCATTTCAAATAGCAGTATTTCAGAAATGACAAGGAAAGAAATGGGCTGATCCATGCTGGTAGTTACATTACAGGGCAGTAAATAATTCCCAGTTTTCTCTCACTGACTGGTTCCCTCTTTAAGCATTGGCCTCTCACCACTTGACTATCTTCTACCCCTAAGATTCCTTTTTCCCTTCTTCTAGGTCCCTCCAAAAAAATCTTCCTCTAGCTTTCAGGAGAGCTCCCAGGCCCCAGGCTCTTACTGCTTGGTGATGCAATCAGTTGAGCTCTCCTTTGCCTAACCCTTCTCTCATCTGAGCTGAACATGCTCGTCCTCACATTCCACAATTAAAAAGGAGACCATCCAAACAAAAACTGTAATTCCGTCATTGTCAGGGATCTTTTAGTGCTCCTAGGTCAAACAACCAGCTTAAACCGCAGGATGCTTTAAAAATAGTATTTTTTTCCTCCTCCCAATACAAAGAATTGAAAAGTATTCATCATCTAGCAATCAAAGAAGTGCAAACTAAAGCAACTGTGACTTTTTAACCCTCCTATCTGATTGGCAAGATTCAAAAAGAATAGTCCTCCTAGTGGAGGTGAGGTAGAGAGGAAAGGATACTTTCACAATTAGTAGGAGCAGGTACATTGTGTTAACTTTTTGCCAGGAATGTGTCAGAAGTGTTATTGTATGTGCCCCTTGACCTATAGGACAAGTACAGCTCTGCTTATAGGACTTCTAGTCTAACAGGTGATCACGATTGTTCACAAGATATCTGACCATGTTCATTCAGGGTTTATTTCTGATGGTAGAAAATGGTCACTACCCTACTTCAGAGTAGACTAGGCCATCACAAAGATCATTTTATGCATTGACATTCGAAAATGTTCATTTGCTGTGAATTGGAAACCAGGCAAGTGTTGTAAAGCTTTGTATAAATGTGAAAGTGTTTGCACTGACCTAAAACCACACCAAGTTTTAAATAATGTAGTCAGGGCGCCTGGGTGGCTCAGTGGGTTAAGCCTCTGCCTTCGGCTCAGGTCATGATCCCAGGGTCCTGGGAGCGAGCCCCGCATCGGGCTCTCTGCTTGGCAGGGAGCTTGCTTCCCCCTCCCTCTCTTCCTGCCTCTCTGCCTACTTGTGATCTGTCTCTCTCTATCAAATAAATAAAATCTTTTTAAAAAATAAATAATAAAAATTTTAAAATAAATAATATAGTCAGTTACTCGTGACTCTTTACTGTGTTCTCAGTCTTCTGCTGGGTATTGGGTAGGAGTATTTTTTTTTTAATTTTTACTTATTTATCTGACACAGAGAGAGAGAGATCACAAGTAGGCAGAGAGGCAGGCAGAGAGAGAGGGGGAAGCAAGCTCCCTGCTGAGCAGAGCCCAATGCGGGGCTCGATCCCAGGACCCTGAGACCATGACCTGAGCTGAAGGCAGAGGCTTAACCCATTGAGCCACCCAGGCGCCCCAGGAGTATTTTGAAAGTATAAAACATACTCGTTCTTTAGGGCTACTACCCTATTGTTGCACTGTTGATCTTGCCTATGTGCATTTGCTCACACCTAGCAGATGTAGCTGTAGACAACGGGAAGAGCATTGAGTATAGATACACATATGAATCCTGTCCCTGTCACATACTTGTTTACTTAGATTATTTGAGAATGATAAGGATGCTGATGTCATGGGGTGACTGTGAGAATGGAGATAGAACAAGGAGTGTTTCCCGTGATACTTGGTGAATAATATTATTAGTGATTATTTGTTATTAATGCCTAATTAGTAATTATTAGTAATAGTAATGAATAGTTTCTCTACTTTCCCTTCTAGAAGTCTCAATATCTTCAGTGTAATACCTGTAACAGATCTATTGCAGTTTTAGCTCCTGAATAAGTGAATGGGTGAAATACTGCATTTGAAAACACTTCATAAGCCTGAAAGCATTATAAAGATATTGGCCAACTATTAATATTTGAATAATTTCATTAATAGATATGATCTGGCAAAGTCTCATATATATGTATTGAAAAATGCTAAGTGTATGTAAGGGCCAAATACAATGATATGGACATATAGGGTTGTTAGAGAATTTAAGCAAATGAAAGCCTTTATGTGGCTGGTAATCCACTGAGGGGGCTTTCTGGGAAGGGTGGGATTGGAATGGGACCTTGGATTGAGGTAGGTTTTGAATATGAGGAGCAATACATGCAGAAGCATCTGAGAAAAAAGAAAACAGTATGTTCAGGGGATAGTAGTAACACTAGCCTGCCTAGAGAGTGAGGTATCCTTGAAGAGCCATTAGATAGGATAGGTAGAAGAGGCAAGGTGTGGCCGACACAAGAGGCCTTACTGATCTGCTGAGAAATTAAAAAAGACCCATATTTAAGTTTATGGCAAAATAGTACCATTCCGTCACCAATACATCAGTGTGTTAGAATATGTTGGTAGCAGTTACTTTGGTAATGGAAGTGTAAGCAAAAATAAATTATGAATTAGCTATTTTTTCCTTCTATGGTATACAGCCTGAATTCCCATTTAGTGGTGATAAGTATAGTGAAATATTTTAGAATCCTTGTGGATTCTTAAAATATTGCATGACATGACTAGGTAGCGATAATTTTGGAACTTGACTCAAAAATGTGCCCACAACCCCCAGCATTGCCATTTTCTGAGACTTTTTGTTGCAATAACTTAAAGGAAACAGGGTGAATTTTTGACACCTTATGTTATTTAATGCTACCATTTGCTTGTTCTTTATGTTTTCCCATGTAGATTTTCAGTGTTAAGATGGTTATAATATCCTTTATAATTTGTCTCTTTTTCATTGAAAATAAGGAGATTAAAATAACTTGTTAGAATCATTAGCTATGGGGCACTTGGTGGCTCAGGCGTTAAGTATCTGCCTTTAGCTCAGGTCATGATCCTGGGGTCCTGGGATCAAGTCCCACATCAGGCTCCCTGCTTGGCGGGGAGCCTGCTTCTCCCACTCCTACTCCCCCTGCTTGTGTTCCCTCTCTCTCTCTCTCTCTCTCTCTCTGTCAAATAAATAAATAAAATCTTAAAAAAGAATCATTAGCTGTAAGCCAACTAATAACTTCATTACAGCCTATTCATTTTCAATGTTTTCTTCCTGGAATTTCCTCTGACATTCTTTTTCATATTTTTCCACAGTATGGATGGAGCAGACCTGTGTTTTGAAATCGTAAAACGAGCTGACGCTGGTTTTGTATACAGTGAAGCTGTTGCCAGGTACGTCATTCATATGGACTCCTCAGAGGTCAAGGTGGAAATAAAAGAAGGAAGTGACAAATCACACAAAGTGACCTGCTTTTTGAACTGATGGTGACCTTATTGCCAGTCTTTGCTACAAGGAGCATGTCTGTCTTAGTGCTTTAGTGGAACCAAAGTAGCAACTAGAAACTCAAAATATTGAAACATGCATTTACATCTTAACATAGTACTGCTGTCTTTACCATTTCTGATGACTTTTGTTCAGAGGGGGATTTGATAGCTCAGCAACCATGAAGAATCAGATTTGGGGGTTTGTTGTGTGTTCAATCTTTATTTTGAGCAGATGTGCCTTATTAGTTCTTTACTTTGTCTTTTGGTGATAGCGAATTGTTATGTGGCCAATTAATCTGACAAAACGCCCAGAACAGAGGAAGGAATAGATATAAAAGCACAGTGCTCCTGCTAAATATATTTGCTTCAGGCCAGTGTGTGATCTCCCAAGCAAATGGTGGCCATTGTTCTAAGTCAAGTTGTTGTAAGGAACCAGTGGCTCAAAATAAGGAATAAAGAGGAAAAATCACAGGAGCCATGCACTGGGCCACTTGCCTATAGATTTAGAGCAATACAGCTTTCTGCTTTGGTGGCATTCAATCATATCATAAATACCCACTTCAGTGGGTTGCCTTTTTAATACATGGGTCTTCTCAGTCACCAACCATAATATGTTAAAGGATTCAAACCCACAACTCTAGTGGGTTTTTTTTTTAATCCCATTTTTCTATTAGTTTTGAGTTTGTATCATAATATAAAATTTTTTATTATGTATTGTGCCTCGGAATTTAAAAGCATTCTTTAATACCAGAACAGTCAATGTGATCTTGAGTTTTCTTATGATACAGCAGTAAACTGCTTTATTCAACTAAATGAACCTCTCAGACCCTTGGGCATTATTGTGAATATTTACTTCTTCAAGGATTTGAGACAGCCTGCCTTTTGAACTTTCCCACATTGATCTCTTTCAACAGCATCATCAGATAGGGAAAACTAAAAATTCTGAACATTGAGTTTATAGAACAGTGAAGTTTGATGAAGGAAGAGGACTTTTCTCCTTTTGAACCGGAGTAACACTTGGGTACCTGGTGCATGTGCTCGGGGTTGATGTTCAACCACTACCATTTGTACTTTGTTCCCCACTTGTCTCTATGGCTTTTCCTCAACTTCGAGCCTATCTGTACCACTGTCCTGGGCATCAGAATAGGGAGAATAGTTCTATGTAGAGATGATGCCATACAGTGACACAAAAGGAACTTTCCAGAATAGTCCAGTAAAGAGTGGCCTCGGGACCAGTCAGCAACATTACAAAGAGAGAAATTTGGCACAATTTATTAAAGACCCTTCCTAAATAATGACAAAAGGCGGGGGGGGGGGCATCCTCAGAAAGCAGTATTAGGCATGTGCCCTTTTGCAGAAAATTAGTGACCATACAACAAGTGCATGTAGAGCCTTCCTCGGGCTGTAGAGCATTCAACTGGATGACTTCTAACCTGCCCGCCTCCTCTGATTCTGTGATTGATCATTGAGAAATTTAGTTTACATAAGTATTCTAGTGAGACCAACTGCAAGAAGACTCCGAGGCACCAAGAAATCAAATTGATAATGTTTTTCTCCAACTGGCTGAGCTTCAAGAGAAGCAACAAAGCATGGCATAAAAGGAAACTGCATACAGTCCTTACAGCCCAATTAGTGATTACCTCTGTTCTTTCAGGGGCGATGAGTTGTGGAAGGCGCTAACATACAGAATCAGATTATCAAATCACACTCCTACAAATCAGAGCGATCTTCTTACCTAGTACCAAGCTTTACTAAATAATTACAAGGATACAGGCAATCTAAAGGCTCAGCTGAAACAAAAAGGTCTGGGTTTTCAAGGGCAGCTTCCCACATCAGAAATGCGCCTGTGGCCCAGAGTAGATGAGGTATCGACATGAGGTCTGTGGGATCCCACACACAAAGGGGAGCCTTGCAGTCACAAGACGTCTCCATTGTATGCCTCAAGGAGTCGTATAGCTTCCATGACCTCCTCCAGGAAACGAGCCATACCTCAAAGATCCTGGATTCTATTTACCACAGGTAATCCTTAGCCCCAGACATTCTCTGAAGAGCATTTCAGAGACAAGGTGTCTTATGCCTAGCAAGAGTGTTCATCTCTTTACCTAGAGTCTCCTTCCCTCCTTTGTTCCACCACCCCAGAAATGCAGGCTTCCACAGGAAGTGAATGGATTGCAGGCCTCAGTTCTTTCCTTCCACTGAGTTGTCCTCATTCCGGATCCTTACAAGAGATAGAGACAAACTTATATATTGCGAAGTTTCTCTGAAAGTATAGGCCACCATGATGATTCATGAAAATGAAGCTTTCTAATTAAAGTTTAGTCAGCAGTTCTAGGCAGTGCGGGTGGATTTTTGCTTCTCTCTTTATTCTGCTTGCACACTATTCACGTGCACAGCCTCCCAGAGTCATGACTGGGAGGGTGGAGAAAGATCACTTTAAATCTGTAATATCTGGGGAGAAAAAATTGTATCTTCCCCCGACACACTCCAGAGATTCTGATATGTATGTATATCTGGATCAAATAATTGAGCACTCTGATAATTAGATGAAAAATGCTCATTCACTGAGGTGTTTTTTTTTTTTTCTTAATGAGGCTTTGAGATAGGACTTTTCTTCAGGCTAAAGACATATAAGTGGCTCTCTTAGTACAGTGTATCCAAAGTAGTCCATACTGTAAGTATAAGCTATGTCCAATTTACCTAATTTAAACATACCCACTATTCTAATGTTCATATCTAGATACACGAATAGGCTGTTCCTAAACCTTTGACTAAACTTAACAATAATAATAATATTGTAATAATAATGATTTACCTTTTGTAGCATGGTTCAGAGTTTACAAAACACTTTCACTTTTGTCTCTGCCATTTCAGGGGGCCACATAGCCTTCAAACCCTGATTTGAGCCAGGAAAGGGCCAAGTTAAGAACCCCTAACTTAAACAGAAACTTAACTGTAGGCTTCGTAGGCCCAGGCAAAGAGTATATGACCATAGCCCCTTTTGTGTGCATCTGCAAAGTAAGAAAAATTGACCGGAGTACTAAGGACAGTATGAGCTAAGTTCTCTGCTTTAGAACCCAAGTATGGGGAGACAATGATAAGTATAGAAACAGAGTATGGGGTTGGATTTTTTCTCCTACCTTGCATTTAAAAAATGGAACCTTCTGATCGATTGTAGTTCATGAAGTAATGCACATGTCAAGGAGAGGGACATTCATGTGAGTTTTGATGATAGTGTACTTGAGAGGGAACTTGATGGAAATGCCTCTTAGTTGTATATCAGGAGTGGGGATTTTTTGTTGTTGTTGTCACAAGGATACTTACAAGGGCACTTGCAAGTACTGGTAAATTTCATTTTTATGTAAAGTGTGAAGAATAGAAGATCTGGAAAGATAAAAATTCAATACATACAATAAATAACATTGCATATCTTGCATTTCTATGTCATGCCTGTTTGGAAGGAAAATGGGAAAATGAAAAAGGAGGGGGATCATAGGAAAAAGAGAAAGATACGAAGGGAGTAAAATATAGAGGAAGAGAGGATAAGAAGACACTCAACAGGGAGAAATAGAATTAGAGGAAGAAGAACCTAGAATTAAGGAACAGAGGGAAGTCAAAGCAAGCTGTGAAGTAATACCGAATACACGTCCTTACTCTGGTCACACCCTGTTGCTAGTTGACACTGTTAGCACTTTTTAAGGACTGTTCTTTATAATGCTGACCCCTCCTGTGTTTTTCCCCTGGACCTTTTGGGGAGCTGCTGCAGACCCCCGCTGGCCCCGTGATGAGTCTGACTTCCCAGGATTTCAGCCCAGAACAACTCTGCTTTGTTAAGAGATGCCCCAGCTAAAACTCCGTTACGATACAAAAAGAGATTGTACACATAAAGAGGTTCTTTCCTCTTGTTTGTCCTTAAAGCTAAATGGAAATAAGGCAGAGAGCCAGCCTCTGCTGGCAGATAAAAGGCTCCCCATTCCTTTAGTCAGAATCCATGGTGCACCTCCGAGCACTGTTCACTTAATAGCAATCCACTGTAACTAAGTAGAATTAACCGAGTGTCAGAGACTCGCTCCCCCCCCCCGCCCCGCCCCATGTTTTCAGCTTGAATTTTTCTTTTGCCGAGCTATTTTACTTATGAACTGTGAAATTCTTTTGGTTTGGTTATCTTAGAAAATACAGAACACAATATTTCTTCATGAAGCTTATAAACTCATGGGTCTGCCAACTTTTTCATTATTAAGCCTCACATTTCACCAGACTTGTCTGCTCAAATGAGAAGTGTCCATGGGCAGTGAGTATGAAGATGGGAGTTACAAACTAGGGACACTGTATATTAAGTTTTAAAAATAAAAAATTTTTATTACAGTTTTAGATTTCTTTTGTTTTTCTACAGTCATTACATGAGACAGATACTGGAAGCTCTACGCTATTGTCATGATAATAACATAATTCACAGGGATGTGAAGGTAAGTCATTTTTATCACTAACTTTTTTTTTTTATTTCTTTTCAGAGTAACAGTATTCATGTTTTTGCACCACACCCGGTGCTCCATGTAATCCGTGCCCTCCCTAATACCCACCACCTGGTTCCCCCCAACCTCCCACTGCCCGCTGCTTCAAACCCCTCAGGTTGTTTTTCAGAGTCCATAGTCTCATGGTTCACCTCCCCTTCCAACTTCCCTCAACTCCCTTCTCCTCTCCATCTCCCCATGTCCTCCATGTTATTTGTTATGCTCTACAAATAAGTGAAACCATATTTTATCACTAACTTTAATGTTTATGAAGAGAAACTGATAAAAGTGATAATGATCAGAAGTGTTTCTTTAATATTCTTATAGAGAGCACCTTAAGGTTAATGTTACTTCCAAATTAACATTTATTTAACTACTTTATTTTTTTAACTACTTCATATTTGAAGAGTCATACTCATTCTTAACAGGAACACTTTTATCATTTCAGTTTCCTTATTCTTATTAAAATGTACATGTATTCTAAAATTGTTATTCCTCTTTTGCCATTATGTGTTTAAGAGAGAAATGAAAAATCCAACAAATAGGAAGAACCAAATAATAATCCTATCCTAAGTTAATTGGGGGGGGAATTGGTTTATATTGGTTATTTGGTTTATATAGTAAAAGTTAATTATATGCTTATATTTTCATAATGTTGCATACATAATAATCAGCATTTTTTGCACATAGTTCTTTAACATAGTCTGAAATCATAAATAAAAATGTAATACAGTTTTGCACCCTTAGGAATATGCCTACTACCATTATTCGGTCTTTCTGCCTATTTCTTCCCAGTATTAAGTTCATGAGAACTGTCAGCTCCTGGCTCATAATGGTGTCAGGCAGAACATGGAGGCAGACCAGAAAGTGAAACAGTGGGCCTTCCTCCTGATGCCCAGCCCCTTCCAAGGCCTCCAATAGCTAAGAACCCCTGGGGTCTCCCTAGCCCTATTGTCCCCTTTCTGTCTCTGGTATTTTGTCCCTGGCCTCTCTCTAACACACAGCATCTACAGACATGGGGCTCTCCTTCCCTCAAAACGTATTATCAGAGGCCTGGCCTCTTCACTATATTTTAATGGTTAAGAAATTTAGTAGAGTTTAGTTAAATTTTCTAGAACGTTTGGGAAATTTTAACTAAATTATTGTGGTTATAAGCTGAGATAAAACCATAAGGGAAGGAAGGGAAATCTGAAGAGAGAGAATCAGAGAGGGAGACGAATCATTAAATAAACTGAGGGTTTCAGAGGGGCGGGGGAATGGGGAAATGGAGTAACTGGGTAATGGGTACTAAGGAAGGCATGTGTTGTGATGAGAATTGGGTGTTACATGCAAGTTATGAATCGTTGAACACTACATCAGAAACTAATGTACTATACAATGGCTAACTGAATGTAAATAATAATAATAATAAATAAGCTGAGTAAATCATGAGCAATTCCAAAACAGTCTAGTGGAATGTTACCATAGCAAATGAAAAACAAAATCATTGGAGAAATGTACAGAATACACTTTAGTTGTAAAAATCTTACTCTTTACAAATGTGATAGGAAAAGGAGAGTCTTATTATCAGTACTCAGCACTGAAGAACCCAATGGATACATAGCACTTTTATAAAAAAGTATTTTTCAGTTACACAAATAAAGAGAATAACAAGTGTAAAAAAGTTAAAGGAGGGAAATTGTCAATGATAGTAACAGGCTGTCTTACTCTTCTACATTTAATTAATAGAAGAAAATGCAGATATAAACAGTAAAGTATATCTCCTCATATATATCATAAAATAGATGATAAAAATGACACTTTGAAAACATAAAATGTATAAACAGATTTTTAGTTCATATAATAGCACTGCTTTAGAAACACTTTTGCTCAAGAGACAGTTTTTGAATTCTGTTCTTGAAGAGTATATGAACATCATATAGTAAGTAATGACTGACAACATACTGTACTGTAATACTTTCAATAATAGTAATAATAATAGACAAAACCAAAAGACAACTGACAGAATGGGAGAAGATATTCAGAAATGACATATCAGATAAGGGGCTAGTGTCCAAAATCTGTAAAGAACTTATCAAACTTAAAGAACAAATAATCCAATCAAGAAATGGGCTGAGGATATGAACAGATATTTCTGCAAAGAAGACATCCAGATGGCCAACAGACACATGAAAAAGTGCTCCACATCACTCGGCATCAGGGAAATACAAATCAAAACCACAGTGAGATACCACCTCACACCAGTCAGAATGGCTAAAATTAACAAGTCAGGAAATGACAGATGCTGGCGAGGATGTGGAGAAAGGGGAACCCTCCTACACTGTTGGTGGGAATGCAAGCTGGTACAACCACTCTGGAAAACAGCATGGAGGTTCCTCAAAATGTTGAAAATAGAACTGCCCTATGACCCAGCAATTGCACTATTGGGTATTTACCCTAAAGATACAAACGTAGTGATCCAAAAGGGCACGTGCACCCAAATGTTTATAGCAGCAATGTCCACAATAGCCAAACTATGGAAAGAACCTAGATGTCCATCAACAGATGAATGGATAAAGAAGAAGTGGTATATATATACAGTGGAATACTATGCAGCCATCAAAAGAAATGAAATCTTGCCATTTGCGACAACGTGGATGGAACTAGAGGATATTATGTTTAGTGAAATAAGTCAATCGAAGAAAGACAACTATCATATGATCTCCTTGATGTGAGAAAGTGGAGATGCAACGTGGGGGGTTGGGAGGTAGGAAAAGAATAAATGAAACAAGATGGGATGGGGGGGAGAGAAACCATAAAAGACTCTTAATCTCAACAACTGAGGGTTGCTGGGGGGAGGGAGATAGGGAGAGGGTGGTGGGGTTATAGACATTGGGGAGGGTATGTGCTATGGTGAGTGCTGTGAAGTGCGTAAACCTGGCGATTCACAGGCCTGTACACTTGGGGCTAATAATAGATTATATGTTTATAAAAAATATATAAAATATTTAAAAAATAAAAATACAGTCAGCTTTTGATTAGTCATGGTATTTGATACGATCATCCAAAACCAAATAAAATCCCGAAGTAGCTATATTTGAATATTGTGCTTCAGCTTCTTATTTACCTTCTGATCGATGTATTCAACAAATATTTGAGTGTGTACTTGATGCACAATGCTGTGCTTGGAACCCTAGAGATATTATGATGGTCTCAGTAGGGAGATGAGGCAGTGTATCTGTTACTGACAGCTGCAGATCAACACATAACTGAACTTGGGGACTTCAGACAACAACTGCTTTTTATTTGCTTACAATTCTATAATTTTGGGCAGAGCTTGCTGGGGACGGCTCGATTCTGTTGACAGAATATGGGCTGAGGCAGCATGGCTAGTACCCACATGGGCTTCAGTCTTGTGGCATGTCCACTGAAATGACCAGAACAGCTAGGAGCTTGCTGGGCCCTTTTTGTAGTCTCTCATTCAGGGTATTCCTCCCTCCCTCCTTCTTCCCTCTCTCTCTGTCTTCATGGGGCCCCGTCTCCAGCAGGACGGTGTCTCAGGGCTCCAAACAAGCAAAGGTGGAAATTGCCAGGTCTCTTGACACCTAGGCCGGAAGTTGACAGTGTCGTGTTCTCTGCATTATGTTGGTCAATAGATTACAAGATTAGCGTGGATTCAAGAGGAGGAAAAATAGATTGTGTCTTCTGGTTGGAGGGGCAACATTAGGAATTTATCTGTGGCCATCTTTACAGACAAACAAAACAAATAATTATTGTCCAAGGTAGAGGGTGGGAAATAACATTAAAAGACAGAGCCCGAGAAACTTCACAGAGGTCATGTTTGAGCCTGGTCTTGAGTCATAGGGAAGTTACATGAAGACAAGAGGCTTTTCAAGGAAAGGCTCAGAATTAGTTTTGCATGAGATTTTATTAGTTTATTATCCCTAAGGCACATGCCAAATAAGTTTGAGGAAGCACCCAGAAACATGTTGAGGAAGTGAAGATAGAAGTAATTCTGAAACTGCAAATAAGAAACCACCTGAAAAGGTACCATCATCCAGTTGGCAAGTGCACTCAACAGAGAGCACACACTAATGTTGACATTTGTTATATTTCAGTGCCTGAAATCTATATGTTTTATATGGGTAAATGGAATACTCACATTTAGCTAATCAGTAATTATGAATTTGGGTAAATTTTTATTAAGACATTCATCCAAAACTATGTATCAAGTGCTTTCGGGGGAAGGGGGTGAGGCAGTCGTCTAAGAACCAGAGCTCTATCAATGAACAAAACAGTGTCACTGCCTCCGTGGAATAAGCTGGCTTTCTAATTCAGGGAGACCAACGCTAACCAAAGCATAAATAAGTCAACTACATAATAGGTTAAGATGTGAAAGGGACTGCAGGGGAAACAGAGTGGCCAAAGGGTACGGACTGCTTAGAGAAGGGGTTGCAGTTTTAAACAGGGTGGTCAGAGCAAACCACATTGAAAAGATGACATCTGAGCAAGTACTCACAGGAGGAGAGAAGGTGGGCTGAGTGATACGCAAAGGAAGAACGGGCTGGGGAGAAGGAAGAGCTAGTGTGAAGGCACTAAAGCAGGAGCATAACAGACTTAATTGCAGAATAGCAAGGAGGCCAGTGGGGCTGGGGTGAATTGAGCCGTAAGGAGAGTGGATAGGTAGATGAGATTAGAGAGGAAAGGAGGGGAGGGGTTTGACTTCTACTCTGAGAGAAATGGGGATTCCCCGGAGGGTTTTGAACACACTGTGATCTGACTTTCCACAGTAACAGCAGTACATTGCTTTGTTGATGATACATTGAACTAGGGGCTTACAGGTGGAAGCAGGGAAACAGAAGATGGTCCTGCCTAGCTGGTCTCTAGTGGTAGCAGTGAGGGAGTAAAAATGTAGATTCCAGCTATATTCTGAAGGTTGGGTCAACAGGGTTTGCTAATATAACTTTAGTAACTCAGGTAACCCAAAGTAGTTTTATTCAGGACCTTGCCACAGGAGTTTTCCAATGTTGTGGTCATTATAAAACTTCAGTAACAGTACATCTCACATGGCCAATAATTTCAAATTTCTATTTGACGTGTTGTTAATGTTGGCTAATAAAGCAGCCTGTTAGCTTTTCATCACGTTCAGATAGCCTATATTCAGTGACTGGCCTGTGTGTAGATTTTTGTATAGGTTTTGGTTTCTGTAGTTTGTTTTTGTCAAAGTTTTCTTCCCTTACGCTTAACTGAAGAAAATACAAAAACATTGCCATGTTGTATTCCTTTCAGAAGAATTTACTTAATCATCTCTTTCATCCTGCCAAGAATGTTCTCATGTTCTGTCCCTTTCCTTCTCTCTCATAACCTGTGCACCGATCCCAAAGTATTAGATTTTTCCAGAGGTCCTGGCATTTTATTAATTAGTAATGTTTTTTCTTAACTTGATAGGCATTTCTTTTTGAAATCATTATAATTGAGTCTAAAAATGTTTGGTCATATCAAAGTTAGATTTGGATATATGGTACCTCATGACCTGCAGCAGGAACTTGCTTTGGAGAAGCATAAATTGCATAAAAGGCAATTGTGTAACACTTTGAAATTCAGGGAAGCATATCTTCATAGTACAGGTTTCTCCCAACTCCCATGTGTCCCACACTAGTGACATTTTGAGTCAGGTACTTTCTTGTGGGAGGCTGTCCTGTGTATTACTGCCTCTACTCACTACATAGCAATAGTATTTCCCCTTAGTTGTGACAATCAGAAATGTCTCCAGTCATCGCCAAATGTCCCCTGGGGCACAAAAGTCTCCCCTGGTTAAGACCCACTGTATAATACTACATTGTTCCTGCTTCACCTCCCCACAGGCATTAATTAATTAATTAATTAATTTTTCTGTCCTCTTCCCTTTTATTCCTCATTTTCTTGTGAGAGGATACGAAAACTTTCATTATGTTTCACATCTTTCTCATTTCTTCTCTCACCCCGAAATTAAAAGAACTCTAGAAAGAAATAGTACAGTTGCCAAGGTAAATGCAAAGCCTGGCTCCTTGCCTGCCTTCATTGGCTCTATTAAGCATTAAGAGTCACTGGGTTTTTCTTGTTGCCCCCCAACTCCCGGAGACAGCTTTACCCTATGTCACCTGGGCGTGGAGAGACGAAGCATTCTTAGACCTTTCTGTGGCTCTGACCTACTGACATCCAGTTTTAATAGCTGAAGTTGAAGTTACACCGCTTCTCTAAATGCAGATGGCCATGCGCACAGTTACTTTCTGTTCCGAGTAGGACCTGTGCCCAGGAGGTTTGGGGGCTTGGTGTCAAGTTCTCAGAACTGTGCAAAACCCCAGAGCCAGACAGTCATAGACACTCAGCCAAAAGCCTCCACCCAAGCTTTTCTGCCTGCGCTTCCTTGAAATGGTTTTCCTCCTAAGTGGTGAACACGCCTGGCTGCTTTTTGGTCCCCTTCTGTTCTCAGTTCCCCTTTCACCTGCAGAGGGCCAGACTTGATAAACAGGTGTTCATCACATTACACTAGTTGCTATGGCATATGGATATCATACAGTATTTCTTCCCCTATTGCGCTTGGTTGCTGACATTTCTTCTATGTCTCTTACTGCAACTTCCCAGAAGTCCCTCATATTGTATCAAGAAATTGAAATTCTCATTAAAATGAAAACGTGGCGGGGGGGGTTATTCTTTATTATAAGATGTACACTGATTCATCCTCTGCATTACTTTAGCAAGATTGAACATAATGCATGGTTAGCTTGAATGTGGGATTTTAATAATTCTACTTAGAAAAACGTCATGAATTATAAGATCTAAAATTTGTCTTGTGTTTCTAACTGCCACGCTTCTCTTCTCCCACCCCACCCTTCCAAAAAGAAATCATCTCCTTGATTTAGAAAGAAAAGAATGAGGAGGAGCGCCGGCCTGACATGGTCAGGGGAGCATGCAGCTCTTGATCTTGAGGTCATGAGTTCAAGCCCTGTGTTGGGAGTATAGATTACTTAAAAAAAAAAAAAAAAAAAGAATGTCTGTGTCTTTTGTTTATTAGATGTGAATTCTTTAACCGCTGCTGTCCTTGTGAGCCAGGGCAGCGAGCACGTATGATATGGCCAAAGCATTTTCTCCTGTCAGGTAGAAAACCTTTCTAGCTGTAGTTAACTCTTCCCACCAGTATCAATTCAATTTGAATTTGGGGGCAGTCAGAGGAAGATCCATGGCATTAGGCAGTAGGGTTGAAATGCTTAGCAAATTACCAGTGTCCCTCTGTGATGCTTTTGCAGTTTGACAAGCCAGATTTCCTTTCAGCTTGTCTTCTTCCCATATTTGTTCCTGACAACCCCCACTCTTCAGCCCGCAAGGCCAGGGATGGGCTGGGAGAGTCCTTACCAAATAAAGAAGATTGACATCTTCCCTCCCACCCTGCAGGAAATAGAAGCTCTTCCAGGTTGAGTAGTCTATCCATAAGTTTGCTCATCAATTCTTTTTTTTTTTAAGATTTTATTTATTTATTTGACAGAGAGAGAGGTCACAAGTAGGCAGAAAGACAGGCAAAGAGAGAGGGAGAAGCAGGGTCCCCACTGAGCAGAGAGCCTGATGCAGGCCTTGATCCCAGGACCCTGAAATCATGACCTGAGCGGAAGGCAGAGGCTTAACCCACTGAGCCACCCAGGCGCCCTGATCATCTCTTCTTAATGGTTGTATTCCCAATGAGTAGTTTGAAAGCCACCTTAATGGGAGTGTGTATGTGGAAAGGATAAAAGGAAAAACAGGGGTGCCTGGGTGGCTCAGTGGGTTAAAGCCTCTGCCTTCGGCTCAGGTCATGATCTCAGGGTCCTGGGATTGAGCCCCACATCAGGCTCTCTGCTCAGCGGGGAGCCTGCTTCCTCCTCTCTCTGCCTGCCTCTCTGCCTACTGACAGGTAGATCTCTGTCTGTCAATTAAATAAATAAAATCTTTTTTTAAAAAAAAGGAAAACAAATACTTGTGCCTGTTTTCTGTAGTGAAGCTTGTTTGGCCAACAGGCTGACATTTGGGGCTCCTACAATTTTGTTTGGCTGTAACCCACGCATTAAAAATCTTGTTTTTCTCAAACAAATGGTTGCCAGAGGGCAGGGGAGTGAAGGAATGGGTGAAACAGGTGAAGGGGGTTAAGAGGCACAAACTTCCAGTTGTTATAAAAGAAACTAGTCATGGAGATGGGAAGTGCAATGTAGGGAATACAGCCAATAATATTGTAGTAATGTTATACGGTCACAGATGGTGGCTACACTTACCGTGATGAGCACTGAATAATGTATAGAATTGTCGAATCAACTATGTTGTGCACCTGAAACTAATCTAACATACAACATGACATAGTGTGTCAAATATTACAATGAAAGTTTTTTGAGCACAGTTTTTCTGAAATCCACACTTTAAAGGTAGAGTAATTTAGAAAGTAGTATTTCCTCTAAAATATTTACCACGACATTAAATGGTCAATTTGTTGATTACACAAAAAAACTCTACATGTTTTACAATTACCTGTTCAGGAAAGTATCGGTGGTGTGAAGATGAGCATGGTGATAATAAGCTCAGGACAGAGAATTAAAATGGGAATTTTCTATCAGAATGAGTAACTTAAAGAGAAATTGCATACCTCTTTTCCTCTTCTTTAAATGTAGGAAACTCTACTTTGATAATATTTCATATCTTTTACTTAAAATTGTGGCAAGGCAAAGTGAGGTTTTAATAATGATCTTTAGAGGAGGTATACATATAGACAGATCCACACACACACACACACACACACACATCCATATATACATATGATGAGATTTAATACTGTATCACTTATGTAAAATGAAAGCAATGATTGGACACCTCTGCTTACAGCCAGCACTTAGGGAATCAACCTAGAGTTCTCAGGTCTGCCTTTGTGTCCGCAAATTAATCTGCCAGAGATCAAATCACTGCTATAAAAGAATAGATGTACCCTGTAAACATTTGAAGCCAACATGCATTTTTTTCATCTGTTTTTCTGAACATTTTCTTCTCTCAGTTAAGCATTGCACTTAAAGGGGGGGGATATTTCCTGTTTGTTTTCTATTCTTTTTTAATGAAAATTATGCAGATGTGTTAGAAAAACCTCTGTTGACATTGAACACATGGCTCTTGGGGAATCTGTACAAGTGTATTGTTTCTACATTTTTAATTCAGGAACAAAACATGCTATGAGATTAAAGGCTTGGAAGTGCTATGTGAACTTATTTTACACTTCTTTCTGAGCACCGAAGAAATGACCACGAAGTGAATAAATGAGTCTGAGCAGTCTCTGAGGAAGTAAGAGGTTACCATTAACATTTATTCAACTTCAGTTTCATTTAACTGTTTTTGTCTGGCTCTTATCTGAGCAGATAATGCAAGTACTGTGGGTGTAGAAATTGAAAGCTGAGTACAGCTCAGAGGGCGCTTATGATCTTTTTGGGAAAATAAAACACATGAAAAAATGTTTTTTTAATTAGACTGTGTATAGCACAGAGTATAGTTCCCATCGTTTATCTTGCTGACGAGACTACATGAAAGAAAGAAATGACCGAGAAATGCTTACTGTTTAAATATTTATTTAGGTACTGGGGAAAATTGAGGTGACTTATCTATGCACTTCAGGTTTTTCATCAGCAAATTGGCATCCTTTGTGGTGGTGATGATTAAAATACATGCAAAGCATATAAGCAGAGTGTCTGGCACATAGCAAAAGCTTAGTGAATGACAGCTACTCAGAATAGTAACATCATCTGATTTAATAATAGTACCTATGAATTACATAGTATTTTTCCATTCTGCAAATGATGAAATTAACACTTTAAGAGGTTAAGTAGTTTACTGAGAATTCTCTGGCTAAATAAGAGCTTCAGCTAGGATCGAACCCAGGGAATCTAACTCGAGACCAATCTCTCAACAGCAGTACTATTATACTGCCCTTACTATTCATTCATTTATTTGCACAAAAATTAATTGGACATCTATGCATGCCAGATACCATTTGTCATTAACTACATTATTTATATTGAATACAGAGGGAAATTTACAAGATGTGATGAAGGTAGGCATGTAATGACATCATATTCGCTCTTTATTTTGACCAAACTTAATCCAAATATTCAAATATATTTATAAAAACACTGGCTTAATAAATATGGGAATCAATGAATATTGCTTCTCACAGTAACATAAGCAGATGATACAAGATAATGCCTTTATAAAACCTTGGATTTTTACACTCTGCTATTCATACATCTGGATAGGACTTGAGCAACATAATTTCTGATTCACTTTTTTTCTTTTACTCATTTTTAAAGTTACCAAAAAACACTACCCATAGATGAGCCCTTACACTGCAACTACTAGAAAGCAGAAAACCATTTGCTGCTTTATCCTGCAGTCATGACCTGTTGTGTTTTAAAGAAAAGCATACACAGTTGCATTTAAAGAGAAGATGGTCTTTTGCTTTCATATGCAGTGAGATCCTTTTAATATGTTTGACTTTTGCCTCTGAGAGGCTCTGCCAACTCAACTTGCAGTATTAGTAGAGCTGTAAAATGAATTTTATGATTATTTCTAAAACCGAAGAGGTTTTCCTACTGCCTGCTTTCAAGCAAGCTGTGACCTGTTGATCATGTAGTTCAATATCCCTAGTAGCCATATAAACACTTTTCTGTTTGGTGGTGTTTTCTATTCAGAAGTCAACTATAGGCTTGTATATGTGGGGATTCCGATTTTGTAAAGAGATTATATAGTGTCTTTTTGAACGTTTTATCTAAAAAAAGAAATATGATCGGGTCTGTGCTACTTCTAGCTGATGCAAGACAGGTGAGGACATTTTTAATTTCAATTAAATAATTCAGTCGCTGACAGTTCTGATTTTGGTGTAGAACATAAAAAATGGGTTTAAAAATGCTGTATGGAAGGAAGCAAACTATTAGTAGAATCTGGATGACCAAAAGGTGCCTTTTCACAGAACTGTAAGTCAGATCTTTCTCCATAATGGATGTACAGGTCCTTATTTTTCTCAAATGGCTGACAAAAGAGTAATATGATGTTAGTACGACTAAAAAGGAAAATCCCATAAATGTGGTTCCAATGAGGCCCGCGGTCTGCGAGATCATGGCTCCTAGTTCCGTCTGCCGGTTATAGCACACGTTCTCCTCTCCTTCTGTAGCCTCTACAACTGAGTAGTATATGATAACTGGCATAATTATGCCTAGTACAACTCCCCATATGTAAACACACAGTTTTCTAGCAAAGTTGGGCTGGCGAAATTTTTTCAGTAAATGGCCATAAAATACTTTCTCGTAGCATGAAGTAGTCTCTTGTACTGAGTCCTTTTTCATTAAGGTAGCATAGCGGCTTATGGCAATCCAACTTAAAATTAAGAGGCTAACGAACATACTTACATGCATGGATAGAGTTCCCAAAAAATTGACCACTGTGCATTGTGCAGATCGATACTCCCATTGAGAACCTTTTAGGAAATAGATACCCATGAAAGGCATAGCACTGCACACAAGTAAGTTTGCAGTCACAAGATGTGCTAGGTAGATGTGCGTTGATGTTTTCTTGCCTATCTTTGTTAAAAATAGCCATTGAGAGAGAGAATTTCCAAAGAGACCAATGATGCAGAGGAAGGTATAAATGATCGGCAAAGCCAGGGAAGAGATCCTGGATGGTTGAATACATGTTGAATTGTTGCTCATTTATATCAGATTTTCTTGGAATTTTGTCTCAGGAGCTAGAACAGAATGGCAGATATTTAATGTTAAAATTATAGATGGTATTTAAACTGAATAGTTTTTTAAAACTATTGGATGAAATAAAATAGTAATGTAAATGTATTGGGTAGAAAGAGAGGATATAGATGCTTTCTCACCTTTTCTAATCACGGTCCAGTGGAACTACAAGTAAGACTTGATGGTGGACAGTACCTTTGTCTAAAAAATGAAATTTGATACAAATAGTTAAAGACCTGAGATTTATCATTCTTTGATTTTTTTTTCCTAGAAAGGTAATTGAACTATTTTAAAGCACATGCAAGCAATACATACTGGCCAAAGGAAAGTATTACAAAAGTATTTTGTGGCCACCCTACTACTTAAGACTTTTAATTACCACCTTAATAAACGCTTTTCAAAATGGCTTCTCTCCAGGATGAGGCTAAAGCACCCTCTGTAATCTAATACCCTTAGAATAGTGTCATTTTGCATTTCAGAAGTAAACTTAATTCTACACAAATACTCAGACAAGATCCTGAATCAAACAGAAGGCAAGTATAGTGACCAAGGATAGACATCAAAATCCCAAGGTCTTTACCAAGACATCAGAAATTTCCTATTTCAAATATTTAATGTTAAACTACCATACTTCAGTTTTTTTTAAAAGTTTACTTTAAATTCTGTGTCAAAACTGTAGTTGCTATGCTTGTTGGTTAGAGTGCCCTCATGTGTCTTTGTGTATAATTTTAGTACCTTGTGTTTTCAGAGAATATGATTTTTTTAGAAGACATTTTAATCACAGCATAAATACAGGCATGGTTTTTTGGTTTTTTATGTTTTATTTTTTGTTTTTAAGTTTTTTTTTTTTTTTTGTAATAATCTACACCCAACATGAGGCTCGAACCTAGGATCCCGAGATCAGGTGTCACATGCTCTTCCGACTTAGTTAGCCAGGTGCCCCATGTCTTATTTTTAAATCTTTTTCTTTTATCTTTCTTGCATAAGATGGTACACCGGAAATGTTGAAGAGTCACATACAAACTCCCTTTCATTATTTTGTTCATTCCTTATTTCTTTAAGGTGTGAATTACAAGTTCTTGGATTCAGGTCAAGTAAGAATCATGAGCTTTATTCAGAATGTGCCACATTTCTCTGTGTTTATCACCATAGCTTTCTAGGTACCACATTCTCTTTCATAAAAATTTAGAGTGGAGATTCTTTAAACCTTTTTTTAAATCACATTCGGTCTTTTGATAAAAACAAAAAATGTTGCCATGGATCTACCTTCATATATGTCCCCAGCCCCTCTGAGCTCTTTCACTCTGCCCCTCTTCAGAGTCACAGTTTTAAGTTTTGCATCATGGATTACAGAAATAGGGAGGGGTTTTCCCCAAATATGCTGTTGGAATTTTTAAGTAATTTATTTTTTTGTTTTTTATTTTTTGAAATATTTTATTTATTTATTTGACAGACAGAGATCACAAGTAGGCAGAGAGGCAGGCAGAGAGAAAGGAAGGGAAGCAGGCTCCCCGCTGATCAGGGAGCCTGATGCGGGGCTCCAGGGCTCCGGGGCAGGACCCTGAGATCATGACCTGAGCCAAAGGCAGAGGCTTTAACCCACTGAGCCACCCAAGTGCCCCTTAAGTAATTTTTTAAACCAAGCAATCCCCACACAAGGACTTTGAAAGCATGAGGGTCTGTACAGTGCCTCTAGCTTCCAGTATGGAGACCCTTTACTAATGTCTACCAGTTTCTATCATTTTATTTCTTTGCAATTTTTATTTAGAAAACAGTCCAGATGCTTCAGAGGGAGTATGTGTCTGAATGCAGTACAGCCCAGCAGATTGGAATCTGGTTGCAATTAGTGCACTGTCAGTTGTAAATATATAAAGCCTGATCCATACTGATTTAAAACCAGTCAGATAGAGAGTGAAATAAGCCAGTTATTTCCTGAGAACAATTGATTCAATCCTAGTAGATCTTTTTATAACAAATGGAGCTTCCAGGGTGCCTGGTGGCTCAGTCAGTTAAGTGTCTGCCTTCAGCTCAGGTCATGATCCTAGGGATTGAGCTCCGCATCTGGCTCCTTGCTCAGTGGGGAGCCTGCTTCTCCCTCTGCCTCTGGCCCTGTGTGTGTTCTCTCTCTCTCTCTCTCTTCTCGGTCAAATAAATAAATAAAATCTTTTTTTTAAAAGGCAAGAAAGAAATGGAACTTCCTTTTATGGTTATAGTAAAGAAAAACACTGCCCTTGCCTTGTGTAGATAATGCGTTATATACTAAAATCTGAAAAGGTAATAGTGCTTCTGTATTCACAGATCGTATTCCCCTTGTTTCAAACTAGCCCACCTCAGACAGCATCTGCCGCTGCCTATTACTGTCACCTCGCTTTGCTATTTCACACTAGCAGATGTTTCCAAACAAAAAGGAGGGGAAAAGACTCTAATGATCAGCTATCAAAATTTAAACATTTTAGTCCTGTTAGAGTTTTTACAGAGTTAACTTTTAAGCTACAAGTAAGTGATCAGTCTTACCTGCACAAGTAGTTTACACCAATCAAGGCTCTGTTCAGGACAGGGATGCAAAATTTCAGACTTAAAATTCTCCGACCATCCAGTATCTTTCAGTTCTAGTCAGTGCGACCAGATTCTTGCATGACACCAACTACAGTGAGGGGAAAAAGGAAATTAAACAGTATTGAAGAAATTGAATAGTTATGGTAAATGTAGCAACTACCTCTCAAAAAAAAAACCCTCATTTCTCTATTTCTGTGGTGGGAGGAAGTTGGTAGACAATATATATATTGTACTTCCTTATGATTATTTTATGAACCAGCTCTACCTCAAGGAGCTTTATATTAACATGCTTGGCTGAAGTTAAGTTCAAAGGTTTAGTCCCCATAGCTAGTTTCATACATCACAGTGGTAGAGGGAACCACTTCATACTCACCCAAGAAAATATTAGTATAAACTTGTCTGTAAAATCACTTGTCGATAGTTCATTTGCAGTTCATCTTTATCAAGAATAAGAGGAAACAAACCCAAAATTTTCTTACCAGTAGCGGCTTACTGAAATCAGATATCACAGAGCTGGAATAGAACTTCATGATCATCTATGGATACAAACCCTTCATTTTAAGGATAAAGAAGTGAATGAGATCCAGGGCACCTGATCTGAGGGTGGCTCAGTCGGTTCAATGTCTGCCTTCTGTTCAGGTCATGATTTCAGGGTCCTGGGGTCGAGTCCCACATCAGGCTTCCTGCTTAGTGGGGAGTCTGCTTCCTCTGCCCCTCCCACCCACTAGTGCTTGCCCCCTCCTCCACAAAAATAAATAGTCTTTGTTTTTTTTTTTTTTGTTTTTTTTTTTTTTTGAAAAGGCAAGAAGTGAGACCCAGCGTAGCACACTGTAAGTAAATACAGACTGCACTCGAGTTTGGGTCCCAACTAGGTTACCAAGTGAACTAACCCATTCTACTTCCAACTGCCCTCTGAGCCCCCATTCAGATTCAGATTAGTGTCCATGGTTTGGAGCATTTCATAAAGGCTTTGGGGAATCCCAGAAAGTGCCAGAATCTGAAGACCAAATACTCCTCGGATATAATGAATAGTTACATCATGCTATAAAGAATCCAGTTTTATATATAGTATCGTGTAATGAGCCTACGAACTAGTAACTAACTGAAAGCTCAGGGTACAGCTGAGGAGCCAGACTTGCGTCACACACTACCCTTCCTTGTGTAGTGAAACCACCCGGAGGGAGTCAGAGAATGGGAACAGAAATCTAATTTCATCAAACTTGAGCACTTCAGTTATCAGTGAATCTGCATTTAAAATTAATAGAAGGACCTTGCCATTTCTCATAACCCCCAATGTGTATCTTTTTTCGTGTTGATTGCTTAAGTCTTCCCTACTGTTTGCATAATTGTTCTCTGTAAAACAAAAGTGAGAACTACTTAAGTGGTTCTGCTGCTGTTCATCTTTGTCATGCTTGCCATTATTTCATTAAGGACCGTGACTCGTCCAGGGTTGTATGGCCATGGACTGCACAGTAATTTGGCCTCTCTGGAATTCCTATTATTTTTACTTCATCAATTTCTCATGTCCCAGGAAGGAATTACTTAGAACAAAAACCCGTTTGAACTAATTTAGAGAAGAATGGAAGTGGAATGCTGTTTATAAGTGATTGAGAGATCATTTTAATATTACCACTTTGAGCCTTAAGCCCCTGTAGTCAAAAAAAGAGAGAGAGAGACCACTCTTGCCCTCCCCTACCTTTCCTCCATTGTCCCCAGACTCAGTAAATGACAGCATCACTTTCTCGTTATTCAAGTCAAAAACCTAGGAATTATCCTGCTTCCTCTCTTTCCTTCACATCTCACATCCAGTCAATTCCTGTAGCTTCTCCCACCACCACCAGTAGTAGCCACACTTAATGAAAGCTTATTATGTGCCAGGCATCCTGGTCTGTGTTTTGTCTTATTTCATCTTCACAATACACTGTGAAATAAATAGTACAAAATATATTCAATTTAAAGATGAGGAAAACAACTTCAGAAAGGTCACATAAATTGCCTAAGATCATGCAGCCATCTATCCTCACAACATGATGAGTGGCTTACATACACACACACACACACAGCAAGTGACTCAAAACAAGACCATAGGTGCAGTATCTTTTTTGTTTGTTTGTTTAATCTAGCCTCTGAAGTCAGCACTGTCACTTCTGCAGTATTTTCTTGGTCACACAGAGCCAGCAGTGATTCAATATGAAGAGGTAGATAGCAGGAGATGGTGATCATTGGGAGCCATCTTGGAAGCTGGCTACCACAAGATGTCAGTCAACCATTGGACTAGGGAAAAGTCAAAAGTACCTCTTAAAATGACTGTCAGGCAGCTGATCATTTATCAAGCAAGAATGCCTGGATTGGTGTACATTCTGTCATTTCTTCCTGTCTCTTGATTTTTAGTGCTCTGTATTAAACAGTGCAGTTCATTTATTTTTTTAAGGATTTTATTTATTTATGTGACAGACAGAGATCACAAGTAGGCAGAGAGGCAGGCAGAGAGAGAGGAAGGGAAGCAGGCTCCCTGCTGAGTAGAGAGCTCAACGCAGGACTCAATCCCAGGACCCCAGGACTATAACCTGAGCCGAAGGCAGAGGCTTTAACCCACTGAGCCACCCAGGCGCCCCCAGTGCAATTCATTTAATGAGTATTTATTGAAGTTCCTTGTATGTTTCTAGTGCTGTGTGGAAGTCACAGAAGTGTATTAGCCATAGGCTAACATAGGGTTTCCAGAAATTCAGGAGTGATTCCACAAGCAAGCCAAGAATTCAGATTAATAATGTGATGTGTGGGGGCACCTGGATGGCTCATTGGGTTAAGCCTCTGCCTTCAGCTCAGGTTATGATCCCAGGATCTTGAGATCAAGCCCCACATCGGGCTCTCTGCTCTGCAGGGAGCCTGCTTCCCCCTCTCTCTCTGCCTACCTGTGATCTCTCTCTCTGTCAGATAAATAAATAAAATCTTTAAAAAAATATATAGTGTGATGTGTGATAGAGAAGATGCTCTACAAATTAGAAAGAGAAGAAAACAGTGAATCATAGTTGTTCTGGAAGGCCAAAGGAGCTAGAAGGAAAGGGAACACATGCTAAGCTATAATTCTGTGCTATGTAGGGACTGGGCAGAGCATTTTACATGTAAGAACTCGAACAATGGGTGGTAGAGGTTCCATTTCACATGGAAGGAAATTGAGTTTCAAAGAGGTTAAATTGTGTGCCCAAGGCAACACAACAAGTAAATGAACTTGAAAGCATATATTTTTTTTTTTCAATCTCTTCCTCTGCTGTTGAAAGCAGAAATTACTGGCCTTTCTCAGGGGTCAGTTAGTTGTACTCAGTAGTACTTATGGTAAGTAAACTGGGGTCAAGTTTTGAATACTTTTTACTTTGTTCAAACAGGGCTTCCCATCCTATGCTCTAAGGTAGCAGAATTGACCATGGGAAAAATCAAGTCCAATTTTCTAATCATTGAAAGCTTTGAACTTTAAGCTAAGTTCTATCTCATCGATAGCAGTATAAATTCTTTTTGATTGAGGCAATTTTTGAATTCCTTAACTGAAATATAAGGAATTTTCTAATTTATGTTTTTCTAAGAACTACTACAATTGGTCGAAAAGCATAAATGTCAGAGCATACAAAATTAGCCAAAATACAACTTGTCAGGTGGAAATTTCAAGGATTACAAGTGCTGTGTACACGTGGCCCCTTGGACTTTTCTCACTCAAGCCACCGGTCTTTCTCTTTGGTTTCTCATAAATCTTTCCCATCCACACCCTCTGCAAGGTTCCGCTTCTGTTATCCAAGTGCAAATGCCCTTATCCAACACTTCTAATTCTTTCCTACATCATCTGCCAAATGCTGATCCCCTGGGTGTTCTGCTCAGACCCTTATGATTTACTTCTCAAGGTGTTAGAGTAGTTCCCCCAGAATACAAGCCCTGCCTTGTGTTAAGTTTCCTGCTTTCGAGATACACGCACACGCATGTGTGTGTGTTTGTGTGTGTGTCAAGGGAATGTTTCACTCTGTTCCCAGAACCCATTTGGAGTCATTCAGTAAGAATGGTTCAGAGGGCAGGCAGGTGGTAATTTATTTTGACAGTCTGTGGTGAGCTGTATACAGCAAGGGTGCACGAGACTTCTCCTGACTTACAGGGATTATAGGGGTCAGGAGTAGGGTCCCTCACCACTTTCCATCAGAGCCAGAATGCAAAGGACACCTAAGACACATCACTCATACCTGCACCTCATTGCTCCAGCTACACAATTATTTTAGGCTGGTGTCCACACTAGCTGTGGTTCACCTTTTTGAGTACTCTTCCTGACCAGTCTGCAGTTCGGGCCATCGGGAGGCTGGTGTGCAGGCAGAGCAGATAGGCCTCACACAGTCTGTGTTTGAACAGCACATTCAAAAGATAAGTGGTTCTCCAAAAGGGGGGGCAGTGGAAGCCTTTTATCCAGTTCAGTGCATACCCGAGACAGTGGTCACCTTGAGGAGTGAAACACAGACCTTTGACTCAAAGCTGTGGTTTGTTCAAGGCTCGCTGAGCCCCCTGCTCCCTTCAGGATGTGGTGTCTAGCCACAGCCCCGTCCCCACGGCACTGCTCGCAGGCTCTTGCTGCTGCTCGAGCAGCTGTATTTCAGGCCGTCCCACCCTTAATCAGGGTTTTAAGAACTTCTACTAGGAAGAGCTGATTTCTCAGTATATCGTGGGAGTATCTCCCTCAAGAACTATTTTTAAAACAGCAGAAATTATAGTCCAGAGTTTGAAAGTTTATCATCGTGCAGAAAACTGATTAGCTCCATAAGGAAGGTCCACTGACAAAACGTAGAGGGACCTACTAATCAAAGTTTCATTATGCTTCGCCTTTGGCTTTGTCTCTTCATATAGGTTTGTGTGCACCGGATAGACGTGGTCTTCTAGAATCGCATACCACAATAACACTGTAGCAGTCTCGGTGGCGGCCGTAAGAACTGGAATGCCCTCTGAGGCGGCAGAGGGAAGCAGATGGGAAATAGGTTTGGGGAAGGGAAGAAACTTCAGCATTGGATTAGATGAGGCAAAAATCTTTTTGAGGACAGTCAGATTTTAAATTTCAACATCTCTGAGTCAGTTAAGTTTAATTCATATCCTGCTTCAGAACCTACCGTTTTTTTTTTAAAGGTTCTTTGAAGGGCTCCTGGGTGGCTCAGTCAGTTAAGCATCTGACTTTGACTCAGGTCATGATTTGGGAGTCCTGGGATTGAGCCCCACATTGGGATCCCTGCTCAATGAGGACTCTGCTTCTCCGTCTGCCCCTCTCCCTGCTCTCTTTCTTTTTCTCTCTCTCTCTCAAACCTTTTTAAAAAAGGTTCTTTGAAAAGGAAAAAGTATAAAATTTTCTGAAAATGAAACCTTTGATGATAGAATTCTAAAAATAAAAATAAAAATATTGCCCCAGGTACAAGATACATCCCTACACCTCTGCCCTGGGAAACAACACATCAGACTGCAGTGAGATTTCGAGAACCAAAAAGGCATCCTATATCCGTTCCCTGGAACCCGCAGTGTCCCTTTCTTCCCAAGACCAAGGTTTCCTGGCCAGTTTATTACCAATCATTTCCTTTGGATATCTAGATACTGTTGTGTTGAGGTTAAGTCCCCTGCTCCATGTCCTTATTCAAGGGACAAAACAGGTATGTGAAGGGAAGGCGAGGGGCAGTTAAGTACCTGTCTTACTGCCTGTATCTGAGTGTCTGGGTTGATTTTCTCTTAAGAGCCCCAAGTACTGAAGTAACAAGCTTGCCTGAGAACCACGTTTATTAGGAAGCTTATAAATGGCAGCTACTGAAGTGCTTCCTATATATATTCGATCGGTTTTTAAACCATCTCTGAGCTAAATGCCATCCTAACTACCAGTTTCTAGATGAGATTTAGGCCCACAGAAGAGAAATAACTTGCCGCTGCTAGTAGAACTGCCATAGTGTAGGGCTTAGAACTGGACCCAGTCAGTGTGACTTCAGAGCCCATATTCTTGGCTGCTGCCAGAGTCTGGTTGATGGTGTTGGGTAAGGTGACCCAGTATCCCCAGTGACCAAAAACATATCTCACTTATATACCTGTCTGCAGTTTTCAGTCTGGAAGTTTATGAACTCCTGCCATCTCCCCATTGTAGAGGTGCCTTTTTCCATCCATAGCTGGTAAGTAATCAGAGGGTTCTATTTTGAGACTATGTATTGTTTCCCTTTCAGTCCATTGATTTTAGCAGTCACGGATGATCCTCACCTAAGTCAGTTCTTGTGCTGATGGACGCAGATAAATTAGATTTGAAGTGGTCACTTGAAGGCGGCACTCTAAACAAGTCTTGGTGTTGAGATCATTCTCAAATAGTGCCATCTGTGGCATAGCTTCTAATATTACCAGATTTTCTCTTCTTCCCTGTCCTCCATCAAAAACCAGCCTAAAATATGCTGTTTTAATAAACAACGTAAAGCATTGAGGCCAGGAAACCTAAGTCCTACGGAGTGACGACCTCTGGAAATAGCTGGTAGAGAAAACTGGAAAAGAGAAAAACCGCCGCAGTTTGGTGTTCACTGCAAAGTCTGCAGCTCGTTCTTTTGGCAGCGCTGTGGCCAGCAGAGGGCAGTGTATTACCAGCCCTGGGTAAACCTCTCCCAATGAAAGGCTGAAGTAGAAGCTGCCGGTGTTGCTCTGTTTTCCAGCCAGAAACTTAAAACCATTTAAAAGTTGTGGTTTTTTTTTTTTTTTAAGTTCTAACAGAATGATAAACGTCATTATTTAACTAGCTGAAAAACACTTTAAACGTGAGAGAGTAACAGTAATTGTGTGGGCGAGGATTCCTTTCACGATTTCACCCCGATTTCCTTAACGATTTCATCCTAAAGATGAAAAGCCAGTACCAGTCATCTGCCTTTAACAGGATATGTCCTCTGGGGACTTTTTTGTTTTGTACCAGTGATTATCACAAGAGTTGCCTTTGTAAAACACAACTTCAATCACCTGAGCAGTAAAAAAGAAAGTCTAACACTTTAGTATGTGAAAGTTGTAGTCATATCTTCTAGTTTTATTTAGCTTTTCTCCTAATCACAGTGATTCAAGGACATAATTTCAAAAGTCAAAGAATACTGAAAGGCTTGTAGTGAAAACTTGCCTATTAATAAATGTGATTTAAAGCCTATATCAGCTAATGAAGACAGTAGAGTCCCTGTTGTGTCCCCTTTAGTCCTTCCTCAGACTCCGAAGATCCTTTCATTTAAGAAACCCCCTAACCTGTTGCCTCGTTATTCCCTTCTTTCCATCAGTGGGGAGCATATGTTTGTTGTTATCTCGGAGAACACATGGGTGGTTTAAATCTTTAATAACCCTGGGGCGCCTGGATGGCTCAGCAGGTTAAAGCCTCTGCCTTCGGCTCAGGTCATGATCCCAGGGTCCTGGGATTGAGCCCCACATCTGGCTCTCTGCTCAGCAGGGAACATGCTTCCCCCCTCTCTCTCTGCCTGCCTTTCTGCCTACTTGTGATCTCTGTCAAATAAATAAATAGATAAATCTTTTAAAAAAATCTTTAATAACCCTGCCATTCCCCACCCTGCAGTGGTTTGGAAAATAGTTGTCTCTTTCTCTCTTCCTCTCACACACAGCTTTCAAATAAAAGAATTCAAGGCGTTGTCTCTCTTGTTAGTGAAATCGCTCACTATTATTCATTGTTGCCTTTTTAGAAATAGTACGCACACTTTTTGTTTATATTTTATGTGCATCATTTATCTCTTCACACCCCCAGACTTGGTGGCTTAGGACAACTCTCGATTCTGCAATTTGTTCTGGGCTCAGCTGGGCAGTTCTTCTGTCATTCTTACCTGGGATCATCTGTGCAGCTATGTAGCTTCTTAGTCATCTGGCAGCATAGCTGAGACTGGGTAGTCCAAGATGGCCTCACTCTTGTGTCTGGAGCCCCAGCTGGGATGGTTATGCAGGCCGAGCGTCTGTTTCCATGTGATCTTTTTATTGGCTTTATTTCTAATGTGATGGTCTCGGCTTCTGAGAGGGCAAAACTGGAAGCTGCAAGGCCTCTGAAGGTTTTGCTCAAATGTCCTGCAATGTCCACCACCTTTTATCAGTCAGAGCAAGTCACATATCTGCCCAGATTCAAGAGGTGGGCAAAAGACTCCACCTCTGAATGGGAGGAGCTGTGGAGAATTTTAATCTACCACATTTTTTAATGTGCTTGCATTGGTAACGTTTTAACTAATTTTCTATATCTTTCCCTGGAAGTGCCTTTGCATTGGCTCTTTCCTTGGGGATTAATATAGTATGTGTACCTGGGAGTTCATGGCTTCTTGGGCAATATTTCAAAAAAGAAAAGTTGAGTTTACTTTGTGAGAGCTGCCCACTCTGTCCCACTTGGGTCCTGGAGCTGTTGTTTTGTTTTGATTATTTCTTATATTACGAAGTGCATCAAAAGTATCGTGAATCTGGGCACCTGGGTGGCTCAGTTGGTTAAGCAACTGCCTTCCACTCAGGTCATGATCCCAGAGTCCCAGGATCAAGTCCCACATCAGGCTCCCAGCTCCAAGGGGAGTCTGCTTCTCCCTCTGACCTTTTCCCCTCTCATGCTCTCTCTCACTGTCTCTCTCTCAAATAAATAAATAAAATCTTTTTTTTTTTAAGTATCTGTTTCCAGAATAGATTCTAGCTTTTTAGTAAGACTAGAAGAAAAGTATGTTTCTGCTAGTGTGATCCTGAAAGCTGGATAAATTCATTGACTTCTCCAATACTAAAGCCTAGAAGGACGTGGAATGACAATTAATCTAGCTCACCCTTTGGTAGCTCCCCCCCACCACCACCACCAGCATGCTGGTTTGTACTCACTACTCAAGATTTCTTTATTTGCAAGATCATAAATGGAAACTATCAGAGCATGAGACCCACATTCACTTACTGAGCTGATTCCTTGCACTAGTTGCCACATATATTTGGACCTCTGCAACCGTCCCCAACACGAGCTGACCTGTGTGTTCCAATGTTTTTCAAGACTAACTGGCCACAAAGGGGAACTGAATATGAACATGCATGCAAACCTCATCAGTTCCCTTTGCAACCAGCTGAAAGTTGTTTTTAATATAGAGGAAACAGTGTTTTTCTTGTGAGTATAAACAATTTACGGCATTTCTGCTTCTGACAGGTCAGGGGACATACAAGAGAACACCGCACTAAATTGTGAGAAAGGCACTTTAAAGAGAAAGTAGGAAAACAGCAAAAGTTGAATTGAGGAAGAGAAAGAGGTGCTGCTGTGTACAGGAAAGGAACAAAGCAGAGGTGGGAGACTGGGTACTAGAAAGTCTTAATAAGTAATAGAACATGAGAAGAGGCAGGAACTGTAGAAAGGAAATGTCTGTAACAGGAAAGGGCCTGTAGCAGCACTTCCAGTGGTATTAATGGAAGGCATTAAAATCTCTTGGCCCAGAAGTTTGCCATTGGATAAAATTGGAAAATATAACCCATTAGAGTGATTACTATTCCCACATGAGTTCATGCTACTGAGCCAGGTTTAGTGCCTTGTTGCCATTTCAGAATGCAGTGTGGTGACCCAGTTAGCCGCTCTGATTACTGAGCAAAACTAGGGGTCTATAAGAAAGCATAGAGACCTAAGCACCTAACATGAATGTCACAAAGCTCCTAAAAGCAATCTCTCTAGCAATAAAAATGCCTACTACGTGCTGAGCAAGAGACACAGGTCAAATTCACCACAAAAGAAGAATGAGGGAAACTGCTTGGGGACTGCCAACCATACATCAAGCAGCAGCCCCCAGACGTGCACTTGAGTTGCCCTGAGGGCATTACTGTTTTAGTATCTGAAGGCACAGCTGAACTGCAGGTGGCCCCTACTTGCCAGCCGCTGATGCAGTGAATGTTCTGCAAGATCCAAAATTTCTATTAACAGGATCTAAAGGACATCTCATCCAAACTTTATTAAATGCTGAAAATACTTGGCTACCTTCCCAGCCTGCTGGGGATCCATACTATATTGAAATGCTTCGATTAACAAGTAAGTCACCAGCTCTCTATTTCATTTGAGATCTGTAATTATTAGACACCCTCTCTCATGATCTGGTGAGATGTGCCTCTTGCAACTCCCATCCTTCACCGATCCTTTTAGCTTGCTCTCTGGAACTACACACACACATTTTTGCTGTAATATCTTTCCTTCTGTCTTTTGCTGTAAGGCTACGTAATCTCATTCTCCCAACTCTTCCTGGTATCCTGCAAGGTACCCTCACTGTCCTCTTCTGCTTATTCAACTTCCAAAGCATGGCTCTGATGAGCCCATGATCGGTCTGTTACTGCTCTTGTCCTGGGCAGTGCTCTTATTCATGAAAGCTGAAGTTGAATTACCCTTCATGAGTTACTCCCCCCTCCCTCCCACCTCGCTTGCTTCCAGACCAGCTTCCACTGCCTCTCTTCCTAGTTCCAATGTTTACCTTCAGCTTATGGCCATTCCATTTTGACATTTGAGTATTTGGATAACATATATTGAATGTTTCTTCCTGGCCAGGTATATATTTATTAGCTTGTTTAGTCCTCATAACAACACTATGAGTTAGGTACTCCTAACTCTTATTAAATAATCTCTCAGTAGAAGGAAGAATAGAAGGAAGTAAGGAAAAACAGGAGAAGTCATTTTCTCATAGAAAAAAAAAATAAAAAGTAGAAGGAAGAGTAGAAGGAAGCAATTTCTCAGTAGAAGGAAGAGAGCTTGTCCAAGGTTATATAGTAAGTGGTAGAGCCAGACACTGAACTCGGCAAGGGCTGCCCTTCTAACCTGGCTGGTACGCTGACTCTCAGTTCTGTTATTTAATAATGTTTACTGTCATTGGGCCAAGAAGACCTATTGGATCCAGCCCACCATGATCCCCACTATGGCCTAACTGTGATGGGAGGGAGATACTATTCCAATGCTCAAGACTCTTTTCCTGGTCCAAGAGATGTTCTGTGCTTTCAAATCATCTGCACGTCTGTTCTCAGGAGTTTGAATTTTGTAGTATAAGGAAACATTTCTGTGTTCTCAGGGAATGTCTCATCTGGACTCCATTTATGAAATGCCAAGCTAATCATAATTCTCTCTGCAAACTCTTTAGCATGGTCTTTTAGAGCTGTATATCAAAAGGCCAGGGTTTATCTACATTTTTTCCTAGAAAGTTTCTTTAAAGCAAAAGAGAAAACATCTTACTTTGTGGTGTCTGGCAAAAGAAACCATAAGGAAAGGAGAAAGTAAGGCCCACACTGATAGAAGTGATTAACAACCCATAAAAACACCAAAAGATTAGTATCCAGAATATGTGGTATTTCAACAGTTTGAAAGAAATGAGTAAAGAAGCAGCAACTAATTAAGGGGGAAACGGAGTGGGGGGAGAGGTCCCGATACAAACAGGCCATTTACCCAAGAAGAAACCTGAATGGGGCAGGGGGGACAAAACATGAGCCAATGCTCCACTTCAATTGTAATCAGGGAAGCACAAATTAAAGCCACAGGGAGATGCCATTCACACCTACTAGATGGACTAAAGTTAGTAAAAATGACAAAACCAAGTATTGGGAAACAACTCATGTCTCACTAGACTCATGTCCTGAGTCCTGTCTCTCACTAGTTGGGAGAAGTATATACATCGATAAAATCACTTTGGAGAGCAATTTGTCACAACAGAGATCAGTTGCGAATGTGCATACCCTATGAGCAAGCATTTCTACTTCTAGGAGTCAGCCATGGAGAAATTTCACGCATGTGCCCAGGGCATACAGGAGACCATGGTTTCTAATAGTAAAAAAGTGGAAACCACCTAAGGGCCCACTGTCAGGTGAAATGGAGAATTGAGCTATTTTTTGTTCCCACAGTGAAACCCTGTGTATCAGTGTAGTGAGTGAGGAGACTTACATATATCAGCACAAACAGAAATTGAGTGAAAAAGTTACAAAAAGGTACAGTAGTAAGATATTCATTGTGTCCGTTTTAAAAAACAAAAACTAATACCTATCGTTATATATAGCTGTGTTATAAAAGAAGAAAAATGCGCATCAGAATGACAATACTAACTTGGGGAAAGAGGATACCTCAGGATGAGCTTTAGTGAAGCTAGCTTTGGGGGTTATGTCTGGGTACAAGAGAACAGTGAAGCAAATAGGGCCAAAAGTTAACATCTGTTCATGTTGGGTGATGGGTGCTTGCTGCTCGCTATGTTGTGTCTTCCCCCTTTTTTGGGTGCTTGAAATGTTTTAGAACTAAAGAAAGATGATACGTGGAATGAACCCACCAGAACAGAACTGTGTAGAAGTTGACTATGGACCCTTCAGTAACTGTATGACTTCCTAAAGCAAAAAGAGATTCTCTGCCTCATCCACACCTGTACTCAAACCATAATTAGAAAGTTCTTCCAGATCTCATCTTAGGATGGTTCTTGATGCCTTTCTTTGGCTAGAAGCAAAATTAAGGGTGAGTGCTCTAAACCTTTATTCGAGACCCCCCCCCCCCAGTTCCACCTGTAGACTCTTGTACTAGAATACTGTCCGTGTTTCAGGCAGGGCTTTCCCAGAGTGGGCAAATGTGCCACAGCTAGAGAACCAGCCTTTAAGATGTTGGGTTTTTGACTGCACACAATTTGGATGAGTGGTAAACAGATTTTTTTGTCCCAAATACATGTTATTACCAATTTTGGGTTTTGGGTTTTTGTTTTTTGTTTTTTTTAAGACATCTCAGTAGTTAACCATGGGCTTGGGCAGACGGAAATGAAAACAAAAAGCATTATCTTAGCAGAGTCAGTTTCCGTAGAGTCAAAGCCTACTAACTCACATCCCCTATAAAAAAGGCAGCTCTCCTGACACCACTTGCAGTGTAGTTTAAGTGACGATCATGTGTGTCCAGCGCCTAGCAGCGTAAAAGGTACATACAAATAACTCCAACTTTGCTGCTCATTTTCTTGCATGTGAACTTGAAAGGGGGGAAATAAGAGGCATAGCAGAAGTTTAGGACAAACCTAGCACTTCCTTTCCAGCTCTGAGTCTGTTACCATCCCCCAGCCAGCGCTGGTGTCTGTCTGCAAACCAGACTGAACCGACGTACTGCCGCAGCCACATACCGTAGTGTGTGCTCACCGGGGCCGCGTCGCTGTGAAAAAAGACGTGGCCTCAGCCAGCGTGAGAGCATGCCTTAGTTTCTGTCTCAGCTGACACAATTCCGATTACATTCTGGGTTTTGAATACTTTATTCTGATGAAAAAATAGAAGTTTCTTGGCAAGTTATGGCGTCTGTTGGTACCTGACCTAAAAGGCTCTCCTTGTTAGATGTCACAACTGTTGTGAACGTTTTTGCCACTCTGAGCTTTTGCATTTATGTTTGTGGTTTTTGACCAAAAAATAAGCTATGCATTCTCCCTATGATTTGTGCTGTTTGATTAATAGGAAGTTCTTTCCCAATCACTTATTTTTAAATCTTTTCATGGTTCCATTATTTACATGCAACAATCTATATATAATCTTAATAATGTTTTGTGTGTGACATGAGGTAAGGCTATAAACTGACTTTTTGATTAATAAGCATGGCACTTTTTATTAATCCATCCCTTCCTTCCCCTAGGCTTTTTGTGATATCTCCCTTTATTTGCAGTGGTTCTTTCTGAGGGAGGAAAGTGTGTTGCAGTCACTCAGAAAACTTTTCAAAAATTCACTTAACACCACTTTGCAAGATTCTGGCACATCTTGAGCAACAGAATCTTAGGTTTCCCTCTGATCATTCCTGCCCCTACTCTTTTGAGAGGCGTTAATTACGTTATATAATCTTCTCCTGTATCATTGAGGGCCTGCTTAGAGATGTGTATTCTGTTCCAGTGATAAGCTTATCCTTGTATCTGGTACACAGAGTTCTCCTTATTGAAAGATAAGAATATACATTAATATCTGGTAAAATAAGTCTCCATTCATATTTCAAAAACCTAGGGCATCTGGGTGGCTCAGTTGGTTAAATGTCTGCCTTCACCTCAGGTCATGATCTTGGGGTCCTGGGCCCACATCCAGCTCCCTGCTTAGTCAGGAGCCTGTTTCTCCCAATCCCTCTGCCCTCATCCTCGCTGATGTGTCCTCTCTCTTTCTCTCTCTCTCTCTCTCTCTCTCTCACACACACACACACACACACACAAATAAATAAATAAAATCTTTTTTAAAAAACCTTAAAAATAGCCTGGTAATATGTTTCTGCAAAATCCAGGTTGCCTGCTAGGAGAACTCCATTTCATGCTGTTTTCTCTTGTGAGTAACTTTCAGTAAGGCTTTGCTTCAAAGAGTTGTAATTTTATTAGTTCTACTTTTATACTGGCAGGACTGAAGAATCCATTTTAAAAAGAAGTTGAAAATAAAACCTTCTGGACTTGAACAAAATTTCTTTTTTCTAGTGATCTGATCTTAGAAAGTTAACCATCATCAAACCCAGCTCTGCTGGGTTTTCCAAAACGAATAGCAGTACTCAGCATTGGGTATCTGTCTGGCAGCCAGGCATTTTATTTTGCCCTTGTTTAGTTTTGCATATGTTAGATGCTATTTAGAAACTTGTTCTGAGTATCTTTTGCAAGGTGAGGATATATGTATACTCAGGAATTACCTTTTTCTGCATGCTTCTAGAACTAAACATTGGATTGGGGGATGTAGGGACAAGTGTTTGCTGCTTGAAAACACTAACGCTTAGTAAGAAATTAAAGATTATATATAATAAATAGCTTTAAATTTTGTAAGTCAGTATCATGTTAAAAATATACAAACATGGGGTGCCTGGGTGGCTCAGTGGGTTAAGCCTCTGCCTTAAGCTCAGGTCATGATCCCAGGACCCTAGGATTGAGCCCCACATGGGGCTCTCTGCCCAGCAGGGTGCCTCCTTCCCCCTCCCCCCTCTGGCTACTTCTCTGCCTACTTGTGATCTCTCTCTGTCAAATAAATATATATGTAATCTAAAAAAAAAATGTACAAACATTTGCAGGATTCAGGTTACTCTAAGACTTCATTAGTGAAACTTCTGTCAATAAATAAAATCCATTATAAACTTAAGCTCAGATTGACTTTTATCAAAATTTATTTTACCACAATTATTATACCAAGAATTAACTAAGTGTGCTTTTTAATTTTTTTTTTTTTAAAGAATGCCATTGTGTGGGGCACCTGGGTGGCTCAGTCAATTAAGCATCTCTTTTTTTTTTTTTTTAAGATTTTATTTATTTATTTATTTGTCAGAGAGAGAGAGGGTGGGAGAGCTGAAGCCGGGGGAGCAGCAGGCAGAAAGAGAAGCAGCCTCACCAGTGAGCAGGGAGCCTGACACAGGACTTAATCCCAGGACCCCGGGATCACGACCTGAGCTGAAGGCAGACGCCCAGTCAGCTGAGCCACCCAGACATCCCAAGCATCTGACTCTTGGATTTCCACTCAGGTCATGATCTCATGATTGTGGGATCTGCCTGTGTCAGGGTCCATGCTCAGTAGGGAGTCTGCGTGAGAACTCTTTCCCTCTCCCTCTGCCCCTCCCCTTCCCCCCACCACATGGGCGCACGCACGCAATGTAATCTAACCATTCAAGCTGTTACGTTTATAGTAGAGACACGTAGGGATATAAATTGTTTACCAGCAATATAAATTTTTTTTTTTTTACCTTTGAGAACACGAAAGAAAATTAGTGTTGCCATATTTTAAGATTTTATTTATTCATTTGAGAGAGAGTGAGAGCATGAGAGGGGAGAAGGTCAGAGGGAGAAGCAGACTCCCTGTGGAGCAGGAAGCCCAATGTGGGACTCAATCCCGGGACTCCAGGATCATGACCTGAGCCAAAGGCAGTTGCTTAACCAACTGAGCTACCCAGGCACCCAGTATTGTCGCATTTTAAAACCATACAAACAGAAATGCTAAATTTCAGTTTGGTGGTATTTGCTAACATTGTCAGAGCAAAGTAATGTAAATTTTTTCTAAGCTGCTAATTTTTCTGCAAATTTCCATTTTTATTCTCAAATATTTCTTGTTTTTTTTTTAAATATAATTCTGCTTTGACCTGTTCCTTATTCAGTCAGTCACGTGCACTCACTGATACACGGTTGCACGGTAATTATATACAAACCAAGTCTCATTAAAATAAATTCAACCCTAACAAAATTCTTCATACTCTTTACCATTGATTCCCCAGCCACTGGTCCACCTGAAGTTTGAAGAATTATTCTAACTCTAAGAAATTCTACTCTGTGACAAACATATGAGGGGATCCTTGGACTTTGTCATAACAACTTTTACATATTTACCCAATGGCATTCTGGTTCTGTGTGTGACCAAAAAAACTGAATAAATGCTGGACAAAATTTTAAAAATAGTTGCCCTAATGACAGCTCCTGATTCCAACTGTATGATGTTCAGTGCAGCTATATCGAGATACATTGACTAGGGGAAAAAATACACCCACTTTATCAGTTCTATTAAGCAACCCCCCTTCCCTGTCTCACTCATCTGCTTATTTGTTCACTCATTCAATTATTCAACAGATACCTGTTGGCCACCTGTGTGCCTTGAAGCACACTAAGTTCCCAGGAGCCCTTGCTAAATAAGAACCCTTTTTCTTAGAGCTTACTCTCCATTTAATTTTGAGCATACATGAAGATTTCAGAACTTGCTCCCTTTAATTCTAATCTGTTAAGTTTTCTTTATTATAAAATATTACAAACACTCAGCCATATGCCAAAAATAATATAATAAATACCCAAGTACTATCACACAGGTTTAACTAACTTAACATTTTGCCATGTTTGCTTCAAATCTCTCCAGCTGTAACCATATAACTCAAAATTGGTTGTGTTATGCTGTGTATATTATGCACATTTTGTACCTTTATTGCATATCTATAGGTCCAGAAAGAATATGGTATTTTATGTGTTTTTTTATTTTACAAAAATGATCTCATATGGTGTGTCTACCTTTTTGCAGTTGGGTTTTGGGGTGTTTTTCTATTCAGCATTTTTCTGATAATTGTCCCATGTTGACACGTGCAGGTGTAGTTCATTTCATGAAAGCACTGTGTAATACTCCATTTTGTGAATGGTGTATTTCTCCATTCCTTTGCTGATGGATACCCAACTCAGATCGTTTCAATTGTTTGATATCATGACCCAGCAGTTCACTGAGCATCATTATGTATAAGTTTTCTTGTAAACATGTTCAAGTGGCTCTGTCAGATGTAAGCCTAGTATCAGACATGGTAGACCATAGGCTGTGCCTGTTTTCAATTTTACTCTATCACAGCATGGTCCAAGATGGCTGAGTCACTTCTAAATCTGTTTTAAGTAAGGCGTAGGTTCAAATCCTGTTGCTAGGCTATCAAATTCTTAGCTTCTCTGTTGTTTGACTTTACTATACCATATTTAAATTATTTTTATTTGATCTAAACAGTGATAGATAATGGGTGACTTCATTTTTTATTAGAATTTTATTATTTCATCTGTTATAAAGGTTTAGGCATGAATGAATACAGTAGCAAATTATACAGGCTTTTTCAATGACAAAGAACATATTTTCTGACATTCTTGTCAGTCTGCCAATCATTTAACTTACTTTTAAATGCACTTGAAATTAGTATTAAGTGCTTGAGTTTGAGTAACTACATTAGTGACTTGAGAAACCATGACATTTTAATTATTCTGTTGTTAAAACCATAAATTTCACTTAACTTTATAATCTGTGTTAAGAGTGTTAGCTTAATAGCCTATTTTGAAAAGACGTTACATACAGATTTAAAATCTAGTAATGAGTATAAGCTTTTCTTTCCCTTGAAATAGTTTACAACTAAGCAAATGAAATATCACAAATAAGCAAAGAGCTTTGAACAGGTCTGAGCTTTGCAAACGCTAGAGCTTTGTTTCATAATTTTTAGTTATGTAAGTAATTAAGAGGTTGTATTTTCTCATCCTTTTTATGTGTTTCTCTCAAGTGCTTTAAGCAGTAGATTGAATTTTAGCTGCGGCAGATGTATCATGCAGAGAGTATCCTGGCTTAAATTCTGAAGTGCTCTCACTCCTGCTCGCTTCCCCTTGAAATCGTCTAGAAAGAAGTTGGCACATTATTTTGCGGATGTTACTGGACATCAGGAAATACATGACTGGATCTAAGCAGCTATTGAAAGATGAGAAAACCAACATGATCTCATTGGTTTTGTGAATGATTTCCTTCCAATAGCAAGATGGGCTATTTAGCTGTGAAGATATATAGACAAATCGGAAGGCATGATAGGGAACAAAACATACAGTAAAAATGATAAGTACGATAAAGGAATTCCGGGCTGTTTTGGCATATTTACCAGAATTGGGAAATTTTGACCTCCTTTTGGAAATCCTTAGTAGATTCTTGCCGATCTTAATATATGAAAGAATTATTAGTAAGAAAATTAGCCAGAACATTACCACAAGAACGTAATTAAAAATTGCTTCTCCTTTGGCATTATGCTTCTCTCTGTAATGGAAACACACTGTGGAATTATGATTTCCTTTAAGGGTTAAGGTAATCATAGCTAAAAATCCAGCAAGAGCAACTGTCCATACTGTACAGCAAACGTAAATACTTTGTTTGGTTGTTACCGCCCTTCGTTGTTGTACAGACCGATTAATTTTTATGTAGCGATCCAAACTGATAAATCCAAGCAAAATAATGCTAATGTACATGTTCATATAAAATAGTGTTCCCACAACCTTGCAAAGGATCACACCGAGTGTCCACTGGTTCCCGTTAATGTGATACATTATTCGGAAAGGCAGGCAGAAGATCAGTAAGAGATCTGCAATAGCTACATTCAGTAGGTAAATCTGTATGGAATTTCTTTTGCGGTGGATACCCAGAAATACATAGAGGGCAATTATGTTTCCAACCAGTCCCACGATGAAAATAACAGAGTAGGATATTGTTAACAGGCTGGAGAGTAGTTTCTCATCCATGGGACAGGTACCGTTTGGAGTAGCAGTAATACCAGGTTGATTGGGACTGCTTGGGTCTCCTGAGTGGTTCAGCCCTTGGATGCTATGACTGGCCATAAAGCTGTCTTTCTGGGAGGCGGAAGGCCAGCTGCCGGTTGAAGCACTCATCGTCGTTACCATGTGACTTCTCATTGTCCAGTGTAGGGATCAAAAAGCAGAGGTGCTCAAAGACATGTTCCTTGTGTGTAGCTTTTATGTCTTCAGATTTTACCTGCAACAGAATGCAGCATCAAGTCATTTGTCATTTTAATAGCAGTTGCTTTAACTCAAAGCCCAAATAATCCATGATTGATTTTTAGACATGAGAAACTTTGACTATCTATGCTACGTATATAGCAGCATTACCATATCATAAAACAAGCAGTAAATGTAGGAGAGTCTTAAGGAATGTCCTGCTCTAACTTTTCCTATGGCTGCAGTATACGTTCAAGGTTTATTTCACTTTCCACAGGGAGTTTTTTATAGGAACAGAGAACAGAGACGGAGGTAAAGAGAAGTGACAGCTCACATTGCTTAAAGATAAGGGACATCCCTAAGGTAGTTACAGCCATGAGTGAACTGGGCCCACTGCTGACCGCTGCCCACCTTCTTGCCTTGACGCCTTCCCTTGGATATGGTGTTCATTCATTTTGACAAGGGTTACCACATAGCATAAGACAGATAAACTGTGGCAGTCTTCCATTCCAAGATATAAATAGGAAAGAGTCCTCAATCTCCTCCTTTGCAACTTAAGACTGAGTTGGGCGTATTAAAATCATTTGCCTGCGGGGCAAGCAGACCAAGAGAGCAGAGCACCTGCCTCCTTAGGCAGACTTGTTGTAACACTGCAACAGGAGAGCAAAACAGCCAAACAAAACCAAGTCAGATGGCAATAGCCACCAGTTGGGCCAGGCAGTCTCCTGACCTAGAAATCTAGAGTGATAGTGAGATGGAAAACAGGATGTACATTCCAGGATTTTGAAAAAAGTAACTGCAGCTTACTGTGCCCTGTGTTAGGCGACTGTTGCTAGAACCTTGTAAGAGATAGAGTGTGGATTCCACTTGTTCGTGGCAACAGAGAATGTTAACAATGCTACCTGTTCTTGGCCTTTTCCTGGGCATTGATTGATATGAAGAACTCAGCCTGGGAGACCATCCTAAGGAGCAAGAAGACATGAAGAGAAGGTTCCAGGAGGTCTCATCACCTTCCTTTCTTAGAGCGACTGCCCCATTTCTCTACAGCGACATCTTAGCAGATGTAACATAAAGATGTTCAGAGCAAGGTTACCAAAATCAGACCTAACTCTGTGACCTTGATCAAACCAATTAATCTTTTCTAAGCCTTCATTTTCTTATCTGTAGAAATACACAATGTGTATGAAGAACTTAACACTAGCACATAAAAGTACTCCATGAAAATTAGCTTTAAAAAAAAAAAACACCTTTGGACGAATCTCCCTTTAGTAAATATTTCACACCTGGCTAAATACTACATGGAAAACAAAGGTGACCAAGACCACGTTCCTGCTGTCAGTAAACGTTTTTGTAGGCATGTACATTCAGATTCTGAATGCTATCATGTAAAGTGCATTTGAATTACAGTAACTTCTTGATGTGGCATGATACACAGAGAAAAAACATTTGGAAGAACTTATCTTTTCTTAAAAGTCTGTCTATAATTTGATCGAGAAGAAACCATGCCATTGAGGGTAAAATTCCAGTTTAAAATATTGTCAAAGAGGGAAAATTGATTCCAGGGAAGAGGAACCAACTGATAAAGAGGAAGTTATGTAATCCCTGGTGAGGGCCTATCTGCAGAGTTCAGGTCTGTCCTGTGTCTCTACTGCAGGAAGACCGATGTCGGCGATGTTTATAGAAACTAACAGGCATGTTTCTGGTGATCTGAGATTTTAAAAGGAAAGGGCCATCTAGGAAGAATGGCGGGCTGCCAAAAAATGAAGCTGATAAATGCAATCTAGATTACCAGGAAGAGGAAAAGGGTGCCTGAAGGAGGGATTTGCATTGTGTGGTTACATGGGGAGCTTGCAGAAGCTCAGGTAGAAACCTCTCATTGCCCCCCAGTGAAGAGGAACTTAATGGCAAGTGATAGGATTTTGAGAGCTCAGACAGCCAAAATGACTGTGAGAACTCCTCTGTAAGTAGTTCTTTGGTTTGGTTTGGGTTTTTTTCCTCCTCCCGTGCTGTATTTTAAACCCCGTTAGGGTTCAGAACCAAGTCCTTTTCGTTTGCCTCTCAGCCCAATAAATATTATTGAATAAAAGAGGGAATTTAGTGGAAAAGTAGGTGAAGTTGTACATGAGGATCTCAAAATCAGCTGTTCAAGCACAGGAGGGGCTTGAGCTGTAGTAAGAAACGAAATCGCAATTGACTGTGGTTGCTGTGGCTGCAGCAAGAACCAAACCCCTTCTTTGGCTGAATTTGTAGACACAGAGTGCCTTAGATGAAGACCATTACTACTAATCTGAGGGGTGTTACTGCCAGTCCCAAGCTGGGAGGGCCTCTGGGCCTCACCTGGAATGCAGTGTTTCATCCCAACAGCACACGTGGAAACAGGCATAGAACGAAAGGGGAGAAAAGCCCAAATCATGTCATACGAGCAAGCTGAAGGAAACAAGCACCCAATTCTGGAGATGGGAACACTTTGCAGAGCCACGGAGAAAAGAATTTCACCTTGTGATCTGTGTTTTCAGAAAGCAGAACAAGGACTACTGACTGGAAACTGCAGAGACAGATGTGGCTTCCTATTAAGGAAATGCTGTTTTAGAATGAAACAGGCTATCTTGGGAGGCAATAGGGGTCTCAGCCCCAGACATCTCGAGATAACCACTGATTGGGTGCTTTGTAGAAGAGACTCTCAGTGCCTCTCAGCCCCAGCTGCTTATTAGAATCCTTTTGAGGACTTTTTAAGGGTATCCATGCCTGGCTCCAACCCCAGATCTCCTGATTTAATTGGTCTGCAGTGGGCTCCAGGCAGTGGTTTCCTTTAAAAGCTCCTCAGAGGATTCTAATCTGCAGCCAGAATTGAACCCTTGAGCTAGATGGCTGGACCACTAACTAATATTTATTTAGCAGTTGCCATGTACTGGACAGTGTGTTAAGCACATTGATATTACTTCATTTGCATAATCCTCATTGTAACCTCGTGAGGTAGGTATTCCAAAAGAGGTAATGAGAGATCAAGAAGTTGCCAACTTTACCCGTGACCATGCAGCTCTTAAATGGCATTACCAGAGCTGGAACTCAGATCTGCCTAGCTTTTAGGGTCCATGATCCTTTTCGCTAAACCTCACTCTTCCTAATCACATAGGATCAGCATTTTCTTTTTTAATGCTGAGTCCTGTCAGCAGTATCTAGACATGGTTCCTTTAACATTATTATCCACATTAATGATTTTTTAAAAGATTTTATTTTTAAGTAATCTACGTTCGATGTGGGGGCTTAAACTTACAACCTCAAGATCAAGAGTCACATGCTCTACCGACTAAGCCAGCCAGGTGCCCCTCACAGCAGCAATTTTAAGAAGAGATTATACTTCTAGCTTTACTTCTTTAGAAAAAGGTCTTACTCTTCTCATTTGCTCTGTCCATTTTAGTAAGTAAAGAAGTCCAGCATTTATAGTATCACAAATCATTCATCAGAATGTTCAGCAGATCTCCCAGAGCATATCTTTTCAAACTTACTTCTAGGCCTGAAAGCCATCATCAAGATATTTCTAGGGGCACCTGGGTGGCTCAGTGGGTTAAGCCGCTGCCTTCGGCTCAGGTCATGATCCCAGGGTCCTGGGATCGAGCCCCGCATCAGGCTCTCTGCTCAGCCGGGAGCTTGCTTCCTTCTCTCTCTCTCTGCCTGCCTCTCTGCCTGCTTGTGATTTCTCTCTGTCAAATAAATAAATAAAATCTTAAAAAAAAAAAAAAGATATTTCTAGAAAGCCATCCTCAAGATATTTCTACAAAGCACATATCCTGAAACCATTTGCTCCAGCTTCAATCTGCCAATAAAATAAATTAGTAATAGTTGGACAGGGTTGCCAATAGACCTTTCTGGTTTTGCTCTATTTGTAAGCTTAAAGAAAATAAAGCAAAAGCAATGCATTTGTTTAAATAGTAACAGTGGCCATCATTTAGAGCCATGTATTAGATGGCTAGTGTCCAGTCATTTATTAACAAATTCACAGATTACATTCTGTTTTACACTTTATGGCTGATTTTCACCTCCTTTACAATGTGTCACTCACTCACTGTTCTTAAGGCCATTTATTGATGTTTTTAAAACTACTCATTTAAGAATGGCCAATGAGAACAAGAAACAAACCACTGTATTTGCCCAGTGGACAAATTTCCCAGTGGGTGTTACTTGTGACTTGTGTCATATTGACATGGTCACAATGGTTTTCTGAGAGTAGATGGTAAAGGTTTTTTTTTTTTTTTTAAGGCTGTTACTTGATAAATCCTCATGCTTGTCCCCCTGTGTTAGTGTTGCGTTGTACCCAGCACCACCACCCCCCTGGCCAGTAGTTGCCAACTGACTCATGTCCATAGACATGTAGAAGCCTCAGCTTCTGTAGTGGAGGCCAGCGCCCAACACATTCTATTGTGGCCTCCAAAGAGTCCAAGGTTTTAAATGCATTCTGGGTATGTTTGTGAAAACATCATATTGCTATGTAAAAATACATACCTATTTGGCAGTAATGGCAATGGCAGCAACCTTTCACTGTAGTTTGACTTGCTGGCCACTGAGTCATTCAGGCCATGCTTCAAAGGTCACATTAATTGCTGCATACAGAATTACAATTGGAAGCATGTTACTGGAAATAATACTATTACTAGTTCGTTACATTTTGTTATAAACTTATCTGTGTCTAAAAAAGCATTTGGAAACATTTCAGTTGAAGTAACTACCACGTATTTTGCTTTTTCTTTTTTCTAATATTCACCTCATTTACTTCAGAAACACCCAACTTAAAATTTAATTCATCTGGCAATTACCATAAAATAGTAACAATACAATAAAGCACAACTGGTGGCAAATAGGGAAACAGCAAAACAATAACGTTAGTGATCATTTATAATACATTGGAGATAAAGTTCATTGCATATGAAAATAACTCTTATTGGGTTCAAGTGGCCCTGCAAGTCTTCATGGCAATATACAAAAGACAGCATAAGCAACATGACGATATTGATAATACGAGCTTCAGTACCCACAGTGACCTACAGTACTTCCAGTAACTAAGAGGACAGCCTCATTTTAAGTCAAATCAAGGCAGAGAGGTCTCATTCAAGCAGTTGACTCAGGTCTCTTTAAGCAAAGCGCTGCTAGTCACCAAAAAGCAGGTTTCACTTTTAGTATTCAATCAAATTTTAACTGAAATAATGGGTCATTTATAGAGTTGAAATCAAGGAGTACTCACAGGTCAGGCTCTCTTGCAGTAGAAGGAGCAGAACCCCAAGCTTCCCTAAACACAGAGACTTGTCTTTGTATGTCAGCTGGGCTCCTCCATCCGGTCGTGGTACAATTGGTTGAGGTTGCCTTTTTTTTATATTTGCATGTGGTAACAAGGGTTTTTTTTCCCCTTTTCTTTCTTTCTTCAATATGCCATCCCTCCGATTCCTTGTGAAAATGTTCAGAAGCCCGCTAGCATGCAGCCATTGTATGTGTAAGCTCAGTCAACACTTAACCTTTAGAAAATCATTTCTATCTTTCATTTGAATACCTTTCACCTTCACAATTGTGGGAGGTTTTCCCTTGTCCCTCCCCCAAACAAAGAAGTTTTATAAATTGTAAGCAGAGTTATGCATTCTCTGTTTTTGCTAAGAAATGAGGCATAGTAAGCACTGAATATGTTTCTTTCAGGATTCATTTTAGAAATTAAGTTTTTCACATAAAATGGCATTCCTGTATTGAATTGTACTAATATCAGTAACAGATTATTAGATATTAGAATTATTTTATTCCTAAGGGGCTTTTTAAAGTTTTATTTGGCCTGTACATTATTTTAGTAGATTTTCATGGATCCCTTTAAGACCTTGGATTTATTTTCTAAAACAATGTTACAGTCAGGACTAGATGAAATTTACGATTGTATTCTCCCCTTTTTATTACTACAATAAATTCTCCCAAGTAAACTGAAATCTCTGTTTTAAAGAAAATAATGAAGGGATTCTACAGTTTTTATTTTTAGTCCAGTATTTAATGACTGTCCATCTATGTAACTGCTGGCCCTGCAGTTTCATGGCATTTCCCCTTTTTCCTTGTCATCTGAAGTGAAAGATTAGTTTTTATCCTCCCCGTAATTGTTACCCTACAGCTTTGTTTACCCTAAATGGTATTTAACTCATTAGGCTTTATCTAACATTCTCATTATTTCTGGGTGCATTCACTCTTCTGAACTCATATTCTCCAGAGCTTTTGGTTTGTTATGAATATGACACATAGGACAAAATATTTTAAAATTGCTAGAATGAAAATACTTCATAGCTCTTACTTCCCCTTAGAACTCCTGAGAAGGAAGAGGGTTACTGTGTTGGTCTGGCAGGAATTTTGTGTGTGCGCGCAGAGTTTAAAAAAAAAAAGAAAGAAAGAAAGAGAAAAAAACCGGATAGTATTAAACTTGCTTTCTTAATGATTTTTGAACAGTTCAGTACTATTAAGTATATTCTTGTGCAGCAGATCTTTGGAACTTTTTCATCATGCAAAAGTGAAAGTCTACACTCACTGAACACTAATTCCATTTCCCTACCCTTGGCAATTCCCTTTCTACTTGATATGATTTGGGCTATTGTAGATAATTCATTTGAGTGGAATCATATACTGTACTTCTCCCGCTGGCTTTTTTTGTTGTTGAGCATAATATCCTCAAGGTTCACCCCATGTTACAGCATGTGACATGACTTCCTTCTTTTTAAGGCCACACAATGTTTCACTGTATGTATATATATATCACATGTTCTTTCTCCATTCACCTGTCAATGGACATTTGGATTGCTTCCACCCCTAGGCTGTTGGGAATAATGCTGTGATAAACAAGGCTGTGCAAATATATTTTGGTGCTTATGACAGAGTTTTTTTTTTAATAACTAAATAGGTATTTATTAGCATTCTGTTTACTAAATCTAATATAAATGTTTTTTATGTTATACCAGCTATTTTTCTACACCTTAGCCTCCATTTGCAAAATACTAATTCTGCTTTAATCTTCAGTGCTCTGGTGACCCTACTGTGACCAGATTCGAGTATACATACAGTCCCCAACTTACAGCGGTTCAACTTAGGATTTTTTGACTTTGCAATTATGCAGAAGCAATATGCATTCAGTAGAAACCTCACTTCAAATTTTGGTGTCTTCCCAGTCAAGCGATAGGTGGCCCAATCCTCTTTCGTATTGGCTGGACCATGGCAGTGAGCCACAGCTCCCAGTCAGGCACAGCATCATAAGCATCAGCAACCAGTATACATTTAACCATTCGGTAGCTGTGCAATCATTCTCTTTTTCACTCTGGATATAGTAGCCAATAAATTACCTGATATACTTAGCACTTTATTATAAAATACGCTTTGTGTCAGATGAGTTTGCCCACCTGGAGGCTAATGTAAGTATTCTGAGCATGTTTAAGGTAGGCTGGGCTAAGCTGTGACATTCAGGAGGCTTGATGTATTAACTGCATTTTCAACTTACAGTATTTTCAACTTATGATGAATTTATCAGGGCATAACCCCATTGTAAGTTCAGGAAGATCTGTAATCTTTCTCTGGTTCTTCCCTTACATGAGCTTTTTCCTATTCATTCTGAGCTTTCTACGTTCTGTCTCTCATTCTTTGCTCATTCTCATGTATCCTCTTCCTCCTTTGTTGGTATCTTAGCTCATCATTTATATAAAGATGAAAGTAGAAAAGCATAAATAAATGGATACGTTTGTCGGGCACCATCCATTACTGATATCACCATCCTCTCTCCATCTAAATCCCAATCCTGGTTAAATTCAGCTCATCACCTACTCCAGACTGGAACCCTGCTGGCTGAAATGAGGACTACTAGGTAACACCCAATTGTGTTGATCGTTCTCACTTAGCATTCATGACCACAAACCTCAAGTGAACCTCAGCGCTGCCAGCAGTCCTGCTATATTTCCTTAGTCTATTGGTTCTCAAAGCATAGCGCCCATGATCAACATCACTCAAGAGCTTGTTGGAAATGCATGTTCTTGACCTTATCCCAGACCTTATGATCAAAAACTGGGGGGGTGGAAGCCAGCAAACCCATGTGATTCTGAGGCTGAAGTTTGAGAACCACTGCCTTAGTCAATCCATTGTCCCATTCTTTGAAAATATTTTTCCACACCTTCACACTGCTCAAGTTGCCAACAACCCCCTCTCCTTCCTCACTCCCGCCTGAAGATCACTTTTATTTCAACGTAAATAGAAAACAGAAGTACTCAGAAGAGAACTTCCTCGTACTCCTACATCCCCATCTGCTTGCATCTACAGGTGCTCCCGGACTCTGCCTTCCTCAGTGTCACTGGGGCCAACCCCTCTCCCCAGCTACACACTATATCCTATCCCTTCTTTCTCCCGAGTCCTGTTTTCCTCTCCACGGGGTCTTTCCCATCGGCACACAAGTGTCTCTCTCTCTCTCTCAAAGACAAAACAAAAACCTCCCTGAAAATCTCTAGATGCTGCTGTGGACCCCCCAATCATACTGTTACATGAAACTTTTGAATATCTGTATGTATTTTCTTATTTTCATAAAAGATAACAAACACTGGAAGGATAAACCAAAAAATAATACAAATACTTACAAAAGAGGAAGGAGAGAATAAGGGGAAGGAGAAGGTACAAAAGCTAGACCTCTCCGAATGACATTTGTTTACAGTGTAGACTTTGGAATTATGTACATGTTTTATTTTTTAAAGATTTTATTTATTTATTTGAGGCAGAGCATGAGTAGGGTGGGTAGGGGCAGAGGGAGAGGGACAAGCGGACTCTCTGCTGAGCAGGGAGCCCGATGTGAGCCTCAATCCCAGGACCCCGAGATCATGACCTGAGCCGAAGGCAGACACTTGACCGACTGAGCCACCCAGGCACCCATGTGCATGTTTTATATAATCCAAACACCAAAAGTCAAAATCTAATTCAAACAAATTGGCCTCATTGGGTAACAAACTGAAAGCATAACCACAAAGAGAATTCTTTTAAATGACTTTAGTGTGGGTTTTGGGGTGCCTGGGTGGCTCTGTCGGTCAAAACGTTGAACTCTTGATTTCACCTCAGATCATGATCTCAGGTTTGTGAGATGGAGTCCCACGTTGGACTCCACACTCAACATGGAGTCCACTTGAGAGTATTTCCCTCTCCCTCTACCCCTCCCCCCACTCGTGCTTTTTCTCTCTCTCTTAAATCAAATCTTTTTAAAAATAAGGTGGGGTTGTTGTTTTCTTTCTCTTTTTTTTTTTTTTTTACATATTTTAGACTCAGAGAAAAGTTCCGATAGTAATACAAAGAATTCCCATCACCTTTCACTCAAATTCCTCATGTTAACATTTTTCTACGTTGGTTTTACCTTTCTCAGTTTTTCACTCTTCTCTCTTTATCCATCTATATAGTTCCTAAAAATAAGGAATTCTCTAAATAGCCACAGTAAAATGATCAAAGTCGGGAAATTTATGTAATCCACAGACCTTGTCCCAATTTCATCAAGAGTCCTAATAATATCCTTTATAGCAAAAATAAAAACAAGATTATGTATCGCATTTTAGCTGTTCAGTTTTTTCTGTCTCTTTTGATCCCTTTCATCTGAAACAGTATTTGAAGAATATGGGCATGGGCCCAGTACTCTCTAGAATGCCCTTCAGTTTGGGTTGGTCTGATGTTTCCTCACGATTCGATGCAGTTATGTCCTTTGACACAAATACCACAGAGTGTTGCTGAGTGCTTGTCAGTGAAGGAAGCATGTACTCTTAATTAGTCCCACTATTAGCAGTAGTAACTTTGATAGGAGTGTCTGCCAGGTTGCTTCTCTGGAAAATTACTATTTTACCTTTTGTAGTTAATAAATATCCTCTGGGGAGTTACTCTGAGATTATACAAATATCCTGTCACTCTTCAGACTTTTACCCACTAGTAACTACCTTTTGATGGTTCTCACTTGCATCCGTTATCATGATAATAACTGCCAAATGATTATTTCTAGTGCCAGAATTTCTTTTACATTGATTAATTGGTTTTATACTTACATGAAAGATTCTCCTCCTCTCTGTTTATTTACTTATTTACATCAGCACAGACTCATGAATTCTTACTTTATTCAATAGCAAAACAGTAATTTGACTGGACATCCTGGTTAGGATATATCATAAGAACAAAAAGAACCACAAAAAAATCTTAAACAACGTATGGTGGTTTTGTTGTTACTGGTAATGTAGGTACTTTTATATACACACTCTAGGGGATAAAGCAAATGAGTAATTATCTTAATGTCATTAGGTACCAATATTACTTGACAAAATCAAAGAAGTTAAGTAAAAACTCTATTTTTAAAAAACTATATATTAGTATGAATTGATATTTCTCCTTCTAAAAAATACACAGTTTTTTTGACTCTGTCCACTGAAAAGTCAAAGCAGGGATGACCCAGTAATGATAACATACCTAATGAATATATTGTGAATTTAAATACTGTTTCCCACTAAACAGAAATGAGAGTGCATGGAGAAATGGTTTGTTCCAGATGTGGGGCAAGAAATGCACAAGACAAACCTCGGACATCTTCTGCCTAAAAGCAAGGAACTTCGCAGAGGTTTAGAGTCTTACAAAAGGGCATGAGAGCTGACTTAAAGGAGCTCCTGATGGCTAGAAAATGGGATAATTTGAGCATCAAAATGAATAATGGCTATAATTGGTTAAATGTATCAAACATATACAAACCTATAAATTCACAATAGTACCCAAAAAATCCTTCATTGATCACCTTTGGAGTTTACCTGGCAACCAACTTATTCTGGAAATCGTTCATGGTGGCTTTATTCATAATAACCCCAAACTAGACACAGCCCAAATGTTTCTCAATAGGAGAATGGACAAACTGTGATATATTCATACAGGGAATATTTACTCAGCAATAAAAGAAATGAACCACTGATCACAACAAAATGGATGAATCTCAGAAACAGGCTGAGTGAGAGAAGCCTTATATAAAAGAGTACATACTATATGGCTTTGTGTATATGCAGTTCTAGTATAAGCAAAACAAACTTATTTTTTTTCAGAATAAGCAAATAACAGAATAGTCATTTGCACTAGGGGTGTGGGAGCAGAGGTTGAGTGGTAAGAGGGCAAGGGAGGTTTCTGGGATGATAACATCTTGATAGGGATACAGGTTACACAGTTCTATGCTGTCAAAATTCTCCAGTGGTACTCTTAAGATTTATGCATTTCACAGCATGTAAATTTTGCCTTAAACATAATTTTAAATATTAAACTCAAGGGGCACCTGGATGGCTCAGTTGGTTAAGCATCTGACTCTTTTTTTTTTTTTTTTTTTTTTTTTTACAGAGATCACAAGTAGGCAGAGAGGCAGGCTCCCTGCCAAGCAGAGAGTCCAATGCAGGGCTTGATCCCAGGGCCCTGGGATCATGACCTGAGTCAAAGGCAGAGGCTTTAACCCTCTGAGCCACCCAGGCGCCCAAGCATCTGACTCTTGATTTTTGACTCTTGATTTTGGCTCAAGTCATGATTTCAGGGTCATGAGAACAGGCCCCACATTAGACTCCACACTTCGAGTGTGGAGTCTGCTTAAGATTCTCTCTCTGCCCCTCCGTCCCCACCCAACATGTGCACTTGCTCTTTAAAAAAAATATATTAAACTCTAATGACATGTGCTGAATTAGAGTGAAAAGATGGACTGATGGTTGGATAGGGGAATGAATAGATAGATAGTTGATAAAACAAACGCAGCAAAATGTTCATTGTAGAATCTATGTGGTGAGTATGTGGCTATTTACAATTCTTTCGGTTCTCTGTTTTTGATAGTCTTCATAACAAATACTGGAGAAAATCTCCATTTTGGAACGCCTAGTTATGGAGCTGGGCATCACTGGCTGCTAAAATCATGGAAGAAAAGCCAGTGGTGAACATTGTAAAGATGGATCAAGGCAGACAATACCTGACCAATCCTGTCGCTAAAAGTAGGGCAACAAGACATCATGTTCTTCCTGATGTGCTACAAAAAACTAAAGTATTAGCATTAAAAAATCTAAAATTGAATGTGAATCTAGTCAAGCTTCTAGATCTAACTACCAATTTACAAAAAACACAGGAACATATTAAATGACACCATGTAGGTCCTATTAGCCAAGGCCAGATTGTAGGAGATATCACAGGGGAAATTAGCTAGTATCTTAGTCAATCAATGGCATGAATGTTTTTTAAAAAGGTAAGAGGAATATATGATATAGAGTCAAGAGATATGAGACCTATGACCATCAAATGCAATGTATGAACCTTAAATACCATTTTGAACTAACCAACTGTAAAAAACAACAAAAAAAAAGTCTTTGAGATAGTCAAGGAAAATTGAATGTGGCTTGGTATTAGGTGATTTTAAAGAATTGTTCATTGTATTGGATGTGATAATATGGTTATTTTCTCAAGTCATCTGTTATAAATACTGAACTAATAACAGGTGAAATGATATTTGGTTTAAAAGACTTAAGCAACAACAACAAAAAAAAAAAACAACGGGGATAAGTGAAGTAAGAACAGCAGAATGTCAGTAACTATTAAAGCTGGGAGGTGGAGTGTGGCACCTGGGTGGCTCGGTCGGTTAAGTGTCTGCCTTTGGCTCAGGTCATGATCCTGGCGTCCTGGAATCAAGCCCTGAGTCGGGTTCCCTGCTCAGCAGGGAGCCTGCTTCTCTCTCTCTCTTTCTCTCTCTCCCCCTCTTTCTCTCAAATAAATAAAATATTTTAAAAGGGTACTCAGAGGTTTAATAAATCTGTTTTCTCTAATTGCAAATATTAATAAGTTTTTTAAAGGAAACTCCCTTAAAGAATAAATGAAACAGGGGTGCCTGGGTGGCTCAGTGGGTTAAGCTTCTGCCTTCGGCTCAGGTCATGGTCCCAGGGTCCTGGGATCGAGCCCCACATCGGGCTCTCTGCTCAGCAGGGAACCTGCTTCCTCCTCTCTCTCTCTCTCTCTCTCTCTCTCTCTCTCTCTGTGCCTACCTGTGATCTCTATCTGTCAAACAAATAAATAAAAAAATCTTTAAAAAAAAAAAAAAAAAAGAATAAGTGAAACAGGAGCACCTGGGTGGCTCAGTGGGTTAAAGACTCTGCCTTCAGCTCAGGTCATGATCCCAGAGTTCTGGGATCGAGCCCCATATCGGGCTCTCTGCTCAGCAGGGAGCCTGCTTCCTCCTCTCTCTCTCTCCCTCTCTGTCTGCCTGCCTCTCTGCCTAATTGTGATCTCTGTCAATTAAATAAATAAAATCTTAAAAAAAGAAGAAGAAGAAGAAACGAAACAAGATGGGATCGGGAGGGAGACAAATCATAAGAGACTCTTAATCTCACAAAACAAACTGAGGGTTGCCGGGGGGAGGGGAGTCGGGAGAGGGTGGTGGGGTTATGGACATTGGGGAGGGTATGTGCTATGGTGCGTGCTGTGAAGTGTGTAAACCTGGCGATTCACAGACCTGTACCCCTGGGGCTAATAGTACATTATATGTTTATTAAAAAATAAAACAAATTTTAAAAAAGGAAACTTCCTTGGCCTCTCATTCTCTTTTAGCTACATCCCATTCCCATCTCTCTGTTCCTGGTACAGTAAGGTTTTGAGAGATACCTGAATTTACTATCTCCATATTATCTCTTCCCATTTTTCTTGAACCTTGTGCAGTGGAGATTTTTGTCAGTATCATCCCACCAAAACCCCTCTTATCCAGATCATCAGGGACTTCTAGGTTGCCAGATCTAATGGTCAGTTCTCAGCTCTCATCTTAAATGGCCTCTCACTAGCATTTCAGGGCACCACACTACTCTGATTTCCTTCCTGCTTCACTGTCTAGGCATTCTCTTTCCTTTGCTAGATTGTTGTTATCTTCCTGACCTCAAACATTGCTGTGTACCAAATCTCATTCCTCCGACCTCTTTTCTTTTCTTTTTTTTTTTAAGATTTTTAAAATTTATTCATTTGAGACAGATAGAGAGAATGAGCAGGGGAGAGAGGCAGAGGGAGAGGGAAAAGCAGAAGCATACGCCCCACTGAGCCAGGAACTGGACGTGAGGTTCTATCTCAGGACCCAGAGATCATAACTTGAGTGGAAGGCAGGCACTTAACCATCTGAGCCACCCAGGCACCTCTCTCTTCTCTTTTCTACTGGTAGTCACTCCCTGAGTGATTTCACTGTAAACACTGTGTGCTATTGATCCCAAATTTACATCTCTAATTCCAGCCTTCCCTCTCCCACCTTTTAAGATCTTACACTCAGTTTGTACAAAACCAAATACTTTATGCCTCTTATGAAGTCTTCTGTGTTCCCAGTTTTAGTAAACGGCATCTTCATTTTCATTCAGTTACTCAGAACAGAAACCTAGTTGTCACACCTACCATCTTCTCTCACACCCCATATCCAGCAGCAGCTCCTGTTAGCCTAACCTTTAGAACCTGAACTTGACCACTAATTGCCATCACCGCTTCTGTCACGCTAGTCTAATTCAAATCCCCATCTTCTCTTGCCTGGACAACCACAGTATCCTCCTACCTGGTATCTTCTCTTCAACTCTCATGCCCTGCAATCTCTTCTCCACACAACAGCCCAAGTGATTCTTTCAAAACCTGAGATCGCTCATAAAGCTCCCCAGCTCATAGCTTTCCAGTGATTTCCCATCTCATTCGGCATAAAACCCAGGGTTCTGGCCATGGCTTCAAGCCCCAGACCATAGAGCCTTTGATCATGTGATCACATTTCTTACCACTCTTCCCCTTGCTCATTTTTCCCCCAACACACTGGCTTCCTTACTCTTCTCCGAACACACCAGCCCTCCTCATGCTTCTAGGCCTTTGTACTTACTATCCTGGAAACCTGCTTCCACATGACCCGTGTTGCCCTTTCCTTCTGGTCAAAGTTCAAGTATTACCAGATCCTTCTTCAGCCCGATCCCCTTACTAAATAGCAGCTCCTTGGTGTCCAGACCCATACCATTGACCACCAGCTTTTACCTCGTAGCACTTAACACTACCCAGTCTCTCGTATTCATTTATATGTATTGGTTTCTTTCAGTTTCTATCCTCCAATTTTATGACTTAAGGATTTATTGAGAATGAGAGAATCCACACTCTGATGAGAATTACATAAATCTCAGTGTAACCATAACTTAAGAATGAATATAGTCAACAAACTATAAAGGGTATACTTTGGGATTCTGATTTAAGCTTCTACTTCTCCTTAATAAGGTGACAGAACTGACAAGGAGACCATATCTAGGTTTAGTTTGTAGTTTCTTCTCCTACATCATGCCCTTCCTTTGCTAGGCATGTTCATGTGCTGCACCCCCCACACTAGAATCGTGCTAGGACTATCACTGTCTTCTTCTGGTCTGTTGTCATCCATCTCTGAACCAACTGAAAGTCCTTAAGGAGAGCAGGCTCTGTCCATTGCTTTCTGCAGAGCTTGGCTTGCTCTCCCATAAGCCCTCCTGGCTACTTTGTGTCTTGCTGCAGTGCACTCCCCATTCATGTACACTTGCCTTCCCTCTCCTCTGTTTCTCTCTCGCTCGCTTGCTCGCTCTCTCTCACACACACATTTATATTTAAGGGCTCATCTTTTTTTGTGCTAGAGCCTCTATTATAAGGTCTTTAAATGTCTTTGGACGAAAAGAATAATAACTTCCAGAGTAGAACCCTGCTGTTTTCATTGAACAGAGTAAGGATCCCTCCCACTTTCCTGTATCGTGAGATATCTTTCTGGGTGCACCAGTTCAGAGCTTTGGATTTGGGGGGCAGGGGGCCACTATCATACAGGCTAAACCTGAGCTAAAACTGTGTCATGTTATAAATGAACAAGTATGGGAAAGAACAAAAATACTATTCTCTTCCATGCCTGAAGAAGCTTGCTTTTTTTTTTTTTTTTCACGAACCCATATTTTAAAAGCAGGTCATATGTGATATCAGTCATATTGGGGAGTGTAGTATTTGAGCAGAGACCAAAGGTCTGCACAGTTCAGTGCTTTCCTGAGACCAGGTCCTACAGAGAAACTCTCATTGTGACCATGAGGCAGATGATTCTTAGGGAGACCTGGTCACACAGCTACTCCTTGGGAAGGATGCTTTGCCTTGGACCAGAGGCCAGCCAAGTCATCACCTCTCTCCCTTCCCATTCCCACAAAGACAAAGGGCAGGTCCAGAGAAAAGACATGAGGGAGAACATTGAACTCCCTGGGATCCAGGTTCAATTAAAGTCATTAAATCTGGCTCTTCTTACTTAGGGATGGAATGAATTTAAAAAAAAGCAAGAGGATGGTGGGAGGGTAGGTAGACAAAGAACGAGCCAAGGACTAAGATACAGTGGCTCTGTAGGTAAAGTCAGAGGTCTCAAGAAACATTTTGGCAAGAGGTGTAAAAAAATATTTTTCCTTAAATGTAGACTATCACTCAAAAAAAAAAAAAAAAGGAGAGAATATCGCTTGAAAAGTTAGAAAACTCATCTGCCATACTTTAACATGCTTGCTTCCTGAGTAATTCTTAGCACCATACCTAATCTTAGAAGGAAATAATTCCTGAAAAACATTGGATAAAACAGGTAAGTCTTTAGAGAAATCAACCAGAAGTGAGAGTAGCACAAATAATTCAAGCATCCAAAATAATTCCAGGAGTTTTTAATGTATTACTGCATGGTCATGTTATTCAGTTTTGTGTAAATTGAATTGCTCATGTCCAATTAATCCTTATCTTTGGTTTGTTGTTTTTCTGTTTTTCTTTCCAGCCCCACTGTGTTCTCCTGGCCTCAAAGGAAAACTCGGCACCTGTTAAACTTGGGGGCTTTGGGGTAGCTATTCAATTAGGGGAGTCTGGACTTGTAGCTGGAGGTAAGAACATTTTTTAAAACATTTCCTTCAAAACCTGGTCACTTTCAGCCTAGTGTAAAACTTTCAAACTAAATATTAGCCCATCCTCAACATTTCCTACCAATTCCATCTCCCCAAACTTCCCCCCCCAAGAAGGTGCTAACACAATTTTGAATTTAATAACTGTTAATTATGACTAGAATTTTAGTACCTTAAGAATATGGTGCGCCTTGGTGGCTCAGTGGGTTAAGCCTCTGCCTTTAGCCCAGGTCATGATCTCAGGGTCCTGGGATCGAGCCCCGCATTGGGCTCTCTGCTCAGCAGGGAGACGGTCTCCACCTGTCTATCTGCCTGCCTCTCTCTGTATCAAATAAATAAATAAAATCTTAAAAAAAAAAAGAATAGACTCTGTGCTTATACTCTTTGTATAAGTGACCCTGCATACAGAGATTAAAACAGTGTTGGATAAAGGTGTTATCTGGGGCAAAGCGACTTTTAAGGTTGAACTGGCCAGGGGCACCTGGTGGGCTCCGTCAGTGAAGCACACAGCTCTTGATCTTGGGGTTGTGACTTCAAGCCCCTCATTGAGCATAAAACTTACTTAAAAATGAAGTTGAACTGGCCAAATGAAGTCCATTTTAAAACATGTAGATTAACCACTTTCAGGTTTACATTAGCGACTAGTGTTTAATTTCATAGTGTTTTCCTCTTTTTATTTGTGAAAGAGTCCTGACCAAGCCATCAATCTGTGTATCTGGGAAGAGCAAGCAGATGTAAGTGCAGACTGATTTTTATTATTAGCCAAAGCAAAACATAATTAGAAAACTCCCCTGCCAGAAAAAAGAAGTAGAAAAGTTAAAAATAGAAATTCTCTCCAGTAGCATGCAGAGGTGGATGCTAATTCCAGATTCAAGAATTTGGGTTTTTATTTATTCTCTTCAATAGACTCGAGCACAGAATGCTGCCCTGTTTTTAGTTCTGTTCCTTAGTTTTGCAAGTGACTTAGTTCTCTAGTCTACAGATTATCAGTCTTCTAGTCAATGCCTTCAATTTTCCATCTCCAGATACTGCCAGCCTTCAAAAAATATAAAAAATGCCTGCAGAACATATTTGAACCTGTCATCCTCCATGAATACTTACATTAAGTTCAAATACCTGACAAATGATAAATATCAAAACAACAATCCATTACACAGGATATTTCATCTAATTTGATACACTATTATTAACACATCAAAGCAACATTAACATAGACCATCTTCTGAAAAATGAGCCAGGAGTCAGAGTTGTATTCTTAAAATTGTTATTTCATCATATTGCCCTCTAAAATTATGTTTAGATTTTCTTCTAATTTTGCATCTTTTCAAGCTAATCATTTCCAATAATATGAAGAATAGCAAGTTCAGTATAGCTTTAAAAACTGATTTTTTTTCCCTAATTGAAAACTTCCATCTGTGATTAGGACTGATCATAGGATCAGGTAGTAGCACATCATTTAATCATAGAATCATTGAGTCTGGAGCGCTTGGGTGGCTCAGTCGTTAAGCATCTGCCTTCAGCTCAGCTCATGATCGCAGGATCCTGGGACCCAGTTCTGCATTGGGCTCCCTGCTCAGCAGGAAGCCTGCTTCTCCCTCTCCTACTCCCACTGCTTGTGTTCCCTCTCTCGCTGTCTCTCTTTCTGTCAAATAAATAAAATCTTTAGGAAAAAAATCACTGAATCTCAGGATTCCAAGGGGGCCTTAACTTCCCCAGTCTTAAAACCAATGATCACATTTCCTTCATAAAATTTCCAGCAAAAAGCTGAGCTCAAGTTTAATTCCCCACATAGCAAAGAATTCAATGTGTTCCAGAACTGTATTTACATTTTTAGAAAGCTCCTTAAGTACTGAAACACTTATCTTCACATTGAACAGAAATCTGTCATCTTATCACTTCCACCCAGTGGTGCTAATTGTGACTTTTGGAGCCACGCTGAAGAATTTTAATCCTTCCAGATGATAACCACTCAGTGTTTAAAGACGATATCACGGACCCAGAAAGTCTTATCCAGATCAACTTGGCTAGGTTAATGTAGCCCTTCCTCATATAAACTGGTACAGAATCTCACAGTGTGCAAAGGATGGAGCCAAAACTGAGCACAACCATAGGTACAGTCCAGCACACAGGAACTGGGGGCTATTGCCTCTTTTGCTGTGGGTCTTACATTTCTATTAGGCTCCCCAAATAGCATTAGCTTCTTGGATAGCCACATAACACCACTGGCTTATACTGATCTTATAGTCAATTACAGCTCCCACGTTGTTTTTATACAGTTGTTGCTATTAAACTAACTCAAATCTGGCATTTGTACAGAATCACCTCTACACAATTACAGGGGCGCCTGGGTGGCTCAGTTGGTTAAGCATCTGGCTCTTGGTTTCAGCTCAGATCATGATCAGGATCATGAGGTCAAGCCCCACCAGGCTTCACGCTCACCAGGGAGTCTCCTTGGGACTCTCTGCTTCTCTCTCTCTCTCTCTCTCTCTCACTCTCAAATAAAAATAAATAAATCTTTTTTTTTTTAAAGACTACACAGTTAAAACAAGTAACTTCTGATGTTTACATCCCCAAGACTAAGGGGGTGAAATGAAATGTCCTTTCATATGGTCTATACTAGCCATGCATATGGCTTTGTTTCTCTTTATCTGGATCCATATCCTGTTAGGATTCAACATGGTATCAGCTTCATATTTTACGGTGCATCTTGAGAAGGGGAAAAACAGACTCATTAGATTTATCTAAACATCTTCTCCACATTAATCTACTTTCCTAAAATCCTTGAGCCTTTCTCCTAAATTGTATGTTTATAAAGCTGTTTTTGAACCTACAGTGTATCAGTTATACAAAATTCATTTTTCTCAGTGCTTCTAGAATTAAAATACTTTCTGATGGTCAAAATGTCATGTCTTAACATATGTTTCCTTACAGTCTTGAAATAACTACTTCAAGCATTACAGCGTCTTTAAAAATACAACATATATAGATAAGGGATAAATGATTTCTCTTAGAGAAAGTTTTCTTATTGTTTAAGGTCCTTGTGAAATTATTCTAATATTAGCTCATTTGCTAATGCTTATTAACAGAAAACTATTTTCCTGTCAGTTGGAATCTGATTACTCAGTAGAATGGAAATAGAAAAGGATTCTCTCCTTTATATGTTCCATATAGTAGAAACCGCTTACATGTTACATGTATTTGCACTTAACCTATCTGAAATTCTGCTATTTGGAAAATTCATCTATCCAGAAGACAACTCAGAACCTACAAAAAAATTATTTTTGGAGCCAGACATTTGTTGACCTTAATACCCATTCATGGTCCCCTCAAATGAGCATCTAAGAACATACTCTGTAAAGTTGGCATGCTGCCATTTTTCATAGTTCTATGGATTCATGTGCCTTCATACCAGGCATCTGCTACTCCCTCTGGTTGGAATACCTTTGGTCATTTTCTCTATCTGTTTAACTCTTACTGCTCCTGAAGACTGAGAGACTGAGCTGACAAACCTCCCTCCTTAAAAGCAAGCTGGCCTTCACCCTCCCAAGTTCGATAACCCTATTCCTTCTCTTCCATATTACTGTAGCTATCTGGGCTGCATACCTCCATGTAGTATTCTATGCAGGGACTTGTAATCATATCAAAGACTGAGCTTTATGAGGGCAAGAAGCATCATGGTTTAACCCTCTGTATGTCCACAGTATCTCCCGCTGTGTCTAGAACCCAAGCAGGAACTTGGGAAATTGTCACTAAATGAAAGAGCCTGCTTGCTGATCAGATTCTGGTTAATAGCAGATTTTATGCAACAAATTAGGAGAAGACAAGGCTAGAAGAAACACAGTGAGAGAAAAGACACGAAAGCCTGACAGAAAAAGTACGTTGAGCAATACCAAAATGTAGAAAGCACAACCCTCCTTTAATACTGAAGAACTCAATCCTTGCTTATCTGTGAAGTTCCTGAGGGTGTTCCTGTTCTGTAGCATAGTTCTTTCTTTGATAGCCACAAGACAATCCGGAGTCATCAAGAAAAGTCTGCATTATTTGCAGCATCTTATATAAAAGAAGTCAGAAAATTGTAAAGAGGGGCACCTGGGTGACTCAGTGGGTTAAGCCTCTGCCTTCAGCTCAGGTCATGATCTCAGGGTCCTAGGATCGAGCCCCGCATCGGGCTCTCTGCTTAGCAGGGAGCCTGCTTCCTCCTCTCTCTCTCTCTGCCTGCCTCTCTGCCTACTTGTGATCTCTGTCAAATAAATAAATAAAATCTTTTAAAAAAAAAAAAAGAAAAGAAAATTGTAAAGAGAGAACCATCCAAAATTATTTTTAAAAGCTTTGGATGTATAAAGATTCAAGTCCTGGCTATTCAAAACAGCTCCTTACCTGAGGTTCTAGGCATTGAGGTTTTATTATATTATCCCAAAGTCTAACGTTTAAATATTTAAATGTTTATCTGAAGTATGTCATACACAGTGACATTTTATTTGGTTTGGTAATTGACCATGAAATTCTAAGAACAGGAAGTCAAAGTCATAAAAATCAAGTGACGGCAAAGAAGGAAAAGTCAAACTATCACAAACAAGGAGTCCAGGAAGATTGGTGTACACTGAAGGTTAACTCTAGTCCTTCACATTTGATCTGCACAAAATACTGTAAAAATTTCATTCCTATATATTCTTTCTCCCATCATCTGTGAGTAAATTCTTGAACCAAAAGACATGTATGTTCCCTAAGGATGAACACTATTTCTCCAGAAGGGATAGTCTTTGGTCCAGATAAAGGGAGAGAACCTCCTTTTTGAGTTGTTCAGCTCTTTCTTGTGTAGGAAGTGGTAGGAGTCAAGTTGAATTTCAAAACATCATCCCAAATATAAGAAGGTGCCAGCCTGATGCCATAGCACCCACACCCTCACTGGTACCTTGATCTCTGGCCCTGCTTTTCCCAGCTCCTGCCATCAGCACGAGGCAAATATCTTCAGCAGCCCAGGTCTGTCCAAGGCTTTTCATGAAGTACAAAGCTTAGCTGTCATCATTTGAGCTTTTTTATGTTACCAGAGCAAGCAAGATGGGGCAGTGTGGAATAAAAATCTCCCCTTCTAACCACTACAGTTCTCACTGCTCTACTGCATATTTTAAATGAAAATATTTCCATTCTCTGCACTTCAAAGTTAACCTCTTCCATTATGTGGGAAGAGAGGAGCCATAATGATCCACAGTAAAGGAATATCCCCAGTTCACAATGTAAGAGTTGGTTTATCCTTCACCATCCCAACCGAGTTTTGACAGTCACTAACTGGATTTTATGGTATGTTTTCTCTAGCTGGATTAGAAGATCTGTAAGGTCTTTTTTTTTTTTTTTTTTAACTGTAAACCACAGTTCTGAGCTCTAGCTAACATATTGTGCAGTCTTCAAAGTAAAAACTACCTTGGACTCCATGTGATGAGAGAGAAGGTGCAGGGGAAGGAGGAAGAAAAGGAGGAGAAGGCTGGGCCTACACACAAGAGAAGAAAAGACTGAGTTAAAGATGATTACCAGTGTGCAAATAACTGCTATCAGTTATTTGAAAGCTAATATTGAAAGCTAATATTGCTGGGTGGGGGTGCGAGAAAACTCTTTAAAGAAGGTAGAGGCCAAAGGAGATTGAATGAGAGGAGCTTCATAACTTTGCTTTGCTTTAAGTTCTGTGTCTGCTCTCATTCTCGCTAAATGTTAACATTCAGAGGAAGCTTAAAAAATCCTATAGAACAAAATATTACCAAGCATTGTTAATTGCTACAATTGATTCCTAAAACAGTTGAACAGGATTTCAGATTCTGGGTCATATTCTAAAGGAAAGTTCTCTGCATTAGATGTAGTTTGTAGATCTAGTTTGCATTAGATGTAGTTTTTTGGCAGTCAGAAGTTGTCTTCTCACTCCTGCCCTCGCAGCCCTGCCCCTACTCTGTATTTTTAGTGATTTTCAAATGTAAAAATTAAAAAATTTAAACAACTTCTTCATTAAACAAGAAATAGGTAAGTACCATGCACCGGGCTTAATAAAATACACAGTACCAGTGTTAGAAAGACACTGGCTGACTCAGTGGTGAGCATTGACTCCTGATCTCACGGCTGTGAGTTCAAGCGCCATGCTGTCTGTAGAGATGACTTAAAATTTTAAGGAAAAAAATAAAAGACGACGATGACAACAAAGTACAATCCTGGGCTCAATATTTTCAAGAGTGATTAAATAATTTTTTTCCTTCTGCCTTTTTTGGAAGAGAAAGGTGGTAGTAAGAGAATGTTTATATTGTTATACTTTTCCTTCAGACTATTACTGTTCTATTTTCAGTTTTCATATGAGGAACAAAACGCCATTTTATGTGAACATTTTTCCTTGATGTTTTAAATGTAGGACGCGTTGGAACACCTCATTTTATGGCCCCAGAAGTCGTCAAAAGAGAGCCTTATGGAAAACCTGTAGATGTCTGGGGTTGTGGCGTGATCCTTTTTATCCTGCTAAGTGGTTGCTTGCCTTTTTATGGAACCAAGGAAAGATTGTTCGAAGGCATTATTAAAGGAAAATATAAGGTAATATATTATGAATGTTTTATTTTTCCATTGAGATTAAATTATTCTGGAAAATAGGAAGTCACTATCCGGACTTCCTGATTATCACATAGTTACCCAGTCAGAGAATAGTTCTTTGCTGACGTCATTGATGCCCTAGCCTTTTTAGACAGTATGGACCTCAAGCAAATTTCTGAATCACTATCAGCTGCACTGTCATCTAGGCAGAAGACAGGAGACTGGCTTTGAAACGACCTTGGCCTTCCCCCTCCCTCTGTGCTGCAGCTGAACTCTGTCCCACATGTTTGGAATGCGACCCCATGTTTAGGCTATAAAAACAGGGACCCTGGTCTCTTTGATACAGTATCTGTACATGCAAGTCAATAGTTCCAAGTCTTGGGCCCTTAGATTCACAAAGCCAGTCCTTTTAGCAAAACTGCCCTGTTTAGTGCCCTACTTATTTCAAATAAAATTCTAGTTCAGGGGAAGAATTTGGAATGACCCTTGGAATTTATTGTGATAGAATTTGACCTTTTATTTTACCCTGGGTGAGGTGTTCACAACAGATGTGAGCCCAGATGTGAAGGTATCCATTCTCTGTGCAGTGACCAAATCTCCTCTTTAGGCTAAGCTGGAAAATAAACTTCTTTGGCCCTTTGTGTAACTGGAGGAAAGGGCTTCGTTTTTAAAGCTTTTTGCCTAGTTTGCAAAGTGAAAATGGAAATTTCATCCCAGTGATTTAGTAATTCTTTATTTCACACTTAGTATCTGCCTTTATTTATTTATTTATTTATTTTTGCTTTACCACACATGTTGTTCCATTTGATGTAGTCAGCTAGCACAGCTGAAAAATTGGCCACTTACATCCCAGGATAAACTGAAATGCCAGAATCACAACTGCATGTCATAATATAATTTAGAGCCATGTGGTGGGACTTAAACATTCTTGCTCTTCTTTGGCTACTGTGGCTTGGAAACTGCATAGACTATTCACAGACTTGTGATTAACATATTATTACTTTCCCTATTAAAAAACTAAAAATTCATCAGTGACACTCTGAGTGGCTATACCAAAAAGACCCAAGGAATGCTTGGAAATAAACAAGCTCAAGGGCGGTCTCGCTGCCCCAGCTCTTACACTCTGTGGCCCTATACAGCCACGTATGGCCAAAGACTCAAATGCTGTCTACGGGAAACATGGGGGAGCATGTGTGCTGTATACCAGCTCCGCACAGCTGATGTTGGGGGAGTTCTTTTTCTGCCCCATGTTACTGAAACCCATACTTTCTATTCAACACAAGCCCTGTTTCATTTTGCAGCCATGCCTGGCAAAACCAGACACACAGGTCCGTGTAGCACCAGACTCCAACAAAACTCTGAGGCCTGTTAAGTTTTCTTTTCATTTCCTCAGTAATGTTAGAATTTTACATGGGACTTCAAGAAGAAGGGGTGGGGAGAGAAATGAAAGGCGAAGTAGCTTCGGGGTTGCAGGTGGGAATGAATTCCACTTTCCTTTTCCACCTCGTGCTATCTCCAGCTTATAAGGAAGGGCCTGCAGCTTCGCCTTGTTCTTTAGTTGGACGAAGATATATGCCCAAATTCTTTGACGGAGAAAGATGTTTGAAATACAGGTTTTTCTGCTTTTCTTAGAGTCACTGGACCACAGGGGAATAAAATTAATCCTTCCAGGGTAACTAAATGTCTCAAGAAACTGCTTGTAAGTAGTCCTCCCCCTCCAATCCCTGGAAGTTGTGAGTGGCTCTGAGGAATACATGGCCATGGCTTTCTGGTCCAATCTGGCCGAGTGACATCACAGATACTAACATAGGAAAACAAACACAATTAGCCATGCACCAGCATAATAATAATACTAGCAGTAATGATATCTGCCTCATACCTAGCACTTAGTATGTGCCGGGAACTGTGCTAAGCACACCTATGAACTCATTTTATCCTCACAGTGCCTTACGGCATGGTACCATGTAATGAAATTTCCCACCTGCCTTTTGGAGCACTAAGCATTTGCTAATAATAGAATTCTCCCTTTGTGTCAGTTCAGTTGCTAACTTCCTGGTTTCCAAGACAAACTGTTGTTCCAGCAGCCTCTGGTTTTTCATTTTCTCTTTTTGTAAAGCACTGAATAGTTTGTTTGTTTGATTCCTTGTAAGGAATTTGAACTGTTCACACATGCCAAAAATTAAGCGATTTTAAAAACCCCATTCTTAGTAGTGTAGTAAGTCAGAAGGACATGACAGCTGTATCATAATTTCTGCGCCTGGAGGTGTGAAGCTTTGAGGTTAATAACTTATTTACTCTTTTACTTGGCTAACCTTTCCTTTCATTTATATTCACGGCTTTTTTTTTTTTTTTTTAATATGAAAGCCCCATGTTTTCAGCAGCTTTGTTTGAAGTATTGCTCTCTCTACAGTGATAAACCTGGTGGCCTTTCATAGATATGTGTGTGCATATGTATATATATACATATGTACATATGTATACACATGCACTGTGCTGTGATTCTGTCAGAATTTATTTCTATGCTTTTTGTTATTGAAAATTTCAAAGAAAAGTAGCAGAGATAACAGTACAGTGAACTCCCAGCTTCAGTACCTAGCAACAGATAGCCAACCTGATTTCATCTGTATTGCACATACTACCAGCCAGCCTCAAAAATACAATTTCAGGGATGCCTGGGTGACTCAGTGGGTTAAGCCTCTGCCTTTGGCTCAGGTCATGATCTCGGGGTTCTGGGATCGAGCCCCACATCAGGCTCTCTGCTCAGCAGGGAGCCTGCTTCCCCCTCTCTCTCTGCCTGCCTCTCTGCCTCCTCATGATCATTCTCTTTCTCTCTCTCTCTCTGTCAAATAAATAAATAAAATCTTTAAAAACTAAATAAATAAATAAAAAATTTATTAGTCCTTTCCTAGAGCAAAGTATCTAGTCTCTTTAGCTAAGATAGAAACTGCAGTCAGGAATATTCTGTTCTTCAGTTATTAAAAATAGTATAACTTGGGGTGCCTGGGTGGCTCAGTGGGTTAAAGCCTCTGCCTTCAGCTCAGGTCATGATCCCAGGGTCCTGGGATCGAGCCCCACATTGGACTCTCTGCTCAGCAGGGAGCCTGCTTCCTCCTCTCTCTCTGCCTGCCTCTCTGCCTACTTGTGATCTCTGTCTGTCAATTAAATAAATAAAATATTTTTTAAAAAGATTTTTAAAAAATAGTATAACTTATGTGACAATAAGATCATATGTAAGGGATATTTACTGATGCAAAATTTCACAGACGGAGCAACAGCCACCAAAGCCTGCCTTTGTCCTCTTCCTTAGAAAGCAAGGCTTTAGAATCAGATTTCTCTTCTTCAAGAATTTTATTCACATCAAAATAGCATAGGAGTATTACATCATAGTGAACGTGAACTTCTCACTGGACAATAACTGTGGAATTTTCCTCTCCTTCTCTTCAGATGAATCCAAGGCAGTGGAGCCATATCTCTGAAAGTGCCAAAGACCTAGTCCGTCGCATGCTGATGCTCGATCCAGCGGAAAGGATCACTGTTTATGAAGCACTGAATCACCCATGGCTTAAGGTAAGGGGGCGCGTACGTGGCCCACTACACCTTGTGTGAACACTTCCGGCGACAAGAATGTCTTGCTCTAGAGGGCACCTCTTCCCGCCTCTTTTCTGAGCACTTTTTTGGAGTTTTGTCCATCTTGTTTGCTGTTTCCAGACAGCCTCTGTAAATACCTGAGTAGAAAATACACCATTCTAATGACAGTCAGCCATCAGAGGGAACAGAGGCAGATTAAGGCTGAACAAATCAGGGAGGAAGGCGTGCTTGTTCTCCACTGACCCTTGTCCCAAAGCTGTGCAACAGGAACAAGGGAAGTGTGGCTGTGTTTATGACACAAAGTTGTGATCTTTATTTTGGGTGTGACTGTGTGGTTCATAACATTATTTTTTATTTCCGTAGATAACTAAATACGGATTTATTGTTTTAGGAAGAAGCTTGATTTTTAAAATTCTTTCTCTATCCCATCTTGCAAATGAGTATTAAGGAAAATGTAACTTGGGACTTGAATGAAACAGCGCTGTTTGATTAAGACATTCTACAGTAATTCCAGCAAATTCTCTGTACAGGAGAAAACAGAGGCTCAGAGGTGGAGAATCTTGCCCCAAGTCACAGAAGTTGTCAGTAATGGAATCAGGATTTTAACTGAGCCTACCACGACACTTTCCTTTTCATGCGAGATCCTCTGTCTTTTCCTTACTCAAGGACATCACTACAGCAATATCCCCTTTCTTGCATCACTGCTCTCCTCTCTCTCTTCAATCTAATATGCTACTTCTTATTTTTATTACACACGCACATGAGTGCACACGCATGCACGCATGCGCGCGCGCACACACACACGCACACACACCCTAACCCTACAACCTCTTCCAGCTTCTGTTCTTCTAGATAGCAAAACTCCTAGAACTAAGTTGACTGTACCCATCCTTGCTGCTCTTTTGCTGTCTCCACTCTGGCCCTTGGAGACCTCATTTAATTTTAATGGTCTTAAGTACTATTTGTACTCTGTTCAGAGTCCTGAATTTTTATCTTTAGACTAAGCCTCTCGCCAAAGTGATTCTTTCTTAACCCAGGGTATAGCTCGCCCCCTAATACCTTTCTGATTTCGCCCCCTACTACTCTCCTCTTAGTCTGTTCTCCACATATTGGCCTCATTGTGGTTCCTCAGACACCAGGCTCATTCTGGCTTCAGTGCCCCTGTGTTTGTCATACTCTTTCCAGAGAACGCTCTTCCCCAGGTATAGTCATGGTTTCTTCCTTTACCACCTTCAGATCTTCGCTTAGCTGTCAGCTTCTTAGTAAGAGCTTTCCTGTCTACTTAGTTTAAAATTAGGAAGAAGGAATGCCCCCTGCCACCAGTATGCCAAGTCCCCCTTCCCTGCCTTAGTTTTCTCCATGACATTTGTCACCATAAGACATACCTATATTTTACTTGTTCGTAGTCTATTTACCCCCTGTAAAATACAAGCTGCAGAAGGGTGGGAATTTGGGGTTGTCAGTTCACTTCTGTCCAGCACTCTTGAAAGTATCTGGCATATAGTAGGTGCTCAATAATTATTAGTTACTGTTTAATGAATGAACAAATGAATGTTCATTATATTATACTATGTTATTCCCCTAGAAATTATGAAAAAACAATAAGATATATTAAAATGTAAATTACTAATGTGTCTTAGTGGCGGTGACGTGGATGATGATATTAGAGAACAGTTTTGAGATTCCCGTGGATCCTGAGTCTCCCTTAAGAATTTTACTTATCAGGTCACCTGGGTGGGGCAGTGGGTTAAGCACCGATTCTTGGTTTCAGCTCAGGTCCTGGTCTCGGGGTCATGAGATAGAGCCCCACATCAGGTTCTGTGCTCAGTGTGGAGTCTGCTCAAGACTCTTCTCCCTCTCCCTTTGCCCCTCCCTGCCTCAAATTAATAAATAGATCTTTTAAAAAATAATATTATTTATCAAATCTGCATTCAACTCTGATACACAGCTCTAGTTATTCTTGACTTGAAATATTTGGTTTTAGTTATTCCTGATTTCCCCCCGAAAAGAGTAGGTAAGCAGTTTTTAGAGACATTCTTAGTAATTTTTTTCTCCCAGAAATGACCAGTGTACAGGGGACTCCTATTTCTCTTTTGCCTATCTCAGTTTCTCCACAATGGGAATCTTTTATTCATCAGAAGCTAATTTAAATGCCAAAGGACAATGAAAATGGCAGCCATATTAGTCATGTTTAAGATCATTTAGAAAATTTGGCTCTCATTATCATGCATATCTTGACTAACATTTATTTTTGGAACCCTTCTCCCTGCAGTGATTGTAGTTCTTGTTCTAAATAATCTGATCTTAATACATAATGGATTTCTGGCACCAGAAAGACAATAGACAAAAAATGTTAGTAACTTAAATGAAAAAGTTCCAGAAGGCTGTTTGAGCTCAGAATCATGTGCCATGTCTGAGCTACAATTTACCTTCACTGCTTAGGTGCCATCTGGAGATGGAAGAATTCCATGAGAATGTTATCTAGCAAATACTTGTCCGTGTATACTTGTGAATCATTGCTGTGGATGAAATTGATGTTAATTTTGTAAAGACTAAATTTAAGCTGTAGTTTGTATATGAAAAATCCTGCGTAACTACAAAGCGAAGAAATAAGATGATGAATGTCCTTGTAGTAAAGAGTACCCAAAGTGATAATACCATGACTGGGTGTCAAAAGAAAAAAAAAAAAGACTTATTTTCTTGGTAAAACCACAAGAAAATGTCCTATTCAATGATGTCTTATCGAAAAAGAATTTGAGTAAATAGACCAAGTAATATGTGAATGTCTTATGATTGTCAAATTATATTTAATGTCTTTATCTAAATTAGTGGTGTTTGCTATGAATATTCATTCCAGCAAAAATGAGACCAACTAAAATTGTACTTTCTTTACGGATGACTGAGCTCTTTTCACACCTTTTGTAGCCTTCATATGTAGACCCTAATGTACATTGACTGTAATAAAACATGAAAAGGGTGTTGCCGTCAGGCTAGTCAATTTGACTTTTGGAAAAATCAGTCACACCAAAGAGAAAGGCATGGTCAGGCTGCGAGACAGGTTTTCAGATGGTACCAATACAACATAAACACACAGATAAGCTCAAAGAAGTCATAGGGGAGAAGCATCGCATGAGCACAGCAGTATGGGCTCGGGGAAACCATTGAGGTACAAGAGAGATCACTCTCATCTGGAGGTCCAGGAAGGTCTGGGGGAGCACAGGCAAAGCATCACCAAGTGTTCATGGCACATAGGGGTGGGGACAGGAAATAAACTAGTTTGGTACCAATGTCAGCTCTTTGAAGGGTTGTACGGTAGGAGACTGGGAATTCTGGTTTGAGGGACGAATACATACAGTCCCAAATGCCAAACTGAGGACTTTAGATATTACGGTGTAGATGGTAAAAAGCGACTGCAAGCTTTTGGGAGCCAATACAGTGCAAGCAGCAAGCTTATACAATTCCTTTGGACTCTGTGTGCAGGTGGGTTGTCTTTTCGGGGTACAAGCACTGGAGGCAGAGAGAACTGGTGGAAGCTGTGGCTGTCCAGTCAGGAGGTGACAGGGGCCTGCACCCAGGGAGTAAAGGTATAAGTGGGAAAGAAACACGCAGACTGAGAGATTTTAAGGAAGGAAAACTAATGAGGCTCAGTGAGTGATTCGAGGTATTTGGAATTAGGAAGCCCCCAGGAGAGTCAAACATGTAGAGTGGAAGTGATGTCTTGTAAACTTGTTATTTTGAAATAGCTTTAGACTCACATGGAAGTGGCACCTGGCCTGCTCAGTTGGTAGACCATGCAACACTTGCTCTCGGGGTTGTGGGTTCAAGCCCCATGTTGGGTATAGAGATTACTGACAAATGAAATCTTCAAAAAATAAAAAATAAAATCTTAAAAAATTTAGAGAAAGAAGTGGCAAAAACAGTGTAAAATTCCCATATACATTTCACCATTCTTACCCCCCCAGTGATGATATCTTATATGACCATAACTAGGAAATTGACATTGGAACACTTAACTCAACTGCAGGCCTTATTTGATTTTCACCAGTTTTTATGTATGTTTATGTGTGCGTGTACGTGTGTGTGTGTGTGTGTTTCTAGGAGATTTTATCATGTGTATGGAAGTGTATAAGCACAGCCATAATCATGATAAACAAGTGCTTTTCCACCCGTCATGCTACTCCTTAATAATCATCCTCCCCCTAACTCTGAACCACCGATCCATTCCCCATGACTATAATTCTTGTCCTTTTGAGAGTCTTATATAAATGGGATTATACAGTATCTGACTGTCTATGAGAAACTCCGGTCCCCAGGTTATTCTCTTTTCCTCTCACACAACTACCACACTCAACAGCACTTCTGACACCAAGTATGTCTGGGTTATTTCCTCGCATCAAGCAATTCTCTGACACCAGCTGGGTGTCCTTCATTTTAATTCAGTTCTGACACTGACTGAAATTAATCTAGACCCCACAGGTTAAGGGCTTGGCCCCAAGAGACTGTCCCCCAGTTCAGATGCCAGTCGCAAATAGTAGGTCCCCAGGTTACCCACGACTTCTGTCCGACTTGGCTACAAATTAGAGGTTCCCATAACCCACCCCATCTCAACCTTGGATTTGACCGTTTGCTAGAGCAGCTCACTTAGGGAAACACTTAGGTGTACCAGTTTATTATATGATAAAGAGTATGATAAAGGATACAGATGAAGAGATACATAGAGCAAGGTCTTAGAAGTGTCCTAAGCACAGGAGTTCCTGTTCCCATGGAAGGTGGGGTACACCACACTCTTGGTATGTACATGTGTCCATCAACCCAGAAGCTCTCCAAACCCCATACTTTGGGAAATGTTATGGAGGCTTCATCACGTAAGCACTGATCATTGACTCTATTTCCAGCCCCGTCCCTACTCTAGAGAATGGCAGGGGAGGGTCCTGAATATCCCAACCTTATGATCATGACTTTGTCTTTCTGGGGACCACCCCCCATCCAGGAGCCCACGAGGAATCACCTCATTAAAACAGACACACTGCTGTCACCCAGGAAATGCCAAGTGATTTGGGAACTCTGTCAGGAACTACAGTCAAAGACCAGATACTAGAATAGAAGATGCTCCAGTGCTCTTATCACCTAGGAAATTACAAGAGTTTTTTAGGAGCTCTGTGGCAGGAGCTGGGAAAATGTTAGAACAAAAGATTCTCCTAGCAGCCCTATTAAAAGGGTTTTAGGGCTCAGTGTCAGGAAGCGGGGTCAGAGACCTACATATTTGTTATTACTTCACAGATTAGGTTTTTTTACTCAGCATAATACCCTTGGGATCCATCCAAGGTGTTGTGTAGGTCAGTAGTTCATTCCTTTTTATGACTGAATAGTACTCCACTGTGTGGATTTACAAGGCTTTTTGATCCCTCCATCTTTTGAAGGGCACTTGGGTTGTTTCCAGTGTTTGGCTAATACAAAGAAGGCTGCTATGTACATCTATATACAGATTTTCTTTTCTCCAAAGTAAAAACCAGTGAGTGAGATTGCTGAATCCTATGGTAAGTATATATTCAACTTAATAAAAACGGCCAGATCATTTTCCAGAGTGGCTGTATGATTTTTCTTTCCCACCAGCAGGGTATCTGAGAACCAGTCATTCTGTGTCCTTGTCAGCACTTGGTAATGTCAGCAATTTTTTTAACCACTCGTAATTGCTTTTAGGAACATTTTTATAGCACCTGCTTAAAAATCCCATTTGGATGAGTCTAACATCTGTGCCTTCTCTGTGTTGATATCTGTTGGTTGTCTTTTCTCATTTAGTTTGAGATTTTCCTGGTTCTTGGCATGAGCAGTAATTTTAGATAGTATGCTGTACATTTTTAGTATCACTATATTATGGGACTATGATTCTTATTTAAATCTTCTATTTTAGTAGGCAGCTAACCTGATTACATTCAGAACACACATCCTGGCCCACTTTTAGGGCTGTAGTTTCATTTCCAAAGCCTTTGCAGTACCCGTCTGGTCTGCCTCACTTGGGCACAGCTCAGAGCCTCCTCTGAAACCTGGGAGGTATTCCATACCATAGTGTCATCTTAAAGCTCTTGCTGTGTTGATCCTGGTTGGTTTTAGACATGGCTTTATTGGAAATGTGGCAAGGACTTCATATAGATTGTAAATATATGTTAAGAGAGGGAAAAAAAAATCCCAACAATATCACCGAAGGATCACCCGTCAAGTCCTGGGATTCCCTTCCTTGTCTGCCTTGTCTGCCTCTTCCCCAGCTATCAGAGCCTTCTATCAGTGATTCAGAAGGGAAAGTAAGTAATTTCTTTGTTATCAAGAACTCTGAAGAATTAAGCTTTGGGGGGCGCCTGGGTGGCTCAGTGGGTTAAGCCGCTGCCTTCGGCTCAGGTCATGATCTCAGGGTCCTGGAATCGAGTCCTCCATCGGGCTCTCTGCTTAGCGGGGAGCCTGCTTCTCTCTCTCTCTCTCTCTGCGGGCCTCTCTGCCTATCTGTGATCTCTCTCTGTCAAATAAATAAATAAAATCTTTAAAAAAAAAAAAAAAGAATTAAGCTTTGGAAAAAGACGTGTTTAGGGAATGCTTTAAAACTCTGCACCAGGGGCACCTGGCTGGCTCAGTCAGTTGAGTGTCTGACTCTTGATTTTGGCTCAGGTCATGATCTCAGGTGTGAGATCGAGCCCCACATAGGGCTCTGTGCTCAGCAGGAAGCCTGCTTAAAATTCTCTCTTCCCCTTTCCCTCTCCTCCTCTCTCTTCTTCTGCCCCTCTACCCACTCATATGCACATGCACTCTCTCTCTTTCTCTCTCTCAAATAAATAAATCTCATTCTTAAAAAATATGCACCAGTGCCCATGTCTTACTCAGGGAACCAGGCATGCCACATATCTGTGAAGTCACTTTCTCTAGGCCCTGTCTTTCTCTCACATTCGGCATTAGCTAGAAGACCAATGTCTGTTGTACTGTCTGTAGAGACTACGAAGGGTCTGAAGACCCTTTAATTTTTTTTAATATCAGAGGGAATTTTTTCTGTTACATATAACTAAAATGTTAAGCAGTTTCAGTTTAAGCAAAATGCAGTCCAACTTTCACCTCAATACAGCAATAGTAATAAAGACTCCCTACCAGCATTGTCCATGAAGAACTTTCTGTCACGAGGGCAGTAATATATATCTGAACTGTCCAGCATGGTAGCAACTAGCCATATGCTTGAAACGTGTCTAGTATAACTGAAGAACTGAATTTTTAATTATATTAATTTTTTTCAGATTTATTTATTTGAGAGAGCGAGATGGTACACATGCAGGTACGGGGAGGGGCAGAGGGAGAGAATCTCAAGCAGACTCCCCACTAAACACGGAGCCCGTCTCAGGACTCGAACTCATGACCTGAGCTGAAACCAAGAGTCAAACACTTAACCAACTGAGCCACCCAGGCATCCCTTAATTACATTTAATTTTAATGAATTTAAATTTGGATAGTTTTACCTAGTGGCCACTATATTAGAGAAGACTTAGGACTCTTCATTCAAAAACATGCTGTTACTTGGTTCACCCTTTTTTGGAAACAGTAAATAAAGACAATTAGAAATGGATCACAGGTTTGGTCTCCTGTAATTTTTTTTTTTATTTTCAGCATAATAGTATTCATTATTTTTGCACCACACCCAGTGCTCCATGCAATCCGTGCCTTCTCTAATACCCACCACCTGGTCCCCCCAACCTCCCCACCCACCGCTGCTTCAAACCCCTCAGATTGTTTTTCAGAGTCCATAGTCTCTCATGGGTCACCTCCCCTTCCAATTTCCCCCAACTCCCTTCTCCTCTCCATCTCCCCTTGTCCTCCATGCTATTAATTATGCTCCACAAATAAGTGAAACCATATGATAATTGACTCTCTCTGCTTGACTTATTTCACTCAGCATAATCTCTTCCAGTCCCGTCCATGTTGCTACAAAAGTTGAGTATTCATCCTTTCTGATGGAGGCATAATACTCCATAGTGTATATGGACCACATCTTCCTCACTATATTTTATTTTTACATTTTTCTTACGTGATAGGAACATATTATCATTTAGAAAACAACCAAACTTATTTAATAAGCTGTTTGTTGATACAGGCATACATACTTACAGCACTCCTTAATTACTTTACATCAGAGGTTTATACATGTTGACTAGCAAAAATGATTATTTTTTTAAAGATTTTATTTATTTATTTGACAGACAGAGATCACAAGCAGGCAGACAGGCAGGCAGAGAGAGGGAGAGGAGGAAGCAGGCTCCCTGCAGAGCAGAGAGCCTGATGCGGGACTCGATCCCAGGACCCTGAGATCATGACCTGAGCTGAAGGCAGCAGCTTAACCCACTGAGCCACCCAGGCGCCCACAAAAACGATTATTAAAACCCATCATGTACCTATACAGCATCTCCTTTAATCTTCATAAAAATCCTGTAAGATTAGTTTTCAAAAAGAAACAGTTAAGAGAATATAAGGTCATACAGCCAGTACCTAAATGACCCAGAATTTGAACAAAAGTCATTCTGACTCCAAACTCACTGTCTTTCTGCTATATTATACAGCTCCTTTTCGTTTGGGTTCTTTGGCTTGTGTTGAAGACTTTCCTGGGTTTGCTTCCCCACACACCCCCCATTCTATCAAAATGCAAAAACAAGTTTTACTCAGAAAGTAAAACAAAGCCCATTTTGATGTTTGTTTTTCCATATATGTTGGTTAAATATCACCAGGCATAACACACCGTAAAATTTTGTTTATGATTTTTTTAATTGAAGTTTAGCTGCCATATGTTATATTAGTTTCAGATGTTCAAAATAGTGGTTCTACAATTGTGTACCTCATGCACTGCTTGCTACAATAATACCAGTCACTGAACAGAGGAATTATAATATTATCGACTATATTCCATATGCTGTACTTTTCATCCCTAAGATGTACTTATTCTATAACTGGAAGTTTGTTCTTCTTAATCTCCTTCACCTATTCTCACCTATTCCCCCCCCACCACCATCATCCATTCTGGCAACTACCAGTTCGTTCTCTGTATTTATGAAACTGTTTATGGTTTTGTTTGGTCGTTTGTTTTGTCTTTCATTATTTTTTTAAGTAGACTCCATGTCCAGTGTGGGCTTGAACTCACGACCCTGAGGTTGAGAGACAGGTTCTACCGACTAAGCCAGCCAAGCACCCCTATTTTGTCTTTCTGATTCCACATTTAAGTGAAATCGTAGGGTATTTGCCTTTCTCTGTCTGAATTAATTTAGCATAATATCCTGTAGGTCCATCTGTGTTGTTGCGAATGGCAAGATTTCATTCTTTTTTATGGCTTAGTAATAGTCCATTGTGTGTTTTGTACATGTGTGTGTATCACATCTTCCACAAACAGTAACAGCAATCCATTAAAAGATTGCCTTGCTTGTTATAGAATGCTAATTTTATGCTTGTCTCTGCTAGTTAATTATTTGATAAATTCTTACGTCTTCTGTATTGGTGAACCTGTTCTGGCTTAGTGCAGGAAAAGGAGATTAAGTCCCTAAAGACAATAAAATCATTTCCAAGATGTTTAGCATATAGAATCTGGCAGATGTGCAAATTATAGTCATTTTGACATCAAGCATTGTATGTGCACTCAAGAAAAATACAACTTTGCTCTCCAGTAGAACTCTTGTTACATTTAGTCATTAATGTAGAAAATAAATTTTAAAGTGTTTGTATTCATTCCTTAGGAATGCCAATGATAATAAGGTAAAATTTTGACAAGACTGACTATAAAATTCTACATTTAAATTCAAAAATAAATTTCATAAGTACATAATACCAAAATATTGATTTTAGAAGTGGCTCACATGCACACATGAATTTAGGTACAAAATAATAATGTGGGTTGCCTGGGTAGTTCAGTTGGTAAAGTGTCTGCCTTTAGCTCAGGTCATGATCCCAGGGTCCTGGGATCAAATCCCACATCAGGTTCCCTGCTCACTGGGGAGCCTGCTTCTCCCTCTTCTTATGCACTCTCTCTCTCTTTCTCTCTGACAAATAAATAAAATCTTTTAAAAAATAAAAAAATAGGGGCACCTGTGTGGCTCAGTGGGTTAAGGCCTCTGCCTTTGGCTCAGGTCATGATCCCAGATCCTGGGATCAAGCCCCACATCAGGCTCTCGGCTCAGCTGGGAGCCTGCTTCCTCCTCTCTCTCTGTCTGCCTCTCTGCCTACTTGTGATCTCTGTGTGTCAAATAAATAAACAAAATCTTAAATAATAATAATGTGATCTTGAATTTAATTTCCAAATGTTATATAGTATTCAGATTAAGAAAATTAAGAGGCCCACTTCATACTAATTAATCTTCATCAGGTATAATGCATCTCTTTTTTTTTTAATTAATTTATTTTTTTCAGCATAACAGTATTCATTGTTTTTGCACCACACCCAGTGCTCCATGCCATCCGTGCCCTCTCTAATACCCACCACCTGGTTCCCCCAACCTCCCACCCCCACCCCTTCAAACCCCTCAGATTGTTTTTCAGAGTCCATAGTCTCTCATGGTTCACTCCCCTTCCAATTTCCTCCAACTCCTTTCTCCTCTCCATCTCCCCTTGTCCTCCATGCTATTTGTTATGCTCCACAAATAAGTGAAACCATATGATAATTGACTCTCTCTGAATGCATCTCCTTTTTTCCCAGATGCATAATAAGATATAATATCCTCCTACCTTGTAAAGAATAAGTAACATAAACATGTAAAGCACTAGAACAATGCCTGGCATGTAATAAGCCCCTCAATACATGCTAACTATTGTGATGATAGTTACATCCATTTGAGCCATGACTTTTGAGATAATTAATGTGTAGTATTATCTCTACTATCTTATATAGTTGTTTTAAAGAATAAATGAGGGGGGCCCCCTGCATGGCTCAGTCACATAAGCATCCGACTCTTGATTTCAGCTCAGGTCATGATCTCAGGGTCTTGAAATCAAATCAAGCCCTGAATCAGGCTCTGTACTCAGCATGCTGAGTCTGCTGGAGATTTTCTCTCTTCCTCTGCCCCTCTTCCTGCTCTTGCACACAGGCTCTCTCTAAAATAAATAAATATTTCTAATTAAAAAAGAAAAAAAGAATATGTGGTGCCTGGGTGGCTCAGTCATTAAGCATCTGCCTTCGGCCCAGGTAATGATCCCCAGGTCCTGGGATCGAACCCCACATCAGGCTCCCTGCTTTTTCCTCTCCCCTCCCTCTACTGTGTTCCCTCTCTTGCTGTGTCTCTGTCAGATAAATAAATAAAATCTTTTTTTTAAAAAAAGAATAAATGGGATAATGCCAGTGAAAGCCCCAAATTCAGTGGCTGGAACAGAGTTAAATACTAACTTAATACCTTCTAAATGTTTATGACCCTCCAAAACTTCATTTCCAGCCCACATTTCTCTCCTGCACTCCAGGCTCGTATGTCCAAGTACCTACTTGAATCTCCATTTGAACTTTACATATTTCAAGCATAATACAGTCAAAACTGTAGTCCTGCTCTCTTCCCCATCTCCATTGGTGTCAGACTCCTAGTTGCTCACACTGAAAAACTTGGTGTAGTCTTTGACTCCTCTCTCTCACACCCCACAACCAATCTGTCAGAAAATCCTGTTCTTTCCACCTACAAAATATATTCAGAATTAAGAACTTCTGTTCTTGGAAAGACACTGTAAAGAAATGAAAAGATAAGCTAAAAATGGGAGTAAATATTTGCAAATTAGCTATCTGATAAAGGAGTTACATATTTAGGTTATGTAAAGAATCCCTTCTTTTGAACTGTCATTGACACACAATATTATATCCATTTCATGTGTACAACATAGTAATTGAAAGTTTATATACATTATGAAATAATCACCATGCTAAAACCTAGCTACTATCTGTCACCTTACAGAGTTGTAACAATATTATTAACTGTATTTCCTTTGCTGTACATTACATCTCTGTGTCTTATTTATTTTATAACTGAGAATTTGTACCTTTTAATCCCTTTCCCTATTTGGGAAGAATTCTTATAAGTCAGTAATAAGAAAACACCCACCCCAGTTCAGAACAGGGAAGTATTTGGAACAGACACTTCTTCAACAAGTAAGATATATGGATGGCAAATAAGCATAAGCAAAGTTGCTCAATATCATGAGTCATCAGGGAAATACAAAGTGATGCCACAATGAGATCTCTATATGCACATGTATCAGAATGAGTAAAATCAAAAAACTAACCATACCAAGTGCTGGTGAGAATATAGAACAACCGGAAGTGATACATTGCTATGGAAATGTAAAATGGTACAACCACTTTGGAAAACAGGTTGGCAATTTCTTAAAAGTTAAACATACTCCTGTAATACAACCCAGCCATTCTACTCCTAAGTACTTACCTAAGAGAAATGAAATACATGTCCATACAAAGACTTGTACATTAATATTCATAGCAGCTTTCTATGTAATAGCCAAAATTTGGAAACAACCCACAGTCGATAAGCAGATGAACGAATAAACAAATTATGGCATATCCTTGCAGTGGTATGCCACTCGGCAATAAAAAAGGATTGAACTATTGATACTCGCAACTTCATGGATGAAGTTCAGAACCTTTATGTGGACTGACACAAGTTGGAAAATGAGTACCTATCTCCTTTTCACTTTTTAAAATTTTTCCACCTGGTTTCATCTATCATCATCTCCCCTCACAGATTACTGCAATAATCTTCTAACTGGTATCCTTGCCCCCCCCCACTTTTATTTTCTTAAACCCATGCCCCCTTCTAATCTGTTTTCAAAACAATAATTGTTTCTTTAAAATTGTCAGATCATGTCACTTCAGCTCAAAACCCTCCAGTGGCTCCCTCTTCCACGCAGAGTAAAAGGCTGTTTATGGCCTATCCCCAGCCTGTCATCTCTCTGATCTGATCTATTTACTCTACACATCTGGGTCTCCCTACTAGTTCTTGGAAATTCTAGGTGCACTCCCTCCTTTGGGCCTTTGGATTGGTGGTTCTCCCTGCCTAGACCACTTCCTCACCACTTTTGGGTGTCCTCACAGTAATTGGGCCTACTCTGACCACCCTGTTGTTTTTTTTTTTAAGTTTTTATTTATTTATTTGACAGAGAGAAATCACAAGTAGATGGAGAGGCAGGCAGAGAGAGAGAGAGGGAAGCAGGCTCCCTGCTGAGCAGAGAGCCCTATGCGGGCCTCGATCCCAGGACCCTGAGATCATGACCTGAGCCACAGGCAGCGGCTTAACCCACTGAGCCACCCAGGTGCCCTGACCACCATGTTTTAAACTTCAGTATACCCAACCCCCCTCACTCTGCTTTCCTTTTTGCTTTATTCCATACTGTTTTTATCATACTCCATAATTTACCTTTTTGTATTTCCTTCTCTTATTTGAATATGAGCTATACGAGGGCCTGAATCTTTATTGGTTTTGTTTATTCCTGTATGCCAAATGCATAGAATGATGCCTAGCATATAATAGTCTCTCAAGAAATATTTCTGAAATGAATACTTACCTAAATCTTTGATGCACTGACAAATTAGAGTTGAACTGAAGGAGATGTTAAGAAGGATGACAAGAGGTTTAAAATATACAGGAGGAATAGTTGAGGCAACTGGAGACATCCCAGAGAATAGATTTAGGAGAAGCGTGATCCCCCTCTTAGCTACTGAAGTGTTATTGTATGGAAGAGGTATGATGTTTGCTCTGTGATGTTACAGAGGACAGAGCTAATCCAAACAAGCCAGGTGTGGGCCCAGGCTAAGTAAGAACATTTTTACTTTCTTAAAATTATAGTAAGTTACCATAAAATAATGATCACCTACTGGACAAGGTCAAACAGAATAATCCTCCCATCAGGGATTGAAGAGGATCCCACATGGGGAAATGGTTGAATTAGATGGCCTTGAAAATTTGTTCTAGTTCAAAGATACTGGGATTTTTCTTCCCTTTTTTTTTAAGATTTTTATTTATTTATTTGACAGAGATCACAAGTAGGCAGAGAGGCAGGCAGAGAGGGAGGAAGGGAAGCAGGCTCCCTGCTGAGCAGAGAGCCCGATGCGGGACTTGATCCCAGGATCCTGGGATCATGACCTGAGCCGAAGGCAGAGGCTTTAACCCTCTGAGCCACCCAGGTGCCCCTGGAATTTTTCTTTTTTTAAATCCAGTTATTCCAGATGACTCCAAATGCTCAGTCATTTGTGGAATTAGTTTTTCACATGCTCATATTACCTAACAAGATCATATCAAAGGTAGCTTCATACTTTTCAGAATTATGGTTGGTTTCCTTAGCCATATAGCCATATACCTGAAAATTATATAACTCATTATTTTAGCCTTTTCTTATGTTGAAAAAAATTTTTTTAAAAGATTATTTTACTGTCACTTTTTACCTTCGTAGCTTTCATTTGATAATGTTTACCAGTATCATGGAATAAAATCTCCAGTATTCTAGAATTCAGTCTAAGTTTCATATTTAAGAAATTTGGGCTTTATTTGTTTTTTATTAAGTTTCTTCACTTTTTTAAATGGCTCCATATGTTCATTATCTTTCTTCTTTTATAGGAACGGGATCGTTATGCCTACAAGATTCATCTTCCAGAAACAGTAGAGCAACTGAGGAAATTCAATGCAAGGAGGAAACTAAAGGTAATTAAAGAAATCAACAAAAACCTTTCTTACAGCTAAATTCTCACTTCTGAAACTTACTTCAATAAGATTTTGGGTTTTAAATCATTTAAGGTAATATCTAAGTGTGAATCTAAACAAAATGTTATAATAAATGGAAAATTAATCACATTTTGATTTGTATTATCCGGAAAATTCATAGCAGAGATATAATTTTTTAAATTTTTTTAAATTTTTTATTTACTTACTGATCTGAGAGAGAGAGAGAGAGAGCAAGAAAGAGCTCAAGTGTCGAGGGTCAGTGGGAGGCGGGTAGGGAGAAGCAAGCTTCCTGCTGAGCAGGGATCCCAGTGTGGGACTCGATCTCAGGACCCCAGGATCATGACCCAAGTCAAAGGCAGATGCTTAACAGACTGAGCCACCCAGGCATCCCCATTTTCTCAAATATTTTGACAAAATGTCAGTTCAGCTCAATGAAAACGGTACTGGGTTAGAATTGGATAACCATCACAAAGCAGACCACTACCTTGGTCTACTAGAAAATATTTCCAAATTACTTTACTCACCTTTTCTTTATTCTTCCTAGGTGCCTTTCTCTTTTTACCACTCTATCTATGTCACCAAAAATATATATAATTATCCCATGTGGAAAGCCCATTTGATTTTTAAACGTTTTGTAAAAGACCAAACAAAAATAATGGAGTCTTTTAGCGCTATTCAAAAAAATTTTTTATCTATTTATCTATCTATCTATTTACTTATTTATTTGAGAGAAGGGGGGAGCAGGGGTAAAGGGAGAGGGAATCTCAAGCAGACTCTATGCTGAGCTCAGAGCCCAACACAGGGCTCAGTCCCACAACCCTGATATCATGACCTGAGCCAAAACCATGAGTTGGACGCTTAATCAACTGAACAACCCAGGCTCCCCAGCACTATTCAAAAATGTTATGTGACAACATCATCCTCCTTCTCAGCTCTCTCCAACAGAGGAAACTCTATTATATTGTGGTCTTGAATTTAACTTACATTTGACTTATTTTTTATTACTCTAAAAACATAATTTTTTTTCTAATTTAAATTTTTTATTTTTTATAAACATATATTTTTATCCCCAGGGGTACAGGTCTGTGAATCACCAGGTTTACACACTTCACAGCACTCACCAAACCACATACCCTCCCCAATGTCCATAATCCCACCCCCTTCTCCCAAACCCCCTCCCCCCAGCAACCCTCAGTTTGTTTTCTGAGATTAAGAGTCACTTATGGTTTGTCTCCCTCCCAATCCCATCTTGTTTCATTGATTCTTCTCCTACCCACTTAAGCCCCCATGTTGCATCACCACTTCCTCATATGAGGGAGATCATATGATAGTTGTCTTTCTCTGCTTGACTTATTTCGCTAAGCATGATACGCTCTAGTTCCATCCATGTTGTCGCAAATGGCAAGATTTCATTTCTTTTGATGGCTGCATAGTATTCCATTGTGTATATATACCACATCTTCTTGATCCATTCATCTGTTGATGGACATCTAGGTTCTTTCCATAGTTTGGCTATTGTGGACATTGCTGCTATAAACATTCGGGTGCATGTGCCCCTTTGGATCACTACGTTTGTATCTTTAGGGTAAATACCCAATAGTGCAATTGCTGGGTCATAGGGCAGTTCTATTTTCAACATTTTGAGGAACCTCCATGCTGTTTTCACAGAGTGGCTGCACCAGCTTGCATTCCCACCAACAGTGTAGAAGGGTTCCCCTTTCTCCGCATCCTTGCCAGCATCTGTCATTTCCTGACTTGTTGATTTTAGCCATTCTGACTGGTGTGAGGTGATATCGCATTGTGGTTTTGATTTGTATTTCCCTGATGCCGAGTGATATGGAGCACTTTTTCATGTGTCTGTTGGCCATCTGGATGTCTTCTTTGCAGAAATGTCTGCTCATGTCCTCTGCCCATTTCTTGATTGGATTATTTGTTCTTTGGGTGTTGAGTTTGCTAAGTTCTTTATAGATTCTGGACACTAGTCCTTTATCTGATATGTCGTTTGCAAATATCTTCTCCCATTCTGTCAGTTGTCTTTTGATTTTGTTAACTGTTTCCTTTGCTGTGCAAAAGCTTTTGATCTTGATGAAATGCCAATAGTTCATTTTTTCCCTTGCTTCCCTTGCCTTTGGCGTTGTTCCTAGGAAGATGTTGCTGCGGCAGAGGTCGAAGAGGTTGCTGCCTGTGTTCTCCTCAAGGATTTTGATGGATTCCTTTCGCACATTGAGGTCCTTCATCCATTTTGAGTCTATTTTTGTGTGTGGTGTAAGGAAATGGTCCCATTTCATTTTTCTGCATGTGGCTGTCCAATTATCCCAGCACCATTTATTGAAGAGGCTGTCTTTTTTCCATTGGACATTCTTTCCTGCTTTGTCGAAGATTAGTTGACCATAGAGTTGAGGGTCTATTTCTGGGCTCTCTATTCTGTTCCATTGATCTATGTGTCTGTTTTTGTGCCAGTACCATGCTGTCTTGATGATGACAGCTTTGTAATAGAGCTTGAAGTCCGGAATTGTGATGCCACCAACGTTGGCTTTCTTTTTCAATATCCCTTTGGCTATTCGAGGTCTTTTCTGGTTCCATATAAATTTTAGAATTATTTGTTCCATTTCTTTGAAAAAGATGGATGGTACTTTGATAGGAATTGCATTAAATCTGTAGATTGCTTTAGGTAGCATAGACATTTTCACAATATTTATTCTTCCAATCCAGGAGCATGGAACATTTTTCCATTTCTTTGTGTCTTCCTCAATTTCTTTCATGAGTACTTTATAGTTTTCTGAGTATAGATTCTGTGTCTCTTTGGTTAGGTTTATTCCTAGGTATCTTATGGTTTTGGATGCAATTGTAAATGGGATTGACTCCTTAATTTCTCTTTCTTCTGTCTTGCTGTTGGTGTAGAGAAATGCAACTGATTTCTGTGCATTGATTTTATATCCTGACACTTTACTGAATTCCTGTATAAGTTCTAGCAGTTTTGGAGTGGAGTCTTTTGGGTTTTCCACATATAGTATCATATCATCTGCGAAGAGTGATAATTTGACTTCTTCTTTGCCGATTTGGATGCCTTTAATTTCCTTTTGTTGTCTGATTGCTGAGGCTAGGACCTCTAGTACTATGTTGAATAGCAGTGGTGATAATGGACATCCCTGCCGTGTTCCTGATCTTAGCGGAAAAGCTTTCAGTTTTTCTCCATTGAGAATGATATTTGCGGTGGGTTTTTCATAGATGGCTTTGATGATATTGAGGTATGTGCCCTCTATCCCTACACTTTGAAGAGTTTTGATCAGGAAGGGATGTTGTACTTTGTCAAATGCTTTTTCAGCATCTATTGAGAGTATCATATGGTTCTTGTTCTTTCTTTTATTGATGTGTTGTATCACATTGACTGATTTGCGGATGTTGAACCAACCTTGCAGCCCTGGAATAAATCCCACTTGGTCGTGGTGAATAATCTTTTTAATGTACTGTTGAAACCTATGGGCTGGTATTTTGTTGAGTATTTTCGCATCTGTGTTCATCAAGGATATTGGTCTATAGCTCTCTTTTATGGTGGGATCCTTGTCTGGTTTTGGGATCAAGGTGATGCTGGCCTCATAAAATGAGTTTGGAAGTTTTCCTTCCATTTCTATTTTTTGGAACAGTTTCAGGAGAATAGGAATTAGTTCTTCTTTAAATGTTTGGTAGAATTCCCCCGGGAAGCCATCTGGCCCTGGGCTTTTGTTTGTTTGGAGATTTTTAATGACTGTTTCAATCTCCTTACTGGTTATGGGTCTGTTCAGGCTTTCTATTTCTTCCTGGTTCAGTTGTGGTAGTTTATATGTTTCTAGGAATGCATCCATTTCTTCCAGATTGTCAAATTTGTTGGCGTAGAGTTGCTCATAGTATGTTTTTATAATAGTTTGTATTTCTTTGGTGTTAGTTGTGATCTCTCCTCTTTCATTCATGATTTTATTTATTTGGGTCTTTTCTCTTTTCTTTTTGATAAGTCGGGCCAGGGGTTTATCAATTTTATTTATTCTTTCAAAGAACCAGCTCCTAGTTTCGTTGATTTGCTCTATTGTTTTTTTGGTTTCTATTTCATTGATTTCTGCTCTGATCTTAATGATTTCTCTTCTCCTGCTGGGCTTAGGGTTTCTTTCTTGTTCTTTCTCCAGCTCCTTTAGGTATAGGGTTAGGTTGTGTACCTGAGACCTTTCTTGTTTCTTGAGAAAGGCTTGTACCGCTATATATTTTCCTCTCAGGACTGCCTTTGTTCTGTCCCACAGATTTTGAACCGCTGTATTTTCATTATCATTTGTTTCCATGATTTTTTTTTCAATTCTTCTTTAATTTCCCGGTTGACCCATTCATTCTTTAGAAGGATGCTGTTTAGTCTCCATGTATTTGGGTTCTTTTCAAACTTCCTTTTGTGGTTGAGTTCTAGCTTTAGAGCATTGTGGTCTGAAAATATGCAGGGAATGATCCCAATCTTTTGATACCGGTTGAGTCCTGATTTAGGACCGAGGATGTGATCTATTCTGGAGAATGTTCCATGTGCACTAGAGAAGAATGTGTATTCTGTTGCTTTGGGATGAAAGGTTCTGACTATATCTGTGATGTCCATCTGGTCCAGTGTGTCGTTTAAGGCCTTTATTTCCTTGCTGATCTTTTGCTTGGATGATCTGTCCATTTCAGTGAGGGGAGTGTTAAAGTCCCCTACTATTATTGTATTATTGTTGATGTGTTTCTTTGATTTTGTTATTAATTGGTTTATATAGTTGGCTGCTCCCATGTTGGGGGCATAGATATTTAAAATTGTTAAATCTTCTTGTTGGACAGACCCTTTGAGTATGATATAGTGTCCTTCCTCATCTCTTTTTATAGTCTTTGGCTTAAAATCTAATTGATCTGATATAAGGATTGCCACTCCTGCTTTCTTCTGATGTCCATTAGCATGGTAAATTCTGTTCCACCCCCTCACTTTAAATCTGGAGGTGTCTTCGGGCTTAAAATGAGTTTCTTGGAGGCAACATATAGATGGGTTTTGTTTTGTTTTTTTTTTTTTTTTTTTTTTTAATTACAGTTCTTTTATTTTTATATTTTTTTTTTTTATTTTTTATAAACATATATTTTTTATATACATATATTTTTATCCCCAGGTCTGTGAATCACCAGGTTTACACACTTCACAGCACTCACCAAATCACATACCCTCCCCAATGTCCATAATCCCACCCCCTTCTCCCCAACCCCCTCCCCCCGGCAACCCTCAGTTTGTTTTGTGAGATTAAGAGTCACTTATGGTTTGTCTCCCTCCCAATCCCATCTTGTTTCATTTATTCTTCTACCCACTTAAGCCTCCATGTTGCATCACCACTTCCTCATATCAGGGAGATCATATGATAGTTGTCTTTCTCTGCTTGACTTATTTCGCTAAGCATGATACGCTCTAGTTCCATCCATGTTGTTGCAAATGGCAAGATTTCATTTCTTTTGATGGCTGCATAGTATTCCATTGTGTATATATACCACATCTTCTTGATCCATTCATCTGTTGATGGACATCTAGGTTCTTTCCATAGTTTGGCTATTGTGGACATTGCTGCTATAAACATTCGGGTGCATGTGTCCCTTTGGATCACTACATTTGTATCTTTAGGTTTTTGTTTTTTTATCCATTCTGATACCCTGTGTCTTTTGACAGGGGCATTTAGCCCATTAACATTCAGGGTAACTATTGAGAGATATGAATTTAGTGCCATTGTATTGCCTGTAAGGTGACTGTTACTGTATATGGTCTCTGTTCCTTTCTGATCTACTACTTGTAGGCTCTCTCTTTGCTTAGAGGACCCCTTTCAATATTTCCTGTAGAGCTGGTTTCGTATTTGCAAATTCTTTCAGTTTTTGTTTGTCCTGGAAGATTTTTATCTCTCCTTCTATTTTCAATGATAGCCTCCTGGATATAGTATTCTTGGCTGCATGTTTTTCTCGTTTAGTGCTCTGAAAATATCATGCCAGCTCTTTCTGGCCTGCCAGGTCTCTGTGGATAAGTCTGCTGCCATCTAATATTCTTACCATTGTATGTTACAGACTTCTTTTCCCGGGCTGCTTTCAGGATTTTCTCTTTGTCACTGAGACTTGTAAATTTTACTATTAGGTGACGGGGTGTGGGCCTATTCTTATTGATTTTGAGGGGTGTTCTCTGCACCTCCTGAATTTTGATGCTCGTTCCCTTTGCCATATTGGGGAAATTCTCCCCAATAATTCTCTCCAGTATACCTTCTGCTCCCCTCTCTCTTTCTTCTTCTTCTGGAATCCCAATTATTCTAATGTTGTTTTGTCTTATGGTGTCACTTATCTCTCGAATTCTCCCCTTGTGGTCCAGTAGCTGTTTGTCCCTCTTTTGCTCAGCTTCTTTATTCTCTGTCATTTGGTCTTCTATATCACTAATTCTTTCTTCTGCCTCATTTATCCTAGCAGTGAGAGCCTCCATTTTTGATTGCACCTCATTAATAGCTTTTTTGATTTCAACTTGGTTAGATTTTAGTTCTTTTATTTCTCCAGAAGGGGCTTTTATATCTTCAAGAGGGTTTCTCTAATATCTTCCATGCCTTTTTCGAGCCCGGCTAGAACCTTGAGAATTGTCATTCTGAACTCTAGATCTGACATATTACCGATGTCTGTATTGATTAGGTCCCTAGCCTTCGGTACTGCCTCTTGTTCTTTTTTGTGTGTTGAATTTTTCCGTCTTGTCATTTTGTCCAGATAAGAGTATATGAAGGGGCAAGTAAAATACTAAAAGGGTGGCAACAACCCCAGGAAAATATGCTTTAACCAAATTAGAAGAGATCCAAAATCGTGAGGGGAGAGAAAGGGGATAAAAAGAGGTTCAAAAAGGAAGAAAGAAAAAAAAAAGAAAAAAGAAAGAAAAGAAATAAAAAAAAGAAAACACCTAAGAAAAATATAAAAAAGAAAAAATATATATATTAGATAAACTAGTAAAAAGTCATTAAAAAAGAAAAAGGTAACAGTTAAAAAAAAAATTTACCCGAAGGCAAGAAAAAAAAAAAAAAATGAAAAAGAAAAAAATTAAATTAACTGCAAGACTAAAAAAAAATCACAGGGAAACAGCTGTGAGTTCCGTGCTTGGCTTTCTCCTCCTCTGGAATTCTGCTGCTCTCCTTGGTATTGAAACCGCACTGCTTGGTAGGTGAACTTGGTCTCGGCTGGATTTCTTGTTGATCTTCTGGGGGAGGGGCCTGTTGTAGTGATTCTCAAGTGTCTTTGCCCCAGGCGGAATTACATGGCCCTTACCCGGGGCCGGGGTGAGTAATCCGCTTGGGTTTGCTTTCAGGAGCTTTTGTTCCCTGAGTGCTTTCCGTAGAGTTCCGGAGGACGGGAATACAAATGGCGGCCTCCTGGTCTCCGGCCCGGAGGAGCCGAGAGCCCAGGGCCGCACTCCTCAGTGCGTCCTCAGAGAACAGCGCCCAGTTACTCCCGTCTGCCTGACCTCCGGCCACGCTCTGAGCTCACTGAGCCTGCGACCGGTTCAAGGTAACACCGAGCTGCGAGCTTACTGTCGGCTCTGTCTCTGTAGCCGGCTTTCCCGTTCCAATACCCGCAAGCTCTGCGACACTCAGACACCACCAATCCTTCTGTGACCCTGCGGGACCTGAGGCCACACTGACCCAGTGTGGGCTTTGCCCCGGGTAGCCTCTGGAGCGATGTCCCTCAGCGGAACAGACTTTTAAAAGTCCTGATTTTGTGCGCGGTTGCTCCGCCGCTTGCCTGGAGCCGGCCCCTCCCCCTGGGGTCTATCTTCCCGTCGCTTTGGATTCACTTCTCCGCCGGTCCTACCTTTCAGAAAGTGGTTCTATTTCTGCTTCCAGAATTGCTGTTCTTCTTCTTTTCGATGTGCCGATGGATTTTCAGGTGTTTGCAATCTTTAGATAAGCTATCTAGCTGATCTCCGGCTAGCTGAAGTAGTCTCAGCCTGCTACTTCTCCGCCATCTTGACTCCTCCCCCCCTAAAAACATAATTTTTAACTCCTCTAAGTGGTTGATTGGTTAGTAGTCTTCCTGAGCCAGTGACTCCTGCCAATTATAAAACTTTGTGTTTTCGGATAGGTCATAAATTGCAATAACATTCACTATTCAACCCCTGAAATATATGAATAATTGTATACAACTCTAGATTCAGAAGAACATTTATATGAATTTGGGGTAACCTAGGCCACAATATTATTCTATAGATCTGAACTGTCCATTGTGATAGCTGGGGGCCACATGTAGCTATTTAAATTTAAATCAATGAAAATTAAAACTGAAAGATCAGTTCCCTGGTCACACTAGCACATTTCAAGTGCTCAGTAATCAAATGTGGGTGCCAAATCAGACCACACAGATATAGGACATCTCCATCATTGTAAAAAGTCCTTTTGGACTGTGCTATTCTACAGCAAGGGAAATTGCAACATGTCATTGTTGGTGATAATGATTCTCAGTTAAGCCTCTGCCCTAATTGTTTTTGCAGTCAGGGATTCAAACTGGCTCTTCTCTATTTGCTTTAAAAGTCCTTGGCAAAAATGATTATTAATGACATGCCAATATCAAGATGGTGCCCAAAGAAGTTTCCCTGTCTTTGTTTTGTTTTCTTTTGTTTTAAAGATTTTATTTATTTATTTGACAGAGAGATAGAGAGCATAAGTAGGCAGAGCATCAGGCAGAGGGAGAAGGAGAAGCAGGCTTCCTGCTGAGCGAGGAGCCCAATGCAGGGACTCGATCCCAGGACTCTGAGATCATGACCTGAGCCAAAGGCAGATGCTTAAGAGGCTGAGCCACCCAGGCAAACCCCGCATCTTTGATATACACCTAAACCAATGTAGCCTACAAGAGAGAAAAATAATCTTATACAAAGTGAAATTTGGCCAGCTACTTTTGATGTTCATTTCCTCCCCTAAGAAACCATTAATTATCTTTTTTTTTCCCTCAACTCTTCCCTAGTCTTTTTAACTCTAAAACTGCTTTGGCCCTTATGACATTGCCTTGTCTGGGGCTTTTAGTACAGGCCTTTTACCATGGGGCTCAGGTTTGCTCTATCACAAGAAACCAATGCCATAGTTCTCCACAGAATCAGACTCAGGCCTAAAATAGCCAGAGTAGTGACTAAGATTCATTTGGACAGGACAAAGCTGTTCCAGCAGAGAGGGGTCATATGAACTTACCACATCCCTTTGCAGAGCTATTTAAGGTTTCAAGACCCACCAAACAACCTAGAATTAGGAACATCAGCAGGGTTGTCACTGACATTTTTTGGCTTCTGGTAAGGCTTTATTCCTTTGTGTGATTCAGCCATCCTGGCTAAAGTATGTTATGCCTACCCTCCTCAAGGAACTCATTATCTTCATTCTGCCTCTTCTGTGAGCTTCTAGAAGACTGCAACTTTGCTATCTCTCAGAACCCACCACACAGCTTTGTTTCAAGTGAACAGCTAGGTAACCATCTTTCTACCCAGGCACTGTTAACCTCCTCAAATGTTGGACAATAACCTAATTTTTTGGACTCCCTTTGAAATGATTAAAAGGGAAGTTCACAGAAAGCACTAGAAGATTGCTTTTGTTACTTAGAGGAAGTAAATTGTTATTGTCTGTGGCAAGAAGAAACAGAAGGAATACAGCATTATGGGAAGGAGTGGGCCCTAGAGCTACATTGCCCTAGAGTAATCATGGCTCTGACACCTACTAGATGTGTGATCTTAAGCCAGTTGTTTGAATGTGCTGTGCCTCAGAGCAACTGGGTGGCTCAGTCATTTGAGCATCTAACTCTTGATTTTGACTCAGGTCATGAACTTGTGGTTGTGAGATCAAGTCCTGCACTGGGCTCCATACTCAGTGTGAGTCTCCTTGTCCCCCTCCCTCTGCTCTTCCCCCTTGCTCCTGTGCATGCATGGGCTCTCTCTCTCAAATAAATGAATAAAATATTTTAAATAAATAAATTCTCTGTGCCTCAGTTCCCTTATCTACAAGATGGGGATAATGATAATAGCTAACTCATAGGACTGTAAGAATTCAATGAATTAATATCTTGCAGCAGTTAGAATAGTATGTGGCATTCGTAAATGTTCTATGCATATATATGCTCAGTCAGTGGAGCATGCAACTCCTAAATTCAAGGTTGGGGTCGTGAGCTTAAGCTCCACATTTGGTGTAGAGTTTATAATCAATCAATCAATCAATAAGTACATACATATGTACATATATACATACATACATACATACAAATAATGTATAGATCACCAAAAACCTCATTGGATAATCTCTGTTTATGTATTTCTTCCAAAGTAATTATATAATTATGCTTAGACCATTTGGATCTCTTGGATTATCATTTTCCCTCACTTATAAAGAGAGGATCTTATACTTGTAGTATACTGTAATATTTACTTCCCTTCCAAAACAGTATGGAGGTCCCTCAAAAAGTTGAAAATGGAGCTACCCTATGACCCAGCAATCGCACTACTGGGTATTTACCCCAAAGATACAAATGTAGTGATCTGAAGAGGCACGTGCACCCAAATGTTTATAGCAGCAATGTCCACAATAGCCAAACTATGGAAAGAACCTAGATGTCCATCAACAGATGAATGGATAAAGAAGATGTGGTATACACACACACACACACACACACACACACACAATGGAATACTATGCAGCCATCAAAAACCCAAAATCTTGCTATCTGCAATGACATGGATGGAACTAAAGAGTATTATGCTGAGCGAAATAAGTCAATTGGAGAAAGACAACTATCATACGACCTCTCTGATATGAGGAATTTGAGAGGCAGGGCAGGGTATCGTGGTGGGTAGGGAGGGAAAAAAATGAAACAAGATGGGATCGGGAGGGAGACAAACATAAGAGACTCTTAATCTCACAAAACAAACTGAGGGTTGCGGGGGGGGGGGGGGGGGAATAGGGATAGGGTGGTGTGGTTATGGACATTGGAGAGGGTATGTGCTATGGTGAGTGCTGTGAAATGTGTAAGCCTGATGATTCGCTGACCTGTATCCCTGGGGAAAATAATACACTATATGTTAATATTTAAAAAAAGAAACATTTACTTCCCTTCAATGACGCACATCAGGTGTCATTTCCATCATGAGATAGACATTCTTTAAAGCAGTGGATCTCCAAGTGTGGTCCCCAGATCAGCAGCATTGGCATCACCTTGGAACCTCTTAAAAAATACATATTCTCAGGCTCTAGTACAATCAGGAAAGAAAACAAAAGATAACCGTATTGGAAAGAAAGTAAAACTGTCATTGGTTACAGATAACATGATCCAATATGTGGAAAATTGTAAGATATCCACAAAAAACTCATAGAAATAACAAACAGAGGTACCTGGGTGGCTTAGTTAAGTGTCCAGCTCTTGGTTTTGGCTCAGGTCATGATACTGGGGTCCTGGGATCAAGCCCCACATCAGGCTGTGCGCTCAGCATGGAGTCTGTTAGAGAATAGCTCCCTCGCCCTCTGTTCCTCCCCCTGCTTGTGTTCTTTCTCTCTCTCTCTCTAAAACAAATAAAATCTTTTTTAAAAAGGGTGGGGGATAACAAAGAAGTCCAGCAAGGTCACAGGATACAAGATCAGTATACAGAATTGAATTGTATTTCTATATATGAGCAATGAATAATCTTAAAATTAAGAAACAATTCCATTCATGGTAGCATCAAAAAGAATTAAATGCTTAAGTATAAATTTGACAAAAGAAGTACAAGACCTGTAAACTTACATTGCTGAGAGAAATTAAAGAAAAGCTAAATTAATGGAGAGATATTTAATGTTCATAGACTGGAAGTTTCAGTATTATTAAGATGACAGTGTTTCCCAAGTTGATCTGTAGATTAAACACAAGCTCTTAAGCAGAAATTGACAGATGGGTCCTAAAAATTCATATGGAGATGCAAAGGACCTAGAAGAGCCAAAATAATCTTGAAAAAAAAGGACCAAGTTGGAGGACTCATACTAACTCAACTATAAGGCTACAGGTATCAGGATTCTGGTACTAGTATGGGATAGGGGTAGACATGTAGATCAATGGACACAGCTGAGAGTTGAGGAATAAACTCTTATATTTATGGTTAGTTGATTTCAATAAACGTGCCAAGGCAATTCAGTGGGGGAATGAGTAGTCTTCTCAGCAAATGGTGCTGGGACAATTGGATATCCCATGTGCAAAAAGAGACATAAAAGGCCACATATTGGAGGGCCCCTGGGTGGCTCAGTGGGTTAAGCCTCTGCCTTCAGCTCAGGTCATGATCTCAGAGTCCTGGGATCGAGCCCCACATCAGGCTCTCTGCTCAGCAGGGAGCCTGCTTCCCCCCCTTCTCTCTGCCTGCCTCTCTGCCTACTTGTGATCTCTCTCTCTCTGTCAAATAAATAAAAATTTTTTTTAAAAAAAGGCCACATATTGGATTCCATTTATTTGAATAGAGGTATTAATATCTGTAAATCCATAGAGACTGAAAGTATACTGGTGATTGCCAGGTGCTGGGTAGTGACTGCTTAATGCTTATGAGGATTTGGGGGTGGGGGGAGGTGATGTTCTGGAACTAGGCAGAAACTGTGGCTGTACAACATCGTGAATGTACTGAAAGCTAATGAATTGCACTTTATTTTTTTAAAGATTTTATTTAATTATTTGACAGAGAGAGATAGCACAAGTAGGCAGAGAGGTAGGCAGAGGTTAGGGGAAGCAGGGTCCCTGCTGAGCAGAGAGCCTGACGCGGGGCTCAATCCCAGGACCCTGAGATCATGACCTGAGCCGAAGGCAGAGGCTTAACTCACTGAGCCACCCAGGCACCCCTGAGTTGCACTTTAAAATGTTTAGTTTTATGTAAATTTCCCATAGCCCACTTTTTTTTTAACCATATGACAAAATACTTTTCTTACATTACTGGTTGCCTTTTCAGTACACTTAAGGGATATGACCCATTCCCATAGTAACCATGGCTCACTGCACCACCCAGCTCACCCAAGGGACCAGCCCTCCCTCAGTCTTAGTTATGCTAGAGGTTGGAGGGGCATGTATTTATTAAAAAAGTCTCATGGTTGATTATGGTATGGCCACCTTATTGAGAGTCATTACTCTTAAGCACAAACGGTAATGGTTCCACAAAATTCCATCATATTGTATATATCATAACTTAATTAACCAGCTATTAGACACAGGGATCACTTCCCATTTTCCACAGCCATATACTATTGTATTGTCTATTTTCATTAATAAAACTATGTATACCTATGATTAATTTCCTAGGGTAACTTTTGTGCTAGTGGAATTGTTGGCATCAAAGTATATGTGTGTATTGAAGACTTTTGGTCCCTATAAACAACCTGCCCTCCAAAAGACTTATACCTGTTTGAGTAAATTTGTATGTATTTTTGGTGAGTTTTACTTTTGAGGTTGAACCTTTTTCTCATTCTGAAAGTTTTGTGGAACTTTTGTATGCCAGAATATAAAACATCACTCATTTTACTTTGAAAGTTCAAGATTATGGCTCATTATTCATTACAGTAATATCTATACTCAACAATCAGAAAGTATTTCTTTCCATATTTGTTCATTCGTTTTGGCATGTAACCTCTCAGTAGGCCAAAGGAGATGATAAATCTCTAATGGGAGAATTATTTGAAGAATTAACATTAACATCATTTTCAGACTATCTTTCACATATAGATTTTTAAAAAGTTAATGGAAACCTGCATGTGATTCAAATTATCACACACTTCTTTTTCTTCTCCTCTCTTTCATTATTTGGTTCTACATCTTTGAGTGACAGCAGAAAATTTGCATTTCTCATTTTGATTACCAGATTTCAGATGTTGGGGTTTTTCCCCCTCTTTTTGTTTTACACTAAGCTCTAGACTTTTAATACTTTCCTTTAAAAAAAAATCCTACAAACAATACTTCCTTTAATAAATACTGTAGGCCTCAGTATAAGACTAGATATGAGAATCCTATTTTCTCAAGTTGAATATTAACATAAGATGCACAAGACAGACTGTGATCCAGGCTGTCTAGAAAATTTGTGCTCGGGGGTTTCTCTTAAGGAGATACACCTCTGCTGTCACCCTGGGTGCTGTCTACTTGTAGTTACCAAGCCAGGAGTCAGGTTTGGGGGTGGGGGGCAGTGCTAGGGGAATGTCTGTCAGCATCTGAGCTTGTCTAGGGAAGAGACTCAAAGAATCTGTTCCAGAAATCATCGTGTTACTTCATGAATTATTTCTACCTCTAGAAAGCAAATTTCCCTACAGTGAAGCATGTCGAAGAAATTTTGTAAAGGAAAAAAAAGAGTAGAAGCAATAGGGGTGCCTGGGTGGCTCAGTCGGTTAAGCATCCAACTCTTGATTTCAGCTCAGGTTGTGATCTCAGGGTTGTGAGATCAAGCTCCACACTGGGCATGGAACCTGCTTAAGATTCTCTCTCTCCCTCTGTCCCTTCCTAATCCCCCCCAAATCAAGTGCGTGCTCTCTCTCAAAAAAAAATAAATAAATAAAATAGAAGCAGTATTCTGTATTTGGGTAAATGTATTGCATTCAGTTCAGGAAATGGTAAGTATAATCCATGTAATTTAGTTTAGAGGATAAAACCATTTATTCCTTACACTGCACATAGAGAAAGTGAGGGAGATTTCTGATAATTTTCTATAATTTTCCTTTATCGATTTTGCAAATTGCCAAAGTATAGCCTGTTGCTTCTCTGAATTACCAGTCAGCCCCTCAAATTCCTGAACTTTGTAGAACTAGAAAAACCTCAGGAATGCCATTATCCAATACTTTATAGAGATGTACTGTACATGCAATAGCTACTAGCGATATGTGATGATTTTTAATGAATATCAAAGAAAATTTTACATTTGATTTCTCAGTTGCAGTAGCCATGTATCAAGTGTTCACTACCACATGGGGGCTAGTGGCCACTGTATGAAACAGTACAGGTATAGAACATTTCCGTCAGCACAGAAAGTTCTGTTGTCCAGCACCATGGAATCCTAGCACCTCCAAGAGTAATGCTTGCACCTAACCATCGCCTTTTGCGCGGTTAACCAGGAAGCTTTAATAGCTGCCTTTTGGCAGTCTTCCCCTTTCTATTAATTCAACAACAATGAACTTAGGGATTTGTCGAGGACCTTTGCACCCTAAGGAAAGCCAGCATTTACATACAGTCCTCTCCTGTAGCAAGGAGTGGTACAGACGGGGTAAGTAATTAGCACAGTGGTTGTGGGTTCTACCTACTCAGAGCAGCAAGTCTGCTACCCAGAAGGCACCAATGACTCTGAAAAGTGAAAACTGTTCTTGTGGTATGAACAGTTCCAGAAATAATAATTGAAGTGATTTTGATCTTTCTCTTAATTTTACAAAGCAATTCTATTAATTTCTGATTCTGAAATATAGAACGTATTACTTCCCCAGTTTGGCAGTCTAGCTTTTGAACATTATTATGTATATTAAAAGACCATCTTTATAAAATACTTCTAGGGGCGCCTGGGTGACTCAGTGGGTTAAAACCTCCTCTCTCTCTGCCTGCTTCTCTGCCTACTTGTGATCTCTGTCTGTCAAATAAATAAATAAAATCTTTAAAAATAAAAAAATTAAAATACTTCTACACAGACCCAAAAGGATTCCTAAGATACCTATTCTGTGTAGTTGCTCTTAAATGTAGTCATATCTGCTACACTTAACAAGTCTTATTGTTCAGCTTCTTCAGAGAAGATAGCACAGCCTCCTTTAGTCAGATATCCCGACTTAACGTTGTAAAATTCCCTGTTTTAAACCTGCATTTGAGGTCCTATGCACATTGACTGTGCTGACTAGACCGAATGACAACACTGCCTATGACTCTATGGGGAGATGCCAGGAGCTTAGACGTCATCAGTCATCTCACCTCATCATCATCAAGGACCCAGTTCTTACATGTAATCAACCCAAATCCTTTACCATTTCTACATTGAAATGGCTATCCAGCCTTCTGGTCATCTCTGTTCAGCCTCAACCTCTCCAAGTTCTATTTCACCCTTTTTAGGGCTTAGAGTTCAGTGTTGAACCCTAATAAAATGATCCTTTCTCAAATCCTTACGTGACATGAGTATTTGTATAACCCTGTGATGGGTTTTGCCCCCTCAGTATATTACAGTATGACTCTGTTTTATTTTGCCATTTGGATGCAAAGCCAGTTATTCTTCATGTCATTTCAAAACTTGTATTTGGTATTTGGACTTTTTAAAATGTACCTCCCTGCTTTTGTGTCTATCAGGCTTCATGGTACTTGTTTCTGAGCTTAGGGCACCAAAAAGGGACTTGGCTATTGTCGTCAAGTCAGCAGTTCATCTGTATTCACTCTCCTGTTCATTTCTCTCTCTTTTTTTAAGATTTTATTTATTTGACAGAGAAGAGCACAAGCAGGGGGAGCAGCAGAGGGAGAGGGAGAAGCAGGCTCCCCACTGAGCAGGGAGCCCAACGTAGGGCTTAATCCCAGGACTCCAGGATCATGACCTGAGCCGAAGGCAGACACTTAACCAACTGAGCCATCTAGGCACCGCTCTCCTGTTCCTTTCTTGAAAACTGTGTTACCTCCTTAAGTGCATCGAGTAGTTTAACTTAGCAGAAGTCTGAGCTAACCGTTTTCTTGTTTTCCACTTCCTAAATGAGACACAGAATCATCTAACTGGGAGCATTCCCTTTGATATTTGACATATTAACAATAGTTAGGATTGAGTTGAGAATTATTACTTGTAGCTCTGTCTCTTTTTTAAAAAAAGATTTCCTTATTTGAGAGAGAGAGTGTGTGTGTGTGTGTGTAGGGGCAGAGGGAGAAGGAATATCTTTTTTTTTTTTTTAATGGTTCAGTCAGCCAGCACAGATCTTAAGGGTCTAAACTTTGTTTTTTGTTGTTGTTTTAATGAAATTTTCTTTTTTCAGTGTTCCAAGATTCATTGTTTATGCACCACACCCAGTGCTCCATGCAATACATGTTAATACGTATTAAGGAGGGCATGTATCGCATGGAGCACCCGGAGAAGGAAAGTCTTAAGCAGACACTGTGCTAAGCACAGAGCCCAACATGGGGCTCGATCCCACGCTTGTGAGATCATGACCTGAACCAAAACCAAGAGTCAGACGCTTAACCAACTGCACCACACAGGCACCACAGTTCTCTTTTTGTTTGAATTCAGAATCTGCCTAATTTGCTTAGTGAAAAATTGTATCTTTAATGTCTGCTGTCTTAGCAGATTGTGAATAGTCTTCTTAATTCATGTTTGTTATATTTCAGAACTTACTAAAGTATACCATCTAAATTAAAGTAGGTAGAAAACTTCTTTGTGAAGGATTTGATGAACTGACAAGTTTGAAGAACTACCTGTTTTAAATCTATATTGATGTCGTTGTACCCAGTCTCTTTCATAGCAATAGTCTAGTACAAGAGGAGGCACACTATGGCCTGGGCACCGAATCTGGCCCATAGCCTACTTTTATATATAAAGATTTATTGGAACACAGCAGTGTGCATATTGTCTGTGGCTGCTTTCATGCTACAGTGGCAGAGTTGAATAGTTGCGACAGAGACCAGATTCCCTGCAGGCCTCAAATATTCATCTGGCCCTTTACAGAAAAAGATTTCTGATACCTGGTATAGTAAAAACCCTTGAACTGGGAGAGCAGTCAGAGGACCTCTATTCTGTTTATGCTTGATTTTATCTCTTAAGTTGGCAGCAACCTTAACAGGTTGCAAAGCCTCTCCAGACCTCAGTTTCCTCACACGTAAAATGAGTCTTTTAGAATGACTCATCCGCTAAGGTTATAATTCTATAAATCCATAAACTGTTTTGGAACCATTTTGCTGTTTTACATAATAGCTTTGCATTGACTATTCAAACTACATGCAGTCACTGAGTTTAGAAAACTAAATAAAGAAAACTGCTAACCATAAGACATAAATTAGGAACTTGCTACTATTGTCTTAAAAGAATTTACCTCTCTAAAGGCTCTTTTAAATAGTGCTTTCCTGGCATAAGTATTTCTAAATCTTTGAACACAGTAGTAGCTGGAACAGGCCCTGAAACATAAACTCAACATATTAAGAAACTCAGTTGAACTTCATTTGGAAAGAAAACTAAAGCATCTCTAAAATGTAGTTTCAGTGTGTGGGAAACTTTTGATATATAAAAATTCCATTCCCACCCAGCTTTTAGGGAACACGTGTGTATGTGAAATGAAATAAGGTTCTACTATAGAAAGAAGAACTCAACATTCGGTGCTGTTTCTTTTTTCATCGTAGTAACTGACTATAATGTTCCACATAGGGACCTCTCATGCATTAACCCTAGACTTCGAGAAGTCTAAAAAGTTGGGGTACCTGGCTGGCTCAGTAGGAAGAACATGTGACTCTCAATCTTGCGGTTGTGAATTCAAGTCCCACGTTGGGTGTAGAGATGACTTTAAAAAAAAAAAAAAAAGGAAATCTAAAAAGTTGCCTGGAATAGTATCACCAAGATCATGTCTCTCTATTTTTTTTTCCCTTCCCTTTCTGCGTTCAATTCATTTCCATGTATATTTGTAGAAAGAAACCCTAACATGGCCCCCCAAAATGAACCTTGTGGAAACATGCTTCTATTAATGTTTTCATGTATTTAATAAATGCCTACACACATAAAAAATTTATCTTTTTCCCCCCTCTCTCCCTCTCTGAAAAAAGGGGGGGCGTACCATCTGGGTGGCTCAATTAGTTAAGTCTCCATCTCTTGATTTTGGCTCAGGTCATGATCTCAGGGTTGTGAGACTGAGCCCATGTTAGGTTCCATACTGGTGAGGGAGGCTGCTTAAGATTTTCTCTGCCCCATCCCTCTCTTAAAAGAAAAAAAAAAAGATTTTTTTCTTTCTTTGCAGAAAAATCCATGTGTCCAGTATTTAAAATTTATTTTTTTTAAGATTTTATTTATTTATTTGACAGGCAGATCACAAGTAGGCAGAGAGAGAAAGGAGGAAGCAGGCTCCCTGCCGAGCAGAGAGCCCAATGCGAGGCTCGATCCTAGGACCCTGGGATCATGACCTGAGCCAAAGGCAGAGGCTTTAAGCCACTGAACCACCCAGGTGCCCCTCAGTATTTAAAATTTAGACTTAGACTACTTAAATTATTTGATACTTTAACTACCTAAATGAGCAATTCTACTTGGACCAGCAAAAGGCTGTGCTCATGTTCTAGTGATATATCGGTAAGCCTAGTGGTGGTTTACACTTCCAAAATGATTTACGGTTTGCAAAGCACTTTCGTATACAGTATGATTTTTGACAGCCCTGTACAGTAAGTTATGTCAGTTTTAATATTTTCACATTACAACTGAGAAAGACTTCAAGAGGTTAAATAATCAACTCAAGTAGTATCAGGCAGCTGGAAAATGGCAGAGCCGTGGAACATACCCAGATTTTGACCCACGCCTAACAGACTTGCAGAACTGAACATTTTCACAAAATAACTTTTAGTGCTGTTCTTGTTACTGTCACGGTTCCTGACATTCTTCCATCTAGCAGTCTGAAGGGGTGTCGTGCACTCAATAGTACAGTAATTCTCAACGAGGAGTCGGGGGAAGCTGTGTATGCTGTTTTAAGAGGCGCCTGTACTTGGTTCCACTATGCGGCCTGATGGAGAATTATTGTCCTAGAGTACCACGTAGGCCCTATTAACAAAGAGGGAGGGGCAAAAGATGTTAAAAAAGAGAACGGACTCATTCCTACTTCCCAGAGATAATGCTGCTAGCATTTTTATATATGTTCAGTCTTTTATATCTGTATTAATCTTTGTTTTTCAAAAATGAGATCATACCATAGATTGTTTTGAAACCTTTTTTATGTAATTCACAAGCATCTTTCTGTTTTATTAAACATCCTTCAACATCCTTTCATAGTGACTGCAGAATATTCCATTTTGTGGTACATGCTAAGTTCAAGATGTAAAAGGTTTCACATACTTCCCCAGCCCCACCAGTGTTCTCCTCGTGTATGCATATGTGATTAATTTGAAGGAATCCAAAATCATTTAAAAGCTACCCCTCTTCTAGCTGTCATCTCCTATAGGTTTGACTCTCTGAATACTCCTTTAGTTTGTTATTGAACCTTTTTGTATTTACATATTTGTTTTAATTTTTCTTCCATCTTTTTGTTTTAGGGTGCAGTACTAGCAGCTGTGTCAAGTCACAAATTCAACTCCTTCTACGGGGATCCTCCTGAAGAGTTGCCAGATTTTTCCGAAGACCCTACCTCCTCAGGTAACTGGACCGTTCATTCATTCACCAGTGTGAATCATTTGGTGTCTCATCCTTTCTCTGCAATTGTGAATAAACTTTTCCTATGAATCTAGTTAGATCCCCCCAAGGAATTCTAAGGAAGTTTGTCATCAACCAAATCCCATCCACGTGTGTCTAGTTCCTTTTAATTTTACTACTGAAGTTGCTTTCCCCTGCTGCTCCAAAACATTTTACTTTTTTCTTTTTACCTCAGAAATACTTTACCCCCTTTCTCCACTCCAGACCCAACATAGTACTTCATCTAATCCAATATGGTGGTCATTCGTTTTGGATCTTTCTGATTGACTTATACCCTAACAAAAAACTTCTGTTGTATGATTTTCCCCATGTCAGCCATAGCAGATCAGACTTTGAGACAACCCTTTTAGTTTTCTCTTTCGATATAAACTATCTTGTGACTTCTCTCTCAAAACAATTTACAAGTTCTTCACTTTTTGTAAAGTCTGTAACACATGTATACAAGCATTCGGGGGAGAAGAACATAGAAGAGTTACCTATTTGGATGAAATGTATATAGGTACTCCTGGGGGGAAAAAAAAACCACCAGTGTTCACAAAATTATTTTATAAAACACTCAGATTTCCATTTTATTAGTGAGGTATTCTCAAGGACCATTTGTTAAAAATCCACAGTATCCATATACATGTTTATGTAAATGCATGTATATGTCTGTTACACTCTTTAAATTTCATTGATGTACGTACATATTTACATCTGAATCGTATGTCCTCTGCCCTCAGCTTTCTTTCCTTCTCACATTAGAGTCACTCAGTATTTGCCATGTGGTTGACTTTGGGCTGCTGGTTTAATTTTTGTAGTTTTGGGGCTGCCAAGTCAGTATTCATGTATTACCATTGGGACTCAAGGCCCAGGGCCCTTCCTAAAGCATGAGGTTTGTCGTTCACTATTAGCAGTCTAGGAAGAATGGATGTGCTAATGCTTCTCTCCTCTTGGAACCATGAGCATTTATCAGTGTTTATGCTTCTTTCTTCTCTCTGTTTATACACGTATGTGCTTATTACACCTTGTGGAAACGAACAGGATCAGGTTTCCCATTCCTATAGCTATGTAGTTCCTCATTTTGACCTTTACCAATTGGGATGTGAATCTTCCTCTTTTGAGTAAAGGTGATTTCCAAAAATGATCAGAAATGGGAATCTTAGAAAAAAGACTCTCTGAAGAGAAGGTCTTGCTGGTTTCCTCTTGTGCTGACTTTGTGATTATCCAGAGCCCTTACCACATGAAAGGCAAAGCTGTAGTTGTGTTTCTAGATGTGTTCTCCCATGCTCCCTGCTGTTCCATGTCTGTCTTTTCCTCTGCCAGTCCATTTTGTTCCCTCCCGCTGTAGCATTTGGGTTAGCTCAAACCTCTCTTCTCTTCTCACACTCAGTTTACAGTAGACCCATCTGGAGGGAATGGATCCAGTAATGGTTTTATATCATACTGTGACTACATGATACAGTCACAAATTTGGAATAGATTGAAAGATTGTAGGTCAAGATCAAATACTGTTTTCATCTTTGGAATCGGGACTAGAGAGCCATGTGGTCTTTGCAATAGCTTCACAGACCTAATCTTTAGTGTTAACCCCTTAATATGTACCTATGCCTAGCAAAAGTTTAACGAGCTCTTAAGTGTCCCCTTCTGTTAAAGAATTGGATTTTTCTATCAGGAAAGAGAATGGTCTATAGTTACAGACATGCTTATTTTCTGTTAAATACGTTTTTATCGCCCAGGGGTTTTTTTTGTTTTGCTTTCCAGTTCAATTTGTAAATGATACAGTTGAAATAGTTTCTGATTGCAGCATTTGCTTTATAAACAAAAAAGAAATTTCCCACAGTCTTGCGGGTAGCCTGCAAGCTCTCGAATTAGTTGTTCACAATTTCACATTCCCTCTTGCTTCCCTTTCCTTCAGTCACACCTTCTTTTTCCAAAATTTCGGGATCTTAATGATCTTGTAAGCAGTCTATATCTTCACTTGACATGCGAATGGCTGCCTCTAAATTATTTTTAAATAGCAGGCTGCTCTGAATAAAAGACAAAGGAATCATTATGCAGCGTATGCGTTTGATCACCTCCCCTAAATGAAAAGGAAATTTTTTATGAAGTCAAAGACAAAGGAACATTTTGAAGAATACTCTAATACTTTCATAACTTTCTCTCATATATCAAGAATTATTCATATGTTCCTAAGATTAATTTTTAATACTAAGTCATTTAAAGGGAGATATTGTACTACTTTATCAGCATCATTTATGAAATAGCTCTCTACCAGCAAACTTCCTTTTCTGCAACCAGCAGTGATAGTTGTATGCTTGGTTGCAGAAAGCCTATTATATATCTTGTCTGGACTCACATAAGAGCTTTACACTCCCATAAATTAACACACGTATTTTCATTTTTCATTTCATTTTTTAAATGTTTTCATTTTCAAGCCTAAATTCTTGTCAATGTCATTCTAATCCTTAAATTTCTCATCATTTATTTTAAGTTCCAACATTAACTGTTCCACTCTTTTCTGTTTAAATCTGCATGGGTTTGTTTTACGGTACAAAACACAAAGCACCTTTTAACTTCACCTGAAAGTTCTCATGGCAAAAAGAGAAAAATGATCAGCAAGGCTGTGTTTGTTGGGTAGGGGTGAGGGTTCCAGGAAGGAGGGGTTAGAGAGAGAACCATGTAAGGTTACCAACTGCTATTTCTTGAGAAGGACAGTCTGTTTTTCATCTTTGGATAATGCCTGTTCTATTCTTCCTGTGAAATAATGATAAGTAGGTCATTTTTTTTTTAATGACTTTGCTTGACAATTAAAATACTATTTTGGTTCCCCCCCCCCAAATTTTATTTAATAGCACAATTGAAAAATGAATTTAAAATGAATACATTTCCTGATCTGTCATCTAAAGAGTCTAACATATTTAGATATGCTGTGTACATTGTAAAACAATTTTTATGTAAGAGATTATTTTTTTCTATTTTATCAAAATTAGTCCGTTATACATTCACTAGAATTTGTTGAGTTTAATCATATGATATACAGTGTATCCTTCCTTTGTTACTTAACAATCCAAAGTAGAAATGTTCTTTTCTCATATTTCAAATCAAAGAAGTCAGAATCCCAACCCAGTGTTTTAATGACTGAAATCCTTAACAGTCCCAGGGAATGTGCTCATGGAACACAAGGACTCACTTTGGGCTCAGCTGGGGGACCGTGCTTCTTATGGCTCATCTACTGGGCCCAACTGCAGCTTGATAACCTGCTTGCTCTAAAACCATACTGTTTGTTGTTTGTCCATATGCTGCCTTCCTCGTAGGACTCCTAGCAGCAGAAAGTAGGTATCCCTTTGTTTTCCTCTAAGCTTTATCTTTTATGCAAAAGTGTTTGGCTTTGCATGGTTCATAAGCAGCTTGATTTTCTCTTTGGCTGTTTGTTTAGATGTTTGATTATGAATTTTAACACTGCCTGACCATAAAATCAAAACATGGCTGTACTGATTTCCTGAAGCACTGTCATACAAATAATACTAACCTCCCTCACTTTCATAAGAGGAAGATAGGCAGTGTTAAAATTTTAATTGCATTTAATATTATCTCACATATGAATTTCAAGCACAAGTACATTAATTTGGGAGAAAGGGTAACATTTTATTTTATGGTTTGCTTTCAAGAAAAGTTTCAGGGTAAGTGAATTTTCTTTTGATGATTACATAATCTATAAGCAGTTTTTTTTACTCTCTATAACTGACTGAATTTTTAGTTAATTAATATGGAGCTGTGGAATAAAGCCCTGAATTCATGTGTCTCAGCAACTTTTACCATCAGAAAGATCATTTATAAGGACTAATATAATGGCTAAATTTGAATTACAAAAGGACACAATTTGATTATGTGACAACATTAAAGTAAAAAGTATGTAAAAGAATTAGACACACAAATGGTACAAGTAAAACTAAGGCAATCTGAATAAGATGGCTGGATTGTATCAATGTCAGTATTCTGGGTATGGTATTATACTATAGTTCTGTTAAATTCTTCCAATGGGGAAACGGAGCAAAGTATACATTTCTTGCAATTGCATATGAATCTACAATTATTTCAAAAATTTCAATTAAGACAATAGGATAAAACTTTATCTCTACATTTTGCTTACTGGGGGTAAGTATATAGGAAACAATGATAAATTAGAAAATCTGAATGCTAATAATTGAATACATTGTCACATCCTCTTACATTTGTTACTTGTAGCTCCAATTGCAGCTGATTTAATATAAAAATCTCACAGTAGGGGCGCTTGGGTGGCTCAGTCATTAAGCGTCTGTCTTCAGCTCAGGTCATGATCCCAGGGTCCTGGGATTGAGTCCCACATCAGGCTCCCTGCTCAGTAGGGCGTCTGCTTCTCCCTCTCCCACTCCCCCTGCTTGTGCTCCCTCTTTTCCTGTCTTTTTCTGTCAAATAAATAAAATCTTTTTTTTTTAATCTCACAGTACATTAATTGTCTATTGCTTTGTGTTGAATCATTTCAAAGCAGGATTTATCCTCTCAAAGTTTCTGTGGGTCAGGAATCTGGGCATAGTTTAGCTGTGTGCCTCCGGCTTGGGATCTCCCATGAGACTACAGTCAAAGAGTCATCCAGGGCTGCAATCTCATCAGAAGGCCCAGCTGTGGGTGATAGGTAGAGGAAACCTCTTCCAGACTCACTGTCATGGTTGTTGACAGGCTTCAGTTCCTTACTAGCTATTGAGCCTCTCCAGAGGGCTGCTCACAACACAGAAGTTTGTTTCCCCCAGAATGAATGATCAAAGAGGAAGGGCAAAAGTAAGAGTGCCCAAGACAAAAGCCACAGTCTTTATAACCTTATCTCGGAAGTGACATCCTATCATTTCTGCCCTATTCTCTTCATTGCAAGTGAGTTTATAAGTCCAACCCACACTCCAGGGAAGGGATTTGATTATACAAGGGTGTAAATACCAGGAGGCAGGGATCTTGGGGGCCATCTTAGAGGCTGCGCACCACATACAAGTTAATGACTATTAGAATGTGAATACTTCTTTGTACCTACTTTTGTTTCTCTAGATTTGTCATGCCTCTCCTGTTTTGTTAACTAGACCTATCATGGCATTTGGAAATGAAAGCATCTTGGAGGTATCAAGTAGTGCTTTTCCTTAGTTGTAAAGTTTTCTATGAATGGGCACTTAACCAGATTTTTTATTTGAAGTACTTTGACAAATCTGTGCCCAGTGCTGCTGCTATTTGAAAACAGACCATTTTAACAAGCATAATGACATTAGAATTATAGCATCTGTACTCTTATAGAATCCATTTGCAGAGTTTACTTCTTTTAATTCTAAATTTTGAGATATCTGCATGATACACATAAAGAATCTAAAGGAATTATCACCATGTGTAAGTTTTCATAGCTTGAATTGGATATAGTAGAATGCTTAAGTCTAAAATACAATGTCCATTACAGGTTTCACTATTGCTTATAACTTGATCATTAACCAGAATTTGCTTTGTATGGTGGAAATAAAAGCTGTTGTCCAGAGGGGGAAAGGGAAGCATTTGACTGCAAAGGGACAAGAGGGAACTTTTTTTGGAGAGATGGAAATGTACACTTAAGTTGGTGAATTTTAACTTAATAAATTACATTTCAGCAAGCAGATTTTTTTAAACACTGTTGTGGGTGGGGCTTTGACTGAGTGGGTGATAGGAATGTGTGTGTAGTGGTTTCAGTGTTGTATAATTGGGATTGCTAATACAAGAGGAAGGAGGCTATTAGCTCTTCAGAAAAAGCTAGACTGGATTCAGATGCTGAATTTGCTCCATGCCATTGGGTTTTATATCTATACATAATTTTTTAAATATACACATACAAATTTTTGTTACTTAAATAACTGCATATGTGTGTATGCAATTATAAGATGTATGTAGTATATACATTTATCAAAATTCATAGAATGGTACACTTAAAATTTATATATTTCACTCTGTGTATATTTTACCTGAGACAGAAAAAGGAGTATTAAAATCTATGCTGAAGTGTTTAGGGGTACAGTCTAGTAATGTTGACCCCTCTGCTGCTCATTTTGAAACAAATGAAAAATAACATGAATTGATGTTCACAGTTAAAGTGTATGATTATCAACCTAATTTTTAGATGCAAACTTGATCACCAAATGAATTGTGCAGAAATTAAAATAAAATACTATCCCGAAGGCAGGGCTTGGTTACTGTCTAATAAATTTATCATTTGAAAGTTTGGACCAAGGCCCACAAAAATAAACCTTATGTGGGAAATAAAATTGAGATTAAAGAGAAGCTAGAAATTGGATATCCTCTCATTACCCGATGCAAATTATTCCGATGTGTTGCTGAGGGTGAAACATGGTTTCTGGAGGAGCCAGTCTGTAGTAGAGGGACTCAGGGTTATAGACTTGACTTTGGGGGACTCGCTCTTCTGCTCACAGCTGTGGCCCCAAAATCAGATGACCCTAGGGAGCCTCCAGTTTTGCAAGTATAAAAACACTTGCCTACAGGACGGGGTTATTGTGGAATGACATAAGGTCATGAGTATAAAAGCACTTTGGAAGTTATAAACTGTTCTGCAGATTTAAGTATCAAAATAATTGTATTACAACTTTAAGGAAATGGGGCTGTAAAGGAAGCTGTTTTCTGTGGTTACGTGTTACGTTATGAATTCTTCAGCATTTACTCAGAAAAAGTCGTCTTAATCAAACACATATTGTTGTGTCTTTTTGTACAAAGCTCCCTAACAAAGTGCAGCCTGGAGTACAAACATGAATAAAATACCCACAGTCCCACCCTTAAACAGATCACCCTCCGAAGTGAACTCGTGTGCTATTTATTGATTTTTTTTTTTTTTTAGGGCAGTTACAACTTGATTCAAAGGCTTTATAGAAAAAAAAATCCTTTTCAGTTTTTGAGAAAAGTGAAGAATTCTTTCAGATAGGACAGTATTAATCCACAAAGTAAATACTAATAGCAGTTAAGAGCCTGCATGTGTGCTGTACTGTGTTAGGTCGTGTTGCCTTTGTTATTACTACTGTCTCAGTGTTTTAAACAAACAGCAATGGTTTTCCATTGCCCCAGAAGTGTCTTTATGTACACCTACATTTGATAATGAATGGAAAAATTATGGGACATTTTGATGGGTTTGGTACTGATCTGCAGGTATCAATGATACATATGTATCAGACAAAGAATGTTTTTCTGTGGTTCTGCTGCTCATACCCAAAGAAAGAAAGAAGGTGTTAAAATGATCAAAGGCAAAGAAAGATTTTGAGGTTAGACCAAAACTATATGTTTATTCAATGTAGAAGATAAAGGGAAAAATGGAAGAAAAGCTGTAATTTTCCTACCTAATTTCAGAAACTTAAAATTTGGGACATTTTTCAGAAACTGAAAAAGGTAGCTCGAGTATAGGTATGGAAAGGCTTCCTCTCGTGATTGAAAACCCACAAGGTTAACCACATTTCAGCAGAAGATAAGACTATAAATCAGTTCAGAAATGGTGACAAGATCCAAGGAGGATAAATTGACCCGTTGAGCTGATGGGTCTTGCCTCCTGGAGACCTTGGCTAACAGATGCCTTGTGCTTTCCAGCAAACCATTCACTAGGTCCGTCCGAGCAGATGAGACCCCGGGTGGAGGTGTCGAATTCCTGCTCAACCACCTCCTCTCTAAGCTTGTGCCAGCTCCTCACAAGGCAGCCTATTTCTGTGATAGTTTGTTTTTTTCCCCTTGTATATCATTTACTTCAGGGTATAGGATCCCTGAGAGCCCCTTCCTCAAGGCCAGGGATCATCCCTGTTTTCTCAGAAGCCCCTGCCAGGCACCTGGCAAAAAGCAGGAATGTTCAATAAAGATTTCAGTGACTGTCTGACCCGACAAGGATCAGGTTCTTGTCTAACCTCCATACCCATGCATAAACCACAGGCAGCTTCTTGTCACTGTTTCTCCTGCATGTTTCCATGCAGTAAGTCAGGCAGAGCATAGACTTCAGAGCCAGACACGCTGGGGCTGAGTCTCGGTTCTACCATTTCTAGCTGTGACCTTCCTTGACTTCTCTGAACCTCAGTTCCCTGTCTAGGAAGGTCAGGTAACATATCTACCTTACTGCGTTGTCCTGAGGATGTGCCTGGCGTGTAATAAACAGTTGAGAACTGGGAGCCCCTGTTATGATGATGATGATGTTTCCTTAGAACTTAATTCAGGGCATGCTTTGTGGATGTTTTAAAATGAATCAAATATAGACATGCCTTAAGGACATCACAGCACAGAAGAGTGACCTAGCATACCTGTAGGGTCACCCATGGAGTATGCACGCTGGTGGGACAGGAATTGCGTGGAGCTCTGGGGTTCACAGTTGAGCAAGTGGTACAGCCAGAACTGCTTCCAGGTGGTTAGACTTGCCATCTCGGTATCCACTAGATACAAGGTGGTTTTATTTTCATCTCATAGTATTAATAAACTGCCACTAGATGATGTATCCAGGTAAGCGATACTGGTAGAGACCGTAAAAACTACGTAAGATTCCATTAAGGTAATGGAGTGAAAATGATAATTGGGTTTCTGTAGTATCTGTTGAATTTCTTTAATGTACAAAAGACATTTCATTGGTATTTCTGTCATTGCAGTTTTGTCAAGTCCAAAAGTTTAGAACTGGCTTTAGTGACCCTATAAACCTGGTATCATTTAACCCTGCTATTGATATGCTGGGGCCAGTGTTCCGTGGGACAATTGGAACTAATTTTTTCACATCATCCCTTGTTTTACAAGGCTTTCAGTAAGGGATGATGAGAGAGCTGGCTTTGAACTAATTTACGGAGGGTTGTTTTGTTTGGTTTTGTTTTCCCTGCTCAAAACAAAGTGAAACTCACAAGAAGAACAGGTAGAAGGAAGTGGATTTGGTTAATACATTTTCAGGAACAGAAAGAGAAATGAGGACTGATTTGTCCTTTGTACCTTTGTTTATCCTACTTGATATCCACTTAATGTTTTCAGTGAAAGAATATCAAGAGCCTGGTAGACATAATTACTCAAAATTTGAAGTACCCACAGTCCCTTCAATAGGTAAATGGTAAGACTTTGGTACTACTCAACAATAAAAAGGATTAAGCCATTGATACAACAACCTGGATGTATCTCCAGAGGTCATCTTGGGTCAAAAAAGCCAATCACAAAAGATCACATACTGTATGGTTTCATTTATATAGCATCCTCGAAATGACAAAATTATAGAAATGGAGAACAGATTAGTAGTTGCCGAGGGTTAAGAGAGGATAGGATAGGAGGAAATGAGGATGGCTATAGAAGGGCCAAGTGAAAGATCCCTCATTTGGATGGAAATAATTCTGTAGCTTGCCTCTGCCAATGTCAGTACCCCAGTTGTGATGTCGTGTGAGTTTTACAAGATGTTACCATGGAGGGGAACTGGGTAAACATTCCATGAGATCTCTCTGTATTATTTCTTACAACTGCATGTGAATCCACAATTATCTCAGAAAGTCAAATTTGTTTTAAAAAAAAAAAATTAGCCACAGTAACTTCCACGTGGATAACCACTTGATCTGTGGCTTACACCCTGAATCATTCGCATAATAAAAGCATACTGCAAAAAGCAGTTGCTTATATAGCAACTTTTTTTCTACTGTAAAAAACTTGGAACATATGGACAAGAACAGAATGAACTATAAATAGGAAAGTAAAAAATCCCTGCTGTTATGCTTTTGGTGTATTTCATTCTGTTTTTTCCTGAGTTTGTGTATTTTTTTTCAGTCATAACTGGGAATGTACAATTTATGTGGTTTAGCATTCTTCTTTCTTGAATTTTATATCATACGGATTTCTCTAGGTCTTCAAAATTTTTCAAAAGTAATTTCCATTTGGTTATTTATTCCATTATATGGTTGTTCTGTATTTAATCATTCTCTAAGTATTTGATATTTTCTCCCATTTTATATGATAAATATCCTCATACGTAAATCTTGGTTGTGTTTCCTATTTTTTCCTTAAGGTAGGTTTTTGTAAATGAAATTACTGAATCAAAGTACATGTGCATTTTTAAGGCTCTTTTTCATACATGTTACCAGATTGCATTCTGGGAAAGTGATACTAATTTACATTCTCACCAATAAGTGCATGTGATTGGATGAGGTCCAAGACCAGAAGCAATTAGAAACAGCATAGAGTTCCAGAGCAGAAAGATCCAAAATTTTTCCTTATCTAAAGCCAAACTTCTGAACCCTCAGCACTGTTGACATTCTGGGCTGCATAATTCTTTCTTGTGAAAGGCTGTTGTGAGGCTTGTAGAATGTCTAATAGAATCCCAGGCCTTATGCACTAAACAGACAGTAGCACAAACCATCCTCCACGACCACCACAGTTTTGATAACAGAAATATCTGCAGACTGTCAGATGTCCCCCCTGGGAGGCAAAATCACCACTGGTTGAAAACTGTTGATCCAAGACTTACACATGCAATGAGGCATTTACTGTTAGAATTTCTCACACACTAATGTTCCAATGCCTAGCCTCTTAGGGTTCTTTCTCTGGAGTATGTATGTGCATGTTGTCTACAGAGTCAAATAAGCTTAGCATTTCTTTAAGGCTGTGTAAGTGACTTTGTTGCTCCCCAGTATGTATTTTTCCCTACTAATACCTCTCTGGATTCCTGGTTGTAAGAAGAAATTTAAAGAAAGTGATCCCACTACCATTTCTTAGCCCTGCAAGAATGAGTGGCCCTAATATTTAATATGGTATTTGGAAGTGTCAGTCAGTATGCTCAGCCTTTGTCTTTGTCTTTTGAGTGAAAAGGGCCCAACAGATTGAGAACAACTTGATTACCTTAACTTCATAAAGGAAGGAGAAAGAATGCTAACTTAAGTTTGAGCCTTAAAAATCCTAAGAAGCTGGGGCACCTAGGTGGTTCATTCAGTTAAGCATCTGACTTGATCTCAGCTTGGGTCTTAATCTCGGGGTCTTGAGTTCAAGCCCCACATTGGGCTCCACACTAGGCATGGAGCCTACTTTAAGGGGGAAAAAAAATCCTAAGAAGCTTATTTTACTCCGCAGGAGGACCCATCCTTCAAAGGTTTTTCCCTCAGAGCTACAGGTGGCTTTACCTTCAGTTCTTGATAGGGTATACTGGTACAGAAGGCTCACCTGTGTGATTTCTGTAATATTTCAAAAAACATTGTGGGGTAAAAGAAATGACACACTCTTCCCAATGTATAACTTGCTGCACCCAGATCTTTCAGTAGCTCAATTATAGTTGACACATTTCGTTAATTCAAGTAAGACCAGCTTCAGTATACTTCCAAAAATGGAAAGCACACAAATACATTGTCACAGACAGAAACTCTCTGAAACTACTCTATCCTTAAGCAATATGAAGTTCATTTAAGTCTATCCAGTGAAGTCATGAACCTTTGAAGTTATGTTTGTTGGTCCATTGTGCTGAAATGTAAGATTGAGGTTACAAAGGTTAGTTTGACATTGACTTTCTGTTCTGGCTCTTTCTTTTCTGTTTGTTCCCCTTAGGAGCAGTCTCACAGGTACTGGACAGCCTGGAAGAAATTCACGCACTTACAGACTGCAGTGAAAAGGACTTAGATTTTCTACACAGTGTTTTCCAGGATCAGCATCTCCACACACTACTAGATGTAAGTCTGTCTGGGTTTTTTTTTTAACTTATTTATTTTTACTGAATTGAATATTTAGTGTGCCTTTTTAAAGTTACATGAATTTCTAGACGTCCACCATAACAGCCCATTTTCAGTCTTAAGTCTGTGAGAAATGTGGAAAATCATCCCCTTTAGATTCATAACTAAAATAAAATATATAGTACAAAAGCAATATAGCCTAGCAAGTCACTGTAAAAAGAATTATATGTGCGTATATGTATATATATGTGTTTCTCTTAGAAGAATCCCTCTACTCTAGAACACTCCTGAACAGATACAAAGATGCACGGATGTGAACATTAGACTGGGGTAAGAGTGAACAGAGGACAGCAGGGAAATAAACCATGGCCTGTGCACCCCTAATAAGGAATATTGGGCAGCAGGTGAAAAGAATGAGATGGGGGGGGTGCCTGGGTGGCTCAGTCGGTTAAGCATCTGCTTTTGGCCCAGGTCGTGATCCCAGGGAAATGAGGAAGGTTGGTAAAAGGGGACAAGCTTCCACTTATATGATGAGTAAGATCTGACACTCTAATATATAACTTGGTGACTGACTATAGTCGATAATGCTATAGGATATGATGAAATCTGCTAAGAGAGTAGGATTTAAATGTTCTCACAGAGCGTGTGACTGGCTCAGTCGGTTGGACGTCCGACTCTTGATTTTGGCTCAGGTTATGATCTCAGGGTCATGAGATCAAGCCCCTTGTAGGGCTCTGCACTGGGTTTGGAGCTTCCTTAAGATTGTCTCTCCCTCCCTCTCTCTCTCTCTGCCCTTCCCCACCTACTAACTACGCGCATGATCTCCTTTTAAAAAAAGGAACTTAGGTGTTCCTACCCCCCCCAAAAAAAGGTTAAATATATGAGGTGAAGAATGTGTTAATTAAGTTGATTGTGGAATCCTTTCACAGTGTACACATTTATCAAATCCTCACATTGTACAATTTACATATATTACAATTATGTATGTCAGTTGTCCTTCAATAAAGTTAAATGCACTCAGCAGGATAAGGAAATGTGCCTTCTCTTTAGTGTAATTAAGTAATCTGAGGGTATTTTCAGATAAGTTTAATTTTGAGTAACTGTTATTTTCCTCAGGTACCAGAAAGCCTTTGAAATGCATTCCATTTAGTGGAGAGCTCTTAACATTTCTTCCTCTTCGTAATTCATTGGCTTCATTATCACTGACTATCCTTGCTTCACAGGATGCAGAGGGTTTTTGCAAATGTGAATTTCCCACACAAGTCCTGCTCTTTAGTGGAACTAGCAAGTGAGCTCTTTGAAGGAAGCTGTAGCGGAACATGGAGATTTGATTTATTTCAGTGGTTAGGGCATTGCTAAGATCTACTGACCTTTTAGATCAAGGACCTTTTGCCTTTGAAAGGCTCAGAGAAATCCAAACTAGTTTTCAAGGTTATGTTTTTCTGACTAATGGAACAAGGTATATGAGTCTACCCAGCTTGAGACTGCAGGGGAAATGGAAGAATATTGCTAGCTTCTACAAGGAGGGCCAGAGAACTCAGACACAGACTGGACTTTGGAACTGAGCCAGGCCATGCTTATTGCCCAGTGCTAAGCCCTTCAGACCTCACTGAAAACATGTGCTTTGAATAACTGCAGTGTTCTCGGGTCGACATTGTCACAACTTCAGAAGAGACTCCTAGGCGTTAGGAAAAACATGCTTAAAGTTCATTTGGATTTCAAATTATAAACTTAAGAATGTGTCTACAGTGTCAGGATCTGCCCTCTCAGTGCATCTCAATTGGGAAAGGAGTGCGTGGACTGAGAAGGCGCTGTACCCAAGAAAAAGATGCCATGTCTGCAGAATTTTGCAGACAAATGCTACATGTGAACCCCCACCCCCTAAAATGACTTGACCATAAGGCCGTCCCTGGGCAGTGCTGGGTTCTGAAGATCCAAACTGACCCATCCTTCAATGAAAAGCTATCATCGTGAATGATCTAAGCCATCATTGGAATGTGCTCTCATGATCTAGAACCCATGAATATAGTTCATTAAGCTCTTGTCTCAGAACTAACAGACTACATTTCACTAGTACAATCAGTGAGGTATTCAAGTAGCTGCCATATAGAGAAATGTGATGATTAAAACAATTTTTTCATACTTGAAGTGCTTAACTAAGAAGGCGCGTAGTATGACCAACTCTTGAGAAAAAGCTTTTCAAACTTTGACCACTCATTTCTCTTCCTTCTAATGTTCCATAGCCCGTGCTTGGATTGGAATCATTTTGTTTTACAAAATCAACACTGGTTCCTTTTGGGGTTTTGGGGGGTTTGTTTTTAAAGATTTTATTTATTTATTTATTTGACAGAGAGAGACAGCGAGAGAGGGAACATAGCAGGGGGAGTGGGAGAGGGAGAAACTGGCTTCCCACTTAGCAGGGAGCCCAATGCGGGGCTCGATCCCAGGACCCTAGGACCATGACCTGAGTGGAAGGCAGATGCTTAACAACTGAGCCACCCAGGCTCCCCAACACTGGTTCCTTTTTGAAGGATCCCAAGTAGTGACACCTAGTAGCATAGTTTTGTGGACCATGGATTGATTGTCACTTAATCCCACGGAGCCATTTTGTGAAATGTTTTTATTACATTTAAATAATTCCTGTTCTTTCAGCAACACTCTAAACAACTGTTTGATGTCCTCAGTTTTAAGCTGTCAAAAAGAAACAGGATTAAGTTCCTACAGGAGACTACAGATCATCTAGTACTTTATTTTTACTAGTCATGCCTTCAAAATAATAAGCTTGAAAATGTGAAGAAATATTATTAAAATTTGAAGGAAACAAAACATCTGTTGTGTTGAGAGAATTTACATTAAAACACAAGGAGAAATATTGTGGTTGTACTGAGAGGGGAAATGCTTTCTGATCTGAATTCTAGTAAAACACACCTGGTTTAATCTGTAGTGAGAGATTAGGAAAAAAAGGAAACCAATCCAGAAATTTCTAAATGTTTGCTCCCCAGCCAGTTGTACCTGGCATATATATGCCACTCCTCATTTTGGGGAGAGAGATAAAGAGGCTTAATGAAGAACTGTGTTTGGCCCAGCTTGGTCCATATGTCTGCTTTCACAAATTATAAGCCCTGTGCAGAGATGGTCTGTGCATAAAATACACAGATCAGTTTTACTAGGAAAAGGTAGTTTGGCCTGTGTATGAGTTTGCTGAGGCTACCACAACAAAGGGTCACAAACTGGGTGGCTTTAAATAACAGGATCTATTCTCTCACAGTTTGGGAGGCCAGAAATCCTAAATCAAGGTGTCAGCAGGGCTGTGCTCCCTCCAAAGGCTGCAAGGAAGCTTCCTTCCTTCCCTCTTCCAGCTTCTTGTTGCCTGTGATACCTGGGGGTTCCTCGGCTTATAGATGCATCCATCCAGTCTCAGCCCCCGACTTCCCGTGGCGTTTCTCTCTGAATGGGTGTGACTCTGTGTCTTCATGCAGCCTTCTTATAAAGACACACCAGTCATTGAATTTAGGGCCTGCCCTAATCCAGTATGACCACATCTTTTTTTTTTTTAAGGTTTTTATTTATTTGACAGAGAGAGAGAGATCACAAGTAGGCAGAGAGGCAGGCAGAGAGAGAGGGGGAAGCAGGCACCCTGCTGAGCAGAGAGCCTGATGTGGGGCTCGATCCCAGAACCCTGAGATTATCACCTGAGCCAAAGGCAGGGTCTTAACCCACTGAGCCACCCAGGCGCCCCCCAGTATGACCACATCTTAATTGCATCTTCAAAGACCCAATTTCCAAATAAGGTCACCTTCTGAGGCTCCAGGCAGACATGAATTTTGAGGGGAGAGTATTCAGCTCACTACTATGTGGAAAACTGACTTTGCCCTGAATTGATTCTTCAGGTGTGAGTGTAACTTACACAAATTTAACCTTACCTGGTCACTCATTAAGTGAACTTTGTTGGGAATTGGTGTTAAGGTGTACTTGGGTCTTTTAATGGTAGTCTGAGTTCGTTTTGGGTTGCAACTTGTGTGTGATACATTGGGTTGTCAGATGACAGATGCATTTTTAGACTGAAAAATAAAGGATTTTTCAGTTAAAAAGTATTTTGCAAATGTTATTTGGTGGTGATCCTCGATCTTCTCAATATCTCATGGAAATTTTCCTGTTGCAGAATAAATGTTTACTTTGTAAGTTAACAATGTTATGAAACATTGTTAAATGACACATTTCTCTCTCTCTCTGCCAAACTTTGACAACTAGTTTTAAACATTCACCCACCATCTGTCATACCTCTGAACAGCTGTTAGCATTCATTACAGATTGCTGTTTCCAAAGTAAATGTGAAGCCCCACCTAATTAAATTATTTTTGTTGGACATCCTAAAATTATCTTTAATTTGTGATTAGATTAATAGAGCAGACGTTCACTGCAGTAGCGACTTAACACTTTATATTGATTTATATGTAGATTTTTATTATAGATTAATTGATATTTTAAAGTACTGCATTAGAAATAAATCAGCGTCTGGAATCCTCCATATTTTGTATTACCAACATCTTTATTGTAGTTTTTTAATGTTTAGGGAGCGTTAGAGAGGTTTTTTTTTAAATCCAGCACTGGAAAACTACAACTCTTGATTTACTCTTTTGCTTTTTTGAGATGATATTAAATTAGTAGTCCTATTTTGGAACAGCTTATTTTTAGAACTCAAAGGTTTCCTAAAGTGGGAAAAACTGGAACTTCTGCAATGATTTGATTTTTCCAGCAATTTGGGGTTTAAGAAGTAAGTTGATACACTGTTAAGTTTGGATGTTTAAATAGATTACCAGTCAGGAAATGCCAAAGCTAAGTTTCCCATGAATTCGTATTCCAGTCGAGTTAGACTTAACTGTCTAAACTATTAAGGCCTGTGGACCTGCTGAACTACTGGGACCTTCTCAGGGTCCCTGCTAGTCTTGAGCATGAGCTTCAGCAGATATGAAAAACCAGCTGGGTAGTGGGCCAGTGGTATGCCTTTGTGCTACTTACCTCCTGGGGCTGGAGACTGAAATGCATTGCTGCTCACTGTGGGTATAAGGATCTCCCTTTCCACTCTTTCTAACTGGTGGGCAAAAACTTCCATATCTGTTTCTATAATATAGATAAACTAGTATATAACTGTAACTAATGCCCAAGTATTAGTGTCAGTAGAAAATTACCACATGACACAAAATTCCTAGGGTAAAGAGAACTAGAAATAGCATATATCCTGAATATTTTCAAAGTAGTTTTTCTTCATTCTTAATGAAGATATCAACAAACCTAGCCAAAAAAAGAAAGGCTACTAAGTATATGTTCATTCATTAAGCAGCAGTAGTAAACAGATACAACCAGAAAAAAAGCAAGTATTGTCTACTCTTACCATTTCTTTTTTTTTTTTTTTTTTTTTTTTTTTTTTTTTAAGATTTTTTTTATTTATTTGACAGAGAGAGATCACAAGTAGATGGAGAGGCAGGCAGAGAGAGAGATAGAGGGAAGCAGGCTCTCCGCTGAGCAGAGAGCCCGATGTGGGACTCGATCCCAGGACCCTGAGATCATGACCTGAGCCGAAGGCAGCGGCTTAACCCACTGAGCCACCCAGGCGCCCCTACTCTTACCATTTCTATTCAACATTGTGTTGGAGGTTCTGGCCAGTGCAGTAAAGCCAGAAAAAGAAATTCAAGGTTATGCAGATAAGAAAAGAAGAAGTAAAACCATTTTCTCACAGAGATATGTTCTTTTTTTTTTTTAATTTATTTGACAGACAGAGATCACAAGTAGGCAGAGAGGCAGTCAGAGAGAGAGGAAGGAATGCAGGCTTCCTGCTGAGCAGAGAGTCCGATGTGGGGCTCGATCCCAGGACCCTGGGATCATGACCCGAGCCGAAAGCAGAGGCTTTAACCCACTGGGCCACCCAGGCACCCCAGAGATACATTCTTGTATGTAGAAAAGCCTAAGGAATCTACCAAAAAAATCTATTAGAACTTGGGCGCCTGGGTGGCTCAGTGGGTTAAGCTGCTGCCTTTGGCTCAGGTCATGATCTCAGGGTCCTGGGATCGAGTCCCACATCGGGATCTCTGCTCAGCAGGGAGCCTGCTTCCCTCTCTCTCTGCCTGCCTCTCCATCTACTTGTGATTTCTCTCTGTCAAATAAATAAATAAAATCTTTTTTAAAAAATCTATTAGAACTAATAGGCAAGTTCAGCAAGACTGCAGGATAAAAGATCAATATACAAAAATTAACTGTATTTCTACATAGTAGTAAATCATGTGAATGTAACTACAAAATCAGTAGTTTTATAAGTAGTAAATCATGTGAATGTAAAATTAAAGGAATACAATACCACTGAAAAGAATAAAATATTTGGTGACTTGAACAAAAGAAGTTTAGGACTCACACACTGAAAACTACAAATGGCTGAAAGACAGTAAAGAAGGTCACAATAAATGAACCATCACTCTGACTATAAACAGCTTTATCCAGTCTCTGGGAGTTGTCCCTGTGTCCTGACACCAGTCCAGCAAAACCAGACTGCCTGCCCTCAGCAGTGCCCAAAGCCCACCATGAAGGGGTCATCCTAGCAGATTTCACAGAGTCAGCACACTGACTTCCTCTTCTCAGCAGTTCATACTAGGGCTAAGAACTTACCGCTTACTGACTTGAGAATGCTAAATTTGCTTTTCTGTCCCAAGAACTGTTTTTATTAACCAGTGCATTGTTGTGCCTCATGAAAGAAGCCCAAACTGACTTTTTTCTAATTTAAAAACACTATGAGGGACGCCTGGGTGGCTCAGTTGATTAAGCCGCTGCCTTCGGATCTGGTCCCACATCGGGCTCCTTACTCAGCGGGAAGTCTGCTTCTCCCTCTGCCTCTGCCTGCCACTCTGCCTGCTTGTGCTCTCTCTATGACTGATAAATAAATAAATAAATAAATAAATAAATAAAGTCTTTTTAAAAAATTAAAACACTATGAATTACCTAATTTTATCTGTTTTTTCAATTAGGGGATTACCCTCTCAGAGCAATGTGTTTCAGCTATTCATTTCTTTTACATGCAAATACATATTTGTCATTTCCCAAAATTCAGATATGACCTAATACCAATATTTTTGCCTTTTTACTGTGGTAAAATATACCTGACATAAACATACCATGGTAACCATTTTCAGCGTACGATTCGGTGACATTAAGTACGTTCACACTGTTGGCGCAACCATCACCACCGTCCATCTCCAGAACTCCTTCCAGCTTCCGCAACTGAAACCCCTGTACCTATGAAACAGCAACCCACCAGTTCCTTCTCTTCCCCAGCCCCTGCTGACCACCACTCTACTTTCAGCCTCAGGGACTCTGACTAGCGTAGATACCTCTTGTAAGTGGAATCCTACATCATTTGTTCTTCGATGACTGCCTGGCTTATTTCACCTCATCTAGTATCCTCAGTGTTCATTCAGGCTGTAGCATGTGTCACTCTCTCCTTCCTTTTCAAGGCTCGAAACTGTTCCCTCGTAGGTATACACCACATTTGGTTTATCCATTCACCCAATATGAATGCTTTTTGATAGACCACTGTATAACAGAGAAGACCAAATTCTGAAAACTAAGCCTGTTCAGGAGTAGGGAATCCAGCCTTCATTCCATCCCCTGGGCAGTTGCTCTCCGTGGGGCACCATGTTAACTCCTGTGTTCTACATCTTTCTGAAAGGAATGTGTGATTTTCACTGAAACTATGATTAACCATAGGAGTCTCTCTGGTTCCCTTATTTGTTCAGACGAATTACTTCTTAAAACAGGGACTGGAATGTACTCTGAAATACCAAGAGTAATGAATCAGCTTGTCCCTGGTCCCAGTGTTGGCCACTGAGTGCCCCTCTCTTTTTATGGCACCACAGTCAACTTTATCAGAAGGCAGAGGAATGTTCAAAAAGCCATCACAGTGCACAAGGCCTGATTCTTCTTCATGCTGTTCTCAAGGAAGGGAGGATTTTTCCCCCAGAAAGGAATGTGACATGCTCACTTGAAGAATATTTGATGGGGTTGGCTTGCAGCATTCCTAATCCAAGAACATAGCTGCTTTCTCCTCTTTCTGGCCGATCTAACACTGTCTCATTAAAACCTCTTCTGCCGAACTCATTTGTTCTCTTTTAACTTGCCGCAATAGAAATCCATTTTTGCAGGGTGCCTGGATGGCTGAGTTGGTTAAGCATCTGCCTTGGGCTCAGGTCATGATCCTGGAGTCCTGGGATCAAGCCCCAGGTAGGGCTCCCTGCTCTGTGGGGAGTCTGCTTCTCCCTCTGCCCCTCCCTGCTTCTCATGCTCTCACTCTCAAATCTTTTAAAAATAAATTTTAAAAATTTTTTTAAAGAAATGAGGCTTCAACACTTCTTTAATGTTAGTGTTTTAATGGGAAAGAAATTCATATCCTAGTGAAATTTCTCATAGGTAGGCAGATGCTTGTATCTGGTATTAAAAAGTTCCATATTTCAGAAAGCTTGAGTAAAAGCAGAATAAAGCCTCCTGCATCATCTAAGTGGTGGTGTTCCCTTATGCTTTCTTTTGCTTGCTCAAGAATAGGCATTATGAGGGCACCTGGATGGCTCAGTGGGTTAAAGCCTCTGCCTTCAGCTCGGGTCATGATCCCAGAGTTCTGGGATCGAGCCCCACATCAGTCTCTCTGCTCAACAGGGAGCCTGCTTCCCCCTCTCTCTGCCTGCCTGTCTGCTTACTTGTGATCTCTCTTTCTCTGTCAAATAAATAAATAAAATCTTTGAAAGAAAAAAAAAAAGAATAGGCATTATGATTTGTTTCTTACCAGGCTTAATTTCAGAGTTAATTGCCAACTGAAAAAGGCCGACAGAACAGTCATGTTAGGTCATCTGAGGCCACTGCTTGAGTTTCTCAGAAAGAACTGTCAGCTGCCCAGAATCTGCCACAGTGGCCTATATTGTTAGGCCACCGAAGGGATGGTCTTTTTAGACGGAACTAGGAGCTCAAGCAAGTCTTAATTTCTTGGTTTCAAAAATAAATCTCCATAAGTTCTAATGGGCAGGAAACAAAAGCAGCTCTGTACACAGACAACTAAAACCTAAATCAAACAAGGGCCTCCTTTGGGGTACTTTCACTGTCAAAATCCGCAGTATTTTGTATCCCTCTGAAGAACTCAAATTGGCCCAGGTGAACTGATTGTTCAGTTTCCTTTTTTGCTATCAGAGGAAAACTTCCATAATTGATTTAGTTACAGTAGCATATGAGTAAGCCAGCTGGGCCCCTTCTTAAGACTTCAGGTAAGGTTATATACCCCATCATGATTTTCTAAAGCTTGATTTAAGCTAGTATTTCACTACCAGACCATTAGGCTAACGTTTTCCTGAAACATCTAACTCAAGGGCTCCCAGGACCATTCTTACTGGGCATGAAATCAGATACGTATTTCTAACTTTACCCAAAATAACCTGGGCCATAGCAATGGTGGGCAGCCCCTGAACCTTTCTCCAGGGTAAATCTAACTTCCAGGAGCACCTGGGTGGCTCAGTCATTAAGCATCTGCCTTCGGCTCAGGTCATGATCCCAGGGTCTTGGGATTGAGCCCCTCATCAGGGGGAGCTCAGTGGGGAGCCTGCTTCTCTCTCCCACTCCACCCTGCTTGTGTTCCCTCTCTCGCTAAGTCTATCTCTATCAAATAAATAAATAAGTCCTTTAAAAATAAAATTTATGAAATTTAGCTATTTACATGTTTTCTGACTTTTCAGAGGGAAAGTCAGCACAAAATAGAAATTGTGAATGATAGCGCGCAAATGAAATGAAAGCATATTCTTCAAATGAATGGAGTGTATTATCTCCATACAAATGGAGATTCATCTGTGAAACTAATCTTTGAGGGCTTCCTTCAACTCTTTTTTAAAAATTAAAATGATTTTTAGAAGTTTTATGGAATATTAATTCTTAGGAAAAACGATTTTCAGTGCAGAGAGGAAAGGTATTTTTTTAATCCCATAAAAGAAAAATGTCCTGGGTGGTTTTAATTTCTTTTTGTAAATCATAATATCTCAATGCATAATCATTCTTAGATTTGTGAGCAGGATAGGTTATAGAAGTTCATTGCAAAGTTTCATTGTAGCTTCTTAAATTTTTGAAAACCCCATTTTATATTTTTTATCTTACATTAGTCATCATACAATACATCATTAGTTTTTGATGTAGTGTTCCAAGATTCATTTTTTGCATTTAACACCCAGTGCTCCATGCAGTACATGCCCTCCTTAATATCCATCACCAGGCTCACCCATCCCTCCTCCCCGCTCCCCTATAAAACCTTCAGTTTGTTTCCTGGAGTCCACAGTCTCTCGTGATTCGTCTCCCCCTCTGATTTCCCCCGCTTCATTTCTCCCTTCCTTCTCCTAATGTCCTCCATGCTATTCCTTATGTTCCACAAATAAGTGAATCCATATGATAATTGACTTTCTCTACTTGACTTATTTCACTCAGCATAATCTCCTGCAGTTCCGTCCATGTTGATGCAAAAGTTGGGTATTCATCCTTTCTGATGGCTGCATAATATTCCATTGTATATATGGACCACATCTTCTTCTTATTTTTTCTTTTTTTTTTTTTTTTAAGGACCACATCATCTTTATCCATTCATCTGCTGAAGGGCATCTTGGCTCTTTCCACAGTTGAGCTATTGTGGACATTGCTGCTGTGAACATTGGGGTGCATGTGGCCCTTTTCACTGCATCTCTATCTTTGGGGTAAATACTCAGTAGTACAATTGCTGGGTCATAGGCTAGCCCTATTTTTAACTTTCTGAGGAACCTCCACACTTTTCCAAAGTGGCTGTACCACCTTGCATTCCCACCAACAGGGATAGTGTAAGAGGGTTCCCCTTTCTCCACAACATCTCCAACATTTATTATCTCTTGCCTTGTCCATTTTTGCCATTCTAACTGGTGTAAGGTGGCATCTCAAGGTGGTTTTGATTTGAATTCCCCTGATGGCTAATGATGATGAACATTTATTCATGTGTCTGTTAGTCATTTGTATGTCTTCTTTGGAGAAGTGTCTGTTCATATCTTCTGCCCATTTTTTGACTTAATTATTTGTTTTTTAGGTGTTGCATTTGAGTGAGAAGTTCTTTATATATACTAGATAGCATTCCTTTATCTATAGTGTCATTTGCAAATATGTTCTCCCATTCTGTGGGTTGCATCTTTTTTTGTTGACTGTTTCCTTTGTTGTCCAGAAGCTTTTTATCTTGATGAAGTCCGAGGAGTTCATTTTCACTTTTGTTTTCCTTGCCTTTGGAGACGTGTCTTGAAAGAAGTTTCTGTAGCTGATGTTGAAGAGGCTACTGCCTATGTTCTCCTATGTTTTAGGACTTTGATAGATTCCTGTCTCACATTGAGGTCTTTCATCCATTTAGAGTTTATCTTTGTGTATGGTGTAAGCGAATGGTTGAGTTTCATTCTTCCGTATATAGCTGTCCAATTTTCCCAGCACCATTTATTGAAGAGATAATCTTGTTTCCATTGGATATTTTTTCCTGCTTTGTCAAAGATTAGTTGACCATAGAGTTGAGGGTCCCTCCATATCTGGGCTCTCTACTCTGTTCCACTGATCTATGTGTCTGTTTTTGTGCCAGTACCATGCTGTTTTGGTGATCGCAGCTTTGTCATATAGCTTGAAATCAGGCAACATGGTGCCCCCAGCTTAGTAGTAAATCACCTTTTCATAGTAAATCACCTTTCCCTCACAGTTTGCCAGATTTCAAACGTATTTTTTTAAAAGTATTGTTGAAGGGCGCCTGGGTGTCTCAGTGGGTTAAGCCTCTGCCTTTGGCTTAGGTCACGATCTCTGGGTCCTGGGATCAAGTCCCACATCGGGCTCTCTGCTTGGCAGGGAGCCTGCTTCCTCCTCTTTCTCTGCCTACTTGTGATCTCTCTCTGTCGAATAAATAAATAAAATCTTTAAAAAAATACTGTTGGATATCAACAGCTGCCCCAAGGTTCACCAAAAAGAAGTGACACACTGAAGCTTGTTTCTAATCACTGAGCTTCTTCAGATAACTCAGAAACTGTACAGAAAGTTCTATTTTAAATAAGATGCCCTGTTTCCAAGGGCAAGTCATTCCCATTATTGTTATGCAGTGTAAATCCATGAACAGCATTATCATCTGTTGTACCAGGATCACAGACACACTTCATTACATACTTTTCAGGTAAATATTTGACTCTTAAAAATTTGAATTCCTTTCCAGCAGGCAGCTTGTTCAGTCTCTTTGAAGGAAGTGGTAAGAGGGTGGTTGCTCATGAACTTGAGTGGTGTTCCTACAACTCTACAAAGCCATTCGCTATTTGGCCCATGTCTGCAGTCTCGTTGCAAAAGTTATCTTCTTATCTCAGCCAATACGCATTCTGGTCCTGAGATTTGGTTTCCTCTGTGCTAAAGTTAGTGGGACATACAACCCCATGAGAGTAACTTTATGGTTCCCTGCCAACCATTCCATTTTAAATGTTGATCTTGCTGAATGCTGCATATAAACCGGGAACAAAACAAAGGCTTCTGTTTGAGGGCTAGAAACCAGAAGAGCATGAGATATGATGGCGTATGGTTTAAAAAAAAAAAAAAAAAAGAGGAAACTTGATTTAGTGTATTGGATGTGAATAAAAAGTGACATCTTATCAGATTTCATCTTTATGTTTGGAAGTACACTCTCAGGAAAGTTGAATTTAATATTACCACCAACTTTAGTCCACTCTGTTTAAAATAGCCCATCTCCAATGTAGAATTGTGGCCTCCTAACAGAACTGTACTTCTGTTTCTTAAGGCAGAAAGATTAAGCATGTGCACCTAGCTGTGTGTGGCCATATCTGACCCAGCGCCAGAGACGAGCAGAGAATAGTGTGTCTGAGACAGCGTCTAACAGTCTGTTCCCCTTATATCTGTCCACATTTCCTTGTTCTGGGCTGTGTGTGTGTGTGTGTGTGTGTTTTAATAAAAAGTGCTGAAGTTGGGGAACCTTAACTTCATTGGAAAGAGAGAACAGTAACTCATTCTTGTTTTCTCTCTAGGGATAACTTTTTTCCTAAAGATTTTTATTTATTGAGCAAGAGAGCAAGCATGAACAGGGCGAGGGACAGAGGGACAGGGAGAAGCAGGCCCCCTGCTGAGCAGCGATTCCCAGGCCCCTCTCTAGGGATAAATTATTAACATTCTTCCCTCCTTCTGCCTCATCTCCTACTCCTCAGCTTTACAAATACACTTGATACCTTTAAACTGAGGGTTACCAGAGGGGAGGCAGGCAGGGGAATGGGGTAAATAGGGGATGGGATTGAGGCGGGCACTTGTGATGAGCTCTGGGTGATATGTGGAAGTGTTGTGTCGCAGTGGTACACCTGGAACTCATATAACACTGTATGTTAACTGGAAGTAAGAACTTAGGAGGCGCCTGGATGGCTCAGTTGGTTAAGCATCCAAGTCCTCAGTTCGGCTCAGGTCATGATCTCAGAGTCATGAGATCGAGCCCCGCATCAGGTGCCACACTGTGGAGGCTACCTAAGATTCCCTATCTCCCTCTTCACATCTTCCCCCACCCCCACCCCACCACACTCACTCTCTGTGGGAAAAAAAAAAAGAAAAATGAAACAAAGTTCAAAAACAAATACACTTGATATCTTCAAATAGCAGGAAAGCAGATAGCAGAAAGAAATATATTTTACCATTTCAATCCACCATGAACTTAAGCTTCTCGAGCAGGGGTTGGCAAACTGTGGTGCTCAGGCCAAATCCTGCCAGCCACCTATTTTTGGAAATAAAGTTTTATTGGAACACTGCCATGTCCATTCACTGATGGGTTGTTAATGGCCGCCTTTGCATACACGGCAAGGCTGAGTGGCTGACAGAATCCTTACCGCCACAAAGCCTGAGATATTTATCACCAGGAAATGAATAGAATTCTAGCATTCTTTAACAGGGCAAGGTTTGCAGTTGATTGGCTAATATCTTCCAAATCCTATTTAGTATATTTTTTTCCTACAACCTGTAAGTAGCATTCTCTACAGTTCCCTCCCCAAGTATTTGCTAAAGGTTGTCTCCCTGGCAGAAGACTTGTGTGTTCCTGAATTCTGATATAAAGCAAGGAAGTCTGGTGTGAGAGAAAGGATGGCACATCAGGAGTTCACGGTCTGGTCGCTGCTGTTGTGCCTACAGAACCTTGAGCATGACACTTCACCTCACTGGACCTCTGCTTCCTCCTTAAAATGGAGGAGCTGAAGAAGCAAATTAAATTACCTTTAAAAACGTGGAGGAGCTGAACCATATTTGATGAAGTAAATCAGCCTTGAAACACACCCAAAAGAAATATGGTCAAAATAGATTTCTTAATTTTGAGGGAAAGTTTTAACTATGCAGGAAGGACCAAAGATAAATGATACCTGGTTCCTAAAGAAACAAGCTAAGAAAGTATTTCTAGTCTGTTTATTTTTAGGTCACTCTGAAATTTTTTTTGAAATATCTATTTCCAGTTCCTCTGCACTAGCTAAAATATGCCTTTATTTTTTAAAGAAACATGTATTAAGCATCTCCAGTGTACTCAGCCCCATGTGAGGCACTGTTACTGAATGTCAGGGAACTCAAGAGTCTGGTCATGGAAAAGAGAAAGCAACCCTTAAACAGCATGTTCCAGAATCCTTTCCCTCAGGCAGCTAGGGTCCTCTTGGCTATCAATGCGCTCGATGTGGCAGTCGTCAGATGCTGGCTTTGTCCTGGGTTCTGCATCATCAGTGGACTCTGGAGCTGGCCTCCGCAGCACCCTCTCAGCTCCTGCACCCAGCCGTTACCGCACAGCTAATTATTTCTGGATCCCTTTGCTCCGTGCAGGCAGCCCTCTTGGACAGGGCTCCATCAAGATGGCTACAGCCGGATCACACTCTGAGGCAGCTCCTTGACTCATGGGAAACACACACACTCTGGGAAACACTACAGGTGTGGGGTGCCCTACCGCCAGCCTCACCCTGCTGACAAGGGCTGCCCTGGGTGGCCTCCGGCCAGGAGAGAGGCAGGCATCGATGTGTTTTTACTCGGGACCACAAACGTCACCTGTCAAGCCGCCCCAAGGACTCTCTCACAGTACCCCTGGTACACCGAGATGGGCCTCCTAAATCACTGCCACTCGGCAAGCATCCCTCCAGAGAGTGAGATAATGAGCTCTCGTTACTGGTACCTCCATTTTCTGAGTGTGGTTCTCGTGGAGCACTGACCACCCTTCACTGGCATGAGGAAAAAGGCAACTCCCTCTGCCCTCCTACCCAGGAGGAAGGAAGGGGAGATCAAATACTTGGTCTCCTCATCCTGTGACTCCGACAGACACCAGACTTCTGCCTCTGTAGGCAGAACGGGGCATGCGGGTGAGTACGGAAGGGCCGTTTTGGCTGCCTTCCAGCAAGCCCTAGAAGGACGGTCTGGCCCTGGCAGCTTTCTAGCATGCTCAGTGCCACTTCCTTCCTATAGGTCTTTGTTCTGGGCTCCAGCTGAAGGTACAAGAGGTACAGAGGAAGTCCCAAATCATATCATTCTAGATAGTCTTTATACATGCTGCAGCCTTCCTTTGTTCTCAAAGCCCAGCCACGTCTCACTTACCCCCGCGCCTTCACAAAACCACCTACACTTGGACTTTGAATCCCTAAGAACGAGAACTTGAAAAGCTACATATTTCTCGGACCACGGTTTTAAAACACTAACGTTACATTGCATTAAAGCATTCCTCCATGGAGGACTTTTTCTTTACCTGCTTTGCCACATTTTTAAATGGTCTGTATTTGGGCGCCTGGGTGGCTCAGTGGGTTAAGCCTCTACCTTCACCTCAGGTCATAATCCCAGGATCCTGGGATCGAACCCCACATCAGGCTCTCTGCTCAGCTGGGAGCCTGCTTCCCCCACCCTAATCTCTCTCTGCCTGCATCTCTGCCTACTTGTGATATCTGTCAAATAAAATCTTTTAAAAATAAATAAATAAATGGTTTATATTTGTTGTGGATATCGCTAAAATATTTTGAGTCCCAAAGGCAAAAACCCAGTCCCAGAAATTGAAGAGGAGGAATGAAGGTTGGCATCTTATGCATGCATATCCAGATAGTCTCCAACTCGGGGCTCACTCAGCTGAGATCTCTTCCAGTTGATAGCGCTGGGAACCATACTACTCTCAGGTTCTCAACAGGATCCAGCTGACACAGGTTTCTAGGCTTTGGCTCTATGTGTCTTTGGAATCTGGGAGTTTTTTGAGGATAAGACTGTCCTCTTTTTCATTTTCATAACCCCAGTAAAGAGAACTGCACGGCCTAGTACATAGTAGGAGCTCAGTTGGTGGATGGATGGATAGATGGAGGAGACAACAAGGACTCACTTCTTTTTTTTTAATTTTATTTATTTATTTGACAGAGAGAGATCACAAGTAGATGGAGAGGCAGGCAGAGAGAGAGAGAGGGAAGCAGGCTCCCTGCTGAGCAGAGAGCCCGATGCGGGACTCGATTCCAGGACCCTAAGACCATGACCTGAGCCGAAGGCAGCGGCTTTAACCCACTGAGCCACCCAGGCGCCCAAGGACTCACTTCTGATGGTGACAAAGTGAGCCCCGTTTCTCCCTGCCCCTTCCTGCCATGGTTCTTGCTCACCCTTCTGCTTCAAGAGCAGCCAGTTGAGACTCACCGTCTGTTCTTAGCATCCATTGTGTCCAGTAACTGCTGGAACTGCTCCAGTCCCGGGATCTCCTAGGAGCTGGAGGGGCAGAGCCCAGTGCCCCCACCTCAGACAGAAGACCCCTTCTTTTAATTCCTTCTACTGCTTCTGCCTTTATGAGAAGCACCCAACCTCTCCCTCATTCCACCACTAGTCCCACTGCACTTTGGGCAAATACGTGATGAACTGAATGAGGCCAGACCAAAGGAACAGAGGAAAATTTGGTCTGAGCACTTTTTTGGAAGCAGGGCCCTAAAAAATGTTGAAACTCCAGGCATCTGTATGTCACCTGTGAAGTGGCTATAAACCTAGAACAGCGGTTCTCACTTTACTACCCTGTGCCTCAGTTTCCTCATCTGTAAAGTGGGAAAAATAAAGGGTATCGACCTGATAGGTTTTTTTTTTAATTAAATTTATTTATTTTCAGCATAACAGTATTCAGTATTGCCTGAGGTTAAATGGGGGAATATATGTTAAGAATTTTAACTAATAACTAACATCTAGTAAGTGTTCAATAAAAGTAGTAATTCTTGTTGTTGGTATGACTACTGTTACTCTCTGGAGTTAGCACTTGGTGCGCGACTCGGTGGCTCAGTCGGTTAAGCATCTGCCTTCAGCTCAGGTCATGATCTCAGGGTCCTGGGATTGGGCCCTGCTTCAGGCTCTCTGCTCAGTGGGGCGTCTGCTTCTCCCTCTCACTCTCCCTCTATGCTCTCTCTTTTTCTCTCTCAAATAAATAAAATCTTCTGAATATCATAAGAGAAAATACATTTAGAGTACTGTGCTGTTTTTATTAGGGGGGAAAACAGAGTAAGTAGACCTGTGCAGTTCAGACCCATTCTGTTCAAGGGTCAACTGTATAATATTTTAAACAGCATTTTACTAGCCTACTTACAGTGTGCATTTAACCTCTCATTTAGTAGTACTTTCTCAATGCCCTCATTTAAAAATGGTCACTGCTCTATCTTCACATTGTTCTCATTTGTCATCTTTGTAATTAATTTATGTATTTGTAAGGCATTTTTATGTATGGTGTGGCCCAAACAAATCGTAAGGCTTTATCTTGCATCTGTATGAAGAAATCTAACTGTAACCTGAAGGATGTATACAGTCAGTATTTGACCTGTACACGAGCATTGTGGTACACAGGAGGAGGGAAAAAAGAACTAAACAGGGTCGCCGGGGTGGCTCAGTAGGTTAAACCTCTGCCTTCAGCTGGGGTTGTAATCCCTGTCTGTGAGGTGAATAAATAAAATCTTTAAAAAAAAAAAAAAAAACTAAACAAAAACCAAGCAGGAAAAAAAAACCCACCTATTTTAGAGAAGTTAGGAAATAGACATTGGCAGACTGGCCAAAATCCATTTTAACTTTTCACTTTTCAAAGCAGACTGTCAAATGAGCCATTTTGTTTGAGGTAGAAATTAGTATTTTAATTACATTTCCACCCTACCGAGATTTTTCTTTAAAGAATTAATTGTCTTCAGAAAGTCAAATTTTGGATCAGTTAGATTTGTGGCGTTTTTGAAATATATTTAGATTCTTCTCAGTGTCTTCTCATGCTCTGTGAATTTGCAAATTCAAAAGGAAAAAGTTCATGTCCTTCACTTCCTGCTGAAGGTTGCCAGCACTGATACTGTTAATAAACAGCCCTAGTAAAACAAGCATAAACCTTTTGTGAGAACATTCCTTCCTAGAAGGAGTTGGTTTGCCCTTTCCCAAGATTTCAATTTCGTTGAAAATTCTTTCAGACATGTCTTGGCCAGAAAGTGTTCTTTCATTTTGCTCTAGATCCATGTTAGTGAATGTTGCTTCTATCAGAGGCAACAAAATATTGCAATTCTGAAGTAGTGATCGATTTTAAATGAGAAAAGAAACTGCCACACTGACAGAATCTTGGATCATCTATTTGAAGATGATTTTCTAAAACAATACGCGTAAGACTCCTCTTGCAACAAGTTACGCTGAATGAGTGAGAGATTATTAATGGAAGGAGACCCTGAAATCATCAGCAAGCGTTTGTCAGAGGAAGATTTTGTTTAGTGAAATAATAAGTAGGCAGCTCTGAACTTGTAGCAAAGAATTAGGAGTGTTGATTGGATTTTCTTCTTTGCTTTTAGCTGTATGACAAAATTAACACAAAATCTTCACCACAAATCAGGAATCCTCCAAGTGATGCAGTACAGAGAGCCAAAGAGGTAAGTGATATATTTTATAAATGTATCTGGGAGTCATATTTGCTACCTTTATTGAAAACATTTCCACTGCACAGTAAAGAGGTGGTTTCGTTGGAGTCACAGTGGACCATACAGTCAGATTTAGTATTTCTAAGTTTATCACTGAACATTTTACATACAGGAAAGAAAGAAAAGCCTCAGGGACAACAATGCCTCGATTTCTGGTTCTGGTTCTGCTCTGTAAACTTGAACATGTTAACATATCAGTTGTACTTCTCTTTTTTTTTTAGTAAGTTATTTTACTGCGCATGGTTGGAAATAGGCTCTGAAAATTTGAGTTGCTTCTTTAAGACAGTAGTGTTTGGAAGTTAATTAAATATCTATAACAAGTATACTGAGTTGAGAGAGAAGTCATTTTTATAAATTATCAGCTAGTGTACATGGCTGTACTGTTACCAACTTTTTTAAAAAATGTTTTTAAATGTTTAAATGTTTTTTAAAGTAAAGATTACTTTAATACCTAATGTGGGGCTCAAACTCACAAGCCCGAGATCAAGAATCACAGGCTGTGCTGACTGAGCCAGCCGGGCACCCCGGTTTTTTTTATTATAGAAATATGATATTGCAAAAAGTTTGGATAAGTAAAAATTCATACATAACCCCAGCACCCTAACACAGTAATTTTCATTTCTGTGTATACACTTCCTGTCACTTCCATTTGCATATAAATTTTATTTTTTTGCATATACATTTCATGTAGCTGCAATCAAAATACATCTTTTCTTACCTGACATTATATAATCATTTTTCCAATGTTTATACAAATAAAAAATTCTAATGAAGGAGTAAGTCTTTGTTATTACTAAATTATAATGAATTAGCAAGTCCTCCATCATTAGACGCGTACTTTTTTTCTTTCACTTTTTGATGTTATAAAAGTCCATATGCAAATTAACATTTCCCTTTGAAAGCAGTTTTTATACAGTGAGACTACTAAGTGAAAAGAGTATGAAAAACAGAATTCCTTCCCTACCAGATTTTAAACACCCATGCCTGCACTAGAGAGCCTCACATATTCCCTGAGAAACAAGACCAGCCGTGCTGCTGGACCTGCCCAATGAGGTCAAAGGCACCAGGAGCTGTTCTCTCTGACTTAGGGGACCACACCTGGCTGTTTAAAAGTACAGACCTTGAGAGTAGCAGGGACCAGAGAGAACACATGGTTTCATCCTTTCATTTCACTGGTAGAGACACTCAAAGCATAAAATATACCGAGGCGACTTTGCTTATTATCTTCCTTACACAATATGAATTAACCGCATAACCAGCACTTGTTAAGGGTTCTTTTAGATCAGAAAGAAACCTTATAGTGTTTGTTTGGTCTTTATCCTTCTTCCCTGAGGAGATGATTGAGTAGCACTTAGGTATGCCTGCAAAATCTAAGCCTTAGAGGTCCTCTAAATGACCTCTAAATGCTCCTTCTTGCTCCAGTATTAAGATTCTCCAAGATGATGCAAGAGATTACTCTGGGTAGATGACTTGTGTGCCCCTGACATCCAGCCCTCCTGAAGCCGTCTTTGATTGGCTCAACCTTAGGAGTGCAATATGTATAACTACTCTGTGAGTCCAACCATCTACGGTTAGAACCGCAGTAGAGTGTTTACCCTGAGGTGGGCGGGGGGCGCGTGGCGGGGCAGGACAACAGAGGCTTTTCCCTGGTCTCCTGTCACATACTCAAATTTTAAATGGATAAACTCCATCCTAATGGTAACGGATAACTTTCAGAGTGGAAGGAGAAGTTTTCAGTGGTTTTGGGTTTGGGGTTTTAACTGTTCCCTTGGATTCCCTGGCAGTGAACACTAGGAAGTGTTGGCAGAGGCGTGGTTTCCGCTATGTGAGATGTGTGCAGAGAACACGGACTCTGCCAGGCTGCAGGAAAATTACTGAAGTGTTTCTTTTCTTTAAATGGTTCTTTATGTGAGCCTGTATCATTTTAATCTTTCTAAAAGGAATCGACTGTTTTGTTAATGTAAAAAAAAGCTGCTCTTAACTTTTATTACAGATTTGTTTTGATAGTGAGTTTGGAAAAAGATTTGTAGAGATATTTGCCCATTAAGTTAGTTAAGTGACTTATACCTGTAGTAAATATGTATTGTGGACTTGTCATTTTGTTTTGTATTTTTCAATAACCTTTTGGGTTATAGTTGGGTAATTGAGTCAGAGAAATTATAGCAATTTGTTTTATTTTTTTATTACCATCAATAATGTTCTTCTATATTGATAACCTTTAATAAAGTGATGAATTTTTCTAAAGTAATTGTTTTGCCTGCTGTAAAAAAAAATAAAAATCTATTCATAATTTCTAATTTAAAAGAATTCTCTATTTTCTAAAGCTGGCGTCCTGTTTATACTGTCCTACATCTTGCTTATTTTTTAGGTATTGGAAGAAATTTCATGTTACCCTGAGAATAATGATGCAAAGGAACTAAAGCGTATTTTAACACAACCTCATTTCATGGTAAGTACTGATTAAAATTCTCTAGAACTAAAACCTCACTTTCAAAAGAAGTTTTTAATAATCCTCCTAAAATGTGGCTGTCTTCGTTGGATATGGCATTACTCATATAATAGCAGACTGTAAAGAGAACAGTACCAGGTAATACCAAATACATCAAGATCCTTTTTGTTTACTTTGTGTCATAGTTATAAAGAAGCTATCCCTATGGTCATCACATAAGGGATTTGCCTCCTGCCAGGATAGTTCTTAAGTCACTGGAACTATGTATGGTATTTAAATAACAGAGAACTCAAACTAGAGACAGGTTTCACTTGAAAAGATCCCAGGTGGGATCTTTTTCACCTCTGATCCCAGGTGGTTTAGTGGAGGAATTCTATCACTTGATGATGCAGAACTCTTCCACTCTCTTCACTCATTTCTACTGTATGGAAACTGGGGACAGCATCTGTAGTTAGCCAGTTACAATGCTAAATGGTTAACAGAACTCAAAACAGATGAGATGCCTTTCTGTGAAAGAAGGTCCAGATGTGTCTATTGAGCTGCAGTTCAAAAGCATGATTACAAGTGGAAATTTATGTTAAATACATAACATTTTTTATTATGTTCAGTTAGCCACTGTAACTAACTGTAACTTTTTTTTTTCCTCATTAGTTTTTGAATATACCATTTTTAAAACATTAGCCACAGGGGGTGCCTGGATGGCTCAGTTGATTAAGCACCCAGTTCTTGATTTCGGCTCAGGTCATGATGTCAGGGTCACAAGATAGAACCCTGTGTCAGGCTCCATGCTCAATAGGGAGTCTGCTTGAGATTCTCTCTCTCCCCCTCCACCCCACTCATGCTCTCTCAGTCTATCTCTCTCTCTCAAATAAATAAAATATTTTTTTAAAAGATAAAAGATTTTATTTACTTATATGACAGAGATCTCAAGTAGGCAGAGAGACAGGCAGAGAGAGAGGAGGGAAAGCAGACTCCCTGCTGAGCAGAGAGCCCGATGCAGGGCTCGATCCCAGGATCCTGGTTTCATGACCTGAGCCGAAGGCAGAGGCTTTAACCCACTGAGACACCCAGGCACCCCAATAAATAAAATCTTTGAAAAAAAAATGCTAGACAAGGTTGGCAGAGGCCAGAGCAAGTCAGGTCTTCCAGGCTGTGACAAGGAGTCTGGATTTTCTCCTGATCGCAGTCAGGCAACACTGAGTGACTGCAAACAGGAAAATATGATCAGATCTGTGCTTGAAAGATCCCTGGGGCTGGTGTGCAGAGAATGGTTTCTGGTGTGAGAGTTAAAAGAGGCTGTGGTGAGAGGTGGTAGAGGCTTGCGAAAGGCTGGAACTGGTGGGAAATGGGCAGGCTGCAATGCAACATGGAGATGGTTGGACACAACAGGATGTGCTGATGGCTGGGATGTGAGGGAGCATGGCTAAGCCCATTTTACAGTTCAGAGAGGAAACTGCCCTAGAAAGGTAATGAGGCTTGCTAGAGGTCACTCACCTAGTAAGTGGTCTTGCTGAGGTTCAAAACCCAGATCTTGTGGGCTCCAAAGCCTGTGCTCCTAAAAGTTGGTTGACCTGTCATGAGGGTCCATTTTCCTATAAACTTGAGCTCACTGGTCGTTCCCAAATAAGCATATGTTTAAATAACATCCCTTGTGGAAAATATACTTCTGAGCTATATATACTAAGTTAAATAAACTTTTAAGTGCTGGAGCTTTTATCTTATAAGCATTTTAAAGTCATGGTTTTAAAATCTTGGTATTTTTAAAGAAATATTAATAGCTTAAAGGGGAATATTGTAATGCTTATGTTTTTATTATACTGAGGTTTGGGAGTTATTCTTAGCATAGTTATCATTTCACACGTCCTGCCTCAATTACCTCGCTTTTTCTTTGCTTTCTGATCATTAAAACATGAAGGTTTAATATTGAATTACCTGTGAATATAGATATAGATACTTGTGAATATTAAAGTAATTAAACAATAAAAAGGAATAGGCTTGAATTATTTTTTTAAAGTCTGTATTCTAGGGGCACGTGGGTGGCTCAGTCGTTAAGTGTCTGCCTTCGGCTCAGGTCATGATCCCAGGGTCCTGGGATGGAGCCCCACATCAGGCTCCTTCTCAGCAGGAAGCCTTCTTCTTCCTCTCCCAGTCCCCCTGCTTGTGTTCCCTCCCTCAGTGTCTCTCTGTCAAATAAATAAATTAAATCTTTTTTTAAAAGTCTGTATTCTACCTTTAGAGGTCATGATAAAAAATATCACACTAATCCCTTTTTCAATTATTCCTTTTGAAAGACTTTTTTTTACAAAAGAATAAGTAGATCCTTTGCTTATTGCAGTTGTAAAATATAAAACATTATAAAGACAAATATTAATAGAAGAGAAGGTTAATAAAGTTAATGCTTTTTTCCTTTAAGAAATAAGATCTAGGGGCGCCTGGCTGGCTTAGTCAGTAGATCATGTAGTTCTTGATCTTCGGGTCATGAGTTCAAGCCCCACACTGGAGAGCCTAGTTAATTAAAAAAATAAAAATGAAAGAAAGTATCTGGAACAGAAGAATTTAAAAGCAAATCTGTATTCTACTTTCTCAAAAAAAATAAGATGGTTAAAATCACCTTAGATAATGATGATATTCTTATTATTTAGTGGCCCATTGTACGATTGATAATTTAGAAGCCAGAGGAGCCACTTTTCAACCATAAAATTCATATTTTTCCTGCTTATTTTAAAGTAGTCAGATATTTTTTCACTGTAGTCTCAAGTTAATTGTCTTGTCCATGTCCTTGCTAGAGTACAAAAAGTGAAAGTATTTCTTTCCTATTACACGATTCTTATGTAATTAAAACTAATAGCTATTTCAGCTTATTATCAATTGCTCAATTATACCTCATAACATATTTGGAGAAAAATATCGAGACTTAGATTTTTCCAATTTTTTATTCTGCATATTCTTTTTCCTTTTTTTAGGTTTTATCTGCTTATTTTGGAGAGAGAGCATGCACATGCACATGCTAGCAGGGGGAGGGACAGAGGAAGAGGGGGAGAATGAATCCTCAAGCAGATTCCCCGCCTAGCTGAGCAGGGAGCCGTTAAGGAGCTCCAGTTCATGACCCCGAGATTGTGCCCTGAGCTGAAATCAAGAGTCGAACACTTAAGCCACCCAGGCACCACTTGTATATTCTTTTTTACTGGCTTCCTTGAACAATCTAAGTAGCCCCTTTTTTTCAGTTTGCATATACATTCGAACTTTAGGGGTAAGTTTTATTTTTGACAGCAGCCTTGACAGTGGCAAATCATGCTTAGCATCAAGTATGACCTTATTCAGTGACCTCATTTGAGTATTTTTCTGTTGAAGTTCTATTTGGGTATTATTTTGTGATTGATGGGACTTAATCCTTCCTTAGAAATAATACACTAAATACAAGTGTTTGCTTATGTAACTTAAAAGGGTGAATAGAAATCATTTGCAAAAAAGCAGCATAAACACTTTCTCCAACCCATGTGATACATTCTCCTAATGAAAGCTTGGTTCTTTGCTTGCCAGGCTCTACAGCCTCCAGTCATACAAAACCGGTCTTTGAAAGTTCCCCAATTATGGAAGCTACATCTATAGTTGGTATGACAAACCTAATACTAGCCGAGGAAGTTTTTCAGTTTATCTCTTACTGATTTTTGCTTTCTACCCTAAATATTAGTCTCTTAAGTGGCCACAATTAACCCAGGAAAAGAAGGATTTACTCCCAGATCCCAACCACCATACTTGGGCCTGGGGTGCCAGTGCAGGGTGCAGCCAGGGCAGGGATCCAGAAGCCAAGGTCCCCAGGGCTTTCATGGAGCCCTGCACTCAAGTGGTGCATTGTTCTGTGCCCAATTACCCAGACCCCAGGTTAGACCAGCCCTCTACGGTCTTGAAAGTAGCCGCCATTTCCCTGAGAAACCCAAACGCATTATCTCCAAGCACATGCTCTACTGAGAGGACAGACCAACACCACCTTCTGTACGATTTTGCTGCATTGTTACCTTTTAGTTTTGCCTCGTATGCATGCCTTTAAGATTAAAATAGCCAAGTCATTGCTTTAATAAGCTTTTTAATTAAATAACTTAATTTGAGATGCAAAGGGTTATACTTTTAAAGCAATTTTAATTGCATTTCATGATCTCCGGATATTTCATCACCATGCAGATCACAGATTAAAATAGAACGGAGTTTGTAGTTAGCACACGAGAAAGTAGAATCTGTGCAGAGCTCCAAACATGCTGATATTCAGCCGTAAAATTCTTTTTGAAGGAGAGATGTTCAAATATTCATGGCTATTAAAAACTTTTTTCGGATGACACAGAAAGGACAGTAAGCAGAAGAATATCCATTTTTAGGGAATCCAGGGGTCTTGGTTATCCAGTTTCACCAAGATAGCATATGCGGGTATCAATACAAAGAAATCACTTTTTCTTTGTTTGCAAAAATATTGATCACAAAAATATTGATGATAATAATTGTCAGCTTATTTTTCATTTGGGCAAGGGCTCCAAAAAAGAAAAATAACAAAAACATTACATACATTTAGACTTTGAGCTCCATATTGTATGTGATATTTTGGAAAATTACATTTTTTTCCAGACACACCGGTGTGTCTCTTCATTCCTTTTACTAAGTCATAGGTTATAAATTATCTTCATCCTTTGGTTAATACTGTCCAGAAAGATATTTGCTCAAAACTCCAATTAGTGCATTGTTTCTTTTTAAATGCGTTCCCATTGTAAGTCCTAGCCCAAATTTGCCACCTCTGTTTACAGATGATTCTTTCTACTTAGTTCTTTGAAAGTGCATTATGTCTGCCTTTATTTGAAATAACACATTTCTCCTGGCATAGTGCTATTATTAATATTTCACTTTCTTCATAAACTACCAGGCCTTACTTCAGACTCACGATGTAGTGGCTCATGAAGTTTACAGTGATGAAGCATTGAGGGTCACTCCTCCCCCCACCTCGCCCTATTTAAATGGGGATTCTCCAGAAAGCGCCAACGGAGATATGGATATGGAGAATGTGACCAGAGTTCGCCTGGTCCAGTTCCAAAAGAACACAGATGAGCCCATGGTAAGTTTTCTAGACTCTGAAGTCCCAGCCGGAAGTAGGGCACCCAACTTCAGCCTGTGCTGCTAGGAGGTGGGGAGGAAGGGGGGCAAGGACAGTGTGAAAAGCGGTCCGTCTCCCGCTCCTCCACCACCACCTCCGAGCCCACACCCAGAGCTCTTCCACCTGACAGCATGCCTGAGGCTCCCCACCCCCCCGCCTCTCCTTTCACAAATGCTCTGCAGCTTCACCCAGAAAAGGACCTACCTGCTACAGCACTCCAGGAAAAACCTCTGGGGCACAATTTGAAATACTGGTAGCAACAAAGCGAATGTCTAATGACATTATGAAAAACATCTTCTTATAAGATCTTTGGCCTTCTGCAAAATGAGAGGAAGACTAATCTGGAAGGCCTTCTAAGAACTGAGCGATGTGGCTAAAATAACATTCCTTCCATTCACATCTATCTCTTTGATACAAATTCATTTCCTCGGGGTGTAGGAACAGCATTGGAATAGAACTGACGCCGAACCCGCTTCGTTGTCACAGAATCCTCGCACATGGGGAAGGGAAGATCGAGGAAAGACTCCTTGGAGTGAAGCGAGCAAAGTGGGGCGTGGGGCAATAGGGCAGAGTGGAGACCGTCCAGGCCACCCAAGCGGCATGTGCGGAAGCCCATGGTTCAGAAGGGCTCTTCTGGGTGGAAAGAGGGCACCACAGCTGCAGTATAGAAAATGGACTGGCAGGAACAGACACACACAGTGTTGAAAGAATGTTAAGGCATGTTAAGGACTCTGTTCTTTATCTCAAAGACAGTGGAAGGCTATTGAAGAGTTTCAAGCAGGGAGAGATCAGAGTTGCATTTTAGAAAGACCGCCCTCCAGAGAACGGATTAGACGGGGAGGAGGGAGGTTGTGGGGAGACCCGTGAGAAAGTTATTGGCTTGGGACCAGGGAGAGCAGTTGGAACTGGGAGGTAGAGGCGCAGACACCAAATGGAAAGAGGTGAACAGACTTAACAAAAAAGTAAAATCAATAGACCTGGATAACAGACGGCCAGTGGGGACAGAGGGAGAAGCAGTTACCAAGGATGTCCCTTAAGCTTTAGGTGTTCACAGCCGTATGGCCGGTGATGCTACCCACTGAGATAAAGACCATGGGAAAAGTTTGGGGGAGGAATCCCATCTTAAGCGGGGGGGGGGGGGGGGGGGAAGCCTTCAGACTTATGCACTCCTATCTCTCCCTCAGAGCATAGAAAAGGGATATTGCAATATAGAAAAACAAATTCCCTACTTAAGAAAGCTGCCCAGTTGCTTTCCAGATTAAAGGGAGAGCTAAAGAGCAATGATTCTCTGACTGTGATTTTCAGAGAGCCCTCAGCTCTAGATGTTTCTGGCTGCAATTCTCATTAACTGATCTCTGCACAGCACTTAAAGTAGGCAGGGGGCATGTAAATCACTTCACCCCTTTTCAGTGTGGCTTAAGCGCACAGGCAGTAGCAGCCTTTGGGTGCCTTGGGCAGATCACTTCAAGTCTGCTCATACTTTGCTTAACAATTATTGCCAGAAGCATACTTGACTAAATGACCCCCCAGATTCCACCCTGCTCTGAAAGTCTAATACCCATTTATTCATATTACGTATTCATTCACTCATTTAGCAAATGTTTGTTAAGTGCCCACTGTGCGCAAATCACTATGTTGGATGCCAGTAATGTAGTGGCAGGAAAGACAGAGCCCCTTCCCAGAGCTCACTTTCCCCAGGGCTGCCAACATCAAATAAATAAATACGCAGTTTAGCACAGTTTGCTAAACAGGAAGAGTTAGTGATAGAGCTATAGAGGAGAAAAGACTGTGTCCGAGAGGCAGGAAGAAGTGGTGACGTTCAGCCAAGCAAAACAGACAGGAAAGCTGGAGGTGTTAGAAGGAGGCCCAGAAGTGTCCAGTGATTATCGTATTCTAAAGTAGCCCAATGACATTTGTATGATCTTTCCAGTGGAGGCTCACTACCTAAACCCACAGGCTGAGTGAAAGTGTATTCCCTCAGTTAACTTCAGAAAGCATAAAATGACCAAGTCTCCCCTAGAAGTTTCCTTAAAGAAGCCCTTCTCTGTTCTGTCTTTGATCCTACCAAAAGTTTGTGTTCTCCTTTTGACTGGTTGCCATAAAAAATGGAAATTATTTGATATAAAACAGATATTTTCAATAATGGAATACAGTTCTCTGTTACATTTAATACAGCTTCATTTTCTTGGTTAGTTGTCTTATTAAAAGCATTATATTGCTCTTCGGGATATATCTATATGATCTCTTTTGCTTTTTGGACCTTCTTTAATGTGTCCAGCTATGTTAGATCCACCCTGTAAGGATGATACACTCCCATCACACCCTTGTTTTCCCATTTGCAACTTCACCTGGATATTACTCTCCGTCAATTGAGACTCCCTCAGTTGCAAGTGATAAAGACCAAAGTTGAACTAGCTTGGACGGTACGGGAAAGGCTTATGTAAACAAGGAAAGGCCCAGAGTCTATCCCAAGCTGGGGGTAGGTTCATTGCACCCAGCCCAACCTAGGCCAGTCCCTTCCCTGCAGTTTGGGAACTTGGGAACAGAGAGAATGTGAGTCAGTTCCTCTCTGCAAAGAAATGTTTGGGGCAGACAAAATAATAAATGTTAACTCTAGCTGGTTTGAGGTGAACATCCCCCTAGTCACGAGAGACCCTGCCTGTCTCATCACTATTGTCTGTTCACTAATGAATAGTCTTCATTCATTATGTGCCTAGCCGAGCACCTGCCCACAAAACAGGATCATGATAACATTGGTTGAACAGATACATTAATTTATTAATTTCAAGGATTGAACCCCCATCATACTATCATTTCCTTTATGAAATTAGGTTTGAGTTACACATAAATCTATAGCATTTCTCCAGGAACACCTCTCTTGGTAACCATACATGCTGATTGAATACACAAGTTGGAAATGAAACTTGAACATTACAGTTGAATGTTGGGACTAGAAACATTTTGATATACCAGTTTTTCACATTGCTTGCCCACCACTTCTAAGAACTGAAAAATAGGAACCAAGCAAAGTTATATTCTCTGGAATTGTACAGATTCCAAGTCTAAATTATAAAGGCTCAGATATTTCCATGAACCTTTCCAACAGAGTGTTGTTCTCCAAAGAAGAAGATAAGATCGTCCCCCTACCTTAATCATCTCAAATTCAGGACCAGTTTTCACCAAGGGAACTTGTTGAAAATACAGGTTTCTGGGCTCCATTCCAGACTTCCTGAATCTAAATCCAAGGAGTGAGTTTAAGCGATAGTATTATTTAAAAGGTCCCCATGTGATTTTTAGGATCAGCCAGGTCTAGTCCAAAAAATATGCTTATGAAAGTTTATCTTATAATAGAGAATAATGGTAAAATAAAAAGTAATCTCTGTAGACTAGTAGTCTGGCTTTAAATATGTGGAGCTTCTACTTCTGGCCAAGATGGAGTAACAAGGACCAGATTTACCCTCTCACCCGAAATAACCAAAAAAACATTTTTAAACAAATGAAATTACATAAAAGAACAGTTTTCAAGACTTTGGACATCAGACAACAAAGGAAAATGATCCCTGAGAGATAGGAAGCAAACAGGGTAAGCCCTATGATCGCCTGACCTTATTGACTTGAAAGAGTTTCCAGGCCACAACACAGGAAGGGAGAACTGAGGCAGAGCAGGCAGTTCCGAATTGAGGACACAGAACTGAGAATCCAAGGTGACCTAGGCACCTAAAGTGCACAAGATAGAGGACCAAATAAAAGAGAGCTGCACAGGAAGAGAACCCCCAGAAATCTGTAGAGGGTCCCCCTGAAGTATTCGTTTGAGTTATGACCAGTGCATTTATGAGAGGAAACTACCCAGAGCCAAGAAAAGACCATCCAAAAGGTCCAAAAAGACCATCCAGTACCCAGCACTCACTGCCTGTTACCCACCAGCTGGCCTGGCAAACGAATTCATGGCACAGTGTATAGAGTGCTCAGAAAAGTCTTATCTCCGTAATGAGGAATAATTAGCCCTAGGCTCAGAATTGCTCAAGTTCTGCCTAACAAATCATGAAAGCAAGACCCAAGCATCAAACTAATTGACCCAAATTAGTGAACTACATCCCAGAACAAAGTCTAAGAATATTTGTAAGAATAAAAAAACATCTAACATGCAGCAAAATAAAATTCACAATGTCTAGCATTGAATCAAAGATTACTAGGCATGTAAAGAAGGGGGACAATATGACCTATAACATAGTGAATAATCAATCAAAACTGACAGACCTGACCAAGGTATTAGACTTAGCAGAAGAATACACTATGGGATTAATGGCAGATCAGACATTTGAGAAGCGAAGATTAGTAAACTCAAAGATACAGCAATAGAAACTATGAAAAATGAAATACAGAAAAAGAATTTTTTAAAATGAAAAAAGCAGGGGCCTTGGTGGCTTTGTTGGTCAAGCATCTGACTCTTGTTTTCAGCTTAGGTCATGATCTTGGGGTCATGAGATCAAGCCCCAAGTCAGGCACCATGCTGGTCATGGGTTGTGAAACCTGCTTAAGATTTTCTCTCTCTCCCCTTGCCCCTCCCTGCTGCTTGTGTGTGAGCTCGCTCTCTCTCTCTCTCTCAAAAAAAAAGGAAAGAAAAGCATTACTGAGCTCTGGGACAACCTCAGGCAGCATAACATATAGTTAATTGGATCCTATGAAGGAGAAGAGAGTGAAGAAGAGAGAGAAGGATATTTGAAGAAATAATGTTTGAAAACATTCCAAACCTGATGAAAACTATAAATCTGTAGGTACAATACCACCGTGAACCCCGAACCCAAGAAACAGTACCAGGGTACATCTTAATCAAATGGTTTAAAAACCATGATAAATAGAAGATCTTAAAAACAGATTAAAAAAAAGAAAGGTTACATACAGAGGAACAAAGATAAGAATGGCATCAGACTTCTTATCAGAAACAATACAATTGAGAAGAACAGTGTCTTTAAAGTACTGAAAGAAAAAACAAAATCTTGAGAGGTTTTGTCTTAGAATTTAAAACCCAGCAAAGGTATGTTTCAAAAACTAAAGGCAAAAACATTTTCAGATATACCAAAACTGAAAGAATTCAGTAGACCTACAGTGAAAGAAATGTTAAAGGATATCCTTATCATTTAAATCTCTTTAAAAGATAATTGGCAGTTTAAGCAAAAATAACAACAATATGTTTAGGGGCTTATTACATGTAAAAGTAAAATGTATAACTAGCACAAAGGTCAGGAGAAAGGAAGTGGAACTATACTCATAAAAGTCTCTTAAACTATATGTGACACTGTATAATATCACTTGAATTGCAATAAGTTAAAGATGGATACAATAAACCCTGAAGCAACCACCAAAAGAACAAAACCAAATTATAGCCAATCAGACAACACAGAATAGAAAATAAAGTAAAAATAAGCTAATCCAAAAGAAGGCAGAGAAAGAGGAAGAGGGAAACATGGAACAGATAGAACAAGAAAATTAAATAGCAAGAAGATGTATTTATACCTGACTGTGTCAGTAATCCTATGAAATGTAAGTAGTCTGAATTCCCCAAATTAAGAAGCAGAGGTTGTCAGGTGGGGGAGGGGGACAGACCCAATTATATATTGCCTTCAAGAATTGCTTTATACATAAAGACAGATAGTTTCAAAGTAAAAGAATGGAAGAAGATATATTATGATGGCATTAAACAAAAGGAAGCTGAAGTGGCTGTATTAATATCAAAGTGTATAATTCTCAGACCACATTGTGATTAAATTGGAAGTGAATAACAGGAAGACCTTGGGAAAACTCCCGAAGCATTTGAAAACTAAATAACACAATTCTAAATAACCTGTGGATCAAAGAAGAAATCAAAAGGGAAATTAAAAAGTATTTTGAAGTGAATAAAAATGAAACAACAATATACCAGAATTTCTGGGATGCTGCAAAAGCAGTACTTAGGGAGTAATGTGTAACACTAGACACCTATATTAGAAAAGAAATATCTTAAATGACCTCAGCTTCTACCTTAGGAAACTAGAACAAAAAAGAGCACATTAAACACAAGGTGAGTGAAAGAAAAGAAATAATAAAGATCAAAGTGGAAATTAATGAAATAGAAAACAGAATAGAGGAAAAATCAATAAAACAAACTTTTTCTTTGAGAAGACCAGATTGATCAGAGAAAAAAGAAGACATTAATTACCAATATCCTGCATAAAATAGTGACACTACTACAGAATCTGCAGACATAAAAATGTATAAGGAATATCTTATAAACAACCTTACACCAAGAAATTCAGTGACTTAGATGAAATGGACAAATTCCCAGGAAGGCAGAAGCACACCCAAACTCACTTAAGAAATGCACTGAATTGCCATATACTATTTAAAAATTGAATTTGTAGTTAAAAACCATTCCTCAAAGAAAACTCCAAGGTGGCATTACTGGCGAAATCTACCAAACATATAATTCTACACAAACTTTCCCCAAAACATTGAAAAGGAAGGAATTCTTCCCAACGTTGTTGTTGTTGTTGTTGTTAGGTGGCTAGCATTTATTATCATTATTATTAGGTGGCTAGCTTTTTTACCCTGATAGCAAAACCAGTTAAATACAGTACAAGAAAAGAAAACTACAGACTGGTATCCCTCCTGAATATAGATGCAAAAACTCAAACAAATCCATATCTTAACAAAAGAAGAAGACATCGTGACCAGCTGGAGACTAACTCAAGAATACGGCTCACTTATCATCATCCAAAGCTAGGGAGAAAATGCAGTCCATGAATGGATAAACAAAATGATACATCCATACAGTGGAATACTCAGCAAGGACAAAGAGTGAACCGTTGATACATTCAACAATGTGATTAAATCTCACACTGTGAATTGTTTAAAAAAAAAAAAAGCAACAAAATAAGAATGCATACTGTGTGAGGGGTCATAACGTAGGCGAGGGGGAGTACAGGGATGGGAGTAGATCAGTGGGCACAAGGAAATTTTTCAGGGTGATGGATATAGTCAGGCTCCTCATTATAGTAATGGTTTCACATATGTACTGTTAAATTTACCAAATTGTACACTTTAAGGGGCACTAAGTTGTCTCAGTGGGTTGAACGCTTGACTCTTAATTTCAGCTGTCATGATCTCGTGCAATCAAGCCCTGCGTCAGGCTCTGCGCTCAGTGTGGAGTCTGCCTGGGATTCTCTCTCCCTCTCCTCTATCCCTCCTGCTCTCTCTCTCTCTCAAAATAAATAAACAAATCTTAAAAAAAAAAAAGCACAGTATGGAATGTATGTATCATTATTACAGCAATCAAAATACCAAAAATAACATTTTCGTCCTGGCATGGTGGAGTAACAGACGGTTTTCCTCCTTCATTTTCCGTATTTTCTTCAATGTTTTCCTTACTTTTAGTAAATAAAATTATCTACAATTATCACAAACATAAAAAAGAATAGTAATTCTATTTTACTTACCTTTTTACAGGGAATCACTTTAAAAATGAATGAGCTCAATCATTGTATTGTCGCAAGAATTATGCACGGGGGCATGATTCACAGGCAAGGTAAGTTTCATATGTGATTCTTTCCCTCCTTACCTTTTTTTCCTATAGCCTAGTGGAGAAAGTATTTTTTATGATCCATATAAACAATCTGTTTACTCTGTGGTCCACCTAATGATCTATTTAAGTTATCTATCTTTGGTTTTAATCACTGTTCGTCTCATTTGTTCATATTCTTCTGTACATGCTCCAGCCTGTGATTAAGGGGGGAAGGGTATATTACAGTTCTGTTACCGAACATCTCTGAATTACTGTTTGGATCCTGACTTTAAAAAGACCATGGAGGATAAAGTAAATATCCTACCTGGCCCCTGGATATCTGGAAGGCATCTATTCTGGGACATACATACAAACATATGTACATTCATTTATGGATATAGATATGTAATGACAGTTGAAGAATTTCTCGTTCATGCAGGAATGAGATATACTCTTTCTAAATTAGGAAATTAGAGTTTGATAAATAATATAAAAATTAAATGATAAAATAAGAGATAGCAAATCTAGATTAAGTTTTTAATACCTGCCACAGTAATTGCAGCCCTTCTGAGAAAGCATCCCACTAAGGCCTGAGGTAAAGCAAGAATGAGTTTTTGAGAAAAGGGAGCTTTCATTAACTCTTAGGTGGGCAAGATCTGCACGTGCAGGAGTAGCCTCACCCTTGGAAGGGCTGAGTTTTAGGTACTAGCATTGATCAGCAGGCTGATCCAAAAATTAGGCTTCCTTTCTTTAAGATGAGGGGTTTTTTATTGTTGTGTTTTTTGTTTTTTGCCTACAGGGGAATCTTTAGAGGCTGAGGAAGTAGACTACACTCATGTGGGAGAATTGGTTTTAGACTCCAGGATGAATTTTCTCTTTCTTAATTCTAATGAGTTGCTATAAATTCAGTAAAGCAGGGGTACCTGGGTGGCTCAGTGGGTTAAAGCCTCTGCCTTTGGCTCAGGTCATGATCCCAGGGCCCTGGGATCGAGCCCCACATCAGGCTCTCTGCTCAGCAGGGAGCCTGCACCCTCCCCCCCACCCCAACCCCCCCCACCTCTCTGCCTACTTGGGATCTCTGTATGTCAAATAAATAAAAAAATCTTTTTTAAAAATTCATTAAAGCCACAACATCATTGTTTCCATAGTCTCTTTTTCTTATATTACCATGTGACTAGGGTCTGCCATCTCTGATTGAAGTGGTGTCGTGGACATCCTCCTCCTAGTCTTATTTTTGAAAAGTAGCTTTCTCATGATTCCCCGTGAAGAGTACCATTTACTGTAGAATTTTAGTTAGATGCCTTCTCTTAGGGCTGAGAATGTTCTCTTCTATCCTTAGTTGCTGAGCCTTTTAATTATGATTGAGTTGTGAATCTTATCAGATGCTCTTCATCTGCTGAGATGATCATTTGGAGGTTTTTTCCTTGTATCTATTAACATAGTGAATGACTTTGAAAGATTTCCTAACGATAAACCCCTTCTGCATCTCTCAGATAAACCTAGCTTATTCATTGTGTGTGGGTTTTGTTTTTGTGTTTGTTTTTTTTTTTTTTTTTGTATGTACTGCTGGATTCTGTGTGCTTATGTTTTGTTTAGAGTTTTGGTATTTGTAATTATGAGTGAGACTGGCTGGTAGTTAATTTTCCTTTCTTGTCTTGCTCTGTGGGGTTGTGAATTATGATTATGTAATTATGATTGAGTTGTGAATCTTATCAGATGCTCTTCATCTTGAGATGATGAGATGATGATGAGATGATCATTTGGAGGTTTTTTCCTTTTACCTATTAACATAGTGAATGACTTTGAAAGATTTCCTAACGATAAACCCCTTCTGCATCTCTCAGATAAACCTAGCTTATTCATTGTTTTAGTTTCAAAGTTACATTGCCTCATAAAATCATGTGGAGAGCCGTCTCCCTTCATGAGTTCTCTGAAAGACTTTGTAGAATATTGGAATGACTTGTACCTTTAAAAAGTTTGGTAGAACTTGCCTATAAAACTATCGAGGCCTGATGTTTTGGTTTTCATTTTTTTTTTTTTTTAGAAAAGACTTTTTTTTAAGGAAGCTCTACACCCAATGTGGGGCTTGAACTCATGATCCTGAGATCAAAAGTTGTATGCTCTACCATCTGAGCCAGCCAGGAACCCCAGGAAAGACTCTTTTTTTTTAAACTGCTTCAAATTTTTTAACAATCATAAGGTTATTCAGGCTTTCTATATCTTGAGTAAATTGAAAAATTAAATTTTTTAATGCACTCTGATGATCACTCTCTTTTAATGGGCAAGGGTAGTCCATTAATATTTATTATGATGAGTCTGTCATCTTTTTTATTTATACTTATCGCATTTTTAATGGATTTTCTTATTCATTTTTTTTGTTCTATTTTTTCCCCCTGGGAGTTTAGAATTTCAGCACTCTACTTAGATCTTTTAGGTGGTTACCTTGAATTTTTATCATGTGTAATTAACATTATGTTTACTAGAGGGAAATAGTATCTTAACCCCACTCCCAAAGACATAGGAACACTAAATCTGATCACACTTTTGTCTTACACATTATTTTGCCCAGCATTTTGCTCTGTCCTGTTTTAAATTCACAAATTTGCAATTACTAACATGACTGTTTTTGTTTGGATTTACATAAATGGTTATGGTTTTATATACTCCCCACTCCTTCTCTCTTATGTTATTTCTAGTATAGTTTACATACAAGTGTTTGGTATATTAGTTTCAGATATAAACTTACCATTCCTTCTCAAATTACAGACCATCCTTTGGGGAGCATTTTCCTTCTTCCTAAAGTACATCCTTAGAAGTTCCTTTAGTTCTAGTCTCCTGTTGATAAACTCCCTCAGGTGGTATTTATCTGTAAATATTTTATTTCATCCTCAATCTTGAAGATTACTTTTGCTGGGAGCACAGTCTTAGGTTGATGGTTACCGTTTTATTTTGGCATCCATTGTTTGACATTGGAAAGTCTGATGTCACTACAATTGTCCTTGAATTATAAGTGATCTCTCCTTTCTCTCTTGGTGTTCTAAGAACTTTGTCTTTAGAGGGGGAAAAGATCTTTGCCTTTAGATGTTCTGTAGTTTCACTATTTTCCAACATGGTTTTCTCTTTATTTATCCTCTTTAGGATGCATTATTCTTCCTGGACCTGCATAATCATGTTTTCATCACTTCAGTAAAGTTTACAACCATTATTTCTTCAAATATTGCCTCCTCTCCATTCTCTGTATTCTCTCCTTTTGAACTCCACTAGACGTGTGTTAGACATTCCCTCCATATCTCTTAATTTTTTTTTCCTATTTTCTTTATTTCTTGTCTCTTGTTTTCCCTGTCTCATTTCCCTGTCCTGCATTCTAGGTAATATATTTGGTTATATCTTCCAGTTCACTGACATTCTCTTCAGCCATATCTGAATTCCTGTTCAACTCCTCCATTCACTGGTTTCTTTTTTTTTTTTTAATATTTTATTTACTTATTTATTTTTTTTAAAGATTTTATTTATTTATTTGACAGACAGAGATCACAAGTAGGCAGAGAAGCAGGCAGAGAGAGAGGAGGAAGCAGGCTCCCTGCCTGATGCGGGGCTCAATCCCAGGACCCTGGGATCATGACCTGAGCTGAAGGCAGAGGCTTTAACCCACTGAGCCACCCAGGCACCCCCATTCACTGGTTTCTATCACCAGTTATAGTTTTCTTTTCCAGAAGTACTAGTAATTTGTTCTTAGTTTTATTTTCAAATCTATCTGTTCACATCTGATAATCTCGTGTTGTGTGCTTATCCTTGCAATTAGGTCCTTTATTTTTTTTCTATTATTTAACATGTGGCTATTTTATATTCTGTATCTGATCATTCTAGTAACTGTCTTCCTTGACAATCTAAATCTGTTTTTTCTCTTTCTGATGACTTTGCCTTATTGTATGTTTGGTGACCTTTGTGAGCTCATTGTTTGTTCTAACTGATGAAAGTCCGGTGGGCCTAGACTGGGTACACTTTGTTTGTTCCCTCTTCTACTAACTACCATGGAGTGCAACCAATCTGGATCTTGCCTCCCCCCAGATTCCTGGGCTCAGTTTTTGTCACTTGCCGTTGGCCCAAGGCTCAGAATCTGGCTAGCAGGTACTGCTGCTGTGGCATCCACCCTTTCCACTGTTTCATTCCACCCTTCCTTCATCACCACTCTGGATCCAGCTCACGGGTCCTTATGTGCAGCTGATGGTGGGGGATGGAAGTCGGCAGTGCTCTTAGGAATTTGTACTCCTTAGCGGCAACCCCATCGGGACCCCTCTCACTCTTGAGAGCTTTTTCTATATCTTGACTTAATAAACTTCTATCGCTTTATTTACCCCCTCCAAAAAAGGAATTTGTATTCCTTTTGTGAAACTAGTAACACTTCAATAGGTATGCCCTAGATGGGATACAGGTGTAAGAAAGTCTTCTAGTGACTAACCAGCCACACTAGGAAGCAAAAGTCCACAGATTTTTATTTTATTATGTTAATTTTCAAACACAAGTAGAGAGAATAGTGCAGTGAGTTCAAGTAGAAAAAAGTGGAAAGAAGAGTGCAGCGATCACCTGCATACCCATAAGCCACTAGAATCACTGTTACGTCACAACCACACCAATGTCATCTGTACTTCCCCTACTGTCCACCCCTAGGGAATATTTTGAAGCAAATCTCAGGGGTCTTATTTTCTTTATGTGCATTTAGTGTGTACCTCTAAAAGATGCTGTGAGCTTTTCATAACGATGCCAGGTCAGTATATAAACATGTGCACAATTTATAAATAAGGAAGTAAAATTTCACATAACTCCCTATTTAGGCATTGGTTTTTGGGCTCTCTTTCCAATTGAAGTATGAGAGGACCCTGAAATGCCTACCAAATTATTATAAAATGATTGTGTTTTGTCTAATGTAAGTTGAGTGTTATACAGGAATTATCACAATTCTCTGCATCATATTTGGTAGATGATGATGATGATGAAAATGGTAGGAGGGACGCCTGGGTGGCTCAGTTGCTTAAGTGGCTGCCTTTGGCTCAGGTCATGATCCCAGCATCCTGGGATAGAGTCCCATATCGGGCTACTTGTTCGGTGGGAACCTGCTTCTCCCTCTGCCTCTGCCTGCCTCTCTGCCTACTTGTGATGATATCTCTCTCTCTCTCTCTCCCCCCGCCCCGACAAATAAATAAATAAAATCTTTAAAAAAAAAAAAGAAAGAAAGAAAAGAAAATGGTAGGAAATGATAACAGACACTTCAGTGATACTTTACCATATGCCACGAACACTCCTGATCCTTCTACGTGTATTAAACTAACTTAATCCTCAAGGCAATCATATGAAATAGATACTGTTTTCATCTCCATTTTGTAAATATTGAAAACTGAGATATGGAATATTTTGGTACTCTACCCAAGATCTTAAAGCTGGTATGGGATGTAGCTGAGATTTGCCCCAGACAGGCTAGATCTAGAAACTGTCATTTTAAACCATGATACATAGTGCCTCTCTCAGAGAAATAAGCAGATTTCCACAGCCATCTTTCAAAAGTGTGTCTTCCGTAAGTAGATCTATCCGTTTTGGTGAGTTTACTAAATGAGCCAAATCTGTACCTGTTTCTGAAACATTGGCCTTCAATAGTTAGATTAATTTTTTAATTACTTATATTGCTGTCTTTGGACATTATTATAAATGTTACATACATCATTTCATGTTTGTAACTGCATCATTTCTTTAGGTACACTTCACGTCGGTGATGAAATTCGAGAAATTAACGGCATCAGTGTGGCTAACCAAACAGTGGAACAGCTGCAGAAAATGCTCGTGAGTTTCTTTGTCTTTTTTCCAAGATTGACTTTCAGTTTGTTAGCTTGCTTTATAAGGCATGAATAAGTGGTATTCTCTTGTAATCAGAGTATTTTTCTGGTCCCACTGTTTGTTGGACTTGACTTTCTACAACATTCATAAGAACTGACAACTGGGAAAATGTTTATATGCAACAGAGCTTGGAATCCTCTTGCCCATCGAGCAGCGTGGGCTTTGACGGTCTCCTTGCCTCCTCAATCTCGTTTCTTACTGAACAAATGTGTAAAGATAACCTTTCCAATTGTGCGTATATGCGAACTCATTTCTCCCCACCCTCCATTCTGCTGACATCAGCAATGTCAGAAGCCTTGTTCTGTTCAGCTGAGTCATAGCCTGCTGTATTGGATTTCTCTGCAGCACAGAGGGAAGGAAAAACATAGTAGACCTGGCTATTTTTGACCGCGCATAGCCAAAATCTGTGTTCACAATTGGCCTTTTATTAAAAAAGCAGAATGACGGTCCCTGACCTATGTTCACTGTCGTACTGAACAGAGGCAGAAGTCTTGGACCTCTGGTCCTGAGCCATCTTCCTGCCACAGTGTAGTGGCCTCACACATTATGAATATCTCTTAAGTGTGAAATAAGCACACAAACTCACTATAGCAAAAACCGTACGGCCAGCATTATGAAAGAAAAAGCAAATTCAATGGAGTACACCATCATCATGTAGCAGACCAAATACCGTCTTTGTGTAATTACTTATTCTGTCATCTGGCTCAGTTCATACTTACTTTCGAAAAGCACTTAGAAGTTTCTGTGTGTCTATGAAAAGGGAACCGAGGGGGGTCTGTTCCACTGCTGCCGCCCGAACAAGGCAGTCAGCCTTGACTTCAAAGGGTGTCTCCCGTGAGCAGCCCCTACCCTCTAACTCCATTTCATTTAAAAGGCCCTTGCGTGCTCAGCTGGCTTACATTAATCCCCCCCCCATTTCAAGTGGTTTCTCACATGTCTTTGTGTGCAACATTTGTGTGTTAAGCAAGCTCTCCTTTCTTCCCCCTCCAGCGGGAAATGCGGGGGAGTATCACCTTCAAGATAGTGCCAAGTTACCGCACTCAGTCATCGTCCTGTGAGGTAATGGCTCCAGCGCGACCCCCCGCCCCGTCCCACCGCCCCCGCCACCCCTGTCTCCTCTGGGTTCTTAACTAACTGTCTGCTGATGGCTGAATGTTTTGGCTTTCTGGGAAATTGTTTCTGCCTGTGCTGTTGATCACTGCACACCAATTTTACAACAAAGATAACGGAACAGAGTAGGTTCCATTCACCTACTCGGCCCTGCTTCCATGGGGAACTCCTCAGCACTTTAACTGTCTGCAGGCTGGAAGGGCAGCCAAATCTCGAGGAGCTCCAAGTAATGACAGAAGGCTTAATAACAAATGGAGTCTCTGAGGAAAAAAAGAAAGATAATTGCAATAATATTTCCAGGAAGTACATTCACTTCCCTTATTAAGAAATCACACAGATAGTTCTTCTTTCCAAGAATTTGAGAAGTGATCTATTTCTGTTAAGACCGAGGTGTTTAAAAAAAAAATAAAAAAAACTGTGACAAGTCCCTGGACAGATGTTAAGTCCATGAGGAGTTGATAACTGACTTTCCGAGAGGAGTAGAGGCTTTTGTGACCTTCTGTGAAATCGTTTCAATTTGGAACACTTGGTGATTCATAAGCAAGTAAGTTTTCTAGGATAATACAACCCCAAGGTTCCTTTCTCACGGTAGGTGTATCATATAGAAATTGTAGCTCTGCGACCTATATTATCCAGTTTCGTGTCGGTCATGAAATGAGATTCCAAAATCTATTCTTTTTGTATTTGGAAATACAGGCTGGCATGAAGGGTCTGTCACCCTTCAGTCATTGCACACTCAGCTCGAGCATAATTATTTGAAGCTGATCCTTTACATTGCATCTCCCAAGTCTGTGTACTTCGGTAGGAAGAACATATTTCCTACAGATGATTTTCAAGACTGACAAGTAACTTATTGGAACTCATCTAGAAAATTGAATTCGTACCCAGAAGTTGAGGGAGAAATTGCAGTGCCTCTTCCAGACCCTAGTAAGGCTTCGATCTCCCAAGCAAACTCAGAGGCTTTGCTTTCCGAACCTATCAAAGATATGTCTAAGAATTTGTAGTTTGGTCAAGGATATTTTTTAGTGCATTGTGACAGTTGGGGTTTCTGTTCTATCAGGTTTTGAGCTCCTCTTGGTGGCTTTTTATGGAACTTCAGTGAATACTGTATTTCAAAAGAAAACAGAGAGCTACTTCTGCTCCAGGATTCATAGTTTTGTAATTTGTAACCTAGAACACAAATCTTCCAGGGAAGAGAGAATGTCACACACACCTCTCATGTGAGGCATTCCAATATTCTGACATCGTAGGTGGTCCTCATACCATTTGTCAGCATTGAAGACATTTAATGAATACGATTGACTTGTGTTTTCTTAGCTAACTAAGGGATATTGTTAGTTATTAAGATACAAGTTTCTCCTGTGTTTTTTAAGTGGTGGAACTAGTTTTAGGGTGGGACCAGTATTATACATACAAATTCTACACTTGAGTCAGAAGAACCCCCCCTTACCTTCTTTACTTCTGAATAGTAGGAAAAATGATACTCTCCTCCTAGCCCTACCCCCACCCTGTTTGACACTCTGGTGCCCTGGCAGGATTCAAGCCTGTGGTTGGACTCTTCCCAGCTAGGGCAGTACTTCCTAAAGAAGGGCTCTCTGGCCACCCGCATCAGTATTCCCCGGGCAAAAGAGGGGAGACCCTGCCCTCACACTGGTCCCGCTGACTTGCTTCCCTAGGGGTGGCACCTAGAAACCAATCTGCTCGTGAGCATTCAAGAATGCTCGTCTAAGGGAGCCCGTTACTCAAAAAGCTAACAAGCTCCAGAAGTTTTCTGTATATCTTCTAGAAAAAACAAATGTCTTTTGAGCAGACATGTATATCTCAAAGGTTTCAGAGAACTCCACTAAACCAGAAATGGTACAGTGCATATTTTCTTCCTCTCTTTATGCTTGTCATTAAAGCTGATTTGGACAATAAGGGAATGGAGCCCAGAGAGGACTGTGACTGAGTACGACAGATCTAGGGAGAGTGGCTGTGCCTCCTCGGACTTTTGCCAGAAGTGTAATATTTTTAGAGGCTCGAGGTTATTGTTGGTTTTTTTTTAAGATTTTATTTATTTATTTGACAGAGAGAGATCACAAGTAGGCAGAGAGTCAGGCAGAGAGAGAGGGGGAAGCAGGCTTCCTGCCAAGCAGAGGGTCTGATGCAGGGCTCGATCTCAGGACCCTGAGATCATGACCTGAGCTGAAGGCAGAGGCTTAACCCACTGAGCCACCCAGGTGCGCCATGAGATTATTGTTTTAATCAGTCTCCTAAAATGATCTAAAGAATAAAGGTTTCTTCTCTTGTGGATGTCTATCTTTTACCCTCATTAGTAATATTTGTCCTGGAAAGACTCCAAGGTGATTACAACATGAGAAGTTTTTTTTGGGTGGGGAGGAGTTAGATTTGTTTTACTTCAAATGAGTCATTCAGTAATTTTTGACACTGAGGTACCTAAAAACTATTAAGTACTTTTCAACCTAATTTTGAATAAAAAATTAGGCAGTTGAGATCTTCAGCACAATAAGTGTACAGTAATATTTCATTTTACAGTCCAAAAGGATTTTAATTGGATTTTATTGGATTTTAATATCAATTCCCTTTTCCGGGTCTCACTTAAAGTCAGCCAAGGTTCTAGAGTATTGGAGACAGGAGAGAAATTATTAACGAATGACACAGTCATCGCATACAATATGTGAATCTTCCAACTGCAAAAAATTTTTCATACTTCTGTGAAATCATGCACGTAAGTCAGTATAGCACCTTTACAGCTAAAAAAAAAAGAAAAGAAAAGAAAAGAAAAAACCTCAGAGGAAACGGCTGTCCGATTGTGGTTGTAACTGTGAATGTGAATATCTCTGTGTCTGTGCCAGTGTTCTGTGTTAATGAACCTTGTGTCTTATTTCAGAGAGATTCCCCCTCCACTTCCAGGCAGTCCCCAGCTAATGGTCATAGCAGCACTAACAATTCTGTTTCGGTAAGAACTCTAGCTCCACACAGCAAAGTGTGACAATTCTGTTGGTGCCACCTGCCATGAGTGTTATAGTTACATGTGTTCAGTGGAAAATATTGTCTTCTGCCGATATACAAGGCTACTACAGCTACAATGCAGTTTACTCCTGGAAAATCTTTTCAACATTTTCTTCTCGTGAAAAATCCCTTTAATTAGTTAAATTGGAAGAACTGGAGTTCAAGATCGCTTTGGTCATGCTCAAAATATTTCTGGGTCACCCCACGGGCGCCTCTCTGACTTTGCTCAGACTTACTTACCCAAAGAATATCCTAAATGGCAATTTATTGAAATTTCTAAATTTATTTTAATTGGAGAAAGATGAAGAAACTTAAGGATTTTGCAGAGTAGGCATCTGGGTATTCTCGGGCTTTGTAGTTGTCTATTCTGAGTGATATCAGCAACCTGTTTTAGTTTCCGCTATCTACGTTACGAATTGGTGTGCCCTCTGTTATTGTGGTCCGTGCACATATTTTTGTGAATTATAAGCCTTGCCTGGATATGAAAAGCAAAAGGAACTGGCTTCCAACTGCACTTAAGCCACGCTGTTATCACATCTTTAACACAAAGTACTTGATATTTTGACTTGAACTTGGAATTTGACTATTTTTTTTTTCAGAACTATTCATTTTGGAATATGAAAAGAATTGTTTTTCATTTACCTAAACGGAAGCACTTAAGGTGCAAGCGTCTGATCTTTCAGGGTAACAAAATCTTAAGTTGCTGATATTGCTGTTGAACTGTACTGCGAGTTTTACTAAATGCAGCAGTATCGCTCATTTGCTGTCCACATGCCCTTTAAAAACACATCAACTGTCTTCAGTCGATAAAATTGTCAATAATTTAGAGATCATCTCAAACAGAATGATATCATTAAGAGAAATTATAGGAGAAAATTCCTAACGACCTTTGTTTTTAACTTCCAAATAGGCTACCAATGGAATTCGTTCTAATAGTTTAAACATGTAATACTTTAAAGATGGTCAAAATCCATATAGCCATGGAATTCCTCAAAACCTAAACAATTGCAGTGACTAAGTTGAAAAGGGCAACGGCTCTTTTACGTTTGGGGTTTTCTTTTTGTTTTTAATAGGGCTGTTTCACTCATAGTGGCTTTTGTGTTGAAGATGCTGAGTTGTTTCTTAAGAACATATTTTCTCTCTTGCTTAAACTTACCTGCTTCCCTCAGCTTGCTGCTAAGTGGCCTGGGTTTGATTTTTTTTCGATAACTCAACATTTCTGAGAAATGGAATAATGTTTGTGATCTCTTTACAACTGAAATCTAGCTCATTTTTTAACCATATTGTAACAGAACACACAAATTACCTTGTACTCTTGAAAAGTAAATGAAAATTTTTCTCCTGGGTTGGCTTTATTCTACAGGACTTGCCATCAACTACCCAACCAAAAGGACGACAGGTGAATAGATATCCTCTATAGAAACTTCTCTAAACTGAGCTGCGAATAGCCAATCCTTTATTAACCCTTTCCATCCCATAATGTCTGCATTTTGGACCATAACATTTAAGCATTGAGAGCTTGTACCATTTCATTTTAACACATTACACGTGACTAATTTTCTATAAGGATTTTTTTCCTCATATCTTTGTAGCTGTTATGGTTATTGTAATTTCAACCTGATAACCTTGTGTTAATGGTTTAAGAATTCAGCCTTTTGGGGTGGGGGGGTGGTCTTACAGGCCTGCCTCTGGAGTTGGGAAAAAAATTGTTAAGGGTCACAAAACTCCTAGAATTCTAAGAATGACTAAAGCATATGTGCTGACGACCATGTTTAATCAGTAATTTTCTGAAATTTTAAGGCTTTTTCTTAATTTGTACTTGCTTGTGGGTATCTAAAAGCCATTTACGATGAAAGCTCACCACATCCTGGCTTTGCATCCCAGTATGCCTCTGTTGGGTCACCTGGGGAAAGTGACGCGCTGCCTGTCACCAGCAGGCAGCTTCCGGTGTGCCACCCACTCTAAGAGTATGCATTTCAGATGCAGAGGCAGAGACCTAGTAATTTTACAGGCTGCATTTCTGACAAGGAAACTTGAACAGAATAATCACACAGTAGTTCCAAAGCCTTCAGGTTGGTTTTACAGTGACCGAAACATTAATACTCAAATTTAATTTCAAGAGATAGAATTTTATGGGGAATTTTCTTGGAATTTGGCATCCAAGTTCAAGTGTACGTAAATTGGCACCTGACAGAACTCCCCCATAGTTTGTTCTTAAGACCACATAAGTGATGCAACATTAGATATCCATCACCTTATTTAAAGCATTTAGAAATACAGTGGTTCGTACAATGCTGCTGTATGATAACCCCTTGTCATTTTTCTTCTCTAAGAAGAGGAAAATACAGATACAAAGCCAAAATCTTTCTTGAAAGCTCAGTAACACGATTAATTTTTTAAATGCTTTAAAAGCACTTTACATTTCAGTTTATCAGCGGCGTGTAGCCACACCACTGGCTGTCCTGTAGGCAGTTTACAGCAAGATACCAACACACAGTGCTTGCTGCTTTTGTGTCACGTGCTGCTTTGAGGTTAAAACCTGCCCTGAATGTCTGTGTATCTGGTGTAAAGGCTGCCACGTGATCGTGACAGATAACGTGCCCATAACATCAGCTAAATACATGCAGATTTAAAATGGAAAGCATACCTCTCTATAATTAGAAAACTAGTCTGTTACAGTAAAAGCAGAAGCTAAGTCTTGATCTTTACTAAACAATTAAGAACAGCAGAGGCTTGAACCTGTACACACCAGAGGCCGCCCATTCGTTTGTAGTGGTAGCAGTTCGGTGTCCTATCTCCATGCCTCATTTGGCTTCACCATCTAGTGTCTTGTTCGTATTGTAAGTGTTAGTGTGTGGTTATTATGTTAGAGCTGTTTCCTTTCACATCGCCTTGGCAGCCCTTCTCACAAACTCCTGTTTTATAGATCTATGTAAGAGCACAATTTGAATACGATCCAGCAAAGGATGACCTCATCCCCTGCAAAGAAGCTGGCATTCGATTCAGAGTTGGTGACATTATCCAGATTATTAGTAAGGACGATCACAACTGGTGGCAGGGTAAACTGGAAAACTCCAAAAATGGAACCGCGGGTCTCATTCCTTCTCCTGAACTTCAGGAATGGTATGTTTTTGTTGTTCTGTTTTGTTTTACAATAAGAACAAAGCCCCGACCATCCGTTTGTCAACCTGCTGTTTTATGGTGTAAAACCTGCTTGTTCCGCTAGCCAAACAAAGTTCAGATGGTTCATCCAAGAACTCTAAATCCTCAGCATCTAGCAAATTCCTGCTTGGAGTCAGGTCTTGGCTTTACATAAAAGGAGAGGAAAGTCTAGAGGGAGGCTGAGTGGCTAGCCTCGGGTCGCAGGACGCAGTCCCCTCCTGGCCCCTTAGCAGAGCCCCCCCATTCCCACATGCTGCGTCAGTCCTTTTAGAACTGCAATTTGTTTTGTTTTAAAGATTTTATTTGAGACAGAGTGAGAGAGAGAGAGAGCACAAGCAGGGGAGAGGTGCAGAGGGAGAGGGAGAGGGAGAAGCAGACTTCCCACTGAGCAGGGAGCCTAATGCGGGACTCGATCCAGGACCCTGGGATCATGACCTGAGCTGAAGGCAGAGGCTTAACCCACTGAGCCTCCCAGGCGCCCCTTCAATGCCACTTTTAACTGAGAGGAAAGGAGTCCCAAATTACTATGTATTTTAGTAAAATCTATTTCTGCCACTGTTACTGTTCGCTTACTTAAGCTGTGTTTTGAAAGATGCTGGTGATTTTGCCTCCGTCAGTACTTTAGCAATAGATGAGAAATCTAGCAAAGAGATCACTTTCTATCTGAGTTTTGTTTCATGTGATCAAAAATAGCCACCATTAGGCAATGGGGCAGTTGGTCCCCAAATCCTGGAAGCTAGCTAAAAGACCCCAGAGGTACCTGAGTCCACAGACACTGAGAACTATTTTCTCACTAAAGAGATTTCTCAGTTAATTTCCTTTGCGTGATTGCCTCCATCACTATCCCATGTTTCCAGAAATATTCTTACGTTTAGATGTTGGAGTGGATAAGAATTTCACGTGCCATCGTTTTCCACGGGGACGCGCAGGCGCCTCCAGAGGAAGCGGCAGACAGCCTTCCAACTCACGGCCCCATCTTCAAGGGACAGTCCAAGCTTTGGCAGGACGGAAGTGATTTCTGAGTCACCTTCATGATGATGTTATTATGTCATTAGTGACATTTACGTCTTACAAAATGTGGTCTAGCCTCCTGCCATATGAACATTTTTTTAAAAAGAATTATGTGGATTCCAGACCTCTTCTCCCTAGTCAGATCATGTGTAGAAATCCTGTTTCACGGACACCTAGAACACCCGACTCCTCTGGAAGAATGCTGAGAAATGGCAGTGGAAAAGCAGATTTGCTCCCTGTCTCCTATCATGAGGACTAGGTTATCTGAATCAATCCTCCTGCTGAAAAAGAAAGAAAAAAAGAAAGAAAGAAAGAAAGAAAGAAAGAAAGAAAGAAAGAAAGAAAAGTGCTGCAGAAGTATGTTTTTGAAAATTACCTTAAAAGCATTATTTAGCCAAAAAGGCATCGGGCAACTCAGTGACGAGTTTTTATATGAAAGCCATTAATCACAGTGATAGAAAATAGAGCAGTGAATTGGCCCATATTGCCAAGAAGAAACGTCTGTTACTGAAAACTCTTCTGCCAGAGAACCAAGGTTAAGACCTAATGCCTGTACAAGCAGGGGTTCTGTTAGGAGACCTGCTCCCCCATTGTCAGGCCCGCAGAGGCTCTGCCCTCAGGTTAAAAGCAAGCAGAGAAGTGTGCCCTTGCTGCCCTCCAACGTCTGGGGACTGGAGAGAAGGCTGCCTTGTCACTGAGCAAAGCCGAAGACATGAATAATAGGAAAACAAAATTTCCCTGAAAAAATCGTGGCCGCTAGTTCGCCTTGAATAGCTCTGTGCCCAGACAGACATCGTCGGGGACGGCCGGGGGTTTCCAACCTTACACTCGATTTGAGGCCTCATTTTTTACTAATAGTAGTTCCCTATATCTGTTAGGACTTCCCTATATCTGTTACGGACAAAAAGAAAGTCTCTGGTGGAGAACACTTAATGCTAGGCCTCATCCTAGAGCCCTTCCTCACCACCACCACCCCCAACATAAACTTTTACTAGGGCAGTGACCAACAAGTCAGAAAAAAAAAAAAAAAAAAAACCCACAGTCGCAGAAGAAAACAATTAGGACCTGCCTACCAGACCCAACAGAGGCCCTGCTGAAATGACAGGCAGCGGAAACAAAGCCACTCCAAGTGATACAGGAGAATCAGGAGGCAGGGTTTTTAAACAACTGTGCCTATATTTTAAAATCAATAATCTTGAAAAATATCTTTAGAGAACAGGGAAACTCTCAACGGCATGGCAGATTTGAAGAAGAACCAGAAGGAACTGCCAAGGACAAAACACGTAGTAACCAAACCTCAATGGCGACACACCTTTTAGAAAGGCTAAAATTTTTCCAAAGTTTTCACCAACAGGTAAACAGATGAACAAATGATGGAGTGAACTACTGACACCCACAATCTGGATAGGACTCAAAATCATTCTGCTGAGTTTCCAGGCAGAAGAGAGAGAGAGAAAATATACTGCATGATTCTATTTATATGAAATTCCAGAAAACTATACTGACATCGGTTGGCCTGGGGATCCAGAGGAGAGAGGGAAGAACATACACGAACAGCAGAAGTGACCAAACTGTATACTTCAAACATGTTCAACTTATGAAAAAAACAAACTCAGTAAAGGTACAAAAACTGAAGAGGGAGAAAGGGATTCTAGCTGGACTGATGAGGAAGGGCCCCACTGGGCACCATGTGTCTTGAGGCCTGAGTCAGACAGCGGAGGTAGAAGAAGGCATTCCCAGCAGTGAGGAAGACTTGAAACAATACTATCAGCCAGACCCAAAATCTTGGTTCATGGGTGTTCTTACCAAGTGACATTTTTCACATCCCATCAATGAGAAATCAATCATTTGTGGACCCAGATGCCTTCTTTATGCTTGTTAAATTTCATCATGCTTGATGGGGCACACCAGTTAAGTCCTTTGATATATTTTGAGTCCCTGAATGTGTCATCCCTCCCCTTGTCTACCAGACCCTCGTCCAAGTGAGCAATAACAATGGTAAGTGTGTGTTTGAAATTTCCCTCCAGGTTGACCTAAATCCTACCAGTTTTCCTGCACTTACAGAGCTAAAAGAAATAGCAGTCATTTCCTGAGTGGCTGGTGAAGACCGGTTTCGTTCCTCTGTCACTGCATCCCATATAGCCACACCACAGATTTTTACTGGGAACTTTTTACTTTTATTCCTTAAGCTTAGAAACATGGGTTGTAAGATAGTCTGTAGACCGTACCATGAGCTTTACGGAGTCAGGATTTTGTCTCTTTTAACCTGTCAAAAAGCCCTCAGTTTTGTTTATGCTTCCAAAGATCCTGTGTCTCACAGAAGCCATAGTTATGGCTACAGCACGGATTGGCTTGTGCTGGAAGAAGCCCCAAAGCGAAGGCTTCATCAGTCTCCTCTGTGTGCCACTTAGGTAATATGCGGAGACTGACTGTGATGCTGTTGCTGAGCGTTCACAGTATTTCCCAATAAATGTTCTCCTCCTAACCAAAAAATAAAAGAATACAAAAAAATCGCTCAATGAACAAGAGAAAATAAGAGACTTGGAGGAGAAAGAACCGTTCTCAACTCATTTCGTGATACCAGCATTACCCTGATACCAAAATTCACAAAAGGCAATTCAAGAAAACCACAGATGAGGCTTCCTCGTGAACACAGATGTAGAAGTCCTCAGCAAAATATTAGCAAACTGAATCCAGCAATATATAACAAGGATAATACATCTTGACCCAGTGGAGTCTGTACTGGGAATGTACAGTTGGTTCAACATTTGAAAACCAATCAAGCCAATCCACTGCATTAACGGACTAAAGAAAATCCACATGGTTCTATCTGTAGATGCCAGGAAAGCACTTGGTAGAATTGAAAATCCACTCATGATTAAAACCCTTACAAATGAAGGGACTTCCTTAACCTAATTGAGAGCATCTACAATAAACCTACAGCAACCACTACTGGAAAGGAAAAAAATACTGCTGGTGATACATTTCTGTGTGTAGAAATTCAAAGGAATCTATAGATAAACCATTAGAATTAATATGAAAGTTCAGCAAGATGGTTGGTATAAAATCAATATACAAAAATCAATTTCTATTTACCAGCAAGAAAAGAGAAAATAAAAAAAATTTAAAGATTTATTTATTCATTTAAGAGAGAAAGTGCTTGCATGCACAATGAAGGGGAGAGGGAGAAGCAGGGAGCCTGGGGCTCGATCTCAGGACCCCAAGATCATGACCTGAGCAGAAATCGTGAGTCGGACATTCAACCTACCAAGTAACCCAGGTGCCCTGAGAAAATAGAAATTTTTTTACATACCATACATAACACCACCTGTATTACCTTAATACTATAAAGTATCTTGGAAAAAAAAAGTTAAATTTGACGAGACCTCTAGATCTAACTACCTATTTGGAAGAAATGTAAAAGATGGGGTCTTACTAAAGACACCACAGGGATGAAATCAGAAAAATCCAGAATTGGAAACTATAGGACAACCAACCCGTTTTTACAGTAAATAAATTATGAGAAGGAAAAGGAGAGAGGGAACCTATAGATTTAAGAGAAACTTAAGAATATTTAAGGAGGGAATGATATAAACTTGGATTTGTTTCAGAATAATCTAGGGTGGATAAGTTGTAAATAGTACAAGCCAGGAGTTAGTAAATATTCAAGCTGGGTTGTAGGTATTTGAGGTTCGTTACTTTCTACTCTTGTCTCTGTTTGAAAATTTTTTAAACACCATTTGTATAACCTCTTTGTTTAATCAATAAGCTAGGAGCAAATCTAACAAAGATGTTCAAGACAAAGGAAAATGTTAACATTTATTGTGACATTAAAGAATACATAAAGAAACGGAGATATACTGTATTCATGGACTGGAAGACTCAGTGTTATAAAGATGTCTCCCTCCCAGATTGATTCATAGATTCCATGCAATCTTGATTGGTTTTGAAATTGACAAGCTAATTTTAAAGTTTTCATGGAAATGCACAGAATCAGAAATAGCCAAGATGTTCTTCTAGAAGAATAAGGAGGGAGGCATTGCTCCACCAGATACTAATACCATAAAGCTATAGTCATTAAGATAATAAGATATGGGCATAGAGATGTTCAAATAAACCAATTGAAGAGAATCCCAAAACACTCCCATACATAAATAATCACCAGTGAGGAATGGATAGTCTTTTCCATAAGTCATGCTGGAACAATTGGGTATTCATTTGGGAAAAAGACAAGAAAGAAATTGGGCCCCTAATTTCACATCATATACAAAAATCAGTTCTAGTGTATTAAAGGCCAAAATATGAAAGCCCAAACTATAAACCCTTGAGAAAGTAATATTGAAGAATGTCTTCAGGAACAAGGAAGGATTTCTTAACATGCCAAAAAAAAAGAAAGGGAAAGATGGCTAAATTTGACTTAAACTAAGTTATATTCATCAAAAGATACCACAGGAAGAGTAAACAGGCAAACCACAAAATGGAAGAAGGCATTTGCCACATGTATAACCCCCAGGGGTATAATATCCAGACCACACAGAGAATTCCAACAAATCAATGAGAAAAAGATAACTAGAAAAGGAAAATGGCCAAAAGACTTAAACACTGTACAGAAGAAGAAATCCAATAAACCTGTGAAAAGGTTCTTAATCTCATTAATAATCCGTGAAATGCAAACTCAAAGCACAGCCTGATTCCATTACTTGCCCACTGTGGTGGCTAAAATTAAAGACTGATACTACCAAGAGTTGACAAAGAAGTGGAAGAGCAGGTACTCTCACGCACCGCTGGTGGGGGTGTAAATCTGTACAACCTCATTGAAAATTGCTTGTCATTCTGATGTTGATTTTGGATTTTCCTTGTATGTGGCTCACTCAGGGACCCCTGGTTGGCCCACAAGCAAGATCATTAAACAAAAACCACCTGTGGCAATATCCCAGAAGACAAATATTTTCTTAGATTAAACCTAAGGGGAGGAACTTTTTAGTAACATTTTTGCTGAATACTATAATCACATAGGAGAAAATTAAAATTCTCTGATTATAATTCTGTGGATTTAATTTGTGTTTTTCCCTAGACTAGAATTGCCATGTAGTTACAGGAATGTTTATTAATCATCTACCTTGCCTACCACTGTGCTGGGGACATTATTTACATTTTTTTGTTCTAATCCTTTGTGACAGCCATCCAAGAGGCTGTGAAAACTTGGCAACAAAATGTCCTGGCCAAGTGCGTGGGCTCTATTCTCAGACCGACCTCACCGTCCCACCTGAGCTGTGTGATTTGGAACAAATTACTGAACCTTTCAGTCCTTTGACCCATTTATAAAGTGGTGACACGATTTCAGGTGTTGTTAAAAAGATCAAAGAGTTAATACATGTATGTTTCCTAGGAAAGCACCTAACACTGGATTGGCCCAAGGTCATGAGTGATAGAGCCAAGAGTCTAACCAGACTGAGTTCAAAATCCCATACTCTTTCCACCTCGTGCCACAGCCATGAGTTTAGGTTGCTGGCTGTGTTATCAGTTAGCAGGTGCCCCAGGAATGCAATGTCATTTTATTATAAGCCTGTGTTTTTAAAACATTTCCAGGAAACTGTTGTGAAAACCAAAGAACAAGCTTTATCTTGAAAGATCTGTGAGGAGTATGTTCATGCAGGCTTATAGCAAGTCTTCAAATGAGTGATTTTTGTCAGTATACAACTTTACAGGAGATTCATTCTCTCTCTCTCTCTCTCTCTCTCTCTCTCTCTCCCTCTCTCTGCTAGGCGAGTCGCTTGCATCGCCATGGAGAAAACCAAACAGGAGCAGCAGGCCAGCTGTACTTGGTTTGGCAAGAAGAAGAAGCAGTACAAAGATAAATACTTGGCAAAGCACAATGCAGGTAGGGAAACATACGAGTGTGGCTGAGGCCAAGTGAACCTGGCAAAGACAGAGGTAGAGCTCACATCTCAGTTCGGTCGTCTGAGTCCTCACCAAAAATCCCACCCAACGAGGTCCTCATCAGCCTGCCAAACTGCATGAAACCCTTACCTGCGACTCTGATGTCAGTCATTTGCCAGCTCTTTGACAGAGCTCTGCTTCATAGGAAGACAGTGCTATTTGGAAATAGCACTGTCCTCTCCGGAACTAAAAGGACCCAGTACGTTCAGTCCTCCCCTGAGAAATGAGAGCTTGAGGGTTTGCGGAGTCACGAGGACCCTTGCCTCCTTGCTGAGAGTGATCTTGAGCTAATATCCCTCCCTCCTGCCTCCTCTCTAGCCCTTGGATACGGCCCTGTGGCACATTGCTAAGGGCAGACGGACGCTCTTCACAGAGCCGTGCCGCAAAGGGCCCGGCGATTGGGCCGAAGGAACACAGATGCCATTGGATACTAAGGGCAGTTGGTCGGTTCCTGTGACTAGTTGTCTTCCCCCTACCCCGCCAGTTATTTCCTGGCTCCGAAAAGACCAAGAGCACGATCTCGGCCTTCCCTTCATGCTGTTTGTCTATATGAAAACTTGCGTTCAATCCGAGTCAAAATATTCGCTTGTAATGCCAAAAAAGCATGGTCTGTCCTTGTCGTAGAATTCCCAGAAGACTCACAGGATGTAAGTTAAGCTAAAGGAAGTGCATTCTGATACAGAGGCTGGGAATGACTTCTTTTCAGTAACTTCTCAGTAGGACCCCTTTTTATAAGGGACTTGTTCTGAGGAATTGCAAGCCCCAATATTGGCATTAGATTAGTTCCCAAGGTTTCAGAAATGACTCCAAAAATCAGACATGTGGCCAAAAAAAAAATTGAATTAATGCAGTCATGCATACCCAATTTGACAGTGTAATGTTTCTGACAAATATAAAACACACTTCTGTCTGTAGAATGTTAGAACACGTCACTAGCATCCACCAGGGAAGATTATTTACAAACTCTGCATTGTTCATTTCTTTTTTTTTTAAAGATTTTATGTATTTATTTGATGGACAGAGAACCCAGGTAGGCAGAGAGGCAGGCAGTGGGGGGTGGGGCGGGAAGCAGGCTCCCCACTGAGCAGAGAGCCCGGTGCGGGGCTCGATCCCAGGACCCTGAGATCACGACCTGAGGTGAAGGCAGAGGCTTAACCCACTGAGCCACCCAGGTGCCCCTGAATTATTCATTTCTTAATCAGCAAGTAAAAGTATGCATTTTGAAATACTGCATCACGTGGGATGAGTGTGAGTGACCACAGGGGTTCATTTCATATGATTCAGCTAAACGATGAGTCGTTCCCTTCATGTCAGCCACACTCTACTCCATTTTTAATTCCAATAAAATATATCCTTTCTGATTCTTTACCACCACAGAGTACTAGTCTGATGATGGCTTATTTTTTGGTTTTGTTTTATAAAAGGAAGAAATATTTAAGGCAGATTAAACATAATTTAGTGACTGTTAATTGTAAATGCTCAAGTAGTACTTTCTGAAGACGTTTACAGTAATGTCAGCAGAATGTCATTTAACACCAAATGTCAGTGGTTCCTGCCAACTCATCTTCATTTCCATCAGCTTCTAACAGGCTCACAAGATGTGTTGACATTTTATATGTATATATGCATATATATATACATATATATAAAACCTTATCATTTTTATAATTTTAAATGCTGTATAGCTATAGCTGGCATTATCATTTGAACCTAGAAAGCAAAGCAAATTGATGGCTGACTAAGGTTGTTAATCCATCACTAGCTTGATACTCTTCTAATGGAGGACATGTAGATATAAGTATTTAACTGGCCAATATTCTTTAATTCAGCTGTGAGGGAAAATAAGAAGCCAGTTGATTAAAAAACTAGGATCTCTCCATTCTGACAAAGAAACCATTGACACGTTCACTCAAGAATTTTGTCAGAAAATCAGCACCCCCCACCCCCACCCCAAATCAAGACTCATGAGCTCTCCTGTTGGTGTTTCTGCTCGGGAGAAGGTGTCCAGCTTTTTTCTTGGACTATCTGAAGCATGCTGCCTGGCAAGGCCTTTCTCTTGCCACCTTTTCAGTCTCCTTCCCCTGCACTGACGAACCCTTCCATTTTGTTCATGGCAAAGTCCAGAAGAACCATTCACTTAGTGGGCACCTTTAGTTGACAAGAGATGAAGTTGTCAGGGAAGAGAAGTCAGGTATTTTATCAGCTCTTCTGCTTCGAGCCATGATGTAAGGCCATCCGAACGCGCGGCGTGGCCTATATAAGGGACCAACGTGAAAGAGAGAAACAGATACTACCGAACTCCGTCAGTATGGCGGGTGCTATGAGAACTTTCAAAGTTCATCATATTCTTTAATGCCAAAAACTAGCCAAATGGGCTCCTGGGCCACAGATCAAACTATATTTCTGAAGGATCTTTCTGGCTTTTTCAGAAGTTGATTGTCCAGTATGGGGTGGGGGGGGGGGTGGATCTTCCCATAGTCCTCAGTGAATCCAAATAAGGGCTGTATGTCTTGGTTCCTGCTTTAGAGAGGCAAATCTTCTCATCAAATTGTGAGGCTGTTTACATTTGTAATGAAAATGAAAGATGGGAACTTTGTCAATATCTAGAACTGGTAGGAGCGATGATACTAGAATTATTCCCATTTCTGTCACCGGCACAGTCCCCATGTGTAGCTAAAGCAGAATTCTGTTCAAGCTGTGTCGCCTACATCTCACATTATAAAATGCCAGTCTATCAGCTAGATATGACCAATAAATTAGTTTTGTTTTCCCCACACCTGGCATTTGAAAGAATTAAAACCAGATATCACATTTGAAAATCAGATATTTAACATAAAAATCTTGCCTTGGAAGAAAATAGAAATGTGGCAACACTAGGCCCCCTTTCACTTGTAGCACCACTGGGTTGTTAATGTCCCTTTCGGCTGGACACTCGTTCCCTAGGACCCAGCCCATGCACCCAAACATGCCCACGGCCCAGGAGCTGCAGGCCGTTGAGTGCCACACCCAGCCCTGAACTCCCAGTGTGCCAGGCCTTTCCTAATGGGAGGTTTTTACAGTATTTAAATGTACTTAATAGTTTTTCCAAATGAGACAAGGAATCGATACTAAAGGCTTATTTATGGAATAGATTCAACTAGAAAATACTTACCTAAACACGTGAAAGTGTCATGAATATTGAGTAGCTTACCAGGAAATGAGGATAATATGAGCAAACTATGCCAGCAAGTATTTCTGAAGCCTTGGGAATAGATTTGATTATGGTGTGTATAGTGTTTACAGCAAATACATTTTCTGCAACACGTAAAAGACGTTTAGCCACATAAATCTGATGCAAAAAAGCATTATCAGGCTGCTAGAACTATACTCTTGAGGCATTGAGATGCCTCAGCCCTAGGACTTCCAAAATCAGTTTCAAGATCAAGTTGCTAACATAAATTTGAGGGGAAAAACAGTCTTCATTAATTCATTTTTTTAAACTGTTAGAGCCCTGAGCGGTACTATTTCAACATCCTGAGATAGTCCATTTACATACGTACACATGAACCTAGACGGTTTCTACAGTACCATTCATAGGCATGCTTAAATGATGCATAATACCACAAATTAGTAGTTGAGTAGTTTTTTAAAAATCTATTACTTTTTTCTCTTCAATACAGAGAACTCTTAAGACAACAAAGAGTGGCCCATCATCTCACTGCCCTGTTGGCTTTTTTTTTTTTTAAATAAAAGTAATAGGCACCTGTGATTTGACATTGCAAACAGTACAGGAATGTACAAACCGAAAAACAAAAGGCTTCCACACCTACACTCCTTGAGGAAGGTGTCTCGTAACTATTCCCAGACCAGATTTCCATGCATGTTGCTAGTAAATAAAAACCTACTGGCTCTTATTTAAGGATATTATTGGATTTTTATTAAAATGAGTTTGTTTCTTAATGTGATTTATTTGCCTCGTGTTTAGAATATTGCATGGTAAAGTTTCTTTTGTGCATATTATACTTTTATTTTACTAATATATTAAAAGCCATATTTCAATGACCCCTGTACATTTTTCATGCTGTCTTACTCCCAATGGCCTCTGTGCATGTAAGTAACCTGTTGAGTGACTATGCCTCTTTGTTTTTGATGGTTTCCTTTCATTCAGTCCTTTAAAAAAAAAATCCGCAAATAACATAAAACTTTTAAAAGTTCAGCCTTTAAGTGTTCTCCTTATATTACTTGTATGTCTTATTTTTAAATACTCTTATTGTTTCTCGATCCTATGACCATGTGCTGATTTCATTTAGACCAGAGTAACCTCTTCATGCTGCTCGTTTATGGTTAAGATATCAATGTGTAACATACCTGTTCATTTGTCCATGGTGTCGATTGTTGATCTCTAACTCAATCTCATGTGTGTTTAAAAAAAAAAAATGGCAAGTTGTAAGTGGGTAGGATGCCATTCCGAAAGCCTGTGCCATCATCATCTTGCTCTTTTGAGAGATGCTGGTTTATTTTTCTATATTAGAATATATCAGCTTGTTGACGCACCTCTTTCATAAGCATCCTTTTTCTTGATGGAAACCTCACTCAGAGGGCAATGGGTATAAAAACCAATTCCATAAGCACTCCTGCTTTTCTTTTTACAACTCTTACACTCTGTAATCACCGTATCATGATCAGCCAGCTCGAGCACGCACAGAACCTCGTGTTCGTTTTGATTTGGGGGGGTTTAATATTCTAAACACAGAAAACATTTTGGGTTTTTAGCTGTTGCTACAGAATTAAAGACGTTGAGTGAACCTTTCTGGAATCAGGCTATCAAAAGGAAACAAAGGCACAGATACCCATTAACATGCACTAACCCTTATTTTAACACATGGTATTTCTTTTTATATATATACATAGTCTGGGAATGATACTTTTGTTCGTTTGTCTCTGATCTGTTGCACTCGAGAGTATCCTATTTTGCAATTTAAGGTTCTTTGCTACTGGGAAGATCACAGATGCTGACTGAGCTGAGAGCCAAAAAAGCATTTGGCCATATTGTTTCAGGGAGAAGCTTCTCTTAGTGATTGACTGAAGCATCCCAGATCCCTTTATGGCACCATAGAATCAATCGTATTGAATTTATTTCAACCCCTCTGAAATCTAGAGCTTTATTGAGCCTTCTTTTAAAAAGATATTTCAGTGTGTGCCTGGCCACATTTGGATATTACCACAAGAAAAACTATTACAGGAAACGTTGACTCGCGATTTTAGCCTTCTTGTGAGAATTTTCAAATGGACTACCTTGAACTTCACCAGGAATGGTCATCCTCTTGGGAAGGTTTTTGTAACAGTTTTTTTTTTTAATAGGCGGGTTTCCAAAAACTATTTTTGGGAGCATTTCTTCTCAGTCTGTAATGATCAGAGAACTCTCCTTTTGCAAAGGCTTCCGAGCTCAGACTCTGCTTCATGCTTCTTTCCATTCTGTCCATCCTGACTTACTGCACACGGGCTGACAAAGTTCGGGACCCAGGGAAGCATGTTCCCCTACTTAAGATACCCAAGACTTTCCATCTAATGGATAGCTGGGTTACAGTAAAACTTACGGGATGCTGATTGCGAACGCTTGTGAAATCAGTTTCAGCACTTGACTTTGAAAGACTCTAGCATGCTACCTTCGGCAACTCTGCTGAAAGAAAGAACCATGAACTCAAAGACCAGCTGTCCATGCATCTCTCATCCATCCCTAGAGATAATCTAGTGGCCTCTTTCTTGGTTAACTTTAGTTGCATTCATGCTATATTCATGTTGGTCACTGTCTGCAGACTTTTTCTTTTTAGTATTGCTGGTTTCTTAGAATTGCAGAAATATGAACAGCATGTGGTTTTGAATGACTTTGTATGACTTGTTGGATACCGCATGACAAGAGATGCAGTATCTCTTAGAATTTGGACTTTTATGCATGTGCTCAACATAATCTTTGGATGCCTCTGGTTCTAAAGTGCATTTTCATGGGCTTAAAAATGAATTTTCTCCTGAAAGGCTATAGGACTAAAATTATATGTAAGCTGCGGATAGAAGTTGGACTCAGAGTTTTTGAAGACACGGTTTTACTATAACTTTAGTTCTGCCAGTATAATTATCATTGACGGACATGAAATACTCCTGTAAATTTACCTTTCTTCTAACTCTTTGCATTTTAGTGTTTGATCAATTAGATCTTGTTACATATGAAGAAGTAGTAAAACTGCCAGCATTCAAAAGGAAAACACTAGTCTTATTAGGTAAGCTTGACTATACAAGTGGCTTTCTTAGACTTCTCTTCAAAACATTCTGCGAGTATTAACAATTGTCAATTTCACCTTCTTTTTAAAAAATGACATAGGTGCGCACGGTGTTGGGAGAAGACACATAAAAAACACCCTCATCACAAAGCACCCAGATCGGTTTGCATACCCTATTCCACGTAAGCAATGTCTCTCTTTTTACGTTTCTTTTTCCTGGTACTTACTTGATATTGTAATTGACATACTGTTTTCTGTTACATAAGTAATAACTGCTCATTATGGGAAGTTTGGAAGATCCAAAGCCAAACAAATAAAAAACCTAGTTAACAATAATCCCAACCCATTCCCCCAGTAACGGCCCTATAAAACATTCTGCCATAGACTCTTCCAAGCTTCTCTCAATGCAGACGTAGGTCATGTGTGATTTGTTGTTGTTTTTTAACAAAATTGGGCTCCTCATCCTGTTTATAACCTGATTTCTCCAGCGGAATGGCATGAACATGACTAAGATGAATTATTCCTCAGAAGAATGGATCTGAATGATAGGATAGTTTTCTCTGATAGAACAATGCTCCCCTCAAACGTACCCAAGTTAATTGACTTTCATCCCTTTGAAAACCCAGTGTGCTATCAGTTGTTTATTATAAAGAATTTAAAATATGTAACATTTTTATTCCCCTTATTTTCTCTGTCTTACTCATAACTTCTTGCCCTCTGTTTCCTCAACTATAAGTTGAAGTAATTCCAGGAATGTACTGAAGGTCTGGGATCAGGAAACACCAGCAGATACTGGATATACAGTAGCTAAAACCAAGACTGGTTTTAGTCTTGTTATTCCAGAGTTTACCATTGGAATCCCAAAAGCTTTCAGACAGGTAGAGTTTAGCTGGAGGTAAGAAGAAGGAGTTGTAAGAGCAAGGAGAGAAAATGGGAAGATGGACTCCACCCAGTAGGGCCTTCCGATGCCTTCCAGAAGCCACATCAGCACCACTCGTGGGTTTCTCTACACCCCAGAGGGCCGTGAGGCTTCATAAGACAACACCCTCCTTCCAGAACCCTGTCTGATTTACACACAAAAAGGAAATTCATCAGATACCATTTCACTTGGTCCCTCTGAGATTTTCTTCATAAGACACTCTGAATCGTTCCTTTAAATCTCCTTATGTCTAGATCTTGAATGGAGCAGGCTTAACTAACATTTAGTTACTTCTTGATCATGTAACAATTGAACATTTGTGTTACTAAATGACCAGTTAGCGAGCTTGGTTTTGACGCATATCGTTGTCTACCTCAATTATGAAGTCCTTCTCTCAAATATTGGACCCCAGATGTGTACAGACCATATGTTTACCTCCCGAGATGACCAAGGATAGTACAGCATCAATATGCGATGCCATTTCTTCAGCTTTTCATGTGCCTGGAGAAAGAGTTCTTTAAAACCTGTGCATTTGGGTGTCCGTGAGCACTTGTAAGTTCTAACGGTCTAGTCAAGGCAGGAGGCGGGGGGTGGAGGTCCCTGTGGGTCTGGATCCATGCACACAGCAAAGAGGAACAATAATTTATTCTTGCTCAAGGAAGGAAGTTGAAAGAAAGGGAGGGGGAAGGTAGGGAGGAAGGAAGGAAGGAAGAAAGGAAGGAAAGAAAAAGAGTGGGAGGAAGGAAGATTTAAACCAGTGTTCCTGGCTCAGCTAGAAAAACATTTTCTAAACTGTGCTTTGCAGAACACTGGTCCCGTCAGCATCCCCCAGAACTAGGACTCACTGACCAATATTTTAGGATACATCCCCTTAGGTCTATTTTCTGTAAAGGACTAGGTAGTAAATATTGGAGGCTTGAATGGCCATCTGGTCTCTGTCACAACTACTCCAGTCCACCAGTGTCGCATGAAAGCAGCCATGGACAGCATGTAATTAAACAGGCATGGATGTTTTCCAGGAAAACAAAAACAGGTCCTATTTGGCACACAGGCCGTAGCTTGCCAACTCATGGTGTAGGTCTTTACTGACTACCGTAGCCACATCTGACCAAGGTCATTGTATTCTCAACACAATACACCTTTTTTTTTAAAGATTTTATTTATTTATGAGTGAGTGAGAGAAAGAGCACGTGCACAGCCAGGCAGAGTGGCAGGCAGAGGGAGAAGCAGGCTCCCCACTGAGCAAGGAATCCGATGCCGGACTTGATCCCACGACCCTGGGATCATGACCTGAGCTAAAGGCAGGGTCTTAACCAACAAAGCCACCCAGGCGTCCCTGCAGTACTCCTTTTGCTATATTCTAACCATCTCCTTTAGGAAGCTGCCGGAGACCGATGCTATCCAATGGAACTTACAGAACTTTCTCTAATAGTAACAGTTTTCAATAGCTGTTCTGTCCACTATGGCAGCCAGTAGCTATACCGAACCCTTGAAATGTGGCTAGTGAGACTGAGGAACTGACTTTTTCAGTTTAATTTTATTTAAATTTAAATAATTGTAATTGTATATGGTTTTCCATTTCTTCTTCTTTCCATTCTTTTTTCCTTCTGCTTAAGACCTAACTGCATTAAGGCATACAGTAAGGTATGTTCATCTTGGGTCGTTGAGTGTCTTTCTCCCATGGTGACCCACGAAGGGATGAACTAAATCTCATCTAAACACCAAAAGATTCACCAACCTAAACAACTAACCAACTACTGTGGTCTGATGTCACACAGATAAATATGGTGTCGTGAATTTAGTTCTACAAAGCTCCTGGGGCTGGGAACAGGGCATGAGACATATACTAAAGAAGCCACAGTGTTTAGAAGAGCTGGGGCTTGGGCAGGTCCATAGGGAGCATCCGCTGATGAGCTCAGTCTTTTAAGCCTTTTGGGATATGGGACTTTCTTTGCAGACACAACCAGACCTCCAAAGAAAGATGAAGAAAATGGAAAGAATTACTACTTTGTATCTCATGACCAAATGATGCAAGACATCTCGAATAACGAGTACCTGGAATATGGCAGCCACGAGGATGCGATGTATGGGACAAAACTGGAGACCATCCGGAAGATCCATGAGCAGGGGCTGATCGCCATCCTGGACGTGGAGCCACAGGTAAGGCACAGCCCCTCGCGGCCCCTGTCAACCTGCCCGCAGGTTCGGCCTAGGTTCTGAAATCAGAACGGCCCTCGGAAGGCCATGGGCCACCTGCTGACCTAATAAACTGTGGGACAGTGTCAGCAGCGCGGGCACAACAGGCTCACGGGTTCGAAGGCGCATGTGCCGTGTGGTTAAGCAGCAACAGGAAGCTCCCAGGGGATTGGTTGACACTCGGAAGCTCCGTGGGAATACCCGACACTGATGTGACCTCAGGGCGAGACTGGCCCTCGGTTATCCTAACAGCCACCTGTCCCCTCTCAGTATAGCTCACACCGGCCCATCTGAGCCACTGCCAGCATCTTATGTGACTTGGCAGCAGGGATCCCGGGGCCTGGGTCTGGTGTGAAGCACATCACTCGCTTTAGGGAGGCGAACCCGAGCCAGCGGGGATGCAGACCCACACGGGTCCTCAGCCTTTCCCGTTTCTTTGGATGCCCAACCCCAGCCAAAAACTGGGAGGGGTGTGGAGAGCTTCGGGCGTTCTGAGCCAGACACAGGAATGACTGGATGATCTGTAGGGAAATCCTAAGCTCGAAGCAGTGGGAATTATTCAACTCAAAAAGGAGAAGCCACATCTCAAACATGTAAGAAAGGCAAACATGTTAAAAAAAAAAAAAAAAAAAGGCCTTGCCTCAAAAATGCTGACAGGCTGGGGCGCCTGGCGGGCTCAGTCAGCAGAGCCTCCAACTCTTGATCTCAGGGTCGTGAGTTCAAGCTCCACACCAGGCATAGAGAAGACTTTAGAAAAATAGCTTGTCGGCTCTTTTTTTTTTTTTTTTTTTTTTTTTTTTTAATCTCTGAGGACAAACTGAGCAGAAGGGGGACTTAAAGCCCAGGAGGAAAGATGTTGTAGACACCAGGTGAGTTACAAGAGAGGCTCATGGATGCCACTGTGACTCCTAGGTCCTGCCATTTCTAAGACTGGTTCATGTCCCACACCCCTATCCCTCAGATAGAATCACCTGCCCAGACCCGCTCCCCTCAAGCAGGCCCCATTTCGCCAGGCCACTGAGGAAATGTGTGGTGACTCTACTGCCTATCCGAGGGCTACCAGACAAGAAAATCTCAGTCTCGATGTGATGTGTCTTTTCATTTTTGAAAATATAATAGAGAAAAAAAAAAGAAAGTAACATAGGCTAGAAATTGAAAATCAAAGCCCCAAAAAGTCTCCCGTAACTGCTGTGATTGGCCTATGGGTTAGCTCTGATGTTCCTGGAAGGCAGCACAGAGAGGGGAGGGTCCTGGATTTCCTGGAAGTACACCAGTTCTTCCCTTGGAATTAACTGGGAAGGGAATAGAACCGGGTTCCTGGACACCAGGCACCAGGCAGGGGACGAGCAGTCTTCAGCCACCGCTGTGGGCAGGAAACATGGAAAGATCTTCACATCTGGATGGATGAAGGCCAAGGGCCCACGTGCCATGCAGAGAAGGGGAGTGTGGTTTCAGGGGTTGCAGCATGATAGGTTAGAACTTAAGACAGTCGAAGAATTGGGTGGCAGGGAAGGCTGGAGGCACTGAGCAGACAGAAGACCATTTCACGCCTGGGGTGTCCTCCTCAACGTCACCTGGGGTGCCGTTCAGCACCGACGCTGTGCGGACTTACTGTGTGGCCCTTGGGGAGTCAGGACAGAAGCAAGGGGAGGAACCGTGTGCTGGGAACTGGTCCCTGCCTAGCTGCCTGGAGGCTGGCTGTGGGTGGATGAGAAAACCTTCTGCCTCCACGGACCCTGTAGCCTCCTGACTAATGAGCACAGGAAGATGGGGCAGGGGTTAGGAAGGGAGGCCCAAAATAATATTGACAAAAAGGGTTTCTAAAGAAAGATTCCCCATAAGCTCAGGTGAACTAGAGATGCACTTTGTTTGCTCCTTGCTGAAGTCTTCAATCACAAAAGGGCTGACAAAGAAATTGCCAATTATCTCCGTCAAAAATGAGCATAGGTGGGCTGACGAGCTTGCTCAGAGGGGAGTGTGACGTTCACAGTTGAAGCACTGTGATGTGACACGTGACAGGACATGCCTGGCTCCCTTAGCCCGGAAGGAGCTCCTGGGTCACTGAGATTCAGAAACCTAATCCCAGTGCATGTGAAGCTTGCACGAAAGCTTTATCATGCCGTCAGTCTCTCCTGAGCCTGTACATTCAGAGGCTCCCTTCAGCCACCAAGCACAGTGCCCTCCAGGCGAACATTTTCTGCCGATCATTCGTGCCGCTTTCACGTTTCCATTTCAGCATCAAGACCATTTAGGCAAGGTGCCGTGGAGGGCACGAGGGAGAAGACCAAACAGGACCCAGCCCTTGCCCTCAAGCTCACCGTCCAGTGCCAGGCGCTTGCATGTGTGGCGGGTACCTGGGGGGACGGGAGAGGTGCTGAACCTGGCTCGGAGCTCACAAAGGACTAAGACAAAAGAACACCAGTGCCATGTGCCAAGGGCTCCCTTAGCCAAGCCAAAAGGGAGAATATGGACAGAGGGTCCAGGCAGAGGGGGTAGTAAGAAAAAGGCTGGGAAACCAGAGAGAGCATGGCCCTTTCTGGAACTGGAAGTAGTTCAGCGAGGCCAGTCCATGGAGGGGAAGGGGCAGAGAGAGGTGGAGGAGGTGAGCATGGCCCAGCACAGGGGACAGGGTGCTGGCTTTTGATGCTGAGGAGTGGACATTTTAGCCCCAGGCCAAGAGGGAGCCGTGGAAGGCTTTGGAGCAGAGCAGCGAGACGGTGGGACTTGCCTCAAAAGAGCTGTCATTGTAGCAGCAGGCTCTAGTACAGAGGCAGAGAGACCCGGCTGACGGCTGCCACAGTAAACCAGGCAGAAGAGGGAAAAATAGGAATATGGCAGAGCAAACGATGCAGATAACAGAATAGACACGTTACATGCCATCCCCCCACCACCACCACCTCTGGTGCAGACGAGTCAAGGACACATCGGTGCCTTGTGAAGTGTGTGCCTGCAGATACTAGGGTTTTGTTCTGTGGAGGGGAGGCCACAACCACGGGGAGGCTCAGGTCCTGGGCTTGGGGGCGGGGGTTGAAATCCCACATCAGAATGCGGTTCGCGGGCGTGGCGCACCAGCTTGGTGGTGTGTCCCTGCGAACCAGAGGCTCTCGCCATTCTGGGGGATTATGCCTGGGAAGGGAACTGAACTGGCCTCAGAGCTCCTGTAGTGGCTCCAGCCTCCAGCCCCCAATCAGGTCTCCTGGCCCCCAGGGGCCTCTCGGCAGGGGAACTCAGCAGGCATCAGGAGCAGGAACACAGCCTTGCAGTGACCTCGGCCGGGATGTGCTGGCCCCATTAGCAGTTAGAAGGTGAAGCTGTGCTGAAGGGGGCTGGAGATCAGGGGCAGAGCCCACCTGCTGGGCCAAGGCCACCCCAAAGCACATTTCCTCACGATTCCCGAGGTAGGCTACCATTCACAGCCAGGTTTAAATGAACATTAACTAGTGTAGTCGGTGTGGACTTTTCTGAAGAAAAGGAAGTCGGATCGATTCAGGAGATTCATAAAAAATGTCCAGTTTGTCACCTGTTACTCGCCAGTGGCTGTTGTCTGTCCTTCCGAAGGAAAGGAGTAGGGGGAGTTCCGGAGACAGCAGGTCAGTGTGCACCCGCCTCGCCAAAAGTGTGAGTCCCAGGCTCGCTGAGCTGTGCGATTTCGTGCAGACACATGTGACAGCCGCGCCCTCAGCTCTTGGCTCTGAGTGTCCCATGTGTTTCATCCGCAGGCGCTGAAGGTCCTGAGAACCGCCGAGTTCGCGCCTTTCGTTGTTTTCATCGCCGCGCCCACCATCACTCCGGGGCTAAATGAGGTAAGGCTCACTGCGTGGAGGCAGCCCAGCGCAAGGACCTGCGGGCCCGCCGGAGGGGTGGAGGCCGGCTGGGCCCACTCACCCCCTGCGGGCGCTGGGCAAGAGGGCCTGGCTCTAGGCCCAAGAGCACTCCGCGGGGACAGAGCTCTAAAGAAGCCAGGACCTTGGCCTGAGGGAGCTTCTGGGGTGGGACCCACTCAGGTCCCCGGAGATGACCCCACCTGGAAATGAGCCCTGTCCGCTCTGGGGCCAGCTCAGTGGCCCAGAGAGGGGGGTGGGGGGGTGTCGCTCCAGAGCCGGCATCACCTTCCAGCACTGGGCCGACCCCGAGGGCCTCCGTGGCCACGCGGATGCTGTGGGTGATTGGGTGTGTCTGGAAGCTCTGAAGGCTCTCACACGGGGTCACCCGGTGCTCGGCGGGGCCCACACGCCAGCAGAGGGCTCTTGGCTCTGCTTGGTGAGGACCCGTCTAAACCGCCTCCAGCTAGTGACCGTACAGTCAAGGCTGGGAAACTGTGCCTCGTGTGTCTGGAAGAGTCCATCTTTACATGGCCGGGTTACTCATCTTTTCAGTCGTTCCTTTGGGTCCTTTCATTTGCAAAAGGTGTATTCCTTTGGGAGCTCTGCTGTGGGGGTCTCCGGTAGTACCCCAGCATGCCCAAAGCCCCGCCAGGTGCTGAGCGCTTTTCCTTCGGGTGCCATGTATTTTTCTTGAATTATCATCTTTGCTTTTTGTTTGTTTGTTTTTGCCTCTTTTCCTGCCCTTTTACTAATTTTCCATAGCTGCCAAAATGGTGCAGAAAATTGCCCGTAAGTACCAGCTAGGAGGTGACGAAATGCAGCCTCGTTTTCTTTCCTAGATTTAGAATGTAGACCCTTACTTCCCATAAATCCTGCCTTTTGCTGTTAGACTAGAGGCGTTTTGTTTTCACTGAGTTGAACCCTGCTCGTGCGTGAGGCAAGCCCGCAGACCAGCTGTTGCCGAGGAGGAAACCCACAAATAGAGCTTCATCTTATGGGGTCCTTAAGAGGAAAGCTTTTTCTTGCATAAAGAGAGCTCCATTTAAAAACAGATGCCGGCAGCTGTACATTTTCTTGAACGTGTTCGTCAGCCCGGCTCTCAGAGCAAATCGTAAACTCCACTAGTGGTTTCTGAAGCCCAGACCGTGTTTCCGTGGAGTCCTCCAGACCGGAGAGTGGCGTGCTGAGAACCGCTATCTTCTCGGCTGAGCAGGAAGCACTCCTGGCCTCGGGCAAAGGAGTGTTTCCCAAAATGGGGCTTTTGCAGTGTTTGTCGCAAAGTGAAGCAGCTTTTTAGGCGCCGGTGGAAAGTGTGTTGATAGGACCTTAGCAGGTGGTGATTAACTGAAGTCTTATCTACACGGAGCCATTAATAGCCAACATCCAAGCACACCTGCCCTGCTTTGAAATCCCAGTAGACGGCGACAAAACCTGGAGGACTCTCCTCTCAGAGTGTCCTGATAGAGCAGACAGTGTCCCCGGCCTCCCTGCCCAGTGGGATCGAATGACCTCATTTTCCATCCCCCTCTGGAGAGTCGCACCCACAGACCGGGGATCTTCAGGAAGGGTTTCTCACAAATAATGGATGGGCCTCGGTGAAGAGGAAGGGTCCTAAGTCAGCTGCGGGCACCATGGCTCCCAAGTTCCCGAAGGCACCGCATCCTTTAGTTTTCTGGGAGCGCATCAGTGTCACCACGGGCCTCTGTTTCCTCGTGGTGTAGCTTTCCGTCTTGATGGCTTTAACGCTCCGCAAACCGTGTCGTGGCCAGTGTTAGCCAAGTGCTTGTTCTTTTAAGGAACATCTAGTCATTTAGTAAGCACTTACTGTGTACTCGCCACAATGCCAAGTGCTGGGCACAGCGATGACAGGGCCCACACGACAAGTTGCCACTCTAGTTGGGGGAGAGATGCTAAGCAGACAAGAAGGTATGAATCGTATGTATCTCCGTCTGTGTAAGACTCAGCCCAGCACCTTACCTGCCTGGTGCGGGGGGAGAAGGGGGACGCTTTGACTTCAAGCCCCCTGGCTTCAGATTGGAAGTTGTCCCTTGCGAGTTTGGCATAACAGTATCCATCCCGTGAGCACTTGGAGGCAAACTTTCTGGTGGCCCGTGAGGGCTCCCAGTCTTGAAAGATCTGCCAACCTGAGGCTAAATTGAGACTCACGTGACAAATGAGGGACCCCACAGGGCCACCTCCGGCGGGCTCACCCTGAGGAGGGTGCTCCAAATCCGCAGCAAGCTGCAGAAGCAGAGGAAAGGCCTTTCCTGCAGCAGAGCCCCCCGAGAACTCGGTAGCAGCTTTTTCCATAGTTTTCCTCAGAGGTTCAGGTCCTTTTGCCCTGCGCCCCGTGTCCGGCCATCTCCAGTGTAGACCACCACGAGGGGGTTCCTCAGATGCTGGTTGCCGTGGTAGCTGAGAAATGGCCTCATTTCATCCATTATTTGTAACATCCCAAAAGCTCTTGCCTCGGGCATCCGCTGCTGTTGGGGGGGGGGGGGGGCGGCATTAGACGTAATTGAATTCCTGGAACACATTGGACCTCAAAGCATAAAAGGGGAAAATACAACTTAATTTGTCGGCCAGAGGCAGTGGCTTCTTGGGGCAAACCAGCGGGGTCCGAGGGTGGGGGCAGGGTGTCATGTGTGCCCAAGAGGGCCAAGTCTCTCTGGTCCTGGGCGGGTGGGGGGGGGGGGGGAGCGGGGCACAGGGATGGCATGGAGCTCATGTTGCAGGGGGAGCCTGCGGGCTGCAGGCCAGTCCTCCGTAACCCTGCCTGCCCGGGGCCGCTGTGGCCTTGGTCACGAAGCGGACTTGGCCTCGTGCCCAGATGCGGCACATCAGGGTGTGGCCTTGACTGTGTCTGCCCCTGGGAAGTGCAGAAATGCAGAAAGAGAAAGAATCCAGCTGACTTCTGTCTCCTCTTTGCTCCTCCCTTCCCCACCCCACCCTCCATCCCCTCACCCTTCAGGATGAGTCTCTCCAGCGTCTGCAGAAGGAGTCCGATATCCTACAGAGAACATACGCGCACTACTTCGATCTCACAATTATCAACAATGAAATTGATGAGACAATCAGACATCTGGAGGAAGCCGTCGAGCTAGTGTGCACAGCCCCGCAATGGGTCCCGGTCTCCTGGGTCTATTAGGCCTCTCCCCAGATATCTGACGCCTGCCCGGGAGCCACCTCATCCGTGGAAAAGCCTCTTTGTTATCGGCCTTGTGTCAGCAGGTCATGGTCCCTAGAGACTACCTAGTTGTAGTGTGACCTCCATTTATAATTATTGTCATGTCCAAATAGATAGGAGGAGAAAACAATTACACACTAATTTAAAGAGACAGTATCTTTTTTAATCAGTTCTCCTAAACTTTAATAAAATGTATCTTTAAATGTATGTATTATTCAATCCTTTGGAATGTTATATTTTTGGAAATCATAGCTTTTTATTTCCAAGACCCCTAAAAACTGCACAAAATAGATGCTGCTTTCTATAATCTATTTTAATAATAAACAATGATTCTGTTACCTTGACTGGGGGTGGAACACTACATTCTTTTTAGAGTCTGATTTTATGGATTGGAATCTTTCTTTCCTTTATTTATTTGAAATAATCAGTCTAGTGATTACAAAACAGTCATAAATTTTTAAAGGCCTTTTTTCTTTTTTTTTTTTAGACTAGTATTTTTTTTTAAGTCCTTTATGTAACATCCAGATAATGTGATACTGTCTCTTTGAAGCACCCTGTAAACCTTTTAGAGATTTGAAGTTGGGTCTTGACTCTTAATGCATGTGGACAGTCGCGAGCGTTTATGCTGTCGGTGTGTCTGTGTTGGACAAAACAATCTGTAATCTACAGCAAAGTACATTCCGTTCACGGGGCACACCCAGGGGAATAAGAATAAAATGCTATTATGACTAAGTTGTAAACCTATGCACATCCCTTGCATTTCGGGCAACTTTATAAAGAAAACTGATTTTTATTATTAATAATCATGTAGTGAAATGTGTTTGTAATTTTGTCTCAATTTAATTTGTTGTAAGGTGGGAGGGGAAGTTGCTGGTTTCACCATTTCAGATCTGTGTTGTCTGAGAGTATTAACGTTTTAATTAAGCAAAGAAATGAGGATTTTTAATATGTATGTAATTGTTTTAAAGCACCCATTTTAAGAGAATATACTGTGCAATGAAGAAACCAGTTTAGGCATTTGCTATAAACTGAATTATTCCAAAAGAAGATAACAGCCCTGTAAATTCCTTTAAAATGATAACTAACAGGACAGTTTGACCAATTTTTTTTTAAATATACTTCCTTTTATGTGTTCAATAATTCAACGCCTTTGGGTCCTTCATTTCATTATAGATTTGTTCAGGTTTACAAGTCTATCTTTTAGATTGGATAATCCGCTAGATGCTTACTGAACCATGGAAGGCCCGGAGTGACGCTCAGTTGGCAGGACAGCACCACAGTCCACCAGAGCACAGCTCGGACGGCGTCTGGCTCCCAGAGCGCAGGGCGCCCGAGGGCCGCCATGTGCAGGAGGCCAGCTGTGGTCGCTCCTTCCTCTTGCTATCTCCCTTGGCACAGGAGAATCATCTATCCTTGTTGCTTTAAAGACATTAACCATCTCATCACCCTTCCACGAGGTCCCATTCTTCCAACCCAGGACATGCAGGCGGGGGTTTTCTGACTCTTGGCCAGAGGTCAGTGGAAGATCCTTTTTAGAGCAGCAGCGTGCGAAGTGGTTCTGGTAACCTGGGATCCTGGAGGAAACACCCTCCGGGTCGCTTCTTGTCAGGTAGATGGCCTCATCGCTTTGTGCCTCGGCAGGGTGCGCGGGGCGGGTTCTGAGCTGCATGGCTCCTCTTGAAGGACCACACACAGAAGACAGCTGGAGACGCCCTTCCAGGCATCCCCCTCCCCAGCCACCGACCCTTATTAAACGGTGATTCTCTCTCTCTCTCTCTCTCTCTCTCTCTGATGTTGTCCTTTGTCAGTGACCAGATGAGTTTGCAACTTACCAGGCGTTGAGCGAACAGCCCCTGTTGAGGCCCCACAGCAGGGAGACCAAACCACCAACCCAGAGACACCCTGGATGGAGAAGGGAAACCCCAAGAGTTGCTTGGAGCTGTGTTAGGAGTGGTTTAAATCTAACCAACGCCAAGGCCAGGCAGTCATTCCCGCGATGGTACTGACCACAATCTGGGCTCTTCTCGCTGTGAAAGTGCCCGCTCTACCTCTCTTCCAATGAAGCACAAAGAAAACTACAGCTAACACGTGGGGAACACCAACTCCCTCCCTCTGTTAGAAATGGCCACACCCCTCTCAGGCCCTTGAAGGCCGCATCTCCAGAGATGCCAATGATGCCTCTCTTAAGCCCCGTTGACAGAGGTGGATCAAGCAGAAGAAGAGCAAAGCGAAGCCAGTTCCAATGTCTATGAGCCCAGGATTGAGAAGCACTTAGCACTTGTCCCCTCTTCTCCATCAGAGGCACACAGGCAGGCACGGCTCTCGCCTCCGTGTGGACGGCCGAACCCCTGCATCCAGAGCTCATTCTGGCAGAACTTCTCAAAGAGGTCATCTGCTCCATTCCACTCACATAGGCCCCCCTCAAAAATAATGTCTTTATGACCTGCCAGAAAATACTTACATTCACAGTAATTTTTGTACAAAGCTGCTGCTACATTATAGTCCTCCACTAAGCAATCAGAGAAAATTACCAAAAAGCTTTGCTGCTTCCATGCCATCAGCAAAATCATCCCCGTCACCCCCCCCCCATTTTAAAGACCAGAGCAAATGATGACTATTAAATCTTATCACTGGTCAGCTGAACCATATTCCAGCCCCACGCCCCATAGCCAGAAAGGGGGTGCCTTTAATATGCAGAATCTTTTGTTAAGAAGTGTCTTGATTCTTTTTAATAAGATGGTAGTCACTCTGCATGTGCAGCAGGTTCAATTTTAACACTAAAAAGGAACATGTCACTCAGTTCAGTTCAGCTGGAAGTTTTCCCAGCGTCAAGATGATACAGTAGCTTCTGAAAATGCAATTAAATGTATCTCCTGTCGGCTGAGATGGTTTAACATACTGGTGCAGAGAAGAAATAGGTGACCGAATTCTTGCCATTTGCATTCAGAGCCCATCCTCGGCACGCGCGCGGGCTCTGCGGCTCCTCCTCCCCGCGCGGCCAGGGCCATCTCACACCGCCACGCCCCCATGAGCTAGTGGAAACCTCTGATCCTGTTACTGCAGAGGACAGTCTTTGTTGCTTTTCAAATCACTCGTAGTTACCGGTTCAGTAAGGCTTCAACTTCACTCCTTGAGAAAGTTTAGTCTGCTGGGCCATCGGGGGAAACAGGACAGCAGAGATGGCCTGCGTGGACACGGCCCCTTAGGGACAGGCAGCCCCAAAGCAAACTCTATTGTCTCCCACCAATGTGATGTCCTTTTCTTCATTTCAAGTCAGTCTTTTGGGGCAAAGAGAACATGCTGCTAATGCTAGCAAGACGGTTTTCTCGTTAATGAGTTCTTAATTATAATGCCTCCCACGCAGCCCCCCTGGGAAAGGGAAGGCATCTCGCCATCGGCATCCCAAGACAAGCCACTTAGGGTCCCCATCCCTCCTCCTCCTTGCTTCCTATCATCAAATGCACTTGTACGTGTGTTAGGGGTGGGGGAGGAGTCTGTTTTTCCAGAACTGAACACAGCTTCCTAATTCCATCCTCTTCACAAGGGCTTAAGATACTGAGGCTGATTACGGCCTGTCACAGACTGAAGGTCCCTGAGCGCCTTTCTCTGGTTCTGCACCTCTAATTAACCCTCCTCTTTGAAAGGCATTCTGCTTCCTGATGCAGCTTGCAGAAGGGCTACAAGCTTTCTTCATGAGTCATTTCAGTCGGATGAACTCTTCCTCTTGCTTACCCCTTTAGAAGTAAGGTTTTCCTCTCCATTTGTTGTCTCCGCTTAAGGGACTATGCCCCGCAGGCTTACTGCTCCATCAGCCTGGCCCATGCCCACTTATCGGTTTGCCTTAAACCTGGAGATCTCAGAAGTCTCGGGTCTTCCGGCTTCGTGAATGAAGCCCGGCTGCGGCCCGCATCCAGGAAGAGGAAGGAAGGGAGACCAAGGGTATGTTCACTGGTCCCCATCCCTGACATCTGCTCCTTTCTCTGCCACTCTTAGGCCACAGAAGGTGGGCAGACCGGCCCACAGGGAGAGGAGCGGGAGGGGCATACCATCTCTAGGACACGCAGTGCTGCGTCTTAGCCCTTCGGAGGCAGAGAAAATCCCCCCCCCCCACACCTCTCACCTGACCCTCCATCAACTCTTGAACCTGTGCAAATGGACGGAGCAAAAGAAAATGGAAAGAGATATTTGTCACCACGTAGGAAGGAGACCTCATTTCTGGCCCCAAGCACAACTCCAGACCGATGTCTGCTTAGAGACCCGGTGTCAGGTCCCTTCTCTCTGGCCTGCAGCCAAGGGAAGGTGCACGCACTCCCCACAGGAGAAGCCTGAGCCTGACCAGCTTGGGAACACAGAGGACCTGCAGTCTCTTAGGAGTTCTGCTTGGGAGCAGAAAGGGGGGCTCCTCCACAATGAGCGGCCCCACCTCTGGTTTTCATTTTGACCAGACCAAGAACTGGGGGAACGGACTTCCAGTCTCAGCTGTGTCCTGGAATGACGCCCGGGGCGAGGGGGGCGGGGGGAGCCAGCGGCCAGACCCACGCGGAGGCCACGCCACCCTCACATGCCGGGGCTGTGGCATCGTGTTTAATGGCAATGCAGGTGTGTCACCCTTCAAACTCAGTTCTGGGGTTGTTTTGCCTAAAGTTTTGCCAACGTGTTCTTTTTTCTGTATGTATAATTGCCTTTTTATAAAAGGTTTTGAAGTATTGTCTCAGTGATAAAAAGAGAGCGATGTTAACAGTTGTTGTATATTTCACCATTTCCGATTGTAAGTATTTGCAGGGTACAGCAAAGCCTTAGCGCACAAGAGCCTTCGTGCAGGAGGGGTCCTTCGACACCCAGGAGGTGAGGGGATCGGACAGGTTCGGATTCTTTGTAAATGTCCCGCTTTTCTTTCTGTGTGTATCTATTTACATGCCTTAGCACACGCCCTCCCGCCCGGATCCCTCTGCCCTGTCGCGGGAACCAGAGCACTGGTGCACGGCCAGTTACAGGAGACGGACGGAACCCTCATCAGTTATCTCTTGTGTGACGGGGGAGGAAGAAAAACTCCATAGTATTCTTTGTAGAATATACATACTTGTAGGATGCTGTGTAATGGGAAACCATAGACTTGGGCTTTTGTCATTTCAAAGTTGGAGAAATGTATGAATAAAATGTATAAAACATGAAAAGGCACTTGTCTCCTCAGACTGCAGGCCACACAGCTGGGGCAGGGGGTGGGGGAACAGACCACAGGAGGGTTAGAGGGACAAGGAGTTCCTCTCCAGGGTTCAGCCTCGAGGACCTTCCCACAGGTGCATGGGGGGGGTCTTGGGGGCGGGGGACAGAGATCAACCTTGTCCCCACTCTCGGGGGAGCATGTCCCTGGCAGTCACCATCTTCAACACAGCTGGCACAGACTATGTACTGAGAGCAGTTCAAGTTGAGTTGGTTGAACTTGGAAGCGGATTTAAAATAGTGTTGGGTTAAAAAAAAAAGAGAGAGAGAGAGAGAGAAATCCAAGTGTGACAACTCCCAGAAATAGAAGTCTAAATTGATCAGGGCAGTGTGGGCGCCCAGCATGGAAAGCAAGTGTCTTGTTTGATGTCTGCGTAGAGAGCCCCAGGAGGAAGCCTCCTGCCCCGGTTGGGGGAGGTGGTTTGCTTTGGTCTCTGGCTGGAGTCTGGAACATGGCCCCTCGCGGGCCTCAGTGACCTACTCTCCACCCTCCCTTTCCTGGGCTCTCCCCCAGCAGAGGACCCTGGTAGCATCAGAGAGCCACCCTCGCGTGTGTCTGAACATGCACACCTCCAGAAATAGCCTGGGCTGAGTGTGTTCATGTGGCTCGTATCAAAGGAACGTTAACTAGGACCAACTGTTTGCTTTTCTCGAGAAAACCTCCCCCTTCCAAAAAACTGTATAGAAGAGTTGAGATCACATTCAGACACAAGAGGTTGAGCTCTTGGCCTTTCAATTCAGGGAAATCACCAGTCACCTTTCTTCAGATGGCTCGGCTCAACACACAGAGGACCAAGAGCCAAACACTAGCACTAAGCTGATTTTCTGTGCTTCGTGGCATGGAAAACACATCGAACAGGTCAATATTTAGCTGGCAGAAATGAACAGAAACACGTACTTCCGCATTTTCTCTGGTTTACCGTAATAAGATAAGCTGAATAACAGCGGGTATCCTCTGGCGAACGACTGCAGTGGGGAGTTGAGGGGGGCTGCAAAAACCAGGCAACCAGACTAATGCTGGGTACTAGACCGTGACCTCGAGTTCAAGGTCGCTGAAGACAGCGACCTTGAATAGCCTGAGGGTAGCAAGCCCCCTAAAGGTCAAATGTAGTAGTGCACATTAGCAACCCAGCCAAAGGTGAGGGGTGCTCCTGGGGAGAACATTCCAAACGGCGGCATCTGACTTTCTCAAGGAATGAGCACACAGGACATGGGCCTGCCACCGAAATCCCACGCTTAGGGCAGTGTGGGGGCTCCCGCGCCCAATGCACACACCTGCTCACCACAGCCCACCTTCACCTTTTAGGGAGGGGCGCCCAGAAACAGTCCGGCCACAGATGCATCCTTAGGTGTGACTAAAAGCTTCCAGCTCCTGCCATTTGCCCTCTTCCCGTTTCAGGGGCGGCTTTACCCAGCACTCCCCACCTCCCCATGGCCGGTTGCCCTGCAGAGAAGCTGGAGCCGTCCTGCCAGCAGAGCGGGCAATGAACGACTTGAGAGGAGACAGCCCACGGGGGCCTCCCCGGTGGCTCTAGGCCCTGGCCCTCGAGATGGGAAACTAAGGCCAGACAGCGGGAAATGGAGCTCGTGCACACAGCTAGTGGTAAATGTTCAGCCACACAAATCAACAGCTTACCACAGAACTTCCCCCTAGAACTTTCTGGGTAATGGAAATGTTCCAGTTCTTCTTTGAGGTGGTGGTTATGTGGGTATATACGGTTGTTAAAACACATTGAACTGAGCGCCTACGATCTGGGCTTTTTACTGTACATGAGCCATACCTCAGTTACAAGAAGAAAAGTGGAAAAGCGGATGGTCATTTCACAGCTGCCAGAAAGACACCTGATGAAATTCCACACCCAGTTCTACTTTAAAAACAAAAACTCTTAAAAATCAGACAGAAAATATCCTTAGCAGACTAGCTACTCTAACCACAAGCAACATAGTCCAGCTACAAGTGACACAATAAAGGCATTAAAAGTGCCATGATCTTTCACATTTCCTAAGCAACACACGCTCCTCCAAGAGTGAGTAGAAAATGCGGGTAAACCAGCGGCAGATGTTCCAGAAACCCTTCGGGGCAGCCCCATCACATGGCCACACACACGTACTCGTGTCTGCACGAGTCCTACCCAACATGCTGCTCCCCCACTCGGGTGCCAGATCCTCCTCCCTCCGTGACAGTTTAAGAGTGCTTCCAAAGCACTGCGCAGAAGCAGAATAAAGAAATATAAACAGACAGAAAGAGAAGACAAAACTGTCCACATTTGCTAATAATATTGTATATCTTGAAATGCCGAAGAGGACAGCTGGACATCCATTCAAGTTCATAAAGAACAGATACAGAAACACAGAACTCAATACTCTTATGCAGTAGTGATAACGTCCAAAAACTCTAATGGGAGGGACGCCGAGGGTGGCTCAGTTGGTTAAGCATCCCACTCTTGATTTCAGCTCAGGCCATGATCTCAGGGTCGTGAGGGTCATCAGGCTCCCCACTCAGGCCGGGGTGGGGGGTTCTGTTTGAGAGTCTCTCTTTCCTTCTGTCCCTCCCCTCCCTCACTCCCGCTCTCTTAAAAAAAAAAAAAAAAAAAAAAGACCGCACTGAGAATGTAAAAGACTTAAAGAAATATTCTTGGAAGGAAGAACTAAATATTTCAATGGCATCAGGTTTTTCCAAATTAATGTGTAGGTTTAATACAACACCAAATCAAAATCCAATCATTTTATGACCTTTACAAAACACTTATTCATAAAGAATAACACCGACTTTTTATTGTAATTTTAATTAAAGGAAATACTAAGGAAACAAGAGTAAATGAAGGGTGAGTAGTCTTTCCAGATTTTAATCTATTCTAAAGCTAAGACAACTAAGACATCACACACCAAAATGAGTTTCAAAGAGTTCAATATAAAAAATAAATGACAGGAAATGAAAACACAGAAGCAATCAGTAAAACTCTAGAAGAGAGTAGCTTTTTAAGTTTACACAAGAGAAAGAAGTCACTGAGCAACTGGAAGGTTGCATTAAAAACATACATTTTTATATGAAAAAGCTGTAGACCATGAACTCAGAAAGATATTTTGTAATCAATAGGACATACAAAGAGTTTATTATATAATGAACTTACAAAAACTGGTTCAAAATACTAGCATCCCAGTATATAATAATAGGCATGAACAGATAAACAACTCAAGGTAAAACTACTATTAAAAAACAAACGTTGGGGGGCCTGGGTGACTGACTCTTGGTTTCAGTTCAGGTCATGATCTCAGGGTTGTGGGATCGAGCCCTGAGTCGGGCTCCCTGCTCAGCAAGGAGCCTGCTTGAGATTCTCTCTCCCTCCTGCCTGTGTGCCCACTCGTTCTCGCTCACTCTCTCTCTCCAAAATAAAATCTTTCTTATAAATTTTTTTAAAGATTTTATATATTACAGAGACTGTGCATGTGAGGTGGGGAGGGGAAGAGTAGGGGCAGAAGGAGAGGGAGAAGCTCAGTCCCAGGACCCTGAGATCATGACCTGAGCCAAAAGCCGACACTTAACCCACTGAGCCACCAAGGTGCCCCTGAAATAAATCAAATCTTTAATTTTAAAAAAACCTGAAAAATATATCAATGATCAAGGGAATACAAGTCAAAAAACTAACTCTTGAGATGTTAAGTGAGTGCTTAACTACTTAGGGAAAAAAAAGACTCTGAAGATGTTATATTTACTTATTATTAGCAGATTTTTAAAAATACAATACTCAAAGCTAGCGTGTGTGTGTTGTTAATGAAACTAGCATTTCCAGCCACAACCCACAGCACTGCAAATAATATAATGACATTTACCAAGAGCCATATAAATTAAAGTTGATATTTTTCATACTATTACATTTCTCTGTACCCGTTTTCATAAAAGAATCTAATTAAGGCAAATCGGTGACATTTACTGAGTACTCTACTGTTCCAAGCACTAAGTGTTCGGAATGCCTTTATTGTACCCCTCCCTCCTCAAGCATCTGAGAGCTCTTCATCATAAAGAAATAGCCCCAAATTCAAACACTGGTGGGAGGATGAAGGGAGGACAATAAATGAATTTTTCTTTATTTTGCAATTTCACTTGATACATAATGTTTTTTTTTAAACGTCCCTCAAACTCATTCCCTTGCTCCGTTCGCTCTGGTGATGGTTGGGGCAACATGGCGGGACAATTCCATGGCTCCGTCTCCATGTCTATACTCTGTGCTCCCCTCCTGTGCCACACCCCAATCCCAGCACGGAGTTCCTCCATGGATAAAATACGGAGAAGCACGCCCATCAGACATGCTGCTTGCAACATGAAACTAGGAGAGCACACAACAGCTGGAAACCTCCTTGGCCACCGCCTTCCTTCCTGGGAGCCCACCACATGACCGACCCTTCCTGAACCTCACAACACTTATGCCTACGACATACTCTCCTGGTGGTACACCACCATTTTAGTAGAACACAGATCACTTGTGTTTCGTAGCTCACACTCAAGTGTACATGATGGCACATATAAGGGTGACAGCGATCACTGCTTAAGCAAAGCTAAGGGAAATGGAAGCCATTTAGGGGGGTTTTTTTTAAAGATTTTATTTATTTGAGAGAGGCAGTGAGAGAGAGCATGAGAGAGGAGAACATCAGAGGGAGAAGCAGACTCCCCAAGGAACTGGGAGCCTGATGCAGGACTCGATCCTGGAAGTCCGGTATCATGACCTGAGCTGAAGCAGTTGCTCTACCAACTGAGCCACTCAGGTGACCCATTTAGAGTTTTTAAAGTGAATCAACACAGCATTCTACAGATGGCCGCTGGCTGGGCCCATCAGAGGACACAGCACGGCAGCAGCCAAAGGGTAGAAAGCATAATGGGCTGATACCAACAACTCCCCAAACCCACACTGACCCACTGCCTGGGCCAGGCTGCCACCATCAGGCCCTGATTCCTAAAGAGATGTCCCGCCTGGCTGCCAAGGCAGCCTCCTCCCACTGACAGGCAGAGCTGGACAGGGAGGAGCACGTGGTGGGCAAAGAGGGGGAAAGAGGCAGCGCCCAGTCAAAGGCCATCTCAGTACATGGCATGAAATTCAGCCAGAATAATTTATTCCCCTAATAAGCACTTTGGATTTCTGCCTGAGCACTCAAGCTGCCGGCTTCGGCTCCCTGGGCGACACGGGTCATCTGTCAAAACAAACTACCGTGGAAGGGTCATCGCAGGTTGAAAAGAATAAACATCTTAAGCGGAGTGTTGCCCAACCAGAAAGTAAAACATATCAGAGAGCTTAATGGAAATAATAATGGCAGTGTGCAGAGACAGACAGACAGACAGACAGACACAGGGAACAAAACAGAGATATCAGAGCCACAAGTATGTGAGAAACGGAGTACGGCAGTTCAGGTGAAATGATGGACTGTTCCACCGAGCCATTCATAGGGGGTCTAAGTTAAATTTTGCCCTATCTCATCATACATGAACAATAACATGCTTGATGGCTAAATGACCTGTAAAGAGCAAATCTTTAAACTATAGGGGCACCTGGGTGGCTCAGTGGGTTAAAGTCTCTGCCTTCGGCTCAGGTCATGATCCCAGGGTCCTGGGATCGAGCCCCGCATCGGGCTCTCTGCTCTGCAGGGAGCCTGCTTTCTCCTCTCTCTCTCTGCCTCTCTGCCTACTTGTGTCTGTCAAATAAATAAATAAAATCTTTTTTTTTAATCTATAAAATATAATACTATATTGGGGCACCTGGGTGGCTCAGTCGGCTAAGTGTCAGACTCTTGATTTCGGCTCAGATCAGGATCTCAGGGTCATGAGATCGAGCCCTGCATCAGGCTCTGTGCTCAGCTCGGAATCTGTTTGTCCCTCTCCCTGCCCCTCTGCCCCTCTTCCCACGCTCATGATCATACACACACATGTGCTCCCTCTTAAAAATAATAAAATCTTTTTTAAAAAATAAAATACGATACATATATATCTTGTGTGTGTGTGTGTGTGTGTGTGTGTGTGTAATAAAATATTTTAGGGCCTCAGGTTAAGGAAGGATTTTTTAAAGCTCAAAATGTATAAACCATTAAAGAAAAGGATTGATAAAAATCACTTCCAAAAAGGGAATAAACAGCCAAAAATATGAACAGGCAATCCACAGAAGATAAAATCTGAATGGCTTTTCTTGAAACTCGCAAATAATCAGGAAAATCAGAATGTAAAGTCTTAAGGGATTTCACATTCCACTAATAGCAGACTATGTAATCTGGACCAACCCCCATGCTTAAGACAACTAAAACAGCTGATTGAAATATTTAAAATGTATCTGGAGACTGTAGCAAATGAACAAAATAATGCAGAATTAGGGAGCCAGGATTTGGGGGGAAACAGACTCCCAAGGGAGTAAATACTTAAGGGTATTTTCTTCTGGAGACATCTGTGCCCTCCAGAGAAGCAGGCCAAGAGGTCGAGTTGCACTTGTGACAGCCTCTCGGGGGTAGGGGTAGGGGAAGGCACTAGAGTCAGGGCATGTGTGGGGGAGCTGTGGAGGGGCGAGCGAACATCCACCAGTCTGGCTGGGGCCCCTGAAACTGTGCCTCCTGGGTGTAAGGGTGAACCACCGGAGACAGACCCTCACACTGACTACTCAGCTTCGAAACTTCTCAAACCAGGACGTTTGACTGAGGGGATCCTGCACTGCTTGTGGCCGAGCGCCTGGTCCAAGAAAACATCCCTCATCTCTAGAAGGAGGTATCATCCTCAGCCTCAAACATCCTCACCAATCACTGAGCAGATACAGTGTCTGACGACAAAAAGTATCTGGGCAAATGAGGAGAAAATAGGTGAAGAGATGGATACCTGGGGAAGCCACTGTGCGAGGACAAATCCCTGTCACATCCTTCTTTCAAACTCGGGGGGCTTACTTCTAGAGTTTTTACACTCAAGGGGCTTAACCTGGAGTACTTTAAAAATTATCAAGCTTAGGAGGCACCTGGGTGGCTCAGTCAGTGAAGTGTCTGCCTTCGGCTCACATCATGATCGCAGGGTCCTGGGATCGAGCCCCACGTAGAGCTCCCTGCTCAGCAGAGAGTTTGCTTCTCCCTCTGCACCACCACCCCCCACCCCCGTTCATGCTTTCTCTCTAATAAATAAAATCTTTTTTTAAAAAATCAGCAGACTTAACTCCGGGAGAGCCAGTAGGGGCGGGGAGTGCTGTTAAAGAGACAGGACAACAAACAGCCCCGCTCCGCTACAGCACAGAAGCAGCAGTGTGAAAGGCACGTGCGGTATACGGGAAGGAGATTGATTTCCTGATCACGGACCATGCACTGGAGAGGCAGGGATCTCTAGGAAACTTCTCCAAAAACAAGAGAACTGGCAGGTGCTACTTCTATCCCCTCCCCCAGGCCTCAAGAGCAGGACCCCTGCGGGAGGCAGCACAAATGCTCCCCACGTGTCCTGCTAACACCGTATGCTCTCTGTCCGCTCCCAGCATTCTCCTGCATGCTTGCACCCCCCCACCCCAGTCCACCAGAAGCCCCTCCAGCGTGGCTCCCATCACATCTCATTCTGCAGGCAGCCCTTGACAGTGACCAGTAACCACTGTGACATGCCTCCTGCCCTGGGGAGAGGGGACGATGAGCGCACATACGCCAGTTAAATGGCAGCCCCTGTGGTGCGCTGGGGAAAGACCCCTGATCTGAAGGCCAGCCCTGCTCCCCGACGAAACCCTCACAGGGAACGGAACAAGATGGCAGCCCTGTGGTTCAGGGTCACGCAACCCCCAACAGGTGAACTGGGGCCAGCCATCTGGTTGGAGTACAGGCTCCCTGTCCAGTAAAAACCTCTCAGGGGACAACACAAAGAAGGCACCCTGCGGGTCAGTGTGACCGCAGTTCCGACACATTGACTGAGGGCAGGCATCTGGTCTGACCTAACTCAAGCCTCAAGACTGGCCCACTGAGATCACACGGACCAAACCCTGCCCAGGGCAGGCAGAGGGCGCCACCGCCACCAACTGGACTGAAGGCAAAGGCAGCTCCGCACAAAAGGAACGCACACAGGAGACACCCTGGAAGGGCCCAGTGCTGGTGAACAGAGAACAGTGCCCAGTAGGGCACTATGGGACCTCTTCTTCATAAGAACCCTACTTTCAAGAACAAGAGATGTAGCTGACTTTCCTAACACACACAGAAGGACGCTGAGAGTTAGACAAGAGGAGGAGACAGAAGAACATGTCCCCAGTAAAAGAACAGGACAAAACCACAACAAAAGGGCCAAATCAAACAGAGATAAGAGATATGGCCTGATAAAGAATTCAAAGTAATGGTCATAAAGATGGTCATGGGACTTGCGAAAAGAGTGGAGGATCTCAGCGAGGCCCTCGACAAAGTGAAAACAGAAAAAAAAAAAAAAAAAAAAAAAAGAACCAGAGATGAAGAAGTCAATAACTAAAATTTAAAATATGATAGAGGGAAACAATAGTGGATTAGAGGAGGCAGGAGGTGGCTCATCAACCTAGAAGACAGAGTAATGGAAAGCAACCAAGCTGAAGAGCAAAAGTAAAAAATAAAAAATGGGAGTAAGTTAAGGGAGCTCAGCAACACCATCAAGCATAATAACATTTACATTATACGGACCCCAAAAGGAGAAGAGAGAGAAAAAGGGACAGAAAATGTATTTGAAGAAATAGCTGAAAACTATCCTCATCTAGAGAAGAAAACAGACCTCCTGATCCAGGATAGAGAGAGAGCCCCCAACAAGATGAACCCAAGGAGGCCCAAACCATAATAATCAAAATGGCAAAAAGTAGTGATAAAGAAAGAATGTTTGGGGCGCCTGCGTGGCTCAGCGGGTTAAGCATCTGCCTTCAGCTCAGGTCATGATCTCAGGGTCCTGGGATCGAGCCCCACATCAGGCTCTCCGCTCAGCAGGGAGCCTGCTTCCTCCTCTCTCTCTCTGCCTGTCTCTCTGCCTACTTGTGATCTCCCTCTGTCAAATAAATAAATAAATAAAATCTTAAAAAAAAAAACAAACTTAAATGATCATCAATATAAACTGCTACAAGCATAGGATGTTGTATATGAACCTAATGGTAATCACAAGTCCAAAATCTCTAATAGACACAGAAAAAATAAAGAAGGAATCCAAGTATATCACAAAAGAAAGCCATTAACCGGGGTGCCTGGGTGGCTCAGTCAGTTAAGGGTCTGCCTTCACCTCAGGTCATGATCCCAGGATCCTGGGGATCAAGCCCTGTGTCAGGCTCCCTGCTCAGCAGGAAGCCTGCTCCTCCCTCTCCCTCTGCCTGCGTACTTGTGCATACTTGCCCTCTCTGTCAAATAAATAAAATCTTAAAAAAAAAAAAAAAGAAAGAAAGCTATCAAACCACAAGGGAAGAAAGGAACACAAGAACAGAGAAGAACTGCAAAAACAACCCCAAAACAAGTAAGAAAATGGCAGTAAGTACACACCCAACAATAATTACTCTGAATGCAAATGGACTAAATGCTCCAGTGAAAAGACACAGGGTATCAGAATGGAAAAAAGCTGGACCCGCATATAGGCTGCATATAAGAGACTCACTTGAGACCTAAACACGTGCAGATTGCAGGGAAGGAGTGAAAAAGCACTTATCCTGCAAATGGAAGAAAAAAGAAAGCTGGGGTAGCAATACTTAGACAAAATAGACTGTAAAATGAAGTTTGTAACAAGAGACAAAGAAGGTCACTACATAATCATAAAAGAAACAATCCAGCAAGAAGATGTACCAATTGTAAATACATACGCACCTAACACGGGAGCACCCAAATACATAAAGAGACTACCAGCAGACATAAAGAAAGAACTTGGTAATGAGACAAAAATAACAGTACGAGACTTTAACACCCCATTCACACCAATGGACAGATCATCCGGACAGAAAAATCAACAAGGAGAGGGTGGCATTGAATGACACATTGAACCAGATGTTCTAACAGATATATTCAGAACATTCCATCCAAAAACAGCAAAGTACACATTCCTTTCAAGGGCACATGGAACATGCTCCAGAGCAGATCACATATTAGGCCACAAAACAAGTCTCAACAAATTCCAGAAGACTGAAGTTCTATCATGCAGCTTTTCCAACCGTAACGCGATGAAACCAGAAATCAACCACAAGAAAAAAAACCTGGAAAGAATAAAATACATGGAGGTTGAACAACATGTGACTCAACAAAGCACGGGTGGACCAGGACATCAAAGAGGAAATTAAAAAAAAAAAAAAAATACAAGGATGCAAATGAGAATGAAAACACACTGGTCGAAAATCCTTGGAATGCAGCAAAAGCTGTTCTGAAAGGGAAGAATAGGGGCACCTGAGGGCTTCAGTGGGTTAAGTGTCTGCTTTCAGCTCAGGTCGTGATCCCAGGGTCCTGGGATCGAGCCCCCTGTCAGGCTCCCTGCTTAACAGGGAGTCTGCTTCTCTCTCTCCCTCAGCAGCTCCTCCTGCTTGTGTTCTCTTTTGGTGGCTCAACTGGTTAAGCATCTGCCTTCGGCTCAGGTCATGATCTCAGGGTCCTAGGATCGAGCCCCACATCAGGGTCCTTGGTGGGAAGCCTGCTTCTCCCTCTTCTCCCTGCTCGTACGCTCTCTCACTCTCTGTCATGCTCTCTCTAATAAATAAAATCTTTTCAAAAATAAAATAATAAAAATAAATAAATAAAAGGGAAGATTATAGCAGTACAGGCCCACCTCAAGAAGCAAAAATCTCTTGGGGCGCCTGGGTGGCTCAGTGGGTTAAGCATCTGCCTTCGGCTCAGGTCATGATCTCAGGGTCGTGAGATCGAGTCCCGCGTCGGGCTCTCTGCTCGGCAGGGAGCCTGCTTCCCTCTCTCTCTCTGCCTCTCCATCTACTTGTGATTTCTCTCTGTCAAATAAATACATAAAATCTTTAAAAAAAAAAAAAAAAAGAAGCAAAAATCTCAAACAACCTAAACTACACCTAAGGAGCTAGAAAAAAGAACAAACAAAACCCAAAGTCGCTAGAAGGAAGGAAATAATGAAGACTGGAGCAGAAATAGATTAAACAGAGACTTAAAAAAATATGTAATAGAACAGATCAATGAAACCAGGAGTGGGTTCTTTCAAAAGATCGATAAAATTGATAAACCTTTAGCCAGACTCATGACAAAGAGAGAGAGAGAGAAAGCACTAAACAAAATCAGAAATGGAGGAGAAATAACCAACACCACAAAAATATAAAAGATAATTAAAATATTATGAAAACTTATATGCCAACAAATGGGACAATCTAGGAGAAGTGGATAAATTCTGAGGAGCATATAACCTACCAAAACTGAATCAGGAACAAATATAAAATTTGAAGAGACCAATTACCAGCAACGAAATGGAATCAGTAATAAAAAATTCCCAACAAGTCCAGAATCACGTGGCTTCACTGGAGAATTCTACCAAAATTTAAAGAAGAGTTAATACCTATTCTCAAGGTACTCCAAATAAACAAATAAATAAATAAAAGGAAGGCAAAATTCCAAATTCATCCTACAAGGCCAGCATTACCCTGATACCAAAACCAGATAAAATCACTACAGGCCAGTATCTCTGATGAACACAGACGCAAAAATACTCAAGAAAATACTAGCAAACCAAATTAAACAATACATTTTTTAAAAAATCATTCACCATAGGGCACTGGGTGGCTCAGTTTGTTGGGCGACTGCTTTTGGCTCAGGTCATGATCCCGGAGTCCCAGAATCGAGTCCCACATCAGGCTCTAAGCTCCACAGGGAGTCTGCTTCTCCCTCTGACCTTCTCCCTTCTCGTGTTCTCTCTCTCTCTCTCTCTCTCTCTCTCAAATAAATAAATAAAATCTTTTTTTAAAAAAATCGTTCACCATAATCAAATGGGATTCATTCCAGGCTGTGAGGGCGGTTCAATATTTGCAAAATCAATCAACGGGACACAACACATCAACAAGAGAAAGGATTAAAAAAATATACGATCATTTCAACAAATGCAAAAAAAAAGCACTTGTCAAAGTACAACATCCACTCATGATAAAAACTCTCAGCAAAGTAGGTGTAGAGGGAACACACCTCAACATGATCAAGACCATCTATGAAAAACCCACAGCTAACATTATACTCAATAGTGAAACCCTGAGAGCTTTTCCTAAAGGAACGAGACAAGGATGGCCACACTCACCACTTTATCCAACAGTATTAGAAGCCCGAACCAGAGCAGTCAAGACAACATACAGAAAATAAAAAGCATTCCAGTAAGGAAGGAAGGTGTAAAACTCTCACTATGTGCAAATGACATGGTACTTTATATAGAAAACCCTAAAGACTCCACCAAAAAGATTACTAGAACAGAAAAACAAATTCAGTAAAGTCACAGGATACAAAATCAGTGTACAGAAATCTGTTACATTCCTATACACTAATAATGAAGCTGCAGAAAGTAAAACTAAGGAAACAGTTTCATGTACAATTAATTGTACCAAAAACAATAAGATGTCTAGGACTAAATTTAACCCAAGAGGTGAAAGACCTATACTCTGGAAATTATAAAACATGGATGAAAGAAATTAAAGGTGACACAAAGAAATGGAAGGATGTTCCATGCCCAAGGGTTGGAAGAACATTGTTAAAATGTCTATACTACCCAAAGCAATCTACGTATTTCATGCAAACCCTACCAAAATACCTACAGCAATTTTCACAGAATTAGAATTAACAATCCTAGAATTATTTTGTATGGATTCACCAAAGACCTCGAAGGGCAAAAGCAATCTTGAAAAAGAAAAGCAAGGGGCACCCGGCTGGCTCTGTCAGTAGAGCACGTGCCTCTTAATCTTGGCATTGTAAATTCCAGTCCCAAATTAGGTATAGAGATTACTTAAAAATAAAATCCTGGGGCACCTGGGTGGCTCCTTCATTTGGGCATCCAACACTTGATTTTTGTCTTGGGTCATGGGATGAAGCCCCACATCAGGCTCCACACTGAGGGTGAAGCCTGCCTGAGATTCTCTCTCCCTCTCCCTTTGCCCCTCCCCTGCTCATGCATGCATAAAATAAAATCTTATTTTAAAAAAAGAAAAAGAAAAGGGAAAAGCCATTGGGACTCCATCAAAATGAAAATCTTCAGCACAGCAAAGGAAACAATCAACAAAACTAAAAGGTCACCTACAGAATGGAAGAAGATAACTTGCACATGACATACGTGATAAAAAGTTAGTATCCAAAATATAGAAAGAACTTATACAACACAACACCCAAAACACAAATAATCCAGTGAAATAAATGGGCGGGGGGGTGTGCCTGAGTGGCTCAGTGGGTCAAGCCTCTGCCTTAGGCTCAGGTCATGGTCTTGGGGGCCTGAGATGGAGCCCCACGTGGGCTCCCTCTTGGTGGAGAGTCTGCTTCCCCCTCTTCCTCTGCCTGCCTGCCTGTGATCTCTCTCTGTCAAATAGATAAATAAAATCTTTAAAAATAATTTTTTTTTAAAAATGGGCAGGGGTGAGGTGCCTGGGTGGCTCAGTTGGTTAAGCCGCTGCCTTCGGCTCAGGTCATGATCTCAGGGTCCTGGGATCAAGCCCCACGTCGGGGGTCTCTGCTCAGCGGGGAGTCTGCTTCCCCCTCTCTCTCTGCCTGCCTCTGCCTACTTGTGATCTCTCTCTCTCTGTCAAATAAATAAATAAAATCTTTAAAAATAAAATTAAATTTAAAAATGGGGAGGGGTGCCTGCATGGCTCAGTCAGTTAAGCGACTGACTCGATTTTGGCTTGGGTCACAATCTCAAGGTCATGAGATCGAGCCCCACACTGGGCTGCATGCATACTGGGGTATCTGCTAGAGATTCTCCCCCCCCCCCCACCCTCCCCAGCCCATCCCCTCTCACTCTCTTTCTCTAAAATAAATAAACCTTTTTCTTAATGGGGCAAAAGATATGAACAGATATTTCTCCAAAGAAGAAACACAAATGGTCAACACATGAAAAAAAAAAAATGCTCTACATCACGCAGCATCAGGGAAATACAAATCAAAACCGCAGTGAGGTACCACCTCACACCAGTCAGAACGGCTAAAATTAGAAAGGCAGGAAACGACAGATGTTGGCGAGGATGCAGACAAGGGGGAACCCTCTTACACTGTTGGTGGGAATGCAAGCTGGTGCAGCCACTCCAGAAGACAGCATGGAGGTTCGTCAAAAAGTTAAAAATAGAGCTACCCTATGGCCCAGCAATGGCACTACTGGGTATTCATCCAAAGGATCCAAACAGTAATTTGAAAGGGCACGTGCACCCCAATGTTTACAGCAGCAATGTCCACAATAGCCAAACTATGGAAAGAACCTAGATGTCCATCAACAGATGAATGGATCAAGAAGATGTGGTATATAGATACATACAACGGAATACTGGTCGGCCATCAAAAAGAATGAAATCTTGCCCTTTGCAGTACCGTGGATGGAGCTAGAGGGTGTTATGCAAAGTAAAATAAGTCAGTCAGAGAAAGACAAATACCGTATGATTTCACTCGTATATGGAATTTAAGAAACAAAACAGATGAACATGAGGGAAGGAAAGCAAAAAATAAAATAAGATAAAAACAGGGAGACAAACCATAAGAAACTCTTAACTACAGGGAACAAACTGAGGGTTGCTGGAGGGGAGGTGGGTGGGGGAAATGGGATAATTGGGGGATGGGCATTAAGGAGGGCACAGGATGGAATGAGCACTGGGTGTTCAATGCAACTGATGAATCACTCAACTCAACCTTTGAAACTAATAATACAGTTACAGTGTATGCTACCTACATTGAATTTAAATTAAAAAAATTTTTTAAAACAGAGCAAAACATTTTTAAATAAAAATTAGAAGTCAGGGGTGCACTTGGGTGGCTTAGTGGGTTAAGCCTCTGCCTTCGGCTCAGGTCATGATCTCGGGGTCCTGAGATCGAGCCCAGCGTCAGGCTCTCTGCTCAGCGAGGAGCCTGCTTCCCTCTCTCTCGCTCTCTGCCTGCCTCTCTGCCTACTTGTGATCTCTGTCTGTCAAATAATTAAATAAAATCTTTAAAAATTAAAAGTCAAGGAAAATACAGAACTACCCTGTGATCCAGTAATCATACAGGGTATTTATCCCCAAAATACAAAAACACTAATTCAAGAGGATACATACACCTTCTGCTTCTTGTAGCACTATTTACAATAGCCAAACTATAGAAGCAGCCCAAGTGTGCGTCAGCTGATGAACAGATAAAGAAGACGTGGCTTATACAGACAAAGAAATACTACGCAGCTGTCAAAAAGAATGAGATCTTGCCATTTGCACCCATGTGCATGGAGCTGGAGAGTATTATGCTAAGTGAAATAAGTCAGTCATAGAAAGACAGATACCATAGGATTTCACTCATATGTGGAATTTAAGAAACAAAACAAGCAAAAGAAAAAAAGAGAAAGCCAAACCAGAAACAAACTCTTAATTATAGAGAACAAACCGATGGTTGCCAGGGAAGGGAGGTGGGTGGGGAGACGGGTGAAACAGGTGATGGGGACTGAGGTGTGCACTTGTGATGAGCACTGGGTGTAGAATGAAAGTGTTGAATCAGGGGCACCTCAGTGGCTCAGTCGATGGGGTCTGCCTTTGGCTCAGGTCATGAGCCTGGGGTCCTGGGATCGAGCCCTGCGTTGGGCTCCCTACTCAGCAGGAAGCCTGCTTCTCCCTCCCCCACTACCCTTGCTTATGTTCCCTCTCTCGCTGTGTCTGTCAAATGGATAAATAAAATTTTGGGAGGGAAGGAGGGTGGGTGGAGGGAGGAGGCGAGGAAGAGAGGAAAAAAAAGAGAAAAGAGAAAAGAGTGTTGAATCACTATACAGTAGGCCTGAAACTAATGTAACACTGTTAACTAACCGGAATTAAAAGAAACAAAAATTAATAATAACAACTTCCAAGCTAATAGAAAATGGAATAAAAAATATTAAACCAAGCCAAAAGAAGAGAAAGAATAAAATAGAACAGGTAGGACAAACCATTGGCCCTTAGTAAGAAGGCAAATGTAAACCCAAATAAATTTTTAAAATTCCATTAAATGTAAATAGACTAAATGCTCCAATTAAAAGGATGATCAGATACTTTTGAAAATCTTAGTCTCTAGACTTAAGAGACACATCTTAAGCAAAGGATAGAGAAGTAAAATTAAAAAATCAAAAAGACATGAGAACATTGACCAAAAGAAACCAGTGTAGTTATACTAATTTTAGAGAAAATTAGAAATTAGAAAACTAAGTTAAAAGCATTACTAAAGGGGTGCCTGGTCTGCCCAGTCGGTGGAGCACGCAACTCTTGATCTCAGGGTTGTGAGTTCAAGCCCCATGCTGGGTGTAGAGATGACATAAAAATCTTTAAAAAAAAAAAAAAAAAAGCATTACTAGAGATCATTGCATCATGATTAAAAGGCTCAATTCAGGGGCGCCCGGGGGCTCAGTTGAGCGTCCGATTCTTGGTTTCGGCTTAGGTCATGTTCTCAGGGTTGTAAGATTGAGCCCCTCTTCCTTGGAGAGTCTGCTTGAGATTCTCTCCCTCTCCTGCTCCCCCCCACTCTCACACACGCTCCCTCTTGCTCTCCCTCTCCTTCCCTCTAAAATAAATAAATCTTTAAAAAAAAAAAAAGTTCAAGTCATCAGGAAGATAGAGCAATTCTATATTGATAATCACCTAATAACCTAGCCTCAGAGAAAAAAATTCCTAATTTGGGGAAATTCCTAATTTGCCTAGTAGACAAATCAATATAATAGAGGTCTATTTGAACATACCTCTCTCAGTAATGATAGACAAGCAAACAAAAAATCAGTAGGAGCAGGGGCACCTGAGTGGCTCAGGTCATGGTCTCAGGGTCCTGGGATCAAGCCCCGCATCAGGCTATCTGCTCAGCAGGGAGCCTGCTTCCCTACCCCCTCTCTGCCTGCCTTTCTGTCTACTTGTGATCTGTCAAATAAATAAATAAAATTAAATATATATATTACATATATATGTACAAATACCTCTCTCAGTAATGATAGACAAGCAAACAAAAAATCAGTAGGAGTATACAAGATTTGAACAACATCAAACACCTAGGAATAAGTCTGACAAAAAGACATGCAGGACTCCTATGTGGTTTATAGTTTATAAGATTTTATTGAAAAACTTGAAAGAAGATCTAAATGAAAAGAGAAATATATGATAGCCATGAATGAGAGGATACATTATTACAATGATATCAATTCTCCCCAAACTGGTCTACAGACTCAATGCAATCAAATTCAACATTCTTTTTTTTTTTTTCTTTTAAGATTTTGTTTATTTGACACAGAGAGAGAGATCATAAGTAGGCAGAGAGACAGGCAGAGAGAGAGGGAAGCAGGCCCCCCGCTGAGCAGAGAACCCAATGCGGGGTTCGATCCCAGGACCCTGGGATCATGACCTGAGCCGAAGGAAGAGGCCTAACCCACTGAGCCACCCAGGCGCCCCCAAATTCAACATTCTAACAAGATTTTCTGAGTTTTTTGTAGAACTTTACAAACAGATTTTAAAATTTACATGGAAATCCCAAGGGCCTAGAATAGTCAAGGCAATATTGAAAGAGATGAACAAGGTGTAAGAACTTCCTTGATCAGCTTTGAAGACTTAGGAAAAGCTACCATAGGTAAACTCGTGTGGATTGCCACAAAGACAGATACACAAACCAGTGGAATAAAACAAATCCCAGAAACAATCCCAGCTTGTCTGGACACTGGCAGAGCTGTGGGCAGTGGGGAAAAGGGCAGTCTTTTCAATAATATGAGATAATTATGTAACCATGTAATAAAATAAATCTTGATTTCTACATAACCTCATATACACAAATCAACTCTGGTCAGAATATAGATAGAAATGTGAAAAGGCAAAACACAAAACAGCCTCCTAGAATATCTTCATAAGGTAGAGTAGGAAAAGACATCTTAAACAGGACAAAAGGATTATAGACCATAAAGAGACTGACCAATTAGGTGATTAAATTTAGGATCTTACCTATCAAAAGATAGGATTACAGCTGAAAAGGCAAAACACAGAATGGGAGAAAATATTACAAAATAGATGCGTTGAGGGGCAGTTTCCTATAAACCAGTAAGACAGACGAGCCAGTGGAAAAATGTGCAAGACTCGAACAAGGACTTCATGAAAGTGAGTATCCAACTAGCCAATAAACATAGGAAAATATTCTCAACCTCATTAATCATCAGAGAAATGTACATTAAATGTCAGGATACCAAGAGCCACTCAGCTACTAGTGTGAGACCATCGTCAATGCCCATAACGACATGGAAGAATGGGGGACTTCAAACACCAACAAAGGGAATGTAGGTTGGCAAATAGTCCAGCATGATCAACTGAAGTTGAAGACATGAACACACCAGGACCCAGAGATTCCACTTCAAGGTGTAGATTCAACTGAAATGCAGGCACTTCCACACCGAGGCATGTACAAGACTATTAATAATAGCATTATTCCTGGGTGCCTGGGTGGCTCAGTGGGTTAAGCGGCTGCCTTCGGCTCAGGTTATGATCTCGGGGTCCTGGGATCGAGTCCCGCATTGGGCTCTCTGCTCAGCGGGGAGCCTGCTTCCTCCTCTCTCTCTCTCTCTCTCTCTCTCTGCCTGCCTCTCTGCTTACTTGTGATCTCTCTCTGTCAAATAAATAAATAAAATCTTTAAAAATAATAATAATAATAACATTATTCCTAAGACTCCTCAAAGTGGAAATAATCCCAAGGTCCATCCATCAGCAGTAGAATAAATCAACTGTAGTATATTCCTACAATAAACTACCAGATAGCAAGTATGCTGGCCAAGCTATAGCCACAGAGAACACAGGTAAAGCTCACAAAAATAATGTGTCCTGAAAGAAGGCAGGCACAAAGGAATGCACACAGTACGCTTCCGTGCCTATAGACTTCCAACACAAGCAAGACGGGAGAATTCAAAGATGCATGCTATGAAGAAAAGCTGGGAAGAGGCAGGATGGGACTCACCTCTGGAGGGAAGAGGAAGGGGAAGATGGAGCAAGCCCCAGGGAAGCCCTGGGGAGATGGAGGGTTTAGATGTGGGTGGTGGGTGTGTGAATACCCACTTTGACATAGATCATTGAGCTGCCCGTCTTTTCTGTGCATTTTTTTCAACAAGAGGAGACCGCTCACCTTTGGGAACGAGGCCAGTTACTCAGTTACTGTCTCTCGGCTCCAAACCTACCCTTGTGATCCAGGGCTCAGGGGTCAGCAAACATTTGTTTTGCCAGCGGGTCCTCGGTAAGCTCTGCCAATAGGGGGTGCTAGAGGCACCTTTATAAGGAGGAGGACCATGCTCGGGCCTGTTTGTGTCTGGCTCCTAAGACAACGTGCCAGCAACACTTCCTCCGGTGGACCCAGCAGCAGCCCCTCCTGAGAGGTCTAAGTTTCATCCTTATAGGGTCCCTCCTCCAAGTTTCTAAATTTTAATGATTCCATCATCCTCCCTTTGCTCCTTTAGCCAGGGGGTTGTAGCGGCTTCCTGCAGTTGCTACCAATTTGATGTCTTAGTGTTCACTGCTTGGTTTTTTGTTTGTTTTTCTAAGACTTGTTTTACAGAGAAAGAGAAAACGCACGCATGCGCACACCAGCAGGGGGACAGGCAGAAGGAGAGGAATTGAGAAAATCTCAAGCCAACTCTCCAGTGCACACAGAGTCAAAGGCCTTGATCCCAGGACCCTGAGATCTTGACCTGAACCGACAGGAGTCAAGAGGCACCCCCGCCTAACCGACTGAGCCACCCGAGTGCCTCCCGTTCTCTTTCTTTTAATTAGAAATTCTACGGAGATGATAGATTCATATGCAGTTGTGAGAAACAACACGGAGATCCCTTGTACACTTTGCCCAGTTTCCCCCAGTGGCGACATCTAACAAAACTATAGTGTAGGGCGCCTGGGTGGCTCAGTGGGTTAAAGCCTCTGCCTTGGGCTCTGGTCATGATCTCAGGGTCCTGCGATCGAGTCCCGCATCAGGCTCTCTGCTCTGCAGGGAGCCTGCTTCCTCCTCTCTCTCTCTGCCTGCCTCTCTGCCTACTTGCAATCTCTGTCTGTCAAATAAATAAATAAAATCTTTAAAAAAAAAAAAAAAACTGTAGTGTAATCTCACTTCCAGGACATTGATGTTGATACAATCCAACAATTTTACTCCTATTTCCCACTTACTTGTACTCATTCTTGTGTGTTTGTGTATATATAGTTCTATATACTTTTATCACCTGTGCAGGGGTGTGTATGCACCGCAGCCAATACACAGAACAGTTCTATCCCTACAAGCACCCCTCCTGATGCCGGTCTAGAATCCCAGCCGCCTCTTCTTTCTCATCCCCACCCATACTCTTCTCTAACCCCAGGGCAATCGCTAGTCTCTCTGAATTTCTACAACTTTACCATCTCAAAAATCTAACATAAAATGGAATCATATAGTACATAAACTTGAGGGACTGATTTTTTCATTCGACATGGCTCCCTGGAGATTTAGCCAAGTTGTTGTATCTCTAGATCATTCCTTTTTTGTTGCCAAGTAGTATTCCTTCGTGTGGATGTAGCGGTCTGTTTAACCACTCAACCACTGAACGACAGCAAATGGATTCCAGGTTGGGGATCTTACAAATAAAGCTGCTACGAACGCTTGTTCATAAAGGTTTTTGTATGAACATTAGTTTTCTTTTTTTTTTTTTTTAATTTTCACTTTTGCTTCCAAGTCTAATGTTTTTTTAAGTAAACTCTATGCCCATGTGGGGTTTGAACTCAAGAAGCAACCCCAAGATCAAAAGTCATGTGCTCTATGTCAGAGCCAGCCAGGTACCATCCCCCACCAAGTTTAATGTTTATTTTCTAAGATTCCGAGTTCCCCATTTCTTTAAGTTTTCATTTCTGTGGGATGAATGGCCAAGAGTTCAATAGCTAGAGCATATGGTGGTTGTAGGATGACTTTAAGAAACTGCCCAAGTGTTCTCCAGAGTGTACCATTTTACAGTTCCACCTACTATGTAGGAGACCTCCAGTTTCCCTGCACCCCCACATGCTTTTGGTCTTGTTACAATTTTTTTTTATTTTTTCCAGTTCTGAGAATTGGTTAGTACTATCTCATGGTTTTACTTAGCATTTTTCTAATGGCTAATAATGCTAGAAAGTGAAAACTTGTTCAACTTTCCAGGTACCCAGTGAACAACTTTATAACTAGTTCATAATGTCTTAAATGTTTTCTGTGCAAGTCCATACTAGTGAGAATAAATACATAAATAACTCAGTAGGGGAAAGGGAATACTCTTTCCTATGGTAAAATTTCAGTTAACAAAGAAATGGTAGAATTAGAAAAAGCACCATTTGGCAAGCACTACAGTCGTAATTGTTGCAAGTAGAAAGCATCAATGATTCTAACTCTAGTGAGTGAAAGTATGATAAATTTGCAGAGACTCAAAGATCTTTAGTACAAAGATACTGATCAATTACAAGGGGAAAATAATTAACTTTATAGTGGAGACACCTGGCATACACTGCCTTACCGTGATCAAGGTTAACACCAGTATAGGACATATCCATGTCAACATCACATCACATGTCTCCCTAGAAGCAGCAACAAGAAGGGCACAGCCACCACTTCTGTGATATTCTTGCCTAAAATGCATCATCTCAATGTAATCATAAGAAAACATCAGACAAATGAGATATTCTTTTTAAGATTTATTTGAGAGAGGGGGGGAACGTGTGCTCACACGTGCACATGCACACCAAGGGAAGGGGCAGAGGGAAAGGGAAAGAAGCTGGGGTGTCTGGGTGGCTCAGTGGGCTGAGTCTCTGCCTTCACCTCAGGTCATGATCCCGGGGTCCTGGGATTGAGCCGCACATCGGGCTCTCTGCTCAGCAGGGAAACTGCTTCCTCCTCTCTCTCTGCCTGCCTCTCTGCCTACTTGTGATCTCTCTCTCTCTCTCTCTCTCTCTCTCTCTCTGTCAAATAAATAAATAAAATCTTAAAAAAATAAAAGGGAAAGAAGCAGATTCCCCACTGAGTGTGGAGCCCACCTGCCAGACTCAATCTCAAGACCCTGAGATCATGAAGAAGCTGAAAGAAAGAGTCAGACGTTTAACTGACTGAGCTATGCAGATGCCCCAATTGAAAGATATTCCTGCAAAGTAACAGAACAGTACTCTTCAAAAGTGCCAACATCATGAAAGACAAAGGAAACGGAGGAAACATGAAAATTAAATGAAATGTGGGATCCTGGTTCGGAGCCTGGACCAGAAAAAGGACATTAGCAGGACAAACAGAGAAATTCCAACCAAGTCTGTAGTGTGGTGAGTAGTATTTTTTTTTTAAGATTTTATTTATTTATTTGACAGAGAGAAATTACAAGTACACTGAGAGGCAGGCAGAGAGAGAGAGAGACAAGGAAGCAGGATCCCTGCTGAGCAGAGAGCCCGATGCGGGACTCAATCCCAGGACCCTGAGATCATGACCCGAGCTGAAGGCAGCGGCTTAACCCACTGAGCCACCCAGGCGCCCCGGTGAGTAGTATTTTATCAGTGTTCATTTCCTGGTTTGGATCATTGTATTGTGGTTATGGTTATGCAGGATGTTAATATTAAAGAAAGCCAGGAGAAAGGTATATGTGAATTCTCTGGATGAATTTTAAAACTCCTTGTAAGTTTAAAATTATTTCAGAATAAGATTAGAAAAAGTAAAATAAAACAAGTTCTCTCCAATGACTGGTGTTGTTTTCTGTCTCCTGACTGGCCCCTGACTGACCCAGGAATAGACAGTACAGCTGAGGCATCTGTGCTCTAAATGCCACATCATCCAAACAGAGCCTCAGGGCCACCCAAACCCAGAGAGTCAAACCCATCCACACATGCTGTGCCTATAGTTTCTTTAAAATAACCAGCTTAGGGGCTCCTAGGTGGCTCAGTGGGTTAAAGACTCTGCCTTTGGCTCAGGTCATGATCCCAGGGATCTAGCCCCATATCGGGCTCTCTGCTCAGAGGGGAGCCTGCTTCCCCCACCCCCTGCCTGCCTCTCTGCCTCTAATGGCTAATAATGCTAGAAAGTGAAAACTTATTTTAATAAAATATTAAAAAATAAATAAAATAACCAGCTTGAAATAATCCTTATGCCAAAGAGGCATATTTTAAGGTTGGTATATTTTGTTCCCCTTCATACTAAACTGGTAATTCAGTAACTAAATGGTCTTCAGGGGGTGCCTGAGTGGCTCAGTGAGTTAAGCATCTGCCTTCAGCTTGGGTCGTGCTCTTGGGGTCCTAGGATCAAGCCCTGCATTGGCGAGGGGGTCCCTACTCAACGGGGAATCTGCTTCTCCCTCTGCCCTCCCCTGCTTGGGCTTGCTCTCTTTCTTTCTCTCAAATAAATAAGTAAAATCTTTTCAAAAACATAATAAGGGTACTAAACAAGAAAAATTATGCAGCCAAGAATACTTTATCCAACTAGGCTATCATTGAAATTGGAATGAGTGATAAAAAAAAACTTACAGGACAAACAGAAACTAAAAAAATTTGTGATAACCAAACTGGCCCTACAAGAAATATTGAAAGGGGTCCTTGAAGCAAATAGAAAGGCCAAAAGGAGCAGAGAGAACATACAGTAACAGTCACCTTACAGGCAATACAATGGCACTACATTCATATCTTTCAATAGTTACCCTGAATGTCAATGGGCTAAATGCCTCAGTCAAAGACACAGGGTATCAGATTGAATAAACCTATGGATATGCTGTCTGCAAGAAACTCATTTTAGACCCAAAGACACCTCCAGATTTAAAGTGAGGGGTTGAAAACCATTTACCATGCTAATGGACATCAAGGGAAAGCTGGGATGGCAATCCTTTTATCAGACAAATTATATTTTAAACCAAAGACTATAAGAGATGAGGAAAGACACTATATCATACTTAAAGGGTCTATCCAATGAAAAGATCTAACAATTGTGAATATTTACACCCCTAACCTATAGGGTGTAATCACCTATAATCAGCCAATTATATAAGTCAATTAAAAACAAAATCATAAAAAAGAAACATATAGACAATAATACCATAATCATAGGGGACTATAACACTCCCCTCACTGCAATGGAGAGATCATCTAAGCAAAAGATCAACAAAGAAATAAGGGCTTTGAGTGACACACTGGACAAGATGGACTTCAGAGATATATTCAGAACATTCCATCTTAAAGCAACAGAATACACATTCTTCCCTAGTGCACATGGAACAGTCTCCAGAATAGGTCACATCCTGGGTTACAAATCAGGTCTCAACCGGTACTAAAGATTAGGATCATTCCCTGCATATTATCAGACCACAAAGCTTTGAAACTAGAACTCAACAACAAGAGGAAAATTGGAAAGAACTCAAATACATGTAGGTTAAAGAGCATCCTACTAAAGAATGACTGGGTCAACCTGGAAATTAAAGAAGAATTAAAAATTCATGGAAACAAATGAAAATGAAAACACAACTGTTCCATATCTTTGGGATTCAGTAAAGGCAGTCTTAAGAGAGAAGTATATAGCTACAAGCCTATCTCAAGAGACAAGAAAGGTCTCAAATATACAACCTAACCCTCCACCTAAAGGACCTGGAAAAAGAACAGCAAATAAAGCCTCAACCCAGCAGAAAAAGACAAATAATAGGGATTAGAGCATAAATCAACAAATAGAAACCAAAAGAACAGTAGGACAGAGCAATGAAACTAGGAGCTGGTTCTTTGAAACAATTAATAAAATTGATAAACCCCTGGCCAGACTTATCAAAGAGAAAGGACCCAAATAAATAAAATCACGAATGAAAGAGGAGAGATCACAACCAACACCAAAGAAATACAATTATAAGAACATATTATGAGCAACTATATGCCAGCAAATTAGACAATCTGGAAGAAACAAATGCATTCCTAGAGACATAAAAACTACCACAACTGAACAAGGAAGAAACAGAAAACCGGAACAGACCCATAACCCGTAAGGAGATTGAAGCAGTCATCAAAAATCTTCCAACAAAACAAGAGCCCAGGGCCAGACAGCTTCCCAGGGGAATTCTACCAAACATTTAAAGAATTAATACCTATTCTTCTGAAACTGTTCCAAAAAACAGAACACAGAAATGAAGGAAAACTTCCAAACTCATTTTATAAGGCCAGCATTACTTTGATCCCAAAACAGAAAAAGACCCAATCCAAAAGGAGAATTACAGACCAATATTCTTGATGAACACAGATGCGAAAATTCTCACCAAAATACTAGCCAACAAGATGCAACAGTACATTAAGAGGATCATTCACCACCACCAAGTGGGATTTATTCCTGGGTTACAAGATTGGTTCAACATCTGCAAATCAATCAATGTGATACACTACATTAATAAAAGAAGGGACAAGAACCATATGATCCTCTCAATTGACACAGAAAAACATTTGACAAATACATCATCCTTTCTTTTTTTTTAATTTATTTTTTATTTATTTTCAGCATAACAGTATTCATTATTTTTGCACCATACCCAGTGTTCCATGCAATCCGTGCCCTCTATAATACCCACCACCTGGTACCCCAACCTCCCACCCCCCGCCCCTTCAAAACCCTCAGATTGTTTTTCAGAGTCCATAGTCTCTCATGGTTCACCTCCCCTTCCAATTTCTCGATTAAAACTCTTCACAGTATAGGGATAGAGGATACATACCTCAATATCATAAAAGCCATATATAAACAATCCACAGCAACTATCATTCTCATTTGGGAAAAACTGAGAGCTTTTCCCCTAAGGTCAGGAACATGGCAGGATGTCCAGTAACACCAATGCTTTTCAACACAGTACTAGAAGTCCTAGCCTCAGCAATAAGACAACACAAAGAAATAAAACGTATCTGAATCGGCAAAGAAGAAGTCAAACTATCACTCTTTGCAGATGTTGCTACTTTATGTGGAAAACCCAAAAGAATCCACTCCAAAACTGCTAGAACTTGTACAGGAATTCAGTAAAGTATCAGAATATAAAATCAATGCACAGAAATCAGTTGCATTTCTATACACCAACATCAAGACAGAAGAAAGAGAAATTAAGGAGTCGATCCCATTTACAATTGCACCCAAAACCATAAGATACCTAGGAATAAACCTAACCAAAGAGGCAAAGGATCTATACTCAGAAAACTATGAAATACTCATGAAAGAAATTGAGGAAGACACAAAGAAATGGAAAAACGTTCCATGCTCATGGATTAGAAGAACAAATAATCCAATCAAGAAATGGGCAGAGGGGTGGGGGGTAGGAGGTTGGGTGAGCCAGGTGGTGAGTATTATGGAGGGCATGTATTGCATGGAGTACTGGGTGTGGTGCATAAACAATGAATTCTGTTACACTGAAAAGAAATTAAAAATAAATAAATAAATGAATTTTTTAAAATGGGCAGAGGACATGAACAGACATTCCTGCAAAGAAGACATCCAGGTGGCCAACAGACACATGAAAAAGTGCTCCACATCACGTGGCATCAGGGAAATACAGATCAAAACCATAGTGAGATACCACCTCACACCAGTCAGAATGGCTAAAATTAACCTGTAGGAAATGACAGGTGATGGAGAGGATGTAGAGAAAGGGGAACTCTCCTACACTGTTGGTGGGAATGCAAGCTGGTGCAGCCCCTCTGGAAAAGAGTAGGGAGGTTCCTGAGGAAGTTGAAAATAGAGCTATCCTAAGACCCAGCGATCGCACTACTGGGTATTTACCCCAAAGATATAAATGTAGTGATCTGAAGGGGCACCTGCACCCCAATGTTTATAGCAGCAATGTCCACAAGAGCCAAATTCTGGAAAGAGCCCAGATGTCCACCAACAGATGAATGGATCAAGAAGACGTGGCATATGTATGCAATGGATTACTTCACAGCCATCAAAAAAGGAAATCTTGCCATTTGCAACGACATGGATGGAACTAGAAGCTATTATGCTAAGTGAAATAAGTCAATCAGAGAAAGATAATTATCTCATGATCTCACTGGTATGTGGAATTTAAGAAAAAAGGTAGAGGATCATGGGGGAAAAGAAGAAAATATGAAACAAGACGAAACCAGAGAGGGAGATAAACCATAAGAGACTCTTAATCTCACAATACAATCTGAATGTTGCTGGAGGGGAAGTGGGGTGGGAGAGACAGGGAGGCTGGGTGATGGGCACTGGGGAGGGCATGTGCTATGGGGATGCTGGGTGTTGTGTAAGACTCACGAATCACAGACCTGTGCCCCTGAAGCGAATATTATGTGTTAATTTAAAAGTAAAAATAATAAAAAATTCGGGGCTCCTGAGTGGCTCAGTGGGTTAGGCCTTTGCCTTTGGCTCAGGTCATGATCTCAGGGTCCTGGGATCGAGTCCCACATCAGGCTCTCTTCTCAGTTGAGAGCCTGCTTCTCTCTCTCTCTCTGCCTATTTGTGATCTCTCTCTGTCAAATAGATAAATAAAATCTTTAATAATAATAATAATAATAATAATAATAATAAATTCTTTTTTAAACTATCTTCTGGAGCTCTGGGAACCACTCTAGCAAATTAATCGAACCCAAGGAGGGAGATGTGGGAACTGATCTACAGTCAGCCAGAAGCACAGGTGAGAGCCTAAACTTACACCTGCTGTCTGAAGGGGGTTAGAAGTCTTGTGGGACTGAGCCTTTACCTTGCGGGGGGTCTGATGTTCTCCCCAGGGAGATAGTGTTAGAATTCCGTTCAACTGTAGGACACCCAGCAGGTATCCGCTAATTGCGCGGGGCGGGGAACTTAACCACACATTTTATGATCAGAAGTGACACATTAAGTAAAGACGCACACAGGAGTGTATCTTTCCTTGGGGTCAGACGGCGCCCTGGCACCCCTCTTAGATCAGAAGACTGCGATGGGACTAGAAACCCGACATCACGGACCAATAACATGGGGAGATTCTAGGTCCTTCAGAGTTCGGTGGAACAGAGCTGCACCGCGTGCTCCAGCCTTTGAAAAGGAGCAGAAGCTACCAACCCAGAACAGGCCTCTTTACCATGAGGATGCCTTTGAGAAACAGGAGACACAGAAGAAGCTTTGAAAACAAGCTAACCCTTTTGTGATGACCGTTTTCACGTATAAGGGAACTCTCCATCGGTAAGGGTGTGGCCCCCGTGGTACCAGAAGAGAAAGGTTGAGCCACAAGGAACTCTAACCAGTGGAGAAGGTACAGACTTAAATCTGCATAACCACCTGACCCCGGTTTGCCTGTGTTTTTCTGGGTCACCCCTCAGAACTACCCCCCATCCACATCCACACATAGTAACTTTCATTCTTTTGCCTTTAGCTGAAGATGGTATTTAAGCCGGTTAGGTCAGGGGCGCCTGCGTGGCTCAGTCGGTTAAGCATGTGCCTTTGGCTCAGGTCATGACTGGGGGCGGGGCGGGGGAGAGAGGGAAGGGGGGAGGGGGGCTTTAATATCGCAGGATCTAGCCCCGAATCAGGCTCCACACTCAGCGGGGGAGTCTCCCTCTGCCCTCCCAGCCCTGCTTGTGTTCTCTCTCTCACACTCTCACCCTCTCTCTCAAAAAAATCTTAAAAAAAAAAAAAAAAAAAACAACTGGTTAGGCCACGTCAGAGAGTTGCTCAGTTTCCCTGAGTCTCTCCCACGCATACAGGAGACCAACAGGTTAATAAACCACTGCTGGGGGGAGCAGGTTTTCTCCTTGTTAATCTTTTATTGCAGGGCTCTGGGCTCAGAACTCAGAAGGGGAAAAGGAAAATTATTTTTCCTCCCCTACAACTTCCCTTGGACTTAATCATGAGAAAAAAATAAACTTCTACCCTGTTTCAGCCGCTGGGATGGGGGGGGGCATGGTTTATGTTACAGCTGAGCCCAGTCCTCCTTGAGAGTCCCGGGGTGACTCACATTTCCTTGGCGGGTGCAGAGTGCTTCACGGCTAGTTCTATTTTTGTTCCTCACAATCGCTCTTTGAGGTAAAAAGCGTTTTCTCATGAGCAAAGGGAAGCTTCAGAGCCCAGTGATGAGATGAGACGAGGGATGCTGGTTGGTCTTCTCAGAAGGCCGTTCGTGCAGTCACTGTGTGAATCACGGTGAGTAAGCCCTGTGATGTCAGCCGTGTGCCAGGGAGAGCAGAAGGCACAAGGCGTTCTTGGTTGGCCACAGCCTGAAATTAGTGAGGTGCTGTGCTGGGGAGGCCAGCTCCTATCCAGAAGATGCTAGCCTACCAGGCCAAAAAAACACACCAGGGACCCATGCAAGGCCACTTCTCAGCTTGAGAGATAAACGTCTCAATCCCCCAGGGAGAGCCTTTGAGGGTATTGTGCATAATGGACAGTGTTCTGTTTTGCTGATGAACAGATGTTAAAACTAGAGAAAGCAAAAAAAAAAAAAAAAAAAAAAAAAAAATCACAACCATATTTCATCATGAGGGTTGTTTTCCTACTCAGTAAAATTTGTTTCAAAGATGGAGGCGGGAGATAGGGATGCCAGGTGGCTCAGTGGGTTAAGGGGGCTGCCTTCCCCGAAGATCATGATCCTGGGAGTCCTGGGATCAAGCCCAGCAACGGGCTCCTTGCTCAGCGAGGAGCCTGCTTCTCCTTCTGCCTGCTGCCCCCCCTCCCCCGCTTGTGCTGTCTGACAAATAAATAAAATATTAAACAAAAAAAGAAACAAACAAAACAAAGATGAGAGCAACAGAGGACTGGTACCTAAACCATACTGTAGGGGTGGAAACGGTTTTCCCTTTTTTCCTTCTAGGTTCTCTGACTAGTCTAATCAATTAATATAAAATGGATTAACAGGTGAAAAACAAAAGTTTAATAACAGAAGACCCAGGAAAACTGAGTATCCTCCGAAAATGGCCCAAGCCATCACCTTAAATACCACCTGTGGCCATTCCAAGGGACTTCAAGGAGAAACCTAACACAAGAACCAGAAAACCAGTAAAGGGGAGGCATGCTGGCAATATTTTTGAACAATCAGGACAGGAACACACCGTATTGAGAGGATCTAATGGTCTTTCACGAGTCCGTGTGGAAATCGACAAACTTAAATGTGTACAACCGAAGAAATTACACCTTGGGAGGCGCAGTTATACCTTGGCGATCCGCTGGCCAGCACGCACACCCTTTCCCCTTCTTTTGCATATATCCCCTGTAAACCAACAAGCTTCAGAGCAGATCTTTCCAAGCGATCTGAAATACTGTCTCCCAGGCTACAGTCCTCAGCGAGATAATGAAAAAAGCATTTACTAACCTATTTCGAGGTTGGCTTTTTTTTTTTTTCCAAGCAACAATTTGGCGAACACAAAGGCATGGCGACCGAAAGAGATGCCACCTTTCCGCCTGGACTCCATGAGGAACCAGAGCCTTGGTAGCAGAACGGGCCCCTTGCGTCCAACCCGTGTCCTCGGAAGGAGGAGGGACGCCTGGGCGAGTCCTTCCCCAGATCCGGACCTCCCGGTTTGGTGGGTAGAAAGTCCAGAGGCTTCTTCACGGTTGCTTCTGGTCTTTCTCCTGCCAACTCAGGAAAGGGCCGTATCCTGGGTGTGACACAGGCTTCAGGTCTTCTCCATTGTCTCTCTTTTCGTTCGTAAGTCCGAAGAGGCGCTGCCATTCCCTGGAGCGCAGGTTACAGGTCTATCGGGGATGAATCCTCATCCCAGGAATTTAAAATCCTTTGCTATTTTGCCAATTTGAACGCTCAATGCTACAATCATATACACGAGATTCTGAATGAATCAGAAGACCAGGGACGCTAGCTCCACTCATTAGAGAGTGACAGAGGTTAACCTCACACCGTGCAGGCAGTCCCAGAGGGATTCCCGTTCACAATACAAATAATTTAGTTGCTCTGCCGGGGACGCATATAAGAGTTGGCCACTCAGCTCTCCGAGCACTTTCGATTTAGCTAGGCTAAACCAAGAGAAAACCGAGACACAAAATACGATCAGTTGGCTTGGGGGGGTAACACCTGCAACAGCGAAATCCCTCTAATCAGCGCACTGGTCCACAATAAAACCCCTTAGGTAGTACGGAGCCTTCAAAACCACTAAGATGAGAGATCGGCCATCACAACTGGACAAACGGGATGGAGAACCACCTTCCAACACTCTGGTGGGATTCATGTTTAAAGCACATGGGTCATATTCTTGCAAGTTCCTAAAGAAATCAGAAAATTATACTAAGGAGGATCGTAATGGCTCAGCTGACCTAAATGGGAATCCTCTGGAATCCCAACTAATTTATCTGCACACCCAACTCAAGAAAGCTGGCTTCAGAACTGAAACATCTGAGTGGGATACATATTTGAATTACTATTTAGAAGCTTCTAAAAGAAACTGACCAGATACTATCCACGCAAGAGACCAATAAGAAACTTTCTGAAATTGTGACATTAAGCTCAAAATTATCAACTCCTGAAGAACTTCCAACTGCTCCACATCCTTCTTACCCTTCAAATGAGCTGCCAGGGAACAAGGCATTAAAATCAAAGCCTCCTTCTCCTCACCATACTAACGCAGTTATGGCTCCACAGTCAAGAGTTGGCCCAACTGTCACTGATATTCAGAGCCTGCTAGTAATTTTTTAAGGCCCTCTCCCCTAAGCTAAAATTAGAACTATGTACCCAGAGGGGAAGAACTAAACCAGATGGACAGATCAACCTAGAATGTCATTTAAGTTGCAACCCAATTCCTTGAAGGATTAAAGGCAGCTGTCCTTACCTTGCAAAGCTTAGCAAAGCTAGAAATATGGTCCCCGAAATAATTCAGAGTCTTTCGATCTGTCCTTTTTGCCAATTCCCGGACCTCCAAAAGGCTTTTTTTTTTTTTTTTTTTTTAAGTAAGCTCCACAACCAGTGTAGAGCCCAACACAGGGCTTGAACGCATGACGCTGAGATCAAGAGTCACGTTTGACCAACTGAGTCACTCAGATGCCCCAATGTCAAGTCTTATAAACTCTAGGAGAACTCTTATCTAGATCATTTCCCATTTCTAAGACTGAAAAGAAAAAGAAAAGAGAAACCTTTAAAAAAAAAAAAAATATTCAGGGACGCCTGGGTGGCTCAGTTGGTTAAGCAGCTGCCTTCGGCTCAGGTCATGATCCCAGCGTCCTGGAATCGAGTCCCACATCGGGCTCCTTGCTCGGCGGGGAGCCTGCTTCTCCCTCTGCCTCTGCCTGCCATTCTGTCTGCCTGTGCTTGCTCTCTCCCCATCTCTCTCCCTGATAAATAAATAAAATCTTTAAAAATATATATATATTCAGGGCACCTGGGTGGCTCAGTAGTTAAGCATCTGCCCTTGGCTCATATCATGATACCAGAGTCCTTGGATCAAGCCCCTCCTTGGACTCCCTGCTCAGCAGGAAGCCTGCTTACCCCTCTCCCACTCCCAGTGCCTGGGTTCCCTCTTTCACTGTGTCTCTCTCTGTTAAATAAAATCTTTTTTTTTTTAATAAATTAAAGGGCACCTGGGTGGCTCAGTGGGTTAATCATCTGCCTTCGGCTCAGGTCATGATCTCAGGGTCCTGAGATCGAGCTCCACATCGGGCTCTCTGCTCAGCAAGGAGCCTGCTTCCCCCTCTCTCTCTCTGCCTGCCTCTCTGCCTACTTGTGATATGTCAGATGAATAAATAAAATGTTTTTTTAAAAATTAAAAATTAAAAGTTAAAAAAAATACAAATGGCTCTAGAAACACTTGTCTGAAACCTAGCCCACAGCTTCCATAAGGTTACTTGTCAAGGATAAATACAAATCTTAAGTGTCCTCTCCACAAATGTTAACAGAAAAAAACCTTTGGCCATCTGAGCAGGTGACCTTAATTTATTCCATCTGCCAGAAAACCAGTCTGGGGCCAATCGTTCTTTTGTAAACCAGCAAGTTCTGCGTTATCATACCCACCTCGTGGCTGAAATTCTTAAAACAATGATTATAAGGTTTTTGTTTGTGTCTGTATGTATTGTAGATATGTGGCATTTTCTACCTCCAAGTGGTATCACCAAAATTAATTTGTAAAAGGGCTCTATTTGATTGGCTTAAAGAAAATTAAGTCCTTATATAAATTAAATTCTCAGAAATAGAACTAACCCAAAAAAGTTTCAAGTCCACATGATCTGGAAAAATATTTAATATTAAAGGCAGTTTAAGTTTGTTGGTCTAATTAAAATTGGCATGTCTTTGGGAGTTATCAATATTGAACACAATACAAATAATCAACTTTTTAGTCTAACTCAATTTGTTAAATTCGTGTTGTATCTGTTGTAGTTTGTCCGCAAAATGACCACAAATGATGGTTGACTTTGTTTCATGAAGTTTTCATGGGTAATTGTTCAAAGCAAATAGGTTAAATAAGATAAAAATTTGTAGGTAAACTTAAATAGCTTCTAAAATCTTTGGGAACCTAAAATTTCTAACTTTTGCTAAGTTAAATGATATAGTGGATTGAATTCGTTGGGTATCTAAGTCTTTCACAAATAAAATTCTGAAACATTGCTTACTAAACACAGGTTTATCTACTTTTGCCTTATTACAGAGAAAATAAAGATAAATTTGGGTCTGTTGGTAAACATGTTTTATGCTTTACTGTACCTACCATTGGCAAAACACATGTTTTGAGAAATTATGAGATGTATTCATAAGTTTGCCAATCTAGAGAATTCTAATGTAACAGATGGTTCACAATTGCTTACTACTTAGCTTTCTCTAGAAAGTGAGGTTTCTAAGCATTAAGAATTCTAATAAGTGCAATTAAAACCACTGTAAATAATAAAGGAAACAACTCTGTATGCAAGGAAAGTAAGACGTGGGTTTTGTGTAAGAAAGGTATGGGGAATAGGAGTACATTTTTTGTGGAGGAAAAAGCAAGTGCTTTTGTCCTAAAATGAGACTGGTTTTTTGGAGAAGGAAAACTTAGGACAAAGTCTAAATAAAAAAAGAAATTTGTATGAGGCTTATGCAAAAGGAATCTTTGGAAAAGAATTTTATGTGTGGTTGAGACTAAGATCAGAATGAATGAGTTTTAATATCTAAAGTACACTGGTACAGGATTGGAATTTGGTTTTTCTGTTAAAAATACCAAAAAATTCTTAGATTATTGGTCTACTCTTTTAATTCCAGTATAGTTAATATATAGTGTTATATTACTCTCAGGTATACAATATAGTGATTCAACAGTTCCATATATTACCCAGCACTCATCAAGAGAAGGGCATACTGTTGGTCTGTTCTTAGTAGAAAATTGTAAACAAGGTTTTTATCTTTCATGTAATCTGCCTAGAAAAACAAGTTTCTATGTTTAGTCTTTACGAAGTCCTTGCTTACTTAGGAAAACTGAATCTTCTCAATATTAAAAGAACTAAGATTTGCTAACAGCTATGTAACTTCTGTACTTGCCTTTAGAATTTCTTATTGTCTGTTGCGTTGGTTAAATAGATAATTAAGTATTGGGTTTTGTAATGATCTGTGATCCCATTTAAGCCTATGCTTCAAAACCTTCTGATATTTTTAACAAACCTCCCTAAATTCAGATTCTAAAAGAAGACTTTTTTGAGTAATCAGGCTTATTTGGTATGTTAAATTACATGGGAAGCATTCTCAGATAAATGATGATAAACCTTCCTACGTCCTATTACATGGGCTTGTGCTATACCTGTTCCAGAAATCATATAAAATTCCTAAAGTTTTGATATGTCCTTGTATAATGTCATCACCTCTAATTCTATTATCGAAGTGTTGCTTGCCACAGGATATAACCAAATTTCCTTGTCAACTGTATTATAATGAACTCTCATCAGCTCTTTAACCATGGCCATTTTTTAGTCTTTTATTTACTTATTATCTATCTATCTATCAGAGAGAGCACAAGCAGGGGGACCAGGTTCCCTGCTGAGCAAGGAGCCGGATGCAGGACCTGATCCCAGGACTCTGGGATCATGACCTGAGCCAAAGGCAGACGCTTTACCGACTGAGCCACTCAGGTGCCCCCATTTTTTAGTCTCCACATTACAGTTATTGTTTTACTCTGCTGCTTTTACAATATGCTTCAGATTCAAAAAGATTCATGGAAAGGACTTTTGACAGATACAGTTTTCTGATACCCTTACAATCATAAAACAAAACCGAGTAAGAATTTCTGGAGTTAATGGAAAAACTGCATCCAATGGAACAAGAATTAGTAACATGGGACTGAAAAGAATTGAGGAAACATTGCTGGTTCTCTAACATTTGCTCTTCCAGATTTAAGGAAACAATTATCTTTTTCTCCCTACCTGATCCCTCTAGACTTCAGAAACACTCGAGTGTTACTTTCATGGCAATTATAGTTCTTTGCATAAGTTTATAATAATCTGTTCTCCTTGTAACAGGATACCACTGGAAACACTGGTTATACTACCAGGGCTTTGACTGGAATGCCGTACGCGGGAAAGGCTTATAGAGACTCAAATACAACCAGACAGCTTTAAGGAACTCAAGGATAGCTTCATGGCAGACGCAGGCGCCCTGCAAAGCATATTTTTAAAAGAACTTTTATGGTCAACCACTATTCTTGCTGCACTTATGTAAAATAATCAGACCAAGTTGTTGAAATTAGACTTATTTCATAAACAAATTAGTTTTGATTTGGTTACCTTTGGTGGAAATGAGGGTGATTTTAGAGAGAAAATTTATGTTTCAGGAACACACCTCTGTGAATGTTAGACTCTAGTTCTGATTATGTTTGACTGTTGTTTGCCCACAAAACTGAGCTGGGACTGAAATTCTTTTGATTTCCTCAAATATCTAGCTATGACTCTACAAACTAAGGATTCCAATTTTCTCTCATTGTTTTGACTTGGAATCGTTGAGAAAGAAACTGCCTTTTTTTTTTTTCCTTTTTTTTTTTTTTCCTTTTTTTTTTTTTCCTTTTTTTTTTTTTTTCTGAAGCCCAGTGAACTGAAGCTAGACAACTTCAGGTCAACTTAGAGAAACTGCCACAGTGGCCCATGTGGACACAATGTTCATGTTCATGCCTGCTGCTGTCGGGGCCGCTCAGGAAGATCACCAGAGACTTTCACACTGCAGAGCAGGAAAACCTGTGAGATTGCCACGGTCTGCCCTCATTCCCCCTGAAGATGCTTCGAGCCTGGTCTAGCAATCTTCTCACGAGCAGCACTCAGGACTCAGACACTGGGTTTCAAATTTGCTCCAATCATTAACCTGTATTTTTCTTTTCTTCCCATAAGAAATGCTTATTAATTCCCTGAACTTTGAGAGCCCACCTGCAAGACCAACTAACCTATTCTCAAGACTAAGCCCAGGGGCGCCTGGGTAGCTCAGTGGGTTAAAGCCTCTGCCTTCAGCTCAGGTCATGATCCCAGGGTCCTGAGATTGAGCCTCGCATGAGGCCCAGCCAGCTTCACCTTCTCTCTCTTTGTCTGCCTCTCTGCCTACTTGTGATCTCATTCTGTCAAGTAAATAAATAAACTCTTAAAAAAAAAAAAAAAAGACTAAGCCTGGTTCATGAGGTATGGAACAGACTTCTTCCCTAAGGTCTAGAACAGAACAGTTAAACTACAGCTACTGGGGAACAACGTTGATCTGTGATATTTTACTAAAAAAAAAAAAAATTGTCGAAAGGGTGGAGCGTTCATTTGTAACCATACCACATGGACTATTCCATGAAAAGTTATTCCAGATATGGGACAGATTCATGTGGATGACTCCCAGTTCAAGCAGAGTAAGTCATGGGGCTCCATTATGCTGGAAACAAGCTAATTACAGCACATATCAGCCTTAAGTGACCCAAAACACAGTCTTGAGGAAATGTTAGCTAAATGTTTGGTTCCGAAATTCTTGACTTAGATCATTCTTGTGTTTCTAGCTCCAATATTACCCTTCTTACCATTAACATGTTCCCTATACAAATTGTTAGCCTCTTGTATGCAGTGATCTAGTCGGACTCACACAAAGCTAATGACGGCAAAACGTCTCGATACTATAAATAACGTGTACAGTTCTATATAAAGGTTGATGATTTCACTTAGACATGAGGAGATACTTCAAGCTATAAAAATCCTAAACTTCATCAAACTGAAAAGTTTCGAGAGGGTTCTCCTTTTGAGGACATGCTTGTCTCAACTATACCAGCACAACTTGGAATGAGCCTTCCTGTTACCGTGGAACAAAGTCTTTCTTGTTCACCGCTGTTGCCTATAGTTCACAATTTGCCCCAGAGTGGGGACTGTTCACTAAAACTACAGTAGGTGACCGATGTCAGCCTCTTGTGACTGTCCCAGGTGACCTCAAGGAGAAACCAAAAACATAGAGGCATGTAGTCGATATTTTTGAACAATCAGATGTAATAATAGAAACATCATGGGGGTGCCTGGCTGGCACACAACTCTTGATCTCAGGGTTATAAGTTTGAACCCCATGTCAGGTGTAGAGATTACTTAAAAATAAAATCTTTAAAAGAAAGAGAGAGAAACATAATGTATTAAGATGACCTAAGGGTTTTTCACGTGTCTATGTGGAAATCAAAAAACCTTAATTTTTACAACCACCTTATACCTGTAAGGCAAAAATATAGCTTGGAGAACCACTTGGAAGCACACATACCCCTTCCCCTGGTTGCATATAATCCCTGGAAACGAACAAGCTTCACAGCAGATCTTTTGGGACAATCTAAAATACTGTCGCCCAGGCTATAGTCCTCAATAAGACAATGATTTAAGCATTTACTAAACTATGCTGAGGTTGGCTTTCTTTTTTTTTTTTTTTTTTTTCAGTTGACAAGTGAAAGACAAATGAAGATGTTGGGGAGTGGGGAGCCGGTTAAGGAAGGTTACCAGGAAAAGCACGGAAAACAAGGGTAAGGTTATTATGCAGATGTAAGCCTTCGCCTCCTCCATTGGTAAGAGTTCCTAGAGCCTGAGTCATCCCGTTCCTGGTACAGCAAGGGAGACACCCTGACAAATGGAAGATTTCTATTATACACCTAAATGTGTCTTACAAACGGGTAATTTATACTTAGTTTTCAGAGCTTCTCCTGTGTTTGCAGTTTCTTGAAAATAATCTTATACCAAGGACACATATCTTGGGGTCGCAAATTCTGCTCCCCATGCCAGAAATGCAAAGAGGTCTTGAAACACCCTTTGCCTTAAAAATCAAGGATCCAAATTCTGGCATCTCCCTTTTTTTTTTTTTAAGATCTTATTTATTTATTTCACAGAGAGAACACAAGTAGGCAGAGAGGCAGGCAGAGGGAGAGGGAGAAACAGGCTCTCCTCTGAGCCGAGTGCCCGATGTGGGGCTCGATCCCAGGACCTTGGGATCGTGACCTGAGCTGAAGGCAGCCACTTAACCGACTGAACCACCCAGGTGCCCCATCATTTTTTTTTAAAGATTTTATTTGTTTATTTCAGAGAAAGAGAGCACAAGTGTGGGGAGAGGCAAAGGGACAATCAGAGACCCCGCGCAGCTGGGACCGCAACATGGAACTCCATCCCAAGGACCTAAGATCACAATCTGAGCCAAAAGCAGACCCTCAACCAACTGAGGCACGCAGATGTCCCAGCATCTTTTTGGTTTTTTGGTTTTTTGTTTTTTTTTGCTTTTTGTTTTTTTTACAGTAACAATGCAGTGATTATTCATCATTCGGTATTTCCTAAAGACTGTGAGATATCCAGAAGTCATTCCAACACAGAACCCATGAAAGAATCCAACCCATTAAGTGTTGCTTGTTATTTCAAGCCAGTGCATCTCAGGAGACCATGTAGCTTCAAGGTCTTCACAACAATGTATCCCAGACACTCAAATACCAAGTCTACTCAAATAAGCTTCCCAAGCAGCTTTTCGGTACAACTCATTTGCTTCCAGACGATTGGATGCTGATGTTATGCCCCGGCCTACAATGATGATATCAGAACCTCGTTTGCCAATAACTTCTTGTGGACTGCTGTACTGTTGGCCAAGATTATCCGCCCCTGCTTCTAACTGAACTCCTGGAGTCAAGTGAAGAAATTCTGGTTTCATGCTTACTCGGGAGCCAGAAATAAAACCAAGCACAAATTCAGGATTCTCCTCTGCCATTCTAACCACGGCTTTTGTGTAGCTGCCTGTAGCCAAGGAGCCAGCAGAGCTCATCTCCGCAATGAGCAGGCATCCCCACTGCAAAGGCAGGCCGCACAACCCCCGAGCCTGGCACCACGTGAGCATTGACCAGATCTGCCCAAGAAGCTATTTTAAAGACACCACCTTCATACTGTTTTTTTACTGTGTTTCCTATATCTGCAAATTTCCGGTCTTCAAATATTAAGAACTTATGGCGTTTTGCCAGAGCCGTTAACTCCTTCATCACATCTAGAGTAAAATCATTCAGAATATCCACATGAGTCTTGAGTATGCAGATGCGGGGTCCTAAAGCATCTGCTAGCTGCAACAGCTCTCTGGACTCGGAAATATCAGCAGACAGACAGAGATTGGTCTCTTTCTTCTGCATAAGCCGGAGAAGCTTCGCCGCAACTGGGTGAATCCTAGGCAGCTCTGCACGTGCACCAAAGCTGAGTTCTCCAGGAGCTTTGTTTATAGGAAGGAGTGAATCATTGTGATTAGCTGCCACAAAAACCTTCTCCTGAATAAATCTCTTCACTCTCTCAACCATCTCTGCATCAATTTTTTTCTGTTGCTCAAGAATCTCCAGCATTTTGGACAATGTACACACTGAGTGGAGATGGATCCCATGCGCCTGCAACTTGTCTCTGCCTCCTTGCTCTCTGTCCAGCAGCACTATGGCATCAGTGACCTTTAAGCCCTCCTTCTGAAGAACCTCAACAGTTTCCAAAACACTAGATCCACTGGTAATGACATTTTCAATGATCAAACAGGTTTCTCCTGGATTAACAGCTCCTTCTACAAGACATTTAGTACCATAATCCTTTGTTTCTTTCCTTCTAATAAGCATTGGAATTTGGTTGGTTGAACAGATAACTGTAGCCAATGGTAAAGCTGTATAAGGTACTCCACACACGGTGTCAAAATTGATTCCTGCATTTTGGGCAGTTTGAAATAAAATATCAGCAACCTGACTCAGAAGACGCGGTCAAGACACGATGCCACGCAGATCGATGTACACAGGGGAAGAGAGCCTGCTCTTCAGTACGAAGTTCCCAAACTTGAAAGCCTGCACGTCGTACAGACCCGTGATCAACGACCCCAAAGCTGCTTCCGCGGCTGCCATCTCCACGCGCTCCCGGGCCTGTTCTCCATCTTTTTGTTTTTAATGGAAGTCTTTTACTGAGATCATTATAGATTCGAATGTAGTTGTAAGAAATAATACAGAGAGATCCCAGAGTGCTTTTCCTAATTACCCCAAGGGGTAACATTTTACAAAAGTACAGTGCAATATCACAGCTAGGATACTGACCTTGATATAGTCAACCCCACCAATCTTATTCAGATTTCCGCACTTTTATTTATATTCCTTTGTGTGTAGTGTGTTTAGTTCTACACAATTTTATCACCTGTGTAAGCTCACGTACACATTACCAGAGAAGATAGTGAACAATTCTATCACCAGCATCCCTATGTACCCACACCCACATCTCCCCCAATCCAGTCCCCAACCCCATGTAACCAGTGATCTGTTCTCCACTTCTCTTTTGGAGGATGGGGGTGGGGGGCGAGTAGAGAGAGGATCTTAAAGCAGACTCCACGGTGAGGGCCGAGCCCAATGTGGAGCTCAGTCTCACAACCCCAAGATCATGACCTGAGCTGAAATCAAGAGTCAGATGCTTAACCAATTGAGCCCCACAGGTTCCCCATTTTCTCTACTTCTAAAATGTTGTCACTTCAAATATCTTATATAAACGGACTCTAACAGTATGTAAGCTTTTGAGATTGGCTTTTTTCACTAAGCATAACTCTCTGGAGCCACATCCAAGTTGTTTTGTGTATCAGTAGTTCATTCCTTTTCCCTGCTGAGTAGGATTCCTTGCTATGGATATACCACAATTTGTTTAACCACTCAACCACTGAAGGACATCTGAGCCACTTCCAGTTTTTAGCTATTATGAATAAAACTACTATGAACATTCTTCTACAAGGTTTTTTAGTTTTTGTTTTTGTTTTTTGGTAAACATGATTTTCATTTACTGGGGTGAATAACCAGGAGTACAACTGCTGAGTTGTTTGGTAGCAGAATGTTAATTTTGGAAGAAATTGTCTAACTCTTTCCACAATGCCTACACCCTTTTACCTTCCTACCAGCTACACAGGCGTGACCCAATTTCTCCCCAACCTTGCCAGCAATTGGTGTTGTCACTATTTTTTATTTTAGTCATTCTCATAGGTGTATGGTGTTATCTCACTATGGTTTTAATTTGTATATTTCTGATGGCTATTGATGTTAAACATTTTTTCATGTGCTTATTTGCCATCTGTATATCCTCTTCAGCAAAAATGTCTGTTCATGCCTTTTGTCCTCTTTTTTTTTGCTTTTTTTTAAAAAGATTTTTATTTATTTATTTGATAGACAGAGAGAGATCACAAGTAGGCAGAGAGGCAGGCAGAGAGAGAGGGGAAAGCAGGCTCCCCGCTGAGCAGAGAGCCCGATGTGGGGCTCGATCCCAGGACCCTGAGATCATGACCTGAGCTGAAGGCAGAGGCTTAAACCCCTGAGCCACCCAGGCGCCCCCTTTTTTTTTTTTTGCTTTGTAAAAAAAAAAAATCTCTAGGCCCAGCTTGGGGTTCAAATTCACAACACTGAGATCAAGCATCGTATGTTGTACTGACTGAGCCAGCCAGGACACCCCTGTCTTTTTTTTTTTAAAGATTTTATTTATTTAGGGACGCCAGATTGATTTATTTATTTATTTTTATTTTTAAAAAAAAAAGATTTTATTTATTTATTTGACAAAGAGAGAGAGAGCACAAGCAAGGGGAGCAGCAGAGGGAGAAGGAGAAGCAGTCCCCCCCAACTTAGCAGGGAGCCCGATGCAGGACTCGATCCCAGGACCATGGAATCACGACCTGAGCTGAAGGTAGACACTTAACCAAGTACTCCCTTGCCTTTTTTTTTTTTAATTGAGGAATAATTGTAATACATTAGTTTCAGGTGTACAACATAATTTGATATATTGCGAAATGATAACCAAGACATCGATCACCATTATACAGAATTTTTTTCTTGTGATGAGAACTTTTAAGATTTACTCTCTTAGCAATTTCCAAATGTGCAATTCAGTATTAATTATAGTCATCATGTTGTACATTACCTCCCCAGGACTTATTTATTTATTTATTTATTTTTTAAAGATTTTACTTATTTATTTGACAGACAGAGATCACAAGTAGGCAGAGAAGCAGGCAGAGAGAGAGGAGGAAGCAGGCTCCCCACTGAGCAGAGAGCCCGATGCGGGACTCCATCCCAGCACTCTGGGATCATGACCTGAGCCGAAGGCAGAGGCTTTAACCCACTGAGCCACCCAGGTGCCCCCCTAGGACTTATTTATAATTGGAAATTTGTACCTTTTGATTCTCTTTACCCCTTTCATCCACCCTCCCCGCAACCCCAAGCCTCTGGCAACTACCAGTCTGTTCTCTGTATTTATGTGCCTATTTTTTGTTATTAGAATCCACATAAGTGAGGTCACATGGTATTTGTCTTTATTTTACTTAGCATCATGACTTCAAGGTCCGTCCATATTGCCATGAATGGCACGATTTCATCTTTTTTTCAAATATTTTATTTATTTATTTGACAGAGAGAGAGAGAGAACAAGTAGGCAGAGATCACAGAGGCAGGCAGAGAGAGAGAGGGAAGCAGGCTCCCTACTGAGCAGAGAGCCCGATCTGGGGCTCCATCCCAAGAACCCCAGATCATGACCTGAGCAGAAGGCAGAGGCTTAACCCATTGAGCCACCCAGGTGCCCCAAGATTTCATCTTTTTATGGCTGTATAACAACTCTTTTTGCGTGTGTATGTATATACATACATATATGCATTTCTTTAATTCACCCATCAATGAACATTTGGGTTGTTTCCATGTCTTGACTATTGTAAATAATGCTGCAGTGAACATGGAGGTGCAGAGATCTTTTCAAGTTGGTGTTTTTGTTTTCTTCAGATAAATACCTAGAAGTGGACTTGCTGGATCATATGATGGCTCTACCTTTAATTTCTTGAGAAACCTCCATACTGTTTTCCATAGTGGCTGCATCAATTTATATTCCCAATAGTGCCCAAGGGTTCGTTTTTCTCCACATCCTCACCAACACTGTTATTTATCTTTTTTATTTCGGCCATCACGACAGGTGTGAGGGCGTTGTGGTTTTGATTTGCATTTCCTTGATGATTAGTAACATTGAGCATGTTTTCTTTTAAGATTTTATTTATTTATTTGACAGACAGAGATCACAAGTAGGCAGAGAGGCAGGCAGAGAGCGAGGAAGGGAAGCATCCTCGATCCCAGGACCCTGAGATCATGACCTGAGCCGAAGGCAGAGGCTTTAACCCACTGAGCCACCCAGATGCCCCGACGTTAGGCATCTTTTCACGTGTTTGTTGGCCATCTATATGCCTTCTTTGGAAAAATATCTATTCAGATACTGTTAGCCTATTTTTTTTAATCAAATTGGGGTTTTTGTTTTGTTTTGCTGAGTTGTATTACAAGCTCTTTGTATATTTTGGATACTAGCCCCTTATAAGATTATTTACAAATATTTTCTCTCATTTAATAGGTTTCCTTTACATTTCATTGATGATTTCCTTTGCTGTGCAGAGCTTTTCAATTTGATGTAGCCCTACTTGTTTAGTTTTGCTTTTGTTGTCAAATTCAAAAACTCGTTACCAGGACTAATGTCAACGAGCTTACTACCTTCTTTCTTCCAGTTTTATGGTTTCAGGTCTTATGTTCAAGTCTTGAATCCATTTTGAGTTGATTTTAGTGTGTGGTATAAGACAGTGGAAGATGGGGATCCAGTCTCATTCTTTTGCATGTGACTGTGCAGCTTTCCCAGCACCACTTAGTAAAGAAACTGTCCTTTCCTCCTCGTATATTCTTGCCTCCTTTGTCCTAAATTAATGGACCATATACGTGTGGATTTATTTCTGGGATCTCTATTCTATTTTGCCATTTTCTAATTACACTGTTTCTATTTTTACCATTGAAATGTGAGATTCCTTAACAGGATATGTGGTCTGCAAAGATTATTTCCCAGGCTATAGGTTGTCTTTTTATCGTCTTCATATAGGCTTTTGCAGAACAAGACTTTTTAATTCTAATGAGATAGAATTTGTCCATTTTTCCTTCTATGGATTATCCTTTGGTGTCAATACTAAGAACTCTCTGCCTAGTCCTAGATTCCAAAGATTTTCTATTTTTTCTATTTTTCTCTCAAATTTTTATAATTTTATATTTTACATATAATTCCAATATTCATTTTGAGTTAACTTTTTTAATAAAGTGTGAGGTTTAGGTCAAAGCTCTTTTTTTTTTTTTTTGCCTGTGGTTGTCCAATCACTCCAGAACCACATGCTGAAAAGGTTACCCTTCCTCCATTGAAATACTTTTGCACTTTTATTAAATATCAGCTGAACTAATTTGTGTGGGTTGATTTCCAGGTTCCCTATCTGTTCATTGGTCTATGTTTTGATGTTCCTATCTCTGACATTATCACACTGTCTTGATTACTGTAGTTATATAGAAGACTTATTATCACATGGATTCTTCCCACTTTATTCCTCTTTGTCAAGATGGGTTTGGCTATCCTATGGTCTCTTTCTCTCTGTGTAAGTTCAAGAATATGCCAGTCTATATCTACAAATAACTGCTGAAATTGTAATAGAAATTACGTAACTGACATCTTTACTACATTGAGTCTTCCCATCCATAAACACAATATGTCTCTCCAATTTATTTAAATAGTCTTTCTTTCATCAGCATTTCATAGAGACTCTATACATATTTTGTTTTGTTTTGTTTTTGTCTATGCTCAGTGTGGAGCTCAATGCAGGGCTGAACCCATGAGATCAAGACCTGAGCTGAGATCAAGAATTGGGTGTTTACTATGGAAAGAACCTAGATGTCCATCAACAGATGAATAGATGAAGAAGATGTGGTATATACATACAATGGAATACTATGCAGCCATCAAAAGAAATGAAACCTTGCCATTTGCAGTGATGCAGATGGAACTAGAGGATATTACGTTGAGCGAAATAAGTCAATAGGAGAAAGACAATTACCATATGATCTCTCTGATATGAGGAATTTGAGAGGCAGGGTGGGGGATTGTGGGGGAAAGGGAAGTAAAAAATGAAACAAGCTGGGGTCAGGAAGGAGACAAACCATAAGAGACTCTTAATCTCACAAAACAAACTAAGGGTTGCTGGGAGGTGAGGGGGTAGGTAGAGGGTGGTTGGGTTATGGACACTGGGGAGGGTATGTGCTATGGGGAGTGCTGTGAAGTGTGTAAGACTGATGAATCACAGACCTGTACCCCTGGGGCAAATAATACATTATATGTTAATAAAAATAATTTTTAAATAATAATTAAAATAAAATAAAATAAAATGGAAGATCGGGGAGGACATAAATAAATAAATTGGGTGCTTAACCGACTCAGCCCCCCAGATGGCCCCATATTTTTTTAAATGTACATGTAAGCATTTCATTTTCTTTGGAGTGATTGTAAATGGTATTGTGTTTTTAATTTTGGTCTCCATGTGTTCATTGTTAGTATATAGAAATTTAACTGATCTTTTTTAAAGATTTATTTCTTTATCTGATGGGGTTGGGGGGAGAGGCAAAGAGAGGGATAGAGAGAATCTCAAGTAGACTCCCAGCTGAGGGCAGAGCCCAACGCAGGGCTCAATCTTACAACCTTGAGATCATGACCTGACCTGAAGTCAAGAGTCAGACACGTAACCAACTGAGCCACTCAGGTGTCCCAAAATATAATTGATTTTGTGTATTGATCCTGGATCCTGTGATCTTGCTGAATATTCTTAGTTCTAAGAATTTTTTATATATTATTTGGAATTTCCTATATAGAAAATTATGTCATTTGCAAATAAGGACAATTTTATTTCTTCCTTTCAAATATGTATGTCTTCTTGACTTACTGCCCCTAGCTAGAACTTCCAGTACTATCCTGAATAAAGTGGCAAGAGTCGACATTCTCACCTCATTCCTGATTTTAGGGGAAAGCATTTAGTTCTTTACCACGAAGTCTGATATTGCTAGCAGATTTCATATAAATGCTTCTTTATCAAGTTCAGGCCATTGCCCCCTGTTTCTAACTTGCTGAGCATTTTTAATTATGAATAGGTATTCTATTTTGCCAAATGTTTTTTCTGAACTAATTGGCATGATTTTTTTCTTTAGTTTATTGATACAGTAAATTACATTTATTTTCAAATGTTCAAGCAGACTTGCATACCTGGAATAAATCCTACTTGGTGGTGGTGATGGTATATAGTTCTTCTGGAATCTTCTTGTACTCATTTCTTCTGAACTTCAACTAATAGCTTCAGAAGAGAAAATTTCCCAGAGATGAAAAGTATCAATCACTATCTAAAAACAGGGAGGTTTCCTCTGGGTCTAGAGCTTTGAAACCAGGATTCAAATCCCAGTTTTGGCATTTACTAGTCCCAGACCTTTGGCAAGTCACTTGATTCTCAAAACCTTAGTTTCCACATCTGTAAAATGGGGATAACAATGCCCAAGTGAGAGAATTAGGTAATGAGGCACTATCTGGCACCTAACAGGTAGTTAATAATGGTACCATTTGAATTCCCTGGCAACAAGCATTTTAAGAAGAATTAGAAACATTTCTGAAGGGCAGTTATATTTAGTGTCATAGGGCACAGAGGTCACATAGCAAAGTTCATGCAAAATGATCATGTCTACAATCATTTACCCTTGGGTTTTCTTTTTTCATGTTATTAGATGTTTTAGTAATAGATATCACCATGAGACACCAAGAGAATCATTCAAAGATATCCTCATTATTAGTTATTAACTTATTAAATGTAACAGCCATTACTGCTCTGCAGGCCTCTACAGAACCTCGCTGCGAGGGCCCCACAGGCATTAGCTGCCTGGTCTGCACACAACACTTCCCCCTGGCTCTTCAGGTGATCAAAGAGCACCTTGATTCTAATTGCTCAGGTGCTCCCCAAAACCCCCAATCTTATTTCTTTTGATCTAACGAGGTTTTTAAATAGGGTATAAAAAAAGGCAAGCCTACTTTTGGGGGGATGATGCAAGAAAAGAAATTGGCTGGGAGAAGAATAATCAACAAATGAAATGGAGTGCTGCACTTTTCTTCCAACCCCACGCTCTTTGAAAACAAGTAAGGAGTCAAAGTGGCCTATGACACTGGCTTACAGATATTCAAGATTGTGATCTGCAGTGACAGGTACATTTTTTGTGTGTGTTTATGTGTATTTTATTGTGTTCTGGTGCACACCTGCACAAACGTGCATAACTCAAGTCAAAGTTTAACGAAATAACACTTCTGTTACCATCAGTGATCCATGCGGAAGTTTCCCCATCTATATTGTCACTATTATTTAATGCTGCTTGCTACTACCAATCCCATGACCTGCTGCATGGATCCTGAGTTAGCCACGAGTGGGCCTCAGCGAGGAGGTCATATATGCTCAAAAAGAACTCCTGCTGGGCTGCTGGGAACCAGAGAGATAAGCCCTACATAGGTCTCCCAGCAGGTTGGTATCCCAGTCTGGCTGAACAAAAACTCTCCTTTTCTCTTGTCAGGATCACAGATGTAACAGTCAGCAACATGTCAAGGGAACTCTCTTGGAAATGGCAAATGTTTGTCTAAGTGCTCCTAAATTTTCTGTGCCTGGGACACGAATAGAAGGAATGTTAAGAAATGTTCACACAGCAGCTTAAGTTGGCCGGGCACACGCTTGGAGGGGTCCATGTTTCACTACAACTTTGCACCTCAGGCCACAGGGAGACAGATGCCAAAGTGTTCTTTGAGGCCAGAGGCTGCTCATGACTCCTCCTCTGATCAGCCCAGGCCCCTTCAGGTGGCGGGGGGGGGGGGGGGGGGGGGGGCAGGGAGCGGGAGGAGAAAGAGATCCCAGTTATAACTGCTGCCTAAACCATAAAAATACCACCAAACCCCTCGTATACTCCTACCCCCCTCAGCCTTTCCTGACCACACTGGCAGAGATGGAGCTTTCAGACTTCTGCGACCCAGAAAAATTTCATGTCATAAGCAGTTTCTGACTGCTGGAATGGAGGCTTGGGCGGGCCTCTGGGACAGACTGCCCTCTGCTCTGGGAAGCCATCAGGCCCAGTGCAAACAGAAAGGCAGGGCCCACCCCCTCACTCTTGGGGGCCAAACCTGAACAGAACCTCAGAGGGTGAGGTGAAGAGTCCTATCCCAGACCAGAAAAAGAGACTATCTTTCAGGATAAATAAAAAACAAAACACTGGTGTGTGTATATATGTATATGTATATGTATATGTATATGTATGTGTGTGTGTGTGTGTGTGTATAACACTTAAAAAGGAGGGGACTTTTGTATCTTTTATCAGAGCTGTGTCTCCCAGTCTCCCAGATGTGGGGACTTTTTGGAGAGAAATGTTACTTTGCTCTGTGCAACTTTAGGTTAATGGCGTCCCCAGAACTGTTGTTTGTTCCTTTGGAGCTCTGAGCCACAGTTTCAAGCCACATGGCACTAGGGTGAAGAAAAAGGACTGGTGGCAGGTGGGGGGGGGGGTTGGGCTGAAGATCTGAACTTGACTAGTCCCTTCAGCTCTGTTGGACCCCACTTGCGGAACTGTGTGTGGCATCTTATGGCGAATGCTGCAGAGGGCAAGGCTGGCTACTTACTACCTGTAGAGTGGGGAGGTGGGCCTTACACTGAGGGACAAGGGTAAAAAGCCTCCTCCCTGGGGGCTGGGGTTGGGAAGGAATTAAGCCAGCCCAGTCACATGGGCCCCTGAGGGGTCTGATGTCTGCGGATTCCACCACATCCAAGACTGGTCAGAGGGGCTACTTACTTCCATTACATCCAGCCCTCTGGAAAAACCTCCTTCACTTTTGTGCTGTGAGAGATTTGGGGGAGAACCTAAGCTGTCCTTTGGCCACAGTGCTGAAGGGGAGAAGAGGGTCCCCTTCCTCCAGGTCAGAGTGAAGCTGGCAGAGGAAGCCAATGGCCAAGGACAGCTGTGCCCAGCAGACAAGTGTCCTCTAGAGGGCAGCATTTGGGTGGCCTGACAGGTGGGTAGATAGGGGCTTTGATCATCCTGAAACCTCGACAGGGAGACCACTTAGAAATAGCCAGGGAGCTTGGTGAGAGGGAATTTTCCAAAGATCAAGCTTCCAAAGATTTGAATACTGTAAGTTGAGTGTTTGTGTGGAAAACATTATTTAAAGGGGAAAGTATGAATCTTTTGTCTACATTTTCTCTCCCCGTTCTTCAAAGAACCAATGAGGCCACAGGCTTCCTACTGGCTAGAGCAAATATCTTATTCAAAGCCTAGCTGGTGTGCCTGGAGGAGAGAGAGGCGGAGGCTACTGGCTTGCCTGCCAGATCTCTCCCTCGAGTCTCTATTTCTTCTGACAGTTCAGAGAAGTCCAGGCTTGACTGTGTATCAGGTGAACCGCCTGGAGCAGCTCTGAAGCGTTGCTCGTGTTCCTCCACATTCCCAGTCCTGGTCTCTTCCTGGGCACAGAGGAGGACCACACTTCCCGGCTGTGGGGAACTTAAGGTGGATCGTTTGTTACCACAGCATAAAATGGCCCACCCAGACAGGTTCACGTGGTTTTCCTGAGCAGAATCCATAGCACCTTAGGATTTCTCAAGGTATGATTAGCCAATGAAGGGGTGGGAAACTTAATGAACTCAGAACTGGGAACTCCACTCCCTGTTCTCTCATGAAAGCTCATAATGGCTACAATTCACTGGGAACCTGTTCCAGGCGACTCTGGATCTGTTTGGCAGTAAGTAACTCCCACGTTCCCAGAATTCTACTGGGCTGGGTAGTTCTATAAAAATCTGTCTCCGCGGAGGCTATTTCAGTGTTGATACTTGTTCAAAAACATTCAATCAAACAAACGTTCATTAAAAAGCTGGCCATCTAACCACCAGGCAGAATTGGAGCAGCAGAATTGAGGCTGACTCTCGGGAACCGGCTCCAAATGAAAGGCAGGACATTCCTCCTGAGGCAGCATCTCGTTCCTCAGTAACACGGGCTACATGTCTGCCGTGGAGTTCCATGGCTACCCAAATGCACAGATCTGGTCTCCAGGATTCTCGTGATCCTTACCCAGTTACCATGGACACAACACACAGTTTGAACAAACAACATTTCTGACCTCATCTGGTTCTCACATTTTAAAAGACATTTGGAGAACGAATTCATTTTAAAATATTAAAGTCAATTGGTGGATTTGGAATTTTGAGTATTGTGATTAAACGAACACAGGAACCTTTTTTTCCACTCAGAGGCAAAAGAATGACTGCTTCAAAAATCATTTTGACAACCGCTGAAATTTCAAGACAGTATATTTTAAGTAATAGTATTCTATCAATGATAACATTCCTAATAGGAAGTACATGCTGTGGTTTTTTTAGGGGTGAAGGGCTGTGATGTTTACAACTAACTCAGACTATACACGGCAAATACAGTAAAATGTGAACAATCTGGAAACCGAGGTGAATGGCCAAAGTGTTCACTCTACTATCCTTGAAACTTTCCTGTAGGTTTGACACATTTCAAAATAAAGAGTTTGAAAAAATCATGTAGCCTCCAGATTAGTGACTTTCAAACTTTCTCAACAATAGCCCACAATAAAATATAAAGTGTATGCAGTGATCCAGACACAACATACACATATCATCTGAACAAACGCATACAAATTCACAAAACAGTTTCACAAAACAATACCTGTTACATGTAAGACTCTGTGACTTTTCTTTTCTTTTTTTAAATATTTTATTTATCTATCTGACAAGGAGAGAGAGATCACAAGTAGATGGAGAAGCAGGCAGAGAGAGAGAGGGAGGCAGGCTCCCTGCTGAGCAGAGAGCCCGATGCGGGGCTCGATCCCAGCACCCTGAGATCAAGACCTGAGCCGAAGGCAAAGGCTTAACCACTGAACCACCCAGATACCCCAAGACTTGTGACTTTTCTGTTCTATCTTTCTTAAATGCTGGTTGTGGCCGGTTGAGGTGAGGTAACTGACCACAAAAGATCACAACCCATTTGAACACTCCCACCCTCAGAGGAGCTTTCTGCAACATTTCTGATACTTAGTATGACCTAGAAACAAAGAAGTACTATCACCAGGAAGACCTGACAGCTTGGCCCATTATGTGGAATTATGTGGACTTTGAAAAACCAGCTCTTCAAACATAGAGGAATTCAAGACATTAAAACTAGCGATTTCGAGGGCAACCGTGATGGGACTCCCTCCTGAGAGCTTTTTCTGTATCCTCACTTTAAAAACCCCTATCACTTTACTCACACAACAACAACAACAAACCTAGGGATTTCGCACATGTTGACAAATGCAGTCATCGTTACTTGTGTGTGGACAAGTGTGTGAGCAAGTATTTAGCAGCCATACAGAATTTGCTCTGACACTCAGGCCTAGGGGCTTACAGTTAGCCAACTCCTACCCTGGGAAATCTCTGTGGCCCCCTTCCCAGCTACTGGCTGCCTCCTTGTCTCCTGGCCATTAGTCAGCCCCAAAGTGTGCCACCCATAAAAATTTCCACACCTAATGGGATCATCCAAGCTGGAGATTCCCTACTCTGCTAACAGCATCTCTGTCTTCCACACAACTTAAGAAAGAGGATTTTGTGGCCTCTCTGGAGATTCACAATGCATGTTTGCATATGAAAGACTAAAAAAACTTGCAATAAAGAAACTTGTTTGACTTTTTTTTAAATCTTAGTATTTTACACACTTAGTTGTATACGGGAAACCCCATCCCCCACCTTTTCTCCCCCTACCCTGCCCTAAAGTTGTTTTGTGGCTAAGGCCACCCCGGGAATAACTGTGAAGTAAGTGAAATGGATCCTTGTTTTCAATGCCTCCTGACACATTCCAGACCCCAGGAACCAACATCAACCCCTTGGGTCTAAGTTCCTCTCACATCCCCCTTCTCTCCTGTTCTGTCCATCTTCCTGGACTCTAGCATCCTGTGCCCCTCAGTGAGGGGGAGGGCAACTGTGGTAGAAAACAAAGGGACTGGGCTTATTGGGCGGTCCCACCAGCAAAACTGGCACAGTTCTTGGTACTTAGCCACTGGATTGACGCTATTTCCGGCACTGGAGTCTCTGTTTCCTGGAAGATGGGGGCAAGTGATGGGGTAGATCTCTGTAGCCCTAGGAGCTTCCAATTCCTAATCTTCTCACTGGAGGGCCCACGTTCACTCTTGCTTCTCTTCTCCAACTGATGCCCATGTAACATGAGCAGAAATCCATTCCTCTCTCCACCTCCACCCCATCCCTGGCGTGGCATTGCCGGGGGTTCTCCTCTTCCTAGAGCCATCTCTGAAAGTTAACTGTCCCTTCCATCCTGGGCTGGAATTTTCACCATCTGCCCCCACCCTGTTCCCCTCTCCCCCCCAACACAATCTCCAGGCCAGTTAACTACACTTTTCCCCACTGGCCAAGGCAATCTGGGCTACCCCACTGGGGCAAGGTTAGTTCACGTGTAGAACAAACACTGCGTGCTGGGCCACACTGAGCAGGAGACCGGAGCCGAGGACAAACCGGGCGTTGTGGACGCAGACGACCACCCCGGTGGAGGGGAGGCTGTCGGACAGGGAGATGTTGAGCGGCCCCTCGGTGGTGTTGGCCACCTCCTCCACTGAGGCCCTCGGGGCCAGCAGCTTGGAGAGGAGGCTGCTGAACCTACTCACGGTGGTGGCCTCTGGCTCTGGGGACGGGCCTGAACTGGATGCAGTGAGGTTCAGCTCCTCGGGGTCCACACAGAGGCCATCGGAAGAGCGCCCAAAGGCCACCTGGCTGAGGTCTAGGCCAGCCACAGAGCCCGGGGCGGCGCACGGCACGTCGGACACGCGCCCAGAGCTCTCCATCCAGTCCCGCAGCCACTCCAGGTGGCAGTCACAGCGCCATGGGTTGCGGAAGAGAAAGAGGCGGCCCAGGAAGAAGCCAGGCTGGAAGGCGGCCCAGGCCAGCACAGTGAGGTGATTGCCATTGAGGTGCAGAGCGAGGAGGCCCGAGAGGTTCTGGAAGGCGCCCTCCTCCACAAAGGCGATGCTGTTGCGGTCCAGGTAGAGCAGCTCAAGCTCCGCCAGGTCCGTGAACCAGGCGCGCGCCACGAGGCCCAGCGCGTTGCCACCCAGGTTGAGCGTGCGCAGGCGGCGCAGGCCTACGAAGGCTTCCGCGGGCAGCTCTCCCAGCCGGTTGTCGTTGAGCAGCAGGTGCTCCAGGGCGCCACAGTCGCGAAAGGCACCTGCGTGCACCGCACGGACGCGGTTGGCCTGCAGGCTGAGCGAGCGCAGGCGCCTCATGCCCTGCAGCGAGCTGGAGGCCACCGCCTCGATGCGGCTGCGCTCTAGGTGCGCATGCGTCAGGTTGGCCAGGCCACGCAGCGCGCCGGGCACGCGGCGGAAGAGGTTGTCGAAGGCGGCGAGCTCCCGCAGGGCGGGCAGCTCGGCCAGGAGGCGCTCAGGCACCGTGAAGAGGCGGCAGGAGGCCAGGTCGAGCCGGCGGAGGCGGCCAAGGGCGGCGAAGGTGCGCGCGTGCAGGTAGCGCAGCTCGCCGTTGTGCGCCAGGCGCAGCTCGGCCAACCGCGGCAGGCCCTTGAAGGCGCCGGGCGTGATGAAGGACAGGTTGTTGTGGCGCAGCGACAAGCGGCGCAGCGACGGCAGCGTGCCGAAGGCCCGCTCGCCCAGGAAGCGCAGGCCGTTCCGGTCCAGGTCGATGGAAGCCGCCTCGCACGGGAACTCGGCCGGCACCCGCAGGAGGCCGGCGCGGTCACAGCGCACGGAGCAGCCGCGCTCGGTGCTGCTGCAGGCGCAGGCGGCGGGGCAGGTGCGCGTGCAGGCCTCCTCCGCCCAGACGCTGGGCAGGCTGAAGACCACCGCTGGGAGGTGAGGAGCACGGAGAGAAGACAGAAAAGGAACAACCGTCAAAGGGTAGCACCAGTGAAGTCCTACCTGTCCACTTAGCAGGATTCTGCCCTCTACCCACCAAGTTCTCACACCTCCTGCATAACTGCGCCCTCCTAATGCCTTCTTTCCAGGTCCCAGACCTTCCTGGCACAGGTTCCCCACCCATGCCACCCACCCCTTTGCTTTCCAGTTATCTTCACCAGCAAATCCCAGGTGGGATTCTGGCATCTGACCCAATTCGAAACACCCTCCCGCCTGTAACATCACTTGATGCTCTCCTAGAATTCGGCCTAGGGGGTTCGTTGCATGCGTAGGGGGACCTGGAGGGCATCACTGCCGCCTGTGCTCTAGTCCTGCACTGCTCAAAACCGTCGTCGTCACTAGCCACATGTAGCTACTGAGCATTTGAAATATGCCTAGCCCGAATTGTGATGTGCTGGAAGTGTAAAATATACAGCACGTCTCAAACACTTAGTACCAAAAAAAAAAGAGTTATCTCATCAATAATTCTTATATTGATTATGTGTTGAAATGACATTTTAGAAATATTGGATTAACTAAAATATTAAAATTAGTATCAACTGTTTCTTTTTATATTTTTAATGGGGCTACTTAGAAAATTTAAACATTTGTGGCTTGCATTATATTTTTATTGGTGCTGCTCTAGTCCCTCCTGCTATAAGAATTCAATAACTGAAAACTTACCGCCCCCCTTGAGAAAATTAAGCCTCAAGAATAAGATTTAAGGAACAGGAGGTTGGTCAAGAAAGAAAATTCTGTCAATCTTTTTTTGTTTTTAACAATCACCACATTTAAGCCATAAGGACAGCATTCTAAATTTACAATGACCTGCTTATGCATCTCAAAAAAATAACTGTGGACATGGTGGAGTTAATTATCATTCACCAGCCCTTGCTCTCTAGAGACCTTTCTAAATCATCACAGGAGAGAATGGTGTTTATAAGTTAATTTTTTTCTGAGCATATGAATGGAGAATCAGATAAAGGCTTCAAAAGCCCTCCAGGAGGCTTGCCACCTGCAGCAAAACAGAATGGTAGCCAGAGGTCCTAAGCCCCATCTTGAGTTCCAATGGAAAAGGCAGCATGGAAGAAACACAGGTTTTATCTGGCCAGGAGCAGCTCACAGGTGGAGTGTGCTCGATCTGAAATTCCTGCAGAGGAACAAAGGTACCCAGAGGTAAACCTGACCACTGACACTCATAATTTCTAGCCTCCCTCAGCAGTACTCCCAAATTCCTAGCAATCATCCCTGACCTGCCATTCAGTCCCTCCCACTGTGTACCCATTACCCTGCTTGGGAGCCCTTGTAGGAACCTGAAGGTGTGGCCACACAAGGAGTGTGCAGAATCTGCTTGCTGCTGCCTCTGTGGCTTGGTTCAGCTTCCAGTGCCTTCAGTACATTTGTTGTAGACACTCCATGTTTTTTCAGCTGCTAGGAAGGGGTTCAGCTTTTTCAGACTTGGCTGGAGAACACTCAGCCCTTTGAGCAACCCCTCTGTTGTAAACTGTAGCTAGTTAAACATTCTAATATTACAGAGGCTTGACTTAGTTCTAACCTCTCCCTATGAACTAGACACCAAGCTTCCAGCAAGGTTCTTGGACCTTGTGCTGAGCTTAACTGTAAACAGGGCAGCAGCTGGGCTAGAGAGAAACGCTTTTAGAGACAGAGCCAAGAATATAACCTTAACTCCAGGCGTCAGCTGGGCAGGGATGGGACCTTTTTCTATCACAACTCTTCCAACTGGGTCAAGTAGAAGGCATCAGATTTCCTTACAAATAGTCCTTCATTCTACTCTCTTCTCCTTTTTAATTAAGAGAAGTGCGCTCTCAACTGTATGACTCATGTTTCTACTCCACAATAGCTAACATTGTTCCCGACACACTAAATGTGTGCAGAATTAAATGGAATTGATGCCTTCCTCTGTAATGATTCCTCCTGGAGAATGTCATTTATTAAAAACAAAACATAAGGGGCACATGGGTAGCTCAGATGGTTAAGCATCTGCCTTCGGCTCAGTTCGATGTGGGATCGAGCCCCACATCGGGCTCCCTGCTCAGCAAGGAGTCTGCTTCTCCCTCTCCCTCTGCCTCTCCCCCTGCTTGTGCTGTCTCTGTATCTCTGTCAAATGAATAAATTTAAAAATCTATTAAAAAAAAAAAAAACAGGGCGCCTGGGTGGCTCAGTCAGTTACGTGTTTGCCTTCAGCTCAGGTCAGGATCTCAGGGTCTTGGGATCAAGTCCGACATTGGGCTCCCTGCTCAGGGGGGAGTCTGCTTCTCCTTCTCCTGCTCCCCCTGCTTGTGTTCTCTGTCTCTCTCTCTTTCTCTCTGGGTCAAATAAATACATAAAATCTTTTAAAAAGAAAGTTTAGGACGCCTGGGTGGCTCAGTTAGTTAAGGGACTGCCTTCAGCTCAGGTCGTGATCCTGGAGTCCTGGGACTGAGTCCCACATTGGGCTCCCCGCTCAGCAGGGAGTCTGATTCTCCTTCTGACCCTCCCCCTTCTCATGGTCTCTCTCTCTCTCTCTCAAATAAATAAATAAAATCTTTTTTTTTTTTAAGTTTGGTTTAAAAAAACCTCTTTGTCAAGGAATTCCTGGGATTATGACTGGAATTAGTTAATAAAATGGAACTGCCAGTTTTTCTAAAACACATGCAACAGGGGCGCCTGGGTGGCTCAGTGGGTTAAGCCTCTGCCTTCGGCTCAGGTCATGGTCCCAGGGTCCTGGGCTCGAGCCCCACATCAGCCTCTCTGATCTGCAGGGAGCCCGCTACCTCCTCTCTCTCTCTGCCTGCCTCTCTGCCTACTTGTGATCTCTGTCTGTCAAAGAAATAAATAAAATCTTTAAAAAAAATGCAACAGGGGTGGGAGTGAAGCATTTTATTGTGTCCTTTTTTTTTAAGATTTTATTTATTTATCAGAGAGAGAGAGAGGGAGAGAGCGAGCACAGGCAGACAGAATGGCAGACAGAGGCAGAGGGAGAAGCAGGCTCCCCGCCGAGCAAGGAGCCCGATGTGGGACTCGATCCCAGGACGCTGGGATCATGACCTGAGCCGAAGGCAGCTGCTTAACCAACTGAGCCACCCAGGCGTCCCTATTGTGTCCTTTTTAAAAAGATTTTATTTATTTCTTTGACAGAGATCACAAGTAGGCAGAGAGGCAGGCACAGAGAGAGAGGAGGAAGTGGGCCCCCTGCTTAGCAGAGAACCCGATGTGGGGCTCGATCCCAGGACCCTAGGATCATGACCTGAGCTGAAGGCAGAGGCTCAACCCACTGAGTCACCCAGGCACCGCTTGTGTGTCGTTTTTATCTTAAATGTTGAACCATGTGGATGTATTCCCTATTTCAGAAAATAGATTAACATTTATTTTGAACTTGAAACATTCAAGATGTTGTCACTATTAGAGATCTATTTTCAACCTTTGAAACTTTAAGAGCCATTAGGAATTACTAATTTACTGGATTACTTAGTGAAATTCAAATGAAATCAAGTAAATTCTCAGAACAGACAACCAAAATCCAGTATGGGTTTACCCAATATGAAGACTAAGTATATGTCTAATGGTTCAGAAAAGTAGGGCACTAAAACAAAATTTTTTAAAAAATAATAACATATTTGGGTGAGTTCTTCTTGCAGTAATGCTACAGGAGCTTGTACCAGACTAACATTCCTGCTGATAGCTAGTGTAAACTGAAAAAAATACTTAAACAAAAAAATCTTTGAAGACACGAGAGAGCAACTTAAATAGGCAACCAGAGTAGATACAACCCTTAAAAGAAGAGAAGCTGGGGCATGGTGGTTCAGGCGGTTAAACATCCAACTCTTGATTTCTTGGTTTTGGCTCAGGTCATGATCTCAGGATCTTGAGATCAAACCCCCAGGTCGTGCTCCAAGCTGGGCATGGAGTCTGCTTAAGATTCTCAATCTCCCTCTCTCTCTGCCCCTCCCCCTCCCCCTCCTTCCCTCTTTAAAACAAATTAATTTTTAAAAATGAGAGGCAAACTAGGTGACGACATATTTATCTGACTTTTCCTCTTATACCTAAATAACACTGTATGTTAACTCTACTGGAATTTTAAAAAATAATTATAAAAATGAAAATGAAAAGAAAACTGCCTTTTCCTCTTAGGTCATTTTTTTTTTTAAGATTTTATTTATTCTTTTTACAGACAGAGATCACAAGTAGGCAGAGAAGCAGAGAGAGAGAGAGGAGGACGCAGGCTCCCTGCTGAGCAGAGAGCCTGATACAGGGCTCGATCCCATGACCCTGGGATCATGACCTGAGCTAAAGGCAGAGGCTTTAACCCACTGAGTCACCCAGGCGCCCCGTCTTAGGGCATTTTCAAGTCCATGCTGCAGATAGGGAGTACAGTTCAAGCAGAAAGCAAGAGTCTTATCAGGCTGATGCATTAGAAGTCAGAGTATTACAGCTGCCACAGTGTCTGGAAATTGAAGAGGGAAAACACGGAAAAGAAGGAGCCACAAAACTGGCATACAGACTCCCCTCAGATCTTTGTTTGAGTCCTAACATGCATATATGTGGAGTGACTCCAAGGAGCCAAGAAGTGAAGGCCAAAAGCACTAACCAAAGATTTCAACAATTTCCCAGTAATGGGAGACAGATTAAAAGTTCAAGGTCTACCAAGTTAGAAGGACTTATAAAATACCTCAGGCTTTCTATGGAAATCCCAGAAGGCCACACCTTAGCAGTAAAGACCATTTCCCAGGACAAAGGACAAAACTGCACTAGGCCTACCCTAACAAAACCTAAAAGTAAGCCTCCCCAGTATCAAGGTGACCTGCCAGTCAGTACTTTCAGTGAATGCCATGCAAAATTCAACACTCCTCAAAGGAAGATATAGAATCTAGATTTCCTTGTAACTACTACTTGTATACAAATAATACTAGATATGTGAAGCAGCAAAACATGACACTTGTCAAAAGGGAAAAAAAGTAGTTAACAGAGGCAGACCCAAAGACTGCCCAGATGTTGGAATTACCAAACAAGGATTAATTATAAATATGCTAAGAAATTTCCAGGAGAAGATGGATATAATGGGTGAAGACATGGAAAATTTGAATCTTAGAAGAGATAGTGAAACTAACAATGAGCCCAATGGAAATCTTAGTGCTGAAACAACAATATAATATTTGAAAATTTATTTTTTTTAAAGATTTATTTATTTCAGAGAGCATGGCTGGGGAAGGAGAGAGAGAGAAAAGAAAGAATCCTCCAGCAGACTCCCTACAGAGCATGGAGCCTGATGCGGGGCTCAATCCTAGGACACTGAGATCATGACCTGAGCCGAAATCACAAGTTGGACATCCAACCAACTGAGCCACCCAGGCACACCACAATATTTGAAATTTTTAAAAACTGATTGAATAAGAAAAACAGATTGGACACAGCAGAAAAAAAAAAGATTTCATGAACTTGAAGAGAGGTCAACAGAAATTACAGAAGCACAGAAGAAAAAAAAAAGACTGGAAAAAATATGATTGGAACTTCAATGACCTGTGGGATAATATCAAGCAATTAGACGAACATGCATGTATTTGGAGTTTAAAAGTACAGAAGAAAGAGAATACAGCAGAAAAATAATTGACAATTTCTAAAATTTGATTAAAACCAAGAAGCCCAGCAAACCCCAAGTAACATCACATACACATACACACACAAATATACTTCTAGACTCATCATAGTCAAATTGCTGAAAACCAAAGATAGAAAATTCTTTAAAGCGTCCAAAGAAAAAAGACATTACGTAGAGTACACAACAATAAGAACGATGACTGACCCACAGAGGCTATAAGACAAAAATATATATCTTTAAAAAATTTTTTTAAGTAAACTCTATGCCCAATGTGGGGCTTGAACTCATAATCCCAAGATCAAGAGCCCCATGCTCTACCAAGTGAGCAGCCAGGTGCACCCTGAAATTGCATCTTTTAAAGTGCTGGAAAAGGGGTGCGTGGCTGGCTCAGTCAGTGAAGCGTCCAACTCTTGATTTTGGCTCAGGTCATGATCTCAGGGTCCTGAGATCAAGCCCCAAGAAGGGCTCCATGCTCTGTGTGGAGTCTACTTCTCCCTCTCCCTCTGCTCTTTCTTTCTCTCTCTCTCTCAAATAAATAAATAAGTAAATAAATAAAATATTTTTAAAAAAATAAAGGGGCACCTGGGTGGCTCAGTGGGTTAAAGCCTCTGCCTTCAGCTCAGGTCATGATCCCAGGGTCCTGGGATTGAGCCCCGCATCGGGCTCTCTGCTCAGCAGGGAGCCTGCTTCCCCCTCTCTCTCTGCCAGCCTCTCTGCCTGCTTGTGATCTCTGTCAAATAAATAAATAAAATCTTAAGAAAAAGAAAAAGAAAATTCATCCCTAACAGATCTTCCGCACAAGAAACAAAGATGTTCTTTATTTAGCCTGAAGGGAAATATGGAATGAAGAGTAATGGAAATGGCCAATAATGTCACAAAAAGACTTTTTTCTCACCTTAATTGCTTAACAGGTAACTGATTATTTAAAGTCAAAAGAGCAATGCACTGTGGAGTTTATAACATTTGTAAATGACAAATACGACTAGAGCATAAAGCATAAGAAGGGAAGTAAAACTGAATTGTACTCTTGTAAGGATCTTACATTATAGATGAAGCAGTATAAGATTAATTCAAGGAAGACCACAATAAATTAAAGATGCATATTGCAATCCCTAGAAAATAAAAAAGAACCTTGGCCCCCATCTCACACTATACACAAAAACTTATTTTAGGTGGACCACAGACCTAAATGTAAAAGCTAAGACTATAAAGCTTTTTTTTTTTTTTTTTAAAGATTTTATTTATTTATTTGACAGAGAGTGATCACAAGTAGGCAGAGAGAGAGAGAGAGAGGAGGAAGCAGGCTCCCTGCTGAGCAGAGAGCCCGATGCAGGACTCGATCCCAGGACCCTGAGATCATGACCTGAGCCGAAGGCAGCGGCTTAACCCACTGAGCCACCCAGGCGCCCCAACTATAAAGCTTCTTGAAGACAATATAAAAGAGTATCTTTTGTGACCTAATGGTAAGGTAGGTCTTCTTAGAACCAAAAAGAAAAAAAAAAAACATAAAAGAGGAAAATAATAACTTGGACTTTACCAAAATAAAAGAAATCTGCTCTTTGAAAGACACTGTTAAGAGAATGAAAAGCAGGGTTTCTGGGTGATGCAGATGGTTAAGCATCTGACTCTTTATTTCAGCTCAGGTCAGGATCTCAGGGTCCTGGGATCAAGACCCACGTTGAGCCCTGCATTGAGCCCTGCATTGGGCTCCACACTCAGAGAATCCTGCTTCAGGATTCTCCCTTCCCCCTTCCCCTCACTAGGTCGAGTTTGCGCGTGCTCTCTCTCTAAAATCAATCAATCAATCATTAAAAAAAACGGGGGGGAATGGAAAGACGGGCCACAGACTGGGAGAAAATAGCTATATATTGTCTCTGTATATATAGCTCATAAAAGACTTGTATCCAAAATATATAAAGAACTCTCAAAACTCAGTGATAAGGAAACAGATAACCCAATTAATAAATGGGCAAAATATGTGAAGAAACACTTGACCAAAAAAAGATACACAAAAGGCAAACATGAAAATATGGTCAACATCCTTAGTTATTAGGGAAATGCATCCTACTAGAATGACTAAAATTATAAAGATCAACATACCAAGTGTTGAAGAGCATATGGAATAACTGGGACCCTCTTACAAGATTGGCGGGAGTATAAAGTGGTACCACCACATTGGAAACAATGTGGCGCTTCCTTTAAAATCAAACATACACCTACCTTATGATTCATCCATTCTACTCCTAGGGAAATAAAAGCATATGTCCATACAAAACACTTGGGCACGAGGCGCCAGTGTGGCTCAGTGGATTAAGCTTCTGCCTTCAGCTCAGGTCATGGCCTCAGGGTCCTGGGATCCAGCCCCGCATTGGGCTCTCTGCTTCCCACCCGCCACCGCCTGCCTCTCTGCCTACTTGTGATCTCTCTCTCTCTCTGCCAAATAAATAAGTTAATAAATAACTTTTTTTAAAAAAGACTTGGACATGACTGTTCACAGCTGCTTTATTCATAGTTACACAGAACTGGAAACAACATTAACACCCACCAAGTCTGAACAGGTAAACAAATTATCATGTAGCTACACAACTGAATACTACTGGGTGATAAAAAGAAATGGATGAATCTCAAGATAATCCTGCTGAGTAAAAGAAGCCAAACAAACAAACAAAAATACATAGGATCTGATTCCATGTACGTGAACATTACTCTGTAGTAACAGAAAAATCAGTGGTCAGCCCAGGATGGGTGGGGAAGCAGAGAGGGACATGGAAGGAGGAACCTTACAGGGGCATTGGAGGTAATGGATATGTCCATTATATATCCATTACCTCTACCTTGGAGGTAATGGATATGTCATTTATCTTGATTGCGCTGATGGTTTCACAAGGGTACACTTCAAATATGTTCGGTTTGTTAAACATCCATTATATTTCAAGAAGTTGGTTGTTTTTTTTTTAAGATTATTTGAGAGAGAGAGCACAAGAGAGCATGAGCGAGTGCGTGGGGGAGGGCAGAGGAAGAGAGAAATTTAAGCAGACTCCATGCTGAGTGCTGAGTCTGTCACAGAGTCTCATGTGGAGCCCCACACAGAGCCTGACATGGGGCTCGATCTCATGACCCTGAGATCATGACCTGGGCTGAAACTAAGAGCGAGACATTTAATTAACTGCAGCACCCAGGTGCCCTAATAAAGCAGCTTAAAAAAAAAGATATCAAGGAAAGTAATACAGTGTATACATATATACACATATATATACCATATATGTATATGACTTGTATTACATAATATAAAAACAACTACAAACAAATAATGAAAAGACAACTAAATAAAAATGGTTAAAAGACTTGAGACACTTCATGAAAGAATATATTAAGTAGTCACTAGGGAAGCGCCAATTAAAACAATGAGATTTCCTTATACACCCACTAGAATGGCGACAATTCAAAAGACTGACAACCCCAAATGCTGGCAAGGACATAGACCAACTGGATTCTCACATGGTTGGCAGGAGTGGAAAATAGTTCGGGAACTCTGCAAAGCTTTGGCAGTGTCTATTAAAGCTAAACATATGCCTACCCTATGACTCAGCAATTCCACTCCTAAGTATTTACCCAAGAGAAAGAAAAGAAAGGTCCACATGAAGACTGTACAAGAATGCTCACAGTGGCTTATTCAGAACAGATAAATATTGGAAACTACCCAACAGTAGAGAAAGAAAAAGGAACAAACCATTGATACAAACAACAAAAACATTATGCTGAGCCACAGAAACTTGACACAAAAGGGTACATACTATAAGATTATACTTCTATGCAGTCCCAGAACAGAGCCGTTGGCAGGGGGGCTCTGAGAGCTCAACAGAGTAAGGCCTGCAGATGAACTCGGTCCCAAAAGACAGCAAATATCTGTAAGACGTAGTTTGGGAATGTTATCTGGGTGATAGGAGCATGTATCATAGAGTTCAAATTAATCAGATTTTGTGGGTTTCTTTTTAATTAGTGTTTGCTCAAAGCTAAGCTTGCTACCTTTTTCTCATTTTATATGACAATCTGCAAGGTAAGTATTATTCTCTTCTCATGAAAGAGGAAACTGAGGTTCAAAGTGGTTAAATGACATCAACCTTTGGTTTTTGTCTTTCCATTATGCTGTACTCTTCCCCACCAGACACACCCAAAGAGCTTCCGTCTCTTTAACTATAAACTGAAGGGCCCGCACTTCCTGCCCTTTAGGGGCCCTTCTGGCTCTCATTTTCCCGGTTGGGCAGCAGCTGTTGCCAACCACCACCTCTAAGAAAAAGTACCAGAACCCCGTGGGTCTCTGCCACCTCCTCCCAGACACAGCTGTTTGGACTGGGGATAAACATTTGACCTAAGCAGAGCCAATCAGATTCATTCAACAGCCCCTGCCCCCTCCCCACCAACTGGCTGTGAACATGGAATGGGCAGTGAAATGGTGGGCATCACCAGTACAATACTGGGGCTAGGTTTGTTACCAGAGCCACGTGCCAGTCAGAGTTACAAGGGAGCAGGAGTCCAGGGCAAGGTGAGGAAGCTGGTGTGCGGACAGAGGACAAAACCCCAATGTGAGAATCACAGAGATGGAGATAAGGAAGAGCGGGAAGTTGCTAGCCAGCTCGCTGGTTCCCAGAAGGCTCGCTAGTTGATAGCTGTTTCTATGACGTTTCCTCATTTCCATTTTATAAACCTATTCAAACCATCTATGTGGACAAGTGGATTTCTGTTCCTTGTGACCAAACCATCTCTGATAGTAGAGAATGTTTGATACTTTTTCTGGCTACCCGGCACCTTTTAAGTACTCTTTCTACATTTAGGGAATTTTCTACATTATAAGTCCTTCTCCTCAAGATAGAAGCCAGAAACTCTCTTTCCCAACGTCCCTTACAGTTAGGGCCAAGGCATGTGACCTAGTTTTGCCAATTGGACACCCAAAGGGACACTTGGATTCAGAAGTAAGTGCAAGGCAGAAACCATTTTCTGGCCAGGATGACGGCAGAGGTATCTGGATTTTCGGGCTCTTGGGGTATTATTTCTGGGACCCAGTGCCCAGCATGATGCCCATGAGCTGCCAGATGGGTCCACCAGTGGTGGTGGCCTCAGGGCCTTTGCTGGAGCTGTCCGGCTCCCTGGCTCAGGCATTGCTCTGGGCAGTGGGCCCCAACCAGGAAAACTGGGAATACCTCACAATCCTGAATAACCCTTTCTTGGCTTCAACAGTACCTTAAGTAGGTGCTGTGGTTTACAACAAGAATCTAAAACATCATCAGAGGTGAAACAGGTCCCCTTAATATCTGCACCATCTCCTCCTTCTGGCCCCTTCCTCCCCCACAAAGAACCTTGTGAACATTCCACCTTGAAAGAAAAAGCTACTCAAATTCAGGACCAGGCGGTGCCCCTCAACCAAAAGGAAGCTCCTTGCTATTCACTGGCACAATAAATAGAATATAGAATCAAAATTTGCTGAGGCCATCCCTGATTTTTCCAAATGCAAATGAAAAGGGGCCTCTCCTGTCATCAGCAGTGATCGTTCCAGAAACAAATCTCCTCGGCTGTCCAGGGCCAAGTTCCACTGGGATCCCTTGGCCAGAAAAACATTTACCGAATTAAAATAAAGATCACAGTTTGTGAGAGGTGAAAGTCAAACTCCCCGGCAGTTGCTGAGCAATTTCTGTTCGCACACCAGTATTTTTGAGAAGGATCCATGTGGAAATCTGAAAAGGTTTCAGACTTTCCCAGTCTGACGTTGGGAGAGGAAGATGGGAAAATCAGCCAACCTGGCCCGGTCTCAGGATTGGCCGCTGCTCAGCCAGGCTCTGTCATAGCTCAGGGTTACGAATACAGGGCTTTCCAGAGCATTCAATCTGGAAGCACTCATCCTGAGGGCACGGCCTCTCTCATTCTCTCATAAACTCTGATGACACTGCCTTTCATCCCTGCCTTCTCACACTGCTCTCTTGAGCGTTTTGTTTTGCTTTAACCTCAGCCAAGGTTTCCGAATCTCAGTTCCCTCATCTGTAACAGGCAGACCCTTATGAGGAACGGATGAGTTGTAAAGCTCAAAACAGCTGTGAAAGCATGGGATAAAGCTAACAGCAAGCTCCACGGGGCACTGTTGCCACAGGATTAAATCTCACCAAGAGACTAGTACTTCAAGGACCACATGGAGATCTGCCCCCAAAGTGGAAAGCAAGACACGAAGTATGAGACTAGTGAAGTTACAACAAGTAGACTGCAAGGAAGAGTCTAGAATGGTTCTCTGCCTGGGCTGCACATTAGAATCACCAGGTGGACCAACTTTATTAAAATGGGATTTATTGGGCACCTGGGTGGCTCAGTGGGTTAAAGCCTCTGCCTTCAGCTCAAGTCATGATCCCAGAGTCCTGGGATCGAGCCCCTCGTCGGGCTTTCTGTTCAGGAGGGAGCCTGCTTCTCTGCCTACTTGTGATCTCTGTCAAATAAACAAATAAAAATCTTTAAAAAATAAAAAATGGGATTTATCCACATGGTATAAAATGTTACAAGGTGTAACCTAGAATTACCATACGCCCCAGCAATTCCACTCCTTAGGTATATACCCAAAGGAATTGAAAGCAGGTGTTCTAATAAATACTTGGGCATGAAAGTTCATAGCAGCGTTATTCACAATAGCCCAAAGAGGGAAACAAATGTCCATCAACAGATGAATGGATAAACAAAATGTGGTCTGTCCACACTATGAAATATTATTCTGCCATAAAAAGGAATGAAGTAGCGATACACACTAAATGTGGATGAACCTCAGAAACGTTATGCTGGGGGTGCCTGGGTGGCACGGTCGGTTAAGCATCCAACTCGGCTCAGGTCGTGATCTCAGGGTTATGAGATCGACCCCCATTGCCCTCCGAGCTCAGCATGGAGTATGCTTGATATTCTCTCCCTCTCCCTCTGCCCCGCCCCCCCGTGCTTTCTCTCTCAAATAAATAAATAAATCTAACAAACAAACATTAGGCTAGGGGAAAGCAGCCAGACACACAGGCCACATACTGTAGGATTCCATTTACATGAAATGCCCAGAAGAGGCAAAGCCATAGAGACAGAAAGTAGGTTAGTGTCTGCCAGGGGCTGGGAGTAGTAAGAATGCGGAGTGACTGCCTAATAGGTAGAGGGTTTCCTTTCGGGGTGATGCAAATGCCTTGGAAATAGAGGTGATGGTTGCACAACATTGTGAATGTGCTCAATGCTGCCAAACTGTACACTTCAAAATGGTTCATGGTTTGGGGCACCTGGGTGGCTCAGTCAGTTAAGCGTCCAACTCTTAGCTCAGGTCTTGATGTCATGTTTGGAGCCTACACTAAAAAAAAAAAATAAAGTATTTAAAATGGTTTATGATTAAGGCAGCTGGGTGGCTCAGTCAGTTAAGTGTCCCAACTCCTGATTTCTTGATTTTGGCTCAGGGCATGATCTGGGGGTCCTGAGATCGAGCGCGCACATTGGGTTCCATGCTGGGCATGGAGTCTGCATAAGTCTCTCTCTCTCTCTTTCTGCCTCTCCTCTCCCCTCACCATGCATGCAGGTGCACTTTCTCTCTCCCTCTTTCTCTCTTTCTCTCATAAAGAAAATAGTTCATGGTTAATTTTATGTTGTGTGAATTTTACTTCAATAAAAAAATAATAATAATAGTGAATGTTACAAGGTGTCCGGAATCTAGGCAAATACAGAAAAGGGTCCCTGCTTTTGTGTTCGGGTCTGATGTGTTGACCACCTCCGCACTGCAGGGAGGCAGGGAAGGCTGGGTTCAGATGCCCCATAGAATGAGATCTTAATGTAGACCAGCTGAGGAATTTCTCCTTCAGAGGCCTTCCGATTTTCAGATGTGTGCTTTTCCCCTTGAGGTCTGCTGAGGAGACCAGTTATTCATGGAGTTTCCAACCACAGACTGAGTTTTAAGTGTTTCTTCATCCTCATTGTTTTCAAAGAACTTGTGCCTCACGAAACCAAAATAGCAAGGGAAAATATGGTCATTTTCTGCTTTCAGCAAAATCTCTTCAGCCACTTTGGCTCTGGAAGTCATTCTCTTCCCACTCCCTGCAAATGCTGTCCGGGTTTCTCCTCAGGCCAAGACCCAGTGCTGGATTTTCAAAACAAAATGGGTTGGGGGAAATGGAGAGGCAGTGGGGGAGACCATCCCATGGCCTCTGACATCACGGTAATCCCGGAACTTCCTTCTCATGCCACAAACATACCTTTTGTGACAGTAAAGACAGAGAGGATCCTGGATTCACCCCTCAGCTTTGCTGACTAATGTGCGTCATGGGGGATGGAGAAACTGGTGTGTCTCAGGAAGGGTGTTCTGCTGATAGCCTCACAGGCCCTGCGAATCCTATGGTAGAGAGCTGTCCCATAGGAGGAGTAGAACACAAGGCCCCAGGAAGGCCTCCGGGCCTAAATATTGATAATCGCCCCAAAATGAAACAAGTGCTCTACTTGTTTCAGTGGGGGGAATGAATGATGAACAAACTAGTAGCCCCCATTCAAGGAGTACTACTCTACAATCAAAGCCAACGAGCTACTTATCCATGCAACGACACCGATGAATGGCGCACGCATACTGCCCTTCACTGCACAGCACCTGAGTCTCATTAATAAAGGATGTGTTCTCTTTGGGGTGCAGGTGCTCTCTCCCTACAGACTTCCTTTTCTCTTTTAAGTCAAGTTGATGAAGGTATAATTTACCTCAATGGAAATGTACTCATTTTAAGTGTATAACAAATGCAACACATCTGTGTAAGCTCCGCTCTACACGGGATTTAGAACATTCAGACCATTCAGAAAGTTTCCTCGGGTCCCATTGACAGCAGTCCTCTCCCCATCCGCAGCTCCAGACAACCACTGATCCACTTTCTGAACTGTAGATTCGTTTTGCCTATTCTAGAACTTCATATAAATGGAATCGAATGGTTTTTTTCAGTCAGCATGATGTTTGTGAAATGCATCTGTGTTGTCTGAATGTCACTTGCTCCTTCATTTTTTTAAAGATTTATTTATTTAATTGAGAGAGACAGAGAGATCTCAGGGAGCAGCAGAAAGAGAGGGAAAGAGAAACCTTCACAGACTCCTTGCTGAACGTGCAGCCAGACGCGGGACTCGATCCCATGGCCCTGACATCATGACCTGAGCCCAAACCAAGAGTTGAACCCTCAACCAACTGAGCCACCCAGGGGCCCCGGTGGTTCATTTTTACTGCTGGACAATATTCCACCGTGTGGATGTACCCCAATTTGTGTGTTCAGTCACCTGTGAATGGGCATTTGGTTTGTTTTCCAGTTTTCACCTGTGGTGACTAAGGCTGACGGAAGGATTTGTGGGTGAGTCTTGCTGCGGACATGTGTTTTCAGTTAGCATTTACCTAGGAGAGGAATTGCTGGGTCAGATGGTAAGTATCTCAGTTGCTTCACATCCACACCAACACTTGCTATGTCTTTTTAACTCTAGCCATCCTAGTGGGTGTGAAGTGGTATCTCCTTGTGGGTTTCATTTGCATCTCCCTGATGACTAATAAGGTTGAGTATCTTTTCATGTACTTGCTAGTCATCTGTATATCTTCTTTGATGAAAGAGCTATTCAAAATGTGCTGCCCATATTTTAAAGATGGGTTCTCTTAGGGGGCACCTGGCTGGCTCAGTTGGGAAAGCATGTGACTCGATCTTGGGGTCGTGAATTTGAGCCCCACATTGGGCATAGGGGTTAATCATTTTTAAAAAAATTGTAATGGGTTGTCTTATTATTCAGTTTGAAGAGTTTCTGAACTAGATACAGATATTTTTAGGCGCAAGGCCTCTATCAGGTACCGTAATGGTTCTCATCTGGGCGGCTTCACCCATTTAACAAATCTTTACAAGCACCTACAATGTCTTAGATTCTAGAGACAGCAAGGTGAATAAAACAGAAACCCGGGCCCTTGTTAGAGACTTGTGGTTTAGAGCAAGCCCTGGGTGAGGAACCCTGTAAAGCAAGGAATTGGGATATTACGCTGTGAACAGCAGGAAGACCCCAAAGGGGCTGCCATAGTGGAGAGGGGAGGGGCGGGAAGGGGAGGAGCAGAGAAGGGAAGGGAAGGGAAGGGGAGGGGAGGCACTTCCAGTGAACCCTCCTATCCAGAGAATTTCTGTTCCGCTTTTGTCCCAGATTTGCCCTGCCGTGAGCCACTTCTGATTCCCCCACGACCTTGTTTTGTCAGGCTCATTTAATCATTTTTTTTTTCTCTAGCTAAGGAGGTACAACCCTATCCCTGCCTGCTTCTCGGGAACATGTCGTTCATAATCCTGTGACTTGTAGTCAGAGTAATACTGTCTGTGCTGCTGAGTGTGTTTTAAATTAAAGCGCCAGGGGATGTGGAGACGGTCATTAATTTTAAGTGCATCTATTGTTAGCAAATGATGTCACTGCTAAGCTCTCCAACTTGTCACAAGAAGTCTGGATGTATTTCGGGTTTCTGCGGCAGCAAGAACAGCTCCCGTTTTGCCATGCGCAAGCTAGGAATACTGTCTGCATTCTGTCAGGGATGGGAGAGCTTTGGGTACACACTGAAAATCATGCTGGCTCAGAGAACCAAACATTCTGTCCCAATGAGTCAATCAAACTTCATATCCTTTCTAGGTAGAAGATATGGCAAGGAGCTGGCTGTTCGTAATTATATGTCAACCTCTGTCCTTTGGAGGCTCCTCGGTGTAGAAAGTCATGTCCTGCTTATCACAGTGTTCCCTGCACCTTGTTCCAATTCTGTTTCTCATTTATGTATTAGATCTTCCATAAAAGAATGCAAGCTTCTCAAGGACAAAAGCTGTCCAATTATACCCCTCATAATATCCCTGGAGTGTACTGTTGACTCACTGAATAGACCAAGCTCTACTTTTTGAAAAAGTGGAATAAAGGGTAAGAAGATTCTATTACTACCATTTTGGAATTATCTGGCAAAATTTTCTCTGCCAGCACTGCACACAGACGTCTATCACATGGGTACTTATCACCTCAAAGAATTACATTCACCCAAGGGCCAGAAAAACAGATTCTTTGTGTAGAATTCTTTACTGCAGAATTTACCAAGGGATTTTTTTTCCACCTGGGCCGTCTTGGCTTTGAGCAGGTGGGTCTGCAGAGGTGTGGCAAAAAAATTCTGTGAGGAGTCTTCTTGTTATATTAAAACCCACGTAACAATAGGACCAAAAACCTTGGGGAAGAATGTTTCAACATCCATAATCACACAATTCCCACCTGATATTTTCATTTTTTTCTTCTTCCTTTAGGAAGATGGCTTAAGGGATTTTTTTTATACTAAATAAGCTTAAAGTAATATGACCACTGTAGTTCTTGGTGATTACACCAATGAAGTTGTATCGGAAATTAGAATAAGAAAATGATGGGGCGCCTGGGTGGCTCAGTCATGAGGCATCTGCCTTGGGCTCAGGTCATGGTCCCAGGGTCCTGGGATTGAGCCCGGAGTGGGGCTCCCTGCTCAGCAGGAAGCCTGCTTCTCCCTTTCCTGCTCATCCTGCTTGTGTTCCCTCTCTTGCTGTCTCTCCCTCTCTCAAATCAATAAAATCTTTTTAGAAATTAAAAAAAAAAAAGAACTCATATCTGAAATTAGAATAAGAAAATTGCCAAAAGGTTATTTCATATATTTGGCTCAGGAATTCTGTTTTTCAACAAACAAACAAGCAAACTAAACTCCCCACCTGTTCTGTTTTATCTCATTCTCCATTCCCTCCCCCCTGATCACAGTTCTGTACATGGTGTCCATGTACGGCTTTCATGGAAGCCACTTGAAGACCAAGCTCCTTGGGTAGAAGCCCTGTGGTTTCCATGCATCTTCTAGAATCTTCTATGGGCTCTCCAACCCCTGCCCCCACTGGCATCTATCTGCTGGGGGTCAGAAGGAAGGGGCCTTGGAACTCACCATGCAGTAGCAGGATCAGCATCCCGTGGTCTTTCATGTACCCGGTGGCTTAGAACCACCCAGCTGTGGACTCCCTACCTGAAGGGAGACAGCACAGGTCACCGAGCGCCCAGGAGGGGTCCCTGGAGAACGGGGACACACAGGCCCCTCCCCACACCTGTGCACTTCCTCCTGAATGCCCTGCCTTTGCCCTCTTCTTCACACTCACTTCTCCCCCATCTATCTTGGTCTTAAGAGAAACCAGTAACAACAGCCCACCAGAAGCTCCCCCCACCCCCAATTGACAGCTTGGCTCTGTTTGGAAACCCTTCATCAGACTAGAACCCTGACAGCAACACAGATGGACTCACTGACAACCCAGCAAGCAAATGGACAGAGAGGAGACCTCTGCTGAGAAGCATTCATGAATAGTCAGTCCCCAAATGTCGCTTACTCTCCTGGGGGTCTGCCTGGTCCTGCTCCTCCTCCAAGGTGCCCTTCGGCTCCCCAAGCCCATCCATCTCCTAAGTCTGGCAGCCACAGACCTAAAAAATGGTCCAGCAGAGAACTAATGGGGAGTGGAGGTGGGGAGGGGGAGATGGTGAGCAGGAGTCGAGGAGAAATACTTGCTTGTGCAGGTTCGAGTGCTTATGTTTCTTTCTCCAGATTTAATGGCAGGAAAATCCTGTATCAGATGAGGATTAACAGAGATGAAAGAATTTGTCTGCCTTTCGAATCACCAAAGCCCGGGACAGATTTTGCTGACACACCAATCGGCTTTATCTCCAGGCCTTGGCCTCTCCATCTGCCTGGCCCCTTTCTCTCCTTAAACCAACCCCCACAGATCCCACCTCCTGCCCTGACCCCAGCCCCAGCCCCCAAGCAATATGTAGCCAGAAACTGGCTTCCTGCGGCTGCCAAACAGCATTATCAGCATTTTCAACAAAGACACTGTTATATAACCTGGAGAGGTGGGGAAGGGACAGAGCTCTCCATTTTCACCAGATTCCCATGGGTGTGGGGGCTGGTTTAGGGGAGCGGAGGGGGCAGTTTGGGTGCCCCCCACATTCTTCTGGCCCCAGCAAGCTTGGCTGTAGGATCCGGCCCTCTGCTCTGCTGGGACTGACCTGCCAGGTACCCAGGGCTTAGAACCACCCAAGGGGAGACAGCCCACATCCTGGATGGCCTGACCTGGGTATGCTGGCGTCGATGGATGGAAGCCTGGAGTTCCCTTCCCACAACCGGGGCTCGGGGTGCAAATCTAGACGTCCGCCGCTGCCGTGCCTGGAGAATTTTGGTTTTCTTGCACTTGGGCCTTGTAAACCAATATAAGGCTGAACTCGCTATAACCTCTGCTGGGAAGGAAAGCATCCTGGCGATGGGGTAGAAATGGGTGCATGGCCTTACAAAGGAAACCGCTGCCCAGGCTGGAAGGCGGCTGGAACAGCGAGTCCGCACCTACAGTCCTTGCGCGCGGCTTACTGGACCCACCTCGCCTTCAGTCCTCTCCAGGCTCTTGGGCCAAGGACCTGTCCTGAGGAAGACCTGGGCTGTCGCTCTGGGCCAAGGACCTCCCTGAGGAAGACCTTCTCTACCTAGGAAATCAGACATTTCTCCCAGATGCAAAGTCAGGAGCGGTCAGAGACCCTCTGTGGGGAAAGGAAAGGACCCAACCGCCAGGCCAGCTAGCACCACGGTCTACAGCTGGAGAACAGGCCACCTTGCTATCAAAAACTTTGATCCCAAGGGTCCCAAGGGGTTAAAAGCAAGAGGGTGGGGGTGGCCACAGGAAGTGCCACCGAGAACTTCTCTATACGGTATACCCTCAGGGAGAAACTTCAAAGATCGAGGTAGTCTGGCCCCCAGCCACACCCCCTGCACTCGTGCTGAGGATGTTGCAATGCTGTTGGTAGCTGATAAGAAGGAAAAGGGAGGAGCAGTGTGTAAGTAACCCTGTGAAACAGAAGCGGCCCAGGAAGCAACACTCTGCCTTTGCAGGTGGCCTTCTAGAAAAGCTTCCTGTCAGCAGAGGAGGGGTGGGAAGCCCTGGTGTTTCTTCGTAATTCCTGCTGCACGGGTGGAGGTCGGGGGCAGCCCCACAGGGACACAGCTAGGAGCCACGAGTGAGGGGAAAATCAAAATTCCTCCTGTGGAGGCACGAACCAGATTGTTTCTATTTCTCTGCCTCCTATCCCTCCTGCTTGCACACACAGACACACACACACCACATTGGGGGAGGAAGGGGGACGGAGGGCACGGACATGTGAAGATTGATTCCAAGTGAAAAAAAAGCACTTTTTTTTTTTTTTTAAATTTCTGTAATCCCCACACTCAACACGGGGCTTGAACTCATGACTCTGAGATCAAGAGTCCCATGCTCTTCCAGCCAGGTTTGTGGCTGATTCAAATCGCCCTCCCACAACGCCAAGATCACCCTCAGACTAGGCAAGATGGAGGGAGACTCAGGGTGAGGAGTCATGGGGCCCCCGGGACCTCAGAACGCAGTGCCCAGACCCTGAATCTGCTTTTCTTAATCATCCTAAGCATAGACTGTGCCACTACTGTGTATGCTGGAGAAGTGGCCTCTTAAGGGTCAGCTATTTGCACATGGAGGACATGTGGGGTGAAGGGCCCTCATGGTCTGGGATGGACCCAGGCAGGTTAAGTGACCTGTTTCCCAGAGTGACAGGTAAACATGAAGCAAGGACCCTGTCCCCCTGCCTCCCAGTCGCTGGGCTTTTCCGGGACCCTAGCAAGACAAGGGAACAAAAGTTGCCCCCCCATGGCCACTCCCGCTTGCCTGAGTGAGGAGGGGGAGGTACCAGCCCACTTTTTGCTAGGCACCGAAGGCACCCCTAATCTGCGTTGACTGAAGCTATTCCACGGCTAAAATACCTAACTCCTTTGTTATCTATTAGCAAATTCCCCTGTCCTTTCACTTCCAACCTTCGAATCAAAACTCCCAGCTCGGTGACCAGCTTGGGCCTCGCTGCTTCACTGGGCGGAGGGGAGAGGCAGAGAAAACCATGCCCTCATTCCGCGGAGCCCCCCCACCCCGGGTGGAGTGACGTCACCCCAACCGCAGACCAGGTGCAGACTCGCGCCCCCTTCCTTCTCCCGGGGCGCAGGGCGCGCCACCGCAGCAATGGAGGGGGCTACAGGCATTGAGTCACGGGTCTGGACCTTTCGGCCCAGCCGCTCCCTTCCCCCCTCCCCGGGCGTCGGAGAACTAGTTCAGCTCGCTAGCCCCGGCTGGCAACCACGCGTCACACCGTGGTTTTCACCCCTTAAGGTCACGTCCTTGCGAAACCTTTGTAGCTTCTGCCTGCGTCCGCCCGCCCAGCCCAACCCCAGGGTCAAAGAGGAGGGGCTGCCGGACGCGGAGCCCCGCCCCCGCCGAGTCCCGCCCCTCCTCGTGTGACCGCCAGAGGGCGCCCTGGCTCCGGAGTCCCGCCGGGCGGCTCCCAGCCCCAGCCCCCCACCTGCTCCCCGCCCCCGCCGCGCCATTCTCAGCAGCAAGGCCGGGGAGGCTGGGGCCCGGGAAAGTCCCAGGGCGCGTCGCTGCCGGAAACGTTAGTCACGCACCTGGAGCCGCAGAGTGCCCCGCTGGAAGGGATGCCAGGGCGAGGGCCTGACTCTCCAAAGGTCACACCCTGGGGATGGTCTCCCAGTGCCTTGCCCTTGTGACTCGGCCACGTAGCTCTGATGGTGGCTGATACCCTGTTACCTCCTTTGTGCATGAAAAGCTGGCCTCGGGGACCCTTCCTGCCATTTCATTCAACAAACACTGCCCGCTGCCCAAAGATACACCTCCGTCCAGCCTCTTTTGAAATCATCACTCTTTACACTGCATCAAAAGTAGGTCTCTCCTCAAAGAAACCAGAGCTCCTCCAAGAAAAGGTTACTTCCATGGCCAGGGGCAGGCAAAGTACAACGCCATTCTGGAACGTCTTATTTTTTCAGAAGACAAGCCATCCAAGATACTTGGGTGGGTAGAAGAAAAGTCAAGTAGTTCCACTGGCCAAAGATGGGACAAGCATGGATAAGAATACTCACCTAAGTAAACTGAAATGCATCAAATAAACTAAACGTTCGTTAGATCCGTGAGTTTATAATGATACTTAAAAACATTCGTCAGTAGACTTTGGAGGTTACTAAAGCATTATTTTGAAAGGTGGTAACTAGGGCGCCTGGGTGGCTCAGTGGGTTAAAGCCTCTTCCTTTGGCTCAGGTCATGATCCCAGGGTCCTGGGATCCAACCCTGCATCAGGCTCTCTGCTCAGTGGGGAGCCTGCTTCCTCCTCTCGCTCTCTGCCTGCCTCTCGGCCTACTTGTGATCTCTGTCTGTCAAATAAATAAATAAAATCTTTAAAACAAACCAAAAAAAGGTGGTAACTAAGGGGAAAGAAGCGTTTACGTTGCCTTTCCATATTTATGGACTATAAGGTAACCAAATGCACTAGTTGATGAGGTAAAGTTTCTCTTTATAAAAGAATCACAGCTAGGGGTGCCTGGGTGTCTCAGTCACTAAGTGTCTGCCTTCGGCTCAGGTCATGGTCCCAGGGTCCTGGGATCAAGCCACGCATCCAGCTCCCTCCTTGGCAGGAAGGCTGCTTCTCTGTCTCCCACTGCCCCTGCTTGTGTTCCCACTCTCGGAGTCTCTCGCTCTGTCATATAAATAAATAAATCTTTTTTAAAAAATCACAGAATAAATAGTAAATAATAAATCCAGAAGTGACAGAATGAGGAAATGACTATGCTGCAGTGAAATCATGAATCCTACTGATCACCCCTAACATGCCTCCAAAATGGCACAAGCAGACAGTAGGTGCCTCCTGACATGACCCAATAGAAAGTACATAGCACTATCACTGAGGTAATCACAGCCAAAAAAGAAAGAACCTGAAGCTAATCAAGCCTCCAGATCCAGCTACTATTTAAAGAAATATGAAGGATGGAGAAATATGTTAAAAGACACCAAAGATGCAATCAGCTAAATATAGACTGTGGAAAGTTCTACAGGGCAAGTGATCCAATTTTTCCGACAAATTAATGGAATGGGGAGGAGGGGAAAGAAGGGAAATCTGTTAAGTGAAACAAACTTACAAGACGTCAAACAAGGCAATCTTTGGATAATTGTGAAACAGTCAGCAGAAACAAAATACAGACTGATTATTAGGTAATATACAGAGTTAGTTTTCTCTTGGGTGTGACAGTGGTATTATATCCTATTTTTAAAGTTCTTGTGCATTAGGAAAAAATATAGAAGTATTTATGGTGAAATTATATGTCTGGGATTTGCTTTAAAATCTTCCCACAAAACAAGTGGCAGGGAAGAATTGAAACAGAAATAGCATAGGGGCGTCTGGATGGCTCAGTCGGTTAAGCATCTGCCTTCAGCTCAGGTCATGCATGGTGCTGGAATTCTGAGACTGAGCCCCACATCAGGCTCTCCGCTCAGTGGGGAGTCTGATTCTCTCTCTTCCCCTACCCCTCCACCCTGCATGTGCTCTCTCTCACTCACTCTCTCAAATAAACAAATCTTTAAAAAAAAAAAAAAAAAAAGTTGAGGCATCTGGGTGACTCAGTTGGTTAAACATCTGCCTTTGACTCAGGTCGTGGTCCCAGGTCCTGGCATCAAGCCCCATGTGGGGCTCTCCACTTAGCATCCCTGCTAAGGGATGCTTCTCCCTCTCAATCTCCCTCTGTCCCTCCCCCTGCTCGTGCTCTCCTTCTCTCAAATAAATAAATAAAATCTTTAAAAAAAGAAGGAAAGAAAAAAAGGGGCCCCTGTGTGGCTCAGTCGTTGAGCACCTGCCTTCAGCTCAGGTCATGATCCCAGGGTCCTGGGATCAAGCCCCGCATCAGGCATCCTGCTCCACGGGGAGCCTGCTTCTCCCTCTCCCATTCCCCCTGCTTGTGCTCCCTCTCTCGCTGTGTCTCTGTCGAGTGAATAAATAAAATCTTTAAAAAAAAAAAAAAAAGAAAGAAAGAAAAAGAAATAGCAGAAAGTTGAGGTGCCTGGGTGGCTCAGTCAGTTGGGTGTCCAACTCTTAATCTCAGCTTGGGTCGTAATCTCAGGGACCTGAGTTCAGGCTGCATGTTGGGCTCCACATGGGGAGCCTACTTAAAAAAAAAAAAAATAGCAGAAAGTTGATAACTGCAGAAACTGGTGATGAATACATGAGGTTTCTCTACTTTGGTGTGTGTTTGAAAACTGTTTAGAATAGCTTTTAAAAAGTATGCTCCTCGTTTTGACCTCTTTCAGATATATAGCTAAATATATATGGTGGGAAGAAAATTTTCTATTTGTCTCTGAACTTCCTTCCATGCATTCCTATCAAGTGTCATACATTTCCTTCATTTGAATGAATGAAAATGTGGTGCCTGGGTGGCTTAGGTAGTTAAGCACCTTTCCCTGCTCAGTAGAGAGCCGCTTCTCCGACTCCATCTGCTCCTCCCCCTCCCGCCCCGCACCGCTCCTCCCCACCGTCAGCTCGCGCTCTCTCTCATTCTCGCTCTATCTCAAATAAATAAAATCTTTTAAAAGAAAATGAAAATAACCTATAAAAAGTGGAATAATTAGCAATCATCCCTTCTTTTTCAATCTAGAACAGTTCCGTATATAACCCAAAACTCAAAATGGTGAAGGAGGAAAGAGAATCAGAATCTCTGAATTTTACAGCCCATTCCATCTACTGTTTGGATTTTCTTTGCTGTTTGTTTGTGAGATGGCTTACAACAAGTAGTAATTGCTTATGGACCCCAAAACGTGCTGTTTGGGCTCAGGTGTCCAGCATGTGATCATGCTGTAAGGTATGATCAAATTTGTGGTCCTCATTCAAAGCCTGTGAATGTCAATTCCTGGTGGAAACAAAGGAGGAAGGCTGAGCCCATTGTTTAGCGGTAGGGAGGCAGCTTCATTCTACCAAAGTCCTTCCCCAAACAGGACCTTTCTCTTTGTATTTCACTTTCGTCTTTTGGAAAATAGGGCTGTTTTACTTCTTCCTAGTAGAGTGATAAGGGATAATTTAAGCTTGTGGAAGCACTTTCAAAGAAGATCCTAAGATGTACCATGCCAGGGAAGTGAAAACTATCATTAATATATTTTAATCATCAAGTTAAATACATAGATACACCCACCCCTTCTCCATTCAGGCAGATTTCTGCAAAGGGGTAATTAACTGCGATGATGTCATAACCACAGATCCCTGCTTTCATCCCGAAAGCTGCAGTTTCCAAACGCTTACTAAGTCCTCATTAGACTTTTAAAACATATTAACAAAGTGCAGATTCTCCCCATCTGAGTGAAAGCACGCTGGAAAGAGAAACCTTTTGCTTTATAAACAGAGTGAATGAACAGTAAAAGTAGCCATCTTTTCGGTAAGCCTGCCAAAAACCCAGCGGGCAGCAGTAATAAAACAAAACTCTGAGATTACAGGTTTGGAAAATCAACTCGATTGCTTCCAAAATGACCCCCCAGAAACCTGTACTTGCCTTTTAAGTCCTCACCAGGAGGCAAAGAGCTACAAGATTCCTGTCTCCTGACACCTAGCAAGGAATGACTGGCAACTTTTCAGCCATTCAGTGCCAAGCCCTCTGCGAAATAGCTGACCAGGGCGTTGCTAATGCAGACACCCGCCGCAGTAATGCAGCTCTTTGAAATGCTAATACAATGGTGTCAAATTCCGTGGCAGTGGGAAACCCTGCGCCGGCTCCCAGGATCTGCGGGGAATCACCGGCTCGTGGGGTGGGGCAGGAGACCCGTGCATTTCACCTAGTGGCTTCCGGGTCTCGTTTCCGGCTTGCTCCGAATTCTCTGCCACCCACTTTTCGCCTCTTGTTTTCTCTCCACTCCACGTCAACCCGAATATGAAATAAAGCCCCCTTTCCGCAACCTTCAGCAAACCCTACTCGCCAAGGCGGCTGTGAATGTGTGCAGACTTCTGCTCAGGATTTGGAGGCAGCAATGGGGTGCTACCTCACGGAAGAACAGAGGACAGTTTTTAAGACGGAATGATTGATACCACCCCCACCCAGCCACACACCTTCCCCTCACTCCGCTCTGCCTTTCCTGTCCCGGACCCTTCCGCGTGGCTCCTGTCTCCAGCCACTCTGCGGGCCATCTCCTCCTCCTTTGTTCCTCTCCCCAGCAAACACCTCCAGATCCCCCAAATTCTTCATTCTTTTGTTATGCTAAAGCAGTCTGGCTCTTTGTCTCTCATTCCCAGGTGGCCCCAGCCCTGATCTTTTTCTACAATCACGGTGGCCCATCAATCAGTCTGCTTTTCTAAACAAAGACAGTTGAACCCCCAAAGAATTTTGCTCTGTATCACTCAGGACTGCTTTTCAGAAATTTACAATTTGTGCAACAACCAAAAAAAAAAAAAAAAAAAATACCCAGTTTAATAATACTTCCTATCCGTCACTAAGTTCGATGACAGTGCAGAAAAGGGTTGTAATTTTTCAGCCACTAAGATGAACATTAAATTGAACACGAAAATCCTTCCTTGCATAGAAAAAAGCCATCTCTAAGGTCATTTTATAAATATATCAGATATGCGGGGCACCTGGGTGGCCCAGATGGTTAAGTGTCTGCCCTGGGCTCAGGTCCTGATCTCAGGGTCCTGGGACTGTCCCCAAGTTGCCCTCCCTGCTCACTGGGGAGTCTGCTTCTCCCTCTGACCCTCCCCCATCTCATGTTCTCCCTCTCTCTCTCAAATAAATAAAATCTTTAACATATATATATGTTCTGATATATCAGAAATGAGTTCTCCGTGGTTTCCTTGGATTTGAGACTTTTGTGGAAACAAGAGGACTCCATACGAAAGGTTTTCATGAAGACTGAAGAGTATTAATTCACGTAAGAAGATTATCAAAGAAAACTATGGCCCCACAAAGTTCTAGCACAGTGGATGTCCCCAGGTGATATGTCACAAATTTGGAGATGCTTAGCAATCTTTCAGAAAATAGCCTACTGAGCATACCTGGAATATATACAAATAAGAATATTATAATACAATACACTGGGTATCTACAGTAAGAATTTTTCTAACCAAGTTTTTTCTAACCAAAGAAGTGGACAGAAAGGAACACATGACAGGAAAAACAGGATGAAGCTAAGGTTAATACCTCAAATTCATGATGTAAGGTTACATGTGCAGCAGCCAATCAAAGATAAAAATGCAGTCAATATCACCATTACTAAGGAAAATGTTCTCCTCCAGGCCTACAGACAGACATATTTAAAAACAACAACAGCGGCGGCTGGGTGGCTCAGTCAGCTAAGCATCTGCCTTCAGCTTGGGTCATGATCCCAGAGTTCTGGGATTGAGCCCCGCATCGGGCTCCCTGCTCAGGGGACAGTCTGCTTCTCTCTCTCCGCCTGCTGCAAGAGCGTGGGTGTACGCGCTCTCTCTTTCTCTCTCAGTGTGTCAAATAAACAACAACAACAAAACAGCCTTCAAAACCATCTCTCGGTAATCTCTAATAAATACAGTGAAGAATTAAAGAGGGGTTCTTGTCATTACAGTCTTCAACAAGGATGGAGAGCAGAATGCCAAAGCAAATTTTCCTAAACACGCCGCTACAAATGCCCACCGGGAGGGGAAACAAGTACACAGCGCTTTGTGGCTCAAATAGCAAGATGTGAACATGAGCTTAGTACATTCTAACATCAGCAAAGGACAAGTCTGACAAAAAAGGAAAAGTAAAATGAGTCAGTAAATATTTTAAGAAACAACTGGTACAGACTGAATCTTAACAAGACTATCTAGCAACAGGGCGCCTGGGTGGCTCAGTGGGTTAAACCTCTGCCTTCTGCTCAGGTCATGATCTCAGGATCCTGGGATCGAGCCCCACATTAGGCTCTCTGAACCTGATTCCCCCTCTCTTTCTGCCTGCCTACTTGTGATCTCTCTCTCTCTCAATCTGGGTCAAATAAATAAATAAAACTTAAAAAATAAAAAGGAGAATATCTAGCAACAGGGTGCCTGGGTGGCTCAGTCAGTTAAGCACCTGCCTTCAGCTCAAGTCCCGGGGTCATGGGATCAAGCCCTGCATCAAGCTCCCAGAGACCCTGCCTTTCTCTCTCCCTCTGCTACTCCCACTGCTTGTGCTCTCTCTGTCAAGTAAATAAATAAAATATTTTTTTAAAAAAGACTATCTAACAACCATACATGATTGGGGGTGGGAGCACAGAGAACAGAGAATAAAGTTTCCAGAACTAGGCTTTTAATATTCCTGTGTGAGAATTCAAAGTATCCCAGGTTAATAATAGAGAAGTAAATGCTAGAACTAGGAAGTTATGTTAAAGCCTAATACATCGAAAACACTAGAATATAGATGAGTTATATCAGTTATCTTCTGATATAATTCAAAAGGGGTCTATGGCATCCGGCTGGCTTAGTATAGCCTGCAACTCTTGACCTTGGGGTTTTTTGGTCTGGGCCCCACAATGGGTATAGAGATTACTTAAAAATAAAATATTTTTTAAAAGGGGAGGTACCTGGATGGCTCAGTCGATTAAGCATCTGCCTTTGGCTCAGGTCACGATCTCAGGGTCCTGGGATCAAATCCTGCATCGGGCTCCCTGCTCAGCAGGGAACCTGCTTCTCTCTCACACTCTGCTTCTGTATTCTCTTTCTTTCACGCTCTCTCTCAAATAAATAAAATCTTCTTTAAAAAATTAAAAAGATAAAGTACCCCACATAAAAGTCCATAAATTAAAAGGGAGAAAACGGATAAAAATTAAAATAAATTTAAAAGGGAAAAAAAATTAATTAAAAGGAAATAGGATTTGGTAAAATTTCATCAATTAAAGTGTTAAATGTAAACAGGCTGAATTCTCTTGAAAAAGTAAGGCAGCTCACTGACTACTAAAAGAACAAAATCTAACCATGTGTTCTCTATGAAAGATATACACACCAAAAAAGAAAAATCAACAGAGTAGCAGTGTAAGAGGATAGTCCTAAAGCAGATGTCAAGAACAAAAGCAGGACAATAAACAAATAAGGTCATGACCTAATGACCGAACGTACATTAAATCAAGAAATACTGAATGTATATGTTACAAAAGCTACTGCAATAAAGTCTAGGAAAGGGGTGCCTGGGTGGCTCAGTGTAGGTTAAAGCCTCTGCCTTCGGCTCAGGTCATGATCCCAGGGTCCTGGGATGGAGCCCTACATCGGGCTCTCTGCTCAGCAGGGAGCCTGCTTCCTCCTCTCTCACTCTCTGCCTGCCTCTCTGCCTACTTGTGATCTATCAAATAAATAAATAAAATCTTAAAAAAAAAAAAAAAAAAAAAAAACAAAGTCCAGGAAAGACAGGTCAAAAAGGCAAGAAGAAACAAAAACAAATATTATTTTCATTGGAACACTTAACATTCCATTTTGGGAAATAACAAACAATAAACTGGAAAATACTATGTGATCGAATAACTCATTTAATAAAAATTGGGAGGGGTGCTCACAGATTCCAGGGTCTGTGCTAGAAGACTGCTCCTAAACAGTAATGAGGCTAGTGAGGCTAGCAGACATGTGGAGAAACTTAAGGTGGGACAAGGTAATATAGTCCTTTCCAAGTGTAGAAAGATTATATCATCTGCAAACATGCAAAAAACTATGATCCTATATTGGACCACAAAGACTCATTCTTTCATTAATTTAGCACACATTAAGAGATTGTTCAACTTACTAGATTTGGAATTCACAGAAAAGCAGAAATACCATCCACCAGATGGTCAAACCACAAAGCATTAATGTTTTTTTAATAACAAAAACAAAATGCCGATCACATAGGAATGTTTTGAAACATTCAAATGTTCTCTTTGGTAGTGCTTGGGTTACATGGGAAATCCAGAACACATGCAGTAGACATCTGTTGTTTTTGCCAGAAGGGTAACAGTTAATCTCTTTCTTCAGAGAACTTCCCCTCCCCGACTCTGCATGACTTTGGTAGAACGGTCAATCCCCCTGGCTCTGAGATGAGGAGGTGACCCAGATGGCCAGAGTAACTCATCCTCCTAAAGAGGGTGAATTCTCCTAGATTGGACGTGTATTCCAAGCAGGCCAATCACAGCCCTTTTTAAGGAGTGACATGGACACTGGGGAGAGAGTCATGGTAAGTTCTCCAGGATTCTGAAGGTTAAGGACATAAATCTATTGACCCCGGTGACCATCTTAATTGCCCTGTGGAGAGAGTCTCCCTGGGATGGAAATCCACACAAAGAAAAGAACTAAGTTATGGGAGTGAATGGGCCAGAATCCTAATAATATTGCTTGGACCCCTGGATCCAGCCATGACTGAAGTGGGATCCAATCCAATTGCTAGACCCAAGAAATCCTCCCCCCTCTTTTAAAAAATTGTGGTAAAATACACAGAACACAAAATTTACCATTTTAATTTGTTTTACAGTACAATTCAGTGGCATTAAGTATACCCACACTACTGTATAGCCATCACCACTATCCATCTCCAGAATTGGTCCATCATTCCCAAATGAAACCCTGTAACCATTAAATAAAGACTCCCCTTTCTCTCCTCCCACCAAGAAATTCCCTTGAGGCTTAAACAGCTTCAGTTTGATTTCTGTAATTCTTAATGAAGAGAGTCAACTAATATAACTTTGTAAGAATATTTTTTAAACAATGAAAGAATACAAATATATACATTTATTATATATAACAAGAGGTATAAAACTATTCATACTCTTTAGCACAATAATTTCATTCTGAGGAATACAAGCCAAAGATACCACATGTATACACACAAAAAAACCCTACTGAATAAAAGCATGCAGGCCACTGATAATAGTGAAATATAAAAACAATATGTTAGGGGCACCTGGGTGGCTCAGTGGGTTAAGCCGCTGCCTTCGGCTCAGGTCATGATCCCAGGGTCCTGGGATTGAGCCCCACATAGGGCTCTCTGCTCAGCAGGGAGCCTGCTTCCTCCTCTCTCTCTGCCTGCCTCTCTGCCTGCTTGTGATCTCTCTCTGTCAAATAAATAAATAAAATCTTAAAAAAAAAAAAAACCAATATGTTATATGACAATATGGGTGACAACTAAGCAAAAATTTTAATACACAGACCATCTAAAAACATGAAAATGGGGGCGCCTGGGTGACTCAGTGGTTTAAAGCCTCTGCCTTCGGCTCAGGTCATGATCTCAGGGTCCTGGGATCGAGCCCTGCATTGGGCTCTCTGCTCAGCGAGGAGCCTGCTTCCTCCTCTCTCTCTCTCTATCTGTCTCTCTGCCTACTTGTGATCTCTGTCTGTCAAATAAATAAATAAATAATCTTTTTAAAAAATAAAATAAAAAATAAAAACATGAAAATGTTCATACAAAATAATATCAAGTGGAACAAGCAAGAGAGATAGTAGGCATGTGCTGGTAAGAGTACAGGGATGAAATGTACCAATGCTGGTTCCTTCACTTTTTTTTTTTTTAAGATTTTATTTATTTATTTGACAGAGAGAGAGAGTGTACAGCGGGGGTGGGGGGGCGGTGAGGGGCAGAGAGAGAAGAAGACTCCACCCTGAGCGGGGAGCCTGATGCAGGTCTTGATCATGACCTGAGTGGGTTAACCAACTGAGCCACCCAGGTGCTCCTATAAAATCAAAAGCTTAAAAAAACAAAACAAAACTATAGAGTGGGGCACCCAGCTGGCTCAAGTTGATAGAGTATGCAGCTCTTGATCTCGGGGTTTTAAGTTCAAGCTCTGTGTTGGGTGTAAAGACTACTTAAAAAAATAAAATCTTTGGGGCACCTGGATGGTTCAGTCGGTGAAGCATCCAATTCTTGATTTCAGCTCAGCGTCAGGAAATAGAGCCCCGAGTTGGACTCCACACTGAGCACAGAGCCTGCCTAAGATTCTCTCTCTCCCTCTCTCTCTCCCCCTCCCCTGCTCCTGCTTCCACACCCTCTCTAAAAAATACATGCACACATACATATATACATACATACGTACATAAAATCTTAAAAAAAAAAAAAAACCCTATAGAGCTAGCAGTGGTTCACAAAGGTTTCAGTCTCAGAATCCCTTACACTCTTAAAAATTGAGGACCCCAAAGAGCTCTTGTGTATATGGGTTATAGCAATCAATATTTACTGTATCAGAAATTAAAACCGGCATCTAGGTGGCTCAGTTGGTTGGGCATCTGCTTCCGCTTGGGTCATGATCCCAGGGTCCTGGGACTGGGGCCCTGCATGGGGCTCCCAGCTAAGCAGGGAATCTGCTTCTCCCTCTACCCCTCCACCCACTCCGGCTCATGTGCTCACTCTCTCTCTCTTGCAAAAATAAATAGATAAAATCCTTTTTAAAAAATTAAAACTGAAAAGTTTTTTATTAAAAATATGTATTCATGGAGTGCCTGGGTGGCTCAGTCAGTTAAATGTCTGCCTTTAGCTCAGGTCATGATCCCAGTGTCCTGGGATGGAGCCCTGCGTCAGGCTCCCTGCTCGGTGGGAAGCCTGCTTCTCTCTCTCCCACTCCCTTTGTTCGTGTTTCCTCTCTCACTGTTTCTCTCTGTGTCAAAAAATAAATCAAATCTTTTTTACAAAATATGTATTCATTAATTTATTTAAAATGAGACTAAGAAACCCATTACATATTAACCTAAATCATATACTTTTATGGGGAAAAAAAAACCCCTGCATTTTGCAAAACAAACAAAAGAGCCAGAAGATTGGCATTGTTTCACATTTTTGCAAATCTCTCATGTATGGCTTAATAAAAGACAGCTGGGTTCTCCAAGTGCTTCGCCCTTCCATCCCTGGTGTTAGCAAACATACAGAGTCCTTGGAAAACCCCACTGTACACTTGAGAGAGAATGACAGGGGAAAAGGCAAACAATGTCTTAGTATTTTATGAAAGTCATTTTGAACCTGGTGGGAACCCTGAACTGCACCACAGAGGGATGGATTAAACAAGATTGTTTTTCATTCAATTCCATGTTCAATAAAACTGCTTAAATTAGATCATTTTTTATATTAAAAACAAAATCTCCTGCAGAAAGCTAATTAAGCATCGCTGCCAAGAGGCCAGCAGCTCCTGCTGGAGCTTGTGTTGCTGCATCTCTCCTGCAACAGAGCAAGACTCATGCCCTGGTTGCCAAGGATGCCCTGTCCCCACTGGAAAGCACTGGTCACCAAGCCGGCTCCAGCAGATGTCCATGCGGTGTGGTTTTTTTTTTTTTAAGATTTTTTTATTTATTAATTTGACAGACAGAGATCACAAGTAGGCAGAGAGGCAGGCAGTGAGAGAGAGGGGGGGGAAGCAACCTCCCGCTGAGCAGAGAGCCCCATGCGAGGCTCGATTCCAGAACCCCGGGATCATGACCTGAGCCGAAGGCAGAGGCTTAACCCACTGAGCCACCCAGTTGTCCCCCCGTGCAGTGTTTTTAAATGCAAGGCTCAGCGGCTGGCGCTGAGGCCATGCAAGGGAAGGGAGGCTAGCCTGCTTGGATTTTATTTGGGGGCTCCCACTACGACACTGAGCTCCTGGGGCTTTAGTGCACCTACGTGCCCAGGCCTGCCTTCACGGATCTGCTGCCAACAGGGCACCATGGGCGGGGACAGCCTATCCCAGCTCTGCCAAGCGCTGCCTTCTTGCTAGGTGTTTATTCTAATTTTCTTTAAAATTTTATTAAGTCATCTCTATGCCCAACATGGGGCTCGAGCTCAGAACCCCGAGATTAAGAGACGCATGCTCTGGGACGCCTGGGTGGCTCAGTGGGTTAAGCGTCTGCCTTCGGCTCAGGTCATGATCCCAGGGTCCTGGGATCAAGTCCTGCATCTTGCTCCTTGCTCAGCAGGGAGCCTGCTTCTACCTCTGCCTGCCTCTCCCCCTGCTTGTGCACTCTCTCTCTCTTTCTCTGACAAATAAATAGATAAAATATTAAGGAAAAAAAAAGAGTCGTATGCTCTGAACCGGCCAGGTGCTCCTATTTGTTTCTTCTTTGTACCAACTAGATTTGGCTTTGACATATAGCCTGTATATGGAGAAGTGTACAAATGATAAGCGAGAGCTCCACGAATTCCCATAAACTGAGCACATCCTCATAGTCCTTACCCCAGTTGCTCCCCTCATGTAGCCCACTTCCGGTCAAAACCCACTCACCTCCTTAGATGACCACTAGCCTGAATACTAATACCATAAATTAGCTCTGCCAGTTTCTATCCTTTACATAAACGGAATAAACTACACATTCTTTTGTGTGCGGCAGCTTTTATTCAGTGTCCTATCTGTATGAGTTTCCACGTAGAGAACACTCAGTGTGGTTCATTCATTCGCATTGCTGGATGGTAAGTATTCCATTGTATGAATATACCACAATTTGTTTATCCATCCTCCTATAGATGGACATCTGGGCTGTTTCCAGTTTGGGGCTACTATGAATAAAGCTGCCATGAATGTTCTTGCAGAAATCTTTTTGTGGAAACATTGGCTGGTTTTAAATTTAAATTCACATGGTCATGGTGGTTTTGTTTTTTTTTAAACTCCAGCTATAATGTGAAATGTTATAATGTGAAAAGCAGAAACAGCCTTCCCCATCTCTGCCTCCTCTCAACACCTTTGTTGTAAACACTATTAAGTTTCTCAGAAATCCTTCCAGAAATTTCTTAAGCATATAAATACACACGCATACAAATGAGATCACTCTTTTTGCACTTAGGTTTTTTTTCATGTAACAATTATCTTGGAGATCATATTAGTCAGGATAGGCTAGAATATGCTGAGGTAATGGAAGGCATTCACAATTCTCAGTGGTTTAAGTGTTTATTTCCCACTCCTACTAACTCAGATAGTTAAGAGAGCCATGCTCATTATAGTCACTCAGAGACCCAGGGCCCATTTCAACATTTGTGTCCACAATCACAGGGGCAGGAAGAAGGGAATGTCACCTACTGGCACGTAAGGTGTTCACCCAGAAGGGACATATGTCACTTCTACTCAGATATCTTTGGCCACAAGCCAGGGGGCCACACCTATCTTTAAAAATGTTGGGAAAGGATCCTGGGTGGTGCAGTTGGTTAAGCGTCCAACTCTTGTTTTTGGCTCAGGTTGTGATCTCAGGATCATAAGATCAAGCCCTGCATCAGGCTCCGCACTCGGGAAGAGTCTGCTTCAGATGCTCTTTCCATCTCCCTCTGCCCCTCCCCCCCACGCTCTCACACTCTTGTTCTCTCTCTCTCTCTCTCTTCTCTAAAAAACATAAATAAATCTTAAAAAAAAAAAAAAAAGAGGATGGGTCAGTACAACCCTACCCTGTGTGGGGAGACAAAAGAGAGGCAGATTCTGGGAACATCTTCACTGATTACAACACAGACATCTTCACACATCAGCACCCATAGACCTACCTCATTCTATCCCAGTAAAGATGTATTGCAAAGTACTTAACCAATTTATATCACGGGACTGTACAAGCCATGAGACAATGAACATTCTCTTAGGTTTATTTCTACCCACTTGTTTCAGTATATCTGTAGGCTAAATTCTTTGAAGTAGAATTGCTGAGTCAAAGATCTTGTGCGTTTTTACACTGTGCTAAATGGTGCCAAATTGCTAGGTACTGCTAAATTGTCTCCATGAAGGGGTTGCCAATTTGCACATATACCAATGGAGAATGAGAATTTCTATTTCTACCACATCCTAGTTCTATCAAACTTTTAAATCTTTAACCATTAGGCAGGCTAATACGGTTGTTTTAATTTGCATTTATTTAATTAGAAATTACATTGAGCATCTTATCACATGTTTATTAGCCACTCATTTTTTTTTCTATAAACGCTACCTGTTCCTGACCCTTGCCCATTTTCTGTTGGATTATTAGTCCTTTTCTCATTGATTAGTACAAGCTCTTTGTATATTCAGAAAATTAGCATACAGTCTGTTATGTGTATTTCAAAGATTTGGGGGGGAATCTGTGTTTAGTTTTTGTCTTTACTTATGGTATTTTGATTCACATATACATTTTTTATATTATATTATCAAAACTACTAGTTTTTTGCTTTGTGGTTTCTGGGTTGTGGACCTGTTTTTAAAGGCTTTTTTCCAGGGCATCTGGGTGGCTTAGTTGAGGGTCCAACTCTTGATTTCAGCTCAAGTCATGATCTCAAGGTCATGAGATCAAGTCCCATATCGGGCTCTGCACACAGTGTGGAGTCTGCTTGAGATTTTCTCTCTCCTTCTCCCTCTGCCCCTCCCCCTGCTCACTCCCTCTCTAAAACAACAAATAAATAAAATATTTTTAAAAAAAATAATGAAATAAAAGGCTTTTTCCAACCCAAATATTTTTTTTTAATCACCGATGTTTCTCCCTAAAACTTCTATATCCCTTTATTCCTGGAGGAGTTCCCTCTCTTCACAGGACAGGGCTGGTATTACCAAAACTACGTTTCTTATGGAAAGAAGGGTGATACCAAACCAAACTCTTACATTATCTCACATTTCAGTGCCAACCCCTCCCTCAGACACATGCATGTTGCACTTTAAAACTCTTTTTTAAACCATTTGCTCAATTCCTTCTCCAGGAAAATATCATTACTGGCCTAATTACAGATATTGCACTTGGAAAAAACTGGTCTCAGTCAGCAGGACCTGTTTCTGCCTCCTTTCCAAGTCTTGTTTTCTGCACACAGACACCATAATTATAGGTAGACAGAGTGGAGCTGATACAACAAGCCAAAGGATGCCACAAAACTGGCAAGATAAAAGGAAAAGATCAAGAAAACTGAGGATGACTACTCTGTACTCCCCTTCTCCTAGTACCAGGAGCTTCAGAAAACCACAAACTAAAAGCCTATGATATCTAAATTTAAGCAAAAAAGCAACAGGAGGTGGAAATATATATGGTCACATGTATGTAAAAAGGACACTGCTTCAGGGGTACTTGTCTGGCTCAATTGGTAAAGCATGCAATTCTTGACCTTGGGGTCATGAGTTTGAGCTCCACATTGGGCAAGGAGCTCACGTTAAAAAAAGAGTCTTTGTATGGAGCACCTGAGTGGCTCACTGGGTTAAGCCTCTGCCTTCGGCTCAGGTCATGATCCCAGGGTCCTGGGACCAAGCCCTGCATTAGGCTCCCTACTTGGTGGGGAGCCTGCTTCCACTCCTCTCTCGCTGCCTGCTTCTCTGCCTACTTGTGATCTCTGAAAATAAATAGATAAAATCCTTTTTAAAAGAAAGTCTTTGTAGATGGTCTTTCCTTTGCTGTCCTGCCCACTGCTCCCTTGCAATATATTCAATAAACTTCTATCTCCTTTAAAAAACAAAATGACAGGTGTGCCTGGGTGGCTCAGTGGGTTAAGCTGTTGCCTTCGGCTCAGGTCATGATCTCAGGGTCCTGGGATCGAGTCCCACATCGGGCTCTCTGCTCAGCAGGGAGCCTGCTTCCCTTCCTCTCTCTCTGCCTGCCTCTCTGCTTACTTGTGATCTCTCTCTGTCAAATGAATAAATAAAAAATCTTTTTAAAAAAATGACAGTTTTCTGGTTTAAATGTTAACAATAGGTTGCTCATTGAATTAAGCAAGATGAAATCCAGAATTCTTCACTTTTATTTTCATTCATGTATTTCTTATTTTTTTAAAGATTTTATTTATTTGACAGAGAGAGAGAAAGAGAGAGCACAAGTAGGCAGAGCGGCAGGCAGAGGGAGAGGGCGAAGCAGGCTCCCCGCTGAGCAGGGAGCCCAATGTGGGGCTTGATTCCAGGACCCTGAGGTCATGACCTGAGCCAAAGACAGACCCTTAATCAACTGAGCCCCCCAGGTGCCCCCATTCATGTATTTCTTAAGCAGAGAATTCTAATATATACAAAGAATCTAATTTAGATGTCTACTTAATTTCCATATTTAGGCAACCTAAACCCTAGTGTATTCCTAGCAAAATCCTTGTATATGTGCACAAGGATACACGTGGGCCAAGAGTCACGCTAGCATTCTCTATGAGTACTCTGAACTGGGAACGCTCAGTTGTGTCTCAACAGCAGGAAGAATAAATAAATTACATAATGTTCATACCATGGAGTGTTATATAGCAGTAAGAGTGGATACACTGGAGCTACATGCCACAACACCGAGAGGTTGGCACCCCCCCCCCCAATACATACAGTATAACTGATTTCTCTGAAGTTCAAGCAAAGGCAAAGCTAGACCATAGTGTGATGTCCAGCTGGCTCAGTTGGTAGAGCAGGCAACTCTTGATCTGAAGGTCGTAAGTTCGAGCCCCATGTTGGGCATAGGGATTACTTACACATAAAAAAAAGTGAAACCATATTGTTTTAGCTCTTTTTTTAAAAAAGGTTTTATTTGTTTATTTATTTATTTAGTCATTTATTTGAGGGGGGGGCAGTACATGAGCAGGGGGCAGGAGCAGAGGGGGAGGGAGAGGGAAGGGAAAGAATTCAAAGCAGATTCCACATGCACAGCACAGAGCCCACGGCAGGGTTCAATCTCACATCCTGGAAACCATGACCCGAGCTGATATCAAGAGTCGGACACTTAACTGACCAAGCCAGCCAGGTGCCCCTTATGTCTTTTTTTATTGACGTATAGCTGATACACATGGTTAGATTAGTTTCAGGGGTACAGTATGATTCAACAATTCTGTACATTACACAACATCCTCCATGATAAGTACAGTTACCATCTGTCACCACACAACATTATTCCAACATTACTGACTGCGTTCCCTATCCTGTACATTTCATCCCCATGACTTATTTATTTTATAACTGGAAGTCTGTACCTCGTCACCTTCACTTATTTTGCCCATCCCCCATCTCCTCCTCTCTGGCAACAACCAGTTTTTTTTTTTCTTTATATTTATAAGTCTGTCTCTGGTTTTGTCATTTGTTTGCTAAACCATACATGAGTAGTCAAAAAGGTAAGGAAAAGCAACGAAATGATTACTATAAAAGTCAGGAGAGGGATTATTTCTTAAGGACAGATGAAAACTATGATTAGAAGGGATACCTGGGGACCTCAAGAGTGGGAGTGATGTCCTATGTTTTTATCTGGGTGTTGCTGATGTGGGTGTTTGCTTCATAAACATTTCATAAATCACACATGTGAGTTTTAGGCACTTTTTTGCCTTTTACTTCACAATGAAAAACTTTTTTAAAAAACACTAGCAGGTCAGGGGCACCTGGGTGGCTCAGGCATTAAGCGTCTGCCTTCCGCTCAGGTCATGATTCTAGGGTCCTGGAATCGAGCCCCACATCGGGCTCCCTGCTCAGCACAGAGCCTGCTTCTCCCTCTCCCACTCCCCATCCTTGTCTTCCTGCTCTTGCTATCTCTCTCTGTCAAGTAAATAAATAAAATGTTAACAACAACAACAAACACTAGCAGGTCAGATAAAGTTGAATTACAGTAAAAATTCACAGCAGGTCAGACTGGGTTGTAGGTAAGTCTCCTCCTTACATTCAGCTCAGGGTTGCCAGACAAAGTAGAGAATGACTGCCCAATGCATTTAAATTTCAGATAAACAACATGCAGTTTTTTTTAGTACATTTCAAATATACTTCATGGGACAGGCTTATCTTAAAAAATTATTCATTGTTGGGGCGCCTGGGTGTCTCAGTGGGTTAAGACTCTGCCTTCAGCTCAGGTCATGGTCTCAGGGTCCTGGGATCGCTCAGGGTCCTGGGATCGAGCTCCGAATCAGGCTCTCTGCTCAGTGTCCCCACTCTCTTCCCCCTCTCTCTATTCCTGCCTCTCTGCCTACTTGTGATCTCTCTCTCTGTCAAATAAATAAAATCTTTAAAAAAAAAATTCATTGTTTATTTGAAATCCAAATCTAACTTTGCTTTTATATTTTTACTTGCTAAATCTGGCAACCCCGAACTGTCCAGGACAAGAGTACAAAGGGAAGCCCCTATACCCTATGTCTAAAGACTAAGTCATACACCAAACTAGCAAATTGTTGAATAAAGTATGTTCTATTCTCCTATCTTGACCAATACACCCACACAATGACAAAATTTTTTATATGACTGGAAGTCAGTAAAATATCAAAAACTACTGGGACACTTGGCTGGCTCAGTTGGTGGAGTGTGGGACTCTTGATCTCATGGCTGTGAGTTCGAATCCCATTTTGGGTGGAGAGATGACTTAAAAATAGAAGTTTAGGGGTGCCTAGGTGGTTCAGTTGGCTGAGCATACGACTCTTGGTTTCAGCTCGGGTCATGATCTCAGAGTCTTGGGATGGAGTTCTGCATCTGGCTCTGTGCTCAGCGGGGAATCTATTGGAGATTCTCTTTTTCTCCCTCTCTCTCTGCCCCTCCCTCATGAACGCTCTCTTCCTCTTCCTCAAATAAATAAATAATCTACAAAAATTTTTAAATAAAAATAAATTTTAAAAATCTTTAAAGAAAGGGGTGAGGGTGCCTGGGTGGCGCAGTCAGTGAAGCATCTGCCTTCAGCTCAGGTCATGATCCTGGGGTCCTGGGATCAAGCCCCGCATCAGGCTCTCTATTCAGCAGGGAGTTGGCTTCTCCCTCTCCCTCTGCCCACTCCGTAGCTTGCACTCTCTCTTGCTCTCTCAAATAAAATCTTTTTTAAAAATCTTAATAAAATACATTAAAGACTACTGAAATCAGTTATATTTATGCATGTCTGTGTATTTGAGTTTGGATGAGTAATAAAATAAAGAGGTCCATTTTTATATATTAGCATTGCCTTTATTTTACAAAATCAGAAGTTATGCAGCTATAATAAAAAATTACATAATTCATGTTCTCTTGATAGCAATTATCTAAAGGATTTTTTAAAATATTTTATTTATTTACTTATTTGACAGACAGAGAGATCACAAGCAGGCAGAGAGGCAGGCAGAGAGAGAAGGGGAAGCAGGCTCCCCACTGAGCAGAGAACCCGATGCGGGGCTCAATCCCAGGACCCCGAGATCATGACCTGAGCCAAGGCAGAGGCTTTAACCCACTGAGCCACCCAGGTGTCCCTATCTAAAGGATTTTAACAGAAGATATGTGTTGGGAAAAACTCAGTCTCCTCCTGTATATCTCTTTTACTCTCACATGACTACCACACTCACACTTGTGACACCACATGTGTGGGGCTTTCACTCACCAACAATCCTCTGTGACACCAGCTGGGTGTACCATATTTTTTTTTGGTAAAGATTTTATTTATTTATTTATTTGACAGACAGAGATCACAGGTAGGCAGAGAGGCAGGCAGAGAGGAGGAGGCAGGCTCCCTGCTGAGCAGAGAGCCCGATTATGGGCTCAATCCCAGGACCCTGGAATCATGACCTGGGCTGAAGGCAGAGGCTTAACCCACTGAGCCACCCAGGTGCCCCTGGGTATACCATAACTTAATTAGTTAAATCTGACACTAGTGTCAGATCCCACAGGTCAAGAACTCAGCCCCACAAGCCTGCCCCCCAACTCTCTTTCAGATGCCTGTCACAAGTCCAGATTTTCACTTGTTCTGGCCAGATTGGCTATAAATGAGACGTTGCCATGACCCCCTCCTTCAGTTCAATTAACTTGTTAGAGTGGCTCACAGAACTCAGGAAAAGTTTACTTACTTACTGTTTACCAGTTTATTGTAAAAGGGTATGACAAAGGATACAAATGAATGTCCAAATAAAAAGGTACATAGGGGGTGCCCCGGTGGCTCAGCTGGTTGAGCATCTGACTCTTGGTTTTGGCTCAGGTCACAATCTCAGGATTGTGGGATCGGGCTCCATGTGGGGCTCTACACTCAGCAGAGTTGGTTTGTTCCTCTCCTTCTGTTCCTCCCTGCCCCCGCCCGCTTGAACTCTCTCTCCCTCAAATACATAAATAAATAAAATCTTAAAAATAAAAAAAAAGGGGGCACCTGGGTGGCTCAGTTGGTTAAGCGTCTACCTTCGGCTCAGGTCATGATTCTGGGGTCCTGGAATTGAGTCCCACAATTGGGCTCTGTCTTTTCCTCGGGGAGCCTCCTTCAGGAGTCTGCTTCGCCTGCTCCCTCTGTGTGCTGCTCTCCCTACTTGTGCTCTTTCTCTATCCAACAAATAAAGTCTTTAAAAAAAAAAAAAAGAGGTACATAGGGCAAAGTGTGGGAAAGGGGGCGGAGTTTCCACACCCTCTCAGCCTGTGGCGCTCCCTGGTACTGCCACGTGTTCTCCAACCCAGAAACACAGAAGCTCTCTGAACCCTGTACTTTGGGGTTTTTATGGAGGCTTCCTCACCTGGGCATGACTGATCATTATCTCCATTTCTGGTCCTTCTCCTCCTTCTGGAGAATGGGGAATGAGGCTGAAAATTCCACCTTCTAATCATGGTTTGGTCTTTCCAGTAAGTAGCCCCCAACCAGGATCCACCAGCAGCGGTTTCACTAAAACAAAAGACATCGTGGAGCACCCAGGTGGCTTAGTCAGTTAAGCATCCAACTCTGGGCTTCAGCTCAGGTCACAATCTCATGGGTTCTGGGACTGAACCCTGCATCGCACTGGGCTCCTCGCTCTGCAGGGAGTCTGCTTGAAAGATTCTCTCCCTCTGCCTCCCACCCTGCTCATGCGAGCTCGCTCTCACGCTCTCTCTCTAAAAATAAATAAATAAATCTAAGAAAAAAAAAAGACATTGCTGTCACCCCGGAAATTACAAAGGATTTAGGAACTCTGCATCATGAACCTGAGTCTAAGGCCGAACAGTAAATTGAAAGATGCAAAAAAGATAAAATAAAAATAAAATAAAACAAAAGATGCTCTATGTGCTCTTATCACTTGGGCACTTACAAAGGATTTTGGGAGCTCTGTGCCAGAAACCAGGGACAGAAACCAATGTGTGTACATAGATATATTTTTCTATTACCTCAGAAGAGGTAACTGCATTAAAGTTGTAAAATTATACGCATTTCTAATATATTTATGTCAAATTTTAAAATTAAGGTAAAAAATATTTAAAATATATTTATGTCGAATTTTAAAATTATGTTCTAGAAATATTTTCCTTCTAGGGGCACCTGGGTGGCTCAGTGGGTTAAGCCTCTGCCTTCAGCTCAGGTCATGATCTTAGGGTCCTGGGATCGAGCCCCACATCGGGATTTCTGCTCAGCAGAGAGCCTGCTTCCACCCCCCCCCACCACCTTCTTGTGATCTCTGTCAAATAAATAAATAAAATCTTTTTAAAAAATATTTTCCTTCTAATTTAAAATATTGGAGCACCTGGGTAGCTGAGTCAGTTAAGCCTCTGCCTTTGTCTTAGGTCATGGATCCCAGAGTCCTGGGATCCAGCCCTACATTAAGCTCCCTGCTCAATGGGGAGTGTGCTTCTTCCTCTCCCTCTGTGTACACACAATCTTTCTCTCTCTAATAAATAAATAAATAAATCTTCAAAAAACTTAAAAAATATATATAAATGTCCTTAATACTGCTGAGTTATACCCTTAAAAATGGTTAAGATGATATATTTTATTATATGTATTCCACCACAATAAAACATTTTTAATTAAGTGGCAAATATAATCAACGTATATCATATTTTTTTTAAAAGATTTTGTTTATTTATTTGACAGACAGAGATCACAAGCAGGCAGAGAGGCAGGCAGAGAGAGAGGAGGAAGCAGGCTCCCCGCTAAGCAGAGAGCCCGATGCGGGGCTCAATCCCAGGATCCTGAGATCATGACCTGAGCCAAAGGCAGAGGCTTAACACACTGAGCCACCCAGGCACCCCCATATATCAAATTTTTATCTAGGTTCGTTAAATAAGGTTGACATGTTAAATTTAAGGTTTTGAAATTTTAATTCTTAAGAACCATTTTTGTAATGGCAAAACAATACAATAAAAAATGGTATCGGGACGACTGCGTGGCTCAGTTGGTTAAGCAGCTGCCTTCAGCTTAGCTCAAGTCCTTGCTCAGCAGGGAGCCTGCTTCTCCCTCTGCCTCTGCCTGTGCTCATTCTCTCTGACAAATAAAAAAAAGTGGTATCGGGGCGCCTGGGTGGCTCAGTGGGTTAAGCCGCTGCCTTCGGCTCAGGTCATGATCTCAGGTTCCTGGGATCGAGTCCCGCATCGGGCTCTCTGCTCAGCGGGGGGCCTGCTTCCCTTCCTCTCTATCTGACTGCCTCTGTCTACTTGTGTTCTCTGTCTGTCAAATAAATAAATAAAATCTTTAAAAAAAAAAAAAAAAAAAAAAAAAAAAAAAAGTGGTATCATGTTGCACACATTAGGTCCAAACTTGCATATATAACAAATTAAAAATAACACAGGGGTGCCTGAGTGGCTCAATCAGTTAAGCTTGGGCTCAGGTCATGATCTCTGGGTCCTGGGACTGAGCCCCACGTCAGGCCCTTGCTGGCTGGGGAGTCTGCTTCTTCTCCCTCTCTCTCTCTCTCAAATGCAAAAATAATATATTTTAAAAAGAGACTAATATGGCGGAGAAGTAGCAAGCTGAGACTGCTTCAGCTAGCCGGAGATCAGCTAGATAGCTTATCTAAAGATTGCAAACACCTGAAAATCCATCGGCAGATTGAAGAGAAGAAGAACAGCAATTCTGGAAACAGAAAAACAACCACTTTCTGAAAGGTAGGACCGGCAGAGAAGTGAATCCAAAGCGACGGGAAGATAGACCCCGGGGGGAGGGGCCGGCTCCCGGCAAGCGGCGGAGCAACCGCGCACAAAATCAGGACTTTTAAAAGTCTGTTCCACTGAGGGACATCGCTCCAGAGGCTAAACCGGGGCGAAGCCCACGCGGGGTCAGCGTGGCCTCAGGTCCCGCAGGGTCACAGAAGGATCGGGGGTGTCTGAGTGTCGCAGAGCTTGCGGGTATTGGAACGGGAAAGCCGGCTACAGAGACAGAGCCGACAGTAAGCTCGCAGCTCCGTGTTACCTTGAACCAGTCGCAGGCTCGGTGAGCTCGGAGCGCGGCCGGAGGTCAGGCAGACGGGAGTAACTGGGCGCTGTTCTCTGAGGGCGCACTGAGGAGTGGGGCCCTGGGCTCTCGGCTCCTCGGGGCCGGAGACCAGGAGGCCGCCATTTGTATTCCCGTCCTCTGGAACTCTACGGAAAGCGCTCAGGGAACAAAAGCTCCTGAAAGCAAACCCGAGCGGATTACTCACCCCGGCCCCGGGTAAGGGCGGTGTAATTCCGCCTGGGGCAAAGACACTTGAGAATCACTACAACAGGCCCCTCCCCCAGAAGATCAACAAGAAATCTAGCCGAGACCAAGTTCACCTACCAAGGAGTGCGGTTTCAATACCAAGGAGAGCAGCAGAATTCCAGAGGAGGAGAAAGCCAAGCACGGAACTCATGGCTTTTTTCCTGTGATTTTTTTTAGTCTTGCAGTTAATTTAATTTTTTCTTTTTCCTTTTTCATTTTTTTTTTTTCTCGCCTTCGGGTAAAATTTTTTTTTTTTAACTGTTACCTTTTTCTTTTTTAACGATTTTTTACTAGTTTATCTAATATATATATATTTTTTTTTACATTTTTCTTAGGTGTTTTCTTTTTTTAAAAAAATTCTTTTCTTTTCTTTTCTTTCTTTTTTTTTTTTTTCTTTTTTCTTTCTTCCTTTTTGAACCTCTTTTTATCCCCTTTCTCCCCACTCACGATTTTGGATCTCTTCTAATTTGGCTAAAGCATATTTTCCTGGGGTTGTTGCCACCCTTTTAGTATTTTACTTGCCCCTTCATTTACTCTTATCTGGACAAAATGACAAGACGTAAAAATTCACCACAAAAAAAAGAACAAGAGGCAGTACCGAAGGCTAGGGACCTAATCAATACAGACATCGGTAATATGTCAGATCTAGAGTTCAGAATGACAATTCTCAAGGTTCTAGCCGGGCTCGAAAAAGGCATGGAAGATATTAGAGAAACCCTCTCGAGAGATATAAAAGCCCTTTCTGGAGAAATAAAAGAACTAAAATCTAACCAAGTTGAAATCAAAAAAGCTATTAATGAGGTGCAATCAAAAATGGAGGCTCTCACTGCTAGGATAAATGAGGCAGAAGAAAGAATTAGTGATATAGAAGACCAAATGACAGAGAATAAAGAAGCTGATCAAAAGAGGGACAAACAGCTACTGGACCACGAGGGGAGAATTCGAGAAATAAGTGACACCATAAGACGAAACAACATTAGAATAATTGGGATTCCAGAAGAAGAAGAAAGTGAGAGGGGAGCAGAAGGTATACTGGAGAGAATTATTGGGGAGAATTTCCCCAATATGGCAAAGGGAACGAGCATCAAAATTCAGGAGGTTCAGAGAATGCCCCTCAAAATCAATAAGAATAGGCCCACACCCCGTCACCTAATAGTAAAATTTACAAGTCTCAATGACAAAGAGAAAATCCTGAAAGCAGCCCGGGAAAAGAAGTCTGTAACATACAATGGTAAAAATATTAGATTGGCAGCTGACTTATCCACAGAGACCTGGCAGGCCAGAAAGAGCTGGCATGATATTTTCAGAGCACTAAACGAGAAAAACATGCAGCCAAGAATACTATATCCAGCTAGGCTATCATTGAAAATAGAAGGAGAGATTAAAAGCTTCCAGGACAAACAACAACTGAAAGAATTTGCAAATACCAAACCAGCTCTACAGGAAATATTGAAAGGGGTCCTCTAAGCAAAGAGAGAGCCTACAAGTGGTAGATCAGAAAGGAACAGAGACCATATACAGTAACAGTCACCTTACAGGCAATACAATGGCACTAAATTCATATCTCTCAATAGTTACCCTGAATGTGAATGGGCTAAATGCCCCTGTCAAAAGACACAGGGTATCAGAATGGATAAAAAAACAAAACCCATCTATATGTTGCCTCCAAGAAACACATTTTAAGCCCGAAGACACCTCCAGATTTAAAGTGAGGGGGTGGAAAAGAATTTACCATGCTAATGGACATCAGAAGAAAGCAGGAGTGGCAATCCTTATATCAGATCAATTAGATTTTAAGCCAAAGACTATAATAAGAGATGAGGAAGGACACTATGTCATACTCAAAGGGTCTGTCCAACAAGAAGATCTAACAATTTTAAATATCTATGCCCCCAACGTGGGAGCAGCCAACTATATAAACCAATTAATAACAAAATCAAAGAAACACATCAACAATAATACAATAATAGTAGGGGACTTTAACACTCCCCTCACTGAAATGGACAGGTCATCCAAGCAAAAGATCAGCAAGGAAATAAAGGCCTTAAACGACACACTGGACCAGATGGACATCACAGATATATTCAGAATATTTCATCCCAAAGCAACAGAATACACATTCTTCTCTAGTGCACATGGAACATTCTCCAGAATAGATCACATCCTCGGTCCTAAATCAGGACTCAACCGGTATCAAAAGATTGGGATCATTCCCTGCATATTTTCAGACCACAATGCTCTAAAGCTAGAACTCAACCACAAAAGGAAGTTTGGAAAGAACCCAAATACATGAAGACTAAACAGTATCCTTCTAAAGAATGAATGGGTCAACCGGGAAATTAAAGAAGAATTGAAAAAAATCATGGAAACAAATGATAATGAAAATACAACGGTTCAAAATCTGTGGGACACAACAAAGGCAGTCCTGAGAGGAAAATATATAGCGGTACAAGCCTTTCTCAAGAAACAAGAAAGGTCTCAGGTACACAACCTAACCCTACACCTAAAGGAGCTGGAGAAAGAACAAGAAAGAAACCCTAAGCCCAGCAGGAGAAGAGAAATCATAAAGATCAGAGCAGAAATCAATGAAATAGAAACCAAAAAAACAATAGAACAAATCAACGAAACTAGGAGCTGGTTCTTTGAAAGAATTAATAAAATTGATAAACCCCTGGCCCGACTTATCAAAAAGAAAAGAGAAAGGACCCAAATAAATAAAATCATGAATGAAAGAGGAGAGATCACAACTAACACCAAAGAAATACAAACTATTATAAGAACATACTATGAGCAACTCTACGGCAATAAATTTGACAATCTGGAAGAAATGGATGCATTCCTAGAAACATATAAACTACCACAACTGAACCATGAAGAAATAGAAAGCCTGAACAGACCCATAACCAGTAAGGAGATTGAAACAGTCATTAAAAATCTCCAAACAAACAAAAGCCCAGGGCCAGACGGCTTCCCGGGGGAATTCTACCAAACATTTAAAGAAGAACTAATTCCTATTCTCCTGAAACTGTTCCAAAAAATAGAAATGGAAGGAAAACTTCCAAACTCATTTTATGAGGCCAGCATCACCTTGATCCCAAAACCAGACAAGGATCCCACCAAAAAAGAGAGCTATAGACCGATATCCTTGATGAACACAGATGCGAAAATACTCAACAAAATACTAGCCAATAGGATTCAACAGTACATTAAAAAGATTATTCACCACGACCAAGTGGGATTTATTCCAGGGCTGCAAGGTTGGTTCAACATCCGCAAATCAGTCAATGTGATACAACACATCAATAAAAGTAAGAACAAGAACCATATGATACTCTCAATAGATGCTGAAAAAGCATTTGACAAAGTACAACATCCCTTCCTGATCAAAACTCTTCAAAGTGTAGGGATAGAGGGCACATACCTCAATATCATCAAAGCCATCTATGAAAAACCCACCGCAAATATCATTCTCAATGGAGAAAAACTGAAAGCTTTTCCGCTAAGGTCAGGAACACGGCAGGGATGTCCATTATCACCACTGCTATTCAACATCGTACTAGAGGTCCTAGCCTCAGCAATCAGACAACAAAAGGAAATTAAAGGCATCCAAATCGGCAAAGAAGAAGTCAAATTATCACTCTTCGCAGATGATATGATACTATATGTGGAAAACCCAAAAGACTCCACTCCAAAACTGCTAGAACTTATACAGGAATTCAGTAAAGTGTCAGGATATAAAATCAATGCACAGAAATCAGTTGCATTTCTCTACACCAACAGCAAGACAGAAGAAAGAGATATTAAGGAGTCAATCCCATTTACAATTGCATCCAAAACCATAAGATACCTAGGAATAAACCTAACCAAAGAGACACAGAATCTATACTCAGAAAACTATAAAGTACTCATGAAAGAAATTGAGGAAGACACAAAGAAATGGAAAAATGTTCCATGCTCCTGGATTGGAAGAATAAATATTGTGAAAATGTCTATGCTACCTAAAGCAATCTACACATTTAATGCAATTCCTATCAAAGTACCATCCATCTTTTTCAAAGAAATGGAACAAATAATTCTAAAATTTATATGGAACCAGAAAAGACCTCGAATAGCCAAAGGGATATTGAAAAAGAAAGCCAACGTTGGTGGCATCACAATTCCGGACTTCAAGCTCTATTACAAAGCTGTCATCATCAAGACAGCATGGTACTGGCACAAAAACAGACACATAGATCAATGGAACAGAATAGAGAGCCCAGAAATAGACCCTCAACTCTATGGTCAACTAATCTTCGACAAAGCAGGAAAGAATGTCCAATGGAAAAAAGACAGCCTTTTCAATAAATGGTGCTGGGAAAATTGGACAGCCACATGCAGAAAAATGAAATTGGACCATTTCCTTACACCACACACAAAAATAGACTCAAAATGGATGAAGGACCTCAATGTACGAAAGGAATCCATCAAAATCCTTGAGGAGAACACGGGCAGCAACCTCTTCGACCTCTGCCGCAGCAACATCTTCCTAGGAACAACGCAAAAGGCAAGGGAAGCAAGGGAAAAAATGAACTACTGGGATTTCATCAAGATCAAAAGCTTTTGCACAGCAAAGGAAACAGTTAACAAAATCAAAAGACAACTGACAGAATGGGAGAAGATATTTGCAAACGACATATCAGATAAAGGACTAGTGTCCAGAATCTATAAAGAACTTAGCAAACTCAACACCCAAAGAACAAATAATCCAATCAAGAAATGGGCAGAAGACATGAACAGACATTTCTGCAAAGAAGACATCCAGATGGCGAACAGACACATGAAAAAGTGCTCCATATCACTCGGCATCAGGGAAATACAAATCAAAACCACAATGAGATATCACCTCACACCAGTCAGAATGGCTAAAATCAACAAGTCAGGAAATGACAGATGCTGGCGAGGATGCGGAGAAAGGGGAACCCTCCTACACTGTTGGTGGGAATGCAAGCTGGTGCAGCCACTCTGGAAAACAGCATGGAGGTTCCTCAAAATGTTGAGAATAGAACTGCCCTATGACCCAGCAATTGCACTATTGGGTATTTACCCTAAAGATACAAATGTAGTGATCCAAAGGGACACATGCACCCGAATGTTTATAGCAGCAATGTCCACAATAGCCAAACTATGGAAAGAACCTAGATGTCCATCAACAGATGAATGGATCAAGAAGATGTGGTATATATACACAATGGAATACTATGCAGCCATCAAAAGAAATGAAATCTTGCCATTTGCAACAACGTGGATGGAACTAGAGCGTATCATGCTTAGCGAAATAAGTCAAGCAGAGAAAGACAACTATCATATGATCTCCCTGATATGAGGAAGTGGTGATGCAACATGGAGGCTTAAATGGGTAGAAGAATAAATGAAACAAGATGGGATTGGGAGGGAGACAAACCATAAGTGACTCTTAATCTCACAAAACAAACTGAGGGTTGCCGGGGGGAGGGGGTTGGGGAGAAGGGGGTGGGATTATGGACATTGGGGAGGGTATGTGATTTGGTGAGTGCTGTGAAGTGTGTAAACCTGGTGATTCACAGACCTGGGGATAAAAATATATGTTTATAAAAAATATATGTTTATAAAAAATAAAAAATTTAAAAAAAAATAAAAAAATATATATATAAAAAATATATGCATATATACACATATATATGCATACACACACACATATATATAGCTATATATGTATATATATATAAATTATTTTAAAGGAATTGATGCTACATAATAAAAAAAAAATAAATAAATAAAAAAATAAAAAGAGACTAATATGGGGACCCTGGGTGGCTCAGTCAGTTAGGTGTCAGCCTTCAGCTCAGATCGTGATCCCAGGGTCCTGGAATCGAGCCCCCCATCAGGCTCCCTGCTCAGCAGGGGAGCCTGCTTCTCCCTCTCCCTCTGATGCTCCCCCTGTTTGTGCTCTTTCTCTCTTTCTGTTAAATAAATAAATTCTTTTTTTAAGTTTTAAAAATAGGGGCATCTGGGTGGCTCAGTGGGTTAAAGCCTCTGCCTTCGGCTCAGGTCATGGTCCCAGTGTCCTGGGATCGAGCCCCCACATCGGGCTCTCTGCTCAGCAGGGAGCCTGCTTCCTCCTCTCTCTCTCTGCCTGCCTCTCCCCCTGCTTGAGATCTCTGTATGTCAAAATAAATAAATAAAATCTTTAACAAAAAAAGTTTTAAAAATAAAAAAGTTAAAAAGGGACTAATACAAATTGTTTTTTATATTGTTAGCTGTTTTAAAATATTGTTTATATGTTTTTCAATACAGCTCAAAATTGCAAATGTTTCTCAGCTGTCATGCTGTGAAAACGACTTTCATTCATGAGAGCCTCCAGAACCATGAATTGTCCTGAGAGGAAAGAGTTGGTGTGATGACACTGCCTGTTCTCAAGCACTTGAGCCCATCAAATTCTCTGCTCACACTCCTAAAACCTGTCCACCTCGGCGTCTGCAGCATAATTTATAGATCTCCATAGTGTGTGGCCATGGTCACCTTTTGTTTGAAGGACACAGGTCTACACCTGTAGACAAGTGTTTCCTGGGGCCTCGACACTGTCAGTAACAGGAGGGACATTTAAGATCTTGCACTGGGCAGGGCCAAGGTGGACTAGCAGATTCTAAGCCAAGAGGTGCTCCTGTATTGGTTAACAAATTTGTTTTTGTGACCTGTGGGGCTCTCTAAAATGCAAGGTCTGGGGAGGGGGTCCCTCTTGCCCAGATCTAAGGATGGTACTGGCTAGGGCACCTGGGTGGCTCAGTGGGTTAAGGCCTCTGCCTTCACTTCAGGTCATGATCCTGGGTTCCTGGGATCCGGCCCCACATCGGTCTCTCTGCTCAGCGGGGAGCCTGCTTCCCCCTCTCTCTCTGCCTGCCTCTCTGCCTACTTGTGATCTCTGCCTGTCAAATAAATAAATAAAATCTTTTAAAAAAAAAAAAAAAGGATGGTACTGGCTATGAGAACCTGATCATACAAAAACAAATTCAAGAAGCAAGGAATCATCCAGAACTTTGGCAAGCGAAAGTTTGACAAGTTTTCCTTCATTCTGACAAACGTGAGGAAACAACAGTGCTAAACAGCTCAAGTCAAATGTCAACCAGGAAACAGCCAGTCCTAGATGGGCCACACCTAAACCCCACCCCAAGTAAATAACAAGTCCCACTCACTGAGGACTTCCTTGTTTCCTTTGTCCCACCAGGTAGAGACAGAGGGAGCTGCTCTAGCTATGGTCCGTGACCCTAGCCTGATGAGGAGGTGCATTTTCCACCCTCCCACAGAAGTGACCTTCTTTCTTCAATTTGGGGCCAATTTATAAAATATTCACATTTTAGATACTGAGGCCAGGGGCCTACAGCTGGCCAAGAAGGGGTGTGGGGCCTAGACTGAACTTTGCTCTTCGAGCTAGCTAAGCCATCTCCACCCTGCCTTCCCTTTTCAGCTGCCAGGCAAGTTCCCACCTTCCTCAGAGTGTGCCTCATCACACCCTTGCCCTCCCCTGCCCCACCCCCCCAGCGGAGGGGTATTAAAGAACATTCTCTGCTATTCCCTCCAACAAGAAGCAGAAATCATTGATCAGGATAACATCTGCACAGTATTTCTTATCCAGGGAGGTGGCTGCTGCTATTCTACTGGGCCATTCCATGAAAGAGGCTGATTTCAATTATTATGCATTCTCATTAAGGCCTTTCTAAATGTACTTTTTAAGTCTATGTATTTATTTAGTAATCTGTACACCCAATGTGGGGCTCAAACTTACAACCTCAAGATCAAGAGTTGTATGCTCTTCTGACGGACCCAGCCAGGCACCCCTTAAATGGATTTATAGACATAAGGGATTCATATGTTACAAAAACCCATCTAAAAATATTCCAGTGACTCAATATTTGCACATCAATTGATGTAATACAGCACTTAAGGGACGCCTGGCTGACCCAGTTGAAGGACATTTGACTCTTGATCTTGGGGTTTTGAGTTCAAGCCCCATGTTGACCATAAAGGTTACTTAAAACAACATCTTTTTTTTTTTTTTTTTAAGATTTTATTTATTTATTTTTAGAGAGAAAGCGAGTGAGAGTGGGGAAGGAAGGGGCAGAAGGTGAGGGAGAGAGAGAATCTCAAGCAGACTTCCTGCTAAGCGTGGAGCCTGATGCAGGGCTCGATCTCAGGACCTTGAGATCATGCCCTGACCCAAAATCAAGAGTTGGATGCTCAACCGACTGAGCCACCCAGGCACCCCTCATTAAAATCTTTTTTTTAAAATATTTTATTTATTTATTTATTTATTTGATGGGGTGCCTGGGTGGCTCAGGTGTTAGGCATCCACCTTCAACTGCCTGGGGTCGAGGCCTGCATCAGGCTCCCTGCTAGGAGGGAAGCCTGCTTCTCCCTCCCTCTCCCACTCCCACTGCTGTGTTCCCTCTCTTGCTGTCTCTCTGTCAAATAAGTGAAATATTTTTTTAAAAAAGATTTTATATATTTGAGAGAGAGAAAGCCAGAGACAGAGCAAGAGCAGAGTGGGAGGGAGAGGGGCAGAAGGAGAGGGAGAAGCAGACACCCTGCTGAGCAGGGAGCCTGACATGGGACTTGATCCCAGGACCCTGAGATCATGACCTGAGCCGAAGACAGACGCTTCACTGACTGAGCCACCCAGGAGGCCCCCATACTTAAAATCTTAAGGAAAAAATGTGATACAATATATCAATAAATAAAGAATAAGAACTATATGATTATTTCAATAGATATAGATAAAGCATTTTGCAAAGTGTAACATGCATTCATGATAAAAACTGAACAAAGTATGTTTAGAAAGAACATAGCTCAACATAATAAAGGTGTATGTGAAAAACCCACAGCTGACATCATACTCAATGGTGAAAAACTGACAGCTCTTCCTCTAAGATCAAGAACAAGGGGCGCCTGGGTGGCTCAGTGAGTTAAGCCTCTGCCTTCGGCTCAGGTCATGATCTCAGGGTCCTGGGATTGAGCGCCACATCTGGCTCTCTGCTCAGTGAAGAGCCTGTTTCCCTCTCTCTGCCTGCCTCTCTGCCTACTTGTAAATAAAATCTTTTAATAAAATTTTTTTTTTAAAAAAGAACAAGACAAGGATGTCTACTCTCACCCCTTTTATTCAACATAGTACCTAAGTGCTAATCACATCCATCAGACAAGAAAAAGAAATAAAAGGCATTCAGATTGCTAAGGAAGAAGTAAAACTCATTATTTGCAGGTGACATGATACTCTACATAGAAAACCCTAAAGATTCCACCAAAAAGAACTACTAGAACTATAATTTATTATTAAAGTCACAGGAGGGGCACCTGGGTGGCTCAGTGGGTTAAGCCGCTGCCTTCGGCTCAGGTCATGATCTCAGGGTCCTGGGATCGAGCCCCACATCGGGCTCTCTCCTCAGCAGGGAGCCTGCTTCCCTAACTTCTCTCTCTCTGCCTGCCTCTCTGCCTACTTATGATCTCTGTCTGTCAAATAAATAAATAAATAATCTTTAAAAATAAGTCACAGGATACAAAATCAATATACAAAAATCTACTGCATTTCTATACACACAATGAAGAAACAAAAAGAGAAATGAAAACAATCCCATTTACAAGTGCACCAAAAACAGGAGCACCTAGTTGGTTCAGTCAGTAGAGCACGAAACTCTTGATCTCAGGATTGTGACTTCAAGCCCCGTCTTGGCTATAGAGATTACTTAAAAACAGATCTTTAAAAACAAAAAAACAAGTACACCAAAAAGAGTAAAATACCTAGGAATAAACTTAACGAAGGAGGTAAAAGACCTGTGCTCTGAAAACCGTAAAAAAATGATGAAAGAAATTGAAGATGACACAAACAAATGGAAAGATATTCCATGTTCATGGACTGGAAGAATTAATATTGTTAAAATATCCACACTACCCAAAGCAATCTACAGATTTAATGCAATCCCTATCAAAATACCAACAGCATTTTTCACAGGACTAGAACAAATTATCCTAAAATTTTGATGGAACCACAAAGACCCAGAATAGCCAAAGGTGTCTTGAAAAAGAAGAACAAAGTTAGAGGTGTCACAATCTCAGGTTTCAAGATATACTACAAAGCTATAGTAATGAAAACAGTATAGTACTGGCACAAAAATAGACACATGGGGCACTTGGGTGGCTCAGTTGGTTAGGCATCTGACTCTTGATTTCAACTTGAGTCATGATCTCAAGGGTGTGAGATCAAGCCCTATATTAGGCTCTGTGCTTGGCGTGGAGTCAGTTTGGAATTCTCTCTCTCCCTCTGCCCCTCCCCCCACTCTCACTCTCAAGATAGATAGATAGATAAATAAATAAAATCTTTTTAAAAAAATAGACACATAGATCAATGAAACAATACCAAAAAAATTCTTTAAAAAAAGAAACAGAGTCCAGAAATAAAGCCATGATTATATGGACAATTAATCTATGTCAAAACAGGCAAGAATACACAATGGGAAAAAGACAGTCTCTTCAACAAATGGTATTGGGAAAACTGGACAGCTACATGCAAAAGAATAAAACTGGACCACATTCTTTTTTTTTTTTTTTTAAGATTTATTTATTTATTTGACAGAGAGAGATCACAGGTAGGTAGAGAGGCTGGCAGAGAGAGAGAGAGGGAAGCAGGCTCCCTGCTGAGCAGAGAGCCTGATGTGGGACTCAATCCCAGGACTCTGAGATCATGACCTGAGCCGAAGGCAGCGGCTTAACCCACTGAGCCACCCAGGCGCCCCACTGGACCACATTCTTAAACCATACACAAAATAAACTCAAAATGGATTAAAGACCTAAATGTGAGACCTGAAATCATAAAAGCCTTAGAAGAAAACATGGGCAGTAATCTCTTTGGCATTAGCCATAGAATCATTTTTCTAGGTATGCTTCCTTTGGCAAAGGAAACAAAAGCAAAATTAAACTATTAGGACTCCATACAAATAAAAAGCTTTCACACAGTGAAGAAAACCATCAACAAACAAAAAGTCAACCCATTAAATGGGGGAAGATATTTGTAAATGACATATCCAATAAGGAGTTAATATCCAAAATATATAAAGAACTTATATAACACCAAAAAAAATCCAATTTTAAAATGGGCAGAGGACAGGAATAGACATTTCTCTAAAGAAGACATACAGATGGCTAACAGCTACATAAAAAGATGCTCAACATCACTCATCATCAGGAAAATACAAATCTGAACCACAGTGAGCTACCATCTAACACCTGTCAGAATGGCTAAAATCAACAAGACAAGAAACAACTGGTGCTGGCGAGAATATGGAGAAAAAGGAACCCTTGTGAACTGCTGGTGGGAATACAAGCTGGTACAACCACTATGAAAAACAGTATGGTGTTTGTTTTTCTCAAAAAAAAAAAATTTTTTTTTTTTTTTTTTTTTAAAGATTTTATTTATTTATTTGACAGAGAGAAATCACAAGTAGATGGAGAGGCAGGCAGAGAGAGAGAGGGAGGGAAGCAGGCTCCCTGCCGAGCAGAGAGCCCGATGCGGGACTCGATCCCAGGACCCTGAGATCATGACCTGAGCCGAAGGCAGCGGCTTAACCCACTGAGCCACCCAGGCGCCCAAAAAAAATTTTTTTTAATTGAATTACCATATGACCCAGTAATACCACTAATGGGTATTTACCCAAAGAAAACAAAACCCTAATGTGAAAGGATGTATGCCCTCCTATGTTTACTGCAGCATTATTTACAACAGCTAAGATAAAGCAACCTGAGTGTTCATCAATAGATGAATGGATAAGAAAGATGTGGTATGAATATGTACAATGGAATATTACTCAGCCACAAAAAATAGTACAAGCTTGCTATCTACAACAACATGGATGGATCTAGAGGGTATAATCCCAAGTGAAATCGGTCAGTCAGAGAAAGACAAATACTATATGATTCCATTCGTATATGGAATTTAAGAAACAAAACAATTGAACAAAGAAAAAAAAGAGACAAACCAAAACATAGACTCTTAAGTATAGAGAACCAACTGATGGTTACCAGAGGGAAGCGGGGGGTAATATAAGTGAAGGGGATTATGAGTACACTTACCGTGGGGTACCAGAGCAGCTCAGTCAGTTAAGCATCCAACTCTTGATATCAGCTCAGGTCTTCATCTCAGGGTCATGAGGTCAAGCCCTGCACTGGGTTCCACACTGGGCATGGAGCCTATTTAAAACTAAAAAAAAAAAAATTTTTTTTTAATTTTTAACAAAAGAGTACACTTATCATGAAGATCATTAAGTAATGTACAGAACTGTTGAATCATTATATTGTACACCTGAAAGTGACATAACACTGTATGTTAATTATACTGGAAGGTTTTTTTTTTTAAAGATTTTATTTTTATGGGGCACCTGGGTGGCTCAGTGGGTTAAAGCCTCTGCCTTCTGCTCAGGTCGTGATCCCAGGGTCCTGGGATCAAGCCCCGTATTAGACTCTCTGCTCAGCAGGGAGCCTGCCTCCCTTCCTCTCTCTCTGCCTGCCTCTCTGCCTACTTGTGATCTCTGTCTGTCAAATAAAATCTTTAAAAAATAAAATAAAGGGACGCCTGGGTGGCTCAGTTGGTTAAGCAGCTGCCTTCGGCTCAGGTCATGATCCCAGCGTCCTGGGATCGAGTCCCACATCGGGCTCCTTGCTCAGTGGGGAGCCTGCTTCTCCCTCTGCCTCTGCCGGCCATTCTGTCTGCCTGTGCTTGCTCTCTCCCCCGTCTCTCTCTGATAAATAAATAAAATCTTTAAAAAAATAAAATAAAATAAAACCAATAAATAAACATATTCCATTTCACTGGAATAATTACTAATTATCCATTTAAAATAGGGCTTGTTGCATAAGTTGCATACAGAATACCAACATCATTTCACAGGTAGGGAGACTTAGGGGTAGGACAAAATTAACTAATCCTGAAATCAGTTCAGTTACGTGATCCTCCTGTTCCTGCCTCTCCTCATTCTTGACCCTCATCCATTTTGCTTCATCCATTCTCTAGTTTGTTGGTTTTTTTTCTTTTTTCATTAGGAACTTTATATGTTTTGTTTCACAGAATGAAAGATTTGCTGTTGTGTCCTCAGCTCCCAGAATGGTGCCCTGATCAACAGCCACTGTACAAATGAATCGAATATCTTAACATTTATTTGGGCTTATACAAGTTGGATTCCTGATCAAGAAGACTTAGACCCCGCTCAAGGCCAGAAGTTTATCTTTTCTTTCCTTGTAATTCTTCTCAGGTTATAAAAGTAACTTGGAAAATTTGAAAATTTAGAAATGTAGACAGTTTCCAGGGGCGCCTGGGTGGCTCGGCTGGTTAAGCTTCTGGCTCTTGATTTCAGCTCAGGTCATGATCTCAGCGTCGTGCGATCAAGCCCCAAACATAGGTCTCTGTGCTCAGAGTGGAGTCTGATTGCCCCTCTCCCTCTACCCACCCCTGGCTCGTAGGTGTTCTGTCTCTCTCTCTCTCTCTCTATCTCTCTCTCTCTCTCTCTCTCTCAAATAAATAAATAAAAATCTTTAAAAAAAAGAAATATAGAGAATTTGGAAACAACAGAATGGTATGAGAGAGGAATTCCTGGCATCTTACTACTCTAGGCTACCATAAACAGTCGCTGGTTTTTACAACCACAATTAATCAATTAGTCCATGTCCATGATGAAAATATAAGAAACCAGCAAAAAGAAAAAAGGGAAGACATAGTGGTATTTTCAAAGCAGAATGGCTCAGGACTTCAGCTTTAAAGACAGAAGTCTGCAATTAGCAAGGGCTGCTGGGAGGTTACTCTGAGAGGCCTGACAGCTTGAAGTTCAAGAGTACAAGATCTGGTCCAGCTCCCAGATTTGCAAGCTCAAGGGCAAGAGGACAGATGCAGGCCCCCATATCACATGTATACTCAACATGTATATACATCAGAACTTGAAGTCAAAGTGATTTAAGTCATGCTGGAATTTTAATAATTTGAATTTTTATTTTTTAATTTTAATAGTATTTTTTAATTATTAGAATTTTTAATTTTATCATTTTTTAAGTAATCTCTACACCTGCTCTGGGACTCAAATGCACGACCCCCAGATCAAGAGTCACATCCTCTTCCTACTGAGCCAGCCAGGCACCCCACTCATTTGAAACTTAATTAAATCTTGTTAAATGTTTTTATAAATATATAACTTTTTACATTATTAGAGTCCAACGTCCACCTAAGCTCCATCCTAGAGAACTAATACCATGCTTCCTGTATGTCAAGAGTCTGTGGGGCACCTGGTTGGCTCAGTCGGTTAAGTATCTGACTCATGGTTTCAGCTCAGGTCATATCTCAGGGTCCTGGGATCAAGCCCCACATCTGGCTCCCTGCTCAGCATAGAGTCTGCTTCTCTCTCTCTCTCCCTCTACCCCTCCCCCCTGCTTGTGTACGCACTCACTCTCTCTCTGTCTCACATAAATAAATAAAATCTTTAAAAGTAAAAAATAAAAAATAATGTATGCTTATAGATATGCATATGTATAGACTTAAGAGTAATATTAATCATTTAATGTTTCATGGTTTTCCTTAGGCACCACGTGGGACCACCATTTGGAACACAAAGAGAAACAAGAATAGGGACACGCAGCATCAGTGGGAAATGATAACTTGGTTACCCGCGGATCTCTTGCGTTCACACTATCAGAAGGAAGGGTTTGATGCGTTAATTTGTCATTTTTCCTCCTAAGCCTCTGCTGCTCAAATTCTCCCCTTACTCCAAAGCAGTGGCCATCTCTAAGATCACAGAAGGCACAACCCACAAACCTTCATGGCATCCATAAATAGTCACCTTTTGTTTTGAGGACACAGTGCAAGCGCTGTGCAGAAGTATTTCTTTCCCTAGGGCCTCCACAGCTATTAGTCAAGCAAGTGGCTGTTCTAAGAAGGGCACAATTCCCGGGTCAGCAATAGGCCAGCACTGACCACTGGCTCCCAAGGCAGAGATGCCCATGCAATCTCTACCACATGTTTGCTGTGTGTTCTTACAGCAATAGGGCGACCTCCAAAGCACAGAGCCCAGGCCAGGGCCCTCTGGCCCAGGTCCAAGGGCAATGTTGGATGAGGAGCTCCCTTTGCTGCCTGCAGTAGCCCAGCCCCCATTGCGGGCCCGTCCAGGAGAGTGCAGTAAAAGAATGTGGCCAAGAATGCTTCTGGATGATCCGATGCTTCAGTGGACGCGGGCTCACTTTGGAAGCAATGGGCCAGAGGCATTACCACGGGCAGAGGCAGCCTGACCTGCTACAAAGCCTGTGTGTTGGGAAAACAGGCTCCAGCCCAGGAAGGCTCTACAGGATCTTTCGTGGAGAGCCCTGGCTGCTTTCCTAACCTCACTGAAGCCAGGAAATTGTGACCCTGACCAGATCCCCTGACCCTGGGATGGGGTTGGGAAGGACCGGGGGGCAGTTCCATGAGGGAAGCTGGGCTTGTGGGAACCCAAAGGACCAGGCTGAGGAAGCAGGTGCCTCGACAGGCATGGAGAGCTAAATCGGCACCAGCCTCATTCACAAGATTTCTGGGAAAAGACCACAGATGAACAGGTGAGGTGGTCCACGTTTGCCATTCCTCCTCCTTTTCACAGCTCAAATCTCCTCAGAGGGTGGGCAGAGGAAAATGGCAGACAGAGCTGCAAGCAGACATGGGCAAAGTTCAGACTATGGGAAACCATCCAGGACAAAATGGCTCAGGCCCTCCAAAAGCTAGGTTGTAAGGAAAAGAAAGAAATGGAAGGGGGGTGAGGAATAGGTTAAAAGTGACTTAGAAGACATCTGAAGAGAAGTTTTAAAAGGCAAACCAAAACAAATTTCTTTTTTTTTTTAAGTTTTTTTTTTTTTTTTAAGATTTTATTTATTTATTTGACAGACAGAGATCACAAGCAGGCAGAGAGGCAGGCAGAGAGAGAGGAGGAAGCAGGCTCCCCACTGAGCAGACAGCCCGATGCGGGACTCGATCCCAGGACCCTGAGATCATGACCTGAGCCGAAGGCAGCGGCTTAACCCACTGAGCCACCCAGGCGCCCAAAACAAATTTTTTTTTTTTTTAAAGATTTATTTATTTATTTGACAGAGAGAGAGATCACAAGTTAGGCAGAGAGGCAGGCAGAGAGAGAGGAGGAAGCAGGCTCCCTGCTGAGCAGAGAGCCCGATGTGGGACCCGATCCCAGGACTCTGAGATCATGACCTGAGCCGAAGGCAGCGGCTTAACCCACTGAGCCACCCAGGCGCCCCAAAACAAATTTCTTTAAAGGCAAGCTAAACTATAGTATAAGAATGTACCTCTGAGTGATAAAACTATTGTTTTCTGTGATCAGCAGAGAAGTCAGGATCACGGCTACATGCTGGTGGGGGGTTGAGTATGGTTTGGATGGGAAACATGAAGGGGTTTCTCGGGTGCCCGGCAAAGCTCTATTTCTTGACCTGGTTGGTGGTGACGAGGATGTTTGGCTTAAAATAAGTCATCGAGTCATGTATTTGTTTTGCTGTGTCCGTGTCTTATTTTACAGTAAAAAGGGTTTTGTTTAAAAAAAAAAAAAAGAAAGAAAGAAAAAGAAAATCTCCCCTGGAGGGGCGCCATTGGTTAAGCGTCCAACTCTTGATTTCGACTCAGGCCATGATCTCAGGGTTGTGAGATTGAGCCCCGTGTCAGGCTCTGTGCTGAACGTGGAGCCGGCTTGAGATTCTCTTTCTCACCCTCTCCCTCTGCCTCTCTCCCATCCCCCTGCTCCTGTACTCTCTCTCTCCTGTTAAATAAATAAATAAAAATTATTTTAAAATTAAATAAATTAAAAATCTCCCCCAGGATGTTAGTTTGCTATATAATCCATGAGGACTTCGTTTTGGTGTTCTTAGGACCCAGAAGTCCTCAGTATAGTTCTTAAAATTTCCACTTCCTTGGTGTCTGTTGTAGTCACACCATTCATGCAGATGTTTTCCAGATGTCGATCATATGTTCTGGCTATTTTGGGTGAGCCCTGATTTTAAATAGTCTATCTGCTTGTCATTACAAATCATCATTTCCCCTGAAATTCTAGGATCCTGATGAATTATATCTAAATGAATGAAATCATAAAGCATTTTTTGAGATAGCAGGGTTGGGGGGGGAACCAGCACCTCACAATTATTCACAAAGTTGAGCTCACAGTGGCCCATGTTCTGCTGAGGGAAGACTGTGTGTGCAGCCCATTCTGGTCAGAATGCCTGACTGAGGACAAGGAGCCAGACAGAACAAGAGAATAGTGGCAAATATTTCTAGACTCTTCTCCCTGAGCAACATCCATCTCGTTGAGGTACAGTGTTAATATCCAAGGGGCCAAAGATGGCACACAGATTTCTACTGAAGTAAGAAGAGCTGGAGGGTAGGCCTGGTTCAACAACCATTGGGGCCAAGGGTAGGAAAGTAAGGTCAGTGGGTAAGTCTCCACGTTAGAAGCAGAGACAGAAACAGGGTCAAGGCCAGGGGGACAGGAGATGGACAGGACAGGAGCGGGCTTGTGTGTCAAGTGGTAGCTTTCCTTGCTGGCCATCCATCTTGTGGGAGATGGTAAGATGACCTGGTTTATGGGCAGCCCTCACCCTTCTGCCCTCTCCCACCTAAGCCGCTGGGCAGGGCAAGGCAGAATCAAGGCTGCTCCAAATTTGTCTGAGGAAAGAAATTTGTCTTTTCCTGAGAAGGAAGGCAGTTTTCTCAGGTGCTTCTGGTCCACCTCCTCTTCCCACAGGACATACAAACTAGAGCTGGCCAGGATCTCTGCCACAGCCCAGTATCTCTTCCCCTGTGTCCCCTAGTTCCCCATCTCTAGTGGCTGGACTGTTGTTGTGGGAAGTATGGAAATCTCTAGAACCCATGAACACGTGACCTTACACAGCTAAAGGAACTTTGTGGATGCGATCAAGGATCTCATGATGGGGAGATCAGCCTGGATTACCCAGCTGGGCCCAATGTGAGCCCGGGGGTCCTTCTAAGAGGGAGGCAAGAGGGTCAAAGCCAGAGAGGGTGTTGTGGGGATGGAAGCAGAGGTCGAAGACAGAAGGAGAGGGACTGGAAGGTGCTCCACTGAAGGCCATGAAGATGGAGGGAGGGGCCACAAGCCAAAGAATGTAGGTAGCCTCGATATCCAGACTTGAATTTTCCAAACTGTAAGATGATAAATGGGTGGTGTTTTAAGTCACTGAGATTGTGGAAATCTGTTAGAGCACTGATAGGAAACTAACACAGGAAGGAATGGGCCAGGCTCTCAATGAGCCAGCAAAGGCAGAAAGCAGTAGAAGATTGTCGGGGACTGCCTCCGGCCGGGAAAGTCCCCGCCATTACAAGAAGGTGCTTGGCTCACTGCTAGCAAAATACGCTGCAAGTATACAATGAACTTTCTGGTGAAGCCCGCCTAAAGGAGGACATAGTTATTGGCTGTATCAAATTTAATCAGCATAGTAACAGGACTCTCATTGGCTCTCCCCATGGCTTGACCCCTTATTGGTCACCCTGCTGTATATAAGCTAAGGAAGTTGATTAAATAAACGGAAATGAAGCATTAACACCATACCAGGCTCATTGTCGTCCTTGCGGGCCGAGGGCGACAGAAGATACTGCTGGGTGCTTGGACAGGGTCACCAACAGCAGAATCCCACGGGGCTGAACAAACCTGTCAGCCGGCATGGGGCAAGACAGTGCACTTCAACTTTTCAACAGGGGGAGCTGAAGCCACCGGGGAGGAAGGAGAGTCTTAGGCTGTTTTCTCTGACTGTCTCCCTTGGAGCCAATGCCTGTCAGCCCCATGCCATATATGCCTCTTTCCCACAGTATACAGTACCCCACTAAATCTAACAGGGGATCTGTCCTGCTGGGGCAAGGAGAAGTCCTGCTAGATACGAACATTTTGGTGAGGCTCACAGGCAACAGGGATGAAAGCTCTAATGACCAAGGGATGAAATGTTCTGGGTCTATAGAGGGAGGCATATTTACAGGTTACCCATTTACCTGGATGGTGAGTTAGCATGGGGCCATGTGAATCATTTAGTCTGTCTGCAGGGGATAAATTGGAAGGCTGGGTGACTGTGGCCCAGGGACAGAAACTCTGGAAGCTTCCATTCCCTCATCTGTGAAATGGGCTGAACACAGTGCCTACTTCATAGGGTTATAACTAGGCTGAAGGCAATAATCTGTGTGAAACCCTTAGTGCAGTGCCTGACGTATGGAAAGTATTCAGAGGTAAAAACTGCAGCCCAGATTGGAAATCAGAGAGAGGGAGGCCTGTGGCGGTGGAAAGGCTCTTTGATAAACAGAGCAAATGGAGATCTGTCAAGTGCAGGTTCTGAGGAGTGTCTGATCAGGCTGTGATAGCTGGGATCAGGTGTGTGAAGTGGGGGTAATGGTGCACACCCCCAAAGGCAGGCCTTGGGACCCAACAAGCCAATGCATCCTTGTTCCTATAACACATGGCATGTTTCTGCCCTGGTGAGAAGTGGCCAGGCAGTCCAGCACTGGGGGGGCTCTGATCCTAGGGCCAGGCCAGAGCAGGACACCTAGAGGACACAGGTAGAACAGAGAGAGCTGGGAGCAAAGCCAAGCACAGTGAGCTCCATGAGCGCCAGGCCTGAGGTAGCCAAGATCATTTGAGGAGACTGAAGGGTAAAAGCAGAACTGGACCCAAGAGAGAAAACCCAGCACCAGGAGCTGGAATGCAGACGGACAAAGCCCAGTGCAAAGCTGGGAAGAGCTGAGCAACTCAACCACCAGAGGCCAGGGCACTCACAGAATGTTCCATGGTTTTCCATGCTAGGTGCCTGAATCAGATGGGCTAACTCTGTCAACAGTTCCAGGCTGTTTGAAGAGTGAGAGGGAAAATTTAAATTTAAATTTAATTTTTAATTTTGGTGTCAAAACGAGTTCAAAAGACGTGAGAAGAACATATAATTTTACAAAGTTGAACTCCTATCATACACACTCAGTAGAAAAGCGGCATAAGGGCACCTGGGTGGCTCAGCTGGTTGGGCAACTGCCTTCGGCTCAGGTCATGATCCTGGAATCCAGGGATTGAGTCCCACATCAGGACCCCAGTTCCACGGGGAGTCTGCTTCTCTCTCTGACCTTCTCCCCTCTCATGCTCTCTCTCTCACTCTCTCTCAAATAGATAAACAAAATCCTTTTTTTAAAATAAGCAACATAAATGTTCTTTACAGTGGGAAATCGGACTTTACGAATACCACCAAAGAATCATCAGTTCCCCACCTGTTCTACATGTTCTATTATGCTTATCAAGAACATTTTCATAAAATGTTTCCAGTAAAATGCAAAGAGTCTCTTTAGAGTGAGATAAAACAGTCCTCTTTTAAACGGATCACCCCTTTCCAAAACACGACCATGATTTCAGATCATAGTACACAGCAATTTTCACAAAGTTAAAACCTACATTTGTCATCAGCACCAACAAAAAGTGGAACAATTGTGGAAAAGGTCTGCTCACAACCTCCTAAGAATGAGCCAGTGGCACTGGGTGAAACTTCATCTCACAGATTTCTCAGAATTCCAACAAAACTGTTGTCCTCCCCTTACTAAAATATCTCATGATACACTGCAGTTAATGTGAAAGCTCTTGAACTTCACATCCTACCGTGGGAGCTGACTGATTAAGTAAATGTTTTCATTGCTATGGGCCAGAAAAAACATGCTACCAAGACTACTGGCATGTTTACTCAAAACCTAAATACTGACTTAGGAGAAGCAAAACTTATACAAAATTGTAGTAGAGTTTAGAAGAGAGAAAAACTCCTGAAATTTGTAGCCTTTGCAGGAGACAAGTGCTAATGATTAATATAGGCAAAACTTGAGAGTATCTATTGATTATTCTGATTTCTTTTTTTTTTTTTTACTTTTTTTTAAGTAATCTCTACACCAATGTGGGGCAGGAACTCAGGACCCCAAGATCAAGAGTTGCATACTCTCCCATTTAAGCCAGCGAGGCACCCTGATTATTCTTATTTCAATAGAGAAGAAGGGAGAGTCTTGAATGGGATAATCTGAAAAAAGCATGGTATCTTTGAAAAATCCCTTCTCCTTCTATATCATAGTGTGGCCTCATCCTCCTACTATCTCTCATTGAAAACAATAGTCAAAAGGAACATTATCTTCAAATCAGGAATGACTGAATGTACCCAAAGGTGCTCATCATAAGAAAACAAAAATATTGATCCTTCCATGCCTAAGGAAGTAAGATTGTTTTTTTGATTATCCAGTCTGAGGAATCTGAAAAGTAACTGACAACTGAAACTATAAAGCCTCTCTTAAGAATTCAAATGAATTACTCAGAGACAGGCCAAAAAATGTTTCAAATTTTAAAGAAGAATATAAATAATTGTTGAGCAAGATGCAGTCTTCAAACAAGTACATGTAGACCCAAATGAAAATTGCAGGAGACCATTGCCAATGGCAGTTTAAGGAACTACCCATCAGCCAATGCTCCCAACTTGTATGATCTTGTTGTAAAGTCCATAATGCCAAAAACAAAGTTTTTCTTGTTTAAGAAAAATACCCAATACCTGGAATAGTGCCTAGAATTAGGTAGAGTCTCAATACATTTTTAATACAGGTGAATAAAAAATTAAGGCAATTATAAACTCCAGGGAAAAATGAAGGTGTGGCAGACATTATTTGCTGCCTCCCCAGCAGCCATCCCTCCTTCTTCTTTGCTAACAGAACTCTGATTTCAATTAAGTATATGTCAGTTTCATCTACTTCAAGAGTGCTGGGACTCTTGAAGTGTCTTCCCCAGAGAGAGAATCCTGACTAGTCCAATCATAGTAATTTATTCCCTTTGATGATGGCTGGTTAACTAATGAACAGGTGACACAGTACTGGTCAATGAAACTGAGAATTCTGCTAAGTTTCTAAGAGACATCTCACTCTTAAGAAAAGGATAGGAGGGCGCCTCGGTGGCTCAGTGGGTTAAGCCACTGCCTTCGGCTCAGGTCATGATCTCAGGGTCCTGGGATCGAGCTCCACATTGGGCTCTCTGCTCAGCAGGGAGCCTGCTTACCTTCCTCTCTCTCTGCCTACTTGTGATCTCTCTCTGTCAAATAAATAAATAAAATCTTTTTAAAAAAAGAAAGAAAAGGATAGGAATGGATACAAAACTAATATACAGAAAGCTATTGCATTTCTATATACTAATAATGAAGTAGCAGAAAGGGAAATAAAGAAAACAAACCCATTCACAACTTCACTAAAAAAGTAAATACACGGCACACCTGGGTGGCTCAGTCAGGCATTTGCCTTCGGCTCAGGTCATGACCCTAAAGTCCTGGAATCAAGCCCCGCATCAGGCTCCGTGCTCATCGAGGAGTCTGCTTCTCTCTCTGCCCCTCCCCATCCCTCATGCTCTCTCTCTCTCAAATAAATAAAATCTTTTAAATAAATACATAAACACATAAAATATCTGGGAATAAACTTAATCAAGGAGGTAAAAGACCTGTATTCTGAAAACTATAAAACACCAATGAAAGAAATTGAAGAGAACATAAACAAGTAGAAAGGTACCCCCCACTCATAGACTGAAGAACCAACATTGTTAAAATGTCCATACCACCCAAAGCAATCTACAGATTTAATACAATCCCTACCAAAATACCAATACATTTTTCACAGAACTAGAACAAATCACCCTAAAATTTGCATGGAACCATTGAAGACCCCAAAAAGCCAAAGCAATCTTGCAAAAGAACAAAGCTAGAAGTATCACATTCCCAGGTTTCAAGATAAACTACACAAAGCTGTAGTGATCAAAACACAGTAGGGGCAGTAGGGGCACTTGTGTGGCTCAGTCAGTTAAGCATCTAACTTTTGGTTTCAGCTTGGGTCATGATCTCAGGGTTGTGAGATTAAGCCCTGCATCAGGTTCCACGCTCAGTGGGGAATCTGCTTGAGGTTCTGTCTCTTGCTCCCCCTGCCCCTCCCCAACTCATGCCCTACCCCATTCTCTCTCTCAAATAAATAAATCTTTAACACACACACACACACAGTATGGTACTGGCACAAAAATGGACACAGATCAATGAAACAGAATAGAGCCCCAAAATAAACCCACAATTATATGGTCAATTAATCTATGACCAAAAAAGGCAAGAACAACACAATGGGGAAAAGATGGTCTCTTCAACAAAATGGTGTTGGAAAAACTGGACAGTTACATGCAAAAGAACGAAACTGAACCACTTTCTTAAACCATACACAAAATAAACTCAAAATGGAATAAAGACCTAAATGTGAGACCTGAAATTACACAATTCTTTTTTTTTTTTAAAGATCTTATTTATTTATTTGTCAGAGAAAAAAAAGAGAGCAAGAGCAGGGAGAATGGCAGGTAGAGGGAGAAGCAGGCTCCTTGCTGAGCAAGGAGCCCAACGTGGGGCTCGATCCCAGGACCCTAGGATCATGATCTGAGACAAAGGCAGACGATTAACTGACTGAGCCACTCAGGTATCCCCAAATCATAAAATTCTTACTAGAAAATATGGGCAGTGATCTCTTTGACATTGGCCATAAAATCATTTTTCTAGATATATCTAAACATATCTAGAAACAAAAGCAAAATTAAACTATTAGGACTCCACACAAATAAAAAGCTTTCACATAGTGAAGGAAACCATCCAAAAAAAAAAAAAAAAGACAACTCCTTAAATGGGAAAAGATATTTGGAAATGACATATCTGATAATGGGTTAATATCCAAAATATATAAAGAACTTACATGACTCCAACAGCAGAAAAGAAAATAATCCAATTTTAAAATGAGCAGAGGACATAAATAGACATTTTTCCAAAGAAGACATACAGATGGCCAACCGACACATGAAATGATGCTCAACATCACTCTCATCAGGAAAATGCAAACCAAAACCACAGTGAGCTATCGCCTCACACCTATCAGAATGGCTAAAATTAAACACACACACACACACACACACACACACACACAAGAAACAAGGGTCAACAAGGGTGTAGAGAAAAAGGAGCTGTTGTGTACTGTTGGTGGGAATGCAAACTGGTATGGCCACTGTGGAAAACAGTATGGAGTTTCCTCAGAAAACAAAAAATAGAATCACCATATGATCCAGTAATTCCACTACTTGGTATTTATCCAAAGAATACAAAACACTAGTTCAAAAAGACACACGCACCCCCATGTGTTCTGCAGCATTATTTACCATAGCCAAGATACAAAAGCAACCCAAGTGTCCATCAATAGATGAATGGATAAGAAAGATGTGCTGTATATATACACAATGGAATATGACTCAGTCATAAAAAGAATAAAATTTGGGGGCGCCTGGGTGCCTCAGTCAGTTGAGCATCTGCCTTCAGCTCAGGTCGTGATCCCAGGGTCCTGGGATCGAGCCCCACATCAGACTCCCTGCTTCTCCCTCTGCCTCTGTCCCACCCCAGCTTGGGCTCTCTCTCTCTCAAATAAATAAAAAATAAAATCTTAAAAAAAAAAAGAAAGAAAGTAAAATCTTGTCATTTGCAACATCTAGAAGGCATAAGGCTAAGTGAGAGAAGTCCGTCAGAGAAAGATATTTCACTCTATAGAGTGAAAGACTCTATTTCACTCATATGTGGAATTTAAGAAACAAAACACATGAATAAAGAAAAAAAAAGAGAGGAACAAACAAACCAAAAAAAAACAGACTCTTAAATATGGAGAACAAAGGTGGTTGTCTGAGCAGAGGTGGGTGGGGGGGATGGGTGAAACAGGTGAAGGGAATAAAGAGGACACTTAGCGTGATGAGCACTGAATTATGTATGGAATTGTTGACTCACTATATTGTGCACCTAAAACGAATATAACACTGTATGTCAACTATATTGGAATAAAAAAGAAAGAGAGAGAGAGAGGAAGACAGGACATTCTCTTTTTCTCTTTCTTTTTAATCATTTTATTTTATTTTTTTTAAATCATCTTTATATCCAACATGGTGGTCAAATTTACAATCCCAAGAGTCGCACGTTCTACCAACTGAGCCAGCCAGGTGCCCCCCCAAATGTTCTCTCTTTAATCCCATTGGTGCTCTGTGATCCTGGCCACTGCAGCCCCCTTATGACCATGAGGAGAAAGTCAGAGGACCAAAGCCAACAATTAAGGATAACACAGCAGAAAGGCAGGAAGGGCTTGGATCTTTGCTGGTATCATTGAGTCAGTCAATTACCCAACCTGGAATTCTGTAGCTTATATGAAATGACAAACCCCAGTATTGTTTAAGCAATTTTAAATCAAGGCTTCTGTCACTTGCAGAGAAAACACCCTCACGGGCCCATGCTGTTGGTTGGCAACCCTTTTCCAACTTCTTTTCCATTATAGAGGGTGAAAATGGCAGACACTTACTTTCCCAGTTTCCCTGACAGCTGGTAGCTCATGTGACCTAGTTCTGGCAGGTGAGACACGAAAGGAAGTGCATCTCCAAGACCGCCCCCACGCCCACCACCACCCCAGGCAAAATAAAGAAAGAGCCACAGGAGAATTCTTTCTTCCTGAATGACGTAGTATGAATATGCCACTCTTAGAGCCATGTCAACCATCTTGTGTTCAGAGCAAAACGAAATATGAAGAACAGGACACAGATGGGCAGAGTGGAAGGAGGGAAGGAACTGGGTTCTAATGATGTTGCCAAATCTGTGAACTAACCCTTGGCCTGCCTATTTCATGCTCCTAGAGAAAGCAGGAAAAGTGGGGCCCCTGGCTGGCTCAGCAGACCATGCAACTCTTGATCTCGAGGAGGTGAGTTCAAGCCCTACGTCGGGTGTGTAGAAGAAAGAAAAGAACGGAAGAAAAGAAAAGTAAGAGCCTTATGGTTTAAGCCACTGTTGATAAGATGGATTTTCTGTTGCTTCCAGGTTCCTTACCAGTAGACACACATTTATAAAACTGCTGGTTAAGAAAGGAATTATGGGGCTGTGGAGCATGACCTAGCCCAGCAGTAAGCATTTATGTGGTCATGATAATATAAATAGTGACCTGTTTTAAGCAAAAATTACAAAGCAGCCCTGGTGCTTTGTAATGGGAAAATGGGATCAGGATACAAGAAAAGGCCCTGTCTTCATCACCATGACAGGAAGTCACCAAGGATATCTAAACTTAAAAAAAATCAGAGTGGTTTAAGTGTATTAATTAGGGACGCCTGGTTGACTTGGTCAGCAGAACATGAGATTCTTGATCTAGTGGTTTTAAGTTCAAGCCCCACGTTGGGTGTTGAGAGTGCTTTAAAAAATTAAAAAAACTTTTTAAAGTGTATTAATTAGAAATATGGAGAAAAATATGAGAAAGAGAAAAGGCTGAAAATATCTCCTTTGGAAGAGAAGTGAAGGAGGTAGGGAAGGCCGGGGCAGGGTGATTCATCATGAAACTCTCAGTTCCACTTAACTCTCTTAAAAAATGAACACATTCCGGTGGCATCTGGGGAGCTCATTCAGTTAAGCGTCTGCCTTTGACTCAGGGCATCATCCCAGAGAGTCCCTCTCCTTCTCCCTCTGCCCCTCTCCCAGCTCATTCTCTCACTCTCAAATAAATAAAATCTTTAAAAAAAAAAAAAAAAAAAAAAAAGGAAAGAAAGAAAAAAATGAACACATTCAGGCACCTACGTGGCTCAGTCGGTTAAGCGTCTGACTCTTGATCTCAGCTCTGGTCTTGATCTCAAGAGTCATGAGTTCAAACCCCTCGCTGGGCTCCATACTGGCTCCACACTGGGCATGGAGCCTACTTTGAAAAAAAAAAAAAAAAAAAGAAAGGAAGGAAGAAAGAAAGAAAATGAACATGTTATTTGATAAACTCTTTTTTTTTTTAAGATTTTATTTATTTATTTGACAAACAGAGATCACAAGTAGGCAGAGAGGCAGGCAGAGAGAGAGAGGAGGAAGCAGGCTTCCTGCTGAGCAGAGAGCCCGATGCGGGACTCAATCCCAGGACCCTGAGACCATGACCTGAGCTGAAGGCAGTGGCTTAACCCACTGAGCCACCCAGGCGCCCCCTTTGATAAACTCTTAAACTAATTTCAAATCAAATCAAATTTAAAAAATATTATGGATTTGGAGACGAATTTCACTAACTGTGCCATTCCAAAGAGAAACAAGCTAACAGAAAAAATGAGATTACAGGGGCACCTGGGTGGCTCAGTGGGTTAAACTTCTGCCTTCGGCTCAGGTCATGATCTCAGGGTCCTGGGATCGGGCCCCGCATCAGGCTCTCTGCTCAGCGGGGAGCCTGCTTCCTCCTCTCTCTCTCTTTCCCTGCCTCTCTGCCTACTTGTGATCTCTGTCAAATAAATAAATAAAACCTTTTTTTAAAAAATGAGATTACATGACAGATTACCCACTAACATTCTCTAGTATCATTTAATAATTATAAAAATGGGGGCACCAGGCTGGCTTGGTCAGAAGAGCATGCGACTCTTGACCTCAACTTTGTGAGTCCAAACCCCATGCTGGGCACAGAGATTACATAAAAAAATTAAATAAACTTTAAAAAATTATAAAAAGATGGAAGTTACAAAGACAGGGTTATTTGAGGTATATGCTGACATGTATTTATAATGAACATAGGAAATGGGGAGAGGAAGCTTGAAATTTTTAACTTCCAGTTCAAGGCATCCATTTATCAGTTTACAGATACCAGTTTTGGGCATACTACATGTTCAGTCTCACGCTTGAAACTCCTTGGATCCCTGCAGTGAAAAAGCTCAACATCCCAGCTGGGGAGCCAAGATTAACCAACAAACATAAAGCATAGAATGGCACAAGAAAAGAGTCGAGAGGAGTTGCGGAGCATGCATTAGTACGGCATTAGTAATGTGGGTAAAGAATGAATGATGTTTCAGAAGGCTGAAGGAGGGTGGGGTTCCAGGTAAAATAAATAGGACAAACAAAGTCATTAAGGTAGGAGGGAGTTGGTGGAAAAAAAAAAGGTAGGAAATATCCTCAACATATAAAGAGCTCTTCTAAAAACCAAAAAGGGATGTCTGGGTGGCTCAGTTGGTTAAGTGTCTGCCTTCAGCTCAGATCATGATCCCAGGGTCCTGGGATCGAGTCCCACATTGGGCTCCTGCTCATCGGGGAGCCTGCTTCTCCCTCCACCTGTTGCTCTCCCTGCTTGTGCTCTCTCTCCTCTCTGACAAATGAATAAATAAAATCTTATTTAAAAAAAAGAAAGAAAGAAAAAGACCAAGAACCCAGTAGGAAAAGGGGCAAAGAATATAAGCAGATAGCATTCATAGAAAAAAAAAATAGAAGTGAATCTTAAATATATGAAAATATTTGTGGGGCACCTGGGTGGCTCAGTCCAACATCAAATCTTGATTTCAGCTCAGGTTATGATCTCAGGGTCATGAGATCGAGCCCTCTCTGTCCCGTGGTCAGGCTCCATACTGAGCATGGAGCCTACTTAAGATTCTCTCTCTTGGAGATGTCTGGGTGTCTCAGTTAAGCATCTGTCTTCGGCTCAGATCATGATCCCAGGGTCCTGGGACTGAGTGTCCTATCTGGCTCCTTGCTGGGCAGGGAGCCTGCTTCTCCCTCTGCCTGCCACACCCCCCTGCTTCGGCTTGCTCCCTCACTCGCTCACTCTCTGAAAAATAAATAAATAAAATCTTTTAAAAAAAAGATTCTCTCTCTCTCTCTTCCTCTGCCCTCCCCCCAACTTGCATCTGTGTTCGTGCACATGCGCTCTCTCCCTCTAAAAAAAAAAAAAAGCAAAAAACCCCCACAAAACCATAAAAAAATATTCACCAGCATAGTAAGAGAAATATCCAATAAATTCCATTTTCATCACTCACATTGGCGAAGATCAAAAACATTCATAACACTGTGTGTGGCAGGCAGAATTCTAAGATGATCTCCCAAATTCCCACCCCCTCGTGTACAGACAACTTCTCCCCATTCAATCCTCCAACTGTAAGGAACTGAAATTCACCAAAAACAAGCTTAGAAGCAGGTATCTCCCTAGGGTCTCCAGACAAGAAGTCAGTCAGGCCAACACCTGGACTTCAACCTTGTAATACCCTGAGCAGGGAGAATCCAGCCATGCTGGGCCAGACTTCTAATATACAGAACTGTGTGCTAATAAATGGGTGTTGCGTTAACCCACTGAGTTTGAGGTAATTTGTTAGGCAGCCATAAAAAATTAATACACTATGTTTAAAAGGGCTGCATGCATGTATTTCTGCTTCGCATGTAAATTCGCATAACCTCTACGGAGGGCAAATTGGCAATATCTATGAAAATTAAAATTTGCTCATCCCTTTGACTCAGCAGCTCCTTTAAGAAGTCATCCTACAGAGACACTTACACCTGCGCAAGATGATCTGTAAACAAGGTATGCATTGCAGCGTTGTTCATAACAGCAACAGGCTGTCTGCAACCTACATATCTATCAGTAGTAGGCGAGCCAAATACAGGATGGTATGGCCCCCCCAAATGAGGTCCCTTCAGTTACCCTGGTATTGAAAGACCTCCAGGAGATTTTCAAGGTAAAAATAGAAGGTTTAGATGGTGTAGAGAATACTACTATTTCTATGTAGCCAAAAAAAAGACAGAACTATATATAAAACCATATATCAACATATATGTTGATAAATGCGTAGGGTATTTCTGGAAGGTACACAAGAAACTGATCACAGGGGTTAGGTTTGGGGAGGTGATCCATTGACTCTTAGGGCAGAAGGAGGACGACGACTGTGTCCGTGTTACCTTGTTCTCTCTTTACAGAATAAAGGTGTATTACCAGTTCAGAAAAACAGACACAAACAAAAGAACAAGAATTAGCTCTGCCCTTGTGGGTTCTTGAAGAGAATAAAAATACACTGTTTTAAGGGAAGGAAGGAGAAGGAAAGAAGGGAGGGAGAAAACTAGAAAGAGCTAAGACGAGCCTTCCTACTGCTCACCTTCTGCTCAACCGATTCTATCTCATGGTATCAACCCTATGGTTCACTTTCAAGGCAAAGGTCCACTTACAAGTGGGCACAGAGACGTGTTCCGTGACAAGGACGCCCTGCCATTTCCTTGTGTTGACTGAACACCCATCTGGCTCCCAGTAGGTGCCCCATAAACACTTACGTCGGGATTAAGGGAATGCCTGATTGCTGCTTTATCTATGTTCTTTCCTTGGAAAGTCAGGGTGCCAATGTGGTTTTGTTCCTATGTTCGGTGACGATTTCTTTTCTTTTCTTTTTTTAAGATTTTATTTATTTATTTGACAGATGGAGATCACAGAGAAGCAAGCAGAGAGAGAGGAAGAAGCAGGCTCCCCGCTGAGCAGAGAGCCCGATGCGGGGCTCGATCCCAGGACCCCCAGACCACTACCTGAGCTGAAGGCAGAGGCTTTAACCCGCTGAGCCACCAGGGCGCCCCTCTTTTTTTTAAATTAAAGATTTTATTTTTAAGTCATCTTTACACCCAACGTGGGGTTCTAGCTCACAGCCCCGAGATCAAGAGCCACAGGGTCTACAGACTGAGGTAACCTGAAGCTCCCGTCTCGAAGGCTTCTAAATTCTTGCTAAAATGTTGGCTTTTCAGCAGTAGATGTTGTCTTTTTTTTCTTTTTTTCCAGGGGGCGCCAGCGAGGTTAGAAGGCTGGGTAGAGGGTTTGCTCGAACCATTCTGAGGTGGCATTGAGTCTCCGGAACCGCAGGAAGCCCACCCCAAGCCCGGCTGCGCGGGAGATCCGGCCCCGCCCACCTGGCAACTTGCACTTGCGCCCACTGCGGTCTGGAGGTTCTACTTGCAACTCTCCGTGATTTCTCACACCTACAACCCTTTCCACCTGTTAGCTCCTCTGCGTGGAGCCCAAGCCCTTCTCTGTCTTCTTCACCTAATCAACTCGGGCTTTTCATCTGACTCCGTTCAAGGCTTTTTGTCTGTAGAAATTTGTACGGTTTCTGGTTTGGGGGTCCCTCCTCTGGGCTCCCCCAATTCACATCCCTCTTGTCTTAGTTTGCCCTCCCCACAAAGCAAACCCTCAGAGCATGATTTAGAGACGAGTAGCTTATTTGACAGGTGACCCCAGGAATCAAAACTGATTTCCATCCTTCAAAGAATTGGTTTTAGGGGCGCCTGGGTGGATCGGTAGGTTAAGCATCCAACTCTTGATTTTGGCTCAGGTCAGCTCAGAGTCTTGAGATCAAGCCCTGCCTCAGGGTTCATGCTCAAGGAGGAGTCAGCTTCTCTCTCTCTCTCCCTTATCCCCGCTCCCCCTCCCCCTCTCCCTGCTTGCTCTCTCGAGTGCTCTCTCTCTCCCCCTCTCTCAAATAAATAAATAGATATTTTCTAAAAAAGAATTATGGTTTTATTCTTTTCAAGTAGGGAAAGTGAGACATAGAGGGAAGCCAATAAAGGTTGTGTTTATGGGTTGATTAGCACCCTGGGCACCTGGGACTCAGGCCTCCTAGGGATCATCTGAGAAGTCGGGGACAGGCCTCCAAACTATCACACTGGAGGACCAGGAGGCTGGGACAATTCTCTACCAACTTCCGATGCCCTTTTGCTAACCCCCATCCACAATTCCTGTTGTACCTACAGTTTCTCAGGCTGAGAGGCTGAGAAGCAGGCCTCAAGGTAGAGTGCTCACCTGCCTACCACAGCTACAGGTGAGCTCAGGGGCCCAGGGGAGAAGGGGCAGGCCATCGCAGCACCCTGCAGTCCCAAGCCTAACACTTGCACATGGAATGGTAAACTGTTTTTTATTTTCTCTCTCTTGAACCCTACAGACTGTATTTTTCATCTCTGCACCCCAAGCTTCAAGCAGCACATAGCTATGCATTTCATGCTCAAAAACTGTGTCTTGAATGAATGAATGAATACATGGATGGATGAATGAATAAATAAATGAGTGAATAAGCTTGAAGTTGATGTCAATGAGTACTAAGGGAGAAGACTGATTTCATCATGCTAGGATCAAAGTACGGAGGCTTTGAATGCCAGAATGTTGTCTACGTTAACAGCTTAAGGGAACAACTTTCACACACAAAAACTGGCAGAAAACATAGGAGGTTCAAATCATTCAAAATTTCAAAACAACTTTGGGCGCCTGGGTGGCTCAGTTAGTTAAATGTCAGACTCTTGATTTCGGCTCAGGTCACGATCTCAGGGGCCTGGGATTGATTCCCAAGTCAGGGTCCACCTTCAGCATAGAGTGTACTTGTCCCTCTCCCTTTGCCCCTCCCCCTGCTTACAAACACACATGCACTCTCTCTTTCTCTCTAACACTTGGTAAATGAGACTGTGTCCATATCTACCTTTTGTCACAATGATGAATATATCCCATGAAAAAGTTTGTCGTTTCCATAATCTCCCGCAGTGACTGAGAATCTCAAGAAGTGATGTCCCCATTATTCCCTCCTCAACCAGGGCCTTAAAAATCCATCCCCAACATTAAGGAGGGCACATGATGTAATGAGCACTGGGTATTATATAAGGCTGATGAATCACTGACCTCTACCTCTGAAACCAATAATACAGTATATGTTAATTGAATTTAAATTTTAAAAATATTTTTTAAATGTAAATGAATAAATAAATAAATGCCTCTACTGGAAGGAAGGAAGGAAGGAAGGAAGGAAGGAAGGAAGGAAGGAAAGAGGAAAAAAGAAAATCCCATCCCGAAACTTCTCTCTGGGTCCAAATGGAGGGGCTATTTTTTTCATCTCCTTTTTCAGACCAAGTGCTATAGAAAGAAAGTAAGAACTGGGGCGCCTGGGTGCCTCAGTCAGTTAAGTGTCCAACTCTTGATTTCAGCTCAGGTCATGATCTCAGGATCATGAGATCGAGCCCATCATGGAGCTCCCCGCTCAGCATGGAGTTGACTTGAGATTCTCTCTCCCTCCCTCTCCTGCCCCTCCCCACCTCAAATAAATAAATATATCTTTAAAAGAAAAAAAGAAAGTAACAACCAAGACAAAAACTAAAATTACCCCAGACAGGAAGAACAAGAAGCAAGTCATGTGGAAATCAGGGGTTGTGTGCCCAGCCACAGTTGCCCTCGGTTAATTGCCTGACACACCCTCCTGGCCCAGTTCAGGGATCTGGACCAGGCAGGCCTGACCACGCAAGTGACCTGCCCACCCAAGTGACCTGCCCACCCGCCTTTGGGCACTCCCATGGCCTCTGCCACTCTGGCACTCAGAATTGGCCACCATGCCCAGGTTGCAACCATGGTAGTGGAAGGAAACTGAGTTGCTCCCTTGCCCTCTGGCCAACAGCCAGGACTGAGGCTCCCTGATGACAGGGAGTGCTCCCCTGGGCTACTTAAGGCCCTGACTCACCTCTCCCCTGGCAATAGGTGTGGCACCAGAAGGAACTCTACCAGTAAGGGCCTGGGTGGCTTCCCAAACGGGGACCTGTTCTCCTGTCAGCCTGGGATCCAACAGGAGTACAGTCCTCTCTGCAAAGAGCACATTCAAGGCCTAGCGAATTCGACCTCCCCATCCTGAAATGTCAGGCGAGTAGAAAGGCTCAGAGGCACAGGAGGGACGGAGCTGTTAACACGTGGATTAACCCAACTTGGCCGCGCCCAGTCAGTGGGCCTGTACCAAGCACTTCCAGAACTGAACATCTGTCATTGAAGCCGTGGCCTTCCCCTGATTCCTTGACACAGCACTTTGCCAGGTTTCCCGCCACACTTCCGGTCAGGGACAGTCTTTGGAATTTCCCTTGGCTGGGGGTGTGTGCAAGCTTCTGACTGAGTCTTCCCTGATTTATGGGTCTCCTCACCCTGTTGGTCAGTGAGCTCGCCAAGCTTGAATTCAAGGATCTTTTTCTGAAAGATAAAACTCTAGGTCGCCTTTGCACCACTCCTTCTATATTCCCCAGAGCAGAACTTTCTAGGGGCTCAATTTACGTTGACTGCTACTTTTCTACATATAGCCTGACTCTCTCTTCTTGGCCTAAATCCAGCCAGAACAGAAACTTCTTTCCAAGCCATGCAGCGCAGGAAGGAAATCCTGGGCAGCTACACACTCCTCCCTGCTGTATATCTATCTCATGCTGTGTTGCCAAGACTGTCCCATGTGGCCCCCAGTGTGTGTTTGGTGGCAGGGGACAGTGCAGGACACGATCTCCTCTCAGGATCCTAAATGTGACTATGACCAAAGGCCTTCTGCTTCTTCCCGTTCAATTTCTCCCAAGTTTTCACCCTTTCTCTGGCCATATGCCCAGAAAAGCAACCTTGGGACCCACTGCCACGCCTCTCCTGGCCCCGCCTCCATGTTTCTTCCCACAATTCCCAGGAACCATATGGGACCAATGTTGGGCTTTCACTTCCTCTAGGTCATATCTTCCTCCTCAAAAGAAACAGCCTGACCAAGGGGCATTGTCTCTCCATCACAGGGGAACTATTGTGATATGAATTCTCCAGAATCGATTTTTTTGTATAAAGGTATAATTGACATACATTACATTAGTTTCAGGTGTGCAACATAATGATTTGGTATTCGTATATGTTATGAAATAATCACCACAGTAAGTCTCGTTAACATCCATCATCATACAGTTACAAAAAATTTTTCTTGTAATAAGAACGTTTAAGATCTACTCTCTTGGCAACTTTCAAATATGCAAGACAGTATTATTAACCATAGTCATTGTGCTGTACGTTACATCCCTATGACCTATTTATTTTATAACTGGAAAATTGTACCATTTCAGCCACCCACCCCACTTCTGGCAAACACCCATCTACATCTCTGCATCTACAAGCTTGGATTTTTGTGTGTGTTTTGTTTTGTTTTTTTAGATGCCACATATAAGTAAGGTCATACGGTATTTGCCTTTCTCTGACTTATTTCACTTAGCATAATGCCCTTGATCCATCCATGTGGTGGTCACCAACGGCAAGATTTCACTCTTATTCCCTTGTATATATGAACATCACATTTTCTTTGTCCCTTCACCCATTGATGGACACTTGAGTTGCTTCCACATCTTGGCTGTTATAAATAATGCTGCAATAAACACATAGGTTCATGTATCTTTTCCAATCGGGGTTTTTATTTTCTTCAGATAAATACCCAGAAGTGGAATTGATGGACCCTGCGGCAGCTCTGGTTTTCATTTTCTGAGGACCCTCCACACCATTTTCCAGAGTAGCCACACCAATTTACATTCCTAACAATGCCCGAGAGTTCCTTCTTCTCCACATCCTGTCCAACACTTGTTATTTCTTGTCTTTTTTAAAAGATTTTATTTGTTTATTTGAGATAGAGCGAGAGTGAGCAAGAGAAAGAGAGAGAGAGAGCATGATGGGGGCAGGGGCAGAGGGAGAGGGGAAAGCAGGCTCCCTGCTAAGCAGGGATTCCCAAGGCAGGTCTCCATCCCAGGACCCTGGGATCATGACCTAAGCCAAAGGCAGACGCTTAACCGACTGAGCCACCCACGCGCCCCTATTTCTTATCTCTTTGATAAAAGTCATCCTATCAGGAGTGAGGTGATATCCCACTGTCATTTTCATTTGCATTTCCCTGATGATTAATGACATTGAGCACCTTCTCATGTACCTTTTGGTCATCTATATGCTTTCTTTGGAAAAATGTCTATTCAGATCCCCTGCCCATTTTTTAACTAGATTGCCTGAGGGGGTTGCTATTGAGTTGTATGAATTCTTTGTTTATTTTGGATACTAGCCCCTTATAAGATACATGATTTGCAAATATTTTCCCCATTCAGTAGGGCGCCTTTTCATTTTGTTGACAGTTTCCTTTGTGGTGCGGAAGCTTCTTAGTGCAATATAGTCTTCCTTGTTTATTTTTACAGAGGATTAATTTTTAATTCAGTCAAGAAATGCAGAAAAATCCTTTCCTGCTGCCAACCAAATGGTCCTCAGACTGCCCAAGGAGAAGGTGACCTATACAGAAACGCAAGACGGAAAAGCCCACTTGAATTCTCCAAAGTGTTCCCTCTGTTTCATCTGGATTTTCTCAGTTATTCATGAGGACAACCTCTGGGGTAGTTACAATGGTTCTTTGACTTTTCCCGTTAGAAGAGTACAACACAGAGAGGTCACATGACTTGCCCCCTGTCCCAGAGCCAATAGAGGGAGAGCTGGGATTGAAACCATGGTTCCTCCTTTTGTGTGAACGAGCACGTAGGCTTCTCTCTGATTCTACTCTTTCCATCACATGCCAATTTCCTCTTTGAACCCCGAGTTTGATCTTTCATCTCTAACACCTTGTCAAGCCCCTGGTGCAGACCCTCACCATTCTATTTCTTGATTCCTGCCCTAACTTTTCAATCAGCCTTTGACAGCCAGTCCTTGGCTATAATATGTTTTTTTTTTTTAAGATTTTATTTATTTATCTGACAGACAAAGATCACAAGTAGGCAGAGAGGCAGGCAAAGAGAGAGGAGGAAGCAGGCTCCCCGCTGAGCAGGGATTCCCAAGGTGGGGCTCCATCCCAGGACCCTGGGATCATGACCAGCCAAAGGGAGAGGCTTTAGCCCACTGAGCCACCCAGGTGCCCTTTAATATGTTCTTACATAGATGGTAGATTATTTTTCCTAAAACTCTGCTTCTTTTTATCCTTAGATTCCTCTTTGGCTCCACATCTCCCACCCCAGTGCTTCCTGCCTGGCACTCAAGGAGGATCCCAGCCCACTCCTCCAAGCCTGTCTTTCCCAACACCCCCCAAGTTCACCCTCAAGGTCAGTTCAAACAGACCCCAAACCATGCCATGCTCAGATCTGTGCCAGCAGATCCTGTCTGTGTACATCTGTCCATCCTCCAAGGATCAATCCCCCCTCCCCACCCGCAATCCACCTTGACCCAAACTGCCCTCTATCTCCTGAACTTCTTATGCACTCTCCTCTAGGATCACACGGAATGACACTGAAATTGTCCCTTAAGAGGCTCCCATGTTTCCCCAGTGTGACAATGAGCTAGCACTTTGAGGACAGGTGTGACGCCATACACTTTGCCAACCGCTCCCTCCGCAACATTTAGGGCACTTGATAAAAAGGCAGGTGCCCAGGTCCCATCTCAGACTGGCTAAGCCAGAATCTCTGCAGGTGGGCCCAGGCATCTGTATTATTTTTGGTAATAACTTAACCAAGGTGTAATTTACATACCATGAAATTCGCCTTTCTACACTGTACCAGCCAGTGGTTTGTGGCATAATCACAGAGTTTTGCGACCGTCACCACTATCTAATTTTAGAGCGTTTTCATTGCCCCCAAAGGAAATTCCAAACCCTTTAGCAGTCACTCCTCATTCTCCACCCCCCCACACACATTCCCCCAGCCTCTGGCAACCACTAATCTACTTTCCGTCTCTGTGCATTTGCCTGTTCTGAACTTTGCTTGTCCATGGAATCGTACAATACGTGGCCCTGTGTGTCTGACTGCTTTCACTCGGCCTCATGTTTTCAAGGTCCATCCGTAATGTAGCAGGTATCAAGCCTTCCTTCCTTTCAACGGCCGAATCGTATTTCCCAATGCAGGTCAACCCCATTTTGTTTATCCAAGCATCCGTTCATGGACATTTGGATCTTTTCCTCATTGGGGCTGTTGTGTTTAATGCCGCTGTGAACGTCTGTGTGCAAGTTCTTGTGTGAACGTGCGTTCTCACTTCCCTTGGCGAGGTGCATAGAAGTGGAACTGCTGGGTCATAGGTTAGCTCTCTGCTTAATCCTTTGAGGCTCTGCCAAACTGTTTTCTACAGCAGCCACACCATGTAACAATCCGGCCAGCAACGGGGGAGGGTTCCAGTTTCCCCATGTCCTTGGCCCGTGGGTCTCTATCACGTTGCACAGGTGCAACTAAGTTTGAGCACCCTGCTCTGAGCTCCAGAAGTCCGACTTGTTTACCCCTCTGAGGTGTGGGGTGGCCCGGGGTTGGATCCCCTTGCACAGAGAGCCCCAGGTTTGGGGACAGCGGGGATGGCATGCTGACGAGGGGGAACGGTACTGAGGAAATCATGGCTCTTGGCAGCCTAGGCGCTGAAACTTGAGGCCCAAGAAACTGAGTGCTTAGAGCGATTTAGGAGGAAGTAGCCGGGGTAGAGGGAGGACAGAGACCGAGCTAGGTCCTGACTCAGCCTTTGAGTTGCTGTTTGACCGCGATTGGGTCAGTCAGCCTCCCCCAGCCGGGCTGTGATTTGTCAAGAGAACGAGGATGGTGTCTGCTTCTCACCTCCACCCCCCAAAGGGTGCCGTGAGGTTAAAATTAGCTCATTGAAAGCATCTGGTGCAAGTTCACGGCAACTCCTATGCATTATCATGGTATTATCTCGGTCTTGTCCTTGGCTGGGAACAGGAGGGAGTGGTTGATGGGACGAGCGACGCCACAGTTTTCCGGACTGATGCAGCAGCTCTGATTCTTTCCAAGCCCAACAGCCCTGGTTTAAATCCCTGCCTCCCCTCCCCCCAATGGCTCAGATGGACTAAAATAAACAGGAAGTTTCCATTTCACCCAGACCTCACTGAGGCTTGGGTGGCATGTGACTCCTGCTGCCCAGTTCCTTCTCTCTGTGGAAGGATCTTTCAGGCTGGGGTGTGGCTACATTTGTATGCACAACAAAGATACCTCCTCCTCCTCCTCCTTCTTCTTCTTTTGCCTCTATGACTTCCTGTCCCGCACTGATTCTAGTGCCTTCCCCCACTCCATACACACTTACACAACATCAAGCGGGCATGTGCCGAAATAAAAGGGCTAGAATTCATATCAGAGTCCCACACCAAGGAGCTTGTTGCAAATCCAGATGAAGCGATCTGTGGGGGCAGAGGCTGACAGTTGTTACTCAGAAGCTCAGTCCCCAGGAACAGGAACAGGAAGAGGGTTGTGTTTGTGTTTGATTTTTTTGTTTTGTTTGTTTGTTTGTTTTGTTTTGTTTTTGAACCAAGTGAAACCTTAGTCCCTTGAGCAACATGAGGCTGTTTGTTTTCTTGCCTTGCCCCTGCACTTGCTCCCTGTGTTGTAGGGGGGAGGAGAGACCCCGCTTTTCTTGGCCCTTGGGCAGAGGTGGGGGGTCTGTTTCCTTCCTGCCGCGCAAAGAACGGCAAATCCCCAAAATGGGCCTACATGGAAATAGTCACTGAGGATAAGCAGCTGTTCCCATCCGACGGTCCTCACATGACAGCCAGGGCAGGCCAGCTTTCTCCTGCTTCCTGGAATTGTGTTCCTAAGCTGGGGGATAAGCAGATGGTGTAAGTTCATTTGTGGGTTTGGAATGTTAAGGCGTGTGTGTGTGTTTTCATAGAAAAATAGAAGAGACAAGATTTTGTCAAGCCTTTGTATATTTCTCACGTCACCTCGTCATCCAGACCTTCAGTTATCCGCTTTCAGACAACCGAATTCCAACCCCTGGAGCCGATGGAGGAGCTCTGTTTCTGACTGAAAGAGTCCAGAATATTCTCGTAAGAGGACTGAGAACTTCCCAGAACTCTGAGAAACCATGAGCAAGGGCATCCTCGCCCCTGCGGAGCCTACTGGGCTACCCTCGAAGAACAGAGGTCACGTAGATGCCTGGGCTCTGTCCCCAGGGCTGTGACCTGGGGATAGGTTTGAGGGAGGACTGAAGGAAGAAATCCCCAGGAAAAATTATAGGGCACCTGCTCTTTGCTCTAGTGTGCCTATGGTCAGCCCTCAAACCTCACCCAGCCCCAGGCGGGGATGGAGGAACAGTGAAAATTGGACTCTAAGAGCATCCAGAAGCTTAGGCCTGAGGCCTGTTCCAGGCCCGGCTCCTTTGAAGCACGAATGGGTTAGAGGTACCTGTCATCACTAGGCACCCTGCCCACCCGGTTTGACGGGTTGGGGGCCACTCCCTCCCCAGCGGCAGTTTCTAGCCTGGCTCCAGCGTCCCCAGCAACCCTCAGACTCCAGGGCATTGTCCAGAATGCTGATGGTTGGAAGATGACTCTGGAAAATAACTGGAGCTGAAAAATAACTAACTAGTACCTCCCACTTGGGCCACCCCAATTTCTCTGCCTGGCTGTGTGGAAAGGGGGACGGAGCTTTATCTTCCAGGGAGTCAGCTCATGGGCTCATGGTGCAAGCTCCAAAGAGGGAGTGCTGAGAAGGCTGCTCAGAGTTCTCTCAGTCACCCTCTGCTACAAAAGGCAGCACGATCCTGACCTGGGGGAGGCAGGGCTCAGTGCCAGGAGTCCATCTCTGAGACTGTTTCTCAGTGCTGAGGGGAGCAAATAACAGCTCTGCTGTCCTGCGATTGTCATGAAGATAAAAGGAGATGATGTGGGAGAAGCCTCAGAAGTGCTGGAATGTTCTGGAGCCTGATCTAAGTGTGGGTTACCCAGCTGGTCACTTCAGATTTATGCATTTGGCTGTCTCTAAATAATATCAATAAAGTACCATAGGCAGGAAAAAGAGCGAAGAATGAGGTAACTGATGGGCTCCGGCACTTCATACCTGGTCAACCATTTGTCAGCGCGGATTTAAAAACTTTCAGTGAAGGGACGCCTGGCCGGCTCCACCGGTGGCGAATGCGACTCTTGATCCTGGGGTTGTGAGTTAGAGCCCCACGTTGGGCATAAAGATTACTTAATTAAAAAAATAAATAATAAATAACCTTTAAAAATAAAAAATAAAATAAAATTTTAAAATAAATAAAAATATTTTATTTATTTAAAATAAATAAAGCATCTGCCTTCAGCTCAGGTCGTGATCCCGGAGTCCTGGGATCGAGCCCCGCATTGGGCTCCCTGCTCGGCGGGAAGCCTGCTTCTCCCTCTCCTACTCCCCCTGCTTGTGTTCTCTGTCTCTCTGTCAAATAAATAAATAAATAAAATCTTTTAAAAATATTAATAATAATAAATAAATATTAAAAACTTTTAGTGGAACATAACCACTCCCCTGATTTCTAATATCACGGGTTCATTTTGCCTTGTTTTTGAACTTCCTGTAAATGGAATCATACAGTACAGATGCGGGCTTGTTTGCTTTTTTTTGGTCAACATTAGGAGATGCATCCACCTTGTCTCAAGAGCTCATTCATTTGCGTGGCTGTATGGTATTCCACTGTCTGACGACATCATTTACTTCTCTGTTCCACGTCAGTGGCATTGGGGTGGTTTCCGGTTTAGGGTTATTAAGAGGAATGCTGCCATGAACATTTTTGTCCGGGGGCAAATGTATATTTGCATTTCCCTCGGGGATCTACTCAGGAGTGGGAGTGCTGAGTCAGGGAAAGCATCTGTTCACTTTGGGTAGATACATATAAAACTCTAAAGGAGCTCATACATCTTCTCCCCTCCCCAAGACCCCTGAATATAGAGCCTTTACTATGGTTCTCCCGAAGCATACCCCTAGAACTGGGGCGGTGGGGACAGTTGTCACCTCAAGGGAGGCTCTCAGTCAGCAGGGGGCCACCATTACAAAATACCAGGGACCACGTGGCTTCAACACCAGAAATGTTCTCACAGTTCTGGAGGCTGGAAATTGGAGCTCGGGGTGCTGGCTTGGTCAGGTTCTGGTGAGAATCCCCTTCCTGGCTTGCCGCCTTCTCGCAGTGTCCTCACATGATGGAGAGAGAGAGAGGGAGCTCTCTGGTGTCTCTTCTTTTTTTTTTTTTTTTTTTTTTTTTAACTAGAGTGCCTAGTTATGTTTTTATTTTGTGTTTATCCTTTTTTAAGATTTTATGTATGTATGTATGTATGTATTTATTTAGAGAGAGAGAGAGAGAGAGAGCAGTGGAGGGGCAGAGGAAGACAGAGACTTCTTAAGCAGACTCTGCTCTGAGCCTGCTCTGAGCCGCATCAGGCTTGATCTCATGATCCTGAGATCATGACCTGAGCTGAAATCAAGAGTATCAGATAAAAAAAAGTATCTTTTTAAGTAAGCTTCTACACCTGGGTGGCTCTCTCAGTTAAGCATCTGCCTTTGGGCTTCCTCCTCCTGCCTGTTGCTCCCCTGCTTGTGCTTTTTCTTTTCTTTTTTTTTTTTTTAAAGATTTTATTTATTTATTTGACAGAGAGAGATCACAAGTAGGCAGAGAGGCAGGCAGAGAGAGAGGAGGAAGCAGGCTCCCTGCTGAGCAGAGAGCCCGATGCGGGACTCGATCCCAGGACCCTGAGATCATGACCTGAGCCGAAGGCAGCGGCTTAACCCACTGAGCCACCCAGGTGCCTGCTTGTGCTTTTTCTGACAAATAAATAAAATCTTAAAAAAAGTGTCAGAGACCGGAAGACACCAGGTGACATAATAGCCACATACAATGTGGAATCTTGGGTTGGATCCTGAAACAGATCAGAAACATTTGTGAAAACACTGGTGATGCTGGGATTAGGTTCATAGTTTGGTGAATAGTGACATAACTAAATGTAGTGTGGGATCTTCAGGGATTGAGCTAGAACCTGTGTGTTAAGCAAAGGTGCCCCCAGAGATTCTATTGTTGTGTTAAAAAGACTTGCATTGCAGTGCTGATAATAGTTGAAGCTTCTTGTGACTCCACGGGGGTTCATCCTATCACTCCTTCTCTACTTTTGTGTTCTTTCGAAAATGCTAGAACCTCAGAGCTTGCTCGGCAATTGTTTTCAAGAGCCAAATACTAGAAAATGGCCCAAATGTCCAGCAATGCCAGAATTCAGTACATTGTGCTATTCACGAATATTACAGAGCAAAGAAAGCTCAAAACCAGGCAAAACCAATATTTAAGGGGTGCCTGGGTGGTTCAGTCAATTAAGCATCTGCCTTCAGCTCAAGGCAGATGCTATCAAGCCCGGTGTTGGGCTCCTTGCTCAGTGGGGAGTCTGCTTCACCCTCTCCCTCTGCTTGTGTTCTCTGTCAAATATATAAATAAAATGTTAGGAAAAAAAAAAAAACCAACTCATAAATGAGCCCATCCTCTGATCCCTAACCCCAGTCCTGGGAATTTATCCTAACGGAATATATTTATTTATTTGACAGAATATATTTATTTATATATATATTTATTTATTTGACAGAGATCACAAGTAGGCAGAGAGGCAGAGGGGGTTGGGGGGAAGCAGGCTCCCTGCTGAGCAGAGAGCCCAACGCTGGGCTCTATCCCAGGCCCCTGGGATCATGACCCGAGCCAAAGGCAGAGGCTTTTTTTTTTTTTTTTAATTTTATGTATTTATTTGACAGAGAGAAATCACAAGTAGATGGAGAGGCAGGCAGAGAGAGAGAGGGAAGCAGGCTCCCTGATGAGCAGAGTGCCCGATGCGGGACTCGATCCCAGGACCCTGAGATCATGACCCGAGCCGAAGGCAGCAGTTTAACCCACTGAGCCATCCAGGCGCCCCCAAAGGCAGAGGCTTTAACCCACTAAGCCACCCAGGCACCCCCTCAGGGAATATTTTTTAAAAGACTTACCCACCATCCAACTTCACAACTGTCAACTGATTGGGTGATCTCATTTTGTCTGTACCCTGCCCCACTTCTGCCCCTTGGATTATTCGGAAGCCCATGCCAGACATTGTTCCCTTTCACTGATAAACATGTATCTCTGAAAGGTCGGAAGCCCCCTCACAAAAAGTAATTGCACTACCATTATCACACCTCAGGAAAAAAAACTCCCACAATTCCTCAACGTCCGGGTGCTTGTGAGAACTTGTGAGACCAAGGTCTGACTCACAGAGAAAACTTAAAATCAAGAGCAGTGGTAGTTACTGGTGAGTCACTAGTTCTCAGTGTTTCTGTGCAATGGGCTCACCTCCATCGTAGTGACGCTATAACAACACAGTGTCAGCCCAGCCACATGCTCTCCATATTCCTGAGAGAGAAAGTGTGTGTGTGTGTGTGTGTGTGTGTGTGTGTGTGTGTGTGTTCTTCTTTAACAGTAAAAATAAAATATAAAGTCGTAAAACAAGAAATTTTGTATTTGCCAAGGGGTCATGCAGATCTCTCATATGATGGAAAATATATGTAAAAATATTTATGTATCATGATTGATTGGAGCTGCCCTTTCCCTCTTGTTTTATAGGTTCATTTGCTTCCCAATATTTTATCTAGAAAAAAATTTAAACCTGCCAAAGAGTTATAAGAATAAACAGCCCAAAGGAAGGAAAGTGAGATGCACAGGGCTTTATTTTTCTTATGGACGGAGAGGCATCGGGGAAGACAGCTCAGGCTGGGGTACTGGCATCACAGGGTCATCCGTGATGTAGGTTTGCTCAATCTTTCCACTCCGCTATGGTCAGCATATGGTTTTAGTCTTTCTGGTCACAGAACACTTCCTGCACCCCTGGGTGTGAGGCTCCAAGTTCTAGGAGAGAAAAAAAAATAGCAGATCTGAAAGGTTTTTTATGAGGTTTCCCTTGGAAAGGGCCACCCATCCATCCCAGAGACTTCTACCTACACCTCATTGACCAGAATTGACAGACGAGGCTGCCCTAGAGGAAGGGGGGTTAAGGAGCCAAGGACTCTTAGAGGAGCATGTCCATCCTGAACCAAGTGGGGTTCTGTTAGGAACGGAGACGGGAAAGGAGTATCTGTCACAGACAGGGAGAGAATAAAGGCAGAGAGGCAGCCACATCGGGGGTCCAGGCAGAAGGCAGCAGGAAGGGAAGGAAGAGCAGACAGGAGCCATGTTCAGAAACAATGAGCCAATCTCAGATCACGGTAGGAGAGATGTTACAATGAGCCGTCAGGGTGGTGCTGAGCTTCCTGCCCTGGTGGACAAGTGGAAGGATTGGGAGGCAGGGGCAGGGCATTATTTTTCGTGCCTGTAGTGACAGTTCACTATTGGCGATATGTCCAGTGAAGCCGTGGAATCATACAATGGCCCTTTAAATAGACAGCATCTTACTTTCAGGGAGTAAATGTGGTTTGGTGCTACAGATCCTTCCATGGCAGGAAGACAGTATCGGGAGGGCAGCCCTTGGTACAGGAGCATCAAGGGAAGCACATCTAGTGGCCTGGAGAGAGGGGAAACCCAGCCGTCTGGAAGCTGGCCCTCAGAAGCTGGGAAGGAGGGGGCCAAGGAAGAGTCATCAGCCTCAGCAGCTCCTGTTCCCCCTTTCATAGGCAAGAGACTGGCTCAGGGCCCTGTCAGAAGTGGCATGTCTTTCCCTGAGGGCTTCCCTGGGACTTTAATTAGAGCCCTTAGCTAAGAATGTCGGGGAGGGCCTCTGAAGAGGCGACATTTGGGTGAGACCTGAATGAGCAGGAGACTGCTGTGAGGACAAAGGAAGTTGTAGCAGAAAGGAGGAACTTGGCACGGCTAAGGGACGGAAAGGAGGTTGGTGTGAGGAGGTCCCGTGGCTGCAGGGAGGAACCAAGTCAGGGGCTCTTATAAGGCATAAGGGAGGCAGGAAGGTCAGGCGAGGAGACTGTTAGAGGAGTTCCAGAAAGAAAGGAAGTTGACTGGGACTTTAGCAGCGGGGGTGGTGAAGTGGCCAGGTTTAGAAGTAGAGCATCTGAGATTTGTAGATGAAGGGAAGGAGAAAAAGAGAAAAAAAAAGAATGACTTCGGAGCCTTTGACCTGAGTGAGTGGGTGAACGATCTCGCCATTTAAGGAAATGGGGAAAGGACCCAGAGGAGGTCAGGGAAAGGGAAGCGAAGGTACAAGCATCTACTGTCATCCACCACCTTTCAGTTCTTTAGTTCAGATGGTGGCGAGCACCCCATTATTTGAATATTATAAAATCTCTTAAAGTTTATGTATATTTATAGTAATTTATATTTAATATAAATTTAGATATATTAATAGAGCTAAGGAGATTAATAAATCTAGGGAGTATGCTTAAGTATAGTAATATATTAAGTATATTAATGAATCTAGGGAGAAAAATACATATAATCATTTCTGCAAAGGCTAAAAAGGCATGTGACAAGCTCAACACCCATTCTCAATAAAAATTCAAAATTTGAACAGACTGATACCCTCAGTTGATATTATTCCAGCATCATGCTTAATGGCAAACACCCAAAGAATTCACAATTCTTATTTTAACATTCTAGTGGAGATACTAACTGAGGCAACTGGACAAGAAAAATGGATCAGAGGTCTAATAGTACAGTTTTAAGGAACAGATAAAATTACTTTATGTATTATTTGAGTGATTTCAGTATATCTTTAATAGGGTATATCTTTAACATAGTGTATCTTTTTTATAGTATAAAATATAGTTTGTCTTTCATAAATAGTACCATTTCTGCAATGAAAAAAAGAAAATAAAGAAACATAACCTGGCTAGTGCTGCCCTCCCCCAATTTGAGGTCTAATAATTAGAAAGGAGAAAGTAAAACTATTATATTTGTACATGTATACCTTGAAAAACCAGGAGACTCAACCGAGAAACTACTATAAAAAATGCCAGAATTCAGTAAGGTAGCAGAAAATAAAATATACAAAAATCAACAGCTTTCCTACATATAACTACCAGCTAGAAAATCTAATGAAAGAAGATACCTCATTTATAATAGCAACAAATAACATAAAACACATAGGAATAAATTTCACATGAAATGTGCAAAAATTATACAAAGAAAACTCTAAAACCATTACTGAAGTTACAAAAAGACAACCTGACCAGAGTTATCATATATGTAAATTATCCTTAAGTCACTTTGTAAATCAACACCATTCCAAAAGAACCTGAAAAATTTTTAGAGCTAAACAGATGGATTGTAAATGTTGCCTTTTTTTTTTTTTAAGATTTTATTTATTTATTTGACAGACAGAAATCACAAGTAGGCAGAAAGACAGGCAGAGAGAGAGGAGGAAGCTGGCTCCCTGTGGAGCAGAGAGCCCGATCGATGCAGGGCCCGATCCCCGGACCCGATCCCAGGACTCTGGGATCATGACCTGAGCTGAAGGCCGAGGCTTTAACCCACTGAGCCACCCAGGCGCCCCTGTAAATGCTGTTTTTAAGAAATAAAAAAGCCAGGGGTGCCTGGCTGGCTCAGTCAGTGCAGCATACGACTCTTGATCTGGGGGTTGTGAGTTCGACCCCAACACTGGTCGTAGAAGCTACCTAATAAAAAATAATTTTTAAAAACCCTCTGTATTGGGGCGCCTGGGTGGCTTAGTCATTAAGCGTCTGCCCTCAGCTCAGGTTACAATCCCAGGGTCCTGGGATGGAACCCTACATCAGGCTCCCTGCTCAGCAGGAAACCTGCTTCTCCCTCTCCCAGTCCAGCTGCTTGTGTTCCCTCTCTCGCTGTCTCTCTGTCATATAAATTAATTTTTAAAAATTTTTTAGATCCTCGGGCGCCTGGGTGGCTCAGTGGGTTAAGCCGCTGCCTTCGGCTCAGGTCATGATCTCAGGGTCCTGGGATCGAGTCCCGCATCGGGCTCTCTGCTCAGCAGGGAGCCTGCTTCCTCCTCTCTCTCTGCCTGCCTTTCTGCCTACTTGTGTTCTCTGTCAAATAAATAAATAAAATCTTTTAAAAAAAATAAAAAATAAAAAATAAAAAATTTTTTAGATCCTCTGTATTGTCAAAAACCAAAACACCATAAGCAACATGAAAACACAAATGGCCAAATGTAAAACAAAAACAAAAACTATTTGGCTACTACTATAACAAAGAGCTACTCTTCTTCATATAGAGCTTCTACAAATCAAACACAAGAAATAGACCAATAACGCAAAAGAAAAATCGCCCAAAGATCATTGGGAATGGACAATTAACAGAAAAAGAAATACAAATAGTCTTTTAAATAATGGGAAGGTGTTTGAGCTCATTCAGAAGAGAACTATAAAACTATCCAGGTTAAAAAAACAAAAAAAAACATAAAACAGGATCAATTACATTAGCCAACATAGAAGTTTGCCAACACACTAAAATATGAAACTATGGAAAAAGAAGCACTCTTGTACCTTGTTGATGGCAGTGCAAATTGATGCAACTCCTGTGGGGAACTTGACCATATGTGCCCAAATTTCAAAGAATATACTTCTGTGTATGAAGTTAATCATTCATTGCAGTTATTACTGGAAATAACAAATGACAGAAAACAACCGATCAATAGGATAGTTGCATAATTACGGTATAGCCACACAATAAGACTATTCTGAGTACACAACTGTAAAAAGGAATGGACTCTATGTAGTGACATGCAAAATTTTCCATTATATATTGTTGAGTAGAAAAAAGGTATGGAACCATATACTGTGCTATCTATTTTTTCCTAAGTGAGCTCTATGCCCAGCATGGGGCTTGAACACACAACCCTGAGATCAAGAGTCACACGCTCTGCCGACTGAGCCAGCCAGGCACCTTGTAGCACACTACCTTTTATGAAAAATTAGGAGAAAATATATTCATAGATGCTTCCCTTTGCATAAAGACCCTCTAGAAGGATAGACAAGTAAGTAATACGTGGTTACTGGCTGGGATGGGGGCGAGGTGGGAATAAGACTTCATTGCATAACTTCACATATCGGGTGATTCTAAAATAAGTCAATGTATTCTCTAGGTAAAATATTAATTAAAAGACATGGTACCAGGAAGAAAAAACAAAAAAAAAAAGACATGGTACCAAAAGCTATGAACACGGATGGAAGCGCAAGCTGGAGAAAGACATGAGATCAAGCCAGGGCTTTGAGATCGGTGACACTAAGGGAATGATCCAGAAGAGAGAGAAATACAGATAATACATTCATAGGTGAGAGGCCACCACAGAACAAAGTGGTCGAGAAAAGCAGAGCTAGATGGTCTAAACAAGAGCACGCCATACTTCTTCCACGAGGAGGTAACAGAAGAAAGCATCGAAGGGAACACAAAGTATGAATCTGGCCAGGGGCGATGCCGGTTCCTCTCTTTACTTAGGGTTTTCAACAGAGCTGTTAGCAAATACATCCTGATCTTCTGGAACTAAATGCCTTTTAAAAACACCTTTCCTTTGGCTACTTGATCACTATAACATGTAAGCTATGGCTGTGACCACCTACTGACACTACCATTCACAACAGAGTTGACTCTGTCCCAGGAGAGAACACAATTATAAGGGCCATCCAGTGTTTTTTAAGCTAGTTTTTGGAAAGCTACAGACGGGAATATAAACCCAACTTCCCTATAGAATTAGATAAAACCTGAGTTGTATCCCATCCAACTCCAAAGCTGGAAATCAATTACCCACATTGCTGGGCTGTCAAAATTGAATCATGCCCCCTCTTCTATTTTTTTATTATCATTGTTAAAGCTGAATTCCTATCTCCAGATATTCCTTCCTGTGGTAACACACCAAAACAACAGACTTTAAAAAGAGTGTTAAGTTTCACTTTATGTATTTATACCTTATCTCCAAAACATACAAGCAAATTTCAGATGTCTGCGCAAGAAAATGAAAGAAGTAGAGAAAGAGAAATGAGTAGGCTGAGATTCAACCAGGGGTGTCGTTAATAAATGCCCCAGACCTCATTCCTAGAAGTGGGCTCAAGTAAAAACACGTCCTTAGAAAAAAGCCTGTCTATGACACTGATATCCAAAATAAATCTACCCCACAGGTCCTATCACAAGAAATACTGTTAACATTGTAGATGTCTTAGAAATCCACGGAATAAACACACTTACAAACTGCACATGGCAGTTCCCGTGCCCCTTGTGGGAAAGACGGCTTTGCCTAAAGTGTATGCCAATTAAAGAAGCTTCTACAGGAAGTCACCACAGGACAATCCAAAGACACAGTTCCCTGATGAAAACTGACATTAAAATTTTGTTATTAAAATTCTGGGACATTATGGTCATTAGGTTCAGTGCCTGCTGAGAATTAATATGAAAGTAAGACTCCCAAGTACTCTCCCAATGATGAGTTTTAAGAAGATGAAACTGAAAAGATGTAAGGTTTCTTTTCTTTTTTTTTAGATTTTATTTATGTATTTGACAGAGAGAGAGAGAGAGAGAGAGTGAGAGAGGGAACACAATCAGGCAGAGTGGGAGAGGGAGAATCAGGCTCCTCAGCAAAAAGCCTGATGCAGGGCTTGATCCCAGGACTCTGGGATTGTCACCTGAGCCAAAGGCAGACCCTTAACAACTGAGCCACCCAGGCGCCCCAGGGTGTAAGGTTTCTTACAAGTTTCAGATAAACTGAATATTGCACACTTTCTGCACAGGCAGTTCCTAACTTGACTTTCGGGAAGCCTCTCTGTTCCTAACAGGAACCCTTCCAGAAGGGGAATGCCTGCATTAAATTTACGTCCATTTTTATGGTTGCCTTCAGCAGGAGTGTTGCTCTTAAATATCTAGACTGCCATGAGCACCAGCTGGACTCCTTCATCTATATATTCCTACATAAACTTCCTTCACAAAATATGGCATTTCACGGAGACTCCTGCTTCATGGACATGCTCCAAACCAAGAGCATGATCTTGTGCTCCAGGAGCATGAATAAATAGAAGCGCTCCAGATAGGAAGTAGCAGATGATTTTTCCTGTTGGCTGGATATTCTGAGTTCACAATTTAAAAATGTGTTTTAGATTTAGATCAATTCTCCTCCAAATTGATCTATAGGTTCAGCACAATTACTATCAAAATCCCAGCAAGATTTTTTTTGTAAGGAAAAGCTTACATTCTAGGGCTGCCTAGCTGGCTCAGTTAGTAGAGCATACAACTCTTGATCTCGGCATCATGAGTTCAAGCCCCACATTGGGCATAGAGATTACTTAAAAAAAAAAAAAAGGAAGGAAAGGAGAAAGGAAGGAAGGAAACTTTTTCTAAAATGTATGTGGGGGTGCCTGGGTGGTTCAGTGGTTTAAGGCCTCTGCCTTCAGCTCAGGTCATGATCCCAGGGTCCTGGGATCGAGCCCCACATTGGGCTCTCTGTTCAGCAGGGAACCTGCTTCCCCCATCTCTCTCTGCCTACTTAATAAATAAATAAATAAATCTTTAAAAAATAAAGTAAAATGTTATGTGAAAAGACAAAGGAACTAGAAGAGCTGAAACAAATTTGAAAAAGAACAAAGTGGGAAGAATCATTCTACCCAGTTTTCAGACTCACTATATAGCTAGAAGTAATGGAAACAGTGTGGTGTCAGGGAAGGGATAGACATATAGATGAATGAAAGAGAAGACAACCCAAAATAGGCCCACACAAGGATGGTCAACTGAGCTTTAACAAAGGTGCATAGGCATGTCAACAGAGGAAGGAGGGGCTTTTCAACAAACAGTGCTAGAGCAGTTGAACATCCATAGATTAAAAAGTTTAAAGATTTTTTGGGGCGCCTGGCTGGCTCAGTGGGTTAAAGCCTCTGCCTTTGGCTTGGGTCATGATCCCAGTGTCCTGGGATCGAGCCCCACATCGAGCCCCTCTGCTTAGCGGGGAGCCTGTTTCCTCCTCTCTCTCTGCCTGCCTCTCTGCCTACTTGTAATCTCTGTCAAATAAATAAATAAAATCTTTAAAAAAAAAAGTTTAAAGATTTTTTAAAAATCCATAGATGAATATCCATAGATTAAACCTCACACCTTAAAAATGGGCTCAAAATGGATCATGTACTTAAATGTAAAATTATAAATTAGAAAAAATAGGAAATCTTTAGGACCTAGGGCTAGGTGAGGTGTTCTTAGATGTGATGCCAAAAGCACAATCCGCAAAATGAAATACTGATAATTGGGCTGCATCAAAATTGGAAATGTTTTTAAGAAACTAAAAATGTTTGCTCTGCAAAAGACCCTGCTAAGAAGAAAAATAAGCAGCCTTTGTGTCCATTGATGGATGAGAGATCCAAAGACAAATACCATATGATTTCATTCATATGTGGAATATATTTTTTAAGACTTTATTTATTTATTTGACAGACAGATCACAAGTAGGCAGAGAGAGAGGAAGGGAAGCAGGCTCTCCACTGAGCAGAGAGCCCGATGTGGGGCTCAATCCCAGAGTATACTTATCTGAGCACTGGAATTGTTGAATTGCCATCTTATACACCTGAAACTAATAGAACACTGTATGTTAACTACACTGGAATTAAAATAATAATAAAAAGACAAGCTATAGACTGGGAAAAGATATTTGTAAATCACATATCTGACAGAGGACTACTACCTAGAATATATAAAGAACTCTCAAAACTCCAGAGTACAAAACCAATGAATAAACAGAAACAGACTCACTCATACATACAGAGAACAAACTGGTGGTTTCCAGAGGGGAGGGAGTTCGGTGGGGTTGGGGGGGTGGCAATAGGTGATGGGGCTTAAGAGATACAAATTTACAGCTATGAAATAAATCATGGGGATGAAAAGTACAGCATAGGGAATATAGCCAATAATGTTTCAACAACTTTGTATGGTGACAGATGGTGGCTACACTTATCATGGTAAGCCCCATGTCATGTAGAGAATTATCAAATCCCTGAAACTAATGTAACATCATCTGTTAACTACACTTCAATAATTTTTTTTAAACCTCAGCATTGCAAAACTCAATAATTTTTTTAAACCTCAGCATTGCAAAACTATCAACTATTTTAAAATGAGCAAAAGACACACACATATATTTTACCAGAGACTACAGAGATGGCAAATAAGCACCTGAAAAGATGTTCAACATCACTAGCCATTAGGGAATGCAAATTAAGACCCCGAGGAGACACCATCTCGCGCCAATCAGAACAGCCAGAACAAAATGTGCTGATACCGAACGCTGTGAGGATGCAGAGAAACTGGATCTCTCGTGCATTGCTGATGGGCATCTGGAAAATTGTTTGGCAGATTCTTAAACTAAACATACACTTACCATATGATCCAACAATTGCGTTTCTGCCAGAAAAACAAAAATCCATGTCCACACAAAAGCTGTACACAAGCGTTTAATGCTTGTAGCAACCTTGATCTGTCATCGTCACAAACTGGCAACAAGCCAAATGCCCTTCACAGGCTGGATAAACAAACCAGGGAACGTCCATACCACTCAGCAATAAAGAAACCAACTCTGCGACAACTTGAATGGCTCTTGAGGACATTGTGTGGAGTGACAGAAAAGCCAATCTCAAAAGGTCACACACTGCACAAATCCATTAATGTTAACAATTCTGAGATGATATTTTAGAGATGGAAAACAAACAAGTGGTTGCCAGGGGTGACAGGGTGGGGAAGCAGGAAGGGAGGCAGGTGTGGCTCTAAAGGAGCAACACTAGGGAGATCTTAGTGGTAGAATAGTTCCGTGGAGGTGGTTATACGAATCAACATGTGATAAAACTGCATAGGACTACACACACACACACACACACACATAAAACTGGTGAGAAATGAAGGAGGTCTATGGATTGTACCAATGTCAATTTCCTGGTTTTGATGTATTAGTTATGCCTGATGTTACCAACAGGGGAAACTGAAAAGTACAAATGACCCAAATGACCTCTTTGTACTACTTCACAACTTCCTATGAATTTATCATTTCAGACTAAAAAACATAAACTTAAGTTTTATCGAAAATATAATTGTATAAAACCTGTTTAGTACAGGGAAAGTGTGAAGCAGCAGAAAATCTTTGTTTCAACAAGAAGGAACTGCCTCTATTTTGGCAGATTTCCTTCTAGTTTTCTACACATTCTCCAAAGAGTTGAGCTCGTTCTGCACACTCCAGTTGAAACCTACTCCTTCCTCAACCCTCCCTCAACCCAGAGCAATTATTTTCTCTACATCACTAATAATTGTAAATGGCGGCTTAATATCCTTAGCACAATATATAAAATTAAACATTCAGCTCAAATTCCACTCAGAAGGAACAGGGTGAACAAAAACTCTGGCCGAGTACAGGATTGTCCGCACAAGAGCATCATATTCAGCTACAATATAAGGCAGGGGGAACTTAAGAGCTACCAAGGGAGACTGGTGCCACACCATTGGACCAACTTAATAGAGTGCCATTAATTTGGCTGCAGTATCTACTGTAATTTGGAATATAGAGATCTTCTGCCATGAAGTACCTGAAACATGATCATGGGCATTGGAAGTTTTGGAACACATGATAAAGGGTAGAGAACAGCAGACTCCATACCTAAGTTTGCTGCATCAGAATTGCCTGGGGAAATGAAAAGCAGAAGCAAAAAGCAAAAGAGATTATAGAGTGAATCCCCAGGGATAGATTTTATTAGGAGTTGCCATAGAATCATTTCCCAGATTCCCTTGTCGCAATATCAAGTTGGGGAACCACAAAAAAAAAACTAGGTTCTAAGAGGACAAGGACTACATTTGAAATCAACACTACACATTCCCTAACACTCAAGCAGACCCCAAATCAGCTTTTGAATGAGCCATTTTTGGATTTGGCCATCCAAATGTTTACTAGATAACCCACTAGGATCCTACCAGGTGACTGGGTCAGGAGTGGAGGTTCAGAGACTGTTCCGCATCCAACTAACCAACCGATGTCAGGTAATGAGACAGGCTGTTGAAAATTTAGTTGAGTGTGGAATAGAGTTAAGAGTGGAAAAGGGAGAATGAGGATTTCCACTTTCTCCCAAAGATGGGAGGCATTTTTACTTCACTTAGCTCAAAAGGAAAATGTCATGGTGCCACACTTGATCTCAGGATTAGGGTTAGGTAACCCTAACCCTAAGTTCAAGGCCCTACTTAAAAAAAAAAAAAAGTAAAATGTCATCCTCAGTGTAACAAGGAAAACAGGAACCCTCAAATTATAAACCATGACTAGATCTGCTAACACAATAAAATCAGGACTGAAACCAGACATCCACAGAAAACCTTAAATCAGAATACAGACATGTGTCACAGTACTAACAGGCCCTCTTAATGATCCTTTGAAGGGAAAGGAAATTAGGGATGTGGTCATGTCCCTAGAGGAAGGATAGAGATAGCATCAGTACTTCCTTCTTTTTAAGGCCAAACAGCATTCCATTCCATGTATACACATTTTGTTTGTCCATCCGCCAGCTGATTGGCATTTGGGTGGTTTCCACTTTTTGATTATTTTGAATGCTATGAACATTCGCATGCAAACATAAGCTGTAAGCTTGTTTTCGTTTCTCCTGGGTAGAATTCTCCTGGGAGTAAAATTGCTGAGTCATAATGTAATTCTATGCTTAACACCTGTTTTGAGACTGCCGCTCCTCTTACAGTAAATGTGTTCATCTGTTTTATGTTTTCTCCCGTAATAAGCATCTTTGCAGGTCATGAAATATTCTTCCACATTATAATTAAACCTAGTGCCTTGTGTCAAAATATTCCTATTTCAGAATTACCCTGAAGACAACCCAATCAGGTAGATAGGAAAAACCTGGGGGGTGGGGGTGGGGTGGGGGATGGACAATGAAAATGAAAGTGGAGAAGAGTCATTATAGAGGAAACCATATTACAAACAGACAGAACGTGCTGGAAAGTCCATCAACTGAAATGAGGATGAGATGTGAAGCAGAGCAGGTTTAAACCTATCTAGAATCGTGTTCAATGAGAACAGAAGAGAAAAAAACCCCGAGATACACCTAAAATGCAGTGAATGTTTGGAGCCTCTGCATTCCAGTGGGAAGGCACATTAAGACCTGTGTCAACACCTAGATAGCTTAGTTACTGAGCTTCAAGAACAAGCCTGTGACCATTCAACCAGGTCACTTATGAGCACTGGGGCAGGGGGAACAGCTACCCAGAATAGAAAAAAAAAACATTTATATAATTTTAAGCAAAGACACTGGGAACATTTTCAAACATGGCCCCACTAAGTCATTTTCGAAAAAAAGTATCTGGTTTTGAAATTCAGCCAAGATGGTTAAGAAAAAAACCCAGGAAACTGCTAACATTGGGTAGAGGGGGGAAAGGACTAGTATTTTATATTTAAACGTATCATATAAATTATTAAAAATTAAACTACAAAAATTAACATAATACGCAAGTAAACCTGAGTTATTATAATCTTAGCCCTGCTAGACTAGAAATAATTCTCAATTCAGAACTACAGTCCCCCCAGATAGCTTGTGTTCACTCAAAAGCAAACTGGAACCATTCTTAGAATCCAATTTCACACTTTGTCACCTTCAGTCACTGTCTTGTCAATGCAGCCGTCCTAACATAACCTCTTTCTACACTTTTGACTAAACTCAGGCTCCCCTTCCTCTTTCCCACCTTTAAAACCAATACGGTATGCTTCAAAATTCTGCCCTAAAAACAGGTTTGCTGCTATGAGATCATGTTGAACTCTGAAAATAACTATCCAGAGGCAAGTACTTTTCTACAATGCTCATGAAAAATTCTCAATCATACCGCAAAGAACTCCAAGAGAAACAAGGTGAATTAAATATTTTCCCTAGGTTTAATCATATCTGATTGCCAACACTTCACCACATGTGAGCACCCCCCAAACAAAATAGTCCTTTTGTATGGTTCAACCTCACTTCTCAGAATGGGGCTTATCCAGACCATCTGTTCCTTGGTAGTTGAGGGGCCTGCAGCTATGTAGAGTAATGGACATCAGCAAAGAACGCAGAGGAAGGGTGCCCATGCCATCTCTATCACCCTGACCCCAAATACACTTAGAAGTGGGCTCCATGCCCAACATTGGGCTTGAACTCACTGACTGAACCACCCAGGAGTTCCCCTTGCTCCACCCCACCCCCAGCACCAAATACATTCTTGATCCCTAAGTGTTCACCATCACTTGGATTACTAGTACTTTTGCTTTTAACCCAACTTCTTCCACTTCAAATGACCTTCTCATTAAATGCTTCAAACAACAAAGAGATTCCCACCCATATTAAGCTGCTCAAAGCACAAATCAATTTGCAATACATACTATACATCACTAAGGACCTCTTAGATTCCCATCTAGTCCAACAAGTCTTTTTGGGGCCAACTTCATCGTTTATGACAAATACTTGTATCAGAGTAATTCTGTCTCCAAAAGGCATCTCCAAATTAGCACTGGACAGCAAACCAAAAAATATTTAAAAAAAAAAATTAGACCTTACAATTCTTCAGGCAAGAGCACAACTTTATTTTCACCTATAATAATAAACCACAATTGACAACAACAAAGGAGACTGTGCAGTTCAACTTTTTATTTTAATAAAATCAGAATATGCACAGCACATGCAGTGCTAGCATCTAAACTAATACAGTAAGCAATTACTAAAGCTACAGTGACTTGAAGTTCAATCTTTACATTCAGCAAGTTTAAATCCATTCTTATGTAATTTTTTGAAACCTTATTAACTGAAAATATTGCTTGCTGATACAACTTGCTCAAATGCTACCGCTGAATGTACAAGTCACTGAATATGCCAATACAACAAAGATAACCACATGTTTGAGGATTGCAATGTGCCAGACATTCACTGAAAAAAAAAAATACACACAACTAAACAAAACTCACGCAACAAACATCTGAGAATCTGGACACTTCTTATCAGTGTTTTGAAGTGTATCATTAATATCTTAAGACAAGTGTATCAAAACCTTGGCATGATTTAGTTTCAAGTCGCCAATTTTGTTTTTACTAACATCAGAAAGTTATGGCTACACTGCCAATGCCGGGTCTGCTTAATTTGACTTAAGAGTTTAATATGACTTAACATTAAAAGCTCACACTACCCCGAAATATATAATTTCACGCATACGGTGACATTCAACATTCAAGTGCCAGTGTTTTTGTACTGTCTTTTGGTCAAGTTTCTTTAAACTTTCAAAGAATCACTTTTAGGCTTACAAAAATAAATATTTGTCAAAATGTTCAATAAATATTACATAAAACTAGCAGCAAAAAGTATCTAGAAATCTGTCGTGTGCAAATAGTTTTCTTCCCGACTATTATTCCCGTGGTCCCAAATAAATTTTAGAATCTAGTCCCATCCCCTTCCTAGACAAGCTGCGTTCAACAATCTCCAAGAGACAAAATAAGATTGGAAGTTTAAGGACACGCACACAAGACATATATATAAAATTCTCTGAATGTGCAATAAAAGAAGTACTTTGTAAAAAGTTATGGGCAAAATGTACAAGGGCCTAAACCTAGACTAATTGAAATAGCACCATAACAAATGACCTCAATACTGTCAAGTGCACCTACTTAATAAAAGTTTTAGAACAAGGCACAATACACTTGAAAATCTATTGCACTTTAGGAAATTTTTGCCGTCTTCCTATGCCACTGTAAAAAGATTGAGCGTTTTGATCACCGCATTCTGGCCACAAAATTAGCACAGAATTCAAAGTGGCAGAGGCATTTTAGTGGTGGACAATGCTCATCTTTGGCCAGATTTAGCATAAACAGACTATAAATACAATGGAAACCTATGCAACTAAAACTGACTACAACTGCACTGTAGAGCAGAATCGACACCTTGTGCAGTTATGTACATATTTCCAACCTGTGTGATCTCAAAAGATTTCAGTTTGTTACTCTTCTGGAGCCATTTTTACAAAGTCTATAGTAAGCCAGTTTAACATCTCAACGCAGCTTGAACAGAGTAATGTGAATCGGCATTTAAAATAAAGCCTGCTGCATTAATTCTTCCTGTTCATACCCTCTTGACCAAAAAACATCAACACTAGCATGCGTTATTAGACCAAAAATCACCCAGGGCCCCGAGGAGGGCTGGTCATTGCTGTGGTCAGCCATTCTACCATTTCAATTTCATTTATGGCAGGCATTTAAAAAGTCTAAGTAGATGAATTCTCCTAAAAACCTATTTCAAGTTATCAGACCTTTAAACTTTCCCTGTAATAATATGCCCACATTTGGCTAGCTCATAGTTAATGATCTGCCTAAACATTGAAAGAGGAATTGCTGTATTTACTTGCATTAACTTTGAAAACAGTGCTTTGAATGTATGCATGTATTCATACATCACCTCATCATGACTGGAATGGCTTGTTTAAAGACTATCAGGTTCTAAATACCTATCCAGGATAGAGTGAGCAAATCAGAACTTTAACTTAATACAGTTTGCCACATTAGAAACTAATTCCATTATTATGCTTCAAGACGTTTGTTGTTTTCCCCCAATCTGCAAGTATCAAAAAGCCCTAATGCAGGCTACCGCATAAGTTTTTTCCTTATAATATTTATGGATGAATCGATGATTCCTGTTAAGTTGTATCACACCTGTGTGCCAAGGTTTGATTTTAGCCCAAGTTCAGTAAATTTATTTTGTCAAAACAATTGATATCTTGAGCATTACTGAGCCAACAGGACATCAAAATAAAAAGTTGTCTAAAGTTAAAGGCACAGTACATTAACAAACAAATGATCCTCAGTCACAAAATTATAAATGCAGTTTGGGATGGGGGTTGGCGGGAGGGGAGTTAATCCAAACTACAGCAATGAAGTCTTCGAACCACCTTCTGAACAGGGCTGCTGATTGTTCCTTTCAATTCTTCATGTGACCTTGAGCTCCCTTAAAAAAAAAATTTCAGTGGAGAATCACAGCTGGTAATGTACTGCGAGTTCTTGAAGCTACACAAGGTATAGTCTGGCTAAGTTACATGTGGTTTCCATATTAGCTTGTTTGGCAGGGTGACCTACTGCAAAGCAGGTTCAGTTACCCCACCAGTCAACCCCCTGGGAGTTATAATTTCCTCCATATCCATCACTGTTGTAAAAGCCTCCATAGCCACCTAATGAGAGATTTAAAAAAAGAAAGAGACAAATTAATTAAGTCAGCCACTGTTAAATCTTTCCCTTCTTTAAATACTTTGATGTCACATTACTAAAAGCAATCTATAGGGCAGAACTTCCCCCAGTGTTTTTAATTATGCTCTAAAAAAGAGGACTACAAGGAAGAACCCCTTCCCAAAGACAGGTTAAAAAGAGGACTACAAGGAAGAACCCCTTCCCAAAGACAGTTACCTCCACCAAACCCTCTGCTGCTGCCGTGGCCGCCGCCTCCACTGCGGCTGCTGCTTGCGCGGCTGCTGCTGAAGCTGGAACTGCTGGCACCGCTGCTTTGCCGATAGTCTCGGGCACCGAATCCTCCACTGAATCTGCTACTGCAACGACAAGGTGTGTTGGTGGTTCTCGGGAAGATGCAATTCCACCAAATAACCCAGTTCTTGTTAACACTTTGCCGTGGTCAATTTCTGTTGCAATACCAAAGTTTCCCTATCCAGCCCTCTTTTCCCTAATAGTGATCATAAACACTGTAGCGGCGAATGACTGGCTTTAACTCAGTGTCATCTCTTCTAACACCCCTCACCCGAAGGATCCAGGCAACCTAAGAAACATGAAGCCCACTCAACTGAACACTGGAAGAGTGAACTGTGGACACGGCACCATCCCTCTCTTTATGCACTACCCATACGCCTTACCTCTTCGATCTTCCACGACTGCTTCCCTTGTAGTGGTGTTCATAAGCCATGTTTTCTAACCAAGACGGCACTTCTTGTTTAGCTTCAACAAGAAGATCCAACAAATCCTTGGTAATGTTTATATTCCTCTCATTAAAGAACGAGGTGGCAAGGCCTAAACCAGTTCCAAAAAGTATATAAATTAAGGTCATCCACTGAAACGTAGTATTCTTACTTTCCTATACAGCATCTTAAGTAGAATACCATGCAAAGAGAGAATGAGTCATTTGTATTGCGGAGACAGATTTTAACCACATTCCTTAGAAACAGATTTCTTAGATCTAAGGTCCTAGAGAGTTCTTGGCTGCACATATCCCCCTGAAAAACCACCACCAGACCATCAAGTAACTGAACACTTACCAAGGTTCCCTACACGTCCTGTACGGCCAATGCGATGTACATATTCTTCAATATCACTTGGCAAGTCAAAGTTGATAACATGTTTCACATTTGAAATATCCAGTCCTCTTGCTGCTACCTGGAAAATAACTTTTGTTATATATGGCGCACTTCAAGCCAAACACTGAACATGCTGAACTTGAAAATAAGAACTGTCTTATACATACTGCTGTAGCCACTAGAATTGGGCTTTTTCCTGAGCGGAACTGGTGAAGGGCCTCTTCTCTATCTCGCTGAGATCGGTCTCCATGGATACTGGTACAAGCATATCCTTCATGGTACAAGAAATCTTCCAGAGAATCTGCACCCTTTTTGGTCTCCACAAACACTAAGGTCAGTGAATCCTTGCCTGATTGTGAAAAATTACCGGATTTTTGTCACTAACAGTGACTTAGTTCTCTTTACATTTAGTAAACATGCACAGACAGGCAAATAAAAAAGACTTTTAACCAATGTTCTGAATGGGGAGGAAAAGCAGTAAAGGCAATCCAAATGGACTCTCATCACCTAAGCCACCAATGTGATGCTAATATTGTCATTTTACCTGTTGCGTTTAGGAGATCAAGCAAAAATGACCGTTTATCGGACTCTTCCACCCAAACGACTTTCTGTGTAATATTCTCAGAGGTAGAGCCAACTCTTCCTACAGCTAAAAAGATATACTCATCCAAGAAATCACGGGCCAGCATCTGGAAAAAAAAAAAAAAAGTTTATCATCTACCGAGATTCCCAAGTAGTACAAATTCCCAAGTAGTAAAAGCGGCAGCATCAAACAATACCTGTATTTCCTTAGGGAAAGTAGCACTAAACATCATAGTGTGGCGGACACCCTTTGGTGGCATAGTATCTTGTTCAACTATCCTACGTATCTGAGGTTCAAAACCCATATCCAACATCCTATCAGCTTCATCTAACACCAAGTATCTGCCAAAAAAAAAATAAATTCCATTTAGAATTTGAAAAAAGATAGTTTTATTATAGCTATTATCATAGTAAGAGTTTGATATAAATTCCTCACACTGCATGATCAGACTCGTGTACAGGAAACCTAGCCCAGGATTTGTGCCATCATTCACAAGCATACAGCAAAACTAGCTCTTACTACTTTTCACTCTCCCAATCTGGTTATTCTCAGCCTCTACTAAAAAAAGGTCCTTGATTTTTCAACATTAAAATTACAAACAGCCAACTTCTTATAAAAGTTAGAGGACTAAAAACCATTTCTCAATCTTAAAATGTCAACAACTACTACTTATTACTTCTACAAAACAAGTGGCCCATAATTTAAAAAATTATTACATCTTATGCACTTAAAAATCAACATACTTGCAAAAGTCTAATCCAATCTTTCCTCTTTCCATCATATCCACTAGACGACCTGGAGTAGCTACTAACAAGTGGCATCCACGCTCTAAGTCTCGGATCTGTTGACCAATATCAGCACCACCATAAACCACGCAAGGTCGAACTCTGGATCGGTATGAAAACTGTAAGCAAAGAATTTTATCAACTTCAAGGCCAACACTTTTACATGGTCTTAAAACATTTCATTAGAATCAACAGGAAAGCCAATAATCCCTCAAATGCATACTTACTTTCCTGGCTTCCTCATATATCTGTACTGCCAATTCTCTAGTTGGTGCTAATACCAAGGAGATTGGGTATTGCTTGCGACGCCCATACCTTCCATTTTCCTAAGAAATAATTTAAGTTAAACTCTTAACATCCTTTTTAAAGACCCATTACAACATAATTCCCTTCAGTAATTTATAGATTACACTTGAAAACTCCTTTTCATTCAGTAACTTGAAGTGGAAGTTTTTTTAAGATTTTATTTATTTGACAGATCACAAGTAGGCAGAGGCAGGCAGAGAGAGGAGGAAGCAGGCTCCCTGCTGAGCAGAGAGCCCGATGCGGGGCTCGATCCCAGAACCCTGAGATCATGACCTGAGCCGAAGGCAGAGGCTTTAACCCACTGAGCCACCCAGGTGCCCCAGAAGTGTGAAGTCTTTTATAAAGAGCTCTCATACAGAAAGTTCTCTCAACATCTACTTACAAAAGTTCTAACAGTAATGTCCCACTGGGTCTGCCTTCTGCTCAGGTCATGGTCCTGGGTCCTAGAATCGAGCCCTGGGTAGGGCTCAGTGGTGAGCCTGCTGCTTCTCCTCCTCCCCAGCTTGTGCTCTCTATCAGGCTCTCAAATAAATAACATCTTTAAAAACAGTAATGATGGTGATCCATTTAGGAGCACCTGGCTGGCTTGGTAGAGCACACAGTTCTTGACCTCAGGGTGGGGAGTTCAAGCCCCACACTGGGCAGAGCTTACTTTAAAATAAAGTCCCATTTAATATTTACCTTCATGGCCCTCAAAGCCTCTCCTGGACCATCTGCATAAATCTGACTCAAGATGGGTAAGAGAAACGCTGCAGTTTTTCCAGACCCTGTTTAAGGGAAAGCATATTCTGATTCAACCACAGAAAAACCAGATTATTTTTTAATATTGGTCCCTGAGTTTAACTGCCCTATTACTAGTTAATTAGTAGTTTTACTTTATGCCCAAATGAATTTTCTAAAAATTAACAGCTAAGTTAAAAATACCAAGAAGTGACTTCTTTGAGCCATCTGTAACAGGAGTCAGCAAAAGACCCAGCCTATCTTTGTAAATAAAGTTTTACTGGAACACAGCCACACCAAATTTACATACCGTCTATAAGTGCTTTCATACTACATAGCAAAAATGAGTTGACTGGCAATGAAGACCATATGGCCCACAAAACCAAAAATGTTTATTTTGTTCCCTTACAGAGGAAGTACACCACAAACATCAATAACAAAGTAGTATTCGCTTCTTTGCACTTGTGTGTGTAAAGAGAACAGCAATTTTCACTCAGAAGTGATGTCAATTTCAATTTCTAACATTTCCTTATAGGTACTATAGATATTGATGGTATAAAGGATGACATTCTCACTCTTCTATAGTGAAGAAAAAATACCGAATGATTCATATTATTTTTAATGGGTGGGGGATTTGCCACCCTCTTTCATATTGGTCAAACTCACCAATATAACAAAGCTTGTACTCAATTCAGAGGCTCTACCCCCATTCCCAAAAGATGGGAGGTGCTCCTTTTCCATGAAGCCACCTTCCCCTTGGCCATATTCCTATGGATCACAGGCTATTCTAATCTTATCCTCCTTGTTTCACATGTAATGTTACAGTGCTCATTTCCCACGAATGCATTAACAATAATCTATTCCTCTTGGAGCAGTAAGGGCTGAGGACTTTCTATAGGCCCTAAGGTGAACACTGGAGATAACAAAATCAAAGATCTAAAGCAAATACACCAGCCGGCTACTGCACACCTGTGTCAAAATATACTGATGAGTCCCAGAAGCTTCACCATGAAACTTTTATATACCCCATTGTTGTTTTTTTGGTACTAGTTTCATAAGAACAAACCTAGTTACAGTACTCTTGATAATTTTTTACTTTCATCAAGTAAACTTACCTGTTTGAGCACAAGCCATCAAGTCTCTTTTCTCTTTGATAATAGGAATAGCGTGCTTTTGCACTGGAGTTGGGCGAGTATAACGAGTAAGCTCAATGTTTCCCATAATAATTTCTCCCATCTCAACATCACTGAACTGTCAAAGAAATTCAATAGCGTTAAAATAGCTAGAAATGCTATCTGGAGCCATTTTTGCTTTACATTAAATCGGGGGGGGGGGGGGGGACGACCCTAATAGCTAATTTGTACTATACAGCTGCTTCACGTGAAACGACATTACATTTTGAGAAAAATCAACTCCCAGGTTTAATATACATTGGAGAAATCTGGGTTCTTCCTATATTTGACCCATTTTCTATTTCCAATTATTAGTAATGGAGACACTGAACTCAATCTTTCCACAAACCAATGAGGCGGGTTTTTAATGTAACTGAAGACTTCCTGAAGTAGGTACAACTGGCATTTGCTTTTAGGAAGCCCACCTCATTTTGATGTGCTGTGAAATATGAAAAAGCTTACACTTCCGTCTGTGTCTTAAAAGGTCAAACACAAATACTTACACTTTCAATATGTGGAGGACAGTTGTTGCCTGTTGCCTCAACTGGAATGTCGTCGTATTTCTCAAAGTTAATCCCAGTGTTTCCTCCAGAAAAGAGTTCCCTGAAATCAAAAGATTGGTAAGTCTACTTGTTATCCTAGCTAATGCGGCTTTATCACAATTAACACACATTTCAAAAACTTACTGTTCCAAGCGTTCACTTGGTGGGAGTGGTTTTGACCAATCATCTTCATCTGATTTGTCACACCAACGACTATTTCCACCACGTTCAAATTTGCCAAAACCACTTCTGTCACCACGGCTGCCGATGCCATCATAGTCACTCCGTCCACGATCATCAAACCTGAACAGCATAAGCAACCAATCAGAATCGTATCATTTAACCACTATCAGATTCCTAGAACTACTCTAGAATCATACGTAGAGAGAGAAACTGAACTCCTCATTATGCTAACTTCATCAGACTGTGTTATTTACATACATCAAGTATGTATCCCTCTTGAATTCTGTAATATTTTACAGCCTACACAGGCCTCATACATGCTGAAATTAAGAACCGAGTCTTAAATATTTGGTATCAGCATGTAACTTACACTTTTATTTAAACTTCTCATCCAAATATATTTTAGTGGTAGGAAAAAGAAAATAGCACATCAAACCTCAATTGTCCCAGTTATATTAGAATGTCACTTATAAGGACAAACAATTCACCTGTGTGACAGACTTTGGATAAAAGGTAGAAAATAATCCTTACCTGAATTAAGATGTTTTTAGTTTTAGGCCTGTTTGCGAAAAATCAGGACACACAGGACTAACCACAGCTATTAGGCGCATGAGGTCAGTTCACCACTTGTGTAATCAAAAATATAAGGTGTTTAAAAATCATCATGTAGAATATCCACAAAAAATCTCAACCATATTAGGCCATTCACTAGACAAACTTTACTCCTTTACATATACATAAAACTAAAGAAATATAAAAGTAATCGATTTCAGTATGTCCAGGGGCACATTCTTATTCTCATCTAGTTTCTATACAACAGTTCAATTTAGTTAAGACCTCCTACATTTAGAAAAATAAGATTACACAAACTTAATGCTTAACATCCAAATAGGTGATCTACTGGGAAAAAAAACATGCTTAATGATCAAGGTATAAGAATGAGTACTTATCAAATTAAAGACCAATTCTTGAATTGCATACACATAAGACAAGAAGATCAGTAAAAAATCACTTACCTTCCCCTTGATCCACTTCCACGATCACTAAAGAAACTAGATTTCCCTCTGGAATCACTACGAGATCCGAAACTGCTATATGCATCCTTATCTTTACTAGAACTCCACCCTGAACTGTCTTTGTCGTAGAATCCTTCAATACAAAAAAAGAGAAGCAAACCCATTTTATTTTATTAAATAGAAATTTACAATACCTAGGTCTCTGAATTCAAAGCCTTCTAACTTGATCTCTGTGAACTGAAAGGACAATGGAAATATTCCTATCGTGGTACTAGAAGTGAACCAAGATTCAGAGCTGGTTTGTAATCGGCACACAAAATTTTTAAATATTTTTAATACTACACAACACTGTGCACTAAATCAAGCAGTTTGACAGTCTAAAAAGTGTTCTAAATGAATAAAATACCACCACTAAAAAGGTCAATCGCATTGCCTATAAAACAATTGTATGACCAGCACAGGCACAATTTAATTTCCATTTTATACGTGTGAACCCAGTTTACTAGAACAGCTGCCTTTGTTTCAATGTTTCCTAGAGGTGCTCTTTATTTAAGACATTCCTAAAGGTGTCAGATTACTTAATACATTATTTTCCAGATTCAATAGTAAAAAGTAGAATAATGCTCTGTTCACATGAAATGCATACTATCAGACAAGAATCAAGAATACCTAGAAAAAAGGAAAATCTTCATTCCTGCACACTGTTGGTGTGGACAAATTCTTAGGCACAACTATAAGCATTCAATAACAGGGAATGAGAAAGGTATAAATTAGCCCAACAGGCAGAGGCTTTAAAGACAAGCAGTAGAGGATTTAAACTAGTTTCAGCAGCACTTTATTAAATAGAGATCATTTATAAGTTATTTTCCTTCAGACTGGTGCCTTTACCATTAGCCAGCCAGGTGATCAACAGACTTCACTAGCAATAAAGAATTTTACATTTCTAAGATCTCTTTCAGTTCTAAAAGCTCTATACTACCTCCTCCCTTTGATCTCCAGTCACTGGGATGAAGAGGGAAAAGCACTGAATATACACGAGGCCAATTCCAACTAGAACACTCTTAAGAATAAGAGAACCCACAACAATAAAGACAATGTTCAGTAATTAAAACAATGATATGCTAATTAAGAGATTATAATATGGATTTTATATCCATGTATTGCAGGGACAGTGCAGCTGATAAAGACTGCACATGCATATGGAAGAATGACAGTAAACCACAGGTTTCTGTGGACTTCACCCTTCTGATTCCGCCTTCATCATCTTCCTTCTTCTTAACCTTTAGTTTTCCAAACCTTCACTCTTCCTCTGAATCTCAGATCACCTATTTTATGGAATATACAGACCCAGACAACTGTCCCATAATGAAGTATCAGTCTATCACTGTATTAACAAACACAATCAGAGAAGACCAGGTGTTGTCGACACATTAGACAAAACCTTTCAAACTAAAGCAGTTAAAGGCAAGGAAAGGAGATGAATGAAACCAGAGGATCACTCCCAACTTACTGCGAGCATGCCCAGTGCTATGATCTGTTTATAATCTGTTAACCTATTCTGCAATAACCCATCTATCTTTTTTGACAGCTCTGCAAAACAGAAATAACTGGGTTATCACTATGCAATTTGTTTTACATAGTAGGGTGCCTACTCACCCTTTTCAAATTGAAATCATGATGTGAATGATCACAAACACAATCACAAAGTACAACACTAGTAAGGTTGTACAAAACCATGTCCTTGGCCACAGAAGAATATGACATAGGAAATACAATTTTCCACTGCATGAATTTAGATGAGTTTTCCCAAAGAGTGTTAAGTCCTAATATTTGAACCAAGCACCATGTTTACGGACTTCCCAAAGTGCCTCATTTTTCCCGAGGCTCTGACTTCTTAAAAACAAGAATTAGGTCTACCCAAGTTGCTCGACTTACCTTTAGTAGCTTCTCTGTTCCTTAAGTGAGGAGGAATATAGCGTCCCTCTAAAAGAAAGAATATAAATTTAAATGACAAAACTTCCAGTTAAAGCTTTTTACAAAAATTTGTGCAACTAAAAAATGGTCCTGGAACAAATTTTTTTAGTATCCAGCCACCCAGTCTCTTATTTGGAAATTGAGAGGGGGGTAAAATGAATCTGCTTTTACTTTAAATGCATACTGCTTTTTAAGAACTATAAGTGGGGCGGGGGGTAGGGTGGTAAATAAAAATCTGACTTGGAACCTAATCACTGAAATCCAAAAATAAACAGTTTGTCTCTAATGGTTAACGTAACACAACTTTTTTTAAGGGCCTGCTATTATTTCAGAGAAAGGTCATAAAACAGACACAGTTAACAACATGTAAGTATTACAACCTCACAGACTACTATATAATAAATCATGTAATTAGACACTAAGTATTTTTATTTCCATCCTGGTTAAATTCCAAAAAATGGACAATATACATTAAGGAAAAACAGCAAAGGCAAAAAGGATTTCAAGAACTGGAGTTTTAACTTAGAGCTTGCTAAGCCTATAGTCAACTTGTTCTGTAGGCAAGCAAGAATACAGCCTAGACAATAGATGAGAAGGAAAAGCAAATAATGTATAATACCAGGTAAAGGAAAATCAACCTGCTCTATTGCTAAAGAACCTGCAACTTAACTTCCCTTTCTACTTTTGGGTTGAATTAAATATTAAGTATCTCTATTAGGTAGGATGATCAACTCTCTAAAGATCTTTACCTTGGCAAATAAAGTAGAATATAAAAAATACCAAGTAACTTTGTGCTCAACAAGGCCCTTCTTGCCTAAAAATGAGGCCACGTCCTTTACCACCTAACACAGTGCTTGGAAAAAAAAAAAAAAAAAGCTTTCACACCCTACATTTTCCCCCCTCCTTTTCCGGGGCAGGGGAGTTAATAGGAAGAGACCTGACCAGAAGGAACCTGAAGCTGTCCTAGTGCCACAAAATAAACCAATAATAAACCACCTACACCTTAATACTAATCTGTAACAAGTCTCAAAAAAGCAAAAACAAACACTCTGAAAAAATGAAATAAAGCTTTTATATCTAATTTCTTTTCAAACAAATGATGCTAAATTAGCATTTAAAATCCTAACTACCACTCAAGATTGTTATAGCCTGTTATGTCTCATGTTCTTCACAGGAAAGGGTTAACTGTAGCTGATGAATGTGAATGTTCCCTTTACTGAATTTAATTCTGGTAAATAGGGATAAACACATTCCCACCACCTCTAAGCTTGGCTCAAGATTCATAATGAACACAATCAAACACTTCCAAGGATAATGTGTGTTCTACCAAGTTCTTTTTTTAAGGACTATTTACTAAAGAAAATGAGTCCCTTTCTTTTATTACCACAAGGCCACAATGTTATGATTATTAATTACACTACATAATTCTACAAACACTGACTATATAATTCTTTCCACAGCAAAACGTGGAAGGGAAATTCTTAAGCTTTAAATAAGTCCAAGAAAGCATTAAGTTATTAATGCTCTAACATTCAAGAAATTCATAAAACGGTTTACTTACTGCTTGCTGTACTTCCTCCACTCTGATTATCGGAAGAGTTCAGGTCTAGGCCAGCAAACTAGGAAAACAGAGTTAAATGGTTAGCAGCCCGTGTGTTAAAGTATTACACTAAGAAAAAACTAGTCCTGCCCTCCAGCACGAAGTAGCACTAGCTGCCCGGCCTGCTTCGTGGGGCTGATGGGAAGGTCTTAATGAGAATATGAACTAAGAATGTGCTTTGAAGACTGTAAAATTCTAAGCAAACCCAAAATAACACTGTTTATAGTACAGAAAGCAGCGCCCTAGGAGGCTGGTGTTATCCGGTAGAAACTGGGTCCAAACTTAAGTCATCCAATGAAAAATGAATTTCTCCCTGTAACATCTTCCATGGTAAAAGCCCCCAGAAATTATTTTAAAATGTCAAAAAGACAATGGATTCATCTTTACTCCAATCATATTTGACAAATGTTTCCAATGCCACCAACTTCCTACTTGAAATTATTTTAAGTCTACAGATCACACCTGAAAAATAAACTAAAATTTTAACTATTTCTTAGTTCTTTTATCCCTAAATGTTGCACAATTGTTTTTAATTAGGGTAGCACTCCTGGGTGGCTCAGTGGTTAGTGGGGTGTCTGCCTTCCGCTCAGGTCAGGATTCCGTGGTCCTGCCACAGAGCTCCTCATTGGGCTCCCTGCGGGGCCAAAAGCCTGCTTCTCCCTCCCACCCCTCTTGCTTGTATTCCCTCTCTCACTGTCCCTCTGTACCCCCCCAAAAAAATATTCTTTAAAAAAAAAAAAAAGAAACAAACAAACTCTGAGGTAGGTTCTACCTATTTATTTTCCCATTTTCAAGATCTAGATTAAGTTCAGAAGATTTTGAACATAAACTGCACGTGACATTCAACACTTTAAGAGAACACATTTCACTACATTTAATCTCCACTTCTCATCCCCTTACACTGAACGCAAAACCTCAACATTCTACAAAAGACCTATGTTTTCTCATTCTTTTACGACTCAACAGAAACTACATGCAAGCAAAGGGGGGGGGGGACAGGACTGCATGTGTCAAAAGGAACAGCTTAATTTAAGAAAGCCACAAAAAACCAAATCACACAATACTGATGCCACCTGTTTGCAAAGGTGACGTAAGTCTTCTGTTAAAAGCTCCAGATACTGTCAAATTGCAAGCATTATCAATGGAATCACTGAAAATTGGAAGATTTTTTCATGTGACAGACACGGAGAGAGATTACGAGTGGGGGGGGCTCCCTGCTGAGCAGAGCACAAGACCCTGAGATCACAACCTGAGCAAAGGCAGAGGCTTAACCCACTGAACCATCCCAGCAGATGCTAAATCTTAAAAAGAAACAAAGTATGATAGGACTTGTAGGCACCTGGCTTCCATAGTTTGCATCAGCAAAAACGCTGACATGCTTTCTGTTAACAGATACTTTAAAGTCCAAAAGAAGAGAAAGTCTTTTTGCACTTGTGTTACAAGTTTAATTTTACACTGAGCAACAGGAACAGAAAGTCCTTTTGCACCTGTGTTACAAGTTTTGTTCATTTTACACTGGGCAACAGGAACGATAAAGACCACGTTAAAGACTACTACAAACTCTCAGGATTACACTGCTTCATTCCTGCCTCTAATCTTTTTAAAACGGCACCACCGATATAGAAAATGTTAAAATTGGGGATAGCCTGTGCTCTTGACAAGATATTCTATGCGCTTCACTCAACAAAGGACGTGTCAGCAATTTGGAGAATCTAAGTGATTTATTAAAGGGGGGAAAATGCTCCCAAAGAAACAGGATTAAATCTCTAAAAATATTACACGGGACTACATTAAAACCTACGATCAATTTGTGTCACTAAACTTCGTTTCAGGATTTCTCTGGCGTCCGTAGATAAATACTTAAAAGGATCCCACATCCCACCTAAAAGCTTATCGGAAGCACGGTGCTTCTGTTGCAGAGGGATGCAGACTTCCTGCCACCAAAGCCCATAACCCCTCCTCCTCGCTCAGATCACACGTCCTCCTCTAATCTATCCCCAAAGCCTTAGAAGAGGAGATTCTGGTTAAGATGACAGACCCGGAGATCTGACCTATTTCACAATTTCACTGCACAGGCAGCAACAAGTCAACAACAAAGTGTTTATTTCCCTCAAGCTACATTCTGGGTATTTTTCCTCCGGCCGATTCCTGGATCAAACGTCACTGACACGGGAATGGTCATACAACCCGTGGTACCACCCAAAACAATGCCCGGCCCTCGCTAAATTGCCACGCACAGACTATCTGGAGCGAGTAAGAAAAAGGGGCCACTCCAGGTCCCTAACCTCCCTAAGGTCTCCCCGCCGTGTTCAATCTCTATCTAGAGCCCAGCGCCACCACGCACGCAGGGACCCATTACTCCCTCCCCTTCCCCCCACTCCTCCCCGAATCTTCTGCGTCACAAAACTTTCCACTCCGGAAACGCGGCCTCGGCGGCCGCGGCACCCTCGGTCCAATGGCCCCTGCGGAAACCTGGCTGAAGCGAAAAAGCCTAAGGAAGGAAGCCCGGGAGAAACAAGATGTCCATTCCATCCTCCTTTCCAAGCCCCTCGCCTGCCCGCGGCCCGCTCTCTCCCGCTAGTGGGCCCCAGCACCGCCCAGCCCCACACAAAGAAGGCCGCCGCCATTACCCCGAGCGAAGGCCACCCCCCCGCGCCGCCCCCTCCCACATTCAAGGGCTGCGTCCCTCCTGCTCTCTCACACACACAAATGCCGCTGCGCGGGTGCGCGCACATACACACACCCCAACGCCGCCGGGTCTCTGGGACAGGAATCCAGGCCGCGCGCGCAGAGTCAAAAGCCCTAGAGGCCAAAGGGGTCCCCAATCGCACAGTGCCGCTCCACGCACCACCCCCCCACCACCACCACCCACGGGTCACTAACTAGTCGGGGTTCGCGCGTGCGCGTCCCCAAGAAGGCGCTCGCACCCCCCTCCCCCTCCTCCCGCCTGCGCACGCACACACAAAAGCCGCCATTGTGCTCGGCCGGGGGACAATACCGCGGGCCAAGCCGGAGCCCCGGTCCGAGCGACGGCCATAACCAGCATTCCTGCCCGCTCCCCGTTCTTTCACAGCCCCGAAGCACTGACACTGGCCAGCTCGAGGCACGCAGGAAATGGGAACTAAGAGTGCCAGTTAGCGCTGCGCCATAAGCCAAGTCAGGTCAGCAACCATCCCGGCAGCTCCTTGCAGCTCACCTGCTGGTCCAGCCCGAGCGCATTTTCCACCGCCACATGACTCATCCCTGAAGAGTACCGAGAACTCGGGAGTCTTCCTCTGCTGAGCGACTGTGTTTGATTCACCGCGAAGGCCCTCTCACGGGAGAACTGCGGCTCTGAAGCTCACGGCGCGGCCACGGATCTAATATACTCACTCGGAAGGCTGTACGTCAGCACGTAAGACGTAGGCCCTCCTTCTCACACCCGCACTCCTCCTGCCGCTGTGACTTCTGCCTAGCTACTGCGAGCTCGTTTAGTCCAAACCTCGCGTGATTTTCTAATCAGTCCCGTCCCTGGCTTGGCGTCCTACCTTGGACCTCCGAGCGCCAAATGCTGTCCTAGTTCGCTGGAGCTTCAGTTGCCCTGTTCTCCGCTAATACCCTAGCTTGTCTTTGAGTTTTTGAAATCTCGCGATAACTCGTGTCCCGTTTTCCGCCTCCGAGGAGGTCTTTAAAATTTAACCTAGGCCTCTTCTTTTTCTCCCTATGCTCTCAGTTTTTTGCTATTTTCAGCCGAGCACTCGTTCGTGTTTCTGTCAGTCCTCCGACTTGGGAATGTCGGTAGCTTTCTTCGAACTAATCAGCCCTTGTTCTTCCGCGGGCAGCCTCCCCGAAAACGGAGTTAGGCAGAAAAAAGCCCGAAGCCGGGAGGACGGCGGGTCACGTGACCGCAGGTGTTTATCGCGGTGGCCATTTTGTGGAGCTGGAAACCTTGGCCTTAATTGAGTGCTCGGAGGGCAGGGGGTTGGGGGAAGAGGGGACAGGAGAGGGAAGAGAGGCAGAGGAGGGAAGAAGGGGAAGAGGAGGAGGGGGGAAAGGAGGAGGAAGGAGGGAGGAATGGTGACCGGGGAGGGGTGGGTAGCGGAGGGGATCTGGGGACAAGTCCTGATGGCCGGACACTTTAACTGCGCGGTTGCCTAGGCGGCGGGGGCGCCGCCTAGAAACGCAATAACCCCCTTCTGTTTCATCCCGCGACGCGAGCGCGCTGATGCGCGCGCCCCCGCCCCCCGCGGTGAGGAAACAATGAGACCATCAGGCGCTGAAGCTGAGCCGGTGTTTGTGGGTCCTCCCGGGACCCCGGCCCTCCGTGGAAGCAACGGGCCTACATTAGGCCCTTAGTTTCCTCCCTCGGGGCGCTCAGCGACTCGGGGCCGGTGGCCTCCGGTGGCTCTGCTGCTTCTCTCAATTGGGGGTTGCGAACGGCTCTCCTAGAGAGTCGACAGTGTTTGCGGCTGGGCGCAGTCAGGGCCTGCCGAAGAGAGTGCTACGGCGTTATCGGCTTGGGGTGGGGGTGACCCTCAGGCCACTGCAGTGGATGAGGAGTGGGAGGAAATGAGTTTCTGCCGTTGGAGGAACCCCTACTTGTGGCCCCCTCCGAACCAGGCCACCCCTACGTTCTTGCGTCAGTGCCACAGGCCCTTAAATAGAAGAAAATGTATTGACTGGTAGATCCTTGGCTTTAAGCGAGCAGCCGCGCAAACTTCGTTCTTATAAATGCTTCCCTCCGCCCGTCTAACCTTCAGACTAACAAATAACACACAGGGTTTTCCACCATCCCTCAAAAGGTCTTCTGCAGCCAGAATTCAAACAGCTAGTGTTCGTCGCATAAATTACCACGTTGCTTCTCTCCCTATCCGATTCTTAAAATTGAAACCGAAATTCTGAGTTGGGAGATAATATAACATTTGTGTCCAGGCAAGTTGCTTAACTGCTTTGGTTCTCCATTTCCTCATCTATAGAAGGAGTTGAGTGGACTACATAACCCTGTAAAAAGACTCAGTTCCTTTTTATGACAACCGTTAACATCCCCTTTAACCGTGCTGAAATAACAAATCATAGCTAATATAACCTAAATACGAGAGCACGCAATTTCCAAAAACGTGACTTAACTGTAGGATAGAAACAAAACGATTATAATAAAACAATGTACTTTAATATGTGCATCTCCTGCACAAGGACACTTAAGTGGTGCTAGACACCTGCCCAGTGCAGTCAACAAATGCAGCTCAAGTAAGGGGTTCTAACAGCAGTGTTGCCATCAGTGACCTTTTCTAAAATGATGAACTCTTGGTAATGTTTGAAACAAAGCACTATTATCTTCGCTCAATTGTTGCAGTATTACCATTCATGGAGAATTCAGTGTACATCGAAACTGGACAAAAGGGGTGCCTGGGTGGCTCAGTCCTAAAGCTTCTGCCTTCAGCTCAGATCATGATCCTTGGGGTTCTGGGATCAAGCCCCGCATAGAGCCCCACATCAGGCTCCCTGCTCAGTGGGAACCCTGCTTCCCTCTCTCCCACTCCCCTTGCTTGTGTCCCCTCTCTCACTCTCTCCCTCTCTCTGTCAAATAAATAAAACCTTAAAAAAAAAAAAAAAGCAAAAATACTCTTGTTTATATGTAGTGTTCCAGGCTTTATATCATGATAAACTCATTTTTCACTTAGATGAGTGTCCAGGGGATCAATTCTTAGCAGTATAGGACTGACCAACATTGTAAAACATCTAGCTTGCCTGGCTCACTAAAATGCCAGTAGCCATGCTGGTCATTGTGACATCCCAAAATACAGATAACCACAATGCCCCCTTGAGAGCCATTAAGCTTAATGACCATTAGGGTCCCTTTCAGCCCTGAGATTCATGATTTCTCACAGAGCATTGGTGAGGTGTTTCTGCTTGATTTGGCTTCAGTTTCCTTTTATTTATTCTTATTATTTTTTAAGGTTTTGTTTATTTATTTTTGAGAGAGAGAGAGAGCTCCCACAAGAGAGTGCATGAGCTGGGGGAGAGGCAGATGGAGAGGGAGAGGTAGACTCCCAGGACTCTGGGATCATGACCTAAGCCAAAGGCAGACGCTTAACTAATTGAGCCACCCAGGCGCCCCTCAGTTTCCTTTTAATATACAACAGGCTAAACATTCAAAATTAATGGTTCTGAGAGTTCAAACTGCATGTACCAACAATAGGCTGTACTGATATCCCTGGCTCCAGGCTTTATTTTACTTTCCAGTAGCGCCAAGGTAAAGGCTACTACCCTGGGAGTACCTAAAAGAATTAAAATATACAGCACTTTCCTACTTTCAATTAACCCCTGCTCATAGGCATACTCAGTTCAAACCACCAGGGGTTTTTGTTAATCAATATGTTATAATTGGAATATCAAATTGGAAAGGAAGAAGGGAAACATACAAAGCTTTGTCTTCAAACACATTCCCACTGAAAAAGAATGACGTGCACACTTGGGGTAGCTAAAAGAACCAACTTTCGCAGCATTCCAAAGGACTTTTCCACTAAGCAGTCATTTGCATATCTTCTCCACAGGGCAGTCATTTGCAAATTTTATCCGAAGTGACCTAAAAAGGGTTAGGAAAAGCTGAAACCAGGGAAACTTTTTTGCATTCTCACTTCCTTACATTCCCAGACAATCTTAAGCAGATGGCCCCTATGGAAGCAAATACACCTTTTGCACCATCCCATCCCCCAATCCCTGGAGGCAGCCGAGGAGACAAAACCCTATGAACTGCAGCTCCTGGAATCAACAGTTCAGACTGGGGGCAACGTACTTAGCTCATGGCCTCAGTTTCCTCGTCTGTAAGGATAGAATGAAAATAGTTCATGTCTCGCGGCACCTGGATGGCTCAGTCAGGAGAGCGTGCGACTCTTGATCTTCGGCTCATGGCGTTGAGCCCCATGTTGGGTGTAGTGATTACTAAATAAATAAATAAATTTAAGACAGTAGTTTCTGTCTCAAAAGGTGGTTGGGGGCGCCTGGGTGGCTCAGTGGGTTAAAGCCTCTGCCTGCAGCTGCAGCTCAGGTCATAATCTCAGGGTCCTGGCTCCTCGCAGCGCAGAGAGCCCGCATCCGGCTCTCTGCGCAGCGAGGAGTCTGCTTCCTCCTCTCTCTGCCTGACTTTCTGCCTACTTGTGATCTAAATAAATAAATAAAATCTTATTTAAAAAAAAAAAAAAAAAGATGGTTGGGATTCAAGGGCTGGTACGTGAAAATGCTTTGCAAGGAGGGAGAGATTAGTACATGGTAGATTCGTGTCCACATACACTTGGCTCTCTCCCCATTGTCTCAGACAGAGAGTTCCTGTAGCACCCGGCTGCTTAAGCCAGTTACATTCACCGCGGTTGCGCCTGAACCCACAGACAAGAGGGAACTCGTCACACCCTAGGACTGCCCCATAGATGTTTGATGATAAGTAATTAGTGCAAATGCCCGCCTTGGGCAAATTGTAATGTGGGGCACGTTAAGGGGTCTAAATCCATTATTTTGCTTCCGCAAATCGTTTTAAGTAAATTTCATCACCATTCTCAAAGATTGAGATAAACTGAAATCACATTTATTATGGTGCAAAGAAACAATGTGGCCAAATAACCTAAAACCTTGCAGAAAGATAATCAGACTATTTTGCAGCTTGAAGAAAAGCGGTAGGGAAAGGGGTGCTAAGAGCTAGAAACCTCAGAGCCTTTAGTGAACCTTATAATTCTCAGTAGTTTTTCTGCAAGTTCCAGAGGAAAGGTCTGCCGGGTCCAACTGACCCACACTTCCCTTTAGTGTGGACAGGGAATAAAGTTCGAAGAGGGCAGGACTCCCCTGTAATCAGGATAATTACCAGGTGTGGAGGTAAAAGCAGTGCCCACGGAGTCTCCTTTTATGTTTGAAAGTGTAATAGCCTTTTTGAGTTTCTGTTTGTTTCGGGCTCCCAATAAAGCAGGTTAGCTTCCCCTGCCAGCTAATTTACAGTACAGTTAACCCTTGAACAACAGGGGTTTGAACTGCACGGGCCATTTATTCTTGGGATTTTTACTGTACAGTACTGTAAACATATTTTCTTTTCCTTATAATTTTTTTTTTTTAAGTAAGCTCTATGCCCAGCGTGGGGCTGGACCTCACGACCCCGAAATCGAGTCACATGCTGTACTGACTGAGCCAGCCAGGCGCCCCTTTCTTATGATTTTCTTAGTAACATTTTATTTTCTCTAGCTTGCTTTATTGTAAGAATTCCATATGTAATACATAAAACCTGTAAAATGTGTTAATCAACTGTTTATGTTATCCGAAAGGACTCCAGTCAAAAGTAAGCTATTAGTAGTCAAGTTTTGGGGGAGTCCAAAGTTGCACACGGATTTTCAGCTGGTCAGGAATCGGCGTCTCTAATCCCTACATTGTTCCAGGGTCAACTGTGATTAGGAAGATGTTACTATGGAGGCTGATAAAAGTTTTAGAAGGAAGAGGAGACTTAGACTTTGGGAAGTTGCTGTACACCCTTATTCTCCAAGGGTGAGAAGAGCTGGTACATTCAAAACCAGGTATGTTTTAGGCAATTACTATATTCCCAAATAGCTAACCTGGCCTGGAATCCACTTTCCTCCCACAAAGATGGCAAGACGAAAAACCAAGTTACAGTGGAGGGTATCTTCGCTACCGCTAACATTGCTAAAAATATTTTCAAACAGAAAAACCCAGTGCACTCCTGCCTTCGTTCACGCAAGGTGACTAGGCAGTACAAGGGGTAGATATAGGGAAGCCTTGGGTAGAGGCTCTGAGCCAGAGGGAACGGGATGGGGTGGGGGGCGGGGCGGGCAATAAGGTGGCCTTGCCTTGGGAGAGAAGAGGAGGACTCGGAAATAAACGAAAGGGGTCACATGCCTTCAAGATTACACCCCACAACTTAGGTGGTGGCATCTTTAGCAGTCTTGCTCTCTCGGGTGATCCAGAACTTGGCCATACTCTCGCAGTCAGCAGTCCTGTGCTGGAAATACACACTAGGTGCATTGTAAAACTCATTAATTCTTTCCCATACCCCTTCCTACTTGGAGATTATTACTGTCGTCTTACAGACCTTGGTGGGTGCTGGGTTTAATCATTTTTAAAGTGTTTTAGACCTTTTCAACATTTGAATTTTGATTTCTTTTTAAAGACCTCTTGCTAGGGCAATCTATGATATTGTGATTTAGAATAAGAAATAAATACTTGGTCTTTGACCCCCATTCCAGGCTCTGAGCTCTTAAAACCCTAGGCATTTCCTGGGAAGGGAGTGTGTGATAAAGGTCTTTTGTTACGTTAATGAGGTGACTTTTGGAAAGTGCCTAAGGATGGGGGCTGGTTGGCGGATTGGACCTATCAGTCCCACTCCAGCAACCTGGGAGGGGGCGGGGAGCTGGAGGTTAAATTCAATCCCAATGGCCAATGATTTAATTGTGCCTGTGTAACAAGCTTCCGTAAACACCCAGAAAGACTGGTTCAGAGAGCTTCCGGGTTGGTGAGCACGTGGTGATGTGGGGAGAGTGGTGGGTTCTGGAGGGGGTGTGGAAGCTCCCTGCCCTTTCTCTCCTACCTTGTGCTGTGCATCTCTTCCATCTGGCTATTCTGAGTTATGTCCTTTTATAATAAACCGGCGATCTGTTAAGTGAAATCCTTCTCTGACTTCTGTGAGCCACTCCCGCAAATTAATCGAACCAGAGGTGGAGGTTGTTGGAATCTCTGATCTGTAGCCGGTTGATCAGAAGCACGGGTGATAATCTGGATTCGTGGCATCTGAACTGGGGGAAGGGGGCAATCTTGTAGGCCTGAGCCCTTACTCTATGGCATCTACCTGGAGACAGCATCAGAAAGGATTTGAATGTAGGGCTCCCAGCTGGTGTCAGAATTGCTTGATGGTATAGAAGAAAATACACATTGTGAGTGGAATCAAAATCCTACTGTCCGACCCCTTGTACTCTATAAATGGAGAATCGTGCACTTAGGGAAAACTCCGGACCCACTTCTGCAGAGTCCTCCCTCATGTTGACCATCCAAACGTTATGAACCAAAAGGCAGGAAAGCTTCGTCATGGAAATCCAGTTTAATTACAGACCGTCTGTGTGGCCACCCACACAGGGCAGATGAGCCCTCCTGGAATGCAGAGACCAGGGAAAGTGCTTTGGAACTCTTCTTTTACGTCTTCTGGGAAGATGGAGCTGCATTTTCTATGGCCTGGTTCTCGGTGTCTGTTCAGAAGCACTGTTCTAAATACCTCACAGGCATTATTAGCTCATCTAATCCTCACAGCAGCCCTAGAAGGGAGGAACTGTCCCCCCCCCCCCCACACACACACACACACACTCCAGGACACAGACTGAAGGCACTAGGACTCCATGTCATTGGCAGGCCTGGTGATTGGTGGACACCACCAGAGGTCAATCCGTGCCCTTGAAGCCAGGGCCCATTAACCAGGCCCCACCCCAACACCTCAAACACGATTCCCCATCGCCTCCCAAACCACTGTGTCTCTGGCCTTTATCTCACATACTAGCATCATCGTTTTGCATACCCAGACTTAAAACCTCAGCGATTTTTTTGGACTCCATTTCCCCCCTAGCCTACCTGCCACCCATTAACAGACCTTCCCTCTTCCTTTGCACCTTATGCCTCTCCAACTGGTCTCCTTGTCCCACTGCCCTGTTCAGGCCTTTATTTACCTTCACATCAGTAGTGAGCAATCTCTCTCTCTCTTGCATGAGTGCCAATTTAAAAGCAATATGCATGTTTACAAGAATTCTCCCGGATAGTTCAGGCTTTGCTCAAGCCTGCTGTTGATTATTCCAGAAACTTCCTCACTGCTTCTCCTGCCTCACTCCTTACCCTGTACAGGTCTGTCCAAGGTTTTGTTTTTTGTTTTTTTTTTAAGATTTTATTTATTTGACAGACAGAGATCACAAGTAGGCAGAGAGGCAGACAGAGAGAAAGAGAGAGAGAGAGGAGGAAGCAGGCTCCCTGCTGAGCAGAGAGCCTGATGTGGGGCTTGATCCCAGGACCCTGGGATCATGACCTGAGATGAAAGCAGAGGCTTTAACCCACTGAGCCACCCAGGTGCCCCTGTCCAAGGTTTTTAAAGACTTCATTTCAAGCAGGGGAGCAGGGGCAGAAGCAGAGGGAGAAGGTGACCCCCTACTGAACAGGGAACCCGACACAGGGCTCCATCCGAGGACCCAGAGATCATGACCTGAGCACAAGGGGGCAGACGCTAAACCAACTGAGCCACCCAGATGCTTTGTGTCCAAGGTTTTCTTAAAACAGTCCTATGGTGCCACTTCCCTGCTCAAAACACTTTGACGCCTCCCACTGATTGCATCCAAGACCCAATCCCATTTTCTCCTGTCCCCCAACCCTCCTGTCTCCAAACCCTCTTTGTCCACCTTGCCTCCCACCACACCCCCAGGGCCATCCTCGCACTTAGTGCTCCTCCACTGCACTGCTCGTTGTTCTCTAAATGCACTCAGCCCTAACCCTGCCTCTGTTCCTTGGTTCACAACGTTCCCTCCACACAAAATGTTCTTCCCCACTGTTCCCGACTCTTAAATTCCTACCTGAACCTTGTGCGGGCGCATCCCCCCCCCACACACACCCACGCACACACGCACCCATGCCCTCTGTGAGGGTGAATTTTAATATGCCAGCTTGGCCAGACCACGGTACCCAAATATTCGGCCAAACTCACTCTAGGTATTGCTGTGAAGGATTTTTCAGAAAAGATTAACATTCAAGTCAGTAGGGCACCTGGGTGGCTCAGTGGGTTAAAGCCTCTGCCTTCGGCTCAGGTCATGATCCCAGGGTTCTGGGATGGAGTCCGGAGTCGGACTCTCTGCTTCCTCTCTCTCTGCCTGCCTGTCTACATACCTGTGATCTCTGTCTGTCAAATAAATAAATAAAATCTTAAAAAAAAAAAAATTCAAGTCAGTAGAGTTTGAATAAAGCAGATGACCCACTCTAGTGTAGGTGAGTCATATCCAAGCAGTTGAAGGCCTTAAGAGGAAAAACACTGAGGCTCCCCAGGGAAGAGGGAATTCTGTTAGCTGACAGACTTTGGACACAAGCTTCAACATCAACTCTTCCCTGGGGCTCTAGCCTATCAGCCTCACCTGCAGATTTCAGACTTGCGAGCCCCACAGTCACGTGAGCCCATTTCTTAAAATCAGTCTCCGGATGGACTGATGGGTCGATCAGTCCCCTTGGTTCTATTTCTCTGGAGAACCCTGACTAACACAGTTTCTGCCTGCTTTGTGTTCCTACATCCTTTCTCCATTCCCATTGTTGCCTGTCTTATATAATATGTGATCGTACACAGGTCACTAGGACGTACGCAGCTCACGTCCACTGAGGGTTGAGACAGTTTCTTCTCATCTGTGCATCTCTGTGGAGCCTAGTGCCTCTGAAAGGTCCCACACAACCCAGAAAAGAGGTGCCCCGAAGCAGAAGCAGGAGAACTAGGGAAATGGATGTCTTGAAACAGGTCAGAAGAGAGAAAGCCAACCCACAGAGGGAACACACATGCCAGGGGGTGCGAACTCAGATACCTCGGGGCCAGACAGGTCATAGGGATGAAGAAAGGTAGCCTGGTAGCAGACACAGGGTGGGATGTGCTGCGCTGGAGGGTGACCCAACCCAATATTTCCCTACAGGAATGCAGGCCCCCAGACACACCAGGTTTTTCAAGAGATATCCGGGTGTTTACATGAAATGTCCTGATTTTTTAATGGTTAGCAGCTCATCCCTATTATTTCTAGGCACTGAGTGTGACTTGAATGCTTCAGGGCTGTTGGTACTGTTCTGGTTGTTAAGCTGGGTTGATGGGTACATGAGGGTTTGTTGCCTCATAGATAGGTGATAAATATCCTTATATACTAGTCCAAATCCCAGCTGTAAACCTTTTCTGTGAATTCAGGTTTGCAGCAGACCACCCATTTGCATCCTGTACTGTATATCAGTTTTGTAAAACTTGCCAATGAAGTTTTGCAGCTAGCTATACACCTTCACTTGAATAATAATTAGATTAGTTAAGTGTTACTTTGCGCTGAAAATAGAAAAAGGCAGCAATGCTGTTTCTTCCACCAGAATTGTTCTATGAAAAGAAAAATGTTGCCGCTCACCAGCTGCCACCCACTCTTTCCTCTCTGGAATGTCTTGGAATCTATCATATGTTACCTTTCGTACGACTTGATCTTGAATATAAGAATAGTCATTATTCTGAAAAAATATATATATTCATTATTCTGCACAAACCAAACTCTGACTTCAAGCATACACATGTTCCTCTTTGTGATTTTTGGTGAAGTCTCTGTGCGTGGAATAGGGCACAATTTATACTCAGTGTCTAAGAGAGAAAGCTACATACTGGCACCATAGAAATAGAGCTGTCTTTGGTTCCAAAATTGTTCAACCTCTATTTTGAATGAAGCAACCATGAGTCACTTGCAGTCTGGAGCAGTTAACTTCACCATTCTGTGTTTCAGTTTCCTCATTGATAAAATAAGGGTAATGAGAACCACCCCCTAAGTACTGCGAATGGGTAATAGGACATTATTTCTCTCTGGGCGAAGCGAGAAAACTACAGAGGAGGAAAATAGCAAGTCAAATCATTATTTTAGTCATTCAGAAGATGTTCATCGAGGGGCACCTGAGTGGCTTAGTCGGTTAAGTGTCTGACTCTTGACTTTGGCTCAGGTCATGGTCTCAGGGTTGTGAGATGGAGCACCACATCTGGCTCCATGCTCAACGGGTAGTCTGCTTCTCTCCCTCTCCTCCTTCCTCGGCCCTCCTCCAACTTACATGCACGCATGCTCCCTCTCTCTCTCGCTCAAAATAGATAAATATTAAAAAAAAAAAAAAAAAAAGATTTAGTGAACACCATGTTTAGGGCTGGGTATGGAGGGGAGGAGGCAGATAAGTTTAAAACATGGCTTCCACCATCACAGAACTGGGGAGATTAGACATACATACAAAAAGATCATTAATCCAACATGAGGTAATACGTAGTAAATTGAGACTATGAGACTATGAGCTATCTCTACTATAGGGCCTGCCTTCTATCCCTCTTAGTAAATCTGGAATAAATGAATGAGTGCTACCAAAAGTCCAGTAGCTCTTCTAAGAAGGAAGATATGGTGGACTAGAAAGTTCTGGAAGCCTTTACATTTGGAATTTGAGTCAAACCTGGAGACATGGATAGGAGTCTGATAATCAGAGAAGAGGGGAAAGGCTGCTTTTGGCTGTGGAAATGAGGGAGAAGACACCTAGTATGTGGGTACATAGGGGCTAAGGGGTAGGAATGGCCAAGGAGCTTTTGGAAGCAGTGAATTTGGGAAACAATGCTTGGAGAGGATGGTTCATTTTTTCATTCAGGAAAGCCCACAACGCAGAGATACAATGGTGAATGAGCAAGACACCAGAACTTGATGTCATGGGACTGCCCATCTGTTGACCATGGTGTTTAAATGTGTGTCTAGAAAAGTAGTGGAGGGAGGCCTGGGTGGCTCAGTGGGTTGAGCCTCTGCCTTCAGCTCAGGTCATGAACCCAGGGTCCTGGGATCGAGCCCTGCATCGGGCTCTCTGCTCAGCGGGGAGCCTGCTTCCTCCTCTCTCTCTGCCTGCCTCTCTGCCTACTAGTGATCTCTCTCTTTGTCAAATAAATAAACAAAATCTAAAAAAAAAGAAAGAAAGAAAGATAGAATGGGGCACCTGGGTGGCTCAGTTGGTTAAGCATCTGCCTTCAGCTCAGCTCATGATCTCAGGGTCCTGGGGTCAAGCCCCACATCAGGCTCTCTGCTTAGCAGTAAATCTGCTTCTTCCTCTCCCTCTGTGATTTCTCTCGCTTTCACTCTCTCTCTCAAATAAATAAAGTCTTTAAAAAGTTAAAAAAAAAAGAAGAAGAAGAAGAAGAAAGAAAGAAAGAAAAGTAGTGTACAATAAAAACGGTAGTGGAAAAGGTCTATTGGGACCGATCATGAAGAATGAAACATTTGGACTTTATTTTGTAAGCACTGAGGAACAACTAAAGATTTCTTAGCAGGGAAGTGACAAGAGGAAACACTATATTTGGGATATAAATCTGTCCTTGGTGCTGTCTTAGCTCAGGCTACTATATCAGAATACCATGAACTGGAGAGCTTATAAAAAAAAAACAGGCATATATTTCTCACAGTATTGCAAGGCTGGAAATCTAAGATCAAAATGCGGGCCGATTTGGTGTCTGGTGAGAGCCCACTTCCTGGTTCCTAGATGATGGCCTCTTGCTGTGTCTTCACATGTGGGAATGGGCTAGATTGTTATTTGGGCCTCTTCTATAAGGGCACTGGCCCAATTTATGAGAGCACCACCCTTGGGACCTACTTACCTCCTCCAAATACCATCACTTTGGGGATTAGGGTTCAACATACGAATGGGAGGGGAGACACAAACATTTAATCTGTAACAGTTATATTCAGTTACGGGTTGGGGCACAAAGAAACTGAGGCTGGACAGCTGAATGTCAACTGTCTCTGGGCCAAACTGTAGTAGGACTAGGAAGGAAGGAGAATGGAAGGAGGGGAGGGGCGCATCACCCAGGGAGAACTGACAAGACAAATATTGGTTAGACACGAACACAAACAACACTCGGGATTTGAGCCTCAGTCATTTGTTATAATTTGTTCAGTTCTGTATAAGCAAGATCAGGCCTTACACTTTAGAAAGAATTCTTGGAGCAGAACCGTGGCCTAAACCAGTGGTTCGATTCTCTCTTCTCATGGAAGGATCTCTAGGTTTCTCCTGAATGAGTCATGGGACATACTTTTCCATTTACCTGGGTAGAGAACATCATACTCTATTTGGAATATAGGCCACTGTGTAATAAATCTTGTCTTGTCTTCCTCAAAGAGTCAGTGCAAAATGAGGCAGCTTGTCATGTGAGTCAAGTCCTTTAAGCTTCTCAGATGAATGTTGCTATATTAGGACCAAGGACTGTTAGGCAACAAGTCCCAGCTACACCTTTCCTTGATGCTTGTGCTTCATGGCGAAGACCACCCATTGAACTAACAGGTGTCATTTTATTTTTGTAAAATGAACACAGTCAGGGGTGAATTCTCAGCTAATCTCACAGGATCTCAGTTTTGGTATTAGTCATTCGGGGATGTGGAAAGAATGTTCTAGAAAATGAACCAGCAGTAATTTTATGAAAAGAATGGATGGAAATGTTTTTCCATGATACACTATGACCTATATAGAGCTAGAAAAATGCTAGGATTTCAACTGGTTCCTAACTGACAGTCCCTCAGAAGCTGTGTGAAGGAGAAAAGCAAGGAGCAGCCTTCCCCACATCCCCAGGCCAGAGAAAATGCTCTGTCCTGTGCTCCCACAGCCTACTTTACATCCCTTACCACACTCTGGTGGAACTCATGCCTTCCCATGAAAATATGAACCCTTGGAGGCAACCATATTTTATTCCTTTTCAGATCACTAGTACCTGAAACATAGTAGGTGCTCAGTAGACATTGCCTGGATGGACAGATGGCTGGATGAACTATGTATTTGCCCTTATTTGGCATGGAATACAGGGCAGGCTAGGAGATCACTCTTATTTTTTTAACTTTAAAGTAAAACCACATCATGGGGCACCTGGGTGGCTCAGTGGGTTAAGCCTCTGCCTTCGGCTCAGGTCATGATCTCAGAGTCCTGAGATCGAGCCCCACATCTAGCTCTCTGCTCCGCAGAGAGCCTGCCTCCCCTTCTGTCTCTCTGCCTACCTCTCTGCCTACTTGTGATCTCTCTCTCTGTGTCAAATAAATAAAATCTTTAAAAATTAAAATAAAATAAAACCACATCAAAGTGGGGCGCCTGGGTGGCTCAGTGGGTTAAAGCCTCTGCCTTCAGCTCAGGTCATAATCCCAGAGTCCTGGATCAAGCCCCGCATCAGGCTCTCTGCTCAGCGGGGAGCCTGCTTCCTCCTCTCTCTCTGCCTTGTGATCTCCGTCTGTCAAATAAATTAAAAAAAAAAATCTTTAAATAAATCAATAAAAATTAAAAAAGGAATGAACAATTGTTATGCACTGAATATTTGTGAACCCCCCTCCAAAGTTCATGTTTTGAAGCCTTAACCCCCAGTGTGATGGTATTTGGAGATGGGGGGCCCTTGGGAGGTCATTGGGTTCAGAGGAGGTTATGAGGGTGGGGACCTGATAATGGCATTGGTGTCCTTAATAAGAAGAGACACCAGGAGTGCCTGACTGGCTCAGTCAGTATATCACGCAAGTCTTGAGTTCGAGTCCCATGCTAGGTGTAGCGATTACTAAAAAATAAGTAAGTAAACTTGTTTTAAAAAGCCAATCTTGGGGATGCCTGGGTGGCTCAGTTGTTTGAGCAGCTGCCTTCGGCTCGGGTCATGGTCCCAGCATCCTGGGATGGAGTCCCACATCGGGCTCCTTGCTCGGTGGGGAGCCTGCTTCTCCCTCTGCCTCTTCCTGCCATTCTGTCTGCCTGTGCTCGCTCTCTCTCCCTCTCTCTCTCTGATAAATAAATAAAATCTTAAAAAAAAATTAAAAAATAAAAATAAAAAGCCAATCTTGGGGGGTGCCTGAGTGGCTCAGTGGGTTAAGCCTCTGCCTTCAGCTCAGGTCATGATCTTAGGGTCCTGGGATGGAGTCCCACATTGGCCTCTCTGCTCAGCAGGGAGCCTGCCCCCCCCCGCCTCTCTGCCTACTTGTGATCTCCCTCTCTCTCTCTCTGTCAAAGAAAAAAATAAAATCTTTTTAAAAAAAAGCAAAAAAGCTAATCTTGGAGAGCCTGGGTGGCTCAGTTGGTTAAGGATCCAACTCCTGATTTTGGCTCAGGTCATGATCTCAGGGTCATGAGATCGAGCCCCATGTCAGGCTCCACACTGAGCAGGGAGTCTGAGATTCTTACCATCTCCCTCCCTTTCTTCCCCTCCCTGCATAATCTTTCTCTTTCAAGTAAATAAATAAAATCTTTTTTTAAAAAAAAACCTTTATTTTAAAAAAGCCAGCCTCAACAGTTTAAACACTACATGGTCTCATTTGTATGACATTCACAAAATAACATGATTCTGGAGGTGGAGAACAGTGTACTATTGCCAGGGGAAGGGAGTGTGTATGGCTATAAAGGGATAATCCAGAGGACCATCGTGGAGATGGGAGAGCTCAGTGTCTCGGTGGTTACACAAAGCTACAGATGTGATAGCATTACATGGAGCTACACACAGAGACACACACAACTGAGTGCTTGCAAAACTGGTAAAATCTGAGTGAGGTCTGTGCATTGCACACTTCCTCGCTTTCATTTTGTACTAGAGTTATGCAACCCCTGTGAATCTATAATATTTCAAAATTAGAAGTGTTTTTTTAAACAGAAACCAGTCAGCACTTCTAACTTGCAGCGTGGTGTTTTTCTATCTGTGAGCCCTCGCTTTGAAGTGCCTGCTTCTTAGGGCGCCTGGGTGGCTCAGTTGTTAGGCCTCTGGCTTCGGCTCCACTCAGGTCAGGATCCCAAGCTGTGGTGGGCTCCCTGCTCAGTGGGGGATGGGGGGCTGCTTCTCCCTCTCCCACTCCCTCTGCTTGTGTTCCCTCTCTGTTGTGCATCTCTCTGTCAAATAAATAAGTAAAATCTTTTTATAAATAAATAAATCTATACCTGCTTCTTACATCCTGATCTGTGAGAACTTGAGGCCGTTAAACTATATCCCTGAGCCTTCAAAGGTGTCTTTAAAGTCACAGTTCTCTTGTTACTGTTTTGTGGTGCTAACAGCAGGGGCAGATTTCGCATAAAGGCCCAGTCTCACTTCCTTTCCTCCCTGTTAGCATCATCTTCTCTCCCTGTCATCGCCTTCTTCTTTGGTAAATTCTTCTGAGGAATGTTGAATGAAGTACTTTCGGAGGATCCTGGAAGATTTAGTGTCCAGAAATGTAAACTAGTCAGCAGCGTACACGCTGAACTTTCCTTTTGTCCTTACCCCCAAAGGTTTATTGGATAATTACGCTTTTCAATTAACCTAACTTTAATAGCAGGCAGGGATCTTTCCTTGGCAGTTAATTAACCATCACAACCTCCTTGTATTATATCATGACCTCATCACAGGGACAACTGGAGAGCCGTCTTAGTCCATTCAGGCTGCTACAGATGGGTGGCTTATGGATAACATAAATGTATTTCTCACGGTGCTGGAGGCTGGCCGTGCAAGGTCAAGGCTCTGGCAGATTCGGTGTCTGGTGAGGTTCCACTTTCTGGTTCCCAGATGATCATCTTGGTGTGTCCTCACAGAGTGGAAGGGGGTTAGGAACCTCTCTGGAGTCTCTTTTATAAGGTCACTAGTCCCGTCCTGAGGTCCCAGGGCTCAGTGACCTAAGCACCCTCAATACCTAACCACCTTCCAAAGGCCATGCCTCCTAGCGTCACCACACAGGAGCACGGGGTTTCAATATAATATTGAAACATTTCTCCTACATTTGCCAGTTTGAGGGGACCCAACCCCAGCTGGCTGGGAAAGCAAAGCGAAAATAAAGGCAAGTCCCTTTAGCAGAAATGTTTCTGAAGACCCAAGAGCTGGTAGCTCTGAAAATGGGATCAGGCCCCTTCTCATTCTGCTCCTGCCTTCCTCACGGTCACTGTCACCGTTATTGCTTCCGACCAAACCACTGGTTCTCCAGTTGGGCCCTGCTGGGGAAGGACTGGAGTGAGGCAAACCACTGTTGCCTTCTCCTGCCTTCTCTTATGTCTTCTCGATGCCCTTCAGGAGCCCAAGAGAAACCAGCTGCCACAGCCCAGCTCACAGGCACTTTTGTCCCTTCTGATACCCCCTCCCCCGTGCGAGGCCCCTTGGCAGTGCTGACAACAGGGCTTGTGCCACATAGGGTTCCAACCAAAGCCTTCCAAAACAAGAAAGTCTTGTTAAACCCTCTGGGATTTAACTGGTAAAAGATCAGAAATGTTTGATGTTAACATACACGGTGTCCATGAAGTCTAGAAACCTAGGTACTCTTTTTTTTCCCCCCCTGAAGATGTCCTTGATGACATTCTATCGTTTGGCCTGTTTCCAGCCTGGACGAATACCTTGTATAGTTAGCAAGGGTGTAACTCAATTACAGCATGAATGGGGCTGTTTTCAGTCTGGCTATTTATAGCATCCCCTGTGGGCTACCTGACTCCAAGCTACTCCATTTCAGGACTTCTAAGTCATAGATTCATTCATCAGGCAGACATTTTCGAGTGCCATCTGTTTCAAAACAGCATTCCAGATAGGAGGAGGGAAGCAAGTCCTGTTGATTTTCTGCCTTGGAAGGGGAACTGAGCCCTCGGACCAATTCTCTATGTCCTATTAGCTCCTCCAACGTGATCACATACTTTGTCCTTGCGAGGGGAAGGAACTGGTGAAACTGGGATCTCAAAGCCAGCTCGATGATCTGTCGTCCTGATTGCCTTAATCTGTGTAATTGTTCAACGAAGAGTGTACCGGCCTCATCATAAACAACCACGCAGGGAAAACTCACCAAGAAAGTGAGTGCTCGGGCGCCTGGGTGGCTCAGTGGATTAAGCTGCTGCCTTCGGCTCAGGTCATGATCTCAGGGTCCTGGGATCTAGTCCCGCATCGGGCTCTCTGCTCGGCAGGGAGTCTGCTTCTCTCTCTCTCTGCCTGCCTCTCTACTTGTGATTTCTCTCTGTCAAATAAATAAATAAAATATTTAAAAAAAAAAAAAAAAAAGAAAGTGAGTGCTCTGTTAAAGTCATTTCAACAGCACGAGGAATCTCAAGCAGTGTGTGCAAATGGTCTTCTTTACTCAATTCCCTAAGCCAGTCTCTGCAAAACAACTGCACTCTTCTCCTGTCTCCAGGAGGACCTAGATCTTTGAGAACGTAGAGAAATCCATAAGAGATTTAACGTATAGCAGTGAAATTGTAGAGATGGGAAGCTGCTTTTCCAGTAAGCTGTGGGACGCTGGCCCAGAGATACTTCTGGGGTTCCACCAAGGCCACCCACCAGAATGCTCCAGAGAGCTAATGTTACCTTTATTCATTCAAGAGGTTAATTTCTTTTCCTTAATTGTAGTCACTAGACTTCTAACCTAGCAAAGAGCCCAAGTGTGAGACTGAGGAAGAAATGAATTGAGGTCTAAAAGCTGAGCATGCTGGGAAATAATAATAATGCCAATTATTATTTCAAATATTTTATTTATTTATTTGACAGAGAGAGAGAGAGACAGCAAGAGCAGGAACACAAGGAGTGGAAGTGGGAGAGGGAGAAGCAGGCTTCCCGCCAAGCAGGGAGCCTGATGTAGGGCTCAATCCCAGGACCCCAGGACCATGACCCAAGCCGAAGGCAGACACCTCATCACTGAGCCACCCAGGGGCCCCTCCCTCTGTCCTCCTCATGCTCAAGCGCGCGCTCTCAATCTCAAAATAAATAAATAAATAAATAAAATCTTAAAGAAAAAAACAACCATGACTTTATTATTCCTCAGAGTTCTGGGAGATAACCACCTCAGAGGTACAGTTCTTTCTTGAGGTTCTGAGTTTGGTTGCAGTCAGATGGTGGATAAGGCTGCACTTGGCTGAATCTTCCTCACTCACATGTCTGCACCTGGGCTGGAGTGGCTGGAAAGCAGCTGTGGGCCTCCTTACAATGCAGAAGCAGTGGGAGCATGTGGGCTTCTCGAAGCCAGCAGCGTGTCTGGCTTCCCCCAGAGCACATGATCCAGGAGTCCCAGGTGGTAGCTACCAGACTTATTAGGATCTTGCCCTGGAAGTCACACAGGGTCATTCCACCGTTTTCTTTTAGCCAAAAAGAAAGTCTCAGGGTCAGCCAGGATCCAAGGGCATGAACACCAGTGCCCTGGGGGGGCCATCTTTGGCAACGAGCTCCAAGAGCCTGGCACTACAGAGCAGATGTGCGCTTCGTTTCAAATAGCGGGTATTAAAACAGGTCTCGTAAGTAAATGGCTGGACACACATGGTGCCTTCCATCCGTATCCAATATTCCAGATACAGTCCCCAGGCTCTCTGGTGCTGACGGAGCCACTCTGCAGGCCCAGGACACTGGTGAACCCAAGTCTTCTCTACCCTCACCATTCTTTTCCCTCACTGCCATCTGTCACCTGGCCGGGCGAAGTTCAGTTCTGTCCTCTTTCACCTTGAACCTTAACTCCTAGAGCCTCTCTCTAGTACACAAGTCACTTCAGTAAAATCTTTGCCCCTTTTAATTCCACTTTCAAGCCCAGACACCCTCTCCCCACCAGACACAGCTGTTGTTAAACCGGAGTGGTTTTAGTGCTATGACTGTTTTTAAAGAAAAAAGAAAGAAAGAAAGAAAGAAAAGCTTTCAGTTGTGAGGTAAAATTAGGGATAAGAATCTGCGACTTCAAGTCTGAAGCCCTTTGAGAGTTCCCAGAAGTACCTGTTAAAATCTTTTCTGAAGTGAACTGCTATTTCCCTACTTTCTAGTAAGTCTGGTTTTGTTTGTTTGTTTGTTTCTTTGTTTTTAAGGGCTAGTGCTTCAGATGAACAAAACCTGTCTTATTTTCTGTTTCTGAAATTGTTTTTCCTTCATGTTTTTATTTTTTACTTTTTAAAAATATTTATTTATTTTTTTATTTTAGAGGAGAAAGAGAGGGCAGGGGGAAGTGCAGAGGGAGAGGGAGAAGCAGGCTCCCCACTGAGCAGGGGGCCCAAAGCAGGGTCAGTCCCAGGACCCGGAGATAGTGACCTGAGCGGAAGGCAGTAGATGCTTAACCAACTGAGCCACCCAGGTTCCCCCACTTTGTGTTGTTATTTATTTATTTATCCATTTACTTATTTTTTAAGATTTTATTTATTTTACAAAGAGGGACACAGCGAGAGAGGAAGTACAAGCAGGGGGAGTGGGAGAGAGAGAAGCAGGCTTCCCGCTGAGCAGGATCCCAGAACCCTGGGATCATGACCTGAGCCGAAGGCAGACACTTAACGACTGAGCCACACAGGCGGCCTCCAATTTGTGTTTTTAAAATATTATTGCAAAATCACATTTTGTTTCCTACTAATTTTTAATGATAAGGAACGGGCATTTCAGCCGTAGTATGAATTATATAGAATTTTGAGGTCTAGCCTAGGATTCGAATGACCACTTTAAACACTGCTCTAGTTTTCGCGGGGAAAAAGCATTCCAAGCTCCAGACCACAAACTACAAAATGGCATTTTGTGGACACGTCTTATTTGTATCTAATTCCTGCTCATTTGCTTCTTTCTTCCATGGAGTTATATCATGAACTTGGAGTTGGTTGCACTGCATTAAGGTATTGAAAAGCAAAGTTGAGGGGCGCCTGGGTGGCTCAGTGGGTTAAAGTCTCTGCCTTCAGCTCGGGTCATGATCTCGGGATCCTGGGATCGAGCCCCACGTCAGGCTCTCTGCTCCCCAGGGAGCCTCCCCCCCTCTCTCTGCCTGCCTCTCTGCCTACTTGTGATCTCTGTCTGTCAAATAAATAAATAAAATTAAAAAAAGAAAAGAAAAGAAAAGTTGATGGGGGATATAAGGAACATTCTGTGTTGGTTCAGGACCAAGTTGCTATGTCCATTCCATGCTATCTCTATCTGTCAAAACCTTTAGCCTTACTGTAAACCAGAGAAGGGCAGGAATTTCCCTGGAGGAACAATTTTCAATTTAAACAGAAACTGCTGGCACGTGGGTGGCTCAGTCAGTTAAGCATCTGCCTTTGGCTCAGGTCATGATCCCAGGGTCCTAGGATCAAGCCCCAGGGGCAGGCTCCCTGCTCAGCAGGAATTCTGCTTCTCCCTCTCTCTCTCTGCTGCTCCCCCTGCTTGTGCTCTCTCTCACTTTGTCTCTCAAAATAAATAAATAGAACCTTAAAAAATTGTTTTTTAAGATTTTATTTATTTGTCAGAGAGAAAGAGAGCACAAACAGGTAGAGTGGCAGGCAGAGGCAGAGAGAGAAAGAAGCAGGCTCCTGGGTGAGCAAGGAGCCGATGTGGGACTTGATCCCAGGACCCTGGGATCACGAACTGATCTGAAGGCAGTTGCTTAACCAACTGAGCCACCCAGGCATCCCAAAAACTTAAAAAATTAAAACAAACAAATAAACAAACAAACAAAAAACAGAAACTGCCAGTTAACATTAGTGGCCAGTTTGGGGACACTACTGTGGGGGTTGGTGATCTCTGGGGTCATTTTCCATATTTATCTGCTTTTTCTCAGCTGTGCCCTTCCAGCTGCTGGTATCCAAAGGCTGAGGAGATAGTGGGAACAGCTGTGACAGCAATGCCCCCCGCCGCAGCAGGAAGGAGGGACAGTAGTAGACCCAGCCTGTTGGGGACTCTGCCACAATCCTCAGTAAAGCCCCGAGGGACAGGCCTGAGACCCAAGACTAAAACCCATCCCTCCCACAGCTCCGAGTACAGTGTTCGAACATTAGGCTCCCAGGAAGCCAGCTAAGTGACTGTCAGTGCCCCAGCTGGACCAAAACAGAGATTTGCAACAGATGTTCCTTCCTTTACAAACAGAATCACCTCGGGTTAATCCTAGAGAAATTAGAAATAGGGTTTCAGTTACTCACAACTTTCTGGAATCCCTAACATGTCTGTTACATAAAACCAGAAACACCTTTATGCCGATGTTTGTTAATTACAAATGGTTTTCATTCAGACATGCTCATTTTCTCCTCAAATTATCCAGAAAATTGGGGGATGCTGGGGGTGGTCTTTGTGATGAGCTACAATTCTTAAACGTTCACGGGACATTGAAATTTTGACTTAAGCTGGGGACGAGATGGAATCTTTGGAAAGAGCCACCAAATACTTTATCCTGCTGTCATTCAGCTGCACGGACTCTCATCACTGCCTGGAAATTAAGCTGTCACCATGTGTCAGGCAAAGAGCAGAGTCATCTTCTGTCGAATAGCACCTGTCAGAGGGTTGCCAAAATCTGGAGAAAATTCTCAGGCAACGTTGACTGCAACCCATACCTAGAGCACAGACCAGCTTCCGTGTGAGACTTGGGAAAGCCTGAGATGTAGTATTCCATCTAGCAAATCGCAAATATCCCCCTCCTAGTCTCCCCCAAAAGATAACACCCAATGAGTACTGATCACAAGAGGCTGCAAGGGAATAAGTGTTCTCACAGGCTGCTGTGAAAGAATAAATTGTGACCAACCTTTATGGAGAATAATGTGTCAATATTCAAAATCCTTATATACAAGTGTTTATGGGTGCCTGAGTGGCTCAGTGGGTTAAGCCCCTGCATTCAGCTCAGGTCATGATCTCAGGGTCCTGGGATCAAGCCCGGCATCGGGCTCTGCTCAACGGGGAGGCTGCTTCCCTCTTTCCCTCTCTCTCTCTCTGCCTGCCTCTCAGCCTACTTGCGATCTCTGCCAAATAAATAAATAAAATCTTTAGAAAAAAATAAAAAATAAAAATTCCACTTCTAAGGGGTGCCTGGATGGCTCAGTCGAAAGAACCTGTGACTCTTGCTCTTGGGGTCATGAGTTTGAGCCCCACGTTGGGTGTAGAGATTGCTTAAATAAATAAACTCTTAAAAATTCCGCTTCTGCAGAGAAAGACAATTATCATATGATCTCACTCCTATGTGGAATTTAAGAAGCAAAACAGAAGATCATAGTGGAAGGGGGGAAAACAAAACCAGACAAAATCAGAGAGGGAGACAAGCCTTAAGAGACTCATAATCATAGGGAACAAACTGAGGGTTGGTGGAGGGGAGTGGGGGGATGGGGAAACTGGGTGAGGGACGTTCAGAAGAGCACGTGATGTAATAAGCACTGGGTATTATATAAGACTGATGAATCACTGACCACCACCGAAACTAAGAATATACTATATGTTAATTAATTGAAGTTAAAATTTTTAAAAGATTTTATTTATTTATTTGATAGAGATCACAAGTAGGCAGAGAGAGAGAGGGAAGCAGGCTCCCTGCTGAGCAGAGAGTCAGGTGCGGGGCTCCGGGGCTCGATCCCAGGACCTTGGGATCATGACCTGAGCTGAAGGCAGAGGCTTTAACCCACTGAGCCATCCAGGCACCTTGAAGTTAAATTTTTTTAAAAATCAATAAAAGAGGGAAAAAATTCCACTTCTAGAATTGTATTGAAAGAGAACCAAAAAAAATTTTAAATGTATGTAAGAGGATGTTTATCACAACATTATTTATAGCAAAAACAAAAAAAAAAACGCAAAACCCAGAAAGCAATGTAAAATAAACAAGGCACCCAAGTGATTGGATATTATAATGTCGTTTAAGTCCTTAAAGTTCTAGAAGGATTCAGTAAGTTGAGAAAACCTCCTCTTAAGTAGAACAAAGCAGGTCACGAAGGAGCCTCTTGCCTAGATTTAGAGGGATGATATGTGCTTGTTTCCACAGAGAAAGGGCTGGAGGGATACACACCCAAATGCCAACATGGTTATCTCTGGATGCTAAAATCAAGGGTGATTTTAGAATCTTCTTTGTGGCCTTTTTTTTTTTTTTTTTTTAAAGATATGTATGTACTTGACACAGAGAGAGAGAGAGAGAGACAGCGAGAGAAGGAACACAAGCAGGGGGAGGAAGAGGGAGAGGGAGCAGCAGACTTCCCGCTGAGCAGGGAGCCCCATTTGGGGCTCAATCCCAGACCCTGGTATTGTGACCTGAGCCGAAGGCAGATGTTTAACCAACTGAGCCACCCAAGCGCCCCTCTTTTTTTTTTTTAATTTTCCAATTTTATGATGAATATGGATTACTACTATAATCAGCAAGAACCATATTCTGACAAAATGCTGGTTCTGTAAGGCCCCCTTGTTCTCCTTTTCTGAACCGCAGTTGTGCCACAAATCCCTTTGGAAATCTGCTGACAATTGTGAACCATCTTCCCAGAACTACAAATACCCATCAGATTTTACAAGAATTTCTGAGGATTCGCCACTTAGAGGTCCATAAGGTCCAGAGTTAAGAGCTGTCCATCCATTGGGCACCTGGTTGGCTCAGTCAGAAGAGCGTACAACTCTTGATCTGGAGGTCATGTGTTCAAACCCCACATTGGGCACAGAGATTAATTTTTAAAAAGGGGGGGGAATGGTCCATCCACAGTCTGGGTGACATCCACCCTGTGGACTTGGCCATTATGACTCCAGTGGCACCAAGGTCCCCTCCATCACCCCAAGAATAGGCTAGGGCTGTCCATGGGCTTCTGCAGATCCATGGATCCACACAGGCACTTTGAAAAGGCCCCAATCTTAGTGTCTCAGGATGACATCAACGAAGAAGTGTGGGTGGAGAAGATCGCAGTGTTCCAGAATCCTGCCCTCAGTGCTGGGTACTGAGAGTGAAGCGTGGAGGCCACTGAGCAGCCTTGTAAGGGGCCATGGCCCCTCGATGCTCCCAGGGCATCGGGGAGCATGTACTCACATGACTGTAACCAGCATGATCGTGAGACTTACACAGTCATCGTGGAGCAATCTGACTCACTATGAGAATAAAATGAGGAGAACAGAAAGTGTAACTAATTGGAAAGGACTGGAAAACCTCAGTCACCAGGTCACTGTCAGAGACTGGAATCCAGGGACTCGGTGGCGGAATTAAAGAGGGACCCAAAGGTTCAAACCATGGTCCCACTGGACCCAGGGCATTGACCTGGGGGGAAAGCCTCAGGCATGGGCTTCATGTGTGGGCTAGGACAGAGCCTGAGGAAGGTTATTAAGGCCAGTTTGTGAAGACCTGTATCTCTTGCTCATGAATCTAAAGCTACCGATCAAGGGGTGCCAGGCTGGTTCAGTTTGTGGAGCACACGACTCTTCACCTCAGGGTTATAAGTTCGAGCCCCACGTTAGGTATAGAGATTCATTAAAAACTTTAAAAAAAATTTTTTTTAAGATTTTATTTATTTATTTGAGAGAGAGAGAATGAGTGAGGGGCAGGGGGAGAAGCAGACTCCCCGCCGAGCAGGAAGCCCGATACGGGACTCAATCCCAGGACCCCAGGGATCATGACCCGAGCCAAAGGTAGATGCCTAACTGACTGAGCCATCCAGGTGCCCCGTAAAAATTTTAGTTTTATGGGGCGCCTGGGTAGCTCAGTCAGTTAAGCATCTGACTCTTTTTTTTTTTTTTTAATATTTTATTTATTTATTTGCCAGAGAGAGAGAGACAGAGAGAGACAGACAGATCACAAGTAGGCAGAGAAGCAGACAGAGAGAATGGGGAAAGCAGGCTGCCCACCAAGCAAAGAGCCCAACACGGGGCTCAATTCCAGGACCCTGAGATCATGACCTCAGCTGAAGGCAGAGGCTTAACCCATTGAGCCACCCAGGTGCTCCAGTATCTGACTCTTGATTTCAGTTCAGGTCAGGGTCGTGAGATTGAGCCCCATATGATCTCTACACCCAGCGCAGAGCCTGCTTAAGACCCTGTCTTCCTCTGCCCTTTCCTGCTCATGCATGCACACGTGTATGCTTTGTATTTTTATTTTTAAGATTTTATTTATTTATTTGACAGAAAGAGATCACAAGTAGGCAGAAGAGAGGCAGGCAGAGAGAGAGGAAGGGAAGCAGGCTCCCTGCTGAGCAGAGAGCCCGATGCAGGACTCGATCCCAGGACCCCGAGATCAGGACCTGAGCCGAAGGCAGCGGCTTAACCACTTAGCCACCCGGGCGCCCTGTATGTTTTCTATTAAAAAAAAAAAAAAAAAAAAAAAAGTCTTAAAAAAAAATGATGATCACATGGCCGTCAAAAAGGCCAGAAGAGTTTCTAACCCAGAAAAGGGATGAGCTCTGACTTGACTAGCGATGGGAGGGCGGTCAGAGAAGGCAGTAGGGCGGAGAGATGTTCAAGCCTTAGAACACAGAGGGTCTGCAGAGGGTCTGGGGACAGGCGGATGGGAAGGGCAGGAGCGGAGAACCAGAGGCCTTAGGAAAGTCTCTGAGGTGACTTGCCCAGGACACTGTTGGATGACTTCATGCCCAAGATCACAAATATGAGACAGCCAGTGGGAGGACATAACCAGCCGCTGCGGATTTGCTCATCTGAGGAGTTTGCAGGCACCCAAGTGGAAATGTCCAGAAGGCATTAAGAGATGGGAATGGGGAGCTACTGCCGAAGTAGCCAGAGGACACGGTTGCTAACACGAACACATCAGGGCTGCATTTATAGCTACATAGTGTGTAGGCCTCGTTGTTGTCACTAGCGGTGGGTAGGGAGTGGGCCTAGTTTCAGATCGACATGAGTAAGCCAGTCAGAACAGGACCTTGCGGTGGTGGGGGGGGGGGGTTGCCTAGGTGAGTCAGCCGTTAAGCATCTGCCTTCGGCTCAGGTCATGATATCAGGGTCCTGGGATCAAGCCCCACATCGGGCTCCTTGCTTGGTAGGAAGCCTGCTTCTCCCTCTCCCACTCCCCCTGCTTGTGCTCGCTCTCTCACTGTTTCTCTCTCTGTCAAATAAATAAATAAATTCTTAAAAAAAAAAGAACAGGACCTGGGGATGGGGGAGTGGTGGTTTGCCACCAGGATGGTAGGAGAACTGGAAATCATGTTGCAGACCTGAAAGAAAAAACTAGATGCCATTGTTTCCCAGAAAAGGAACGCTGGGCTGAATGTTTAGTGTGTATCAGAATATGAAAATGGAAACTTCTGCACAGCTACTAAGAGACAGGAGATATGAACTCTTGGGGTGAGATTTACAAAGGAAATGGTCCTCAGACCTGTCCAGCCGCTCTGGGAGTCAAGGATAGGAAAGGTCTGAGAGTGGGAAGGGGAAAATAGTTGAAGAGATTTGAGGGAGAGGTAGGTAGTACTTGCTGTGTCTAAGATCCCATCTACCCCCAAAAATGACAGGTTATGTGAGGAAGGAGATATGTGGGGGAGGTGATGACTTTTAACCCAAAGCTGAATGAGGGGTCCTTCTGAGCCTGTCTCCTCACCACCCCTCAAAAGCAAAGCCTGAGAAAGGGGCTTCTTTATAGTTGTAGAGAGGTCCCAGGGAATGGGAGTGACATGGGTCGGGGAAGGGGTCGGGCAGGGGCTTGGCAGGAAAGAGTGAACCAAGGAAGGTTCACCAGTGCTGTAGGTTAGCTGGGCCCTGATATCACCGGGGACTTTTGGATGATCCACATAATGGACACCTCAGAATTGTCTGCCTAGGAGGGATGGAGAAAAACTGAATTTATGCACGGACTCCAAGTTCCAAAGCGGTCAAGGGTTGGCCCCAGGGCATTTGCACACATGTCAGAATGCCACCGTGAGTTCCCCCAGCACTCATTCCCCACCCAGCCACCAAGAAGCCTAAGGCCAGAGTGAGTGGTGTCAGCTCCACACTCAAGAACACTCTCGTAGGCTCTGGACCAGGGTTTGCTCCCACCCAAACTTCTTTTCTTTTTGTTTTGTTTGTTTGTTTTTAAGATTTGTTTATTTTGAGAGAAAGAGCCGGAGCTGAGGGAGGAGCAGAGGGAGAGTCTGAGGTGGGGCTCGATCTCACAACCCTGAGATCACGCCCTGAACCAAAATCGAGTTGGATGCTTGGCCAACTGAGCCACCTGGGCGTCTCTTGGGTACCCAAGACTTCTAAAGGGCAAATGACAGCAAGTTTACTGCCATGGTGGCCAAGAGAAGGAGCACTGTCACACTGCATCAGCCCACCTTCCAGAGCCTGTCGGGAGAAAGGCTGTCTGGGTGTTTTCTCGGCCCCAAAGGAGACAGCCTCCTTGGGGTTGTCACATAGAGGGCCCAAGAGGACTTCTGGGGTGGGGGGTGGTGATGGGAGGTGAGAACACAAAGAAGCTGGAGGGTAGTACCCAATGCCCAGGGCTGAGGGAGGCCCACCTCTGTATCCACAACCTTGACAGGAGTGAGAATCTTTGAAAAGCCCACGAAAACTCTCAGGAGAGAAAGAATCAGCCTTAGACACTGGCCAGACTCAGAGAGAGTGACAAGTCTAGAGAGACACCACTCCTCCTCGCTCTGCTCAACCTCACCTCTGAGAAGCTAGAGGTGGGGGGGAGGGGAAGTGTAAGGTGGAGAAACAGTCAGGAAGCCAGGCATGCCTACTTACTGCTAGAAGATTCCAACCAGAAGCAGGCTTGAGCCAGGGGGGGATGAGGAGGTATGATTATCTTGGACCGGATATTCTAATTATAGAAGAGAGGCCATACCTGTGACTTGGAGGGACGAAAGTCTGTATATTGCCTCAGGCTGTGCTGAAACATCACAGCGCCCACAGGAGTATTTATCCAGTAATGGGGTTTATTTATTGAGTGTATTTGTTGGGGTTCTCCAGGGGAACAACCAATGGGATGTGTGTGTATATAAAGAGATTCATTACAAAGAATCGGCTCATGCAATTATAGAGGCTGATAAGTCCCAAGGTCTGCAGTCAACAAGCTGCAACCCAGAGAGCTGATAGTGTGGTTTCAGTCCTGAGACCCAGGAAGAGCTGATATTTTAGCTACAGTTCCAAAGATCGGGAGAAAAACAATGTCCCAGTTTTAAGGCCGTCAGGCAGGAGGAGTTCCCTCTTTCAGCCTTTCTGTTCTGCTCAGGCTTTCGACTGATTGGATGAGGCCCACCCACATTGGGGTGGGCAATCTCCTTTTCTCGGTCTACCAATGTAAGTGTTAATCTCATCCAAAACATTCACAGAGACACCCAGAATAATGTTTGACCAGATATCTGGGTACCCTTAGCACTTATCACCCAAATTTAAAAGTTTTCTATTGGGACACCTGAGTGGCTCAGTGAGTTAAGCCTCTGCCTTCAGCTCAGGTCATGGTCTCAGGGTCCTGGGATCGAGCCCCACATTGGGCTCTCTGCTCAGCAGGGAGCCTGCTTCCCCACTCCTTCTCTCCCTGCCTCTATGCCTCCTTGTGATTTCTCTCTCTGTCAAATAAATAAATAGAATCTTTAAAAAATAAATAAAAATAAAAGTTACCTATTTGTGACCAATCTTGCCTCCTCTACTCCTTTACTCCCTTCGCCACCCCTAGAATGCTTTGAAACAAAACTCAGCATAACATTTCATGGCCAGATTTTTCAAAATGTATCTCTAAAAGTTAAAGACTTCTTTTTTTTTGAAAGATTTTGTTTATTTATTTGACAGAGAGAGACACAACGAGAGAGGGAACACAAACAGGGGGAGTAGGAGAGGGAGAAGCCAGCCTCCCACTGAGCAGGAAGCCCGATGCATGGCTTGATCCCAGAACCCTACAATCATGACCCGAGCCAAAGGCAGATGCTCAACAACTGAGCCACCCAGGCGCCCCTAAACGACTTTTTTTTAAGACTTTATTTTTATTTTTTTTTTAAGATTTTACTTATTTATTTGCAGACAGAGATCACAAGTAGGCAGAGAGGCAGGCAGAGAGAGAGGGGAGGAAGCAGGCTCCCTGTTGAGCAGAGAGCCCGATGTGGGGCTCGATCCCAGGACCCTGAGATCATGACCTGAGATGAAGGCAGAGGCTTAACCCACTGAGCCACCCAGGTGCCCCAAGACTTTATTTTTTTAAGTTATCTCTACACCCAACATGGGGCTCAAACTCATAACCCCAAGATCAAGAGTCACATATTCCACCAACTGAGCTAGCTGGTGCCCCTAAGAGTTAAAGACTTTTTTTTTAAAGATTTTATTTATTTATTTATTTGTCAGAGAGAGAGAGCACAAGCAGGGGGAGCAGCAAGCAGAACAGGCAGGAGGAGAAGCAGACTCCCTGCTCCGCAGGGAGTCCCATGTGGGACTTGATCCTAGAACCCTAAGATCATGACCTGAGTCAAAGGCAGACACTCAACTGACTGAGCCACCCAGGTGTCCCAAGAGTTAAAGACTTTTATAAAAGAACATAACTACAACACCATTTTCACCCCCGATAACAATAGTTAGTTCATACCATCAACCATTTACTCAGTGCTCATATTTCCCCAACTGGATTTATACAAAATCAAGAGTTCATTTGAATCAAGATGTAAACAAGTCTGATTGATGACATGTTTCTTAAGTCTGTTAGTCTCTACATTTACCCTCCATTTCATTTTTGTCTCATAACTTATTGTTATTGTTGTTGTTGAAGAAATGGATAATTTGCCCGTAAGAATTTTCCATAGTCTGTGGGGCACCTGGGTGGCTTAGTCGGTTGGGCGTCTGCTTTTGGTTTGGGTCATGATCCTGGAGTCCCAGGATCGAGCTCCACATTGGGCTCCCTGCTCAGCGGGGAGTCTGCTTCTCCCTCTGCCCCTGCTCATACTCTCTCTTTCTCTCTCTCAAATAAATAAATAAGTAAATCTTTTAAAAAATTTCCCATTGTCTGAAGGTTGCTTTAGTTCATCCTCATGGTGTGATTTGACATGTTCCTTTGTCCTCTGTATTCCCTACAGAGCTAGACCAGTGCTATCCAGTAGAACTTTCTATAATGAGAAATGTTTTATATCTATACTGTCCAATATGGCAGCCACTCACCACATGGGAGTACTGAGCACTTGAGATGTGGCTAGCTAGTTTTAAAACATAAAACTGAGGAATTAGATTTTTAATTTTATTTAATTTTAATTCATTTAAATACGAGTGGCCATATATGACTGACTACTGTATTTGGATAACACAGATCTAGAGGCTTGATCAGATTCAGCCATTTGGTTTTGTTTTTTAAGATTTTACTTATTTATTTGACACAGAGTACAAGCAGGGGGAGCAGGCTCACACTGAGCAGAGAGCCCGACGAGGGGCTCGATTCCAGGACCCTGGGATCATGACCTGAGCCAAAGGCAGATGCTCAACAGACTGAGCCAGCCAGACGCCTCTGATTCAGTTTTGTTTTGTTTTGAAAACGAACTTTAGGGACACCTGGCTGGCTCAGTCACAAGAGCATGTGACTCTTGATATCAGGGTCATGAGTTCGAGCCCCATGCTGGGTGTAGAGATTATTTAAGTAAACAAATAAACTTTAAAAAAAAAACCCAACAGTTAAAAAGAAAGAAAGAAAACTACTTCAGATGGTAGCACGTACTTCCATCATTCCACCACTGTATTTAGTCCAAATTTGCTTCTTCTTGTCTATAATCAGCTGGCCCCAGAAGTATCTATACCGTTTATGCATTTCCCAACAAGCCACAGGGTGGCACTGTGGGCCTGATCTCCTCCTAGGAGCCCACCAGCACCATGGACTCCATTGCTCAACCAGTACCCAACCATGTGGCAATTTTTCCCTTTCTGTTTTGTTGGACTCTATCATGTGCCTTTCATAAAGCTTATACAATGATAGAGTATTTCTTCATTTCACAGGTGAATAAAGTGGCAAAGGAAGAGGAACAAGCGGCTTCTCAAAGCTGTGCTCCCCCTCTCAGTGAAGAGCCCCTCCTGAGAGGCCATCGGAAGTGAGCCAGAGACAGGAGAAAGGTTGTACAGCCAGTTAGTGGCAGAACAGAGATGGAACTTAACTGTCTTTTGATGACCGCACTCTCTTCTTTCTTCTATCAGCAATGAATTCCATAATAGATTTCTGATGTTGAACCATCCTTGCATGCCTGCACTAACTCTGCTTGGCCGTGGTGTTTTAATGCCCTGTACACTGCTGCTTTCAACTTGCTAATATTTTATTCAAAAGTTTGGAATTTGTGCTCATAAATGAGTTTAGTCCATTTCTGCCTTATCTTGTTGTTGTATTTATCTGGTTTGGAGATTAAGATTCTTTTTTTTTTTTTTTTTTTTTTTTAAAGATTTTATTTATTTATTTGACAGACAGAGACCACAAGTAGGCAGAGAGGCAGGCAGAGAGAGAGGAGGGGGGAAGCAGACTCCCTGCTGAGCAGAGAGCCAGATGCGGGGCTCGATCTCAGGACCCTGAGATCATGACCTGAGCCGAAGGCAGAGGCTTTAACCCACTGAGCCACCCAGGCGCCCCTCTTTTTTTTTTTTTTTAAGATTTTTATTTATTTATTTGACACAGAGAGAAGAGCGAGAGAGGGAACACAAGAAGGGGGAGTGGGAGAGGAAGAAGCAGGCTTCCCGCTGAGCAAGGAGCTCGATGTGGGGCTTGATCCCAGGAACCTGGGATCACGACTTGAGCCGAAGGCAGACATTTATCGACTGAGCCACCCAGGTGCCCCAAAGATTAAGATTCTACAATTAAAAAAATAAGATTCTAAAATGAGCTGGGCAGTTTCCCCTTTTATTTGATGTAACAGTTTATATGATTTCCTATTTTCTGAAAATGGTGTAAAACACATCCACGAAAAGTATCTGAAGCTGGTGGTCCTCTCCCAACCTCCCTTCCTTCCTTTCTCCTTCTCTTTCTTTCTTTTGTGGAGGGTAGAGTGGGCCCTGGGAGAGAATTTTTACTTTCTCGTTCACCTTTTTAAGAGGCTATTGATTTATTCTGATGTTCCATCTCTTTCTGAATTGATTTTGTTACTTTACATCTGCAAGATTGTCTCTTTCACTTAATTTTCCAAATTTATTAGCATGAAGTTGTTCATAACTATCGCCAATGGTTTTTAAATCTCTTCCAGCACCTCCCCCTCTGCCCTCCTGGCTCCCGTCCAAGTCCTGTGCCACAAGGCCCCGTATAATGACTTTTAGTCCCAATTCTGAATGCCAGCCCCAGATGTGCAGTAAGTGTATATTGTCCATATATTGATGAGATGGGGAGTGTTAACCAAATGTGGAAAGAAAACCACAGTTCTTATGGCTTACATCGAAGGACATTTACTTTAGTTTTCGCCCCACCCCCACCGTGGGAAACACAGATTTGCATAAAATATGTCTTGGTTTTGTCACTGTCACGCTTACCAAAGCTCCTTTAGTACTGAGTCTAACTTGTTTGCCAGGTTCTCAGGATCCTCCATAACTCAGTGTGGCCAGTACTGAACTTAGAGTAAGGAGAATGCAGAGACAATATAACCACATCTTCAAGGCGTGCCTACCATCAGTTGGGAAGTCATAATATACAAAAATCACGTAAATTATGTAAATAAAACACTGTTGTGGAAAAACCAGCAGGAACCACTGGGTAAGGGGAGAGTTGGATTAGTTGGGGAAGGCCAAGAAGGGATTGGTGAAGCAGAGAAGCACAGAAAGAGTTTTAGGCAATAGAAACCGCTAGAAGAAAGGCAAAATGAGTGGGACGAAGGCACAGAGGCAAAAGCACTAAAGGGTTCAGAATATCAGAGGGGCTTGGCGTAGGAGGGCATCTGATTATAGATTATGGACATGCAGGGAGGCCCGGGTGGCTCAGTTGGTTAAGTGTCTGCCTTGGGCTCAGGTCATGATCCCAGAGTCCTGGGATTGAGCCCCACATCGGGTTCCCAACTCAGTGGAGAGCCTGCTTCTCCCTATCCCTCTGCCCCTCGCCGTCACTTACGCACTTGCACGCGCACGCTCTCTCTCTCACACATAAAATCTTTTTCAAAAAATTTGAGGGGCGCCTGGGTGGCTCAGTTGGTTAGAGCCTCTGCCTACCGCTCAGGTCATGATCCCAGGGTCCTGGGATCAAGCCCTGCATCGGGCTCTCTGCTCGGCAGGGAGCCTGCCTCCTCCTCACTCTCTCTGCCTGCTTCTCTGCCTACTTGTAATCTCTGTCTGTCAAATAAATAAATAAAATCTTTAAAAAAAAATTTGAAATATGCCAAGTGAAATAAACCAGACATAAAAGGACAAATATGGGGAGCCCGGCTGGCTTAGTCAAAGGAGCTTGCAACTCTCGATCTCAGCATCTTGAGTTCAAGCCCCACACTGGGCAGAGAGTTAACTTAAATAAATAAAAACTTTAAAAAAAAAAAAAAAAAGGACAAATATTGTATGATTCTACTTAGATGAACTCCCTGGAGTAGCCAAAGTTGCAGAGACACGAAGTCTCTGGGTGCTAGGGCCTGGGGGGAGGGGAGAATGGGGAGTTAGTGTTTAATTGGGACAGAGTTTCAGTTCAGGAACGTAAGAAAGTTCTGGAGATAGGTGGTGGTGACGGTTCCACAACAATGTGAATGTGCTTGATGCCACTGAACTGTATGCTTAAATATGGCCAAAACGGGGTGGGGGGGGGGCACCTAGGTGGCTCAGTCAGTTAAACGTCTGCCTTGGGCTCAGGTCATGATTCTGGAGTCCTGGATGGAGTCTCACCACCCACATCAGGTTCCTGCTCAACAGGGAGCCTGCTTCTCCCTCTCCCTCTGCTGCTCCCCTGCTTGTGCTCACTCTCTCGCTCTGTCAAATAAATAAATAAAATCTTTTTTTAAAAATGGACAAAATGGGGGCACCTGGGTGGCTCAGTGAGTTAAGCTTCTAACTTCAGTTCAGGTCCTGATCTCAGGGTCCTGGGATCAAGCCCCACATCCAGCTCCCTGTGCTTGTCCCTCTCCCTCTGCTCCTTCCCCTACTCAAGCTCTCTCTCAAATAAATAATAAAATCTTGAAAATTTTTTTAATTTAAAAAAATGGTTTAAAGGGTAAATTTAAAATTTTAAATTGTATAGAATTTAAATGTTTACATTTTTACATTCTAAAAACATTTGGTATTATGTATATTTCAGTACAATAAAAACTAAAATATAAAACGGAAAATTAATGCATTCTCATAGGTAAGAATACAAGCTTCCATCCTGAGGAATATAAACCAGAGCGAGCACGGGTTATTTCTGGAAGGTGGAAGCACAGAGAATTATACATTTCCACCTTGTTTGTCTTCCAGAGAGCATGTAATTTTGTCATCACAAGATAATTAAAGATGAAAAAACTCCAGCAGAGCAGGATGTAAGTAAGGTAATGGATTACCAGGAAAAGGGCCTGTGCTCCGCTGAAAGTCACCTCGGGGGAGGGTTTCCCTTCTTGGGAGGAGGGAGGAGGTCCGCTTACCCGGAAGAGGCCCTGGCGATGCTTCTCCCTGAACAGAGAGGACTGGCAGAGGCAACAGCACACCCGCAGTCTGGGCCTTGGCTGGGGTGGGGGTGGGGGGCCTGGGGAGAGAAGGGGAATGGAGGGGAGGGGACGGAATGGGGGATGGGGGATTGGGGGGCTGAGAGGCACTTGAGCAGAGGCCCCGAGAAACAGAACCCGGCTGGGGTGGGTGTGGGGGGTCGGCGGGGGACAGGGGCCAGGCCTCAGGGGCTGAGCAGCGGCCCAGGAGGCTGGGAGGGCACGGGCATTTGAAATGTTTCTCCCCCGCATTGCCCCCAGGTTGCTAGGGTAAAATCCATAAACACACCGATGGGCCTCATTACTGATTAATGAGCTCCCGCTTTGTGTCTGACAAGCTTTGGACTCGAACCAGGTGGCTGGCTTCCTGCCTTTCTTAACAGCATGTTCAAAGCTGCCTGCTTCTCCCCTGGCCCCAGGCTCCCACAGCACAGTCCGGTGGAAGGATCCCGAACCCTGGCCTCCTCCGCCGAGGCCTGGTAAACTCTGCTCAACTCGCGTGTCTTCGTCTGCCTATCCGGTGCTTTCTGATTCAGAGGCCCCGGGGACGGGGGTGATGGTGGCAGTGCCCCCTCCCGAGCCTGACCTAGCACCTGTGCCCTTGAACCCATCCTCGTCAGCCATCTCTGAGGTATTTCCTAATTTCCTTTTCTTTTTTTCAAGACTTTTTTTAAAAACAATCTCTACACCCACGGTGGGATTTGAACGACAACTATCTGAGATCAAGTGTCACCTGTTTTACCTACTAAGCCAGCCAGGTGCCCCTCTGCATTCTTTAAAAAAATTTTTTTTTTAATTTATTTTTATTTTATTTGACAGACAAAGATCACAAGTAGGCAGAGAAGCAGGCTGAGAGAGGAGGAAGCAGGCTCCCTACGGAGCAGAGAGCCTAATGCGGGGCTCGATCCCAGGACCCTGAGATCATGACCTGAGCCGAAGGCAGAGGCTTAACCCACTGAGCCACCCAGCCGCCCTTAAAAAAATTTTAATATTTATTTATTTTAGTGAGCAAGAGAGCAGCCCGCCCTTAGGCACCTGTAGGCAGGGGGAGGGGCGGATGGAGAGGGAGAGAGAGAGAGAGAATCCCCAGTAACCCCCAGCTGAGTGGGGACCCCTACATAGGGCTGCATCCCTCAACCCCTGAGATTATGACCTAAGTCAAAATCACTAGTCAGACACTAAACCACTAAACCAACTGAGCCACCCAGGTGCCCCTGTGTTCATTTTTAAAAACGAGTTTTATTGGGGTACCTGGCTGGCTCAGTCTGTTAATGGTCTTCCTTCAGCTCAGGTCATGATTCCAGGGTCCTGGGTTCGAGCCCCACATCAGGCTCCCTGCTTGGCAGAGAACCTGCTTCTTTCTCTCCCTCTGCTGCTCCTCCTGCTTGTGCTTGCGCTCGCTCTCTCTCTGTCAAAGGAATAAATAAAATTCTTTTAAAAATAAAAAATTTTAAAAATTAAAAATAAACTAGTTTTATTAAAGTAGATGCTACATACAATCAAGGGAGCCAATTTTAAGTGTACCATTTTGATGAGTTTTGACAAATGTATGCAGAAGTGTAACCACTATCACAATCAAGGCATAGAAGATTTTATTATTCTAAAAAAGTTCAGTTGTGTCCCTTCCCAATGCCACCCCCATTTCCAGGCAACCACTGATCTGCCTGCTGTCCCTGGAGAATAGATCTGTCTTTCTATAGTTCCCTATCAATGGAATCCTACAGTGTGGACCCTTTTGTGTCTTGGTTTTTGGTTCAGCATGTATTTTTTTTTTTTTAAGATTTTATTTGTTTATTTGACAGAGACAGCCAGAGAGGGAACAAAGCAGGGGGAGTGGGAAAGGGAGAAGCAGGCTTCCCACTGAGCAGGGAGCCTGATGTAGGGCTCAATCTAAGGACCCTGGGATCATGACCTGAGAAAGATAGACACTTAATGGCTGAGCGCCAGGCGCCAGGTTCAGTGTGTATTTTGAGATTATCAATGTTGTTGTGTGCATGAATAGTTCATTTCTTTTTTTATTGATGACTAGTATTCCATTGTATGGATATACCACAACTCCTTTATCCATTCACCTATTAATGGGTATTTCTGCCATTTCCACTTTTTTTTTTTTTTACGCTATTAGGAATACAGCTGCGGTGAACATTTGTGTACGTGTCTTTGTGTAGCCTCCTTTCTCATTTACCCATTGCTCTTGGGTAAATAAGAGCAGAGTAGCTGAGTCGCATGGTAATTCTATGTTTACATGGCTAAGGAAGTGCCAGACCATTTTCCAGAGTTGCTAAAACATTTGCCATCCCCACCAGTGACGTAGATAAGCGCTAGTGGCTCCATATTCTTGCTGGCACTTGGCATTGTCAGTCTTTTTCATTTTGGCCATTCTCATTGGTGTGTAGTAGCATTCTGTTTTCCTTTAGCTTGTTCTCATGAGATATTTTCAGCATGTGAAATATTAAGATCCTGGGACTCTGGGACCATGACCTGAGCTAAAGACAGACGCTTTACTGACCGAGCCACCCAGGGGCCCTGGACACTTCAAGTAATGTAATGTGACAGTCCTGGAAGTCGGAGTCTTCCTCCATCCAGGGTTGGTTGTTGCTGCTCCTTACCCTCGTTGCTTGTTTCTGAACTGATTCTATAGGGTATGTTCTTTGTCATGGGTGGCCACTGACGTCTCTGCTCGCTAGCTTAGTGGCCAGCTTATGAATGGACAGAGATTTCCTCAAGTGTCTGGAAGCAGGAGGTCCCCCAGTCATTGCCAGCGGGTTCTATGGGTATGTTAAGACACACTTTCAGCACCCAACCTGGTAGCTGACAGTTCTGTCTTAGCCTTTGTTTCCTGCTTGCACAGAGTCTCAAGGTCAGCCCGAGCTGAGAGATTAGGGCTCCTTCAGGCCTTTCCTGGGCAAGGGCACAGCTCTACGCATACAGATGGCCTTCTAGATTTCTTCTTCTTTTTTTTTTTTTTTTAAGATTTTATTTATTTATTTGACAGAGAGAGAGAGATCACAAGTACATAGAGAGGCAGGCAGAGAGAGAGAGAAGGGGAAGTAGACTCCCTGCTGAGCAGAGAGCCCGACGCGGGGCTCGATCCCAGGACCCCGAGATCATGACCTGAGCCCAAGGCAGAGGCTTTAACCCACTGAGCCACCCAGGCGCCCCTGGCCTTCTAGATTTCTAAGAATATGTCAGATCTTTTCCGAGCCCCCATGCACATCTTCCGTAGCCCCTCCTCTTCTTGTTGTCCCTGTCTCTGCTGACAACACCTTCAGCTGAATTGGGACTTTTTAGGTGATAGGAAACAGTTACTCGTCAGCGAAGTCAACTATAGGTCCCACGGGCAATCAGAGAGACAGGCCTTGGGGTCTTGCTGGGCCACAAGAGGCAGAAAGGAGCCCAGACAGCAAGCGCCTGAGACCCCTCTCGTGGCTTCTCCCTTGCTCCTGGGCAATCTGCTGTCTTTCTTCTTTGCCTGATGACTACATTTCCCTGATGACTACATCTGCTTACTCATTTCATTCATCCTTTCTGTTCCCTCCTAACTTCTGCTTACTCATGGCCTACCCACATCATGACCTTTTAGCTTCTGCTCCCGTGATTAACTGATGAAAACCCCAGCATGCCCTGGTTTCAATCACCAAGTGTGAGAAAATCTCCTGCTCTGGGGTCATCTATTCTGGGATGCTGCCATTCCACCTGTGGATTTATTTTTCTCAGGTCCGAGGCTGACCCTTGCCCAATCAGTTATTGCCAAGGGGGTAGGGTGCAGTCGGGTGTTTTCACCGCAAAACACCTTCCAGAAGCTGTGGGGCGGACAGTTTGGTGCCGAGGACTGGCCAACCTCACGAGTGACACCTCTAGGACCGTCATATAGCTGTGGCAGAGTGTAATAATGATTCAGAGCCCAGTGCCTGAAGGTAAACTGCCTCAGTCTGTACCCTTCACTTCCCAGCCATGCGTCCTGGGAAGGCTGGAACCTTCTTGGGACCTCATTTCCCTTATCTGTCAAATGGGAATGGTGAAACCAAGAGTCGGTAGGCTTAACTGACGGAGCCACCCAGGCACCCCTCACCCAAATCCTTTTAAAGATCTCATCTGGACTGCCTGATTGTTTCTCTCTGAGAACCTGGCAGGCACTCCCAACTCGTGTCCTTGCCTTCACATCTTCCCACTCTGGTTCGGTCTCCCCACTGCCCCCAGAATCGTTTTCCTAAAATGCACAACTGGTCATGTCGCTTCCTTCTGGAAAAAAATTCCAGTAGCTTCGGATGCCTGCAGAATAAAGGCTAAGCTCCTTAGCATTCCTGGGTCGGCCCCCACGTCTCACTTGAGGCAGGAGAATGTACTGGACTATAATTGTGTAGCTCTCTCAGTATTTTCCTCTCAGCCCAGGACTCTGTAGGCCCTCGCCCCAGGGCCTTGTCAGGAGTGGCAAAAGCTGGGTGGATTGAGTCCTGCTTCAGGTGTTTAGGGAAAGCCTGGGCTGACTGGAGAGGTCATGATGGGTGCCCCGGAGGGAGGGGCATCCCCCAGAGCAGATGGGAGGGGACAGCGCAGAGGCAGGGACAGAGGTCAGCCACTCTGCAAGCCATGGGGTTGCTCTGCTCCCTGGCAGTGCCCTGGGAAAAGTGGCCTGACCCAAGAGAGTTGGCGAGATGGTGCACCTGAAGGGCTGGGGGGACTCCAAGCTCTGGGACTTTCAGCCTGAAAAAGATTCCTAGACTCCGGAATAGCCGAAGGCTCCCAGGCAGATACATAGGCTGGATTCCAGTATATGAACTTTAAGAAGTACAGGTTTGTTTACACTGAACATAAATTTTCATGGTCCAGGAATACCCATTTTTCCCATTGAGAGCCATCCCCTCCCCACTCTGAATAAAGGAAATGGGGAGGCCAAATTATTTTGTGGGAAGTTTGCTTAGCAAAAGTGGTAGGCGTGACAGAGGACTTCAGCTGCCTCCATTTTATTTTATTTACTTATTTATTTTTATTTATTTACTTTTTAAAAAGATTTTATTTATTATTAGAGAGAGCACAAGCAGGGGGAGCGGCAGGTGGAGGGAGAAGCAGGGTCCCGCTGAGCAGGGAGCCCCTCCCTCCCAATGCGGGGCTCGATCCCAGCACCCTGGGCTCATGACCTGAGCCGAAGGCAGGTGCTTAATGGACTGAGCCACCCAGAAGCCCCATATTTATTTATTTTTAGAGAGACAGCTCACAAATGCACACAACCACCCTGGGGCGGGGTGCGGGGGGGGGGGGTGTTGTGCAGAGGAAGAGCGAGAATCTCAAGCAGACTCCACACTCAGTTACAGAGCCTGACCTGTACTGAGATCATGACCTGAGCCCAAATCAAGAGTCAGAAGTTTTAAAGAACCGAGCCAGCCAGGCGCCCCAGCTGCCGCCATTTTGACCTCAGACTCTCTGGTTGGGTTCTTTCCAGCCTGTCTCTTGGCTCGGGTGGAAGACCCCAGGGCAAAGCATTCCCTGATGGGAAATGAAACTACGCCCTCAAGCAACAAGGACTTCCCTGAGCCAGCAAGATCCGCCCCTGGCTGACTCCAAGACAGTGGTCCGTTTGACCCTCACTGCCCGCAGGCCCCTACCCACCCACCTTTGACCTGCATTTTTTGGCCTTTTTTTTTTTTTTTTAAGTTTATTTTTTTAGTAATCTTTACACCCTATGTGGAGCTCAAACCTACGACCCTGGAATGAAGAGTCATGAGCTCTTCTGACTGAAACAGCCAGGTGCTCCCACCCCGACCCCACCGTTTCCTTAGATAAACCTGGAAGTATGTTTGGCACTTTGGAGACAGTCTTTGAGACACTAGTCTGCCCGGTGGTGGCCTCACTGAAATAAAGTCCTTTCTTGTTTCACCTTCATTCGTTTCTCTGCCTTTGGGTTTTGTCAGTGCCCAAGTGGCCAAACCTGGTCTGTCTGGGACCCCTGGAGCCTTGTGTTCTTGTGCCGGTGAACCCCGGCTACAAACATGCCTACCCAAACCCCTTTCTCCTCTTCCCCCTCACCAACAGCACCCTGAGAAGCCAGATAGAAAATGACATTCCCAGACTCCCTTGCAGCTAGGGATGACCGCTGAGGTGGTCAGCTGGTGGGTGGGGTTTCTAGGAAAGCTCTTCAGCGGTCCTTTGTGGTTCCCCTACTTCCTGCCTAGAATGTGGGTGTGGGACTTCCAGCAGCCTCAAGACCGGAGGGAGGGAAGCCCTGCCGTAAGGATGACAGCCTAGAAAGAAAGAACCCGGCTCCCAGAGGCCTGTGGAGCCACCCAGGCGGCCTTGGTTTGCTTATCTCTGGACTGCTTTTAAGTGAAAGAGAAACTTCTATCTTGTTTAAAGCACTCTGTGTTCTGTTTAACAGCCATACCTAATCCTAACTGATAAAGCGAGCACAAAATCAGAGTGCGGGAAAGAGGATCGTCCAGAGGAATCCTTGCAGGCCGGCGTCTGTGTGCAGAGCCCTAGCGCACCCCCCAGAGGCCGCCTGTGGCAGGAGCCTCAAAGATGGCCCCAGATGTTGGCCTCGGGGTATCCCTTCTCTCCTATACAACCCTCCCTCAGGGAATAGGGCTGGCAGTGTAGCTAATAGGATGCTGCAGAAGTGACAGTGCATGACTTCCGATGCATGACTTCTGACGTTAGGCCATAAGAGAAACTGTAGCTTCTACCCTGTTCTCTCTTGGGTTGTTTTTTTCTTTCCTTTCTTCTTCTTTTTTTTTTTTTTTTCTTAAAGATTTATTTATTTACTTGACAGGCAGAGATCCCAAGTAGGTAGAGAGGCAGGCAGGGAGAGAGAGGGAAGCAGGCTTCCTGCTGAGCGGAGAGCCCGATGTGGGGCTTGATCCCAGGACCCTGGGATCATGACCTGAGCCGAAGGCAGAGGCTGGCTCAACCCACTGAGCCACCCAGGTGCCCCGTGGATCATTTTTCTTCTGGGGAGAGCCAGCTGCCATGTTGTGAAGTCACTCCCACAGCCCTAAAGAGAGGTTCACATGGTGAGGAACTGAAGTCTCCTGCCAACAGCCAGTGTTGACTTGCCAGTCATGTGAGTCAGCCATCTTAGGAGTGGATGCTCTGGCCAGTGGAGTCCTCAGAGACAGCAGTCCAGTCTTAACTGCAACCTCATGGGAAACCCCGAGTCAGAACCACCCCGGGAGGCTCTCCCAGCCTCTGGACCCACAGACACTGGAAGATGGTAGAGTGTTCAGTGTTGTTGTAAGCAGCTGAGTTTTGTTACACAGCTGTAAGGAACCCATACCCCACCACGCGGGGACCCCTCGGTCAGCTTGGCTATTGCCTCTGGCAGGTGGAACACTAGGAGCAGAGCTTCCCGGAGAGGGTGCCGTGGCTCCCTAGGTGCTGAGAATGCGTTGCAAGTCCCCTCCAGGAACTGATGGTTGTACACTTCCTTATTTTTTTTTTATTTTATTTTTTAAAGATTTTATTTATTTGCAAGTGAGAGAGAAAGAACGAGCCAGGGGGAGGAGCAGAGGGAGAGGGAGAAGCAGGCTCCCTGCTGAGCAGAGAGCTCAATGTGGGGCTTAATCCCAGGACCCTGGGATCATGACCTGAGCTGAAGGCAGGCGCTTAACCGACTGAGCCACCCAGGCGCCCCACTTCCTTATAGTTTTATTTGCATTTTATACAAATTATATGTTTTCTATCATCACCAAATCCTTTTTTATTACCACAATTATATATTGTAAAGGAAATGGAATCGTTTATCTTTTTTTAACCAAGGCTTTTACTGACCCTCTGAAATGAATGATGCAAATGTTATCATTTTCTGTGTGTGACGAGGTTAGGAAGCCCTGGTCTACATACACTCCCTGCTGACCATTCTCTTTCACAACCTGTTCTGTCCTCAAGCGGGGTCATCACGCCCTGACCTTCTTGGACATGTACTCACATTTCCCTGAAACTACCACTCTGGCGGACTTGGCCATGGCCCACATTGCTCAGCCAAATGCTCAGACTACCACCTCTCGTTTCGGATGGAGGGTTGGTTGCTCTGGTTGCCGAGGTGGCCCGTTGATGTCTCCAAGACTACAGATCCTCGCTTCTCAAGTTTCTCGCATTGTCTATGCAATCAGCTCCACTTCTCAGGGTCACACCATCTGGTTAGAGCACAGTCCGGGCTGAGGTTTGTTTTGTAGCCTGGGGAAGCCCTGGGGGGGGAAAGCTTGCTAATCAGAAACGGCTGGTAGCTGTTTCTTCCTCCTCTGTAGCATCTGTGGTTCCCAAAGTGAGGTTCCAGGACCACCAGCAACAGCAGCACTTGCGACCTTGTTAGAAATACAAATTCTGGGGTACCTGGGTGACTCAGTTGTTGAACATCTACCTTCGGCGGGGAGGAGGTCCTGGAATTGAACCCTACATCAGGCTCCCTGCTCGGCGGGAAGCCTGCCTCCCTCTCCCACTCGCCCTGCTTGTGTTCCCTCTCTCACTCTGTGTCTCTCTGTCAAGTAAATAAATAAAAATCTTTAATAAAAAAAAAGAAAAAGAAGTACAAATTCTCCTGGCCTCCCCCTTAGACCAATTGAATCAGAACTCTGGGGGTGGGGCCCAGCATCTTGGCCTTTAATGAGCCCTCCAGGGTATTTGGAGGCCGCTCCTGGGAGAACTTGCAAAGCTCTCTTAAGTCTTTCCTGGGATTTAATGAGAATGCATCTTCCCTCTTAACTGTAAAGTCACTCAGCAAGGGTAGCCTTGACAAGAGCAGCCTCTGCAGCCCTGTGGTATCTCAGCACGGCTAGGCAACCCCTAGAGCTCTTCCAGGTTGGAGACAATGGTGGGGTGGGGGGTCCCTAATCTCTTAGGAAACTGGGTAGACAGAGATGGGCTCATAAACACTGCCAAGAAATCGAGTCCCTCCGAACATCGAGCTCACAAGGCGAGCTTTTTAGGATCTTTTTTTTTTTAAACCCCAGGTGCAGGGGGGCGAATTAACAATCCTCTTCTGTTTGTGTCAGATTAACAACACTGATCCCCATAAGGCCTGTTGTGTGCATGTGTGCGCGTGTATTCATCTTCTCTCTGGTCCTGCCCCCGTCCCTTTCCCCAGAGACAGTGGTTTTAATGTAGATCTTTTCCTTTGTATGGGATCTTTTCCATAAACATGTTTTTTTTTTTTTAAAAACATTTTATTTATTTATTTATTTCAGAGAGAGAAAGACAGAGAGCTCTAGAGAGAGCAAGCACAAATGGGGGGGGGGGCAGAGGGAGAGGGAGAAGCAGGTTCCCCCCTGAGCTAGGAGCGCAGTGACGTGGGGCTCCATCCCAGGACCCCAGGATAGTGACCCGAGCCAAAGACAGATGCTTAACCGGCTGAGCCACCCGGGTGTCCCATAGTGTTTGTTGTTTTAATGTGAATTGTATAGCCATGTAACACATGGAAAAATGCACAAATCCTAAGGGCCCAGGTGGCTCAATTTTCACAAAATGAACATACCTTTATAACTGGTTCCCAGCTGGAGAGAGAGATTCTGACCAGTGCTCTTGGAACGCCTCGTACCCCTTTCTAGTCACTACCTCTCCGAGGGTAATTTGTGTCCAGACTTCTAACTTCCCAGGTTACATTTCCTGTTTTTAAAATTTATATGAACTGTGCCTGTATGTATTTTGAATTTACATTAATGGTGTTGGCTTGTATATATCATCTTAGTTCTTACCTTTTTTTTTTCCACTAAGGATTAAGTTTTTCAGATCTGTTCCTGTTACTACGTGTACGTGTAATCCATTACTTCTGATCACTGCGGGATATGCCAGGATGCATCTCCACCATCCTGAACCATGACCCCTGTCCCAGTGACAAACTTCCAGAGTGCCTGGGCATCCCCGCCCTCATAAATTGGACTGGGACAAACACCTCGTGCATCTCCCTCGTGGCTCTCCCTCATGGACCTGTCTGAGTCGTTTCGTGGGATTCATGTTGTGCAAAAAGGAGTTCAACATGGCACGCTGACTGCTTCTCCCTAAAAAGGCCAGCTATCCAGGCTGGCCCTTGACTGTGCCTGGGAATCAGGATTTGGAGAGGGTTCCCACCATTCCCTACCTGATGAGAATGGCTCACTGTACCTAGACTCTTTACGTAAACAGTGGGGTTCATGCTGAACTCTTGCTTTCTTTCTGGGAGGTAAGAATGTTGGTACATGCCAGGCAAAGTGTGCCTACCTGAGCAACCCCCCACCCCCAGCGTGGCCAGTCCGTAACGGGATTCCCTGGTAGACACCCTTTCGCACATGTCATCACTACACATTGCTGGGGGGAGTTAGGCACGTCCTGTGTGACCCCAAGAGAAAAGGAGTCTTGGAAGCTTATGCCTGGTCTCCCTTGGGCTTGGCCCCATGAACCTTTTCCCTGTGCTGATTGGGCTTCATGTCCCTTCACAGTGATAAATCTGAGCCATGAAGACAACTATATCCTGCGTCTGGTGAGCCCTCCAAGTGAACCAGCCTCTTCTCTCTTCCCACATCGACTTGGTAAATCATTTGGATTTGGCTTTTCTGTGTCACGGAGTCCCTGACCTTATTCTGCCTTGAATGCCATTCTCTTCCTTCATTTACTTCAAAACTGGATTCACTGTTCACCTACAGAAATTTCCACCACCTGGAGGAAGTTTCTAGGGAGCCAGGGGGATGCCCCCTCCAAAGTGAAACACCAGCTGGAACCCCTCATACCACTTAACCATCAAGAAAAAGGCACGGTGTTTCATATTGAAACAGTGGAATAAAGTTCCCTTCTTTCCTTCTAGGCTCTCGACTGAGACCCCCTTGTAGTACAGGACAGAGTAACAGGAGAAAAACAAACAGAAGTTTAATAACATGCGAACCTCCCGTATACATGAGACACCCAGGAAAACTGAGTAACTCCCCAAAATGGCAGAAGCCAGCCCCTTAAATACCACCTCCAATGACAGACAAAAGCTGCTGGGTGTGGGGAGTCAGTTAGGGGAGCTGATCCGAAAAAGCACAGTCAACAGGGGTAAGGTTGTTACACAGATTAAAGTCACGGTCATCTCTATAGGTGAGCTTCTAAGGATCCAGAGTCATCTCCCTCTTCCTGGTACAGCCAGAGAGACACACTTGCGAACGGAGATGTCTCTGACATCTCTGACACCTGTAAACCTCTCTTATAAAAGGGTGGCGGCTCCTGAGTTCCCTGAGTGGCGGTTGTTGGCAGTTTCTTGAAAATAATCCGCCTATCAGGATTCCTTATGCCAAAGAGACATATTTTGGGGTGGCAAATGATAATGCCCAAAGTGTCATTTTGGACTCTAGAAGCAACACGCAGCCCATTCTAGGTGAGACAGCCACTCCGAGCGGACCCAGAATAAGAGACAGCTTAGCTGGGATTAAGGCTCTAGTACCAGCCTCTCCGCTCTGATTTTCTCAAAAGTCCCTCTGGATGGAGATGCTGTACAGAGCACCTGGCAAGTGCAGAGAAGAGACTCAGACACAGACCCTCAGGGTTTGAAGCAAGCTTGTGCCCTGATCTGCAGCAGGATGCCTGATCACGGAACATCCTCAAAATTTTGGTTCACTGCTTACTTTTAGGAAACTTCCCATAGACAACCACACTCTGTGGCCTCGAGTTTCTTGCACTGAATCTGTGTTTTCTTCAGCTGGGTTTGGAGCCATTTGCCTGGCTCAGCGATCCACCAGTGCTGACTTTGTCTTCGAACTGGTTGTGTGATCTTGAGCAAATGAATTCATCAGTTGAAAAGTGAGAGTAAGGGATGCCCGGGTGGCTCAGTTGGTTAAGCGGCTGCCTTGGGCTCGGGTCAAGATCCCAGCGTCCTGGGGTGGAGTCCCACATCGGGCTCCTTGCTCAGTGGGGAGCTTGCTTCTCCCTCTGCCTCTGCCTGCCACTCTGTCTGCCTGTGCTCACTCTCTCTGACAAATAAATAAATAAAATCTTTTTTTTAAAAAAGATTTTATTTATTTATTTGACAGAAATTACAAGTACACTGAGAGGCAGGCAGAGAGAGAGAGAAGGAAGCAGGCTCCCTGCTGAGCAGAGAGCCCGATGCGGGACTTGATCCCAGGACCCTGAGATCATGACCTGAGCCGAAGGCAGCAGCTTAACCCACTGAGCCACCCAGGCGCCCCAATAAATAAAATCTTTTTAAAAAAAAAAAAGGAAAAAAAAGTGAGAGTAAAAAATACAGAAATAAAAAAATAAAAGTGGGTGGCTTAGTGGGTTAAAGCCTCTGCCTTCAGTGCGGGTCATGATCCCAGGATCCTGGGATCGAGTCCCGCATCGAGCTCTCTGCTCAGCAGGGAGCTTGCTTTCCTCTCTCTGCCTGCCTCTCTGCCTACTTGTGATCTGTCTGTCAAATAAATAAATAGAATCTTAAAAAAAAAAAATTTTTTTTAAAGTAAAAAAAAAAAAAAGAAGAAGAGAAAAGTGAGAGTAATAACACTTCCTCGCGGCGCCAGTTTCAGATAATGTGTGTAAAGGATTTAGCACGGGGGCCCCCAAAACAATAGTGTGTATTCGCACTAGGTCGTTAAGAACATAATATGGTGGTTCCTCAAGCAATTAGACATTAAAAAAAAAAAAGAAGCGTAGGCTTACCATATGATCCAATAATTCCATTTCAGGGTATGTCCCCAAAAGAATTGCAAGCTGGGACTCAAACAGATTTGCACGCCCACGTTAGTAGCAGCATTGATCACAATGGCCCAAAGGTGGAAACCACCTAAACGTCCAGTGATGGGATGAATGGATTCACAAAATATGGCATACGCATCCAATGGAATATTATTCAGCCTTAGAAAGGAAGGAGATTTAAAAATAAATAAATAAGAAAGGAAGGAAGGAAGGAAATTCTGACACATTCTACAATATGGATGAACGTTGAAGACTTGAGGCTCAAGTAAGCCAGATACAAAAGGACAAATATTGTAGGATTCCCCTTGTATCAGGAACCCGGAGCTTACCAGACTCATAGAAAGCAGAAAAGTGGTTAACCAGGGGTGGGGTGGGAGTGAGAAATGGGGAATTATTGTTTAATGGACACAGATTTTTCAATTTGGGATGGTGAGAAAGTTCTAGAGGTGGGTGACAGTGATGGTCGCTCAACATCGTGAAGGTACTTAATGCTACTAAAAGGTACATTCAAAAAATGGTTCAAGTGGAAATTTTATGTGATGTATATTTTACCACAGAAGGTATGCAAATAAAATGTAATTAAGGTTGCTCTAAATCTAGGTTGTGAACTTCTCAAGGCAGTGAGTGCATCTTTGACTTCTTTAGTGTCAATTAAAAATATTCATGGAAGCCTGACAACCTTATGTTGCCTGAGATGGAGAGCCTGACCCCACAGAGCTCATGTTCTAGATGAGTCTACCTCTTTCCATAGTGCCTGGTGAAATGTATCGGACACAGGGTGAGGGTGTGTTGAGTGGCGACAAACATTTGCACAGTATCACCTCTAAAGCAGGCTTTAGGATTTTCTGAAGGCGAGGTCCTTTTCCTGCTTAGCTGTGGTAGCCAGCCTCCAAGATGGCATCCAGTAATCTCTGCTTCCTGGTATTCGAGCTTTTGTGTAATCCTCTTGTTGGGTGTGGGTTGGATTAATAAATAGAAGAAGGCAGAAGTGATGATGTGTGATTGGAAGACTAGGTCATAAATGGTAGAGTGGCTCATCTATCAGTATCTGTCTCTTTCTCCCCCTCCGTACGTATCACTGGGGAAGCCTTGTCCAGAGCAGCCCTATGGAGAAGCCAAGGTGGCAAGGAACTCGGGCCCCCGGCCACCAGCCACACGAATGAGCTTAGAAGCAGATCCTCTATGTTAAGTCAAGTCTTGGGATGGTATAGTTTGAGAGCAGCCTTCCCCCCAAGACCCTCTGAACCAGAACACCCAGATCCCTGGCCCTCAGGAATTGCGTGCCATGATAACTGTCCAATTATTTTAAGCCACTGAGTTTTGGAGTCATTTGTTATACAGCAACATATAACTAATATCTTCCCCCATCACTATGCGGTGGTTCACGGTTGAACCCTGCAACTATACTTTCTGGACTCAAACCCTGGGTAGACCACTTCTAAGCTGTGTGACCTAGAGCATGTAACAATTTTCCTGTGACTCAGCTTCTTCGGTTATAAAATGGGGGATACGACCTCATTAGGTTGGGAGGATTAAATAAATGTGTATGAAGTACTTAGCAAGGCACCTGGTATATAATTAGCACTCCATAAATGGCCACTGCTATTGCTGCCATTATTATAGGTGATGGGAGAATGGTACAGAGTGTTGACGTTGCTCTTGACTTCCAGAGAAAGAGGGCAAGGAGTCTTTGCAAGTGCTCCTGAAACAGGCCCTCATGGTTTTGCCTCGAAGCAGAACATGATTGGCTTCTGCTTACTGCAGATGGGACCATGCCACCCAGAGTGAGGAGAGGCAGCCCTTAGGGACGGTTCCATGGATGCCAGGCTCATGGGTATGTCCAGTCCTTGGGTGAAGCAGGCACCATTCAGAACATGTGTTCCCCAGGCTTTAAACATCCCTGCTCTAGAAAATGAAGTCAGAGAACGCTTTAGACCGGTTGGACCATGACTACAATGAGAAATGCTGGGATTTCTAGGTTCCAGGATTTAGTCGCCATCATTTTCCCTTTTCCCAAAGCAAAAACATTTGATTCCAATTTATTGAGAGGCCCCAAATAAGCTTTTTCCCTCAGTTGGAAGGTATGATGTAGCGTGTCCACTAAAGGAGAGAAAGGGTGGGAAAATGTAAACAGGAAATGTCTACCATTGAAGCGAATTGGGGGGAGGGGGAGGATGGGGTCCCTGGGGGATGGGCATCATTGATGAGATGAGCACTGGCTGGTCTATACAACAGATGAATCACTAAATTCTACCTCTGAAACTAATAAAAAAAATTGAATTACTAAGTGAAGGAAGCCAGTCTGAGAAGGCTACATTCGGCATGACTCCAACTCTATGACATTCTGGAAAAGACGAAACTATGGAGACAGTGAAAGGATCGGTGGTTGCCAGAGCTTAGAGGGGAGGGAAAAATAGGCAGAGCGCAGAGGAGGTTTTCGGCACCGCAGTTAGTCTGTGTGATACTATAATGGTGGGTACATGGCGTTTTGTCAGGGAGCCCTGTGGCTCAACTATAGACCCTAACAATTAAACCAGAAATAGACAAGCCGTTTAACTCAGGCTCTAACTAAAACCCATTGTGCTTATTTCTTATCGCACTTTCTTGAGGCATTGACGAAGATGTTTTGCAATGACTTGAACATTCCAACCACCAGACTAGGAAAGTCCTGATACCAACGGAATGCCTAGAAGGCCACACCCCACACGTGTCCCCTTCCTGGCCCAGGATTGTGGGCTGAGCACTGGCCGACCCCTACGCGGGATCACGTGCTCCCTGCTCGCTGTCTCTCGAACTTGTGCCCCAGAACTCTCTTTATAAACGAGTTTCCATCTTGCAGGTGGGGAGGTCACTTGAGCCTGCCTCCAGCCCCCAGTTGCCAGCAACCGAGATAAATTTCTCCCTTTCTCTCTTCCAAACTCCCTCATCTCTGGAGTTACTGACTTCTCTTGCAGCGAGTTTATCCGAGTTCGGCAGTGGTGTTGGCAAACTTAACCAGGAGCTGGGCTTTTGACTTGTCCAGCTCCCAATCTCCCATGTCCAGGTCCCAGCTCAGTGGGAGCCTGCTTCTCCCACTCCCTCTGCCTGCTGCTCCCCCTACCTGTGCTCTCTCTCTCCCTCTGTCAAATAAATAAATAAAATCTTAAAAAAATATATGTTTTAGGGGCACCTGGGTGGCTCAGTGGGTTAAAGCCTCTGCCTTCAGCTCTGGTCATGATCCCAGAGTCCTGGGATGGAGCCTGCATCGGGCTCTCTGCTCAGCGAGGAGCCTGCTTCCCCCCTCTCTCTCTGCCTGCCTCTCTGCCTACTTGTGATCTCTGTCTGTCAAAGAAATAAATAAAATCTTTTTAAAAAAATATGTTTTTAAAGTAAAATGAGAAAGGAAGCGGGCACCTGGGTGGCTCAGTGGGTTAAAGCCGCTGCCTTCTGCTCAGGTCATGGTCTCAGGGTCCTGGGATCGAGTCCCGCATCGGGCTCTCTGCCCAGCAGGGAGCCTGCTTCCTTCTCTCTCTCTGCCTGCCTCTCCATCTACTTGTGATCTCTCTCTGTCAAATAAATAAATAAAATCTTTAAAAAAAAAAAAAAAGAGAGAGAAAGGAAGCTTTGATTGAAAGGCGTATTATTTAGAAGCCCACTGAGTCCAAGCAACAAAAGTTTCGAGCTCACTGCATTTCAGAAGGTTATAATTCACAGGTGCCTGGTGAACCAGAAGACAGGGATTATTGTTACCAAAGACCGTGTGTGTTTGTGGGGTGGGGGTTGTGCTGCTGCAGTGGGCCTCAGAAGGCAGCAGGGAGCATAAGCAGAATGCCTGCAGCCTGCCTCTCTCAGTGCTAGCTGCATTTTACATGCTCAGTCTCCCCCTTCCTTCATTGCTCTCTCTCCCTCCTTCCCTTGGCCTTTTCTTCTCAAGGGCTGCTCCCTCCCACAGCTCCCCTGTTTACACCCATGGCCTCTGGCTCTACATAGACACTTTCTCCCTCCCAATCCTAAACCCCTGGATGAGAGGACACCGGTAGGCTCGTATTCCTGCCCCCCAGCACCCTGGCCACGGTGGATAGGGATGGGGGCCTGGGAGCCCTGGCACTGCTCAGAAAGTGAATGGGGAGGCGGGGGTGGTACTAGGAGGTGGTGCGGAGGACTGGTCGCTTTCAGCTGGGCCTGATTCTGCGACATGTGACAATCGTCCCCTTAGGAGCAGGAGCATTACGTGAGCTGCCGGCTGAACTCTGCCCCACTTTCCCTGCTTGCTGCTGGTGCCCGCTTTCCCCTTTGATTTAAGGCCTTGCAGGGGCTCTGATTTGGAGCGTGGCATTGGAGGAATTCTTTACCGCCAAATAGCCTTAATTCTTCCTTCTTACATAACCAAATGGCAACCAAGAGGATGTTTGGATTCTGCTTGCTTGCATTTTTTTTCCCGGTGCAGGAGTTTATTTATTAATTAGTGAGCAAAATAAGTAAATAGATAAATAAATAGAAAGGAAGTAATAAAATAGCCTTGTTTATGTTCTGGTCCGCGTGCTGTGGGCTCCGTGGTCTGCAGCCTGGCGTGGGGAAGCGGAGCGCTGGGTCCGGGGGGAGGCTTCCCCCCCACCCCGCCCCGATCATCCGCTGCGGATGCGACCGGCCAATGCAATTCCTCTCCCTCCTTCCCCGCTGCCTACCTCCCCCCCACCCCGCACCCCGTTTCTCCCGCCTCCTTCCCTTCCTCCCTCTCCGCTCGCGCCGTGGGGTCTGGGCGCCCTTGCAAGGAAAGAGGACTTCCTGGGACCGTGGCTTCGAGGCCCGAGAGCCCGCATCTGTCATTCCAAACGTCGTTCATAAGCGGGACGGGATCCAAAAGGCGGTGGAAAAGTTGGGCTCCATACGGCCTCGGGGGGGGGCGCTCACTGCTGGGCCCAAGCCGGGCCCCCCACCTCCCCGGCTGCCTGGAGCCTCGCTGGGGACAGCACTGGTCCCGCCCCGGCCCTCGACGCCGCGCCCCGTCACCTTCACTTCGGGGCTGCGCGCGCGTGTACAGCCGTCGAGGGTCGCCCGGAGAGTGTGACTCAGAGGGGCAGAGTTTCCCCGCTCCCCAAAGCCGGGGCGTCCCAGGGCTGGAAGCCCAGAGCGGCGCACCTGCCACCCGTCCCCTCGGAAGGATGCGGGAGGGGATGGGAGAACTGCCGCGTCGGTCTAAGAAAAGCTTTTGGCTCCTCCCCGGATGGTTTGGAGCGGTTCGTAATTCAGGGTGGCCCGCCTTTTCCGGCCCCTCCCAGGATCCTCACCCCCACCCCGAGGACGGGGCGCGTGCCAACGGGCAGGCGGGCCCGGGCACAGTCACTACCCGACCCAGACCTTGGGCAGGAGGGCGGGCCGGAGAGCCGAGAGGGCGGGCCGGGAGGCGGACCTCTCATCGGCTCCTCCCACTCTGGAAAGGATGCGGTGGAGGGAGGGCAGGGGTGCCTGCCGCGTTGGAGCCCCGCCCTGCTGGAGCGCCTGCCTTGTTGGAGCCCTGTTGGGGACGCCAGCTGCCTTCCGCGAGGTTGTTGGATATGGGGTCAGACCAGGTTCCTCATCCTTGCTCACCTCATGAGACACCCAAAAAATATATATTATATAATATCCCAATGACTTTCAGGGGTGAACTGGAGAGTATTTGGAGAGTCGAAATGGGGCCTGGTGGGGGAAAAAATGATTTCATTGTGCGATTATGTAATCATGTAAAGAAAATGAAATGTAAACTGTCATAAATGGTGTTAAATGTCCAGTGTGCATATGCAGTTTCCTAATACAGTCGTCACAGCTCTCCTCCTTCATTTTCTCCTTTATACTTTGGAAAATTTCACACATATTAAAAAAAAAAAAAAAAGATGAGTCGGTAATAAATCCTCAGCTTCAACAACAGTTATCAAGGTAGGGTCAATTTTGTTTCATTTCTCTCCCTACCCACTTAACCCCTTCTGTTCTTATAATTTTTTTTTTTAAGATTTATTTATGTATTTAGGGGCGCCTGGGTCGCTCAGTGGGTTAAAGCCTCTTCTTTCGGCTCAGGTCATGATCTCAGGGTCCTGGGATCGAGCCCCACATCGGGCTCTCTGCTCAGCAGGGAGCCTGCTCCCCCCCCTCTCTGCCTGCCTCTCTGCCTACTTGTGATCTCTCTCTGTCAAATAAATAAATAAATAAATAAAATCTTTTTTAAAAAAGAAAGAAAGAAAGAAAAAGATTTATTTATGTATTTAGAGAGAGAGCAGGGGGAGGGGCCTACGGAGAGGGAGAGAGGAGATCTCAAGCGGATTCCAGGCTGAATGCGGAGCCGGAGGCGGGGCTCGATTCCACCACCCTGAGATCATGGCCTGAGCCAAAATCAAGAGTCAGAGGTTTAATAGACTAAGTCACCCAGGCGCTCCTATCCTTTCATTTTTTTTTTTTTTAAGATTTTATTTATTTATTTGACAGAGAGAGATCACAGGTAGGTAGAGAGACTTGCAGAGAGAGAGAGAGAGAGCGGGAAGCAGGCTCCCCGCCGAGCAGAGAGCCCGATGTGGGACTCGATCCCAGGACCCCGAGATCATGACCTGAGCCGAAGGCAGCGGCTTAACCCACTGAGCCACCCAGGCGCCCCTCCTTTCATTTTTTTAATGATGAATTGAGCTTGTGTTTTAGTTAGCTTTTGCCGTGTAACGAGCCACCCCAAGTGTGCTGGCGATAGTCCATGTTTTGTCATGATTGTGCTGGTTTGGCCGGACACTTCCTCTGAGGGTCTCGACTGGACTCATTCAAGAGGGAGGGTCAGCTAGGCGAGAAGATCCAAGATGGCTGCGTTTGCATGTCTGGCTGTGGACTAGGACACCTCAGATCTCCTCTCCTCCATGGCTTCGCATGTTCTAGTAGGCTAGATGGACTCTTACATGGCAACCCAAACCTTCCAAGGGAATCAAGGCAGAAGCCTCAAGCTTCCTGACTTAACTGCGGGCGACCCGTCACTTCCACCTCTTTCTATTGGCCGAAGCAGGTTACAAGGCCAGCCCAGACTCTCGGGTGGGTGGGTGTGTGGGTGAAGGAGCAGCAGGCCCCGGATGGGAGGAAGATGTGGGAGGACCTACTGAGCAGTGCAAAGGAGCATGGGAGGGACTGGTGGCCTTTTATCAGTCTACCGCAGTTTGCTTTCATCAATGTAACTTTTTATATGAGGTTTAATGCTTGAAGCAGCCACACATAATCCCCGATCTAGACTTTTGGGTTGTTAACACTTGAAAGCTTGATGGTCACCATCAAGGAAAAACTTTGTTAGCATAGGTAAGCAATTGACATTTTTTTAATCATCCGTTCAAAATTGTGCAACAGGGACACTTGGGTGGCTCAGTTGGTTAAGTGACTGCCTTCGGCTCAGGTCATGATCCCAGCGTCCTGGGATCGAGTCCCACATTGGGCTCCTTGCTCCACAGGGAGCCTGCTTCTCCCTCTGCCTCTGCCGGCCATTCTGTCTGCCTGTGCTCGCTCTCGCTCCTCTCTCTCTCTGATAAATAAATAAAATCTTTAAAAAAAAATTGTGCAACAGTTGGAATTCTATTTAAAGAATCTGGCAGCTCTTCCTTTAGTGGACAGATGAAATGTTGACATTTCTTATTATGTTGCAAATGGATTTTGATATCAAATGTTCTTCCTATTAGGCACTTAAAGATGGTCTCATATGCACATGGTCTCATGTGCATAGAGAGCAGCCAACCTGTGGTTGGCGTGGGCACCATGACATGGTACACCAGCCACAGAAGGATGGAGCTATCCAGCACATGGGAAGATGGTGTTTCTGGGCACGCTGAGGGGAGCCCTCTACCAGCCTCATACCGCACTACCAGAACTGTATCTGTCCTCACCTCTGGTGGGGCAAGAATGGCCATGACCATGAACTTCAAGTCAGAGTCTCCAATAAGTCTTCAAGCAAGCCAAAGGAAGAGCTTTTCAAAGTTTGTGGTTACTTTGAGCAGAAACTGAAGATTCTTCTTTCGATGGAGGATGATGGATTTTGCTTTAACTTTCCTGTCCTTAACACCCACTTTGATGTCACCCGACGTGATGGGGACATTTTCACACACTTGTACCAAATCTCTCTGCCAGTGAGGCACATCCTTGGAAGTAACGCTCGGTGCTACATCAGACATCACGACGGCACACGGAATTCATATATAACAGCCATCTCTTGGTCCACCAAATTTCTCCTGACCCCCTGTATTCCCTACATTGAACTTAACAGTCCAGAAGCATCCTGGTGCCCCAACTGACTGAGGGTGTTACGACTATTGTTTTTGTATCTATTATTAACATGATAGTATCTATTATTAACATGATAGCATTCTCCATCTTGTAAAACTAGGCAACAGTCTACAAGACCATCCTCACTTCTCACCCCAACTGCAGAGTTCAGGGGTCCCCAAGACCACCCTCAGGTTTGATTATTTGCTAGGAAGACTCACAGAACTCACTAAAAGTTGTTATACTCACAGTTTTAGTATATTACAGCGAGAGGATACGGATTCAGTTAAGTTAAGGGAAGAGATATGGCAACAGTCCAGAAAGGTCCAAGCACAGAGCTTCCAATTCTCATCTCCTGGTGACATTATGGACAGCATTAACTCCTCCCAGAAACTATGTATGACAATACATAGGAGTATCACCAACCAGGGAAGCTTACCTGAGCCTCGGTGTCCAGAGTGTTTCCTGGAGCTCAGTCACATACATGCTTGATTCCCCACCCCCTCACCCCCGGGGACATAGCTGAGACTGTGTGACCCAAAGCCCCCATGGTAAATCACATCATTACACTCTCTGGTGTGGTCCAAGGCCCCCTTGGAACCAAAGACACTCTCACCAGACAAGACATTCATTCCACAGGCTGAGATCACCTCCCAGGAGCTGAAGGCAAAGGCTACCCCTTTCTCTGAGCAAGGTTCATTCCTCACTCTACACCCATCGTTCTGCTTTTCCTCTCTCTCCCTTTCTCCACATCTCTTTTCCCTTCCACCTCACCTGTCCTATGCTGGGGGGTTTACACTGTTACCATAGGGGGGTTGAAGGTCAATGAAAAGGAGAGGCATCTTAGTAGCTCCCTCCCTGGGGGTCTCCACCCCTTTGTGCCCAGGACGCTGGGGCAGCAGAGGCCAGCCACATTGCTGCCCGCTAGCTGAGCTCACGGAGAAGGCACATGGATGTGGAAAGTGCCGTTGGTCTGGGCCTCTAGAGGGGCTCTTGATTCCTCCCACAACCCAGCCAGCTGGGGTCTGTCAGAAGCATCATGCCTGGGGCGCCTGGGTGGCTCAGGTGGGTTAAAGCCTTATGACCTTCTGCTCAGGTCATAATCTCAGGGTCCTGGGATCGAGCCCCACATAGGGCTCTCTGCTCAGCGGGGAGCCTGCTTCCTTCTCTCTCTCTGCCTGCCTCTCTGCCTACTTGTGATCTTAAAAAAAATTTTTTTTTAAATCTTAAAAAAAAAAAAAAAAAGGAGCATCATGCCTGCTCCTTGGAGTGTGAGAGAACTGACACAAAAGGGACAGACAGGGGAGGCACCTGGGTGGCTCAGTCGGTTAAGCGTTTGCCTTCAGCTCAGGTCATGATCCCAGGGTTCTGGGATCGAGCCCTGCGTGGGGCTCACTGCTCAGCTGGGGAGCTTGCATCCCCCTCTGCCTGCTGCTCCCCCTGCTTGTGCTATCTCTCTCTCTGCCAAATAAATGAAAAAAATCTTTTTAAAATGAGGGAGGAGGAGCGCCTGGGTGGCTCAGTGAGTTAAGCCTCTGCCTTCGGCTCAGGTCATGATCCCAGGGTCCTGGGATCGAGCCTTGCATCGGGCTCTCTGCTGAGCAGAGAGCCTGCTTCCCCCTCTCTCTCTGCCTGCCTCTCTGCCTACTTGTGATCTCTCTCTGTCAAATAAATAAATAAAAATCTTTTTTAAAAATAAAATAAAATAAAATAAAATGGAGGAGGACAGAGAGAGGGACCTGAGCAAATCTGTGCTAAGTTGTGTGGGGCACTGACCACCATTCCCAAGTCCAAGTTGAAACCTGAGCTTCAGGAAGAATAAGATCTTCCACCACCACAGCCTAGGAGACCAGGCATCTTGGAGATTACATGGACACGTGACTCTGGGAAAGATGGCCTCACCTGCATGTGCCACGGAAGTAGATGACGAAGAATTTGGAACCCTGTCCATCTTCCCATTCTAAGAGTAGCTGAAAGATTGTTTTCCAAAATGGCCACAACAACAACAAAAAGCCACAATTCCAGTTGTAGGAAGTGTCTAGAATAGTTGAACTCATAGAAACAGACAGTAGACTAGAGGTACCAGGGGCTGAGGAAGGGGGAAAGGAGCAGTCACTGAGCAGAGTTTGAGTTTGGGATGACTCAAATGACCCCTAAAGCTTGTGAGAATGTGGAGAATGTGGAGCAATAGAAACGCTCATTCATTGCTGGTGGGAATGCAAAATGGTACAGCTACTTTGGAAAGTGGTTTGACAGTTTCTTATAAAACTGAACATAGGCAGGGGGCCTGGCTGGCTCAATGGTAGAGTGTGCGACTCTCCATCCTGGGATTGTGAGTTCGAGCTGCACATTGGGCATAGAAATCACTTTTATTTATTTATTTATTTTTTAAAAGATTTTGTTTATTTATTTATTTGACAGACAGAGATCACAAGTAGGCAGAGAGGCAGGCAGAGAGAGAGGAGGAAGCAGGCTCTCTGCCGAGCAGAGAGCCCGATGTGGGGCTCGATCCCAGGACTCTGGGATCATGACCTGAGCCAAAGGCAGAGGCTTTAACCCACTGAGCCACCCAGGCGCCCCTAGAAATTACTTTTAAACCAATGTTTTTCTTTAAGATTTTATTTGTTTGACAGAGAAAGAGAGAGTACAAGTAGAGGGAGCAGCAGGCAAGGGAGAGGGAGAAACAGTCTCCCTGAGCAGCAGGGAGCCGGAAGCAGGACTCAATTCCAAGACCTTCGAATCATGACCTGAGCTAAAGGCAGACACTTAACCGAATAAGCCACCCAGGTGCCCCTACTTTTAAAAAAATGTTAAGGAAAAAAAAACCCAAAAAACTCACAAAACATAGGCTTACCATATAATACAGCAAATGTGTTCCTCGGTATTTACCCAAAGGTGTTGAAAGCTTATGTCCACACAAAAACCTGCACACAGATGTTTTATGTCAGTTTGTTCATGATTGCCAAAACTTGGAGGCAAGCAAGATGTTTTCCGTAGGTGAGTGGATAAACAGTGGTACATCCACAACAGTAAAACGTGATTCAGCACTAAAAAGAAATGAGCTGTCAAGCCATGTAAAGAAAGACATGGAGGAAACTTAGATGCATGTTCCTGAGTGAAAGAAGCCAATCTGAAAAGGCTACGTACTGTATACTTCCAACTATATGACATTTTGGAAAAAGCAAAACTATGGAGACAGTGAAAAGATGGCGGTTGCAGGAGGCTGGGGGAGAAGGAGGGATTAACAGGCAGAACATAGGATTTTTTTGAGGCAGTGGAAGGATATGGTCCTACACTAACTGTAAAAGTGCTAAATGAATAAGAGACAGCATTTTTTTAAAGTCTATTTTTTAAAAGTTCTGGAAATGGATGATGGTGATGGTTGCACAATGTGAATGTATTTCATGCCACTGAACGCATACCTAAAAATCGGTAAAAGGGCAATATTTTTTTAAAAGATTTTATTTATTTTTTTATTTGACAGGCAGAGATCACAAGGAGGCAGAGAGGCAGGCAGAGAGAGAGAGAGAGGGAAGCAGGCTCCCTGCTGAGCAGAGAACCCGATGCGGGACTCGATCCCAGGACCCTGAGATCATGACCTGAGCTGAAGGCAGTGGCTTAACCCACTGAGCTACCCAGGCGCCCCAGTAAAAGGGCAATTTTTAAAAAAGATTTTATTTGTTTATTTGACAGGCAAAGATCACAAGTAGGCAGAGAGGCAGGCAGAGAGAGAGGAGGAAGCAGGCTCCCTGCTGAGTAGGGAGCCCTATGTGGGGTTTGATCCCAGGACCCTGGGATCATGACCTGAACCAAAGGCAGAGGCTTTAATCCACTGAGCCATCCAGGCGCCCCTGTAAAAGGGCAATTTTGATGTTATGTATATATTACCACAATACAAAAAAAATTTTTTTTAAGTAAGTGCCATGCCCAATATGGGGCTTGAACTCACAATCCCGAGATGAAGAGTTGCATGCTCTACTGACTGAGCCAGCCAGGCGCCCCACCATATAAAATATTTAAGGAAAACATATGGCAACAATTATTACCCTCCCTCTACCTGTACCCTCCTCAATGCAGAGCAGCTGCTCCCATCAAGAAGTGTAGTCCTGGGGGCGCCTGGGTGGCTCAGTGAATTAAAGCCTCTGCCTTCGGCTCAGGTCATGGTCTCAGCATCCTGGGATCGAGCCCCGAAGCCTGCCTCTCTGACTAGTTGTGATCTCTGTCAAATAAATAAATAAAAGCTTAAAAAAAAAAAAAAAAAAAAAGAAGTGTAGTCCTGGAACTTGGTCTTGGGACTTGCTCTGACCAATCCAAATACCAAACGTCATACACGGTCCAGATCTCTCCAGAAGCCTTGGGCGTTTTTGCTGTTTCTGTTTGCTCTCCTGCAACCCAGCCAGCTCCCTATGAACAGACCCAGGCTCTCCTGCTGGGAAATGCTGAGACCATGTGGGAGAAAAACGATCTGACCGGCTGAGGCCATCCCACACCAGTCTGCCCCAGCCACCCTCGGGTGGAGACTGTAGATGTGGGCATGAACCACAGACATCAGTGAAGCTAAGCCCAGATTGCCAGTCCACAGACTCAAGAGCTAAATCAAGAGCTGGCTGGGGGACTCCTGAGGGGCTCAGTCAGTGAGGCATCTGACTCTTGATTTTGGCTCAGGTCGTGATCTCAGAGTCCTGGGATCAAGCCCCCTGCGCCCGGCTCTGTGTTCAGTGAGGAGTCTGCTTAAGATTCTCATGCTCTCTCTTTCTGCCCTTCCCCACTCGCTTGTGCACTCTATCGCTCTCTCTCTTTAAAAAAAAAAAAAGTTAGTGTCTTAAGGCACTAAGCTTGGTGGTGGATTGTTTTGTAGCAAAAGCTAACGGTCTCAGTGTACGGTGTTGGAGGTAAATAAATAAGGACTTTCCTGGTGAGGAGCCCAACCCTCTTGGATGTTGGTTTCCCTTCAAATGTAGTGTTTGAGGGACATGGCCCGCTAAGGGTTCTGGGAACACTTTTGGAGATAGCTGTTACCTTTGTTGATGCTGAAGAAGCCTAGAACTTCTTGTAGGTCAAGGTTCAAGCCTTGTGGGTTCTTGGATTTCAGAATCCAATATGAAAGAAAGTGGGTGAGTCAGAGAGGACCTAGCTGAGAACTTCCGGCAAGATGGCGGTGGGCGTGAGGATAGGAAGGGGTGGGGGCCCAAGCTGGCCCTCCCAGGAAGCAGGCCCACCTGCTCTCCTTTGAGTCTCCAGCATACCATGCAGGCAGCCCAGCAGCAAGGCCCCTGGGCAGGCTGGTGGGCCCACTCTGCTTCCCCTGGTGGGAGGCTCAGATGGGCCAAGATTAATGCTAAATGTGGAGATTCTTACTCAGAGCTGGGTTTCACACCTTCTGGCATTCAATACTAGCCTAGTTTTTAATAAAAACAACACTATTTTGGTGCCGTAAACCTATTTTTCACCATCTGGCATACCCTTATGCCTCTTATGTTTTTCCTTCTAGTACAGCCTGACAGGAAAAAACCATCATGGGACTAGAAGCTCCCTACCAAGGAGGATATTACTGGACATTCCAGTGGACAAAGTACTTCTCTGCGGGTTACAGCTGCTTTACTCCGAGCAGCAGACTTTTAAGAAACCTCTTTCTACAAATGTCAGTAGAACAAAAGAAGTTTGGCTCATGAAATATTAGATAAAAAATAAGCTTGATTTTCTTTTCATAACAGATGATGACAATCTAAAAATACGCAAGAGGCTAACGAGGAAGGGAAAAAAACACTCCTTCTGTTTGAGGGGAATGGCGAAATAATGGCCCAAAGCTGTCCTCGGCAATTCCTTTGGGGGTGACATCAAAGGAATGGAAGGCACTGGGGAAACCAATAGGAACATTAGCTTTAAAAAAAAAAAGGTTTTTATTTTTCAACAATCTCTACACCTAGCGTGGGGATTGAACTCAAAACCCCAAAATCAAGAGTTCCATGCTCTACCGATTGAAGCCAGCCAGGCGCCCCAGGAAAATTAGCTTTGTTAGTAAAATTAGCTTAATGAGTAAAAATAGTTCTCATCAGATCTAGCTTTTAACAAACCAATGGGCATTTTATGATTCTATGTATTTTCTGGAGCAGAAGTCTGATGTCAGAATTATGTTCACCAGCGCCCATATAGCAATAAGAACTCTCCAAAGCACACAAATGTCTCTAGGGAAGGGGTCTTGTGCCTCTTTTCACTCCGTGAGCTTGTGGTTCATCTTGGTTCTTGTGTATGTCAGATGAGCGTGCCCGTGTGTGTACATGAGCATGTGTGCACATGCGTGGGAGGGCGGGTCCAGGTTTTGTGGTTGTTTGAAGAGTTTATGATTTGGGGGAGCCCTTGAAGAGAAAAAAGAACAGAATGGATACAGAATTAGGTAGGAGAGGGATGTTATTTAGCATCAGAAAGAAAACACAATACATAGCGTTTTTTTAAAAAGATTTTATTTATTTGTTTGAGAGAGCGACAGATAGTGACAGAGAGAGTAAGAGAGAACACAAGCAGGGATGCAGGCTCCCCACTGAGCAGGGAGCCTGATGTGGGGCTCAATCCCAGGACCCTGGGATCATGATCTGAGCAGAAGGCAGATGCTTAACCAACTGAGCCACCCAGGCACCCTACATAGCAATTTTATTTTATTTCATTTATTTATTTGACAGAGAGAGAGAGATCATAAGTAGGCAGAGAGGCAGGCAGAGAGACAGAGGAGGAAGCAGACTCCCTGCTGAGCAGAGAGCCCGATGTGGGGATCAATCCCAGGACCCTGGGATCATGGCCTGAGCTGAAGGCAGAGGCTTAACCCACTGAGCCACCCAGCCACCCCCTACATAGCAATTTTTTAAAAAGTAATCTCCACACCCAACGTGGGGATGGAACTCACGACCCTGAGATCAAGAGTCACTTGCTCTACTGGCTGAGCCAGCCAGGGGCCTAACAAATAGCATTTTTTAAAATTTATTTTTATTTTTTGTTTAAAGATTTTTTTTTTAAAGATTTTATTTATTTATTTGACAGAGAGAAATCACAAGTAGATGGAGAGGCAGGCAGAGAGAGAGAGGGAAGCAGGCTCTCCGCTGAGCAGAGAGCCCGATGCGGGACTCGATCCCAGGACTCTGAGATCATGACCTGAGCCGAAGGCAGCGGCTTAACCCACTGAGCCACCCAGGCGCCCCTTGTTTAAAGATTTTATTTATTTATTTGACAGACAGAGATCACAAGCAGGCAGAGGCAAGCAGAGAGAGAAGAGGAAGCAGGCTCCCCGCTGGGCGGAGAGCCTGATGCAGAGCTCCATGTGGAGCTCTATCCCAGGACCCTGGGATCATGATCTGAGCTGACGCCAGAGGCTTTAACCCACTGAGCCACCCAGGCACCCCAACAAATAGCATTTTAAAGCCTGAGAAACAACTCAAATCTCACATGAATCAGAAAACTGACATAAAGTTTTGTTAACTGCCCGACAACCCTCTACAAGCTTTTCTGCTATAATTTTTGGCTGCAGACTCTTTGAGCACCTTTTTGTATGACAATAATTTTGTCATATCATTTTCTAGCAAGAGGATAGGAAGATAACTTACTCTGTTTTTCTTCTGGCGTAGTTGATGGAAATTTGGTTTTCATTACTGGAAGTTTAGAAAACTTTCGGCTTCTAAATTTGTTATTAGTAATGCTGTATACATTTGGGGAACTACTGTCAAATATGGGGAAACCTCTATCATGTTTCTTTTATATAAAAGCTGTGCATTTTCAGGGCATATCAAGGATTCAAGTTCAGGGACCAATATTAAATACCCTGAACTGACAATACTCATCAGCCAACTTGACCTCAATGCCTTGTCGAGGTGTTAGAAGATTTCTGTTATCTTTGTCAATGTCAGTATTTTGGTCAAATGAGCAAGAAATTTAAATATTTTCCCATTGTGTTCATATACTTCACTTCTTTTCATTAAGTAGATGATTAAACAAACCAAGAACCCGAACATTACCTCTATTCAAAATTTATCCCTTCCTCCTTTGGTATGATTTGAAAAAACATTTTGTTACAGTTTATTTTTCCATGTCAGAATCGTTTCGATTGGTTACATATGGACATACCTGAAAAATAATTTCATTTTCCAGGGAGTTTGCAATTATATTCACTGCATTATTTTTTAAATGTTTTATTTTCTTTTTCTTTCCTTTTTTAAAAAACGATTTTATTTATTTATTTGACAGAGAGAGATCACAAGTAGGCAAGGGGGGGGCAGGAGGAGCAGGCTCCCTGCTGAGCAGAGAGACTGATGTGGGGCTCGATCTTAGGGTCCTGGGACCATGACCTGAGCCCAAGGTAGAGGCTTAACCCACTGAGTCACCGTGGCACCCTATTCACTGCATTATTGATGGTATTCTTGGGAGGACAAATTTCTGTTTTGCTCTGCTCACAAGTTTAGGCGTTTGGTGATTGGAAGAATTTCCCATAGACCAGCTTCCGGCTCTGCACATTTCAAACCTCATTTCTCCTCCTCCCACGCTCCAGCTGCTGTAGTGCTCTGGTGTCATGATGCCAGGTGGGCAGTGGGATTATTCCCGGAAGTCATTCCTACCCCGGGAGGGCCAGTAATAACTGCATATGTAAACAGTTCTCATTAAAGGCACACTCAGTTTATTCCCAACTCCACTTCCTTTTAGCCAGCCCCCAAGGGCCCTCGGTCCCTCCAGGACCAGAGGGGAAGTTTGACAGAGCGAGAAGAGAGCGACCTTAACCAATTAAGGCTCAAATCGTTCACTTCTGCAAATTGTACCAACATACAGGACCAGGTGAATACATTTCTGGGGCTCCGCCGAGGGTCTTCAACAAATCAGGTGCCCCCTCATTTCAGCCTCATTAGCTCCGGGCGAGTGTGAGTGTGCGAGGGCTTTTTGTTTTCTTTCTTTTACGAGCGGCCGCGGAGTACCTAAGGGCCGACGGGGGAAGGCTCGGATCTGCCTCTCCCTATGACCTTGAACAAGCGGCTAGCCACTGCGTCCACCTAGGTCCCGCACCTGCCTGCCTCCGGCGCGCGGAGGAGCCCCCTAGCGTCGACCCCGTCCCCGGCTGTTGCGGCCCTGTGCCCTCTAGAGGGCACCACACCCTCATCCCGGAGCACCGGCCGCGTGCGCTCGGTTGCCAAGGGGACCGCGGCTTGGCGCGGCTGGACCCGCTCCCAGGTACTTCCGGTGCTCTGTGTGCAAGTGCTCTGGACCGCGGTCCACGTCGGCGGAACCCAGGTCAAGGCCGCAGGGCCTGGCGCTGACCCCGGTCGGGTTTGAACGACTGCTAGTGATGGGGCAGGGAGCGGGCGGGCTTCTTCACTGAAGTTCGGGGAACTCTTTCAGGTGAACCGAAGAGTTTTCCTTACCCGTGAGCTCCCTCCTCCGGGCAAAGGGCGGGACCCCTGCTGAGGTCCTGGGGGGGGGGGGGGAGCGGGGGAGGGTAGCTTCCCTAGCACTAGGCCTCCTTTGGGGACTTGACCCCCCGTCAGCCTCCTAAAGCGTACAGGACACCCCTGCTTTTGATTTGGGGTGTCTGGGACTTGGGTGGGGGCGCTTAGTAGGTGATCCCGGGGTGCTTGTGCCAGGGCAGGATCGCGAGCCAGGGTGGGCACACCAGCTAGAGAAGAAGGCCGGGCCTCTGGAAGGCCTGTGTTGGTGGCACCCAATGGGGTCCATACCACCCCTATTTGGAGGCCAGGCTATGACCTGGGAGGAGGGCCCACCCCGCGGGGCAGCACTCCACCCCACCCCCCAACCCTGAGACTGGCTGGCTTGGATCTGGGAGCCTTGGCAGTAGCTCGGGTTTTCGGCAAAGTGTTGTCTTTGACCGCTGGGCCTCAGGGCCCCCGGGGTCCCCAGGGGATTGTCCAGAGCTCCCCTACCAGGTCTGAGTACAGGGTTGGGGTGAGGAGGCAGAAGCAAAGGATTCAGGTGAGAAGAATCACTGTGATTGAGTATGACGACCATCCGTCCCACAGCTGACCCCTGGGCTAGCACGGTTCAGGTGTGGGTCGCTGTTCACAGTAGTTACTGACTGGGGCGTGGGGGTGGGGGAGAGGTGGCGGGAAGAATTGGCTAAAGGAGAAGGTACAGGGGGGTATCTGTGGAACCCGTAGGGGAGGGGTGCCAGACTTACTTGTTGACGGATAGGAAAGGCATGTGTGTGAGAGAGAGAGAGAGAATGTGTGTGTGTGTGTGTGTGTGTGTGTGTAAATAAGCATAACACAAAAGTCACTGTTTTAATCACCTTAAAGCTGACAGTTCACTTGGCTTCCTTACAGTCCCAGGGTCGTGCAACCCTCCACTCATCTAGTTCCAGAACATTTTGATCACCGCAAAAGGAAACCGGTACCGTTTGCAGTCACTTCCTAGCCCCACTCCTCTCCCAGCCCCAGGCAACCACTACTCTTTCTGTCCCTTTGGATTCACTTATTCTGGATATTTCATACAAACGGAATCCTAGAATGTTTGGTCGTTGGCTTCTGTCCCGTAGCGTGATGTTTCCAAGGTTTATCCGTGTCCTAGTGCGTTGCGGGTAACTCATCCCTTTTTGTGACCGAAAAATACTCCATCGTGTGGACATGGTGGTGCTGCATTCTGTTTATCCGTTCCGCTGTGAATGGGCGCTCGATCCATTTCTACATTTTGGCGATAGAGACACATGTACCTTTCCTCTGTGTCTTGCCCCATCTGGGGGTTCGTCTGTGTCCAGTGCTCCCTGCTGATGCTGGGGTGGGAGCAGTTCTTCCAGCACCGCCCCCCACCCTTCCCCAGGGAACCTCCGGGCTCATCCGGGCTCAGGCCCTGACATAAAGCAAGAAGAGGGGAGACTGGCTGTCTGTGGGGCAGGGGAGGGTGTGGGGAGCCTGGAGAGACCCCGCCTGGACGAGCAGACCAACGTGGTCCTTCGCCAAGGGAGAGGGGCACATGGTGATGGCCAGGTCTAGGAAAGGTAGCCAATCTCCCCTTAATCTACCCAGAAATCTCTGGGTGGGGGGCTCTGTCTCCAAATCCACGCGCAGGGCATCTTCCCAGGGCCTGTGGATCCCTGAACAAACCAGGTCAAAATAAGATTTTACTGGCCCGGGGTTCTTTGACCTGTCAAGTCTTCTAGTTACAGAAAATTATACCCACCTTCTGCCTCTCTGCCCCACCCTGCTCTTGACCGTAAATCGCAACCCCATTCCAACTCAGGTCATTTTGAATCCGTCATTTCCTAACTGACTTAGCATGGCGAGCTGCTCTCAGATTTCCAGGTTCCGTTTGAAAAAAAATTTAGTTTTAATTTTTTTTTCAATTCGAGTAGAATTAACATACAGTGTTGTATTAGTTGTCAGTGCACAGGATAGTGATTGAACAATTGGATCCATTACTCAGTGCTCGTTACAACAAGTGCCCTCCGTCATGCCCATCACCGATTTCATCCATCCCCCCCACCCACCTACCCTCTGGTGGCCATGTTTGTTCTCTCGAGTTAGGAGTCTGTTTTTTGGTTTGTTTCTCTTTGTTCTTTGTTCATTTATTTCTTAAATTCCACATGAGTGAGATCCTATGGTATTTGTCTTTTTCTCACTGACTGATTTCACTTAGCATAATACCCTCTAGATTCATCCCTGTTGTTGCAAATGGCAAGATTTCCTTCTTTGTTATGGCTGAGTTGTAGTCTGTCGTGTGTACATACAGCGCAACGTTCCTATCCACTCGTCCGTTGATGGACACATAGATTGTTTTTATATCTTGGCTATGGTAACTAATGCTGCAGTACACATAAGGGTGTGTATATCCTGGGGGCTCCTGGGTGGCTCAGTGGGTCAAGCGTCTGCCTTCGGCCCAGGTCATGATCTCAGGGTCCTGGGATCGAGCCCCACATCGGGCTCCCTGCTTCTCCCTCTCCCTCTAACCCTTGCCCCTCCACTTGTGCACCCTCTCTCAAATAAATAAATAAAATCTTTTTTTAAAAATCTGTAAAAAAAAAATGCATATATCCTTTCAAATTAGTATTTTGGTTTTCCTTGGATAAATATCCAGTAGTGGAATTAGTGGATCCTATGGTAATTATTATTTTATATATTTCTGTATATTATTATATATATTTAATTTAAAAGATTTTTTATGTATTTGAGAGAGAGATTGAGAGAACAAGTGGGAGGAGAGGCAGAGAAGCAGACCCCCTACAGGAAGGACCCTGGGATCATGACCTGAGCTGAAGGCAGAGGCTTAACCCCCTGAGCCACCCAGGTGCCCCACCTTTTTTTTTTTTTTTTTTAAGATTCATTTATTTATTTGACAGAGATCACAAGTAGGTAGAGAGGCAGGCAGAGAGAGAGGAGGAAGCAGGCTTCCCGCTGAGCAGAGAGCCCGATGTGGGGCTCAATCCCAGGACCCCGGGATTATGACCTGAGCCGAAAGCAGAGGCTTTAACCCACTAAGCCACATAGGTGCCCCAACATTTTTAAGGTTTAGAGGAGACTCGATGATACTGTTTTCCACAGTGGCTGCACCAGTTTGCATTCCCAGTGACAGTGTGCAAATGTTCTTTCCCTCCACAGCCTCGCCAGCACCTGTTGTTTCTTGTGGTGTTGATTTTAGCCATTCTGACAGGTGTGAGGTGATGTAGCTCATTGTAGTTTTGATTCATGTTTCCCTGATGCCACGAGTGATCTTGAGGATCTTTTCATGTGTCTCTTGGCCATCTGGATGTCTTTCTTTGGAGAAATGTCTGTTCATGGCTTCTGGCCATTTTTAAATTGGATTATTTATTATTATTTCTTGATGCTGTATAATTCTGTTATTTTTAATAATTTTATCATCTCAGTGACAGTAATTTGTTTCTTAATCTTATTGTGTTAATGATATAGACATGTTGCAAAAGCAAAAGGTATGTAGGGTTTGTATTGAAAAATGTGTTGCTTCTGTTAGTTCATGTACATACATTTTTCCCCCCTCAGAGGTCACCAATTTTACCAGTTTTTAAAAAAAATTTTTTTTAAAGATTTATTTATTTATTGGCAAAAGAGAACATGAGCAGAGTTGGGGGAGAAGGAGAGAGAGAGTCTCAAGCAGAATCCCCACGCTGTGGGCCCTACTTGGGACTCACATGACCCTGAGATCATGACCTGAGCGGAAACCAAGAGTCAGACATTTAACCAACTGGGCCACCCAGGCACCCCCAGTGTTTTAAAAATTATTCCGAAGATGTTATAGGAATAAGAAACACATATGTGGGGCACCTGGGTGGCTCAGTGGGTTAAAGCCTCTGCCTTCGCCCCAGGTCATGGTCTCAGGGTCCTGGGATCGAGCCCTGCATCGGGCTCTCTGCTCAGCAGGGAGCCTGCTTCCCTCTCACTCTCTGCCTGCCTGTGATCTGTCTGTCAAATAAATAAATAAACTCTTCTAAAAAAATTATAAAAAAGAAACACATATGTATGTGTGTATGTGCATATGTGTGTATGTGAATGTATAGTTTTCTTACCAAAATGGTGGTTTAGTATAAATAATGGTCTTTTAAGTTGTAGAAGTTCTTTATATATTTTGGATACTAATCGTTTATCAGATATATCCTTTGCAAATATCTTCTCCCATTCAGTAGGTTGCCTTTTTGGTTTTTTGTTTTTGTTTGTTTTGTTTTTGTTTTTGTTTTTTGCCTTTTTGTTGACTGTTTCCTTCGCTGTGAAGAAGCCTTTTATTTTGATTTTGATTTGTTTTTGCTTTTGTTTCCTTTGCTTGAGGAGACACATGTAGACAAATGTTGCTATAGCCAATGTCAGAGAGACTCCTGCCTGTACTTCCTTCTAGGATTGTTATGGTTTCAGGTCTCACTGTTAAGTGTGTAGTCACTTGTGAGTTTATTTTTGTCTGTAGTGTTAGAAAGTGGTCCAGTTTCATTCTTTTGCATGCTGCAGTCAAGTTTTCCCAACGCCATTTGTTGAAGAGACTGTCTTTTTCCCATTGCATATTCTTGCCTCCTTTGTTGTAGATTAATTGACCATGTAATCTTGGGTTTATTTCTGAGCTCTCTGTTCTGTTCCTTTGATCTATGTGTCTGTTTCTGTGCCAGTACTGCACTGTTTTGATCACAGTAGTATATCTTGAAATCTGGGATTGTGATATCTTTAGTTTTGTTCTTTTTCAAGATTGGTTTGGCCCTTCTGGGTCTTATGTGGTTTCATACAAATATTAGGGTGATTAATTCTCGTTCTGTGAAAAATGCTCTTGGTATTTTGGCAGGGATTGCATTAAGTATGTAGGTGGCTTTGGGTGGTATGGACATTTTAACAGTATTGGCTTTCCCAGTCCATGAGCATGGAATTATCTGTTTGTCATGTCCTCTTCATGTCCCTCATGGGGCTCCCTGCTCAGCATGAACCCTGCTTCTCCCACTCCCCTTGCGTGTGTGTGTTCCCTCTCTCACTGTGTCTCTCTCTGTCAAATAAATAAAGTCCTTTAAAAAAAAAAGTTTAGGGGCGCCTGGATGGCTCAGTGGGTTAAAGCCTTTGCCTTTCGGCTCAGGTCATGATCTCAGGGTCCTGGGATCAAGTCCCACATCGGGCTCTCTGCTCAGCAGGGAGTCTGCTTCTTCCTCTTTCTCTGCCTGCTTCTCTGCCTACTTGTGATTTCTGTCAAATAAATAAGTAAAATCTTTAAAAAAAAAAAAGGCTTATTCGTAGACATTTTATTCTTTTTGGTGCAATTGTAAATGAGGTTGTTTTCTTCATCTCTCTTTCTGCTACTTCATCATGAGTGTATAGAAATGCAATAGATTTTTGGATATTGATTTTGTATTCTGCGGCTTAACTGAATTCATTGATTAGTTCTGGTAGATTTTTGGTGTAGTCTTTAAGGTTTCCTATATATTGTATCATGTCATCTCAAATACTGAAAGCTTTATTTTTTCCTTAGCAATTTAGATGCCTTTTATTTCTTTTTGTTGTCTGACTGCTGAGGCTAGGACTTCAGGACTATGTTGAATGAAAGTGGTGAGAGTGGACATCCTTGTCTGGTTCCTGACATTAGGGGAAAAGCTCTCAGTTTTTCACCATTGAGGATGATGTTGGCTGTGGATTTTTCATAGATTGCCTTTATTATGTTTAGCTGTGTTCCTACTACCCCTACTTTGTTGAGAGTTTTTTTATCATGAATGGCTATAGTACTTTGTCAAATGCTTTTTCTGCATCTACTGAAACGATCATGTGGCTTTTATCGTTTCTCTTGTTGATGGGATGGATCACGTTGATTGATTTGTGAATATTGAACCACCCTTGCATAAGGAACCCTGGAATAAATCCACTTGATTGTGGAGAAGGATTTTTTAAAATGTACTGTTGGATTTAGTTTGCTGATATTTTGTTGAGAATTTTTGCATTTGTGTTCCTCAGCAACATTGGCCTGTTCTCCCTCTCTCTCTCTTCTTTTTTTTTGTGGTGTCTTCCCCCCCCCCCCAATATTTTATTTATTTGACAGAGACACAACAAAAGAGGGAACACCAGCAGGAGGAGTGGGAGAGGTAGAAGCAGGCTTCCCGCTGAGCAGGGAGCCCCACGCAGGGCTCGATCCCAGGACCCCAAGCCAAGGCAGACATTTAACGACTGAGCCACCCAGGCACCTCTTTTGTGGTCTTTGTCTGGTTTTGGAGTCAGGGTAATATTGGCCTCATAGAATGAATTTGGAAGCTCTCCCTCATCTGTTTTTTGGCATAGTTTTTGAAGAATAGGTGTTAACTGTTCTTTCCAAGTTTGGTAGAGGGGCGCCTTCATATCTGTCATTAAGCGTCTGCCTTCGGCTCAGGTCATGATCCCAGGGTTCTGAGATTGAGTCCCGCATCAGGCTCCCTGCTCAGTGGGGAGTAGGCTTCTCCCTCTCCCTCTGCTGCTCCCCCTGCCTGTGCTCTCCTACTCTCTCTCTGTCAAATAAGTCAAAAAAATTAAATAAAAATAAAATTTTGGTAGAATTCCCCTGTGAAGCCATCTGGTCCTGGACTTTCGTTTGATGGAAGTTTGTTGATCATTGATTCAGTTTCATGGCTGGTAACCAGTCTGTTCATATTTTCTGTTTTTTCCCGATTCAGTTTTGGGAGGTTATGTTTCTAGGAATTTATCCATTTCTTCTGGTTGTCCAATTTGTTTGCATATAATTTTTCATAACCTACTCTAATAATCCTTTGTATTTCTGTGATGTTGGTTGTCATTTCTCCTGTTCATTTCTGATTTTGTTTGAGTCCCCCCTTCTCTTTTTTTTTTTTAATCAGCGTGGCTAAAGGTTTGTCAACTTTGTTGATCTTCTCAAAGAACCACCTCCTGGTTTCATTGATCTGTTCCATTGTATTTTAGTTTATATTTCATTTATTTCTGCTCTAATGTATATTATTTTTTTCATCCTACTTGTTTTGGCTTTTGTCCTTTTTTTTTTTTCCCTGACTCTTTTTATTCTAAGGTTAGGTCGTTTTTGTGAAAGTTTTCTTGCTTCTTGAGGTAGGATTGCTGTAATCTGTCTTCAAACAGCTTTTGCTGCATCCCAAGGATTGTGGACCTCTGTGTTTTCATTTTTATTCATCTTTATATGTTTTTTGATTTCCTCATTGATGTTTTTGTTGACCCATTCATTGTTTAGTAGCATGTTATTTAACCTCCACATATTTGTGTTCTGTCCAGGTTTTTTCCCTGTGGTTTCTTTCTGGTTTCATAACATAGTCTTCGGAAAAGATGCATGATTTGATTTATGTCTTTTTTAATTTGTTGAGACTTGTTTTGTGGTTTAATGTGATCTTTTCTGGAGAATATTTCATGTGCACTTGAATGTGTTTTCTGCTGTTTTAGGATGGAATGTTCTGAATATATCTGCTAGACCCATCTGGTCCAATGTCTCATTCAAAGCCACTCTTTCCTTGTTGATTTTCTGTTTGGATGTTCTATCCATTGATGTAAGTAGGGTATTAAAGTCCCCTATTATTACTGTATTACGATTGGTTTCTTCCTTTATGTTTGTTAATTGCTGCTTTATGGAATTTGGATGCTTCCGTGTCAGGTGCATAAATATTTATAATTGTTGTACCTTCTTATAGGGTTATCCCCTTTATGCTTATGTAGTGTCCTTCTTTGTCTCATTAGTCTTTATTTATTTTATTTTTTGTTAAGTGGGCTCCATTCTCAGCATGGAACCCAACATGGAACTTGAACCTGAGATCAAGGACCCTGAGATCAAGACTGGAGCTCAGATCAAGAGTCAGTTAACTGACTGAGCCACCCAGGTGCCCCTACAGTCTTTATTTTATTTTATTTTTTAGGCAGAGAGAGGGGGAGGGGGAGAGGAAGCAGGCTCCCTGCTGAGCAGAGAGCCCGATGTGGGGCTGGATCCCAAGACTCTGGGATCATGACCTGAGCCAGAGGCAGAGGCTTTAACCCACTGAGCCACCCAGGCACCCCTACAGTCTTTATTTTAGAGTCTATTTTGTCTGGGGCGCCTGGGTGGCTCTTCGTGAATTGTCTGCTTTTGGCTCAGGTCATGATCCCGGGGTCCTGGGATGGAGTCTCACGTCCAGCTCCCTGCCCAGTGGGGAGCCTGCTTCTCCCTCTCCAGCTTCCCTGTGTTTGTGTTCCCTCTCTCACTCTCTCTGTCATATATAAGTAAAGTCCATTTTGTCTGATATGTAAGTATGGCTACCCCAGCTTTCTTTTCACTTCCATTTGCATGATAAATGTTTTTCCATTCCTTCACTTTCAATCTGCTTGTGTGTTTAGATCTGAATCACTTTTGTTCTTTTCTTTTTTCTTTCTTTTTTTTTTTTTTTAAAGGAGACCAACATTGTTTTGCCAACTTTGTGTTTTGGCAAGTTAGAGAATTAAAAAAACCACAACAACCCACTAGTATCATCATCATAAAAGAATGGACATTCGAATTTTAAAATGTCCAAAGATCCTGTAATCTCATAGGACTGTCTTTTAAATGGAGCAATTTCAGTTTTATGAGCATCTTACTGTGGTGTTTTGATTTCTCTCCTCTGCCTCATGTTGACCAAACAGATCCTCAGGGTGCGAGGTTTGGAGAGTGGCACAGTGTTTAGAAACCCACCCTCCCTGGATCCCTTCCTTAAGACCCCTGGGAGCTTCCCATCTGGTTATCTTGTTTCCTTCTTTAGTTATTCTTACCAGTTTGCTTTTTTAAATCTTTACTGATTACTGGGGCACCTGGGTGGCTCAGTGGGTTAAGCCGCTGCCTTCGGCTCAGGTCATGATCTCAGGGTCCTGGGATCGAGTCCCGCATGGGGCTCTCTGCTCAGCGGGGAGCCTGCTTCCCTCTCTCTCTCTCTCTGCCTGCCTCTCTGTCTACTGTGATCTCTCTCTGTCAAATAAATAAATAAAATCTTTAAAAAAATAAAATAAAATAAAATAAATAAATCTTTACTGATTACTTAAAAACTTAAAAATTAAACATTGGGGAGGGTACGTGCTATGGGGAGTGCTGTGAATTGTGTAAGACTGATGAATCACAGACCTGTACCCTTGAAACAAACAATACATTATATATCAATAGAAAAAACCTAAAAATTAAAAAAAAAAATCTTTGGGGACACCTGGCTGGCTCAGTTATCTCCTCAGTCGTTTTATTTACTTAAAAATAAATAAACTTTAAAATTTTATTGAGTTCATAATTGACCAATTATAATTGTATATAAAGTGCACAACATCATTTGATATACATATCTGTTGTAGAATGATTGCCAAGATCAAAATAGTTGACACATCTATCGCCTCGCATAGTTAAAAAATAGTTGGCTCTGTGTGTGTGTGGTGAGCATGTTTAAGATCCATTCTCAACAACTTTCACGTCTACAATAATATATTAATTATAGTTACCATGCCATACATTAGATCCTTCGATCTTCTTTTTTTAATTATTATTTTTTAAGATTTTATTTATTTATCTGACAAAGATCACAAGTAGGCAGAGGGGGGGGGTAACAGGCTCCCCGCTGAGCAGAGAGCCCGATGTGGGACTCGATCCCAGGACCCTGAGATCATGACCTGAGCTAAAGGCAGAGGCTTAACCCACCGAGCCACCCAGGTGCCCCCGCTTTTAAATTTATTTTTAAGTAATCTCCACACCCAACTAGGGGCTTGAGCTCACAACCCTGAGATCAAGAGTCACATGCTCTACCAACTGAGCCAGCCAGGCCCCCTTGACCTTACTCTTAAAACTGAAGATTTGTGTCCTTTGATGTACTTCAGCCCGTGTAGGTTTTCTTAATCAGGCATTCCTGGCATCTTTGGCTAATCACTGGTCAAATCAGAACCTCTTGAAGCAGAAATCTCTTAGTGGTGAGCAACATTTATCTTCCCCCACAAGAGCTAGTATCGGGGCGATACTAGCATTTATTTTCAACCCCAGTGAAAACAGCTTTGAGTCCCATGGGGAAAATGTATTTTCTTCCAGGGTAGAATGCACGGGCAATCAAGGAGATTTATGCTAATGAGAGACTGGTGCTGCTCTCCAGTTACTAAAATGGTAATATCTGGCATAGTTGAGAACTGGTTACCTAGAGGCAGCTTTCTAATTCCTTACCCTAAAATTCATTGACAGGGGCACCTGGGCGGCTCAGTCCTTAAGCCTGTGTTGAGGGCTCAGGTCCTATCCTAGGATCGAGCCCCCATCGGGCTCTGTGCTCAGCGGGGAGTCTGCCTCTCTCTCCCGCTTGCCCTGCTTGTGTTTCCTCTCCTGCTGTATCTCTTTCAAATAAATAAATAAATAAAATCTTAAAAAAAAAAAAAATAAAGTTCATTGACAGGCTGAGGGTATTGGTAAAGAGAAGGGCACAAAACCGTCTACTACCAGCAGGAGGCTTCATTGCTTCCTACTTGATCCATCTGACTTGTTTCGATCCCTTACAGGAGAACAACCTGTGAAGACTTCTGCCTGTCCTTACTACACTGTAAACCGTATGCTTCAGTCGGAACAGGGGTGCTTTCTAAGGTGGAGTTAACAGCCGCTGCTCGAAACAGCTGCTGTCCACGGGGTGCTCAGGTTTCCCAAGAAGTCCTTAAGGAAGCCCCGAGTGAACCTACTGGAATCGCTGTTTCTGAAGGCCTTAAAAAAACTACAAAAATAAGGGCTTCTGTGTTACCAGTCAGATTTTACAGCTAGATTGTAAGTCAAATTATTGTGCCGCTGAGACATCTATTTTTACTAAATCATTCCAGTCAGCAGCTGACCACAACCATGACAAAGAATTTGATCTGGGGCATCTCGGTGGCTCAGTTGGTGAAGCATCTGTCTTGGGCTCAGGTCCCTGCTCAGTGGGCCTTGTTGCCCTGCCCCTGCGTGTGCACATTCTCTCTCTCTCTAGTGCCCATTCCTTCTCTCTAACAAATAAATAAAATCTTAAAAAAAAAAAAAAAAACTTTAAAGAGAATTTGATCCGATTGATGCTGAGGTGTGGCGTTTATGCCCTGGAGTCCAACTGTGTGGGTTCGATTCCCGGAGGGAGCACTGTGAACTCTTGTCGTTACCCCTGCGTTGCGGCTCCCGGCTAAGGGACTTCCCAGCAGGACCCATGGAGAGTGACGCGGTTAGCAAGACGTCAAAGCTGGAAACTGTTATTAATGAGCCAGCGGAGGAAGAATAGACAGGGTACTGAAAACTTGGAGACGGGCACCTGGGTGGCTCATTGGGTTAAGCCTCTGCCTTCGGCTCCAGGCATGATCTCAGGGTCCTGGGATCAGCCCCGCATCGCATCGGGCTCTCTGCTCAGCGGGGAGCCTGCTTCCCGACTACCCCCCCCCCTCCGCCGCCGCCGCCTGCCTCTCTGCCCCTACTTGTGGTCTCTCTCTGTCAAATAAATAAAATCTTAAAAAACAAAAACAAAAACTTGGAGATATCACATGATCGAGGACATGCTTCCATATTCATTTCTTTCTGCCTGCCCTTTCAGGCAAGAGCGTGCTTTGACCGAGGAGGACTCAACAGAATTGTCTGCCAGGCCGCAATTCTCAAATGGGCTTTCATCGTTTAAAAAATGATTAAAAAAAAAAAAAAAAAAAGAGTTGGGGGGTGGGGTGCGCCTGGCTGACTCAGGTGGTAGAGTTTGTGACTGTTGTTCTCCTGGTGGTGAGTTCAAGCTCAACCTTGCGAATGGAGCCTACTTTAAGAAATAATAAAGTAAGTTAAAAAAAAAAATTAAAACCCGAAAAACTCCTGGAAGTAGGCCCTTCCCTGGAAGCAGCAGCATTGCTGCCCTTGACATTTAGTAAAGGCCCGAAAGCTCCAGAAGCTGCACTTTTCTTATTTAGGGCAGTTTCATTCGATTTTGTGCTTTGGTAGTAAACTAAATGCAGAAGAAAAAAAGATCACCTATTGGGGGGAAAAAAATCCAACACTTACCGAGAGTTTATTCTATGAATGAATGGCTTTCAAACCCTTTTTGTTGTTGAACTCTGTCCCGCATCCCCCACCGTGCAAACGCAAAGCCCAGCCTTGGGTTTTCTCGGACAGAGAGGAACCGGTTTGTGGACAAAAAACATCTTTAATCTCCTCTCTGCCGCTCCCCTGGGGGCGCAGCAGTTGTCCTGGGGAAGGTAGGACCGTTTACAAAACAGTCCCCGCGCAGCTGTGACTGGCCGTCGATCTCTTCCGAGACAGAAGACGGTATAGGTTCCTCCCGGGCGGCGCGGGGCTCCTTCCCCCGGCTCCCCGCAGGCCGGTGACAGCGGACCCGCGGCCTGGAGAGGCCCCGCGCGCCGCCCAGTGCTTTTGAACTTCGGACTCCCGTGGGCCTGACTCGTTTGACCCCCAGCGTAATACAAAGAAAACAGATTTTGGGGTTCCCTCTCCCTGCCGAGCCACCCCAGGAAAGCCTTTTCAAGCTCTCGGAGCGGAGCTTTCGCCCCAGGATGAGGACATTTTACCTTCCTGGCAGGGTGATGAGGCTTGGAGCCCTCCTGCCCGCGGAGAACTGGATAATCCAGTCTTTGCGTCCTCCTATTCGACAGCAAAGACACCCTACGGCCAATGCTATCTCGTGAGAGCGCTGAAGACGTCAACAGAGGACGATCCGCACTGGAATTTTCCAAAGCAAACAAAGCACCAGAGCGGACCGCCACGGGTCATCTAGGAAAGTCCCCTCCCAAGCACCACCGGGAACCACCGTGTGAACTAGTTAGGCACAGGTTCCCGAAGATTCTTCCTGCCCATTTCAGCAACAAAGGCACACGGAGACGTAAGTCAAAGTTGTGACACCCCCACATTTTCTTGGCTCTTCAGAAAGCAGAGGCCAGCACTACAGAGCTTATGGCATTCGTTGCTCTAAAGCAAATCACACGGCCCCAAAACATCCTGGATAAAAATAAATTAAGTCGTGTTTCTGAGTTGGAAATTGCTTCTGGCTGCTCAGCCAGCCATGCTTTTTTGCTAAACTCAGGGCTTTGTTTTTGCTTCTTACTGAAGCAGGTTTATAAACACCAGAGGCAAAACGCATCAACTCGAGCAGATGGCTCGAAGTGCTATTTCATTTGTCATTATTTGTTCGGGGAATATTGCAGAGCTGGGCGGCTGGGACTGCAGGCTGAAAGCTGGAAGAATCAGAGCTCCCTAGTTGCAGAGCTGAGGCTCAGCACTTCCTTTTTCAGAAAGGAAAATTCAATAGAAACCAACCTCCTCTTGTTCATGGGACTTGAATCACAGGGGAGACAAACCAGAGGACTAGGACTCTTGTTTTCACGAATGGTGGAGGGTAGTCCTGTCCTACCCCGACATCTGTGCAGGACACTGTTTCTAGGGGCGCCTGGGTGTCTCAGTCGTTAGGCGTCCGCCTTCAGCTCAGGTCATGATCTCAGGGTCCTGGGATCAAGCCCTGCATAGAGCCTCGTATAGGGCTCCTTGCTCAGCGGGAAGGGAAGCCTGCTTCTCCCTCTCCCAATCCCGATGCTTGTGTTCCCTCTCTTGCTATATCTCTGTCAAATAAAATCTTAAAAAACAAAACAAACAAAAAACCACTGCTTCTAACTCAGACCCCCATCGTCACTCCCGGACAAACACCACCCATTCCTTTGGCCCCAGACACCTTAGTCAGGAAATTCTACACTCTGGTCATTTTGCTCACACAATACATGATCAGTGTTCCCAAATTTACTTTTTTTTTTCTTTTTCCCTAGAATTCTTTAAGATCCTCCTGGTCCTTCTCTGGAGAAGTACGGCTTCCAGTTGTCCCAGTGGAAATGCCAGCTTCAGGCTGCTGCCGCCTCAGCTGGCCACCCGTCAGCGCACCTGGCTCCGCTCCAGGCTGTGTCCCAAGGATACACACTGAGCCAAGATGGGGACTTGGTTATCATACCTGATTGCTTTTGACAGACGTGCCAGTTCCAGCTAAGAGGTTCGTGGGTGTCCTATTTGTTGACTCATCAGTAGTTTTAAAGTTTGGCAACCGCACCCTCCATTTTTTTTTTTTTTTAAGATTTTATTTATTTGACAGAGAGAGAGATCACAAGTAGGCAGAGAGGCAGGCAGAGAGAGAGGGGGAAGCAGGCTCCCTGCCAAGCAGAGAGCCCGATGCGGGGCTCGATTCCAGGACCCTGGGATCATGACCTGAGCCAAAGGCTTTAACCTACTGAGCCACCCAGGCGCCCTCCACCCTCCATTTTTTAAAGAACAACAGTGCCCTATGGAAATGGTTGTTAAACTCCACTGCATGTCCTAAAAAAAAAAAATGCTACAGATTCCTGGACACACTGCATCTACGCTCCGTTTCCAAGAGTGGGACCCAGAAATTGTTTTTGTTTTGTTTGTAGATTTTTAAAAAAAGATTATTTATTTATTTGAGAGTGAGAGAGGGAGCAGAGCAAGAGAGAACACGAGTGGAGGTGGGCAGAGGGAGAGGGAGAAGCAGATGCCCTGCTGAGCAGGGAGCCTACCGCAGGGCTGGATCCCAGGACCCCAGGATCACGACCGGAGCTAAAGGCAGAGGCTTAACGGACTGAGCCACCCAGGGGCCCCTGAAAATTGGGTTTTTAAAAAAAGCTCCCCAGATGTTCCTCATTCAGCCAGTCCAGCGCCAGCCCCTGGACCAGTTAGAAGCACCACCGCCAGGCAAAAGTTCTGCTGTGTATATTTATGATTCACCCTATACAGCGCCCAAAAACACGTTAACTCGCTTAAAAACCAAAAAAACTAACAGTGTATCTGTCCATATGGGGATTCAACCCTTTCAGTCTAGCAGAAATCATTACTATAATAAGAACACCAAAAAAAGGTCTTTTTTTAAAGTCTCTAGATGTGAAAAGTGGGTCAAAACTCATCTGACAACATATAGACTGTGCTCCTCGTGCAGTTTTAAAGCCAAAGTTTGAAACTTTCCTAGTTTAGATTACCACACAGTCTGTGAACGGCTTTTCAATATAAATGCATTTCCTTCGCAGACAATCTGGAGCTCTGATTCTGCCAGCCCGGGGGCAATTCAACTTGACAATAGTATCTTTTTCACGGTACCATTGGATGTTATAGGTTGTAGGCCAGAGTTTCTTCTGATTGTCCCCATGTTAGCTGGAGTTTTCTTCTCTCATGGGTGATCCTTTCCGTGTTTTGAAGGGAACCAACTGAAGCCCACCAGGAGTCTTTACATGTACCAGCACACAGTCACTCCTTGGGACTGCTGACCCAGTCTGCACACTGTCCCTTTGTGCTTGCTTCTTATTTAATATTATTGGGGTTTTTAAAAGATTTATTTATTGGGGCGCCTGGGTGGCTCAGGGGTTAAGCCTCTGCCTTCGGCTCAGGTCATGATCCCAGGGTCCTGGGATCAAGCCCAGCATCAGACTCTCTGCTCAGTGGGGAGCCTGCTTCCCCCTCTCTCTCTGTCTGCCTGTCTACATGTGATCTCTCTGTCAAATAAATAAATAAAATCTTTAAAAAAAATAAAAGATTTATTTGAGAGAGCGAGAGCGCATGCGTGACTGCAGGCCAGCATCGGGGACAGAGGAGGAGGGAGAAGTAGATCCCCTGCTAAGCAGGGAGCCAGGAGCCTGATGCTGGCCCAATCCCTGAGCCTACTAAATCACCCAAGATGGGGCACCCAGGGGGCTCATTGTGTTAAAGCCTCTGCCTTAGGCTCAGGTCATGATCTCAGGGTCCTGGAATAGAGCCCCGCATCGGGCTCTCTGCTCAGTAGGGAGCCTGCTTCCTCCTCTCTCTCTGCCTGCCTCTCTCTGTCAAATAAATAAATAAAATCTTTAAAACAAAAAACAAAAAACCACCCAGGAGCCCCTCCGTTTTAATTCTAAGCAGAGAGATTTTATTAGTTGCCTTTCTTTTTTTTTTTTTAATTTTTTATTTTTTATAAACATATATTTTTATCCCCAGGGGTACAGGTCTGTGAATCAGCACTCACCAAAGCACATACCCTCCCCAATGTCCATAACCCCACCCCCCTTCTCCCAACCCCCCTCCCCCCAGCAACCCTCAGTTTGTTTTGTGAGATTAAGAGTCATTTATGGGGGGCGCCTGGGTGGCTCAGTGGGTTAGGCCGCTGCCTTCGGCTCGGGTCATGATCTCGGGGTCCTGGGATCGAGTCCCGCATCGGGCTCTCTGCTCAGCGGGGAGCCTGCTTCCTCCTCTCTCTCTCTCTCTCTCTGCCTGCCTCTCTGCCTACTTGTGATCTGTCTGTCAAATAAATAAATAAAATCTTAGAAAAAAAAAAAAAAGAGTCACTTATGGTTTGTCTCCCTCCCAATCCCATCTTGTTTCATTGATTTTTCTCCTACCCACTTAAGCCCCCATGTTGCATCACCACTTCCTCTATCAGGGAGATCATATGATAGTTGTCTTTCTCTGCTTGACTTATTTCGCTAAGCATGATACGCTCTAGTTCCATCCATGTTGTCGCAAATGGCAAGATTTCATTTCTTTTGATGGCTGCATAGTATTCCATTGTGTATATATACCACATCTTCTTGATCCATTCATCTGTTGATGGACATCTAGGTTCTTTCCATAGTTTGGCTATTGTGGACATTGCTGCTATAAACATTCGGGTGCACGTGCCCCTTTGGATCACTATGTTTGTATCTTTAGGGTAAATACCCAGTAGTGCAATTGCTGGGTCATAGGGCAGTTCTATTTTCAATATTAGTTGCCTTTCTTTATTTTTATTTTTATTTTTTTAAAGATTTTATTTATTTATTTGACAGACAGAGATCACAAGCAGGCAGAGAAGCAGGCAGAGAGAGAAAGAGAGGGAAGCAAGCTTCCTGCGGAGCAGGGAGCCCGATGCGGGGCTCGATCCTAGCACCCTGAGATCATGACCCGAGCCAAAGGCAGCAGCCTAAACCACTGAGCCACCCAGGTGCCCCTAGTTGCCTTTCTTTAAATGAGAAATTGACACTGACTGTCAAGAAAGTTGGCTTTTTTATAAGAAAAGACATGAGCACATCTGAAAAAGCCCAGCGAAGGCGTGCCTGACACTAGTATTTCTCCAGACTGAATACAAATGACTTTACACAAGACAAATGGCTCTGCACTTGGCAACCAGCTTCCAGAGCTTTCCAGAGACCAGGTTGGGACCCAATGCCCCATACTCAAATTGAGAGAAACTGTAACAGACCACAGTTGAAGTCATTATCAGAAGAATGTGAGTTTGAGGGCTGCCTGGGTGGCTCAGTTGGTAAAGTGTCTGCCTTTGGCTCAGGACATGATCCTGGGGTCTTGGGATTGAGCCCTGCATCGGGCTCCCTGCTTGGTGCCAAGTCTGCTTCTTCCTCTGCCTCTGTCCCTCACCCTGCTTGTGCTCCCTTGCTCTTTCTCAAATAAATAAACCTTAAAAAAAAATGTGAGAAGTGCACTTCACACGTAGAATTCATGCTTTGGTTCTGATACCCACCCTCCCCTTTTTCTTTAGGGCCAGTTACTTCAGCACCTATAACATGTCTCCCCATTAAGTATTATTCCCGAGTGAGTGTTACAGCAGAAGCCATGTCTGATGGAAACTCATCTTTTGTGTGTGTGTGTTTAAAGATTTATTTATTTATTTATTTGACAGATCACAAGTAGGCAGAGAGAGAGGAAGGGAAGCAGGCTCCCTGCTGAGCAGAGAGCCCGATGTGGGGCTCGATCCCAGGACCCTGGGATCATGACCTGAGCTGAAGGCAGAGGTTTAACCCACTGAGCCACCCAGGTGCCCCTGATGGAAACTCATCTTAACAGAGCAGAGGGAAATGCACAGGAGAATAATTCCTGCTCCGAGGCTAGTGGTGGGTGGTTTTAAATTCAGACTCTTTCAGAAAGCTTCACAAGGAGGTGTGTCTTTAATCAGAATGGCCGGGATGGGTGTTAATATGAATAAACAAGCTTTTTATTTTTTTAATGAGAGAAAACATTCCTAGTGGAGATCAAAAGTTAAGAACCAAACACAAAGTAAGACTTAAGTGTTAGCATTGTTTTTCTTCTCATTGCAAGCAGTGTCTCCAAGAGAGCCTCAACTGAGCTACCAGTGTTTAACTTTTCAGTGTACTTATTCTCAAATCAGAGCTAAGAGAAAGTAAAAGGCATGTTTCAGTTTTCAAAATTGTAACCCCGCATCAGATTGACGGCAAAAGCTGTTCCTTGATGGGAGCGCATGTGAGATGCAGGGGGTCTTCATTTAAAGATCATTTAAGGGGCACCTGGGTGGGTCATTGAGTTAAGGCCTCTGTGCCTTCAGCTCAGGTCATAATCGCAGGGTCCTGGAATCGAGCCCTGCATCGGGCTCTCGGCTCTGCAGGGAGCCTGCTTCCTCCCCTCTCTCTCTGCTTGCTTCTCTGCCTACTTGTGATTTCTCTCTCTCTGTCAAATAAATAAAATCTTTAAAAAAAGAGATCATTTGGGGCGCCTGGGTGGCTCAGTGGGTTAAAGCCTCTGCCTTCGGCTCAGGTCATGATCCCAGGGTCCTGGGATCGAGTCCCGCATCGGGCTCTCTGCTCAGCAGGGAGCTTGCTTCCCTTCCTCTCCCTCTGCCTCTCTCTCTGCCTACTTGTGATCTCTGTCTTTCAAATAAATAAATAAAATCTTTAAGAAAAAAAAAAAAAAAAGAGATCATTTAAAATAGGAGACAATATTTGGTGTTTTAGACACCTGTATTTCCTCTTAATCTAGACACAAAATGTAACACTGCATGTCAGACTTAATATATGCGTTGGTGGACAAATTCAGAACACAAAAAACCCCCAACCTTACTTGACTTTTTTCCCTGACTCACTAGTCAAATTTATTTATTTATTTATTTTTAATGATTTTATTTATTTGAAAGAGAGAAAGGGAGCACAAGCAGGGAGAGCAGCAAGCAGAGGGAAGAGGCTTTCCCCTGAAGTGAGCCCAATCTGGGGCTCGATCCCAGGGTCCTGGGATCATGACCTAAGCAGAAGGCGAGTGCTTAACTGATGGAGCTTCCCAGGTGTCCCTCGTTAGTCAAATTTAGAAGGCCACGTTTTAACAACTGCATTTAAACTTCAGCATTTAGTTGGAGATACAGGCATGACATTATTTAGTTATATCTTCCTTTGGTCCTAGCTTCATATTTCCAGTTCATTCCTGACTTAAAAAAAAAAAAATCAATATAAACATTTTAGAGTTAAACCAGTTTCCCTAGGATATAAATTATTACTCTTCAGCCTCAGGTTGATTTTTGTAATGACTATTGCCTATCATACTTCATAGCAGAACAGCAGTTAAAAGCTTAAATGTAATTTGAATATTGATAAATTATTGCCGTTGCAAAGCACTCGAAATTGTTACTCTTGGTTACCTGGCACTGTGCTTTTCTAGAGACAAAAACACAACAAGTAGGGGGACATCCTGTAGCCATTTCTAGTTCATCACGGGTGGTAAGGTGTTTGCAACCCTACATTCTTCTCCAGCCTGCACTCCTTCTGAAACAGTATATTGGATTCTTTTCCTTGTCCAAATGGAGTATCTGCTAACCTCAGCGTAAGAAGCCTGTTTCAAGAGGTGCCTGGGTGGCTCAGTTGTTAAGTGTCTGCTTTCCGCTCAGGTCATGATCCCAGGGTCATGGGATCAAGCCCCACATCAGGCTTCTGGCTCAGCGGGAAGCCTGCTTCTCCCTCTCCCACTCCCCTTGCTTGTGTTCCCTCTCTCGCTGTCTCTCCTTCTCTGTTAAATAAATAAATAAAGTCTTAAAAAAAAAAAAAAAAAGCCTGTTTCAAGTGTTTAATGCTGTGTCAATATGTGCTAAACAATAACTGGTCCAATTTATCCAGCACTTGCTTTTCTAGCAACAACTACTAAACCATGCTTCGGTGGCTATATTAGAAAGGCAAGTCTGTTCACATTTTATTGCAAATCTAAAGTTTTAGATTTTGCTTTTTAATTTTAAAAAGCCCAACCTTGGGGCAAAGGAGAAGGCTAACTGCAACCTAAGAGGTTGGTATGTATATTTTTTTAAGTCAAAATCTGTCATGAGAGACGGTAAGAACTTGGTATTTAAAAACTGAGTCGGGGGGGACCTGGGTGGCTTAGTGGATTAAGCCTCTGCCTTCGGCTCAGGTCATGGTATAGGGATTGAGAGCTCCTGGGATTGAGCTCTGAATCGGGCTCTCTGCTCATCAGGGAGCCTGCTTCCCCCTCTCTCTGCCTGCCTCTTTGCCTACTTGAGATCTCGCTGTCAAATAAATAAATAAATAAATAAATTCTTAAAATAAAAAACTGACTGAGGGATGCCCGGATGGCTCAGTTGGTTAAGCGTATGCCTTTGGCTGGGGCTGTGATCCCAGGGTCCTGGGATGGAGTCCCACATGAGGCTCCTCACTCAGCAGGGAGCCTGCTTCTCCTTCTCCCTCTGCCCCTGCTCATGTGTGTATGCATGCTCTCTGTCAAATAAATAAAATCTTAAAAACAAACAGACTGACTCAGTGCCTTGGTGGTTCAGTTGGTTAAACATCTGCCTTTGGCTCAGGTCAAGATCCCCGGGTGGGATCGAGTCCCACATCAGGCTCCCTGCTTAAGGGGAAGTCTGTTTCTCCCTACCAAACCTGACTTGGTAGCTTTAGCTTGCAAATCTTTTTTTTTTTTTTTAAAGATTTTATTTATTTATTTGACAGAGAAATCATAAGTAGATGGAGAGGCAGACAGAGAGAGAGAGGGAAGCAGGCTCCCCGCTGAGCAGAGAGCCCGATGCGGGACTCGATCCCAGGACTCTGAGATCATGACCTGAGCCGAAGGCAGCGGCTTAACCCACTGAGCCACCCAGGCGCCCCTTTAGCTTGCAAATCTTTAGTACATTCATGGTCTTAGTCTTTGACTAAGTCAGACGTCCTAAGGAAGGTAAGTTAGAAAAACAGCCTTTTGGGAATCTGTGTAAGGCCTGTTTTGTGGTGAAAAAATTTATGCTAAATGCTTAAGACACTCTGAAAGTAGATGGCTGAAAGAAAGAATAGTCCTACTGATGGGACACCTGGGTGGCTCAGTGGATTATGCCTCTGCCTTCGGCTCAGGTCATGATCCCAGGGTCCTGGGATCGAGCCCCGCACTGGGCTCTGCTCAGCTGGGAGCCTGCCCCCACCCCTCCGCCCACCGCCCACCTCCCGCCTCTCTGCCTACTTGTGATCTGTCAAATAAATAAAATCTTTAAAAAAAGTCCTACTGATGAATATTTTCAGTAAGCAAAGATACTCATCAAATTTGAGTAGTCACCGTCTAGATTTCTGATTTATTTATTTATTTTTAAAAAGATTTTATTTGACAGAGACAGTAAGAGAGGGAACACAAGCAGGAGGAGAGGGAGAAGCCAGCTTCCTGCTGAGTGGGAAGCCTGATGTGGGACTCAATCCCAGGACCTTGGGATCATGACCTGAGATGGAGGTAGATGATTAATGACTGAGCCACCCAGGTGCCCCTAGATTTCTGATTTTAAACACACAGCTTGTAAAAGCTCTTTTCCTATTCACCCAACAGAACACACTGATTTACATTAAAAAAACTAGGTCAGGGACATATCCTAAACATCTAGAGATCTTAGGAAAATTGATTATCCAAGGGCTTTTCCTCAACACACACTGAGCCCTGAGCGTCCACCTGTTTCCATTGCGCCCCGCATAAACGCTTTCTCCTGCCAATAGCCATGATGCAAGCAGCAGTTAGGTCCGAAGGCAAGGGGATTCTGAAACTTCATGGTGAATTCCTTCCTTCACTGAGACACCAGATTTAAGACCCCCACGTAATCTTTACTTCTGAATTCCAAAGGTGTACCCCATGTTTTAGTGAGTGGGGAATTACGAGAACTTGACAGATTGGCAGGTCATGTACAGCCACAACCTCAAGAATACATTTCGAAATCCTTACGCAAGGAAATCCCTCCAAAGGACTCCTGAAAACTTTTTCAGCATCCAAAGCATCCATTTTGAGTATTTTAACATTATACAGTTGAAAATAAAAAATGAATGTGATTCTTGCTATCTTGCAAGTGACCCCCAGCAAACTACTTTTGGGGAGGAATACTGAGCAAGGGTAAGGAAAGCAATGGTTATGCTTGTTCTCACACAGGAAATGCTTGGACAGACACAAAATGAGGCCAGGCAGATGGAGGCTACAGGAGGAGCCAGAGTCGGCTTGGCCTTTTATTTTTTTATTTTTTTTTAATTTTTTAATTTTTTTATTTTTTAAAGATTTTATTTATTTGACAGAAATCACAAGTAGATGGAGAGGCAGGCAGAGAGAGAGAGGGAGGGGGAAGAGGCTCCCGCTGAGCAGAGAGCCCGATGCGGGTCTCAATCCCAGGACCCTGAGATCATGACCTGAGCCGAAGGCAGCGGCTTAACCCACTGAGCCACCCAGGCGCCCCGTGGCTTGGCCTTTTAACTATAGTGTGCATGGCAGGAAAACTGGAGGCAAGGACACACAACTGTGTCAAGAGAATCGCTTATACAGGGCACTCCGTGAATAGTTTGAAGACTCCTCAAAGGTTCAGTTCCATCAGACTTTTTCTTCATAAACTTCTAAGTTGGCCAGCTTTATTACTAATTACACATAAAAAACAGGGTTTCCTCTATTCTGCTTAGGTTAATGGAAAAATAAGCCACATGAGAAAAGCCCAACACAATTAAAAACTTACATTTTCAGATATTAAAACAAAGGCATTTGCCCTGGATTACTACAAAATGGGATACCCTGCATTTTGATATCCCTAAAATTTCAGTCCGTAGTTTTGCTTACTGGGGTACCATGCAGCAAGAGGTCATCTTTGGATAAAACGTGGTATATTCGCTTTAATGTTGATAGAGCACAAGGAGAGGGCCTCCACGGGACAGTTAAAAGCATTCCCACTATACTCTGGAGTTTTACACATTTAAATATGATTGATTGCCTTTCAAGTAAGTCATTTTAATATGGGTCTGACATTTGTTTTATGGACAGAAGTTTAAGTGTGGTTGAAGAAGTTTCCTTTGAGACTTTGTATCCCTAAAGAAAATGAGCCCTGAAAACCTTTTATGTAACTCCCGGCTTTAAAAAGTTTTAGGTTTATAGATAGTAAAGATTTAACTTAATTGTTTACTGACCTGTGAATTATCAGATTTCAATTCAAACAGTTCAAAATATCGGTGGCTATGCACAGTTTCATTCCATTTGGTGTATTCATATAGGTAAAAATACTTAGAAGTTCAAATGGTTTAATCCAAGTGGAGTTTTCCAAAATAAAGAATAGTTTTTCAGAAATGTTTAAAATCTGGGCTACGTAGGTCTTTAGCAGCACCCCAACTCAAAGGACACACCAACAGGCTTTTGTGGAAATCCTATTTCTTTTGAACACTGCAACAAAATTTCTTTTCAGATACTAAAACAGCAGAATAGATGAAATCTGCTGGAGTTAATTTTCACTCCTATAACTCCCCTCAAAACATGTGACCTGCTGCACTTGATATTTAAATGAACTTTGAAACACCACAGTGTTTGCCAAATCTCCATTTTAGACTGTTAAGTCAGCAATTAGATCACAACTCAATTTTTGAACTGCTTAGATGTGAATATACTTTGGAGATACAGAGGGCCAAATTCCTCTATTTGTAAACTTTTAAAAGTTCGCATAAAGGGGTGCCTGGGTGGCTCAGTGGGTTAAAGTCTCTGCCTTCGGCTCGGGTCGTGGTCCTGGGGTCCTGGGATGGAGCCCCGTGTTGGGCTCTCTGCTCAGCGGAGAGCCTGCTTCCTCCTCTCTCTCTGCCTGCCTCTCTGCCTGTCAAATAAATAAATAAAATCTTAAAAAAAAAAGTTTCCATAAAATCTATTATTACACCTCTAATTTACCTCCATTTAGACATCTTATTTTAATAAATAAAAGGGAAAGCCAATATTTAATTTATAAAGTTTTATTTTTGTATATGTGCTAAATCTTAGGAACTGTGGACAATCTTCAGTCAGTCTGTTGGCTTGTAAAAGGCTGAGAAGTGTGTGATCTGGGTGGTAAATTTCCTTTGGGGAATCTGGATGATTTAAAAAAAAAAAAATCACTCATTTCCAAGTTTAAAACATGGTGCACCTTTCCCCCCTTTTTTCTTACACCTATGAATTTGGAGGAAAAGCGCTACATTTCTGCAAATGTAAAATAATTGTTATAAATAAATACAGTCGGCAGCAAGTTCTTAATACATTTAGCACTTTTTGTAGTGATGTATGACACCCAAAACCTTATTTTCAAACACTAAACACTCATGTAGGTGCAGGACCAATTTTGGTTGAGCACTACTATAAAACCAGTACTGAATTTTTTTTTTTTTTTTTTTTTTTTGCTTTTTTCCTCAGTAACACAAAAACGGGGTAGGGTGGGGTGGGGCGGGAAGGAGGTTGTTTTCTTTTCTTTGCAGTATGTAGTACCTTCCAGCTAGAGACCAAAGTTGGGCACTTAATAAGGAAAAGGCAATTTTCTTATCCAGTTAGAATTTTAAATAAGGCAGGATATATCCACCAAATTAACCACAAAATTCAGCAAAGAGTTCATGGGAGAACAGAAGCTGGAAAAATACCAAGAAAAAGTGGAAGGAACCATTTTTTGTTGGAGTAGTCATCTGAAAATTCACAGACTGTTGCTTTCATTTACAAATGTAATTTCAATAAAAAAGGCTCCTCATCTTTTTAACCACTGCTAGGATTAAATACTTATCATTCACTAATAAAAGTTAATCATGAAAAAAATATAAAACATTTTAATAATTCTAAATTTGTATATATAACAGCTAAAAGACACAAAGTTGGGAAATTATCAGAGAGAAAAATCAAGGAAAGACAAAAACCCCAAGTATGATTTATGTTATTTCTGCCTCTATAATGCTGAGCATGAAAATTTAGTTGGTGGAGGGCTTAGAAACAGCAGCAATACGGTTTTTACCAAGTTGTGCACGGAAATACTTAGATCCAACAGGGCAATGCCCTTGTTCACAGATTTAACAACAAAAATAGCTTTAGTCTTTATGTTAACAGTAGCATCTGTCTTCTATGAAGTATTCATGCCATTTAGAATCCTGGGGTGCTTCTTTGAAAGGAAGACTAGTGATTCTGAAACAAAGGTTTAAAGTAGGAATTATATATATGGCTCAAGAAATCAGTTGAGGGAGAATTAAATTATCTTTAGGCACTTTGAAGACTTGGAAGTTTAAATGTGCCATTGATGTTCAGAAAAAGACCTCGACACCACCATGTTGCTCTTACAGTAACATGCGCCTAAAATTTCCACTTATATGTTAATGCTTAAGAAGTTAAATAGAGAAAATAACTCACACAAACAAAAATAAATCTCCCTGTTCACTTTCCCTTGATCCTGAGCACAACATAGACAGCTCTTCCTCAAATGGAGGGGAAAAGGATTCAAAAGCTCTCACCTGGCACAAGGGAATTGTCAATTCAAAGCAACCAAGATGGGATCTCCCTCCAAGGAGAAAAATTCACAGCCTTTTCAAATGTCAAGTTTTTTGTGTCTAGGAAGTCATTAAAAAGTTTTTAAATTAAGTACATCACATGTTTTGTTAAGGAGCAGGAAATACAAAAATCACCTCTCATCTGGTGAAAAGGTGTATTTAAGGATAGCAAATTGTCCAAATACAGTTAACCTATTTTGCTTATTGCTAAGGAAGCCTGGAATTGAGGAACTTTTAATTTAAAACTATCAACTGGAATTGCAAACAGTGTGTAGGATTTTGCTCCAACTTAAACTCAGATGTAACATACTTAAGGTAAAAACAGGATCTGTCTGGTGTCAAAATTTCCTAGTATTACAGAAAACCTAGAAGCACAGATGGACTATAGAGTACTGCAAATAAGATACCCAAAGCTTTATCTTAAATACCTGCCCCTTTTAATCACAAAATAAAGCAATTCTCAATTTTGTTTCTGCTTTGTTCAGTTCCAACTATAGCCTTTTTGACAAAACATTTTCCTATTAACTAAATTGTAAAAAATACAACCAAGCTTGTGCTCATTAAATATACATGTATATAAAAAACATACAAAAAGTACAAGATTGATTATGTTAGGAAACTTTTACAGTGTCAACATCCTGTTTTCTCTAAATCTTTAGTCAAGGGCCAAAGGTCAAATCTTTCTGTGCACAAAAACTCGATGTGACTGAACTCCTGAATTCAGTGTCATGCCTAAGCATGCTATGCACAGAATTAATTTATTATGCAGTCCTTCAAAAAAAACCAAACCAAAACAAACAAACAAAAAACCAAAATCAACAAACAAAAAAACCCAAAAAAACAAAAATGGACAAAAAAAGTAACCAAAAATAAAAGAGAGGGGGGGACAAACTAACCAAAAAATAGAAAACCAACCCAAAAACAAAAACAAAAACAAAAACACACCACAGGACAAAAAGTTCTTCATAAATCAAATTCTATTTGTGAATTCAGCAAAATAATTTCTATAAAATAAAACAGCAAAATATTTAAATAGAATAGGGTGGACTGTATCTGTTTGCAGGGGTATTTGGTTTTTAGACAGGTTTCAAAAATTACACACATTCAAGTTACCAATTCTCTTTTAAATACAGTATTAACTGATGAGTTCCTTATCTTTAATTAAATGTTTATGCTGAAATTATGATACCTCAATCAGATTAACTAACCAGTAGTTTCCTTTTTAATCAAGACCCTGCTTCGAACATTCAAAGTTTTGGAATAATGGAAAAGGAGCTAGGACAATTCTTGCTTTCAAGTAAAACTGTGCCTGAGCAGAAACTCAGCCAGATAAGCTTGGTGCAGTGGCGCTCCAAGTACTGTGGGATTCTGGTGACTTCCACTTCACTGGGGTCCAGTGGAAGGAAAGTTCTAGAAGATTCATCTAATAAGCTCTACCAAAGAAATAACAAGCACACCAAATACAGTCTTCTATTATGCTCCAAGCATCCTGGCATAGCAAATTTTTGCATATTTGTTTTAAATCTTTAAAAATTCCCATTACTGATATTTAAATTTCTTTATCCCACCCAGAGATTGAACTGTCAAACATTAGACATAAGCAACATATGTGTAACTGAAAACCGCCTGTTTCTCACATTTCTCCCCTTGTTTTATACTTATATTCTAGGTGTAAGAAGGAAAAGCTCTGAGCAATACAGCTGTCACACTGGGACAACTGCTGTCATTAGGGTAATTTTTTCCTCATTGGCTACACTAACCTGGTGTGAAGCCATGCTAAATGTTACAGCATAACTATAGCTTCAAAGTGATTAACCTAACATCAGAATTAAAAAGGCAATGAAAAAGATCTAGAAACAATATTACATCACCAATTTTCCACATCAACCAAATAATTTAAAGGTTACCAGCCTTATATCATTGCTCATAGTAAAACTGACTCCCGTGGCAAAGAATTAACATGAAACTATTGGTGTGGTTGACATGGATGGGCTGTTTTGTTGCTGTTGGTTTATTTTTTTGTTTTTGTAAAGGAGCAGATCCAACTGCCATGAGGCAGTCAACACTGGTTGCAGAGTGCAGTGGGAAGAACAAGAAAATTAACTTTTGTAGTTTTTGTAGATCTGTGAGTCTCCTCAAGAAAAAAGTTTCTTGCTTAAGAATTAACAGTCAAACATTAATATACTATATACACCTTTGCCATTTACACATTAGCATCAGGCCATTTATTACAAAACACTATACACTTTCCACTGCAGGCGGGTTATATATTGACAGCAAATTTCTGCAGATAAGACAGTGAATAAACTCTCCACTCCATGTTGATTAGGAATAGTTTTTCTAGTTTTAAATTATTAGCCAGACACAGAAAAAGGTTGGACTGTAAGGCCTGGGTGCACAGTCTTGATGGAACTAGTTAATTATGTGCATTTCACTGATCCTTCGTCTGAGGTGGGGATACTTCTTCACTGCCTTCGTAATTTTCTTGTGCTCGTTGGCCAGTTCTCTGAGGGTTGTTCATGTGATGTGCTGCTGGGCCTGTATACGGCTGTCCATGCACATGGTTATTCTGGGAAGGGAGAAGAAATCAATGTTAAAAGTTTTCATATAGTGGGGCACCTGGGTGGCTAAGTGGGTTAAAGCCTCTGCCTTCGACTCAGGTCATGATCTCAGGGTCTTGGGATCGAGCCCCACATCCAGCTCTCTGCTCAGCAGGGAGCCTGTTTCCTCCTCTCTCTCTGCCTGCCTCTCTGCCTACTTGTGATCTCTGTCAAATAAATAAATTAAAAAAAAAAGTTTTCATATAGCAAACTTTAAAATCATGGGCTGAAATCTGTGGACACGTAAACATTTCTTTTATTCCCAGGACTTACAAAGAGTAAACATCCTTGGGCTAATGCTGAGAAAGAAAAAAAAAAATTGTTTCAAAGAGAAAAGCTACGGACGCCTGGGAGGCTCAATGGGTTAAGTGTAAGCTTTTGGCTCAGGTCATGATCTCAGGGTCCTGGGACTGAGCCCTATATCAAGCTCCCTGCTCAGCAGGAAGCCTGCTAGTCCCTCTTCCTCTACTGTGCCCCCTGCTTGTGCTCTGACAAATAAATAAAATCTAAAAGAAAAGAGAAAAGCTAACCTAGCCCCAAACCCTAAACAAAACCAGTGTAAAGCTGTATAAATCTTCAGCCAAAGTGATTTTTAGTGCCCCAAATTATTTAGATGTAAGTCCAACAAATAAGGGATTAGTTTGTTATTGTCTATTGTCAAAAACACTCACAAAATCATCTGTGAACTAGAACCCATCTATTCTGACTCTTCCAAGCACCTGGAAGCTTCTATATGATAATGACAAATATGACTGACCAGTCATATGAGATCTGCATTAGCAACAATCTTGAACACAGAACAGTGTTAATGGAAATGACAACGTTAAGGAAACATGGACAAGCCAGGCATGATTGATACATGAGCTTTCTCAGAGCTGAGGAAAGTAACTTTCTTCCTTATGAATTTGATTTCCTAACTTTTAAACCTGTGAACCCTCATTTTTCTGTATGTTCCCACCAGTCAAGAAGATTTTAGGCCTTTCTATTATTTGTATTATGAAAATAAATATGCTGAAGGGTCATTTTCTAATTATTGAATACACTTCTATTTCCATCCCGCCCCTTTCTTACATAGGCTCCACGCCCAACCTGGGGCCCAACTTGGGGCTTGCACTCACAATCCTGAGATCAAGACCTGTGCTGAGATCCAGAGTAGGACCACTTGGGGCGCCTGTGTGGCTCAGTGGGTGAAAGCCTCTGCCTTCAGCTCAGGTCATGATCGCAGGGTCCTGGGATTGAGCCCCACATCGGGCTCTCTGCTCAGCAGGGAGCCTGCTTCCTTCTCTCTCTCTCTGCCTGCCTCTCTGCCTACTTGTGATCTCTGTCAAATAAATAAAATCTTAAAAAAAAGAAAAAAAAAAAAAAGAAGAGTAAGACCATTAACCAACTGAGCCAGCCAGGTGAGAATGCCTTAAATAATGGTTCTGAAAGTATGGCTTCCAGACTAGCAGCAGCATCAATCACCTGGGAACATGTCAGAAATGCAGATTTTCTGGTTCCACCCTCAGCCTAAAAGAATCGGAAGCTTGGCCTGGGGCCCAGCAATCTGTGTTGGAACAAGCCCACTGGGGAATTCTGATGCTTGTTCAAATTTGAGCACCATTGCCTCAAAAGACCTGAATTGGTCACCTCTGGGTTTTGGAAAGAAGTTATTTTAGAAAGTTTCTTTATCTAAATTTTTAAAATTTAGATACACAAACTTTTATGGACATCTACCAAATCCTTGATATTTTTCAACAATCTTGAGTGTCAATGAAGTCTTGGTTAGGTTATGTAACCAAGAACAATTGCCTTCATTGCCACATCTAAAATGTCTTTGGAATCCATTTGTAGACTCAGCCTAACAGGAAATGTCCTAATCCTTTGTACTAAATATTATCATTTAATGTTGACATCAATCACCACATAGTTTTACTGAGTGTGAGTACAAAGACAGGCACCTATCTGACTAGGAAGACACCACAGGGGAAGTTCAAACACATCGCACTGTGAAGCTGCCCCAGCTATTCCTCTTTTGTTCATGCTCTAAAGGTAGTCCAGATAATCCCTTTATTACTTTGCAATCACAACAAAAATTTCAGCCATTCTTTAAATAAAGCATAAGAATTGTCTAGAGGATAAAAACATAAACCAACCCGATTTACCTGTTGATACTGAGATCCAGGTGAATGGGGGTATAATGGGGCATCTTCAGGTGGAGGTGACTCATGCTCATCTGGGGCATCTTGGTCATCTGGCTCCTAATTTTAAATAATCAAAGAATTATGTAGGCAAATTCATATTGAAGTTTTTCGTATCTGAAATAAAAATTTAAAAACCTACAAAACTGACTCAAGTTTCCTTTTACTGAGATAAACTGAAACAGTGAAAAAACCTGATTTGGGTCTCTTCAGAAAGACTACATGTCAGGCAATTTCAGAAATTTCTCTATAAAAGAAGGCTCCCTCATTAACTTAAGATTACATATAGTAAATACTAAAGCAAACAAAACCCAGACAAAATTCCTTGATACTATCATTAACAAACACTGGCCTATGAAGTAACAAAGTGCTTTTTTCCATTTCTTTCTTTCTTTTTCTTCTTTTTTTTTTTTTTTTTTTACCTCCTCTGGACAGAGTTCACAAGCTTTTGCAAGTGTCATCCTAGCACTATGTGATCTCTCCAAGAAATAACCATTTGATGTTTCATTGCTCTGCACTGGAGGAGACCAGTTGTTGTAAGTGTACTGAGGGTTGCCAGTGTATGGTCGTCTTTCAAGTTCATCTCCAAGCCATTCCACTGCCCAGGTCCACTTTCTTTTAAGATCTCCGTTGCCCTTCAAAAGAAAATAAAACCATGTATGGAAAAGGTTTTGGAATATTTCTTAAAGTTAACTTAAAATAACAACTCCAATACCTCATTATATTTGTCTTTAAAACGGAATCCCTAACTCTGATTCAGATTTTTACAAAATTATAAGAAAAAACCCTCACCTGCAGAATCTGGTAAGCAACAGGACAATTGCTAAAAAGAGCTACCATACATTTTATACACTGGTATGCTCTTTTTTGATAGTGATTCTTAGAGCGCTGGATTGTGTCAAACAGCCCATCTCGGTCATCTGGGATTCCTTTAAGTGCATTATGAATTCTGAAAAAGAACCAAATATATAAAAAACTTGTAAAATCAAATAGAAGCCAACATTTATTGAGTGCCTACTATGTGCCACTCAATAAAGATCTCTGATGTATCATGTCATCTAATGCTGGTCAGCAGGTACTGTTAAACCTATGAGCCACCCAGGCGTCCTTCTATGTATACTTTAAAGTGATTAAAATGGTGAATTTTGTAAGTGAGTTTTATCTCCACAAAGAAACATTACCTGTGTAGTGTGGAATTAGAAAACAAATTAAAAAACCTTATATACCAGAAATTTTACTTATTAGAATGTTCCAAATCAAAATGCAAGTTTGTTTTTTGGCATTATACGCATTCATAAAATCTGTCTGGAAATCACAACTCCAGCAATTTTGCAAGGTTTTTTAATTTCAGACTAGTCAATCATACAGGCTTGTTGCTGTTTAATCGGAAACCCTTCAGTGTATATTGTTTTTGCTTTCAGTTTTGTCAAGTGATAATGAAGTATTATTAAGCCATTCTTTTTGCCACACCACATTTTCTTCCCATTAGTTTTAACTGCTTTCAAATACCATTTTTATCTATATCATCATCTTTGCCTGCCTTGTTCCTCAATGCCTGATAGTGCCAGGCACCATGGTAGATACCCCATAAATATTCAAACATTGCTTACCGAATGAAGCAAAAAGCTCACTATGAGAAAGTTTTTTCAAGCTTGGGCGAGTGACTCATAGTAACAATACTTTACTAATCCCTTTACACAAAAAGTCAATTGTCCATATTTAATCTAGCAAATGTGCCTTTACCATTACAGCTTGCTATATAATGAATGAAGAGAACTACAATGTAACCAACTGTATTAATGCCGTAAGTCCTTAAATATTTTTTAAGTGAAAAGAGAAGAAGTTAGACTCCATTAAAAACAACTTTTCTTTTTTGGGGGAAGGAAAGGGCCAAGGGAGAGGGAGAGAACGAATCTTAAGCAGGCTCCACTCCCAGCACAGAGCCTGATGCAGGGCTCAATCTCACAACCCTGGGATCATGACCTGAGCCAAAATGAAGAATCAGATGTTTGGGGGCACCTAGGTGGCTCAGTGGGTTAAGCCTCTGCCTTCGGCTCCGGTCACGATCTCAGAGTCCTGGGATCGAGCCCTGGATCGGGCTCTCAGCTTGGTGGGGAGCCTGCTTCCTCCCTCTCTCTGCCTACGTTTAATTAATCAACTGAGCCACCCAGGTGCCCCTTAAAAACACCCCCACCCCGCCTTTGAGGATTTTGTTTATGAGAGAGAGAGAGAGAGAGAGAGAGAGACAGACAGCAAGAGAGAGAACACAAGCAGGGGAAGTGGGAAAGGGGGAAGCAGGATTCCTGCTAAGCAAGGAGCCCGATGTGGGGCTCTATCCCAGGACTCTGAGATCATGACCTGAGCTGAAGGCAGAGGCTTAACCATCTGAGCCACCCAGGTGCCCCGCTAAAAACAATTCTTTTTTTTTTTTTTTTTTAAAGATTTTATTTATTTATTTGATCACAAGTAGGCTGAGAGGCAGACAGAGAGAGAGGAGGAAGCAGGCACCCTGCAGAGCAGAGAGCCCGATGCGGGGCTCGATCCCAAGACCCTGGGATCACGATCTGAGCCGAAGGCAGAGGCTTTAACCCACTGAGCCACCCAGGCACCCCCTAAAAACAATTCTTAAGTTTCAAATCCTATAATCATACTGAGAAGGGTACTGGACAGTGCTCAAAATACATGCTTACAGTTGGAACTACTACATTTTTTGTCTCATGAAAACTGATTTTTGGCTTGATGCTATTTTTGCAACATTATTAATGTTAAAATTAATGTTAAATCCATGATGATAACTTTGGAGATAATTTGGAAATATTCATGAATTCTGACATTCGCAATCAAAATTATGTTTTAAGCATTTTGTCACTACAGAATTGTTCTCAAGTTGCTGTTTTAATTTAGTTTAGTTTATTGACAGACATATATAAATTGTGGACTATTTCTGAAAATCAAGTATTGTACTATCATCCACATGGGGAGGGAAGTTATAAAATCTGGCAGAGTTGTCAATGAATTCTGTATTTTACTATCATCTATAATTGTTGGGATCAAAGATCATTTATTAAACTTTTTTTTTTTTTTTTTAAAGATTTTTATTTATTTATTTGACAGAGAGAAATCACAAGTAGACGGAGAGGCAGGTAGAGAGAGAGGAAGGGAAGCAGGCTCCCCGCTGAGCAGAGAGCCCGATGCGGGACTCGATCCCATGACCCTGAGATCATGACCTGAGCCGAAGGCAGCGGCTTAACCCACTGAGCCACCCAGGCGCCCCTCATTTATTAAACTTTATGGCCAAGAACAAGATGGAGGAATTCTGGAGGAAGCTTGAGTAGGACAGTAGGATAGTTATGCTGGATAACCTCAGCTTAAAAAAAAAACAAAAAAAACAAAAACGCACTCAAATTCTCATATAATGAAAAACTAAAGTCGATGTTCATTATTCAAAGATTCTGTATTTGTGATTTTGCATACTTACTAAACTTTATTTGTAATGGCAGAAAACCAGCATGCTGCTTTTGAAAAATCTGGACCAACATGTATGTTCACAGCTGAAGTGGAACAAAGTGACACTTTGCCTTTTTTCAGCTTACACTGTAAAGGAGTGTCCTTTTTGTTATTTAGTGAAACCCTTTCTATACTGTTTGTGCTTTTTGTTGACTTCAGGGTTTTGTTGATTTCATGGTTTAAAACCCTTCCTACACTGTTTGTGCTTTTTGTTAACTTCATGGTAGTGAAGAGCTACCTAGTATTCTTCAGTGCCAAAAGGCTTTGCAGAGAAAATATTGCATTAAAGAAGCTTTATTCAGGGGCACCTGGGTGGCTCAGTGGGTTAAGCCACTGCTTTAGGCTCGGGTCATGATCTCGGGGTCCTGGGATCAAGCCCCACATTGGGCTCTCTGCTCAGCAGGGAGCCTGCTTCCTCCTCTCTGCCTACTTGTGATCTCTCTCTGTCAAATAAATAAATAAAATCTTAAAAAAAAAAAAAAAAGAGAATACAGCTAACATGAATAATGGGAACTGACTGTATTTACTTACCTAAGGACGATTTTTAGATAACCAAATGTGACCACATATGACACACTCTTAAATGAATGCAATTTAATCCTAAAATAATCCGAGCACATCATTAATGAAATTAAGTTATTTACCAAAAGCCTATGCTAGTTTTTCTTAATTAAAAAAATTTTTTTTGATACCTAGGAGCAAGTATGCAACGTGGGCAATGAAAAAAAGTGAAATCAAATGAGGGAAGAGGGAACTTTCTACCAATGTTTAAGCTTTTAAGGTAAAACCTTTATTAGATCTCTGAGAGGTAAAAATGTAAAAAGCGGGGGGGAAGCACTGGCTGGCAGTATCAGTTAGTTTAAAAGTTGGGCAAGTAAGAAAGAGCATCTACCTGTGAGTCTGCCAGGAGTCCTCAATCAGTAAGATTTGCAAAAGCAGATCCAAATAGGGCCGCAGTTCATAAGTGTAGGAATATGCAACCTAAAAACAGGAAAAGACACCATGAATAACTTATTTAAAGGAATAACGAATCAAATTAGAGAGACATATGAATGTTTATTGTCCTATTAACCTGCCAGAGAAGTTCACTGAGGACAGTAGATGAGAACTGAGGATTCTCCCAGCAGCAAAAACGAAGCAATTTGACAGTTTCCTCTGAGTTACTGCAGTCCTCAATGATTTTCTTCACATAACTTGTTCTCACAAATAAAATGTCTGCCACATTCTGCTGAATTGGCATTATAGGTTGTGATAAATTAGGATCACCAAAAGGATTGGGAAGAGGAGGATTACCTAGAATACAGATTTGTCATCAATGAAAAACTAAAACTAATAGGCTTCTCCATAATAAAATAATATCGCTTTCACCACAGAAAACAGTGTATGAATTTTGTATTTTAGAAAAATAACATTTTAAATCAATATTCCTAAGTACCATGAAGAAAGTAGTTTTAGGCATTACAATGATCAGATAGACTAAGATGATAAAATGCAAACTTTAAATGCCAACACTGGCATATAACCTATATGAAAAGTTAAAATTTTTTTTTTTGGTTTGTTTTGGGAATATCTAACCTTATTTATTTTTTATTAACATATAATGTATTATTTGTTTCAGGGGTACAAGTCTGTGAACCATCAGTCTTACACAATTCACAGCACTCAACACAGCACATACCCTTCCCAATGTCCATCACCCAGCCACTTCTTCCCTTCTATCCCTCCCTCCAGCAACCCTCAGTTTGGTGAAAAGTTAATTCTTAAACTACTTCATAAAGTATCCAGTAAAGTACCCAGGAGCAAGCAGAAAAAAAAAATCCCCTTTAAACATGTGAAAAGATGTAGAACCCAAAATATTATAGATTGTCAGACTCTGGGTTTTATATTTAAACATCTTCAGAATCACTTTTAACTGGGTACTATGTATGGCCAGCAGTATTTTAAAACCAATGTAAAGGATGGAGCATTTGACTTTACCATTGATTGAAGACTGCATTCTTGAAGAGACATTGCAACAGCGGATCAGCTGCGACACAACGGAGTACAATTTGCCTAATTCAGCATACTGATATTTGATTGGAGGACCTGGACCTTCATCTAAAGACACAAGCATAAAGGTGGCAGGTACATTCAATTTCAGAAGTTGTGTCTTCTCTGCCACACCTACAATGAAGAAGGAAGAAGAGGGAAAAGGGGGAGAAGAATTACAAAAGAGAAAAGACTTAGGATGGTAAGGACTTCATAATAAAGCAGTTATCTAAAATATTTTTCTGTAACTGTTATAACCAGAAGACCACTCTTATTTAACATTCAGAGAATGATTTAACCAGAACAAAAATCTCTGTGGTATAATTGGATTTAAGTTTTAAAACGGTCAAAGACTCGATGACATTCCAGTCAAACCAGGTATAAAGAAAATGAATGCTTTCTATGGCCTGAAAGTGTGGGGTACTGGCCTAGACGGCAATCCTCATCACAAGGGAGGATGATGAAAACTGAGTGAGAAATAAAAATTCTTTTATATATTGCCTCTCTACTTTCTTCCACAGCTGAGCTACTTGAAAACCATGCCTGAACTTGGTGTCATCTCTATTTTCTTATTTCCCCCACTCCTCAAGTCATGCCAGTTTGGTTTCTGCCCCCTTTCCCGGAGTAAAGCTAAGGAATAGTTCTAAACCGTAATTGCTTCCTCTCCCTCTTGGATTCCTCTCTTTTCTTTCAGCCTCTTCTCCTTGGTCTCATTTCTAAGTCATCCTTTCTCTGTCTCTGAGAAATGGTTGCTGCAAAGTTCCCAGGCCATTATCTCGTGCTGTATGCTTTTCCTGCATGATCAAACTCACTCTAATGGCTTCAAGTTCTAGCTCTCTTTGTTCAGATGATACTAAGGTATTTCCAAGACAAACATCTTAAGTGTTCTACCAAATACTAGACATCATTATTTGGGTATCCGACAGGCTCAAACTCAATTTGTCCAAACCTGACTCATCACTTTACTCCCCTATCCATGTTCTTCCTCCTGTGTTATCCTCTCTCAGTACATGGCACCGCTATCTACTATCTACTGGGCATCACTTCCCATCTCTTCTGGGTTTCCCTCCTCTTAATACCCAATCACTAAATCCTACTGACTTCACCTCTAATAAAAAGCATCAGAATCTGTCCACTTTTATCCCCCTCATTGCCAGTTCCCCAGTACTGGCCATAATAGTCTTCTGCTATAAATCATTTTAATAATATCTAGTCTTATTTCCCTGCAATCCATTCTACATTGTAGTCTGAGTTATCTTTCTAGAGGTATGTCTATTAAAAACTCTACAGTGGCTCATTACTGACCTTAGGATAAAGTCTAGAACCCCTCATGAGGCTTGCCAGATAGCATGATCAGAGATCATTTCTAGTCTGAGTAACTTTCACTTCCTCCACACACTGAGTTTACTCCAAGTCTTTGCATCTGCTGTTCACTCTGGATAGAAAGCCCAAACAACCAATTCCCACATCAACTTCCCCATTAAGTCTCCTGTATGCCCCAATTCTAGTCTGGTATCCCTACTACATACTACCATGTACCACTTTGTATTTTTCCCTATTATAGCCATTAACATACTTTATGGCAGTTATCTTTTTATTTGCTTCTCTATTTCATTAGACAACAGTCTGTCCTTTTTAGTGTCATATTCCAAGAAGTATAATAAATATAGGCCCACAATCCCTTATCTGAAATCCTAAGATTCAAAAAGCTCTTATCATAAATATAAACAGGAATTCTTTCATAAAGTTGGTGTCAAAACGTGTTTGGTGGGAAAAGCTGGCCTGAACTGTTAAGAGACTATTTATAGTCTTCGTTTATCCCCTCTCAGGGTGACTACTCATGCTTTACTGTAGAAATATTAATGTGTATGATTGTAAGGTGTTGTCTTGGACTCTGTTATAGGGATGTTGCACAACACATGGTATATATACTGCCTTACCTTTCTTAAATCCACACAATCCTGAACCCCAAAGCATATGTGGTATTAAGAATTTCATACTAAAGTATATGGCTCTGGGGACGCCTGGGTGCCTCACTCATTGGGTGTCTGCCTTCAGCTCAGGTCATGATTCCAGGGTTCTGGAATCGAACCCCTCATCCGGCTCCCTGCTTGGCAGAGGGCCTGCTTTTCCCTCTCCCACTCCCCCTGCTTCTGTTCCCTCCTCTCTCTGTGTCTGTCAAATAAGTAAGATCTTAAAAAAAACTTTATTTATTTATAACAGAGACAGCAAGAGAAGGAACACAAGCACGGGGGAGCTGGAGAGGGAGAAGGAGGCTCCCCGCAGAGCAGGGAGCCTGGTATGTGGCTCGATCCCAGGACGCTGGGGATAATGACCTGAGCCAAAGGCAGATGATTAATGACTGAGCCACCCAGGTGCCCAAGGTGCTCCTCTTTTAAACTTTTAAAGAAGTTATTCAAATCTGGCCAAATACTCATTAGCACTTAAGATTTTAAATGTAATGCCTCAATAAATTAATCATTTTGGGAACAATGCACTGATACCTGATTAGTAAGAAATTTTTATAATTTGAGGGGTGCTTGGTTGGCTCCGTTGGAAGAGCATGAGACCCTTATCTAAGGGTTATGAGTTCGTAGTCCTACATTGGACACAGAGATTACTTAAATAAAACATAAAGAAAAAAAAAACAGAAAAAGAAATTTAATAATTGTAATCATAGGAAATTTACCACCCCATACAAAGCCAATAACAGACACCAAATGACAATGGAAGGATTTGTGATAGTATCATCTTTTAATTCAACAAACATTTATTGAGTGTCACTGTGCAAAAAATGCTGATCTCTGTAATCTCACTGGGTAGTAACACAAAAATGTGAACACAATACAAAACAACAGAAGTAGAAGACAACGTATTTTTAAGTATTCTGGGATCACTGATCAGATGATATTAGAAAGGTTAGAGAAGGAACATGTTAAACAGAGGTAATAACAAATAATAGGGTAACTGAATATGTATTATTATCTGTAATTTTAATTTAGTGGACTTCAATAAAAACTTAGTTCAGACCAAGTCCTTAACTCAAACTTGGAGGAGTATCACAACCACCCAGGGACTTTTTGAAAATGTGTTCCTTGTGCTAGCTCTGAGAATTCTGATTGAGTTGGTGTGGGATGGGGCCTAAGAGTATTTTCAAATCCAGATAGATTTGGCACTACTGTTTTAGGAGATAAAAAAACATGATTAAGACACAGATTCTGAGGGTGACTGGGAGGCTCAGTGTGTTAAATGTCCAAACTCTTTGATTGTGGCTCAGGTTGTGATCTCATGGGTTTCTCTCTCCCTCTGCCCTTTCCCCTACTTCCTCTCTCTAGAAGAGACAGATTCTGGCCTCTATGTACTGCAGAGATATGCATAAATAAAGTACAAGGTGAAAAGTGCAATAAAAAATGTTTCATCATTTGACTTAGAAGACTTTGCCGCTTAATACATTAAAACAGAATTATAGCGATTTAAATTCTTACCTAAATTGGCATACATTACAAACAGATTGAAATACTGCTGCAAATGACGCCCATGCTCTGAAACTTCCCTTCTCAAGAGATTGAGAACTGCCCTTAGTAGGTGATCGCTTAGGCTTAAGTTGTCATAAGCCTGTAAAGGATAAAACATTGGCTATTTTCAAGTGACAAGATATAGGCACAGTATAATACATAAAAAGGGGACACACACCCATACCCACCCACGATAAATATAAGGCAGAAATTTTTAGGACTAATCACACAATGAACAATTAAAAAGGGTTGCTTTTTAGAAAAGGGAATGAAGATCTGAGGTAGATTTCATCTAGAGACTTCATCATGATGTTTTAATTCTTAATAAATGGAAGTCCATTAAAAAAAACCTTTACAAATAATTTATATAATCATGTGTACAATTAAGCCACTGCTTGTAACTGAACGAACACAGAAAATTCTGTGGTTGTTAAAGAGCTAATAATTGCTATACATTGCTGCGAAGTACTTTTACCGAACTCCTAGATAACAGATGGTGTGGGTGTGTGTGCACACACATTTGTTCGGTAAACATATCAAACAGATGTACATGTATTTGTGACTTTAATTTCCAGGGAAGAGATCTGTAAGCATTTAATCACTAAAAAGAAAACCAGGCAATTACCTGACTAGAAGGTCCGGGAGATGCAAAAGGGGAAGGACACGGCCCATCTTGCAAGGAAAAATGTGCAATAAAAACTATAAGTTTTGCAAATGCACCCCTTACTTCTGCACTGGGGCACTCCAGAAGGTATTCAGAAAAGCGATTTGAAACATTAAAAAGGACATTGTGAGCAAACCAAAAACGGACATTCTTGCTGTGACGAAGGAGAATACACAATGCATCATACCTAAGACAAAACAAAAAAAAATTTCGAATGTCAATTTACTGTAATACAAATATGAGTCTCTATGAACGAAATAAAAATCAAAGACCCTCTTTTACTTCTGAAGGGAAAGAACCAGCAATGGTTGCTTCTAGTACCAACACTGTAGGTGACTACAACTTGGGGCTCTTCTTAAAGACTGACAACACAGAGATGAAAGCTTGTCCAGTCCTCTACAAACTCATTACCAAACTCTTTCTAGATTCAAGGACAAGACAATCCCTTCCCTAACTTTCCTTGAATATCTTACCACTGGAGTACATAAAAATTGTTCAATCAAGGTATTATAATGGTCTCTATACTCTCACAATCTGAAACTTAGGACACTCATTTTATTTGTCACGTTTTTAAATCTATGGCAAAATTTAATCTAGGGAAGTTAAAACTACTAATTTCTGGATTAAGTAGCTCAGACTTTTTAAGTATTATCCTATAATCTTTTGTACTGGGACATCAAAGATAGGATGCAAGGTAAGAGAAACAGAAGCCAGCTTCAGAACAATGAAAGGTCATGTTTAGCGTAAGTTAATTATTTTAATATCATCTCTCTCACTATTACTATCAAGAGTTTTTGGGGATGCCTGGGTGGCTCAATTGGTTTAGTGACCACCTTCAGCTCAGGTCATGATCCTGCAGTCCCAGGATCAAGTACCACGTAAGACTCCCTGCTCGGCAGGGAGGCTGCATCTCCTGCTGACTTTTCTCCTCTTCCTGTTCTCTCTCTCATAAATAAATAAATAAAATCTTAAAAAAAAAAAAAAAAAAAAAAAAAAAAAAAAAAGATTGTATTTTGCTTTCCAGATCTGAAGTAAGATGGTCGTTGAGTTGGAAAAAAATAAAGCAATATATTAAAGAATCAAACTAAATGCTAGGATAATAGGAATGAAAACCCAAAGCAATGTACCAATCACTGGCAGAGCCACGGACGATTTTCTTGGTGTGAAATCCTGTGGTAAAAAGGAACCTAGCAGCAAGCTGAATACTAATCATAGTGATTTCTTCTGCTTCAGGCAACAGGTGATCTTGCCCTATAAAAAAAGGCAAGATACATTAAAAAAAAAGAATTTCTATGTCTAAGCTCCATTTTCAAACAAGTCTACATTTCCACTGATTTCTAGAAGTCCTAACTTTGCTAACTACCCCCCGACCAGCTACTTACGAAATAATTCTTAGTTCAGTAAAGGATGTTTCAAACTAATGCTTGAGTCAAAAACAAATTGTTATAATAAACAAAAGCTCCTCTGTTTCCAAACACACCACACCGACAATATATACTGCTCAAAGGTAACAGTTATCTGAAATATGGCTTTGAAACAGCCCCAAGTAGGGGTGCCTGGGTGGCTCAGTTGGTTAAAGCCTCTGCCTCCAGCTCACATCATGGTCTGGATTGAGCCCTGCATCGGGTTCTCTGCTCGGCGGGGAACCCGCTTCTTTCCACTCCCCTCTCTGCCTACTTGTGATCTCTGTCAAGTAAATAAATAAAATCTTAAAAAAAAAAAAAAAAAAAGCCCAAAGTAAAAATGCAAATATGTTGATGCTTCTAAGAAATCTTGCAAGTAAACTAAGAGTTACGCTTTTACTAAGAAGCTAAACTCTTGATACTTACCTGGTGGAGGATTTAAGTAAACACCGTTACACGTAAGCAGTTTTTTCATGAACTGAAAATATTCTAAACTGTACTGCATTCGGTTATGCATGAATTGCACATTCTGCTTCCGTACACTTCTCTCGATGGCTGATGGCATAATAATCTGATGGGGTCTTGTGGTGATAGCAAGCTCAGATATGTATCTTATCAACTCATCGCCCTGGTCTATAGTATCCAATCGTTCATAAAAAAGAATGTAAGCATTCCACCACCTTTTCTGGCGCCTGTAGGACATGCGCTTCATCATGTGATCAAATACCTCTCCCATATACTCTCCGCCAAAACACTGGTTTTTCATTTCTTCGTCGTCATCCATTTTACACTCTGTTACATCTCCATCGTCAAATTTATACCAGCGATTTCTCTCACCATCTCCACCATTCCTTTGAATGATGTAAGAATAATAATGTCCACCACTTGCTTGGCCACTGTGTACCAGCACGCCCACGAGTCTGTATTTCGTGCTTCCTGCCGTCTCACTTTCAGACTGCTCATTCTGCTGTATCAACTGACTCTCTGGGTTTACATTATCTCCTTCCAGCTTTGCAACACCTGCGACTGTGTAAGGTTCCATGTCCAGCTCTCGAGGAAATTCAAAATAATCATTGAATTTGATTGCACATTCTCTTTCCCAGTCATAATCGAATCTTTTCAGTTGGATAGCAAGAACGGGAGGTAATTTTTTAATTAGCAAGCGCTTTACGGTATCAACCTAAAATAAACAGAGCAAGTTACTAGATGTTCTTCTATAATCCATTGCACAAAACAAACTATAAACCCGTATTATTAAATTCTCATGAAGACTAACTGGAGGTTGTAAGTGTAAACAAACACACCACAATGAATATAATCAAGGTAATTCTGTCACAGTGGGCATTTCAAAAAATGCTAACTAAAACTAACAATATGGAAAAAGCAGATGCCATTTGTTACAAATTGTGAATATTAGTGACACTGACATTACTCACTGCCTGGATTCTGTATTGTCATTGCTATCTCACCACTGTTACTTGTTTAACATTTACTGTTAGGCTAATGAAGGTATGCTCTGTTTGGAGCAAGCTAAAGAAATACAATAGCAGCTAATATTTATTGGGCTATTAGGTGCCAAGTAATATGCTAAGTACTGCCTGAGTAGTAATGAGGAGGAGCAGGAGCAGCAGAGAGACTGAGTCACTTGCCTCAAGTCTCAGAGCTGGTGGCGGTGGGGGGGGGGGGGAGGGCAGTCCAGCTTTACAGCTCACACCTCAGCCTCTAGACTTTAATACCTCTTCAGGTGGTGTGTGAATGTCAAAACGATACAGGTGACTTGGAGGTGAGAGAATTTGGGAGCCCAGCAAGACAGACGTTATTTACTGTCTGCGTAGACGGTCTCTCCCTAAGAGCTGTTAAGTGCCCAAAGATAAAACTTTTTCAAGTGGGTCTAAAAACCTGATCCCATTAGTTTAAAAACACGGTGGTAGAAGAAATCTTATGGCACCAAATCGAGTAATGCAGGTTTCAGTAAACTTCTTGGTCAACTGAACATGACGGGAGAAAACATTTCTTGTCAGCGCTATAGCTTTGGGGTTCAACAGCAGTTTGGTTGGGCATGGATGGCAAGTGACTGTGGAGCTCAGACAACAGAAAGTGATAGTGAACTAACTATTATGACTTCTAAGATGTTTGCTCTTATCTACTGGTTTCCCTAGCCCTGCTGTCACTACTTTCTCTCAATTTTCTTGCCCTGAAAAACCTTTGTACCAGTTACCTTAACTACCTTCTGCTACCACTGTAACAAAGCAGGGTAGGGAATAAAAATAGGTAAATACATAAACCAAAGCAATGAACTTTCAAACCCATTAAATGTAACTCTAGTTACTTTAAAAACCTGGATAATTCATACCTTTTTATTGCATTTTTCACAATGATATGCATTTGCACCTTCTAATAAATCTCCTTTGACATATTGTTCCAAAGAATCAAGAAGATTTTGGTGATTTCTAATGTCTACATTCAAAGTCGTAAAAGATTCTTCACACTCGTATCTAAAGATATTAAGAAATCATCAAAAAAGATTTCTTAGTTTTCTCAACATTTTTACAGACTTAATGAAAGCTATATCTGCAATATTTATAAGATGACATGAAACCTGTACGAAACAGAATGTTTCGTAAACTCTGACACATTTATTTGGCCCACTTACCTAGTGCTGGGCACTACATTAGGTTGTTTATGCCCATATATACACCAGTTTCTCTGTCTTCATGACAAACCTGCTAGAGAACTAACACCACCTCCACTTCAGAGATGAGGGACCTGGGACTTGGAAAAGTTAATTTGGTCAAGATTACTAGGCAAAATCACGTTTTGAAGCAAGGTCTTTGCTGCTTCATGGCTTAAGCTCTGTACCATCTAACTGTGCTGCTTCCATTGTCATCTAGTTAGGCTAATTCATGCCAAGGCCAAAGCATGAATTCATCAACTTCTGAAAATGGTATTTTAAACTATTAATGGGCTGAATTTTAAAATGGTTATTCTTTTCTGTAATGGAAACCTCAGTATAGCACAAGTTTGAACAACCAGTCAACAGGAGATAACCAATCTGAGTAGGAGCCAGAATCCCACCTTGTGGCAATTTTCTACCAAGGGAAATTTCAGATTTCTGATGAGACACATGCGTAAACTCAGAACATGGGATGCGGGGAATACACTTTCAACCATCAAATTTATTCATTCAACAAATACATTCGGAGGGCCTTCCATGTGTGAAAGTACTCTGGGATAGTCAATGCTGAAGACAAGTTCCTCATATTTGGGGCTTTTCAGTTTAGTTATGGGAAAAAAAAAGGTATACAAAGGTATTTGTTAAGTGGCATGAATGGAATATGAAATAGGTATTAAGACTATTGCTACTATGATCTGGGAACAATCCATAAAAGAGAAAAAAGAAGTCAGAACTTATGACTTTGCTTTAAAAAAAAAAAAAAAAAAGGACATTCGAAGATGAGAGCAAGCCAGCAAATTTTTTCTATAAAAAGCCAGACAGTACTTATTGCAAGCTTTTTTTTTTTTTTTTTTTTTTTTTTTTTAAGATTTTATTTATTTATTTGACAGAGAGAAATCACAAGTAGTCGGAGAGGCAGGCAGAGAGAGAGAGACGGAAGCAGGCTCCCTGCCGAGCAGAGAGCCCGATGCGGGACTCGATCCCAGGACGCTGAGATCATGACCTGAGCCGAAGGCAGCGGCTTAACCCACTGAGCCACCCAGGCGCCCCTTATTGCAAGCTTTTATGTGGGCCATGACGTCTCTATGACTCTGCTGTTATAGGGAAAGCAGCCAGAGTATGTTTCAGTAACACTTTTTAAAAAATAACTGATGTGTGGCTGTGGCTGGATTTGACCTGTGGTGCACTGTTTGTGAACTCCTGATCTAGCAAATAATCCTGTAGAACAGATAGACTTGGGACTCTTTATGTAACCTTCTGGCATGTAATGTAAACAGGCCTCGTTTAGTTGTGGAGAAAGTATTTGAACTTCTGGGATCTTAATTATAATCATGCTCTCTGGACACTGTCACTTATTAGCAAAGAAAAGCAGTAATTTCCAAATGACTTTGAAAATTGTCTAAAACAAACCAAGAAGGACTGATTAGAATAAATGACCAAAAAGTTGGCTTATTTTATCAGTGATTAAAATCAAAAGGTTAAAATGACAGTTTAGTTGTCCACCTAATGCAAAAGGTCTTTTAAAACAACCAAAAGTTACTGTACAGGCTACGTGAATGATTTCATGGTCTTGTTCTGAATGAATGGTTTAACCTCATGGTAATTTCTCATTTATATAGCATTACCTCTCTTGTCAATCATTTCCCTTTGATCAAAAATGAAGCACTCCCACCAGCCACATACCTCATGACTATGTAATGCTGTTTGGGCTTATAGAAAATAGCATTGTATTGTGATATTTTGGCGAAAAGTGATTTCAAACCATCAGTCATTAGTAACATGCAAGAGAAGTTCCAAAGTAAAACTTCCATGTACTAGGCATAAACGTGTATCTACTACTAGTAGTGAAATTTAATAGTCACTTAACTATTTTCAATTAAGAGTTCTTAATCAAACAGTTTCTCTTTTAAGTAAAAAACAGTTTGTTCAGTCAACTCTTGCTATGTTTTGTGTTGAAAACACACTTTAAGGATAATGACAATGCTATTTTAAAAATTAGTATTTCTCTTATATAAGGAAATTGTACTCCATGTCTATCATCTTCTAAGCTTAATGTATTTTTAGTATTTTAATTACTTTAGCTCTAGGATTAAGGGCAAATTTATGAGTAACACCTATAAGCTATATATATGCAAAATGCCATTTCATTTCCCCAGTAATGATCATACATAAAAGAGAAGGAGCCAAAGGTTATGTGACCAAATCAACCCACCCCAAACCAGAAAACAAAAACCTCCATGAAAACACCACCAACCATCACCACTACCACCATACACAAAACCCAAATCTACAACAGTAAGGTACAAAGTGTATAATTCATCCAGTCTCAGGCATATAGTTAAATTGGTGGCATACTCCACTTTAGTACACATTAACTACTAATAAATACTTTATTTTTTTTAGTAAATAAACAGTACAACTTTAAATATATCATCAGCACTTACCTATGTGGGCAGCCCTGGCAAATCTTCTGATCAGCAAAGGACCCTCCTAAGACTTTACTTAGCATAGCTGGATGTCCCAAGGCTTTCAAAGCTTCATCTAAACTATCCACCAGTGAATTAAAAAATTCTAAAGCATCATGCTGTTCACGCAGATTAACAGGCTCACCCCAAAGCCTAAAAAATGAATGGGAAAAAATACAGTATTTTCTCAGAAAATAAAGCAATACAACCATAAATGACAATATATAAACAGTTTTTTGTTTTTAGTAGGAAAAAAGCAAATGCTCTTTATGTGTAGAGCGCAGTGAGAGACACAGTGAGGCTCATAGTGCAAGTGGAGCTCCGTGCCATGAGTAACTATGAAACTGCTGGTGTGGTTGATGGTTTCTATGGCTCCAGCACCTGCGGCTGCTTTATATAGTGAATCTTACTCTTATGTAAATGTTATAATCACTTTTTGTTTCGTGTTGCTTAAATTTCAGGTTACAGATACAGTGCAATGATTTATTTACTCTTAATTAAATCGCTTTTTCCAAGTGAAAGGAAAAAGCTAGGACTTGTTTTAGAGTTGATCTCTTTTGAGTAATCTGAGGACTTAAGTTAGATAAACTTTCAATTGTGTATACCACAAAAATGAGGACTGACCACTAAAATCCTAGGCACTCCTGGAAACTATCAGTGACATCTAATTTTGTATTTACAGTGACATACATCAATTTTTAAAACACTTTTTCTATGTAGGAAATCTCATTCCAATCATGTAATATTTTTTAGCTTTTTTTTTTAAAGTAGGCTCCATAAACGGGGGAGGGGACCAATGTGGGGTTTCAACTCATGACCCCGGGATCAAGACCTGAGCTGAGATCAACAAGAGTCAGACACTTAACGGACTGAGCCATCCAGGTGCTCCTCCGATTATATTTTAAACTTAACTTGATACAGTGAGTTTAAAATAAAACACATGTTCTTGTTTGTTAAAACCAACTTGGTTCGTTACTGGAAATGACACCAATCCATTCTATTAATTTTCAAATTATGGTTGATTCCCCATACTTTCAAACATGGAGTCAACCATTAATTACAAAAGAGAAAAGATGAACAGATCTGTAAGACACCAAGTTAATATCACCAATATCAGACGAACTGATACGGTGTATTTTCCCAACGCAATGCAATGAGAAGCACATTAACACCACCTACTGTGGGCTTTCTTGCCAAAAACATTTAACTTGAATCTTATCATGAGGAAATAACCACACAAATCAAAATGAGAGACGTTCTTCAAGGAAACCAATCTAGGCTCTTAAAAAATTTCGGTGCCATATAAGTCATAACAAGTTAGGGAGATTATTTTAAAGAAAACTAAAGAGGTAACAACCAAATTATTTTCATTCCTTTCAGGATACCAGTCTGGGATAGGAAAAAAATGTCACAAAGAATATCTTTGGGAAATCAGAATATACACTGATGAGTATTAGACATTATTATTTTTAAAAAATATTCAAATATTTATTTTCCACTCCTTTTCAAGTAATCTCCATACCCAATGTGGGGGCTCAAACTCAGGACCCTGAAATAAAAAATTGCATGCTCTCTGAGACAGCCAGGTATCCCCATATTAGGCATTATTAAATCACCATTAAATTTCATTGAGTGTGATAATGGTATTATATGTAAGCAGAAAGTGTCTTTATTCTTAGAGGATACATACTGAAGCACATGTAGGTGTGTGGGGGTAAAATATCATGTTTACAACTTACAATCAACTGGTTCAGAAGAATCAAAACCCAAGTACAGTTGACACTTGAACACAGGTTTGAACTATGTGGATCCACTTACACATGGATATTCCCGCCATACAGTACAGTACCATAAATGGATTTTCTCTTATGATTTTTATTTTTTTTCCAAGATCTTTATTTATTTGACAGAGAAAGACAGAGAGAGAGACAGCAAGAGCGGGAACACAAGCAGGGAGACCAAGACGGGACTTGATTCCAGGACACTGGGATCATGACCTGAGCTGAAGGCAGATACTTAACGACTGAGCCACCCAGGTGCCCTTCTTAAGATTTTTAACATTTTCTTTTCTCCAGTTTACCTATTTTAAGAACATATTCTTACATATAATATATGCATATAATACATATAACATACAAAATGTTAACTGTTATGTTATCGGTAAGGCTTCCAGTCAAGAGTAGTAGGCTCCTCGGTTTCGAGGACACCAAAAATTAGACATGGATTTTCAACTGTGAGGAGAATCAATGCCCTTAACCCCCACACTGTTCAAGGGCCAACTGTATAAATATAAGCAAGACTGGCAAAATGTTAACTGTTAAAACTTTTTAGAGTATAACATAAAAGGTAATCACACTGGACTAATTTGTCACCTTTTCCGCTGGTTTCAAATTTTTCAAAATAAAAAATTGGGCATGTGGTAGGGAATGTGGTCAACTAACCCACACATATCAGGAGTATATTGTGTGTCTAAAGTGAGATTCATCCAGAAGTGCTAGTCTAGAAGCTCCAGTAGCATAGGAATCATTTTGAAATAAAAAATCCGAATGTATCGTTAAGTGAGAAAACTATAACTGAATGACAAATTTTAAGCTAGAAACACAGGAAGTATGAGAGTAATTTGGAAGAGGAAGAACAGAAGTGTTTTAAAAGCCTTATGGCCGAGATGTGACAAACTGGGGAAAGAAAGAACTGCAACAGAGAGGAGAGTGAGGGGTGTGTCAGGTGATGTCAGAGTAAAAGCAGAGCTGGGAAGGAGGGTGGTGCATGCAAGCCAGTAGTATGGATTAAGCAGGGGCCTAGTTAGGGGAATCAGAGGAATTTATATGGTGAGTCACAAGAATGCCATTATATTATAAAACAGTGGTTTCAAAAGCAATCTAAATAGTATCCTTGTAGGGAAAAGGAAAGCTGATCTGACAGAAGCAGGGAAGGCAGCCCCGGGTGGCAGTGTCAGGTGACGCTCTGCTTCCCCGACACTCAGCTGACAGGATGAGGCCTTGAAATTCCCCGGAGTTTTATTTAAAAACCCACAGCTATGAAGGATTAGAGCCATTTTCATACACAGTAAAAAGAGTTAAGTGGTTGTACTGTGGTATTTAGTGCACGACACGTAACAGACAATGATTTAAAAAAGTAAGAGGGGCGCCTGGGTGGCTCAGTCGTTAAGCATCTGCCTTCAGCTCAGGTCATGATCCTGGGGTCCTGAGATGGAGCCCCACATCGAGCTCCCTGCTCAGTGGGAAGTCTGCTTCTCCCTCTCCCACTCCCCCTGCTTGTGTTCCTCTTGCTGTGTCCCTCTCTGTCAAATAAATGAATCTTAAAAAAAAAAAAAAAAAAGGTAAAATATAAAAAAAACCAAGATCAAGATATAATTGAGAATTTTAATTTAAAAAAAAAAAAAGGTTATTTATTCCATCTTTCCTAGAAAATTATATATTAGGGTAGCAAAGTTGTTGTACGTAAAATCTATTCTGGCTAGTAAATGCAAGAATGATTTAAGGAGAAAAAAAATGAGACTACCACCATTCTGTAATCCTGATGAAATACTCTAGCCAGTGATGATCAATGGCTGTGATCATGGGATACAGACATCATCACATACTTCTCCCCACTGATGTAAACATTACCGTCTATAAAGTAGCTTTGCCTATCATTTCAAAAAAAAGAAAAGAAAAACACCTCGATCTCATCAAGTCTCTAGATCTCACTCCTTATTTATAGGAAATATAGCAGACTGAGGAAAACAGAAAATACAAAAATACCACAGGGATTCTATCAATAAAATCCAGATGGTTGGAAACTTTACATTGTAAACTACCTACTTTCCCCCCAAAATCAGCAAGGATGTTGTTTTTAATGGTAGGCCCCATCAAGAAAAATGATGAGACTACAAGGAGAGTCATAGCAACATTTGAGGTATATGGACTTCATTTGGATCCCAGTTTCAAAAAAATACATAGTAAAAATCAACTGTGAGAAAACAGTAAATATGAACACTAATAAGGATATTAAGAATTTTTTAAAAAAAGTTATTTATTTGACAGATAGCAATCACAAGCAGGCAGAGAGGCAGGCGGCGGGGGGTGGGTGGGAAGCAGGCTCTCCGCGGAGCAGAGAGCCCAACGTGGGGCTTGATCCCAAGACCCTGGGATCATGACCCGAGCCAAAGGCAGACTTAACCCACTTAGCCACCCAGGTGCCCCATGGATATTAAGGATTTTTAAAAGACACTGTAATAGTACCATGGTTAGGTTTAAAAAAAAAAAGGCACCAAAGATACACACTACAATATTTATAGATGACAGTGTGTGAGATTTGATTCAAAGCAACTGGAAAGTATATGGGAATGTAGATTAAAAAAGATTGGGCACGAGTCAACAACTGCTGAGGCTGGGGGATGAATATAGATGGTTCTCCCTACTTCTCTAAATTTGAGAAATTTTCAAAATAAAAATTATTTTTTAAAAAGTTTTTTAGAATTTATTTGACAGGCAGTGAGAGAGCACAAGCAGGGGGAATGGGAGTGGGAGAGGGAGAAGTAGACTCCCCTCGGAGCAGGGAGCCCAATGTAGGGCTGGATCCCAGGACCCCGGGATTGTGACCTGAGCTGAAGGCAGATGTTTAACTGACTGAACCACCGAGATGCCCCCCAAACAAAAAATTAACATCTTAAGAAACTAAAGAATAATGCCTCTCCAAATTACACTTTCTACCTCTGACTCTGAAGACAGAGTAAAACACTAAAAAGTAAAGTTTGATTATTACAGCAGACTCCTGAATAATGAGGGATGCTGACCCCCATGCGGTAAAAAACCTATAATTTCTGACGCTCCAAGACTTAACTAGGAGCCTACTGTTGGCTGCAGGTTTTACCTATAAAAATAAACAAGCAAGTAACACATATTTTGTATGTGTTATGTATTGTATTCTGTATCCTCACAATACAGTAAGCTGGGGAAAAGGAAATGTTATTAAGAAACCACAGGGGGAAAAAATCCATTTAAAGTACTTTATTGTATTCATCGGGGGGATAAAGAAATTCCGTGTATAAGTGGACTCCAGTAATTCAAACCCATGTTCTTCAGGGTCAACTGTACTACTGTTTTTATTTTTTTTTGTACTGCTGTTTAAATATTAAACATAAAGATGCCCTCCAATATGTTTTATTGTGTACAGCGATGTTTGTAAAGGTTTAAGCAGTATCCCTATTAACGTCTATTCCCAAATTACCTGAACTGTTTCCAAAATCCTCTGGGCACATAGTACTGTAGACGAGAAGCAGCTAAATGACCAAAGATGACTTGAAGGTGTCTTAGGACACCGATATTATACTCCTTCCTATCTTCTGTTTTACTTAATGCTGGTTTGTCTTCAAATTGTTGAGGATATCCAAATACATCATCTCTGGGATCAACATTGCTCTGGATATGAAAAAGTATTAGTAAGTTAATCCAACTTTAAAGTATAAGAAAGTATTTTGAGACAAACGCCAGTTAGTGAACAAATGATTTTATCATTTGTACTTCTATTTCTTATTTCCAAAGCACTTAACTTCCAATTTATAAATTTTAATTTATAATGTGTTTATCCCCACCATTTCATAGAAGAGTTGTCATAAAGGAATAACCCTGCCTGTATACTAGAAAGGTAGGTAATTAGGGCAACATAGTAGAGTTGAGGTATTTAACACAGACTGAACTGGACCCCAGGACAGGTGCTGCCACTGAGAAGCTGGCTAACCTTGAGCAGGTCAGCTACCTTTATGTCTTCTTTTTCTTTCTTTCTTCCTTCCTTTTTTTTTTTTTTTTTAAAGATTTACTTATTTATTTCAACCAGAGAGAGAGTGAGCTAGAGAGAAAGCACGCACATGCACAAGCAGGAGGAGAAGCAGACTCCTGGCTGAGCATGGAGCCTGAAGCGGGACTAGATCCAGGACCCTGGGATGGTGATCTGAGCCAAAGGCAGATGCTTAACCTTTTTAAGGTTTCAGAAGCCCTGTAAGCATTCAACTACCTCAGAGCTGACTGAGCCACCCAGGCTTAACCTTCATGTTTCTAAGCTTCAGTGTTTCCTCATGGGGATGTGTGGCTGTGGGGAGGATTAGGAGGTGCTTAGGACTGCGAATAGTCAATAAAATATGCATATTAATAGTACTCTTCAAAAGATGATGCTGGAAAAACTAGATATCCTCATGCAAAAGAATAAAGTTGGACTCCTCCCTAACACCATATAAAAAAATTAACTCAATACTGACCAAAGACCTGACAGCAAGAGGTAAAATTATGACATTCTTAGAAGAGAACATAGGGTAGAAATGTCACAACATTGAATTAGGTGGGAATTTGTTGGCTAGGAGAGCAAAGGCACAGCTAACAAAAGAAAAATGAGACATACTGGACCTCATGAAAATGGAAACTGGAACCCCTGGCACACTATTGGTAGAAATGTGAAACAGTGAAATCACTGTGGATCAGTACCTTAAAAATTAAAAACCGTATGATCCAGCAATTCCATTTCTGGATATATGCCCAGAAGAAATGAAAGAAAGGTCTTGAAGAGAGGTTTGTACACCCACCTTCATAGGAGTACTGTCCACAATCGCCAAAATGTGGCAGCCACCCAAGTGCCCACTGATGATCAATAAACAAAACATGGTCTGTTCACACAGTGGAATATTACTCAGCCTTAAAAAGGACGAAAATTTGGACATATGCTACAACATGGCTAAACCGCGGATATTATGTTGAGTGAAATAAGCCAGTCACAGGAAGGCAAATATGGGATGATTCCACTTATATGAGGTACCTAGAAGAGTTAAGTTCAGAGAGATGGAAAGAGAACTGTGGTACCAGGGGCCTTTGATACAGAAACAGAGAATATCTAGTCCCTGTCCATGAGAAACTTTGTCCAGGGATGGAAACCAAGAACACAGGCAAAAGCAAACAACCAACAAAACCCCACAAGTGCAGTGGCGTGCCAAGACAACACAGAGCAGAAGGTACCATGAAAGCGAAGATGGGACACCTTACTTGAAATTACTCATATTTGATCTGCCTTGTTTACTTACAGTACAATTAACTATCTCTCCTTGTGCTTACCCTCAACATCCCAGAGATGTGATGGGCTATAGGACTAGAATTTCAATTTCCACTCTGAAGAGGGATTCTTAACCAGGTATAGGCGCAAAGTATCCCTGCTCTGAAGCTTCTTAAAAAGGTAAACAATGCTTAGACCCTAACCCCTGCGATGATGTGGCTCAGTGGATCTGGGGAAGAACTGGGACAGGTATGTTTCAGAAGCCCTCTAAGTATTAAACTACCTCAGAGCAAATCGCTGTGGTGACTGAAGAGAGGGAAGGAGGAAAGAACCACCAAAGACATTTACAATTAGAACACATTCTGGCTTCTCTCTGCAGTTCTCACCAACACCATGAACAGGAAAGATAAAATAAAAACAAAGAAATACAGGATGGATATAAATATGATCACGACTAAGTCTTGCCAATATTCTCTTCTTGAAAGAGCTGTGCCATAGTTATGTCAAATCTGGTCCACCACTACAACCAAACTTTTCCATAGCTTTACTGCGCAATGCATACTCAGTAAGGAGCCTAAATTTTGTCAAAAGACTAAATTTTTGACATCTGAGGTAGAGAGAGGTTTGTTGCTTAAGCAAGAAGAGCTATGATCTGAGGCAAATGTAAAAGTAACCTAAAAGCAAGCACAGATAATGAAACTGGCACAGAGTACAACTTAGCATAAATTAATGGAGATATATTTAAAAATATCAGGTAGAAAAGTGAAAATATAATTTAAGTTGTTATAAAAATGAAGATCCTTATGATTATGCAAACTAAAAATATTAAACACTTAACACAAAAAAACTGAGTATGTGAACTGCTGCTTTAAAACTTATATAGTTTTGTTATGAAAATGAACTGCAGTGTAAAGTCTGGCAGCTAGTGAGCACCAGATTATGTCAAGACATAGCAGTCCACGCTGAGAGACTCCAGCTTTATTTTCAAATATGTACCAACAAATCCAACAAAAGTATAAGACTCGGTAAGAGAATGATAGTATCTGGTAGCAGAATTTCAAACAGAAAACAGAAATGCTAAATAAAATTTACCTCATTGTCCTGCTTCTCATCCCCAGACATATCATCATCTACATCACTACCTGTGCCTTCAATTGCAAGAATACCGTTCCTGATGGAGGGAATCATGTAGAGTTGCTGAATCACAGAATTCATGTAGCAAGTAGCACCAGCATTTTTCAGCCCCACAAATCCTTTAGGTGGGCGGGGTCCAACAGGTGGCAGATATTCCCACTCTGTAAGTGCTTCACAAGCTGAGAGAAGGGAAAAGGTTCTTGTAGTACAAACACAACCATTTTGTCCACTTTTAGCTCTAGTAAGCTGGTAAGTGAACATTACCAACAATTCCACTACTTTCCCAGCTAGATGAAGCAGTACATTGAGTACAAGTTTCCCCCTCAACAAACTGAAGGGATGCAGCAACTTGTACCACTATAGAGTTTCTTACCCCACCATTTGAAACCCGGTGTCTTACCTAGCACTGCTTCTATGGAAATGTCAGAAGCAATCTCTTTGCTAATTTCTATGCGCTCAAATTATTTTTTAAATTTTTACTCTTTAAAGATTTTATTAGAGAGCAAGCGAGTGAGCACAAGTCGGGGGGGGTGGTGGTGTTGAGGAGTGAGAAGTAGGGAGCCTGATGGAGGACTCAACCCTGGGACTCTGGGATTCTGACCTGAGCAGACACTTAACCCACTGAGCCACCTAGACACCCCTCTATGTGCTCCTTGTACTTTTAGTTTTACTGTTTCGTCATTATGAACTTTAATTTTTTTTGACTTTTGTAGGTTTATTAAAGTGTCTTCAAATTCATTCTGCTATGTAATATTAATATAAATACACCTATATATAGCTTGCTCAGTTTTAAAGCATCCTAGGACCACCTGGGTTCATATCCAGGTTCTGTTGTTTACCAACTCTTTTCACCTTCAGGTAAGCTTCCGTTTCCTTTGTAATAAATGTGATAACAGTGACACCTGCTTTGCCTATAACTGCAATGTTCTTTTGAGGAGCTGATGAAATAGTGGATTCGAGAAGTCCTTTAGAACTGTAAATCACTGTATGTCTCCCTCTACCTGGTAGTATAAACCAGGAAAGAGTGTAAAATATTATCACTGTCTATGGGACTGGTTAAATAAATTATAGTATACTCAATTAAAAAGTATATAGCCAAAAAATGGAATTAGGCAGATGTATGTGTCGATAGGGAACAACTGCAGATATATTAGGGGGAAAACAAAGTGAAGACATTGTGTATACCATATGCCAATCTGTGGTTAAAAACAAAAACTGTACCAAAAAAAACTTTGCATGTGGATTTTCCATACAGTAATGCTCAAAGGACAGACACAAACTGACATTAATAGTTACAGCTATCAAAGGGGAGCCACAGACTAAAATGGGCAGGAAACGTTTTTAGTATGTAGCTTCTTAGGTACTTCAAATTTTTACCATGTTCTACTCAAGAACAAGCAGCCTGTTTCTGCCATCTTCAAGCCTATAAAGGGATATGCAGAATAAGACTTCTGAAACAGCAAATCTATCTAGAGGGCTGTGGTCCAAGGCCACTTTTTGCTGGCTAGTAGCAGGGTCCTCCCAAACCAGAGCACACAAGTCATCTTAAAATTGAAGGTGATGACTGCCTAAGATAAAACAATCCTATATAGGGAAGAGATGTGCTCCCATATACAAAGCAAAGGACAACACAGTGACTCCTGGTGGCAGACTAAACAAAACTGGATGAATCTGGGGAGAGGTTACCCATGTCCATGGAAGCAGTGGCATGGTTCATGCCAAATTTCAAAGCAAGCTTCCTGCAAGGGCAAGGGACACAGAATCTGTGTGATACCATACCCATACCTTGAGGGTAGTTAAGCTTATTGAAAATTAAATGAATAAATGTGTGGATTTGTTAAAAAACAAAACAACCCTGAACAAACGAAAGACTCTTTTTAACCTCCTTATTATACACAGATTTGATAGAATAAATAGCTAATGGTAAAGCCTTTTTTAATGGTCTAAACTTTTTTAAACAATTTTTTATTTTTTATAAACATATACTTTTATCCCCAGGGGTACAGGTCTGTGAATTGCCAGGTTTACACACTTCACAGCACTCACCATAGCACATACCCTCCCCAATGTCCATACCTGACCCCCTTCTCCCAACCCCCTCCCCCCAGCAACCCTTAGTTTGTTTTGTGAGATTTAGAGTCACTTATGGTTTGTCTCCCTCCCAATCCCATCTTGTTTCATGTATTCTTCTCCTACCCCCTTAACACCCCCATGTTGCATCACCACTTTTAATGGTCTAAACTTTTAAGCAGTTTAATCAGAATCTCCTAAAATGTTATTAAAAATGTCCTTATCTTCTGAAATACAACATATCAAAAAATTTCACGCTTTTAAATGTTTACTGTAATCAATTATATCCTTAAGCTTTGAGGATAACAAGGTTTTCTCTTAAATTATTTGTTAGATTCCTTATTTCTGCTTTTCCAGTCATTTAATACTGTCCCCCCATCCTTTTGGAGCTTCAGTTCCAGATCTGTATGATCTGGAGTCTACAGTCTATCTCAAGGGCTTTTGTGTGAGCATTACCTGCGGACTTAAACTGCATTAGAATGTTATCTTCTCATATTCTCATCTTTTAAAACCAGATTTTCTTTGGGCTCATATGAAAATAATATTAAAGAGCTTCTAAGTAAGGGCCTGAAAGGTGTTTCAAGGAATGCAACTTGAGTTTTAAATTTGAACTCTGCCATTTATTTTGACTACTTATTACTGTGGTTTGGGTTTTATTCCAGGTTTGATGGAGAAGAAATTTATTTTGCTAAATACTCAGACCCCTACAGAAGACATTTAAAAAACACTTGAAAATTTTTCTGCATCAAGACTCTTCGCTTGTAATGGTGTGAAATTATAGATCTATCTCCTACAAATGTTAAGCTAGCTGCTGAAAGAAAAACACAAGCTGAAGATGTTTACTTAAAAAAAAAAAAAAAAGAAATTAGGAAAATAGAATTTGAACAAATTAGAGAATTATCTGTCATCGAAACACTGCATTTTAGTATACTTACTAGTTATTGCTGTGCCAATATAATACATTTCAGTCAAAGAATCTACTATCTGTTTGAGATTCCTCACACAGCCAACAGCTAACGCTACAAGTAACTCAAAACCAGCATTAATGGTAGCTGGGGAGCTACAGACTGGAATTGCCTGTTCAGCGGGCAGCTCTCCGTTTCTCATATATTGCAGGTAAACATTGGATGCAGGGAAGATGAAATCATCAATTAATTCCTACAAAAGTTGAAAAAAGGATTACGTATTAGCAATTACATATGTATATGTTACATATACTTCTATTTCTATAATGTTTATGACAAAGTTATGTGTATACATTTTAAGGAAAGAAAGAAATGTCTCTTGGAAGGAAATAACGTTAAACTGCTTGTCAGAATTAAAGCTATCATTACATCTGAGAAAACTTACTTGGATTCTCTAATAAAAAGATTCTACTTCAAAACACTCTTTACTACAACTAACAAATACACCAAGTTTCTCTGATTAAGAGCAAGTTGACTGTAGCACTTAACTTTTTTTTTTTTTTTTTTTTTTAAGATTTTATTTATTTGACAGAGACCACAAGTAGGCAGAGAGGCAGGCAGAGAAGAGAGGGAGAAGCAGGCTCCCTGCTGAGCAGAGAGCCCCAGCAGGGCTCGATCCCAGGACCCTGAGATCACGACCTGAGCCGAAGGCAGAGGCTTTAACCCACTGAGCCACCCAGGCACCCCAACATTTTAAATAAGTTTACTCTTTTGTTTTCTTAAGAGATTTTATTTATTTGATAGAGCGCAGAGCAGGAGAGAAAGTACAAGTGGGGAGGTAGGGCAGAGAGAGGAGAAGCAGGCTCCTGGCTGAGCAGGGAGCCTGATGCGGGGCTTGGCTCGATCCTAGGACCCTGAGATCATGAGCTGAGCTGAAGGCAGATGCTCAGCCCCCAGGTGCCCCATGTTTACTCCTTTAATCATATGTGTACCAAAACTGATTTTAAATAAAAATAACATGTACTAAAATGATACTTTCTTTGAGTTACCACACATGTGAAAAAAGTCATTAAAGAAATAGGATAAACATGACGCTATCTCACAAATACGTGTTGTTTTAAAAAGACTGAAGTGAAAAATTCTTTTTCCAAAAACAACAAAAAAAATTCATGTGTGTATTTACTTTAAATACACAATATATTTTATTTACATACAAAATTCAGAAAGTATATTTAAAAAAATCACTGCAACCTCTATAAAGATTCTTAAAAAGAAGGTAGAAACGGTCAAGATAATACACCAAAGACATGGTATTATAAACCAGCCAGACAGATTTGGTAACAAACATCGAGGAGGTCAGGATATCTAGTTTTGGACAAAACTTACTTTAATGAGATTAGCACCTCCTTTTTCACAACCAATATGATACTTTTTCTCAGGGGTTTGAAAGGCCAGTAATTCTTTTGTTACCCCAAGGTGACCTTCTAAGATCGTCTCTTCAACACCTGTTTCACCTGTTCTTTTAACATCATCCTGCCAAAGAAAAAATAACAAATGTCTAATTTATGAAGGGAGGTAAGGAGGGAGAGAGAAGTCACAATGAGAAAACTAGAAACACATGAAGTAATTCCCCCAAACTTTTCCATTCATTCTTAAAATTTATTTTTATTTTTAAAAATCAATAATCATCCAGTCTAGTTAACATACAGTATAGTATTAGTTCCAGGTGTACAATATAGTGATTCCCCACTTCCATACATCATGCAGTGCTCATCATGACAAGGGCCCTCTTTACTACCCCTATCACCTATTCCCCCCACCCTCCCCTCTGGTAACCATCTGTTTGTTCTCTATCGTTAAGACTCTTTTTCTTGCCAAAGCTTTCCCTTCTAAGCAAGACGAAATTCTCTTCAGAACTTTTAGGGATATAGAAGCTACATATCTCTTCAGAAATAAATTCTCATACAATTCTGAGTAAAGAGTATTCGGTGTTAACATCAAGACTTAAGTGCTAGTCTGTACACACTGATTTTTTTTGTTGTTGTTGTTAAAGATTTTACTTATTTGACAGAGAGAGACCATAAGCAGGCAGAGGTGGGTGGGGGGAGGGAGGGGAAGCAGGCTCCCCACTGACCAGAGAGCCAGATGCCGAACTTGGTCGTAGGACCCTGAGATCATGACCTGAGCTGAAGGCAAAGGCTCAACCCACTGAGCCACCCAGGCGACCCATACACACTGATTTTTGATGAGAACAATTCAAAGGTTTTACAAGACGAAAATTTGCAAAAAGGCCCAAGATTCTAAAATGGAAGAGGCTGAAAAATCAGTAATTCAAGCTCCAAGTAAAACAAAGCATTCATTCAGTGAATCATGAGTTACTAAGACCCACCACCACAGAGTATATTCTTTGGTCCTTTTTATTACTCTTTGGTGTTTTTCACTTAACCAAAATGCTCAAAACTACAAACTATCAATTAATAAAACACTCTATCAATACAATAAACATAGTATTAAAGGTAACTTACCCTAATTCTCTTAAGCCAATCAATTTCATTATTGAGAAGAACTTCAGCATTGGGTATGTTAATATTACTATTGTAAGCGTAATTAAGAAGGTGTCTTAAAAGGGTGAAGTAGTCGCCCGAATGCTTAGCTCTCTCTCGGGCTGTGCTCTGAAACAATAAAGTAAAATCATATGAATTCACATGTCCATGCACAGAAGCCACTTTTTTAGAACCTAGAGATAACTAGAGCAGAGAACTAAAATAACATGGGAAGTTAAGAATATTTACTTAATAAATACAGGCTGTTCTAACTTGAATATAAGCTAAAACCATAAATTCCTGAATGTCTTGTTTAAAGAATTCATCACTCTAAGAAACATATTAAAAAAGTCTCACCCCCAACACGGTGAAGAGCAGAGTAATGAAGAAAAGTAGAGGCCTGTGTCCCATGCAACATCTGGTGCACATCAAAAAGAACTGCTCTTGTGCAACCTGGCGAACAGTTCTGAAATAAAAGCATTTCACATTTAACATATTATTTGCACGAAGTTAAAAAAAAAAAAGAAAGAAAGAAAAAGAAAAAGAAAACAAACAAACAAAAAACCGCCCAAAGATTCCAAAACTGGCCTGTCTTTGGAGGGAGGGATGGGGTGGAATAAAGGTGAATCAAAAGTAAAAACACAAGGATACAAGGTTAACGCCCTCTGAAGCCCACAACCCGAAACACATGAATATTGGCTGTACGGCAGGAACCTCAAATTGTCCTAGAAGAGTTTGAGGGATACCCTGTAACATCCCTTTCTTGGAACAGGCTGGAAATGCTCTTTTGAATACAAGATGGCTTACAGTAAGCCTTACATATCTTTTGGGCCGTCCACAGAATTTTTACTCATTGCATTTTGGGGCACACAACTCTGTAGGAATTCTGTTGCAATTATAGGAAGGATAATGCTGCAATGTCCCTTTTATTATTCTAGCGGCTCCCAAAGCATGGTCCCCAGATCAGGAGCATTAGCATCGTTTGGGAACTTGTTAAAAATGCAAATTATCAGGCCCCATTCTGGACCTGCTGAATTAGAAATACTGGGGGTGCTACCCAGCAACCTGTGTTTTAATGAATCCTTCAGGTGACTTGAATGTGCACTAAAGATCGAAAACCACTGTATTATATACAATATTCTATGATGACCTTGTCTCTGGTCCAGTAGTGAGAAATTTACCTGACGACTATGAATCTTTTAAAAAAAAAAAATTATACACATGTGACCACAGCAAATGTCCAAGAGGGTAGAAAGATCACCCATTTACTGCTGTGCCTCAAGAACCTAGAATAGTGACCCACATATAACAGGTGCTAACAATCAATTCTGTTACCACATGCACAGATGCTGTTTATTCATAAACAGTGATCTATGACTCCATTAGGAAGTAAACTCCTGGGGCGCCTGGGTGGCTCAGTGGGTTAAGCCACTGCCTGCGGCTCGGGTCATGATCTCGGGGTCCTGGGATCAGGTCCCACATGGGGCTCTCTGCTCAGCAGGGGGCCTGCTTCCCTTCCTCTCTCTCTGTCAAATAAATAAATAAAATCTAAAAAAAAAAAAAAAAAAAAAAAGAATTAAACTCCTTCAGGGCAGGGCCTTGGTGACGCCAGGGTTTCTGACACCTGGAACAATGCCTGACATATGGGGAGATGCTTAATAAGTACCTGGTAAGCACCTGTGTATCTTACGGTCATTGCAAACTACATTTCATGGGAAACTACCATGCTTCTGTCTTTCTGCTAGCGATAGAGAGCTTAGAACCAAATTTATAGCTCAGTGTAAAGGACTTGACAGACTACATTTTGTGTCGTTTTCTGGAAACCCGTACATGGTCTTATAAACCAGGACTTTAGAAGCCGGTGGGTAAAATCTGATGGAACCCAAGTAAACTGAAGTCAGGAGTACCTGAAGTCAGGAGTTTTTTGGGGAGAAAGTCTGTAACTTTAATTAGATTTTCATAGGTATATGTCATTCACATTGTCCTAGTTCATTTTTTTAAAACTCAGGTATGCAGCTCAAATAAAGTAGGGATCTATAAAAAGTTAGTATTTGTGATATTCTTTTTTTTTTTTTTTAAAGATTTATTTATTTATTTGACAGAGAGAGATTACAAGTAGGCAGAGAGGCAGGCAGAGAGAGAGAGGAGGAAGCAGGCTCCCTGCTGAGCAGAGAGCCCGATGCGGGACTCGATCCCAGGACCCTGAGATCATGACCTGAGCCGAAGGCAGCGGCTTAACCCACTGAGCCACCCAGGTGCCCAGTATTTGTGATATTCTGATGAAATCTCTCTCATACATGTCGATTTCTGTAATGCTTTCAAAGAAACACGTGCCTATCATCAACAAATCGTGTGGCCAGTATCTTTAAGACATACTCAAAATCTCACTTCTTACCACTTCTAATACTACCATACTTCCAGCCACTGTCATCTTTTGTTTAGATTAACAGTTTTTCCTGACACTTTAGAACTTATTCTCAACAAAACCACCAGAATAAACTCACAATGTAACTCAGAGCACACCATTCCTCTGCTCAAAACCCTACAATGGGATGCCCATCTCCCGGTAAAAAAACAATCCATGTTGTTAGAATGATCCATAAAATCCAAGCAGGCTGCCTGTTAACTTTCTGACCTCATCTCCTATAGCTGCCTATCCTTCACTCACTGCTCCAGCCACACTCGTCTCCTTGCTGTTAAGACATCAGGCACGTTCATGCCTCAGGACATTTACATCTGTTGTTCCTTCTGCTGAAAACCTGCTTCCTCCATTATCTACATGGATTACTACCTTCCTCTTTCAGAGGTTTGTTTAAAGGTCAAAACCAAACTCTACTGATTCCCCACTATTCCTTATCACCGTCATTTCTCTCTATAGCATTTATCACTAACATACTGTATATTTTCCCACATGTTTGCTCCTTCATACTCCCATCTCCTTTAGTTTGTAGACTCCAAGAAGGCTGGCTGATATTCTGTTTTGTTTACGGCTATATCCCTAGTAGCTGGGATAGTGCCTGCTGATACATAATAGGTACTCGCTAAATTATTTACCAAGACTGCCTACCATATTAAAATTGAGTACTTAGGTCTCAGCATCAAAGGCCTTCTGCAAACTGACTCCCACTAATCCCCTTTACAGTATTATCCTGTACTCCTCTTTCACACATCAAACCAGACTACTCAGCTTTTCTCTGAAAGCACTATGCCGGGGTGGCAAACTCAAATGTCTTCATCAATGTCAGGTAACATAAAGGAGTTGAATAAATAGGTAGAGTATAAGGCAAAAGGTGCTAGAGGGGCTGGAAAAAAAAACCATAGCCACCTAAAGGAATTTCGATCAAACTCTTAGTGATTATAACAAGTTTAGTGATATGATATGGAAACAGACCTCACCTAAACAAAGGTCTGGGAGACTTTTCAGAAAACGTTAACAGAAAACGTGGCACTGAAGTTGAAACTTGTAAGCAGCAGTAAGGGTCGAATTGTTTATAAACCAAATTTAAATGTTTAGACTTAACTCAAAGGCAATGAGAAGGCATGGAAAGACCTGATACCAGGAAAACAATGGGGTCATGCTTGGCAAAGATCATGCTGTCTGCAGTGTGGTCACAGGATGAGAATAAAATACCTTAGCGGTGAAGCACTGGGGTGGGAAGATTAAGGATATTGCAGTTGTCTGGGCAATGGATGCTGGCTGTTTAGACGAGGGTAGAAGCAGTATGGAGGAGCAAGAACAGAGTCCAACAACACAGAAGTAAAAATACCATAATGGGGACTGAGGTTGAGGGGAAGCATCGCCAATGCCTACCTTCCATTTGTATGCACATATAAATCTTACCCGAACCTGAGCTCATGTTACATTCGGCAAAGTACCTTCACTTCTGCTCTTTCTGGGTAGAAAAGTAACTTATTCCTCTTCTAATTCCTAGAGTACTTTGCCTCCTATGACACAGATTTCTCTCTCCAAGCTCCTTGAGTGCAAGAACTATCTTATTTGACTTTGGACTTTGTCAAGCACATGGTAAAGACTCACATTAATTTGCTCATGAAGTATAATTACACAGAGTATAATCATGTGGCAGAAAGTCAGAACTCAAGAGGCAGGACACTGTCCTGTAACTTTAGCCTTAGTTCAGCCAGCAGCAGTCTAGTGAGTTGCTACAGAATTAAGGGAGAAAGCAAACACGGGATATGCACTGTACATAGGTTAGTAATATTATGCAAGTATAAACTCTAAGGGGCAGCCTCATGTATGCAGGACCACAATCCTGCACTTGAAACTGTTGGGGCTGGATGTGTTTGGGGATTCAGATTTCAGAAAGGTAATGCCAACAAATTATGTTCAAGTCAGGTTTGCTGTCAAATTCTTACAAATTGGAAATAAGGGCCTTTGAACCTGCAGGGCAAGGTGAGGGCCAGTCCGAGAGAAGAAAATCAGATACCTAAAGCTCAAAAAGATCTTGCTCTTAGAAGACCCTATCTGTTGTTGACTATAAGGGAACAGAGGCATACTGAGATAAAGTACTGTCTACAGAACTTTACTTCATTGTGTGAAGTTTCAGGGGAAGGAGGAGGGAACTGGGTCTAATTTCCTGTAAGGGGGAAATGTTCATAAAGGTCTTTAGAGGGCAGAAAACCCGTAAATCCAAGTGCAGCCAAGAAAGTGAAGTAAGTTCCTAACTTAAGATTTGGGAATCAATATAGAATAAAACATTTGCTACCTCTGGGTTTGACTTCACTAAAACTCTTCAGATAATCATCTTTTCCCTCCTCCTTCCCTCTGACTTGTTATCAAATAGAACCAGACTCACTCAACCTGTTAATTTTTCTTCACATACTGGGTTATCTCATGATGATCACGTCTTTTCAAGGAGGCAACAAGCACAACCTTACTGGGGGCGGGGGATCCTGTCAAAGGGCTTTCTGAATTTCAAGGACATGACCAAGGAACTTCTAAAATAGTAGACCTTCCCACTACGTCACTTTACAGCATCCTCTGGAATGAGCAAAATATATCTATTCCATCAATGTACTTTTTTTTAAAAAAAGGCTTTATCACTAGGTTTTATTTCAGCAAACTTTATTTTGACGTTACATTAATTTCATCAGTGATTTCTGTCACTGCTGAATGAATGGCATCTGAAAAAATAACCTAAGTGAACATCTTCTTTCTTTTCACATGATATATGGAAGACAGATTAATTAAATTTAACAGTGACACTAATTACAGCTCCAGTTTAAAGAGTTAGCCCATGAAGATCAGGATTAGAATGACATGAGGATGGAAACCAACATTTTCTACAAATCTGATCGACTTGCACAAAAAGAAGTCCAAAACAAAGCTTATACCATTGATTAAATGATCTTCAATTGAAAACAAGGGCTTTAATTATTTGCTCTTTGGTCTCATTATAAAATGCAAAAGTTCTTACCAGAACCCTGATTTGTGAATTTCATACTGAATTAACAATTTCTCTTGAAGCAAACAAACCAAAAAACCTGGCATCTACATATCCAAGACAGGAGGCGAATGTCCTGTTTAAGTGAAATCTTACCAACCAAATTTTTTAAATGGGCTAAAATATTTATCTCTTGAGTAAAACTAAGTTCTGAAATTAGGGAAAAAATTAATTTTACTTTGAGATTTGATGTTGCCATTCTGCAGAGACTAAAACCAAAGTTAGGTCTATGCAAAATGTGGTTAAAAAATTTTTCTTAGGGCGCCTGGGTGGCTCAGTGGGTTAAGCCGCTGCCTTCGGCTCAGGTCATGATCTCAGGGTCCTGGGATCGAGGCCCGCATCGGGCTCTCTGCTCAGCAGGGAGCCTGCTTCCCTCTCTCTCTCTGCCTGCCTCTCCATCTACTTGTGATTTCTCTCTGTCAAATGAATAAATAAAATCTTTAAAAAAAAAAAAAAAAAAAAAAAATTTTTCTTAAACACTATCATGCTATAGAGACAAAAAACACTTGATTTCTGGGACAAATTCTCCCAGCATAAATTTATTTCTGTGTAACAAAAGATGAAGTTTCTTACAATTATAAAGATACTTACTTGCTGTGACAGTGCAATAGTAAGTCAATAATAAATGTCTGCCAAGCCTTTTCTTTACTAAGAGCATCCAAGGCTGTCGGAATCAAGGCAAAACACAACGTCATCACTTCTAATGCCTCACAGCAAACCTGTTCATCTTCCAAGTCTGGCTCATTGCCTGCGTTGGTCTGTAAAATTATGGTCAGAGGCAAGTTACCTAGAGTTGCATTTAAGAAAAATCTCACACAACTTCAATTAGTGCTTAAAACTCAAAGACTCACCTAAACCATCTGGCCTCAGCCTCTCTACCTGCAACTTGAGACCCATTTAAGAATAGTATGGAAATGATTATAGTACAGAGATAGTATGGAAATGAATAGTGATGTCTAATTCCAGTATTCTGCTATATCCCAAGGAACGATGAAGGAACACACTGAGAATATCACTTGTTACTCTGTCCTTCAGGCTCCTAGGGATCTTCTTTCTGAAATGAATGATCACTCCTTTCTTAAGGCACATTCTAGCACTGCAGAGTTAGGAACTTATGACTAGTTCCACAAGGTAGTGTAACTACAGGGCCACTGTATTCTAAAGCAAATTTCTTAGACAATTGTTCAGGAAGGTTTTACAACCTAAAATATGCTTGGATAGGTAGCTAGTAAATTTTAATCCGATTCTGTAAAAAAGTGATGATTACAATACACGCCTAAAAAAGAACAAGCATTCAAATACTAGCTGAATGGGGCACCTGGGTGGCTCAGTCAGTTAAGTGTCTGATTTCAGCTCAGGTCAAGATTTTCGGCTCCTGGGATTAAGCTCCCTATCAGGCTCTGTGCTTGGTGGGGAGCCTGCTTCTCCCCCCCCCTTTTCCCCCTCCCCCAACTCATGCTCTCTAATAAATAAAATTTTAAAACAAACAAAAAGACTTAGTTGAATGCCCAGGAACTGTACCAGACAGATGCTACCAGATTCTAAAATGTATCCAAGGAAAAACAGGGTTATGTTGGCCATAAAATGGAAGGTCTACCAAGCTCAAAAGTTCCTATAAATTTAATTTCCTCTTCTAAATATTCAGTAGTGATTATGAGGGGTAAGTACATATAATAAGAAAAGAAGGAGTGAAACAGCCTCACTTCTGTCAATAATTTGCTTCATCTAAGGGAAGGTCAGAGATGATACCTAACTGGCTGACACTTTCTACCTTTGACTGCTTTATTTTTTTAAAGATTTTATTTATTTATTTGACAAAGATCACAAGTAGACAGAAAGGCAGGCAGAGAGAGAGAAAGAGAGAGAGAAGGAAGCAGGTTCTCCGCTGAGCAGAGTCTGAGGTAGGGCTCGATCCCAGGACCCCGAGATCATGACCTGAGCAGAAGGCAGAGGCTTTAACCCACTGAGCCACCCAGGTGCCCCTCCTTTGACTGCTTTCACAGACAAAAATATTTAAAATGTCAGGACACCGCAGCTGACAGTTAACTAAACTAAAATTTACATATGACAGAAAGATAATGAAAGAAGAAAAATGGAGACAATAGGAAAAAGAAAATTCAATAGGAGATCATATCTGAGTCTAGTGAGAAGTAGAAAAACATCGTTTCATATTTTAAAAAGCAGCTTTATGGTAGGATTCGGAAGTACTTTATTTCAAAAGTAAAATTTTACTGTATTCTCATCTTACCTATAGCTACCATTTAATTGTCAGCCATGAAGATGCAATACTAAATACTAGTATTTAGTATTTGGTAAAGATAGCAGATGTAATGATTCAGCTTCACACACAATTAACATTAATTTAAAAGGAAAATATTTTTGAGGTAACTCTTACCTTCTCATAAATTTTAGTGATTTCTTCATTTGGGCTAAATACTAGCTGTAATGCCCCACATCCTGATGCCCAGATGATTTTCTGAATAGCTCTAATTACACAGATATCAGGCATATATCTTGAAGCCTGCAAGACAATGCACAATAAAAATGATTTGATAGCGTATTAAAGTAAAATAATAAATGGAAAAGAAAAAATGTTTCTCCTTGTAAAAAAACTGCTTTTGTCTTTTTTTTTCTTTTTCATTTAACAGCAATACCACAAAGCATGCTCTCCAAGTTATTATCTGGCCCTGTATTACTTTCAGAAGCATCTTAAAAAGACTACTAAGAGGATCCCACCACCATTCTACTCATTTTTTTACCCATAAAAATGAAAACCAAGTCCATACAAACACTTGTACAGAAGTCACAGCAGCTTCATTCACAGTCAAAAGAAGTCCTTTGCCAAGTGTACAATGTGGAGTATTCACAATAGGATACTACTCGGCAGCAAAAAATAATGGCCTAATGGTTTACAAAACAGATAATTCTCAACATCATTATTCAGAGTGGGAGGAACTAGACATATAGGAACACACACGGTAGAATTCCACCTGTATACAATTCTAGAAAATGAAAACTATTCTACAGTGGCAAAAGATCACTGGTTACCTGGGGTAGAGGGAAGGGACTGCAAAGGGACATACAGAATGATGGAAATGATCTGTGTCTTGATTATGATGGTGGTTTCACTCATACCTGCATTTGTGAAGACTGAATTATATATATTCAGAGGATGTTGTTTATTGTACATAGAGGATTCAAACCGGAAAGTACTAACATTAGTATTAGGCAAAATTCATGTTAAGGGAACTCTAGACTGAGACAGTTATTAGAGTGAGTAGACCTAGGAAAATTCAGCCCTGAGCTGTGATAAGGGTTATTTCTTAATTAAACAGAGGGTCAAACATAGAAATAGACATGGCAGGATTTCACAGCTTAGAAAGTTTAATACTAACCTCATCAGATATTTGCTGAGCAAGACGAATGGATACATTTCTAAGCATGCATTCAGATGATGGATTAGGAATGCTCTGAAGGGCACTTTGTAGCACCACGGCTTGATCATGAGTAACTTGGTTGACCTGAAAAAACCACCATTTTGCTCGAAGTAAGTAATTTGTACAGAACCAGACCCAACCATATGCTCCCCCCACCCATTGCCACTCCCTCCAAATGACCTCCCTTCCGTATATACACATGGTAGAACTGCAGTGACTTAAACAAAAAGCAGTCCGTATTGCCAACAATGTGGGCCTCCACTTTTTCTTATGTAACAAGGTGCTACACGTCCCTTGCAAATACCCATTCTAGATTAATTCAACTTGTGTCCCTACATGTGGGCACAGTATAACTTGTGGACATAAGTGATAAACTGAAGTGATGACTCCAACCCCTACCTAAAGACTCAATAAATTACTCCACACCTCTTACATGTGTGCTTCTGGGCAGACCCTGTTCCCATTTCCCCTGCTCATCATTTTCCTCTTTGAAAGGGAGAAACGTTAAGGAATTTTAGTCACAGCTACTGACATTTGCTATTAGGACAATATATGTGGTATTATTCCGTATCACATATTTAATGTAACATCACATATCTAATCAACATTCCAATTTCCAGATTAAGCCCTAAGCTATTTAAAAAAAAAACAACAGAATTCCTAGAGCTCTTTTCTTCTATCCGTAAACTTAGTAAATCATCACTTGTGATGAATATAGAAGACTTCAAATTTTAGTCAGAATTAAGTGCATACTTTGACCGCTCATAAGTAGACACTGAATTATGGCATGTCTTGAGAACTTTTGGTGAGATGGATCAAGGATGCCACCAAGGCAAAGACAGAGTCCAGAGTTGGAATAAGCTCAGAAGTGGAGGTTAAGCCTATCAAGGTGGGAAGAGAGTGGCAACAGGCTAAGTCAATTACAACTTTCTTATTAGCACCTGTATTTTCATGTATCTTCCAGGTACAAGTTAGTAAGAGATGCATACAGAGTTTTTATCAGGTTTAAAGTAATTGAAATCCAAACAGGTTTAAAGGTGTAGGGAGGAACTGTCCTCTTAAATTAAGAGTATAGCCAGTAAAAAGCATTTTCACTTTTCATACAAATTTAAGAGACAGAAACCTCTAAAATAAGATACCACTGGAAAGGAACTCGAAACATTCTGAATCAACTCTGAACACAAACTTTAAAAAATTACCATTTATTACTATAAGTAAGACATTTTTAAAAAGTGTATTACCGATGTCATGGGATTCACGCCTTCTACACCTGGCTGACAAGCTTCTGCCACAGCTCGAACGTGGCCATAGCCAATGGCAGTTAGCAACAGTTTGGCTATTTTAAGAGCATTGAGGTAAGCACCCCTTCGAGTTTCCATATCTGCATTTGGTAGGAAGTTATTTCTGGTTAGCATGCTCAGGACGAGGGGCAGGCCACCACTTTTCAAGAAGTGAAATTGAAAATCAGAGGAGTCATCAGCCAGAGGTGCACCAGCAGGCATTAACAAGGCATAGACTACCTGGAAGAAGAAAAGGACTGTATTAAAAGGGTTTAAAAAGATAACTTCCATTTTCCCTATCATCATTGCTAAGAAATTCTTGACCATTTAAAAAATATTTCTTTTTAAGTGTTATCCATGTTCTTCAGATTACCACATAAAAAGGTCAAGTTCAAAGAACATGAAATACATTCAAAAGAGAAAAAACTAACCTCTGTTAGGTATAGCACTTGTGAGGCTGAAGGACCAAAGAAAAGCGAGTCAAGAGATGGACTAAGGCTGCTTTCTCCAAGTTTGGCGTGATCTAAACAAATAGCTCTTAACTTTTCTATTGTTGTGCTATCTGTAAGAAAACAAGAGACACAGTCTAACAGTCTAAAACACAACATAATCTATGCATTAATAGAATTTCACTTTTGGTATTTTGAAGATTACTTCAGTACAGCATAACTATCAATTCATTTGACTTATAGGCTCATGCCTCACAAGAAATAGCTGGATCTAGATTTAAAAAAAAAAAAAAATCACTATGAACTAGGACTTTCTTATCAGTCAACCCAAACATGAAGGAAGGCAGTCTTCACCCAGAGACCTCAAATCAACATGCCTCCACGACCACTGTAAACCTAAAAAATACAGTACACTTCAAAAGGAAATCATCCTTATCGAAATAACAAAGATAAAAAATTACAAGTTCTTCCTTCCAACTTCTCTATTGTTCACCCTCATGACACTACCCATTAACTGCTCTATTTTATTGAAAGGAGCTTAGTGGTACCTTAGAAACTGAACTCTAAAAGGAAAGACACAGAAAAAAAAAAAAAAAAAAAAGAATACAGGCACCTCGCCTAACACCACTTCACCGTTATGAAAGACCTATAATAGCACCTGTTTTCCATTAGCCACAAGAAATCCAAAGAGGATTCTTGCTTTTACGAAAAGAGGCAAAAAGCAAAAATAGCATCCAGTGTTTGTTTTGCAGAAAGTTGTTCAAGAGGCAGTGTGCACCCCCAAGCAGATAAAGTGGACCCGCAAAGCTCCTTCCCTGGGAGTGACATTCAGCATCAAGCCACCAGAGCTTTGGGCTGCCTCTGTGAGCTTCTGTGCTTTTTCTTATTTTGTGCATCCATTAGAATAAGATGTGTCCTAAGGTATCAGAAAAGCCTAAGAGGTTACTCTCTGGCTGTGGGAACACTCTAAAAAAATTTCCATATAAACCAGTGTTAACTGCTTCTTTAAATGTTTTACACCATTTTGGCTTACAAAAGTTTTCATAGGAACACTCTAGTTCTGAGTAGGAGAAACCTACAGTCATTAATGTTTACCTCAAGCACAGGGTTTTTTTCTTTTTATCCTCCCCCACAGTATTAAAACACCAGTTTCATTCTTTCTTTTTCTTTTAAAAAAAGATTTTTATTTATTTGACAGAGAGATCACAAGCAGGCAGAGGCAGGCAGAGACAGACGAGGAAGCAGGCTCCCTGCTGAGCAGAGAGACCGATGTGGGGCTAGATCCCAGGATACTGGGATCATGATCTGAGCTGAAGGCAGAGGCTTTATCCCACTGAGCCACCCAGGTGCCCCACCCAGTTTCTTTCTTTAAAGATTTTATTTATATGGAGAGGGGGAGGTAGAGGGAGAATCTCAAGAGGGAGAATCTCAAGCAGACACCATGCTGAATGTAGAGCCCCATGTGGAACTCAGGAACTCAATCTCATGACCGGAGTCAAAACCAAGAGCTGGATGCTTAACTGACTGAATCACCCAGGCATCCCCACCTTCCTTTTAAATCACAGTGAAAATAAATATTTTGAAAACCACATGATACAATTCAGCGTTACCAAACATTCGAACTTAAGAATAGTCAATCAACTTTAGAAAGTACATTATTACCATCAAATTATTTCCAAGGTAAATATGCTATGATTAAAATACCACTTGATAAATAAGATGGCTTTAGAAAAAATTAAAAGCCTTTTTTTTTTTTTTTTTGGAAGAATAAAGGTAACTGAAAATTACTGTAATTGCCCTATGGCAAGCTAATTTTATAGGCCTGAAAATAGTCTAGAACTATCTTATCAAAAAATCTTCAGTTTGTGGGCTGTCTGGCTGACTCAGTGGAGCATATGGCTCTTCACCTTAGGATTATTAGTTCGAGGAGCAACGCTGAGTATAGAGATTACTTAAAAACAAAATGAAAACATCTTAAAAAAATCTTCAGTTTATATTAAAACTACTGTTTTTCCCTATTCTGAAGGGATAGTGACACATAATGTAACTAAATAAAATATAAATTTCTTATAATCAAACATTTGTGAAGAGCTTCTCAGGTCATTAGATATTCATCCCCTGTATTATTTTTGTGATTAAAATAACATTATGTCATTTTATGAGTATAATCTCTATTATTGGGCATTTAGATTTTTTCCCAGTATTTGTTTTTTTAACACTGAGGATTCTAGCAGCTAAATCTTCAAAATTATTTATTTCATCAGGAAAAAAAGTCCTGCAAGCAGAACGAACCATTAAGGTCCAAGACTTCTAACATATAAACCAAATTAGTCTCTAAAAATAAACCTATTCATAGGCTGTATCTGAGAATGTCTTACTGGATTTAAAAATATTGTAAGTAGGGACACCTGGGTGGCTTAGTCGGTTGGGCTTCTGACTCAGGTCATGATCCCAGGGTCCTAGGATTAAACCTTCTATGAGGGTCCCTGCTCAGCAGGGAGTCTGCTTCTCCCTCTCCCCTGGTCCTGCTCTCTCTTAAATAAATAAAATCTTAAAAAAATATATATAAATGTGTATTACTTCCTCAGTTTAATGAAAAGGCCTGGAAACAAGACACCCCAGTAGTACTAAGTTTCTGGTTTCTAAATACCCTCTCTCACAGAGAGGAGTAATGGCTGATTCCAGGGCTAGGATTAAAGTACTAGATGAACTTTAAACATCTTGGGCTATATATATATAAAACACATCACAAATAAGGTTGCCAACCAGTAAATGTAGAAAGAATGATCAAGTTAAGTAAAATCACCATTTTGCAACCATTACAGGAAAAACCGATTCAAACAATAATCACAAGGAATGGTTAAACCAGTAAGTAAAAGTCTGATGAGAAAAGAGTTAGAGTCTCAAAACATCTCTCCAAAAAAGGAAAAGTAACTTTACAAAGGAGAAACCTGCAGACATCAATTAAGTGATCTGGGATAATGTCGCCAATGAAGGACAAATGGACGTATGCCTCCTGGTATAATGCTGAGAAAGAGCAACATGTAAGTGGTATTCTGAGAGAAATGTACAATCTGTATGTAACATCAGGAACAGACAAAACCCAAGGAGACACATTCATACCACAACTGATCTGTGCTTTTCAAAACCATCAACCTCGTAACAGTGAAACACTGAGGAACTGTTCCAGATTCAAGACACCACATGAATCATTCAATATAAGAAGCTGAATGGGATTCTCAACCAGAAAACATTGTTTTAAGGTTTATTATGGGGAAAATTAGTAATTATGTATAAGGTCTATAAATTAATTTATCAATGCTATATTCTTTTTTAAAAAAATTTAATTATTTATTTGAGAGAGAGCATGAGAGGGGAGGTCAGAGGGAGAAGCAGACTGCCTACGGAGCTTGAAGCCCAATGTGGGACTCCATCTCAGGTCTCTGGGGATCATGACCTGAGCTGAAGGCAGTTGCTTAACCAAATGAGCCACCCAGGTGCCCAATGCTGTATTTTCTGATTTTGATTAATACTGTGGCAATTTGAAGAGAATGTCTTTGTTCCTATAAAGCAATAGGTATTTAGGGATAAAAAGATAGGGTATCTACAACTTGTTCTCCAAAGGTCAGAAAAAAATCTTACACAGAATGACATAACAAGTATAGCAAAATATTAACAACTATTGAATCTGGGGAAGGGTAAATGAGATTGTACTGCTCTAAGTTTCAAATTACTTAATAAGAAATTAATTTTATTTTACCTATTTTTAAAAAGAGTTTATTTATTTTGACAGAGAAAAAGTGAGAGCACAAGCAGGGTAAGTGGCAGGCAAAGGGAGAGGCAGACTGCCCATGGAGCGGGGAGCCTGATGTGGAACTCGATTCCAGGACCCCAGGGATCATGACCCGAGCCAGAGGCAGACACACAACACTCAGGTGTCCTGAAAATAAGTTTTTTAAAAAATATTTTATTTATTTATTTGACAGGCAGAGAGGCAGGCAGATAGAGAGAGAGGTGGAAGCAGGCTCCTTGCTGAGCAGAGAGCCCGATGCGGGACTGGATCCCAGGACCCTGCGATCATGACCTGAGCCGAAGGCAGAGGCTTTAACCCACTCAGCCACCCAGGTGCCCCCCCTCCGAAAATAAGTTTTTAACGGGAAAAAAAGTACTCTTCAAAAATAAGAGACAAGTAGGGAACAGAAGAAAATAAAGCACCTATCAGTATAACCTTCAGGGAAATAAGTCTATTAAGTTATTACACGTTTCTAAAACCCCAATTAGCTCATAGTCAAGTGGCAAATAAGAGAGTCAGTATAATGTAGAAGGTGCCAGTACAGCAGAAGAAGTGCAACTTTTGAAAACCAAAACCAAAACCAACCTAACGAAAACCCCTTAGCCTGGCAGCTGTACAGCAAGGGGCCCTTTTAACTTCTTAGGAAAATGAAAAAAGTGAGCACCTGCATGCAGAGCTCATCTTGAGAAGTGCACTCCCAGCCTTTTAGGACTCTTGGCGGGTGTTTGTTCTGGGCCCACTTTAATGGCAGCCCATCTGTCTCAGAGCTCCACTTCTCCCTGTGTCATCCCAGCACTAACAAGTCAGCATTTTCTATTGGTCTCATGCCTTTTCATTATCTGCTAAGGCAGCCTTCAGTCACAATCAACTACCTGGTGGGCTGTTCAAGCTCTTTCTTTCTTTCCTTTCCTTTTTTTTTTTTTTTTTTTTAAGATTTTATTTATTTATTTTACAGAGAGAGATCACAAGTAGACAGAGAGGCAGGCGGGGGGTGGGGGGGAGCAGGCTCCCTGCTGAGCAGAGAGCCCAATGTGGGGCTCGATTCCAGGACCCTGAGATCATGACCTGAGCCGAAGGCAGTGGCTTAACCCACTGAGCCACCCAGGCACCCCAAGCAAAATTATTTTTATTAGTGCTGTTTAAACTCTATGTGAAAGGGCTGCCTAGACTAGGGTATTACAGCCCAAGCAGGGTAAGGAGGACATCCCTGTGGGAGGAGGGGAGAAAAAATTTCAAGAAAGGCCCAAGACGTAAGAACCTGAGAACAGGGACTCTGCTATGGAAAAGGTGAAGAAGGAAGTCCTACAACAGTAGCTGTACAGCAGGCAAAGAACAAACAGATGAGAGGAGGAAGAAGAAAAGCTCCAGAAAACAGTGAAATCTGACAGATTATATAATACAAATAATAATGGGCAACTATTTTGAGAAGTTATTAGAAGATGCATGGGATGAATCTGTTAGGTGTACAGAAAACTAAGGGAATGAAAAGGAGACATTATTATATGCAGTAAAAAAAAATGTTGTCAGTAATCCAGGCAAATTACTTTTCACACTATTGAAATGTAAATTTACATTTTAGTGTCAATTTTAGATAAGAATTCAAGCAAAAATGGGGAGAATTTGAGAATAAGACTTAAGTTTTCATCCCATGATAGAAACTCAGTAGGTATCTAAAAATACACAAAGACACAGTCGGACAAGGTTTATTTACAGATATAATGGTATAGACACATATGAGAAAAAAGCTGAACGTTGAAGTAGTTGTTTCTAAGGAATAAAAGAAAAACAGTGCCACAGATAACACATGGCCCATAATACGGTGCAGAGAGAGGTCAGACAGTAAATATTTAAGGCTTTGCGGGCCATAGGGTGTCGGCCACAACCACTGAGCTCTATTTTAAAACAAAACCAGCCACAGTTAGTATGTAAATGAATGAGCATGACTGCACACTAATAAGTTTAGGACACTAAAATAAAAATTTCAGGGGTGCCTGGGTGGCTCAGCGGGTTAAACCCTCTGCCTTTGGCTCAGGTCATGATCCCAGGGTTCTGGGATCGAGCCCCACATCGGGCTCTCTGCTCAGCAGGGAGCCTGCTTCCCTTCCTCTCTCTCTGCCTCCTTCTCTGCCTATTTGTGATCTGTCAAATAAATAAATAAAACCTTAAAAAAATATTCATATAATTTTCACGAAGCACAAAATATTCTCTTGATTCACCCCCTCTCCCCATTTAAGAATGTAAAAGCCAGGGACGTCTGGGTGGCTCAGTTGGTTAAGCAGCTGCCTTCGGCTCAGGTCATGATCCCAGCGTCCTGGGATAGAGTCCCACATCAGGCTCCTTGCTCCGCAGGGAGCCTGCTTCTCCCTCTGACTCTGCCTGCCACTCTGTCTGCCTGTGCTCGCTCTTGCTCTCTCTCTCTGACAAATAAATAAAATCTTAAAAAAAAAAAAAAAAAAAAAAAGAAAAAAAGAATGTAAAAGCCATCCTTGGCTCCTAGGCTATACAAAATCAGGCAGTGGGCTGAATTTGGCCGGTGAGCTGTAGTTTGCCAACTCCTGATGTGGTCTACATAACAAAGCATATTCCATCTAGACAGAGAATTTGTTAATATACCCTGTTATGGTCCAGCATGTATTTAATGAACATTACAGATATAAAAAACTTACCTGGTGGCATAAGCTTCATAAGTACTCTTGCTCCATCTCTAAGAGGAGGCATATTTAGGCTGCTGCCTAAGTCTGCAACTTGCCAAAGGAAAGAAATGTATCTGGGATGCAGTGACATTATCTACAATACAAAATATACAACATACTTAACTATAAAATTATATGCCCCCCCCCGCCAAAACAGCTAAATAAGTAATTTTGACACTTCTGCTTCTGTCATTGCCACTCTCTCTAAAATGGCCTCCCTTACCCAATCCTCCCACCTGTAGAAAGCCTTCATGATACAAGACCGAATATATTACCCAAGCTATCTCCAGTAATTTCTGTGAGGCAGCTTTTATTATTTTAATTATTTCTCTCATACATGTAAGTTAGACTCCATATATGCCAAAAGCTGTCATGCCTGCTAATAGTTAAATTCCTAATCCAACTGTTCTAAGGGAGCCTATTCTTCTGACACTGGAGTAGCTGGTTATTATCATAGCCATTAAAATTCTTTTGGGGAGGGGTGGAAGGAGAGGGTAAGGAGGGGAGGAATCACTGTTTCTTTAGGCACAAAATATGTTAAGGACAACTTGAAAAAGACTGCACATCCTACAAAAACAGTTGTGAAGAAAGGATTCACTTCTGTGGTATGAATCAAGATACAGTGCTATTTTTCCAAGTTTATATAGTAAAGAGTTTTAATTCAGCTGCATAACAGATTCATTTTATATAAACCTAACCATACTGTATCTAGAGGGAAATGTTTTAAATTTCAACCAAAATACGATCACCTTTCAGATCTATTCTGAAGTTGATGGTTAACTATATAGTTATATGATATTTTGCCATATTAAGTGTAAACTTCTCAAGGAAAAACAACAAAAAAAACGTTATATAAATAGCCGGCCCTTCAACAACATGAGTTTGAACTTCACAGATTCATTTACCACATTTTTCCCACAAATACAAGAGGGTACTATAAATGTATTTTCTCTTCCTTAGGGTTTTAACATTTTCTTTTCTGTAGCTTTATTATAACAATACAGTATATTATATGTACTATATAATACAATCAAAATATGAGTATACATATAACATACAAAATATGTGTTCATCAACTGGCTGTGTTATTAGTAAGGCTTCTGGTCAACATTAAGCTATAAGTATTTAAGTTCTGGGGGAGTTAAAATATATACATGAATTTTCTACTTCAACTGGGGGCTGGGTGGGAGGAATGAGGGGCAGGTGGTCAATATGAGGTCAAACTCGATTTCTTTATTCTTTGTTCTCAAACTGTATTTCTTTAGTCTCTTAATGCCTTGCATATAGTAGCTCAAACCATCTACTCACCACCCCAGGTAAACAGCTTTCCACTTCTGGATTGGGACCATCACTGTAATGATTACCATGGTTTCCAGGAGACCCAGTTGAGGAATCAGAAGAACTATCGGGGCTTGAAGGCATATTGGAACTTATTTGTGTAAGTTTGGCTGTAATTAGCTGAAAATAATATACTAAGTTAGTATCAAAGACAAGAAAAAAATATTCGAAACAGAAGTTAGTAACCTACCAAAAAACAAACTAGAGGCAATACTTCCAGAAATACCAATTGTAGGTGCTGCCTAACAACCAAATAGTTGTTTTCACAAAAGTTCTACTGTATTTTAAGTACTATTAATGCCAGTCTTACTGTTACAATCCAAATACCTAATAAAGAGCCTCACAAATAACAAATGCTCAATTAACATTTACTGAATAAAATGTTAACTAGTGAAATGAAAAATAATCTCAGGTTTGAATTTTATTCCTCAAACAAACAAACAAACAAACTGGGATGCCTGGGTGGCTTAGTTGGTTAAGCAGCTGCCTCAGCTCAGGTCATGATCCTGGGATTGAGTCCCACATCGGGCTCCTTGCTCAGCGGGGAGCCTGCCTCTCCCTCTGCCTCTGCCTGCCACTCTGCCTATGCTCACGCTCTAACAAATAAATAAAATCTTAAAAAAAAAAAATCAAAAAAAACAAAAAACCCCAAACAAACAAACACAAACAAAAAACAAAAAACCAACATTTTATTCATTTATTTGACAGAGATAGAGAGCAAAGCAGGTGAGCATCAGTGAAAGGGAGAAGAAGCAGACTTCCCAGCAGGCTTCTCGTGAAGCAGGGAGTTGACAGAGGGCTTGAACTCGGGACCCTGAGATCATGACCTGAGCCAAAGGCAGATAGCTTAGCACACAACGCCACCCAGGTGCCGCAGGTTTAACCTTGAAAAGTTTAGTAATTACAGATACTTACTGATTTATCTTTCAAGTTTAATTGTCCAATCAATTTTCTGTCGTCTGCAGGATCAATCAGTTCACCGCCCACAAAGAGCTCAATTTTTGTATGAGCTACATTGGCTTTAATACGATTGAGAATATATCGTCTTACTGAACCAATCGTATCATTTGTATGAGACCATACGTCCAAGTCATCAACTTGTCTGCCCTGGTTTGGAAATCGAACTATAAAAGAGAGGTGTTTACCACGGAAAGCTCTGGGGGAAAAAGAAAGAAAAAGGAAAAAACATTTTAGTCAGCAGAATTTCTTATATTCTATGAACTTAATATTGAGTATTTTCTTATTTAACAAGAGAAAAGTGAACTAATAAGGATACTTGTTATTTTTAGGATCTTGAAAATACAACAATCATTTTCCACTGTTATTCTTGTACCTATACATGAGGAAAGTGAGACTTATTTTAGATCATGACCTGAGCCAAAGACAGCAGCTTAACCGAATGAGCCACCCAGGTGTCCCACTATGATTATTTTTAAATATGAAAAATAAACTAGCTTGAGAATATTAACAAAAATCCAAATATGTAATTTTTTCTGAAAAATTATTAATATCAAAGTTCACATCCAAATAATATTTATATTGATAGTATATTTTTAAAAAATTATTTATTTGAGATGAGAGTGAGTAAGCGAGCAAGAGAGAGCAAGAGGGAGGGGGTGGGGAGAGGGCCAAAAGGAGAAGCAGACGCCCAGTTGAGCAGGGAGCTCAAAATGGGGCTTTATCTCAGGACCCGGAGATCACGACCTGAGCCACAGGCAGATGCTTAAGTGACTGAGCCACCCAGGCGCCCCTGATAACATCTTCTCACAGGGAAGATATAACGAATAAAAATCTATTCAAGAAGCAACTTTAGGGGCACCCGGGTGGTTCAGTCATTAAGCGTCTGCCTTCAGCTCAGGTCATGATCCCGGGGTCCTGGGATGGAGCCCCACATTGGGCTCCCTGCCCTACGCGAAGCCTGCTTCTCCCTCTCCCACTTGTGTTCCCTCTCTCACTATGTCTCTCTCTGTCAAATAAATAAATAAAATATTAAAAAAAAAAAAAAAAAGCAACTTTATATAATTTCATGGTTAGCAATGAGAACTCTTTTAAAATACTGATTGCATTCATTCTACAAACATATCTAAATTATACTCTTTGAATTACTCAATGGTAAGACCTTAAAAGAAATGTTAGTAGACAATTTTGAAGTATTTCCTGCTGTATCAGCTACCTGTCAAAAGCACTTTAAGAGTTTTTACAATTATTCTCCAATCTTACTATGCAATTAACTGTATAAATGAATGGCATCAAAATACTTCAACTCCGTATTACCCTTAGCAACACTTAACAGGTATTGAAGTCATGGCAAGAGCAACAACAAAAAATACAAAGAGGAAACTAGAGTTAATGACCTATCAAAACAACAACAAACAAACAAAAACTAGATCCTGGGAAAAAAGGTCTAGGAAAATACCAAATAGTTAATTGGAAGATCAGTTATTCACAAACCTCGACATGGGTAGAATTGTTCTTTCCTCGTGATAATCACTGTCACATTCATTTATGTACTCTCTTAACACAGTTAATACACGAACCATTCGAACAGCCTCCTGCCTTGCACAATTAATACTGTCTTTGTCACCATCCAAAACACAGAGTGTGTCATAAGAGGCTTTCAAACGATCAAAGCAAGACTGAATGAAGTCTTCATGGATTACCACCTACAAATAATGGGCCAAATAAAGACAGTCAAAAGATGCTTTAAAATGTAAAAACAACAACAACAAAAATACATATAAAAACATTAATTCAATTAAAGATGGCAACAACTAATTATTTAAAGACAGCCAAGTTATTTAACCAAAGTCTATACTGATAGTAAAACATACTATGTTTTGTCAAAGGAAGCTAGAGTAATGTATGTTAAGAAGTTATGAACTAGATATTTAAAAAATGGACTTTGGAGTAGGTGACAGAACCAAGAGAAGAAATTCACTTAAAATTCATACCAAAATTATACTCAAAATAATCACCTCACGTAATTATCAAGACAAGATTAATTTGGACAGCATTTTGTATAATGGAGAGACTAAATATTTTCGACAGATATATTTTTTAAAGATTTTATTTATTTGATAGGCAGAGAGGCAGGCAGAGAGAGAGAAGGAAGCAGGAAGAGAGAGAAGGAAGCCCAACTTGGGGCTCGATCCCAGGACCCTGGGATCATGACCTGAGACGAAGGCAGAGGCTTGAACCCACTGAGCCACCCAGACGCCCCGATAGATATATTTTTAAAAGTCACAACCTTGAAGTCAAGATCTAACCTGAAATCAAGAGTCAGATGCTCAACTGCCTGAGCCACCCAGGCATTCCCCTTTTAGGTGTATTTTTAATAGGAGTTGAAACAGAACAATTTAGTTAATTCAGAACTGAAAAAAAAATTCTTATCAGTGAAGAGTTCTTTAATCAGAATTCTAATTTGTGGAAGTTTTAGTGAATGTCAATCCTCACCTGATTGACTTGTAGCCTCGGACCAAGGTTTGTATATATTTCTTTAAGAAGATCTATAGCTCTGCTGGCAATATCGTCATTACTTTGAATCACAACCTAGGTTCAAAAGATTCAAATATAAACAACGTTCATGAAATATTTTAGCTGGACACTTCAACTCAACCCACACCCTTGGTTATTTTCAATGCATTACTTGGTAATAATTTGAGGCTATATTTGACATTCAAGTAAATCAAGTAAAATTAAGTAAAAAAAAAGAACAAAACAAACCAGACCATAGAAAGTAGTAAAATATAGAACTCAAGTCTTTGAATAAAGCAATTTAAAAATGGAAGGCACATACTACTAAGAACAAAATATGCTTTGACCAGTATTAACCCTGCAAATCGACACCTTGAAACCAAGTTGTAAGACACTGAAGGAGGAATTCAAATTACTTAAAAAGAAACAAAATATGCATGAAATACACTTTAGGACAAAGAGCTACACTACACGCCCCTCCAGTTCTATAGATCTTTATCACTCATCTAATTATACTGGTAGTGTTCAAACTATGTGCAGAACTCTAGGGGGTTGAGGAAATGTTTTAAGGCTGAATCCTCTGTAGGCCTAGGAAGAGGGAAGGCTGTGAAGCACAGGGGTAATGAGCAGAAAAAACAAAAACCCAAAGAAAAAAAACAACAGGCTCTCTCTCCTCCAACTACTTTTACATTCTGGAGTACTTAATGAAAAAGTCTGAATAACTGAATGACACAGTAAATGGTCCATGGTCAGCAGAAAAATATATTAAAAAAATATGAACTGCTGTGAACAGGCCAGACTTTTGAAGACAGAAATAATACATTGATACTATATTGCCACAACATGGACAGGCCCGGAGGGGACTATGCTAAGCGAAATAAATTTAGGGAAAGACAAATACCATATGATTTCATTTATTTTTATGTGGTTATCTAAAAACCAAACAAATTAAAAAACTGATCTCATAGGTACAGAGAACAGACTGGTGGTTACCAAAAACAGGGATGGACAAAATGGGTGAGGGTGATTAAAAGACACAAACTTCTGTTTATAAAATAAGTACCAAGGATGTAAAGTACACCATCGTGACTATAGTTAATAATACTATACTACATTCTTAGAAGCTGCCATTGGTTAATCTTCAAAGTTTTCATCACAAGAAAAAAGAAATTTGTAATGGCCTGTGGTGATGGATGGGGTGATCATTTCACACAGATACAAATAACAATCAGTATGTTTTGCATGTGAAACTAATATAATGTGTCAATTTTATCTCAATTAAAAAAACATATATATTGAGACTAAAAAGGTGAAAAAATAAACATCGTATTTCGCTCCCTCAGGTGTTTAAAAACATCCCAAGTTGAAACACTGCCAATGAAATATATATTTGTAGTTCATTCTAAATAGTCTTCTCCTCTGTTCTGTTTTAGCATTGCATGTGTAACAACATTAATACTGAAGGAGAATGGATCTACACTAAATGAATGAAGAGAAGAACAGTAACTTCCATGGAGAGGCATGAAAAATGTGTACGGTCAGTGTATTTCTAAACACACCCAGAAGGACATATTCTAAGCAAAGACAAAAGGATCATCAGTGACAGAGGGGGAAGGGAAGGGAGAGAAGAAAAACAAACCCAATGACGAATGACCCAATAAAAGATGAACTATCACTACCTTCTGGAACAAGCATCAGAGCAGCATACACACATAATTTAGATGCAAAATTGTCCCCCCTTTCGCTATTTGAAAAATTTCATCGGAAAGAATGTTTATCAAGTTCCTACTTTTCACTTACCCTCCAAAGATAGTCTAATCCTATTAACTCCAAATCATCCATCATATATGCTCTCCTTTTGGCTACTAGTTTTCCTTCTCGACAATTCACAGCTTTGAAGAATCGCTCAAAACATTTCATTCCATTCTCAGTTAATAGGGATGGATCAAGCTGAAGCACATTACTTTCAAAGAAGTCTTTATTTATATCAGGATCCAAGTCTGGTTCATCCCCCATCAACTTGGAATACCACTTAAAGCAGGCTTCACGATCACAAAGGTAAACTGCATTCTCTGCTAAGCATTTCCATATTTGTTTTGCCTGAGGAGCACATAGCCATAGTTGGCCATCCTTCAATAAAAATCTTGGAAAAACATAAAAAATGAGCAATTAGATCTACCTAATTTTTATGGTGAAAGGTAATCTATCAATATATGTAATAATAATCCATCTATCACAATTGTATTTAACTACAGTTAAAAAGATGTCAGTGCTTATTAATATCTTACCAAACTTAATTTTTATGTTGTAGTAAAAACTAAAAATAGTAATAAAAATTAAAAAATAAACTAGGTACTAATTTATTCATTTAACAAAGCATATATTGGATGCCTACAATGTGACAGGAACTGGGCCTAAACTGAATAAAAGATTTGTTTACTGAACTTTAAACAGTTTGATCTTTGAAACCAGCTACTGTAAAACTAATGTTTAATGGGTTGAGTTTTACCATTCTGCTTCTAAGGCATCACTGGAAAATGAGGTAGTTTCCAAGTTACTTTCACACATAAACATTTCATTAACTAATTTAAGTCAAAATTCTTTAAGTTTAATGCTTTCTGATGGTCAAATACGCATCACTCAGTACCTGGACACATTAAACAGAATAATTTCTGTATGATTTAAACTTTTTCTGTTCATATGTAGCAGGATACTTATCAATTATTCAGTGATGCTCTTTTTAGTTTTGTGAATATTGGTTATTAAGACAATGAAGGCGAATTTCATTATAGCTATCTCTTCTGTTAACTCTATTTCTTTCAGCATTCCTCCACCTACCTATCTGCGAATGACAGGAAAAGAGAACACCTCACTTTATTCAAAATTAGCACAGAATTTCTAGCTAACATAATGATGGCTCCACACCCAGTTATGGAGTAAGGTGCATGTATTTCATGTCAATGGGTTCCCTCATTACTTCCAAGCATTGTGGGATCTCAATCCTAGGGTTTTTGATATTTTAAGAGAACTGTGGAGCTATGAGAGGCTTTCTAGCACCTAGTCCCATCTAACCCTGCTACCTCTCATTTACAGATACAATATGAAATTCCTCTGTGGTGACATACATGGTTTTTCGAAGTCTATTGTTGTTTTTTAATAAAACATTCTTCAAGCAAAAACTCCACTTGGAAGTCCAAAGTATAAAATACAAGTGGGGCTGTCCCAGTTGTTGGGAGGAGGGGGAAAGAAAGAAGAAATGAGAAATCAAATCTCCACTGCTTGTTTAGAAATCTCAAAGGAAGTTCCTTAGAAGCCTTAAGGCTCCAAAATAGATTTGCAAAAATCACTGTCTACTATAAAAAGGACAGACCTTGAGTCAGATCTAGTGGTGTCCATATTGGCTGCGAAATTTCAAAGAAGCTGGTTTAAGCCATGCTGATCTCCACTTTTTTTTGAAGAGTTTATTTATTTATTTGACAGACAGAGTCACAAGTAGGCAGAGAGGCAGGCAGACAGTGAGAGGGAAGCAGGGTTCCCGCTGAGCAGAGAGCCCTGATGCGGGGCTCAATCCCAGGACCCTGAGATCATTACCTGAGACGAAGGCAGAGGCTTTAACCCCAAGTCACCCAGGCACTACCTCCAGTTGCTTTTTAATCAAATGGGGAGAATACCTGCCTTCTGCATGGCTATGAGGATTAAATACAAACCATTTAATACAGGACAAGTAAAGCAGTAAGTCAGGTGTTTTCCCCTTGAGTGTGTTGCTATAGGTCATGTAAACAGGTGCAACAGACCATGGAGTAAAATAGATCCTGCGACAAACTTAAAAGATAGTAGGAATCATAACCATTTTTCTGTTCTATATAACCTAAGGGATACAACACATACCAATCAGTAACAGTGGCTCACTATGACAGTGATTTTTTTTATCTAGACAGGCAAGTCCTTCTATTTGGGTGGTTGAAAATCAAAACACACACAGAAAAATAATTTCATTTTCAACAAATGCCAAACTTCTTAAAATCTGGTGGTGGGAGTTTTTCTTAAAGTTAAAATCATGTAACTATTTACATAAATGTTTTCCAGTAGATAAACACATAGTTTAGTAATACACAAGTCCATAATTAACATAGCTCAGGAGAAAAAAATCCCCCAATATGTCAAAATAATAAATGCAATAGATTTCCCAAAGCACTGACAATCTGAGCATTTCCCCTAGCACACTTATGAACTGAATAAGCATTTCTGCAGTATGTGGTTTTTAAATTTACATGAAACTGCTCGTCAAAAATTCTTAACAATTTCAAATCTGTAAGTGTATAAGCATTAAAGGCTAATTATCACTGAGGAAATTCAAATTTAGCCTTGGACTACATTTAGCTATGGCTCAAGGGGATAAACCTCTTTGCCTCATCATCAGCAGAACAATGTTATTGACACATTCGGACCACCTCTGTCAGCCACTGCAAGGATAAACAAGGCAGCAGTGGACAAAAACCATTCTTTAAGTGTTGAGCCAGCAGCCCCCTGTCTCCATTTCCTTATCGACTAGGATACCATTAAGGTGATTATGGCTCTCCAGCTGGCTGTATCAAAATATGGGAATTTATTCTTCAAAAATACACTTATTTTTAGCGAAAACAAATATGAAGAAAGAAGTCTATCCAAAAATCTTAAAATGTGCTCTCTTCAAATACTGCAAAGAAGAAAAAACTCAGCCAATAATTTAATAAAAAGTATTTAATCATAACCAGTTAGGGAAATGTCCTTTGAATTTTAGGTAATCATTTCCATGTGGGAATATAAGGTGGCAGGCAAAAAGTTCCCCTAGCATGACCTAACTATACAGCACATTAACTAAGCACTCTTGATCTGTCATAAAGAGAACAACACTGATGATTTAAAACAAACCTAAGGAAGTTAAGCCGCTCTTGGACTTCTTGAACATGACTGTATCTACTTCCCAGCCTCACAGTTTGGGGGTCATAGTCTTCATGATCTGCAAATTAAGAAAAATCATGCATTATACACATGGATCTACAACACTGATGACTTTAACCAAAGGATATTAAGTCAGTCAAAAAGTCATTAATTCTTTATTATTTACTAATTATTTATTCACTAAGTTTGCTTAGTTTACTAATTATTTATTCTCTACCTATCTCTTATTTTCCCTACAAAAAACCAATTTTTCTTCTACTTAACCAAAAGAAAGCGATCTATTAAATGTGCCACCAAGAACAATTCTTCAGGGACACCTGGATGGCTCAGTTGGTTGAGTGTCTGCCTTCTGCTTACAGTGATCCTAGGGTCCACAATGGGCTCCTTGTTCAATGGGGAGTCTGCTTCTCCCTCTACCTACCTGCCACTACCCCTGCTTGTGCTCTCCTTCCCTTTCTCTCTGTGTCAAATAAAAAAAATCTTTAAAAGAAACTATTAGTAAGAAATGAGATGAGAGTAAATTAAATTCAAGTGTCTATGGCTAAGGCTAACAAACTGGTTCCTCTCAGAATGCAAATGTTTAGAGTCTATTTTATAACCCATTATGGGGAAAAAGTTCACATCTGAAAAAGCATCTATCTTGAGACAGGATTCAAATACCCTAAAATTCACACATTTAAAATGTACAATTCAATGGTTTTTAGTATAGGCAAGGCCATGTAAACATTTTTGTCAACTTTTTTGGTCATCCTTATGTGTGAAATAGGATCTCAACGTAGTTTTGATTTCCATTAACTTAGTAACTAATGATATTGAGCGTCTTCTTGTGTGCCTTAGCCATTTGTTATCTCAAGAGAAATGTTTAAACAGATCCTCTCTCCATTTCCTAACTGGGCTGTCTTTTGAGTTGAAAGAGTTCTTATATATTCTGGATTTAAGTCCTTTGTATCAGATATGATTTACAGTTATTTTGTCCTGTTCTTTTGTCATTTAACTTTCTTGGTTGTACCATTTCCAAGATCTTACTTTTCAACCTTCTTAGAATGTTATTTTCCCCTAAACCAAAACCACAAAAATTTATTTCTATTTTTTTCCTAGCAGTTTCATACTTTTAGGTCTATGATATGTTTTTTAAGCTTTGTGGATGTAAGACGCAGGGGATCAAACTATTCTTTTAGATGTACATACATATATTTTTCAGCAACACTTACCAAAAAGACTTCTTTCCACTGAACATTCTGGACACCCTTTTAAGAAATCAAGCATAAATTTAAGGGCGCCCGGGTGGCTCAGTGGGTTAAGCCTCTACCTGAGGCTCAGGTCATGATCTCAGGGTCCTGGGGCCCCACACTGGGCTCTCTACTCAGCAGGGAGCCTGTTTCCCCCTTCCCCTCTGTCTGCTTGTGATTTCTCTGTCAAATATATAAATAAAACCTTAAAAAATATTTAGGAGTGCCTGGGTGGCTCAGTCATTAAGCATTTGCCTTCAGCTCAGGTAATGATCCCAAGCATCCTGGGATGAAGTGCCATATCGAGCTCCCTTGCTTCTCCTTCTTTAGCTCCCCTGTGCTTGTTGTATTCCCTCCTGCTCTCTGTCATAAATAAAATCTTTAAAAAAAAAAAAAAAAAAGTCAAGCATAAATTTAACTATTTATTATTTCTAGATTATCAATTATAGTTCACTGATGCATACATCTATTCTTATGTCAGTACCACACTGTCTTGATTATGGTTATTTTGCATTAAGTTTTGAAATCAGGAAGTATTACAGGCCAGCCAATTTTGGTTTTTACCATCAAGACTGTTTTGGCTATTAGGGTCCTAGGGTCCCTTGCATTTCCATAATTTTTAGGATCAGCTTGTCAATTTCTGTAAAGAGAGAGAAGTTTGGATTTTTATAGGGATTGCACTGAATCTGTAGATCAACTTGCAAAGTACTATGACCTTAACAATATTAAGGGTTCCATTCAGTGGATATGGAATGTCTTTCCCTTTATTTAAATCTTTAACTTTTGGGACGCCTGGGTGGCTCAGTGGGTTAAGCAGCTGCCTTCGGCTCAGGTCATGATCCCAGCGTCCTGGGATCGAGTCCCACATCGGGCTCCTTGCTCCGCAAGGAGCCTGCTTCTCCCTCTGACTCTGCCTTCCACTCAGTCTGCCTGTGCTCGCTTTTGCTCGCACTCTCTCTCTGACAAATAAATAAATAAAATCTTTAAAAAAAAAAAAAAAAAACTTTAAATCTTTAACTTCTTTCAACAATATTGTCCTGTAGTTTAAAATGTACATACAAGTTTTGGGGGTGCCCGGCTGGCTTAGTCAGTGGGGCCTGAGACTCCTGATCTCAGGGTTTTGTGTTTGAGGCTTGCACTGGGTGTAGAGAGTACTCAAAAAAATAAGATCTTTAAAAAAGCAAAAAGAAGTGTATGTTTGATACTCCTTTTGTTCAATTCATTCCTAATTATTTCGTTCTTTGTAAGGCTACTGTAAATAAAATTATAAAATTTTTAAGGCTGCACACTGCTGAGCATACAGAAATACAACTGACATTGTAATCTTAATTCCTGCATTCTAGATCAACTCATTTATTAGGTTTAATAGATTTTAGGGACTTCTATATACAGATGTTGTTTTCTGTGGTAATAGTTTTGCTTCTTTTCCAGTGAGGAATTATTTTTCTTGTCTAGTTGCTCAGGCTAGTACCTGCAACAGAAGATTAAATTAGAAGTGACTAGGATGGACATCCTGGTCTTATACCTGTTCCAAAGGGGAAAGCAGCCACTTTCACCAGTAAGTATGAGGCTATCAACTGTGAGATCTTTGAGATGCCCTTTATCAGGCTGATAAAATTACATTCTATTCCTAGTTTGTTGAATGATTTTAAAATGAAGGGTGTTATATTTTGTCAAATACCTTTCACCTACTGAGATCACATAGTTTTGTTCCTTTACTGGATTAATACGCTGCATCACAATGGACTTTTAGGTGTCAAATCAACTTTGTGTTCCAGAGATACATTCCAATTAGTAACAATACATAATCCTTTTTTCTAAGATTTTAAGAAATCTCCACACCCAATGTGGGGGGTTGAACTCACAACCCCAAGATCAAGAGTTGCATGCTCTTTTGAATGAGCCAGCCAGGTACCCCATAATACTTTTTATGTTGCCCAATTTGGTTTATTTTTGATGATTCTGAATCTATACTCATAAGGGATATTGGTCTACAGTTTTCTTCTGATGTCGTTGTATTATTTTACTATCAGGGTAGTTAACTAACAAGTTCATAGAAGGAGTGTTCCTTAATTTTTTTTAAAGAGTTTCTGAAAGACTGGTGATAATTCTTTAAATGTTCAGCAAAATTCACTAATGAAACCATTTGGTCCTGGAACAACTTTGTGGTAAGATTCCTGGTTACTAATTCAATCTTTTTACTTGACATAAGTCTATACAACTTTTTTATTGCTTCTTCAATTTCCGTAATTTGGTATGCTCATACTTTTTCGTAAGACCAGTAGTGATGCCCTCTCACTTTTGATTTTCATAATTGAGTCATTTTCTTAGCCTAGCTAAAGGTTTGTCAATTTTGCTGATCTTAAAAAGAAAAACATTTAGTTTGAAATTCTTTTTCCTCCCCTTAACTTACTTGATTACACTTCCAACATTATTTCCTTCCTCCCTACTTTGCATTTAGTCTGCTCTTTTCTAGTTTCTGAAGGTTACTGATCTGCTTTCTTCTTCACAATAAACATCTGGAGGTATAAATTTCCCTCTGAGCACTGACTTAGCAACTCTCATAAGTTTTGGTATTTTGTTTTCACTCATCTCAGTTTACTCTCATTTCACAGCTGTCATTTCTTCTTTGACCCACTGGTTAGCCAGGAGCATATACCTAACATATACTTGTGAAATCCCCAAATTTCCCTTTTCATTTATAATTTAATTCAATTATGGATAAAACCCCTACCTTATAGGATTTCAGTATTTTAGGTTAATGAGGTCTGCTGATGGCCTAGAATATGGTCTGTCCTGTAGAATATTCTATTTACACTTAAGAATGTACACTCTGCTGTTACTGGTTGGAGTATTCTAAAGAAACCTGTTAGGTATGCACTATGGGTTTATAGTGTTCAAAACTTCTATAGGGATACCTTGGAGATATCCCTATCTCCTTGGGGGAGATACCTTGGAGATATTCCAAGTTTGGGTCCAGGACCCTAAAACAAATCAAGTATTGCAATGAAGTGAGTCAAATGAAGCCTTTGGCTTTATAGTGCACATGAAACTTAGACTTACATTGTTATCATATCCTACTAAGCAAGAAATAGCATTATGTCTTAAAAAACAATGTAATACCTTAATTCAAAAATACTTTATTGTTAAAGAATGCTAATCAGGGCACCTGGGTGGCAGTTAAGCTTCAGCCTGCAGCTCAGGCCCTTGGACTGAATCCCTTATCAGGCTTCCCCCTCAGTGGGGAGTCTGCTTCTTCCTCTTTCCCCCTTTCCCCAGCTGGTGATCTCTCTCTCTCAAATAAGTAAGATCTTTCAAAAAAAAATGCCAATCATCTAAGCGTTGGTCAAGTCATAATCATCAATCATACATCACCTTAACAAGTACAAAGGAAGAATTTGAAATACTGTGAGAATTACCAAGATGTAACAGAGATGTGAAGTGAGCAAATATTAATGGAAAAATAGCACTGATAAAATTGCTTGATGCAGACTTGTCACAAACTTTCAATTTGTAAAATATGCAATTATCTTCAGCGAGCAATAAAACAAGGTATGCCTGTAGTTCTTTTATTTCTCCCCTGGAGTTTTGAATTACTATCTCATGTCACTTACTGTCAGCCTAATTATGTTCTTCAGCATGTCTTGCATGGCAAATCTGCTTGCAATAAATTCTCAGTATTTATCCGGGAAGGTCTTTATTTTGCCTTCATTTTTTTTAAAAAAATGAATTTATTTATTTGACAGAGATCACAGGTAGGCAGAGGCAGCCAGAGAGGAAGGGAAGCAGGCTTCCTGCTGAGCAGAGAGCCTGCCACGGGGCTCAATCCCAGGACCCTGGGATCATGACCTGAGCCAAAGGCAGAGGCTTTAATCCACTGAGCCACCCAGGCGCCCTTGCCATCATTTTTTAAAAATAGTTTTGCTGAATATAAGATTCTTAGCTGTTAGGTCCCTCCACTGCCCAAGCACTTTGTGTACATTATCTTAATGCCTTCTGATCTCTGAAGTTCTAAAACACAATAGTTAATTTTACTCCTGATTCCTTGTGAAGTCTTTTTTTTTTTTTTAAATATCCTTCAAAATTGTAAGAACAACTATGATGTGCCTGCATCTAGGTCTCTCTAACTTTAACTTACTTGGAGTTCTTTAAGCTTCTTGTATAGGTTAATGTCTCTCAATGAAATCTAGAAGTCTTCAGTGATTATGTCTTTTTCTGCTCCCTTCTCTCCCCCACATATCCTTCCAGTACTCCTATTACATGTAAGTTGGTAATCTTAATGGTGTCCTCTATTTCCCTAAGATTCTCTTCATTTTTCTTCATCCTTTCTTCACTGTTCTTCAGGTTACATAATTTCTACTGATCAATCTTCACAGACTGATTCTTCCACCAGCTCAAATCTACTGTTCAGCCCCTGTGGCAAATTTTTCATTTTAGGTACTGCATTTTTCAACTTGAGAATTTCCATTTGATTCTCTTTTTTAGAAAAAAACTCTATCTTGTTATTGCCATTATCAACTTAAACTCACGATACTACCCTTTAGTTCTTCAGACAAAATTTCCAACAGGTCCTTAAGTGTAACTGTAAGTAACTGCTTTCAAGTTTTTAATCTACAAAGTCTACAATCTGGGCCCTTTCAGAGGAAGTTTCTGTGGTCTGTGTATGTATGGGTGAGACTTTTTATTTATTTATTTATTTTTGGCTGAAATCTCGGTATTTAAATGTATTGTAGCAACCTGAATACTGCCACCACCCATTCACTCCCTGGGTTGGTGGTGTTGGTTAGGTTGTTTAGGGACTAGGCTGAACTAACTCAGTCAAGTCTATTTCACCCACAGTGTTTTTCCTCCTTGTTTTTACTCTTTCAGCCTTGCTACCTGTAGATTGTTACTGGTTCAGCATTAGCCCCTTACTGGTCAAAGGCTGTTATTAAGTCCCCTTGACTAGTTAGATTACCTGTTACCCACTGGGTAGGAGTGTGGCTTGGAGGCTACCATCATAGATCAAGTAGTTTTTGTCCCACATTCAGTCAAGGAGTAGTAGTACCAGAGATTTTTTTTTCTTCCTCATCACTCACAAGGGTAGTCTTGGCTATGAAACATAGTCTTTTTGACTACAAGGGATGTATTTTATTCCTTTTACTTTTAAATGGGATAAATTTTACTTTTAAGCCTGGCTTCTTAATAGTTGCCCTTGCATCATGTTGCTTGTAATTCATCCAGTGTTTGGTCAGAAACTGAATTTAAGTCCTTGAGCCAGTGAAGCTTACAACCTTTGTTGATGGATTGGTGTGTGGACTGAAGAATGTTTTCAACTTGTCCATGTCTTGCTCTGATTGCTTCTGAGTGGGAGCAATCTAATGCATGTACAGAACATTTGTGACCCCTAGGGTTGACTATGTTCCCAGGAGGGCTCATCTTGGCTCTCTTTATCTAGATATCTCTGTTCAACTTTTGGTTGCTCTGCTGTTTTGTGGGTTAATATGAGTACAGAGAACCACAAGCTACCTCTTAATTGCTCTTCACCAAAATTTCCACTGCTTTTAATAATACTCTTAGGAGGGGCACCTGGGTGGCTCAGTGGGTTAAAGACTCTGCCTTTGGCTCAGGTCATGATCCCAGAGTCCTGGGATGGAGCCCCATATTGGGCTCTCTGCTCAGCAGGGAGCCTGCTTCCCTTCCCCCTCTCTCTCTGCCTGCCTCTCTGCCTGCTTGTGATCTCTGTCAAATAAATAAATAAAATCTTAAAAAAAAAAAAAAATCCTTAGGAATAGTATGCTCTGGTCCAAATAAGGTCAATCCCTTCAAGCCTAACTGCTGGGCTCTTTGTCCTCACAGCCTGTCTCTCTCCCTCTGGGCAGAACTTCTATGCCACTGCACAGGACCTGGTAATAACATAGTAAGTAGCTTCTCCCAGCGTGATACCTCTGCCTCTATGAGTGGTACTAGTGTGTGGGAAACAGTAAAAGCCCCCGATTTCCTCAGTTTGTCCCTCTAGGCACAGAATTTCCATCTTATGACATAGCTAGCTACAAAGGAAGTAACTGGAGCTTCAGTATTCTCAGCCTACCATGCCTGAAGTAAAGCTTCAGCCCCATGAGCATACACTTCAGGATAACGGAGTCTCTGTGTTACCATGACTGCCTTAGAAGAGAACTTCTGCAAAACGTAACTGGGCAAGATAAGAAATGCCATATAGTGTAACCACAGCCCTAGACTGGCAGTTGTGGGAAGGAAGTAAAAGTTGTGGCTCCACTGCTACAAATTCCTGCTGCTCTTTCTCAAGAGATTTTCTTGAATAATTGTTTCCCTATTTTCTGTATCCTGTAGAATAGTTCCCAGGTACTTTTAATGATTATTTAAAATTTCAGTGAAATGGTTAAGGAAAAGGTCCACTGAGGGGAACCTGGGTGGCCCAGTCAGACAAGTGTCCAACTCGACTTCGGTTCAGGTCATGATCTCAAGGTTCTGAGACTGAGCCGCATGTTGGGTTGCAGCACACCCAGAGGACAGTCTGCTTGAGATTCTTGCTCTCTCTCCCACCACCCCCTTGGACCCTTCTCTCTAAAACAAAGAATCTTAAAAAAAAAAAAAGTCTTAGGGACGCCTGGGTGGCTCAGTTGGTTAAGCAGCTGCCTTCGGCTCAGGTCATGATCCCAGCGTCCTGGGATCGAGTCCCACATCGGGCTCCTTGCTCCACAGGGAGCCTGCTTCTCCCTCTGCCTCTGCTTTCCACTCTGCCTTCCACTCTGTCTGCCTGTGCTCGCTCTCGCTCTCTCTCTCTGACAAATAAATAAATAAATCTTTAAAAAATAATAATAATAATGGCAGAGGAAAAAAAAAAAAAGTCTTAAAAAAAGGTCTTAAAAAAAAAATAAGGTCAACTGAGCATCTTACTCCCACCATTCAAAAAATGAAACCCCTCATCCCATTTTTTTTTTCCCCCAAATTATCATCACATGTTCTACATGTATTAGTTGGTACACTTCCCTTTCTTTCAGCATGGACTTAGGGGTCTGTATTTTATTCAATGGATTTAGTTATTTTTATTTATCTTGACCTAATTTTTGCCAGTGAGAGCCAACTCATGTTTAGTTTTGACATGTCAACAAGATTCCTCACCCCCCCCCCCTTTTTAAAAAAAGATCTGAGAGAGAGAATAAGCACACCATTGGCAGGGTGGGGATGGGGATGGCAAAGATAGAGAATGGCAAGCAGATTCCCTGCTGAGAGCAGAGCCTGACTTGGAGCTTTATCTCATGACCCTTGAGATAATGATCTGAGTCAAAATCAGGAGTCTGATAGTCATCCGACTAAGCCATCTAGGAACCCCTTAACAAAATTCCTTAAGCCCTTTCTAACTTTCTAAAATAAGCTGCTGGAGTACCATCTTATGTACTTTCCTTACCCAAGCCTTAGAAAATAACCATTACTCTAGAGAACTGTAAGCTATTTATAAAATGAATGCTCCTTTTTTTTTTTTTTTAATCACAAAGAGCCCACACAAATTTAACTGTTTTTCATGACTGATATGTAGGAATGAGCCAAAGCTGAGAAAGTCTAGACCAGGATTTGACCCTAACACAGACAGCACTGCTGGTTAATGATGCTCAGGAAGAAATCTTATATGTGAAAAAATGTTCCTAAAAATGTCCAGTATTGGATCTAAGAGACTGGAAAGAGGTCACTGGAAGTGGTAGTCCTTAGAAAACAGAATGCAAACATATGATATATAATGAAAATGAGTCCTACAATTCTATTCAGAAACCAGGAAAAATGGTAAATAAAACTATCAATAAGCGTTCAAGTCAATAATACAATGACTACCCTACCAATAAGGCAAATGTGAGAGAAAATTAAAAGTGGTCTTCTACTTTGTTGTATGCACGAAGAAACTTTTCAAGGATCCCTGTATGCACTAGTATCTGAAAGCACCATTAGTATGAACACATGAATAAATATTAGAGAGAATTTTAATAAATTCATTACTTTATCTAAGTAATATTAAAAGAGGAAGTAAATCAGCTGACCACACTACTGTAAAAACATTTTATTCCAAAACTAAAGATGCTGGTGGAGATGAAATATGGGCAGGACATATATGTAATACTGACAGAATAGTTATCAGAAATTAAGAGTATCGGGAAATTATGGAAGCTTGATGTCAACCTGAAATGTTTCATACCTAATGAGATCTATGAACTACTTCTATTATACAGAGACAAAAGCTGTAATTCACTTTAGAATTTCAAGTTCAGAAACTGGTGGCTGATGTTACCACAGAAGTGACGTAATACTCTGGAAAGTTCATTATAACAGAAGGATTTTAATAGTTTTAAAAAGTACTCAAGCCCCTCTCTCCATATTTAAGGATCTAAGGAATAACTGTTCGGTATTAATCTGAAGAGTACTGTATGAAAGAAGGAAAAGTTAGCAAAGTTGGGAGAAAGAGAAGGTGTGTCAACGAATTCAGGGAATCGTCAGTAACAAAAATCCAAGAGCTTACTACTATGTGCCAGGCACTGTCCCAGCATACTTTAACTTGACCTAGTATGTTTGTAGTCATTTTCAGATCTAGACAATCTCACTTGTATGAAGAGCCGTACCTCTCACTTTCTGGAGCTACAGAAAATTTAAGGAGGGAAAACTAGGGCTACCTGGGTGGCTCAGATGTTAAGGAGGGAAACCTGAAGACTTCTTGAGGCTGAACTGCACATGCACCATCGACTCCTGAACACCCCAACAGCATAGTACTCAATTTCTGGCAATGAAAAGAACTGAAACATCACATACAAATAAAGTAAATAAAAATCAGCAATGCAGCGCATTATGATTTATATGGCCCCATTTTGGGGGGGAAGGCCTCCAATGGCATTTGTAAGGACTTTGTACCAGCAAGAGAGGAGACCATAACAAAGAATCTGCATTATGTTAAACTGAGCCCAGATGCTGGAACGACTTGGTGTATTACACAGAAACCTCTTATACTTCTCTTAGATTTTGGTTGCATTTGGTACAGAACATAAATTACATGATTATGTTCCTGTATTGCTCCAGTTGTCTTGTCATGCTGCTCAGAAGGAACTCAGGCCTGAAACAGTATAAGACCACTGCCTGGTGCTTAGCCACCTGATGCTTCGACAGCTTACCTAGCTCTACATTCTGGAGGACTCAGCTGGCCCAGAGGTGGTAAATGGAAGAACCAAGGAGTCAATACAATTAGGAGGCATATCTGAAGAGCTGCTTAATTTTTCCATTATGTTTATGTAAATTTTAGATGGGAATATATATAGAGATAGATATTTACCCCTGTGTTAAACAAATCCTATGATTTATAAGCATCTCGGGATTTTATTCAAGAATGCCAAGGGTCTAATCTGCTTTCCAAATAATGAGTGTTAGAAATACTATTTTAAATATATAACTATTTGCTCCTCCAGATTCTTACCTACTATAAAATGTTAAAATCAATAGTATATGTTCAGAAACCATTATGTTCAATTCTATTTCTAGCAGTGGTAGTAGAAAGTTTTCTTTCTATGGCTATGGCAACAAAGCTGGGCCTTTGTTGGCCCAGATGGAATTTGCACTGAAAACCCATCCTTACCCTAGGCACAGATAAACTCAACTGCCAGAGGGCAAAAATGAGTATCGAAACAGAACTCTACATATGGTAGGAACGTAAAAACTGGCTGCTGAAACCTCAGGAAACTCTACCCTAACATGTTTAAACAAATTCACACTTTGAAAACCAACATAAACCTATGGATTCTTGTAGTTTCACATCATTGTTCTTATGAATTTTCTAATTCACAGTCTGAAAGACTTATAATCCTAAATCCTTATTTCATAAAGGGACTACAACATAAACAAGAACAGACTTAGACAACACAAGTTTTCATGAAAAAATAAAGGTGATGGTAGTAAGGAAACAAAGGTTGAGAATAAATCCAGTACATTCCAAAGAAGGTAACAAGCAATGACACAGTATAGGTAGGCAGAACTCCCGAAGAAGAAAGAGAAATCAATTTAACTAGGAGAGCGGGGAAGGAAAGCACTAAAGAAAAAGCTGTGAAACGCTGGCTCGGAATTTATGGTGGGTAAAAATTCAGAGTAAAAATGGAACAGAAACTCACAAAGGAACACAGTTAATAAGACTCATTATCGTCCATCTTTCAAATACTTGGGGTGTCCATTTGTGAGGTAACTGATGAAAAAAATTACTGGGAAGTTGCTGTTATTTCCCTTATTTCATGTGAGCTTATAATACATACCTCTAGCATACAGCCTCATGCTTTCCATATAAGTTGCAAGGTTTTCTGCTACCAAAGTAACTAGGGCATGATTGTGCTGAAGTTGATTGATTAAGTCATGGCGGTAAAATACATGGGGACTTCGCTGAGTTTGACTGAAACGAGAAGAACTTAACAATATAATTAGGCAATTAAACTCCGTTGCACTCAAAAGAGCCTATACAATCTAAATTCTTAGCTACTACTTAAAAATGTTTAAATGGTTTTCCTCATGATAGAATTATACTCTTGGCCATTACTTTAATAACAATATCAAGTAATTTAAAAGAAAAAAATGCCTCAAAAATCAGACATTTATTCCATTATTATTTACATGGAAACTATACATTAATATTCTCCAATCTCAACATGGGCATCTACTTCAATGACTAACCTCTCTACTCCTATACCACAGAAATAATAGAGCACTTGTGTATGTTAACATGGTTATGTCCAGAATTATAAAACAGGAACATAACTCTCTTAGGGTACTAGCATCACAAACATTATGTCATAATAGTGAAGAATTTGATCAAAGAAAATGCTTTCTGTAAAATTTTATTTATTAGCCTTTCAAGGTACATTCTGGGACACTTGGTTTGTACATGTATTTGCCAACAGGTATCACCAGAAAGACATCTAGTTCCTTTCCAACATGTTCTGCTACCTTCACTGAAAGCAATTAACCTCTCAGAGCCATTACGATTCTAGTGGAGATGAAGCCACTGTACTGTGAAACAATATGTAAACTACTCTTTCTACAACAGAAAAATTAATTCATTTGAGAAAGGCAAAAAGGCATTACGTACAGTGGCCCCTCAATAAAAATATGTCTCTCAAATAAATGTTACTATTACTAAGATACGTGTCTGGATTTTCTCTACTGTTTATCCCTACAGCTTTTCTAATTTCGTATTTTTTCAAGCCTTTGGAAAAAACCGAGACAAAGTTCAACCACTGAAACCAAAATATATATGGCCTTTTCTGTCTTAGGCATAATCACAATAATCTAGAGCTGCAAAGGATCTTTGTCAATCATCTAATTTTACACATAAGAAAATCACGTTTCTTTCAATTAGCAAATCTTTACAAGATACGACTATTTAGACACATGGTCGTACCCAGAAATCCTGACCACACTATATTCTTGGTACTAACACCTAGCGCTCTCTCACTCACTCTCTCTGAACATTATTTTTAACTTTCCACGTTAACTATTCCAACTCTTAAAAAATACCAGGACAAATTATTCTACTAACCAGAATTTGGCATGTAAGATGATTAAAGACCAATATTTATAAATACACACACACACACACATACACACACACACATACATACCACTAACAAAAATTTAACTAAAATCAATCAAATATTTTAAACTATATCTTATCATCTTTCATGAGTAATACAGAATATTGCTGATTCTGGTATTTATCACTTAATTGTGGCTTACTTTCTCATCAATAAAATCAAGGATGTGAATATGTCATTTGTTCTAAATTAACCTTTCCCTTAGCCTATCAACTTCCCACTTTCTTTTGAAAAATATGCTTTTACCAAGTTACAGTGCTATTTTTTTCCCAATAAGATGTAAAAACAGAAATATTCAGACTTTCTGTTAAAAGCCTTACCTCAAATTTTGAGGGGCTTCACCGAACAAACTACAAATTTCTCTAATTTGTTTCAATGCAGGAATTACCCATTTGTCATTTGTACGAAGTTCTTCTATAAAGCGATCTATCCACTGGATCTTCTGTGTGTCACGGTCCTTAAACAAAAATAAAGTTTTAGATAGGTCATACACAGGAAAACTCCATCTCCAAAGATAAAATAGGGCTTCTTATAAATTATCACAAGCATGTAATAATGGCAGAAAAGAGCTTAGCAGTGTTAAAAAGCAATGAATATATTTTTATTTCACATTTACTACCAAAATGACAAAAAGTGAAACAGCACTATCCAATGTTTCAAAGAATTTTATCATATAATAAAATTCAGCAGTAATACAAAACCCCAACTGTTATTCTACATGGGACTGTTTTAGCATAGTGAGGGATACCAAAAATTTCTATTTAACCAAGAAAATAATGGTATGGCAACTAAGCTAAAAAGAGTTTCACCGAAAATAAAACTAAGGACATATGGACATATACACAAAAAGATGGACACATAAAAGTATTACAAACTCAAAATTATTTCAAATATGATCACTCCTCATACCTTATTTATTCCTTCCCCTAAATCAACAGTAATCAGAAATGCAGGTTTCTGCACCTAAGAAGTTTAAGTTTGGATTACATTTTGTGTGTATGTCTCTGTTTAATGAAATAATTCAAACTGAAGGTTATTAGTATTTGATATACTATTTAATGAATTGTCACGAGCAAATGTTTTAAATGTTTTAAAAAAAATTTGAATCACACACACCTACTTGAGCTTACTAGCTCTCACCTAAATTTCAGTTCATCAGTGTAGCAAATAGTTTAAAGAAATGGAAAATTATTTAATCAACAATTTTCATTTTACCATAAGTTAATAGTTAACATGATACAAGTTAGAATACAGGGAAACTGTTGTGTGATTTGCTCACAGGCAAGGCTCAAAATGTTTTACCATTTAGAAAATTCTATTAATTTTTCTTAATTTCCCTGTGAGCAAAGAAAACTCAAATCTCTTACCTCTTAAGCCCCTCATCAGCTTTAGTATCTTATGATCTATTTGAAACTGGTAATTTTAGCACCATGCATTTGACAATGTTATTACCATATAATCTGGTTTTCTCTTTTTTAATACTGTCTTTCTCCCAAGGAGACTAAAATGCTTTTCAGATGATACACAAAATTTTGACATAGAGACCTAACATGAGGAAGACAGACTTACACGAAGGAAGTGAGTCAATTCTTGAAGATCATTTCAAAACTAACATCAAAAGATGTAGAACTATTCTAGATTTAAGCCATCCTGAGAATGAAGGTTCACTTTACCTGTGAGCAACTATAATCTAGTATTTTTATGTGGGCACTGAGAGCCAGGTCCATGATGTCTACAGGTACATCATCACTGTGGGCCAGATTCCATAGTAGGTTCAACACTTTGTGCGCCATCACACCATCTTTATCATCTTCTGCAAGGCGACGTATCAGCTCAAGTAGCTTTTCACGCTGCTTTTTACTTGCATTTGTCCAGCTGGCCTAGAAAAAAAATTTAAATGACATGGAAACAACAAATTTACCCATCAGTGATAAAATCAGGCATCATGGAATTAACTATATTCATGGGAAAAACACACCTGAGCACAGAATTATTCTAGTAATAACTGAGATAAGATAGGGCAGAATTAAACATGAGGACCAAAACAAACAAACAACCCCACACCCAACCAAACAATACCCTCTTTATAGTTAAATACTTAACATCAGGGTTTTTCAACCTTGGTACTAACATTTTAGGCTGGAGAAATTTTTGTTGTTGGGGCTGTCCCGTGCACAGTACGATGTTTAGCAGCATCCCTAGCCCCTACCCAGTAGAAGCTAGTAGCAACTCTTCCTCCCAGCTGTGACAACAAAAACTATATCCATTTCCTGCCAAATTATCTCTGATAGTGGGGGTGAGAGGTGCGGAATTGACTTGCTGAAAACCACTGCCTGAGATTCAGTCTGTTATTAGTGAATTTAAAATTATACTAAGGGGTGCCTAGGTGGCTCAGTCAGTTAAGCATCTGACTTCTACTCAGGTCATGATCCCAGGGTCATGGCATTCAGCCCCAATGTCCCTCTGCCCCTACCCCACCCTGCTCTTATGATCTCTCTCAAATCAATAAAATCTTAAAAAAGAAAAGAAAAATTGTATTAAAAGATGGCAATGACAACCTGATATATACAAAGATTTTCATAATAAATTTTAAAAGCTGATGAGAGAACACTGTGCATGAATCATATAAAAACAAGACAGTCTAACAAAGTCTGTTCTTAACCAATAAAAACAATTTCTAATATGCAGAAATGACATGGTGCTATTACATTTCAATTTAGAAGATACAACACTCATTTAAAATCTCCACAATGGGGAAAAAACCCCTCTGAAAATGGTATTTTTACAAATGCCCAGTTTATTCAATGCGCCTGGGGTGAGGTGTGTCTGATGGCGGCATGCAACGGGTAAAGGCCAGGGATGTTTTGCTAAACAATATGAGAAAGGTAGGTATAAAGCTGCTAATGAGTTTTTATTAGAAAATAAAGTGAAATCAACCTAACAGCAAACAAAAGAAGGATGACTATGCTAATTACAGGATATTCTTTCAATGGGATTATTACACATTTACAATTTGATAAATAAGGGCTATCTTGGAAGACAACTTTAGCGCATACTTATAATTCCTCATAGACCCCTCAAAATTATGAAAAATATAAAAATGTCTAAGGATACATGAAAAAAACTGAAATATTAGATATACAATTAAGAAGATCTTAAGTGGGGCGCCTGGGTAGCTCAGTGGGTTAAAGCCTCTGCCTTTGGCTCAGGTCATGATCCCAGGGTCCTGAGATCGAGCCCCACATTGGGCGCTCGGCTCAGCGGGGAGCCTGCTTCCTCCTCTCTCTGTCTGCCTCTCTGCCTACTTGTGATCTCTGTCAAGTAAATAAATAAAATCTTAAAAAAAAAAAAAGATCTTAAGAAAGTTAACTGAAAAGTAACTAGGCATTACATGCCTCCTGAATTAAGAGCACATGACCACCTATGAAGTATTCTAGCAAAAGGGAAAAAAAAACCTCCACAAGCCTGTATTTTATACTATTGATATAAAACAACACAACAATCATTAATTATAGCTTCTTCAACAAATATATTGCAGGGAGAATGAAAAAGAAAAAGGGGTTAACTAGATTCAAAGAGAGACGGATACAACCAATTACAAAGTATGGATCCTGATTCAAACAAATGTCAAAAATAATGATCTGAGAAAACTGAAGTTTAACACTATTTGACAGTACTACAGAACTATTAGATTTTTTTAGGTATGATAATGATAATATTTTTTCCTTCATGTACTCATCTCTGAGGGATATATACTAAAATAATTACACACAAAATCAACTAAGGAAAAAATTAGTTAAGAACACCTATTCATCCAAAGTCACCATATGGAGAGTGAAAAAGACCAACGACAGACTGGGAGAAATTCTTTGCAACACTTGAACTGATAAGGACTACCACTGAGAATGCCAAGAACTCCTACAAACCACTAAGAAAAAAACAAGCCAATAGGAAAAATTAGGAACAAAACTTCAGTAGGGTTTTCACAATAAAATAAAGAAAAAGCAACATATAAAAAGGTGTTCAACCTCATTAGTGATCAAGGATCTAAGAAGCAATACCACAACGAGACACTTGACACCAAGCAGACTGTCACAAATCCAAAATTCTGACAAAAACAACTGCTGGCAAGGATGTGAAAACCCTGACGTGACTGTACAATGGTATAACTGCTTTAAGAACAAAGACTTACTTAAAACTAGACTATGCAAATACCTATATAAAAACTAATCAACATGTCTGAAATCATTTGGTTCCAGTCCATAAAGAACTGCAAAGTGATCTGGACTTCATGCTTCCTCTGAATCATCTTTAGGACAAAGTTTCAATATTTCAAAAAACAGTGCTTGTTACCAAATAACAAGTGCTCAGTAAACACCAGCTTAGCCAAGGGCAGGGAAAAAAAGAATGCAATCCATGTTTGTATTTAGACTGTTATTATATTTAAATTATCCTTAGAAGAGGAGGGTTCGGGGGCTGTAACAGCAATTGACCTCTTTCTTCTTTTCTATTTCTACCATGGCCATCTTGATCATGTACGTGCGAATTCGGAAGTCATTTCAAGATTAAAACTGAATGACAATTAATTTTAGAGTACCCATGATAACGGATTCTATTATTTCCTAAGCTGCCTTTGATAGATTTCAAACTGAATTTTTCCATAAGGCAATTATTTACAATTTTAATATACTTAAGATTCATCTGAAAATGCTGCTTAAAATACAGACTCCCGGGCCTCATACCAAGTAATGCAGATTTACCTGGTCTGAGATATAAGCCAGTAATTCACATTTTTTTCTTCTATTGGGAAATACCCATCAAGAAAGGTATAAATATATACCATTACTAAAGTACATAATGTAAACACCTGTGTAACAATTACCTAGATCAAAAAATAACATGGTAAGCAACATTTGAGAAGCTAGCTGGGGTCTTAATCTGAAGTTTATGTTAATGCAATCAAGGTATATGAATTATATGATTTTATTCCTTTCTTCAACTTTTATTAGACTCATCCATGTGGTTGAATTGCTCACATCTGCTTCTTCTCACTGTTGTGAACTATTTCACTGTAGGAACATTCCACAATTTATCCATTCTCTTGCTTGCTATTACAAATAATTCTGCTGCAAATGTTAAAGTGTTATCCTGGCACACATATGCATGAGTTCCTCTAGAGGATATATTGAAAAGTCAAATTGATGAGTCCAGAAAATTCTATACTTTTCAAGAAATACCAATCTATTTCCAAGATGGTTGTGGCAACTTATGTTCCCGAAGCAGTCAGTGTAACTGTTACTTTAAACAAGATACCTTTATCATCCAATGCCAGTTGTTAACACAACACACCTCTACCCTTGTGAACACTGCTATTGCCTTAAAGTCGTATGTTCTTAATCCACATATTTACCAATCATACGGTTTTTACAAACCTAATACTAGAGACCACAACACAATATGGCCTTAAAATGATACCAATGCAGGTATTGCTATAGGGGCACTCTTGGGCTACCTTATAAATTACACTTCCATTTGCCTGTGTACATCACCCCAGGATACCAAGATATTGGTAATCCCATTATTGACACTTTATTTTTTATTGCAACCAATCGTCCTTCCGTGAAGTCCTACAGAGCACCTGAACCTATTAATAAAAATTCAAACTGCTAGGGAAAAGGAATCCAAACTCACAACCTGAGTTTAAAAAAGATTCCGTATTTATAAGGGCTATTATTATAAAAATGAACATTAAGTTCTCATTGGAGGGAGCCTGGATGCTCCGTCATTAGGTGGCTGCCTTCAGTTCGGGTCATGATCCCAGGGTTCTGTGATTGAGCCCCGTATGGAGCCTGCTTCTCTCTCTTTCACTGCCCCCTGCTTGTGTTCCCTCTCTCGCTGTGTCTGTCAAATAAATAAATAAAATCTTAAAAAAAAAAAAAAAAAGACGACCAATTCCTTCACACCAGGAATTGTTAAATAATTTCTATTGAAGTATTTATTGACTAAGAGCAACTCAAATATCTAATAAGGTAATTTTATTAAAACAAAGTGGCACAACTTTACTATGCTATTACCTTAAAGCAATCAAAAAGATGATCAAGTTGTTCAGGAGAAAAATCCCATGCTAACTTTGCCAGCAGATCATGTACGTTCTTCACAATGGCTTCATGCTTCCCTGCCTATTGAAAAACCAAAGAAAACATAGCACATTAGAATTTGAACAGCAGATAAAGTTGTGTATATTGACTGCTGACAGCTATTAAACTATTCCCACCAGCTTTATCTAAGGGTAGAACATAACAAAATTCATACATATAAAAAATGCTTTAGAACTGGCCTTTAAAACCTGACAAATTAATTTCTTGATATACATGGTTAATGTGTACTTGGGAATTCATGTGAGCCTTTATCTGAATTTACTGAATTTAAACGGGTCAATTTTAACATTACAATAAGGCACACCAATGGTACTGTTCCAAAACTGAAACCATAAGCGCTCAAAAGGAAAACTGAATGTTTCCTTGGTTTCTACAGACTCAAAAATGAAGCTGTGTAATCTAAAACTCAACAATACTTCCAAGTGATCCCAGTAAAAACCTGTCATTGAGGTAATCAAAGGAATCACCTAATTTCTAGCTCTGAAACCAAAAACTTTACTTTTCTTTCAGAAAAGCTATAAATCCTTTGGATTATTACATGTCTACATAAATCAATCTAGTGATTTTAACTCTACTGACACTGAAGTTTGTTTTTCGAATTAAGTTTATGAAGAAACTAATAGAACACTGTGTGAATAAAATACTTCAGTCAAAAATTTGTAATGAATACTAAAAAACAAAACAAAACAAAAAAACCCCAAATTGCTAACCTGTACCAAACATACGCAACTGATGAATATTTAAAATATTATTAGCTGCTTCAGGGTGCCTAGTTGGCACAGTCGGTTAAGCATCCGACTCCTGGTTTCGACTCAGGTCGTGAGGTTGAGCCCTCTGTCGGGCTCTGCACTCAGCATGGGGTCTGCTTAAGACTCTCTTCTCTTTCCCTCTTGCTGTCCCTCCCCATGCTCTCTCTAAAATAACTACATAGATCTTTTTTCTTTCACAAATCTTTAAAAATATGTATTACTGGCTATTTTAAAAAGATTCTTGATAAGATTTCTATAAATCATGAGCATTTAAATGTACCAGAAGTCAAACCATGTAAGTGGTCACCCTGTTTCACAACTACTCTATTTAGTTTTTAGTATCTTTTTTGTAAAAAGCAAAGAGTCACATCTGAAACTTCTTACCTGTGCTGCCCAGATATTATCAAGATCTTGTAAAGTCAGAGCTTTTTCTTTAATGACAAAACGAAGAATCTTCTCTAGCTTTTCTACATACTGTGGTTGATGCAGACTATCTCGCAATACTATGGATAAGATATTGTTCTGCTGTATCCATTCCTAAACATAATTCAAAAACTTCTTTTAAAGAAGAAACAACACAGGAGCTTTTAAAAAAATGTATGAAATATTATTCACACTTTCATTAGTAGGAATTAAAAAAAAAACAGACTAATGTAATAGGTTTATGTGCTGTTTTAATTCAAACTATGAAAAAACCCAGTAATTTCACATAACAATTTTGCACATACAGAAATGTTTCCATGAATCAGAAATAGTGCAATTATTAAGAAGATTCTACTCCAGGGGTGCCTGGGTGGCTCAGTCATTAAGCATCTGCCTTTGGCTCAGGTTATGATCCCTGGGTCCTGGGATTGAGCCCCACATTGGGTTCCTTGCTCCGTGGGAAGTCTGCTTCTCCCTCTCCCACTCTCCTTGCTAGAGTTCCTCTCTCACTGTTACTTTGTCAAATAAATAAAATCTTAAAAAAAAAAAAAAGGTTCTACTCTAGCACTTACACAGGGAAGTGTTATTTAAGTATAGCAAGCACCATGGTTCAGGCAGAGTGGGCAACAAGATCCATTTTAAGATCTTTGGTTTCCTTACACTGGTTGTGATTTTGGTGAAAACACGCCCTTTTAATTTTTTGCTTTATTTATTAACCAATTATGCTACTACTGCTTATCCAGTAGCACTTTAATCTTCCAAACAATCCCAATGAGGGAAATATTATCCTATTATGGAAGAGTAAACAAGCTCAGAAGTGTTAGAAGTGGAACTGAAAATAAGGCTACATGCTTCATAAGCCTGTGTTTCTGTAACACTACACTATGTTGCTGAATGGCATTTATTTTCTATACCAATAGAAGAAAACTGACTTACCATAGATACTTCTCTATTTTGTAGTTTTAAAATACTTAAGTATGCCACTTAAAAAATATTGGAGGAATAACTTAGTGCATGGTGTCTGACAGTACTGAACAGACATCTTAACAGAACTGACCTTGCTCTCAAAAAGGTAATAGGTTTATTACAAAAAGGTAACAGCCCATATTGTTTAATTTTGCAGTATTCAACTTAATGAGAATAATAAAGTATTAAGCCCCCAAATGTGCTGGATAAGCATACTTCTCAGGTGGTAAAGGTCCATTTTTATTTCTAATCTGTTACAGGTACGTTTGTAAAACACAGGAAGTATGAGGCAATGTCAAATTGCTACAGAAGTTTCTAAACATTTGATGCCATTTTCTGTACTCCTCTAGCACTGGCAATGGTTCAAGGACCAGAAGCTGACCACAGACCATACTCTGAGAAGCAGCGTTCAGCTTCCCAACAAACTAGACGCACAAATCACATATACAAAATCAGATGTTTTACACCTAACCCCTAACACAGGGCCAATGTCTATGCTTCTTCCACATCCTCTTTATCACATCCAAATAGTTGTTTCCCCTATTAAACTGAAGCTGCCATGAGAGCAAGGTCAGTTCTGTTAAGATGTCTGTTCAGTACTGTCAGATACTATGCACTAAGTTATTCCTCCAATATTTTTTAAGTGGCATACTTATGTATTTTAAAACTACAAAATAGAGAAGTATCTATGGTAAGGGGTGCATGGGCGGCTCAGCTGGGTCTTGGCTCAGGTCATGATCTTATGGATTGTGGGATTGATCCCCACGCCAGGCTCTATACTCATTGGGGAGTCTGCTGGATATATTCTCTCTCTCCTTCGTTCTTTCTCCTTCTGCCCCTACCCTCACTTGTGTAACTCTCTAAAATAAATGACAGCTTCAAAAAAAAGGGGGGGGGCAAAAAAGCAGGATCTATGGTAAAGTTTCCTAAACATTCAACATTAGAACAGTATGAACAGAAGTGCTTAAGTGAGGTTCTTAAAATAATAAAATGTTAATTCATGTACACCTTCTTCCAGTAATTGTATTTCCTGTTTTAAGATCTGGAAGTGGCATCAGTGAAGTGAACGATAGGCCACTTCATTCATCAGGTACCAGATACTATCCAATCTATCCCCAAGATCACCTTTATCTACTCCACTTCAACCAAACCCTCCCAACAAGCTTATAATTACTTTGGAATACCTACATTCAGCAGTAAATTTATCAAAGATGTGCGAAGCTACCTGTATCACTACCAAATAAGCTATGTTATTACAAAAAGTTCTGAGAATTAAGAGTCATAAATCAGTCCCAACATGTCCCAGTCTCAAGGTTTTCTTTAAAATGTTATTACTATGTTAAGTAAAGCCATTCTAATTTTTGCCTTAGGCAGATTTTTATTCATGAAAGAAGAATCAAAGGACTTACTGCCATTCGTTCAGCTGTGAGCCACTCTTCCTCCTCAGGGTTACCATGTCGATGAGTGTAGTAAGACACACTAGATATCACCTTATTAACCTCATTCAGTGCATTCATCTTTCCATTGAAAGACGAAATTTGCAGTAATCTAGAAGAGAAAGTCAGTGTTAAATAGGATTCTAAATAATCACAGTTTATTTTAAGAGGAAAACATCTTACCTAAGTATCATTTTTAACCTAAATATTTCTAAATTTTTTACAGTTTCTTCTTGTCCTGGAACCCTTGAAGCCAAATTCTTCAAAGATTTAATAATCATTGAAAGGGCATCATTTTTGGCTTCATTCTTTGCTTCTTTTTTCAGCTCTTCATCAGTTAAGTTTTCTAAAAACTGTGGAACCATTTCTATTACTGGAAGAAAGTACTTTTTCACTGTATGAAGAGTGAGAAACTCATAGCATTGCCCAAATGGTCTGAAAGAAGAAAGACAAAAAAAACCTCTTGTAATACTCACTTTCTTACAATCAACTAGGACTAAACTCAGACTTACTTACATTGCTTTAAAAAAAATCCAAGTTATCAGTTAAAGAGGAAACCATACTTGAAAAAAAGAAAATTTTTTACCAAGGAATTAAGTAGCAATTCCTAGAACACACTGAAGATTCATTTGAAAACAAACTTACTTTATAAGGGCTGCGATTATTTGAACATTTAATGCTGATCCATTAATAAAACGATCATGCAAAATCTGGAACCCATTCAAAGTGCCAAACTTGTTGAGAAGATCCACCAGCCAACCCTGTAATAGAGTTAAAGAAAAAGACTGACTTCCTACTTTTAAGGAAAAAAACACCATCTGAAGTAATTTGATTGAAACAAACTAGAAATAGGAAATTCAGAAATAGAAAATTATGTAAAATCATCTTTGAAATAAATTACATATTATTCACAGTAATCCTGTCTATGAGAAAAAAGCATAAGCAGCAGTACAGATCAGATCAGTAGGGCACAGCTGGATTTACCAAAAGAGCTGGTGAACAGGAATTAGAAGCCATGTTTCTATTTCAGAGATCCCATTATAGAGTATCTTATTATCTGAAAGTTATTATTTAAAGTTTAGGGGGATTAAAAAAAAAATCTTTGAAAAATAAGGAAAGGATATTTGGTAACCTAAGATAATGTCTGAATTCATTTTTTTAAAAAAAGATTTTATTTATTCATTTGATGGAGCGATAGAGAGCACAAGTAGGCAGAGCAGCAGACAGAGGGAGAAGCAGGTTCTCTGCCAAGCAGGGAGCCCAATGTGGGGCTCCATCCCAGGACCCTGGGATCATGACCTGAGCCGAAGGCAGACGCTTAACCCGCTGAGCCACCCAGGCGCCCCTTGAATTCATTTTTTACTGTAGTTGTAAATAATTAAACGTTCCCTATAAATACAATAATCTGAAAGCTTGAGAGCAAACTATTAATTAAAAGCTAACCACTGGTATTATTATCTGTTGTTCTTAACTAGAACATACTGGTTAATGCTTTTGCTGGCTCACATGAGGGCCCCAGTTCTCAGCTTGAGGTAAACACAATGCAGTTAAGTATGGATCATCTTTCAAACTCTTCTGTAAGGGACAGAAGTAACTAACGGTACAACGCAACTGAAACAGCCAATGGTGAGTGGTGTTAAAGCATGCTTACATGTAAAAACTTAAAACAATGAAGAGATTATATACAGATCTACAATCAAATGTATTTAAAAATTTATGTACCCAAGATAACCTTTTATACCTTGGTTTCTTCTAAAAGACCACATTTCAGAGTCCACTGAGGGAAAACCAAGGGGAGGAAAAAAAGGTAATCTTGCTAAGTCCTTAAGCAAAAATAACTTATACAGCTACTCAAAAACAAAAACAACAACAAAAAAAACATGTCTAGGACAAAGGGAAAATGAAGTATAAGGTGACTGCTTTCAAACAGACAATATGTAAGCTAAAGGTAGTTTTGATAGGATTTTATGTCAAAATCAATTAAATTCTCCACTAAATGAACGACACTTTTCTATGTAAGTTCATTATAGCATTTTCCTACATTTTTCTTTGGTCTTAAGAAGCTAATTCAAAACAATTAAAAAGCTGAGCATTTTAATTCCCAGTCCCTTATGGCATTCAGCAATTCTGTATTTCCATTTCTCAAGTAACTGGAATGAGACTAACAATCCAATATACTCAATAGTTATGTATACATATATGTGCTCAAAATTTTTAAAAAAAGTCTAAAGCTAATCTTCCTATGTTTTCAGCTATAACATATCGTTTAACACATTTTGAGGATTTTCACTTTTAACAGAATAAACCTAAAGTTTTATGTATAAATTCAGATTTTCCTGGCTGGGTTTTCCTTTTTACAAGGCCCACAATATTAAAAAGTCTCCTAAAGGTGCACCTGGGTGGGGCTCTCTACTCAGTGCGGAGTCTGCTTCTCCCTCTTTCTGCTTGTGCTCTCTTGCTCACTCTTCCTCTCAAATAAATAAAAATCTTAAAAAACTGAAATAAAAACTCTCCCTAAATTCTAAAAATTAAAAACTATATATTATCTAATATTTATTAAAAGATGAACAGTTTAGGGATAGCTTTGTTATTCTGAATACTATTTATGCCAATATAGATAATTTACATTCGAGAACTTTTACAATGGTGTGTGTGTGTACATATATGTGTACACACACACACATAGATATTTCATTACTATTTGCTTCCATTTAGAATTTTTATAATTTTACTTTAATGCCACATTATCAGGCATTTGTAGGATATATACTTGACCCTGAAGTCAAAACATTAGAATGTCACAGTGATCATGGCCTTGGGTCAAAGTCACCTCCTATTCTATTCTTATTAATGAGGAAAGTATGGCCTGCTTCATATAACCTAATTTATGACTATTTCCCAAAGGGCTGAGCAGAAGACAATGGGAACTAACTACATGGAGAAAGCTAAAAGAAAGAAAAAACAAAAAGACAAACAAAAAAACACAACTCAAAACAATTTTGACAGTTATGCTTCAGTAAAGCTGGGGAAGAAAACAGAATCCAAAACACAAAACAATGCAAAATCCCTTCCTCACGTCAGATCTTTTATTGCTCTGTGGCAGAGCAAAACTGTATTAATTATGAAAATAACAAACCAACACACTTTTGGTGAGCGAGGGTCTGGAGAACGAGCAAAGAGTTCATCTTCAGGCAATTGAACACTTGAGGAAACAGATTCACATGGACGTGTACCATTGTAGATATGGAATTTGCAATGAGGATTTAAGGCCATGGAGAGAAGTTCTAGAAGTGGAAACCAGTCTTGGGACAACTTGGCCACACATAGCTCCACCAGACGATGAGTATTGTTGATAATACACCTCTGTTATATGAGAAAGAAAGGGCATTTGTAAGATCAAAACACTGCAACTCCAAATAGAAATATCTTCCCATCTTAACTGTATTTTAACTATGATCTCTCCATATTTTAATACTGATCAAATGTTTAATACTGAGATCAAACTGATATACCAAAATGCCAAATGAACATTTACTATCTTTTATATAGTACTTACTTTAAAAAGCCATTTGCAACAGCTTATGAAATGAAGTAGACACTGCCCTCTGTCTACAGACAAGGTCCAAATTACTATTTTTTCCCCCTCTTTGGAATTTGTACACAAGAAGCAGCAATTCTAAAATCTACACAATATATTAATTATCCAAGATGGAACAGATTTGTTATTGTCTGACAGCATCTCCAAAGTTTCCATTTCTTCACTTACAAAGTTAGTACGATGATGGGATTTTTGTGCTATGGTTGTATTTGAAAAATAGTCCACAGAGCACAAAAATATCTGCCTCACAACTTATGACCAGATTTCCAGAGTGGAATAGAGAACAGAGACTTGGAGTACTTACAGCATTTCATCAATCTAAGATGCATGTTTTACTTTTTCTCTCAAATTTCATTTATCAATGCATAGGAGTTTCTTCAACTGAAGGTGTTGTAAAGAAAAACTGTGTCTGCTTCTGCCAATCACTTGGGCATACCATGAACTTTAGACCATTTAAGGATTTTTTTGTTTCGAAAGTATAATTTGATTTCAAATTACCAAAAACTCTTTGAATAGTCGTTTGTTGTTTAAATTCTCAGGAGACTTTTTACCCCTCTAAAATGCTATGGTTGAGACATACAGAACAGGTTTCTTTCACATCTCTTTCTGTATGATTAAGTTTACTTCTCTACACTGACCCTTTGTGTCCCAGATACCAGATTGCCCATCTTGGGTGTTCTCCTTCCTTAGTGGTACATAAAATGAATCTGTGGTGCATCTCACAATTAATGAAACGCGGTAACTTGGCTAGGGTCACAAGATATCTGAGAATCCAGGAGAGTCTAACTCTAAACCTTACACTCCAAAAGATCATGCTTCCTTTGATAGAAATTATTATTTATAACAAGTATATTTAAAGTGCCTCAGTATTACACCCTTTAAATCAATTAATTTATCAAATATACAACCAAATATATATTTTACAAATATATGAGAAAACATTCACAGGCATCACTATGAAAATCTGATTAAAGTCAAATGCAAGACTCACATGAATTTCAAACTTCCAGCCACTCACTGCCTCATCTGTAAGGATTTTAGTGAATGATATTGTTAGCCCATCTCGGAAAAATCGCTGACAAGCTTCACTTTTAACATCAAGGCCTAAGAAAAGGGAAGAAAAATGAATGTAAAGAAAGCATTTTTCTGATTGTCTCAAAATGCCCAATTACATGGTAAAAATAAACTTTTCACTAATAGCTAAGAAGTTCAGACTAGCTTTGGAAAAAACTTATACCATTATCTATTGTTAAGAGATCAAAAAGATAAACAGACAAGTATTATCAAAGTTCCTATGTGTCAAAAAGGTAACTGATTCAGAAACAAAATCTTAAATGAATTTTAAAACTACTTAATTGTATAAAGTACATCAAACCAAATAAGGTGAATTGAAAACATTTCAAATTAGGACTCTATACCTTAAATGTAAAATGGTTACCAGTACCACTGAAAGGGAATCTAAATGCTTCATTGCATTTTACTCTCTGAAAATAAAAACTTAGAAAATGATGTTTCACAACTATTTTTAAAATCTTATTTTGGCTAGACACCAATACCCTTAGAATACTCTACCTAAGTGTTTCACTGAGTAAGATAAATTGTTTTGTCTCAGTGTCTTTCACTGCCCCAGCATCTATGCTTCTTTATAGCTTTGCTTCATTTCATCTGACTTCAGAAAGGCAACTGAGCCACATGCCCTCCCTGGCCAAACACAGAGAAAATTTTTTTTGTAAGTATTATTTTTTGGTGTTAGATAAAGAGTATGAGCGAGCACGGGGTTGTACAAGGAGGGCAGAGGGAGAAAGAGAGAGAATCTTAAGCAGATTCCACACTCAGTGCGGAGCCCAACTCATCAGGGCTTGAGCTCACCACCCTGAGATCATGATCTGAGCCAAAATCAAAAGTCAGACGCTAAACCAACTAAGCCACCCAGGTGCCCCTTGAAAATCTTTAACGTTTGAGGACAAAGTGAAAAGTTATTCAATTTGTATATAAAGTGTTCTGTGATTCTGAACTGTGCAGAAGAGAGGACTTTTAAACTCAGTATTATATTTAAAAACCTGAACCTTGACCAAAATAAACCACCGTCCCAGAAAAGAAAGATGGGGATGGGCGGCTACATGTCCAGAGAATGTCAGTGAATATTAAATACCATTAGGTGTTCTTACATATCATTATACAGTCAGGACCTAGAACATGCCTAGTATAAAAGTCTTCAAAAATTTGCTCAATTAATAAATGTGCAAACAAACAAAAGAAATTTGGTGGTAAGCATTTGCCATCTGGAAATGTATTTTTACAAGATTAAAAAAGGTGTGGAGGCTTTCTTTAAATGAAGGAAGGTAATTATTCTAAGACAAAGGAAATATCACCCTTGCCACGGAGACAGACGTAAGCAGATTAATTTTTATAATCAACTTCAACTGTGATAATCCTAATGATAGTTAGAATACATCCATGGCTACCCAATTACAAAAACTGAAATGTTATTGCCATTTAACTTAATCTCCAATGCCTCAAAAACGAAGAGAATATTATAATAGTTGTCCTTTGCTAAGAGAATTCAACTATACCTAGAGCAGACCAAAGTAATTAGAAAGTATGATCAATTCCATCATCAAGCTTTCACTTCTAGACAAGGTAAAACACTAGACCTTATCTTTCAAGTCTTTTTATCTTTTGTGGGAAAAATCTTTTCTTAATTAAAAAAATTAATCAACATGTAAACTAGACAGTTTAGTTTAAAAATGAATATACAAAAATTTTATGTGGAACTTCAGCAAGTTCACGAACATGCCCTGAAGGTTGTCCAAAGGCTCTGAACCCTTGCTCCAGGGATATATGATAAGCCACAGCAAAACTTAGTGAGGTGTTCTAGTCCAGGAATATCCAGTAAGTGCTTATGACAGAGAACAAAGTCTTCAGGGATGAAGTGAAACTCTATTAGTAGCATGCATTATGAAAAGCGTTAAGAACACCTAACTTACCTTTTTTACTAAGATCAATAGCAGCTTCTAAAAGCACTTCTAATTCCCCTTTCGGCAAAACTGGAACCACCCATCGAGGCCTAAGAGTTTTAATAATATAAAAAGCAGTTTATTGGTTGTACTCTAAAGCACTATAAATGACTAATTATAATTACCTCAGCATGAAAATATTAAATATTAGTATTAAAAAACATTAAAATATTAAAACAACAAGGTTGGCAGAATATCTGCTTTGTGAAACTAAGCTCCATCTGTCATCTCTACAATTTTCTTTTAAAGGACTGTCAAAAGATAGCAGGGGGGATTATTTTAATATCACAGAACATGAAACTACAATAATCAAGTGTCAATTAAATAGATACCTATTGTTCAAGTTCATAGAAAAGTGCTCTTTCAGGATTTGTTACAATGAACCTCTCAGCGGTCTTCCATTTCCTCACAAAGGAGAAAAATTTAGGTGGAAAATAACAGAATTCTGCCTCAATTCATAATTTGTCTATTTTTCCTGGAAGTCAAGTGAGATGTGGCTCTCCAGGTCTCTCTGCCTCCACAGGTACCCTTCTCCCTCCAACAAGGATGCAACATGCACCCAAGTGGTACTTTCTCTGGCCCCAAGGGCAGCCCAACCATCTCTGTGGCCGTCCTTCCCTATATCCCTTCCTCCTCACTGCTCCCAAAACTCTGGTTTTGAGGAAAAAGTGTCCTATGTAATCTATTAAAAACAAATGCATACTACCTTTGTGATTGCTTTTATTCACATTAAAATATAGTATGTATTTTTCTTCCCCTGAGAATTTGCTAATAATGCAACTTTGTCCTCAAGTCTGCTAAGAAGTACCCTTTACTAACAACCTCCAGTCACCAGACAGAAAGAAAAAGCAACAGTAAAACCTTTTGCTATGTCTCTGTATAGAAAAAGAATAGTCAGGGACATTAACTTTACAGGATTTCTGATTTTTTTTGCTACAATTCATTGTATACCATTATTACAGGTATCTACTGGAATCACAGTTAATATGTTCCTTCAAATATACTATTAAAAACAGTGAGTTAAAAACAGGAAAATTTTCAAAAAAACAAAAAAAACAAACAAAAAAAACACCAGGAAAATTTTCAAGATAAAGTGAGGAAAGCTAGTTACAAAATGATGTAGTAAAAATCTATCTGTAGAAAAAATCAATACAAATGATAGTAAACATAATGTGAAGAGCATACATCTTATTGTAGGTAATTTTTTGTTGGGATGTGTGTACAGAAGAAGGATATTGCAGAAATTTATCAACATAGTATTTCCATGTTTAATAGTACATAATTTTATTACTTATGTAATCCGAATTCTTTGGGAAAAAAAATATAAGGAGTTTCCCTTCTATTATATACATTAACAGCATTAACTTATTTTTATAAAGTGAAAAAGAACAAGAAAATTTAGTAAGGCAAATGCTTATATGTGTGTGTATTTTCCTTTTTAGGGTAGGGGACGGGATTTGTCACACCTCCCTAGCATGCACTCATTGAGCCCACAGCCTGGTGGAGACCATAGCCATGTGGGGATTCCCCTACACACTCTTTCCTTATCTTCTTTAAATCTTAATTTCCCCTGTACACAAGATTAAACTTTCACTCTCTCTGAGTCTTCCACTTCAAGTATAAAAAATTATACTCTGAACTTGCCCCTGAGGAGAAGATCAAGAAAAACAAAGGGCTGAGATGGTTAAATGCCTTAGGCTAGTCAAGGGTTCAGAAGAGGCAGGCTCTGAAGAACTCAATGTTCTAATGACCTGGCTTACCTCAGGACCATGCAAAAATTAAGAAATCATCCAACTACGGTAGCAACCAACATACCAAAAAAGGGAAAAAAATCTTCATAAACTCTGAAAGAGGGAAATCACATATATGGTTCTACTTCAGAAACACACCAGCCAGCTTGGGTCATCATCATAAATCTAAAAACTTTTATTGACATTGTTACTCCCTGATTAAGAATCATGAGTTACAAAGCACTTGGTAAGCGCTAAGATGTTAAGGCTTTAAGGAGGAAATGTGGCTACTGTGGTATTTCTGCCCACTCTCTTTTCTTACTACTAATTAATATGCTGCAGAACTGTTGGATTTCCTGTGTATTACACGCTTTAAAACAAAACAAAACAAATCAAACTCACCTATTGATCATATCATCCAACTTTGCCAGGTCAGTATGCGGAAATGCAGGTTCCTCATCTTCAAGCTGTGGTGGGGCATCACCTTGACCTTGCTCATCTGGGGGAGTTGCCGGGGAATTTTCATTGGAAGAATCAGGCGATGAAGTCTTAATTAAAAATTAGATATTCCAGATTTAGGTTTTTATAACATATGTACAGTATCTAATAATACAAACACCAACAGAGATTAGGGTAAAAGAATAAAATTTTAAAGATAAAATCATTGTAAACTTAAAATGTTTCAGGTATTCTTTGTGCTATGTTTTAAAATAATTTTATTTAATCTTTAACATCCTAAGAAGTATTGAACAGCCATTTAAACAAATTCAGTCAGTCAGTAATTAGCCCAAGGTCACACAGTTCCAACTCTACGGTCAGGATTTGAATCCAGGTTTCCCATTATACAAGCCTTGCCACAATAGGAATTATTGTACAAATATGAAACAATGCATTTCACATATGGAAGGTTCTGAATTGTAACTTTCATTTTTTAATTTGAAGGGGAAAATTCTATTCAGCATTTTCCCTTGTCTCAAACTACTACCCAAACAATTATTAAAACTTCATGGTTCAGAGCACCTGGGTGGTTCAGTGGGTTAAAGCCTTCGGCTTAGGTCATGATCCCAGCGTTCTGGGATCAAGCCCCGCCTCAGGCTCTCTGCTCCACGGGGAGCCTGCTTCCTTCTCTTTCTCTATCAAATAAATAAATAAAATCTTTAAAAAACACACACACAAAAAAACTTCATGGTTGTGGTTTCTAAGTAAGCCATGTCTTTTTTTTTTTTTTTTTTTTTTAAGTATTTGACAGAGAAAGACAGAGAGATGAGGGCACAAGCATACGGAGTGGCAGGAAGAGGGAGAAGCAGGCTCCCCAGTGTGCAGGGGGCCCAATGCAGGGCTCAATCCCAGAACTCTGGGATCATGACCTAGCCAAAGGCAGATATTTAACTGACTGAGCCACACAGGTAGCCCTAAGCCACGTTATTTTCAACAAATCGGTCTAATTTTACTCACTTTCACTTCATTCTTCATTTTTAGAATATCCTTCTCTTTCCCCCTTTAGATGCACATTATATTTCTGTAACTAAGTAAATGAACTTTATGACTCTCACATTCTTCTTTCGAGAGCAGATGGTACTGTTTCTTTTAAATTGAAACTGACCTAAATTTTAACCTGATTTTTACTCATGTGTTCTTGAATTTTCTACCCATTGTAGGTTGATGGCCCTTACAGAAGACGAGGGATCCTCTCCTATCTTCTGCATCAGTAAATGCTTGTACTCAAGACAGCTGGGTATATCACCATTAATATGTTCTACTCACAAAAAAATTTTTTTGAAGACTTTATTTATTTATTTGACAGAGAGAGATCACAAGAAGGCAGAGAGGCAGGCAGAGAGAGACGGAGAAGGAAGAGCCCGACGCGGGGCTCTCACAAAATTTATACATGAACTCACAGACCTAATTTGCAACCAAATGGTGAACTTTTACTTAAGATGGCGAACATCATCCAGAACAGAGCTAGTCTCAAGAAAAATAACGAAATCTATAGCAATTCAAGTGTTAGAAGCCCAACAGAAATATTAGCACTTAAAATATGTAAGTCAGGGGGTGCCTGGGTGGCTCAGTGGGTTAAGCCTCTGCCTTCAGCGCAGGTCATGATCTCTGGGTCCTGGGATCGAGTCCCGTGTGGGGCTCTCTGCTCAGTGGGGAGTCTACTTCCTCCTCTATCTGCCTGCCTTTCTATCTACTTGTGATCTATCAAATAAATAAATAAAATCTTTTAAAAAAAAATGTAAGTTTTAAAAAACCCCTTCCCCTGATATATATTTAGAAATAAAGATACAATAATGAAAACATCTGTAATACCCACAACAACAGACAAGCACTGCTGACAGTTCCAATTATTTCCCTGCAACCTTTGTTCTAGGGAGCCAAAAATCCCATCGAAATTTTAAAACTGGGATTATATCTGCTTAAGTCTATGCCCTTTCCATTCAACATTTGAGTGTTTTCCCACATCATTAAGAATCTTTTTTAAAAAAATTGACTAATGGTTACATAGTATTAATTAAGTTAATTAAGAGATATTTAGTATTTTGCCACTTTTGTCGCCAACATAAACAGAGCTGTGGGGCACCTGTGGCTTAAGCCTCTGCCTTTGGCTCAGGTCATGATCTCGGGGGTCCTAGGACTGAGCCCTACATCAGGCTCCCTGCTCAGCAGGAAGTCTGCTGTTCCCTCTTCCTCTACTACTTGTGCTCTGACAATAAAATCTTAAAAAAACAAAACGTAACAAAACAAAACAAACCCAGAGCTGTAAAGAGGGTTGTGTTTTTTTTTTTTTTAAGGTTTTCTTTATTTATTTGAGAGAGTGTGTAAGAGAGAGATGAGAGGGGAGAAGGTGGGAGGGAGAAACAGACTCTCCATGGAGCTTGGAGCCTGATGTGGGACTTGATCCTGGAACTCTGGGATCATAACTTGAGCCGAAAGCAGTCGCCCAACCACCTAGGCCACCCAGGCACCCCAAAAAAGGTATTCTAAAATATATAAATCTTTGTGTTGAACTTTGGTTTTTCTGTAGGATAGGTTCCTAGAAATACAATTACAACAATAATATAAACTCTTTTAGGGGTATTGACATATATATTGCCAAAATACATTCCAGAAAGTTTGCACCCTCCTAACAACTGCACCCAAGAGTTTTTAAGCCCACAGTACCTTTGCCAAGGCTGTTTCATTCAAGACCAAGTTCTACTACATACCAGAGGCAAAATTTTCTTCCTGTGGAAATTATATATCCTTTCTCCTTTAAAAATTATAGAAGTGAAATTTTATATTGATCTTAGAAATTCCCTTTATGCCAATATGTAAAAAGTATATTCCCAAATGGATCCATAAATTGGATAATGATTAATGTTATGGTTATTACTCCTTGGTTCAAAGGGTCAAATCTTGTGAAGTAACTAAAATCCTAATTTTAAAAAGTAGAGAGTAAGAAGGCAAAAGTGAAGGATTCTACAGTAGCTAAGAATGTAGTTTGTTTTGTTTTAATCATCAGTGTTCTCAAAAACAAAAACAAAAACAAAAACAAAACCCCAAAACCAAAAAAACACAACACTCAACCACTATTAGACGGATGAGAATGTAATACAGATGCATTAACAGGTGGATATCACAAACCCAAGAGCTCTAAAAATTATCAAGTGTACCTTAAAATAAAAGTGATATTAGAGGGGTGCCTGAGTGGCTCAGTGGTTTAAGCCTCTGCCTTCGGCTTGGGTCATGATCTCAGGATCCTGGGATCGAGCCCCACGTCGGGCTCTCTGCTCAGCAGGGAGCCTGCTTCTCCCCCTCTCCCCGCCTGCCTCTCTGCCTACTTGTGATCTCTATCAAATAAATAAAATCTTAAAAAAAAAAAAAAAAGTGACTTTAGAGCAAATGTTTAGTATTTATTTAAAGCCATGCAAGCAGCAAAACACCGAAAAAGAACTCAGAACTCCATGCACAATACAGGTATAAAACAGAAAATACAATGGAGTATTATTCAGCCATAAAAAGAAAGAAATCTTGCTATTTTCAACAACAGGGATGTTTCAAGAGGGTGTAATGCTAAGTGAAAGAAGTTAGAGAAAGACAAATACCATGATTTCACTATGTGGAATTTGAGAAACAAACAAAGACAAATGGAGACAAACAAAAATCACTTTCATTTTTTTATTTGCTAGAGAGAGAGAATACAAGCAGGGGCAGCGCAAGGCAGACAGAGAAGCAGGCTCTCCCCTGAGCAAGAAGCCCAGTGTGGAACTTGATCCCAGGAACCTGGAATCATGATCTGAGCCAAAGGCAGATGCTTAACCAACTGAGCCACCCAGGCATCCCCCAAAAAACACTTTTTAAAAAAACTTTAATTCCAGTATAGTTAACATCCAGCAGACTCTCCAATATAGAGAACTGGTAGCTGCCAGAGAGAAGGTAGGTAGGGGATAGGTGAAAGAGATGAGCACCAAGTAAGGTACAGAACTGTTAAATTATACTGTACATGTGAAACCAACATAATACTGTATGTTAATTATACTTGAATCTTAAAAGTAAGTAAAATTTAAGACTGATGAATCACTGGCCTCTACCTCTGACACCAATATTACATGTTAGTTGAATTCAAATTAAAAATATTTAAAAAATAAAAATAAATAGAGAATGAAATATACTCAAAGTCTTCTAGCTCCTGGTTTAAAAATAGATTCTTTGGCATCCAACACAAATCTCTATGTTTAACGAAACCTGAACACTAGGTAACAAATATATGACCCTAAGACTTAATGATTCTGTGTGCAACTTGTGACTACTACTTCAGTATTTTATGGCTTAAACGTGGGAACTGGAGAAGAAAACGAATAAAGGTGACACATTTATTTGGAAAAACAAAATTAAAACCTGACTTGCTCACTTCTTCAAAATGGCAGAAGGAGAAGAGAGGGCAAAAAGAGAGAGAGCACACATGCACATCTCTTTTCTACCATTCCTATAATAGATTGTCTAATCTATAGTAACTGGACAAAAAGAACTTATCCCCAAGTGACAAACTTAAGTACCCTATAGTAACAGTATTTTTGCCTAAAACTTATCCATACGGAGTTCCACATAAACATGCACCAACTGTAAGCAGCATGTCTGTGATTCATGTGCCTGCCCCTCAGCTATAAATTCACCTGTAAATGTTGTTTGAGCTGCACATCACAAATTTAAGTGTGTCTGTCTTATTCGGGTATTACCCAATGCAAGTGTATATATTAGAAAAAGTAGCTGAGGGGCACCTGGCTTAAGTCAATTGAACGTCTGCCTTTGGCTCGGGACATGATCTCAGGGTTTTAGGAACGAGACCATCTCCCTCTGCTTGTGTGCTCTCTTGCTCTATCTAATGAATAAATAAAATCTTTTTTTAAAAAGTAGGTGAAAGGGGCACCTGGGTGGCTCAGTGGGTTAAGCCTCTGCCTTTGGCTCAGGTCACAATCTCAGGGTCCTGGGATCAAGGCCCACAACAGGCTCTCTGCTCAGCAGGGAGCCTGCTTCCCACCCCTCCCCTATGCCTGCCTCTCTGCCTACTTGTGATCTCTCTGTCAAATAAATAAATAAAATCTTTAAACAAGTAAAGATTTTACTTATATGTCAGAGAGAGAGCACAAGTAGGCAGAAGTGGCAGGCCGAAAGAGAGGGAGAAGCAGTCTCCCCTCTGAGCAGGGAATTCAATGATGCAGGGTGTGATCCCATGGACTCTGTGATCATAACCTGAGCCCCAAGTAGATACCAAACCGATAGAGCCACCCAGGCACACCCCAGAACATGCTCCATTAAGTGATATCATAGGAGACATACCAATGTAGCTTTAACTAGTATCTTAAACATCCTACCTGATTCTGTTGGAGGGGGGGCTGAGACTGTCCATCAGGAGCCTGGCCCTGGCTGTCATTCCCTCCTACCGGAGAGCCACGAGTCGTGGCTGTCATACTCGACACAGGGCAGATCTTTGCAATTTTGTCTGCTTATGTAGTTGTCTTGAGAAAAGAAATTATAGTCCACTTATAGAAGATGAAGTACCAGCATTTGTCAGTCTTAAAAAGCTCCAATTCAAGAATAAACCATCTTGCAGAGACCATTGCATAACCTATAAGAAAAAAAAAGTACATTTGTTTTAGATTTAAATTAAGAAACTGTTCAGTCCTAGTAGTACCAGTGAATCTAGTCAAGAGAAGGTGGCTATATAACGAGAGCATAAAGTGAAAAGCTAAAGCCTCATTAATACCATACTCAACTTAAACTGGTAACTATAGATCAGCTTGTACCAAACCACAGCCTTATGTTTCAGCTTTCTTTTGGAATTCCAAAGACATTATCAAGGTATTTATAGTAGTCATTTTGATTCAATCATGGAATGGCAAAAACTGTCTCGGATTTGCTAATACCTTCAATACACTGTAAAAATACCATATTCAAGACATAAGCCAGGTAACAAAATATTATTTTTTAAAATATTTCAGGAAAGACTGTACAACTAACGTGTATCATTATTGTACAAGGGCATTATACATGGCTTTTTAACAAGCTTGTAACCGGTTTAAACGAAACTTTACAACTTTGGGGGAATTTTTCGTTGGAAAAAGGTCAAACTATATACTACTATTCTTAAAAGAACCTATTTTGTCAAGTGATCCTGATTCTTCACTTTTGCCAAGGTTTTGGTCACAGGCATTCCCAGAGGCGTGACAGGGCTACAAGACCACAACTGTTTAACAATGGAATTATTTGTTACCTGACCAGCAAAGGTGTACAGGGGAATGCCAGCAAGCCCTCAATTCTATATATTCATTTTACCAGTGGCTCTGATCCTTAGCTGCATACTAAAATCATCTGAGATGCTTGGAAAAACAGTGATGTGCACACCCCTCTCCAGACTGAACAAATTACTGCATCTGCACGTGAAGCCTAGGTATCAGTACTTTCCATAAATTCTCCCCTGGTGATTGAGAATTGTGCCATGAGATTGAGAGCCATAGCTGATGAGTTATAGTATTTCATTATAAGGCGAGCATACTTTCCATTTAGTCCAGAACAGTCCATGTTTACCTCCAATTTAAACATAGTCACTTGGGGCACCTGGGTGGCTCAGTCAGTTAAATGTCTGACTCTTGACTTTGGCTCAGGTCATGATCTCGGGGTCGAGGGGCTTGATGCCACAACTCTAAGATCAGAACCTGAGCTGAAGTCAGACATGTAACTGACTGAGCCAGCCAGGCACCCCTAAAATCAATACATCTTTAAAATTAAATTTTTAAAAACAAACAAATAAATAAAATCGCTTAACCCAGAGATATGTCCCTAACAAGATTTTGTTTCACTTATTAGATTTGTGTAACAACAAAGTTTAAGACTGGTAATATCAAGTACTGGTGAGGCTAAAAACACACACAGAAAAATATCTAATACATAAGTGAAAATACAAAAGAGAACATGATTGAGCAGCTCTCTTTCACTTTTGTTTTCCAGTTTAATACACCCTACATTACAAAAAAAATCCACATGAAGTAAACAATTTTAAAAACCCGGAGAAACTAGCTAATAATTTTCTTTAGTCATTCTGGGTCTGCTGGCAAATTATTTGAGTACTTTTCTTTCCCTGCCACTTAAATTTATCAGCTCATCAATTCAACTTGATTCTTCTCCACTTCAAATTTGTTCCATTTCTTCTCTTTGTTTCCCAACCTGGGTTCATGATCCATTTGTATGCTCCCGTCAAGGATGATCCCCTCACTCTTTTCCTGGATGCCTTGTTATTTGTCTATAAATATGCTTTAGTCTCCCTTACTAAAAAACCACCAATCTGTATCCTTCCCTTTCCCCCCAAATCTGAAATATCTCTGCCTCCCCTTTCACCTTTTCCATTTTCCCTCATCATCTGGCTGGGTCCAAGCTACCAAAATTGCTTTAAGCCGGTGGGTCTTAACTGAGGAATACGGATGGATTTCAAGAGTAACTCCCCTGAAACTACAGACAAAGCTTTGTGAATATGTACATTTGGCAGGGAGAATGTTTGCTTCATAGATCACTGATGCTCTACTATGGCAAATCGAGTAACTGCTTCTTGCTATTGTGTGCCCTCTTCTCAGCACGAGTTACAAGTGGCCACCACTACTTGAACCTCTGAGCTTCCTTGGTTTATACAATCCTGGATGACATCAGGTTTCCTTTCCTTTCTACTACTTTTCAAAGGGGATGGTGGCAGGTAGTAGTGATGTCAGTGAGGACTCGTTTTGAATACTGAAACAGGTGAGAACATCCACTAAATCGTTCACTCTCCAAGTGTGGAATTGAAGCAAAACTTAGGAATCTTGAACTTAGAGCCAGTTATTCACAAAGAAGTCAACACACATGTACTCAGTAGTATAATCTCAGAGCCTCCCACCCCCCCTTAAACACAACCTCCACCTGGCTACCACCTACTGAGAGGAAGTGAGTCACAATCTTACGGGGCAGTAGAAGCAGAAGCACAATATATTCCCAAGTATGGGGAAAATCTAGGAAAGAAGACAAATCCTGAAGCACACCAAAAAATTAAAGCCAGGTTTTTTTTTCTTTCTAAGTAAATTTTTACTGTTTACACAAAATGTGGTGCTTTTCTAAAATTAAAAACCAAGCATCTAAAAAGTAACTTGAGGGACACCTAGATGGCTCAGTCAGTTAATCTGCTTTAAGCCCACATCAGTCTCCCTGGTCAGCAGGGAGCCTGCTTCTCTCTCTGCCTCTGCCTGCTTGTATGCTCGCTCGCGCGCTCTCTCTCTCTCTGACAAATAAATAATCTAAAGAAAAAATAAAATAAAAAGTAACGTGACCAAAGCACAAGCAGAAAGTTAACAATTACCTGGTCCACTACACCAATACTATCTCTCTTAAAAAAGTCTTTCCAGGAAGCAATCCAAGGACGAAAGAATGAATAAACAAAATGTGGTACGCACATACAATGAGATATTCTCTAGTGTTAAAAAGGAAGGAAATTCTAGCACATGCTACAACATGGATAAACCTTGAGGACACCGCGCTAAGTAAAATAAGCCAGTCACAAAAAACAAATATTCTGTGATTATACTTAATATGAGGTGCCTACACTAATACAGAAAGTAGAAAGGTGGTTACAGAGGTTGCAGGGAGGGAAGAATAGGGGGTTAACAACAGGCACAGTTTCAGCTTGGGAAGATAAAAAAAAGTGAAGATGAATGGTGATGGATGACAGTGATGGCTGCACAATATGAATGTACTTAATGGCCAATGAACTGTACACATAAAAATGGTTAAAATGATTGAATTTAAGGTTGTATATATTTTCTTACAATAAAATTGTATATATATAGCACTGATTGCTCTCTTGCTTTATAGTCCTTTAACATTGGGAGACCATTTCAGTTAAAGTATCTTAAAATTATATCCTCATGTTGTTTTATACTCAACATCCTTCTATCTGTATGTATCCCCCAAAACCCTGCATCTATAGACAAATCAAAACTATCTGGCAAAAGTCTGGAAATAAATTATTCTAAACGAAAGTATTCTGCAGATTACTAAGAACTATCCCTTTAAACAAACTAACTTTAGGGGCATCTGGGTGGCTCAGTTGGTTGGGCCTCTGCCTTTGGTTCAGGGTCCTGGGATCAAGCCCTGCATCAGGCTCTCTGCTCAGTGGGGAGCCTGCTTCCCTGCCCCTCTTCTGCCTGCCTCTCTGCCTGCTTCTGCTCTCTCTGCCAAATGAATAAACAAAATCTTTAAAAAAAATAACTTTAAGGTAAATGGAAAAGCAACCTCTCTGCCAAACAATATACCTTTTACTCTGACCACAGAACTAAATCATCATCTGCTTCTTGCAGAATATCCCATTAACAAGGCCTCAAAAGCTGCCTGCCATCCCTGTCTCCGCTTACTGTGATTCTCACCTTTCTATCCCTTGGTTTCTAGCTTTCTTCTAACTCTGTCAGTTCTCCACACGTCAAGTTTTCCAGTACTGCTGAGCAGGTATGTCAGGTCTCAGCATAGTACAGTCTCTCTATTGTTATTATTTTTTTTTAAGATCTTATTTATTTATTAGGCAGACAGAGATCACAAGTAGGCAGAGAAGCAGGCAGAGAGAGAGGAGGAAGCAGGCTCCCCACTGAGCAGAGAGCCCAATGAGGGGCTCCATCCCAGCACTCTGGGATCATGACCTGAGCCGAAGGCAGAGGCTTTAACCCACTGAGCCACCCAGGCGCCCCTCTATGTTGTTATTTTTAACAGCCGTCTCTCTCCCACCACGTAAGAACTAATACCTTTTCCTTGGTATGCTAGGACTGAAAGATTAAGAGCAAGAAAAAGGTAAGAAAAAGGTATGGAACAATTAAAAATACTTTCTGGATTTTTAAAACTTAATTTCAAAATCCCACCTCTGCCATTTAACAAGCTGCCTTTCTTAAAGGTCAGTTAATGGCCGCTCTATTTTCACAGGTGTTTAAAACTGAGATAATGCCACCCACAAAAATCCCATGAGGATTATTTTAACAAAGGTGTTTTGCAAATACCAAACTCACAGTAATTCTCAGAATGTTTTCTTTTCCCTTTCTATAATGTACTATGTAGGGTTCTTGAGTATCTGAGGTAATAATTGGAAAAATAACGTTTTCAAATAGAACTTGGAAAGCTTTGAATAGGAAAAAGTTTATCAAAGATATGCTACAACTAAGTTATCCAAGAATAACACTGCTACCTTTCTTAATAAATCCCATTCAAGTAGAGGAAACAGATGGGAATTACACTGTTTTACTTGATTTCAAGAAGTAGTCCCAAGACTCTACAGAGCTTGTTTTCCAGGAGACATTTGGGCATACTCAGCAAGGCTAGAACAAGCTTTCTACCTAGTCAAAGCTACAATATACTCAACTAAAAAATTATTCAAATCATTTAAAATTTAACAAATAACCATTTCCTAAAGGAATGCTCAAATTCAACAAATCCAGTGTGAAAATTTACTGTATGAAGTTTCAAGCTTTGCATAAAAAGCATCAAGTTTTATTTTTTGGCAGGGGGGGAAGGTACTGCAGGTCACTGTTCTCCCTTTCTCTCAGGTTTTACCAGAAATTATGTTGGATTTTCTGCAATACAACATGTAATCACAACGGCAACATTAGATGGTTTTTAGAGGACAGCATTTTTTGTACTCAAACTTAGCATCTCAGTATCTTCCAAGATGGGAAACGCATCACCTTTACCTGGTTAAAGGCTGGCATTGTGTTTCGTTTTGTTTTTTTTTTTTTAAATAACCTAGTATTCCACAAGTGGCGACCATTTATATTCACTTTAGTCTGCAGAACTGAATTTCTCCAAAAGTTTGTTTTTTAATTAAAGATTTTATTTTATTTATTTATTGTTTTTAAAAGATTTTATTTATCCATTTGACAGAGAGAGATCACAAGCAGACAGAGCGGCAGGCAGAGAGGGAGATAGAGGGAAGCAGGCTCCCTGCTAAGCAGAGAGCCCGATGTGGGGCTCGATCCCAGGACCCTGGGATCATGACCTGAGCCGAAGGCAGCGGCTTAACCCACTGAGCCACCCAGGCACCCTTTAAAGATTTTAGAGTATGAAAATAATTGTTTAGGCCAAGAGTATTTTAGACTTTTCTGAATTTTAATTTTAAAAAAGATTTTATTTATTTATTTGACAGAGAGATAGCACAGCAGGAGGAGTGGCAGGCAGAGGGAGAGGGAGAAGCATGCTTCCTGCTGAGCAGGACCCTGGGACCACAAGACCCTGGGATCATGACCTGAGCCGAAAGCAGATGCCCAACCAACTGAGCCACACAGGTGCCCCCTGGAAAGATCCTAAGATCTTTCCTTTTTTTTTTTTATTTTTTATTTTTTATTTTTTAAAAAAAGATTTATTTGAGAGAGCATGCACGAGGTGGGAAGGGGAAAGAGGGAGACAGGATCCCAAGTGTGGAGCCTGACAAAGAGCTCAACTTCACAACCTTGAGATCATAACCCAAGCAGAGAGCCCGGCACTTAACCCACTGAGCCATCCAGGCACCCTGACCTTTTTGAATTTTAAACTGGGATTTCTATCACTATTACAGATTCAATATGCTTAAAGGCAAAATTCTTATGCACTGTTATCTGGAAGAAAAAGTATCCTGTCCTAACCAAGAAGTTTTCCTACTGCAGAAGAAAAGACACATACAGCTATTGCAGGTTTTAGACACTTCCAAGGACACAAACTAAAAAACCCAAAAACTATTAAAAAAAAAAAAAAAAAAAACCAAAAAGACACAAAAGAAAAACAGTATGTGTAGTTCATTACCTGCACCAACACCTGGACTTACAGGATTTTTTTTAATAACCCTTCTAAGAAAACACTGAAATGTGAGTAAAAATAGTTACTGGGAATAATCCAGATTCTAATTTTTAGGTAACCTTACTTGCAATCATTGCTATTTTATTTGCTTTAACTAATTATTTAACTATGTATGATTATTTCTTGTCACACAACCTCACAACCAATTATATTCAGACACTAGACCTAGAACCACTCAAGTGGGTAAAGGCAGAATAGGTTTCAGTAGTCGTAAGATCTGAGAAATATTTTCTTTTGTAGATTTGATTCCATTCCATTCAAAGTTTATTCTGTGACTCTACAATTCTACACCCAGTTACAGCGTGCGTTTTTTCCCTCACAAGCAATTCTCAGACTCTAGCGGGGTGTCCTGACATTCTTAATTCTGACATTATCTACCTGGAGACACCACCAGATCCCACAGGTTAAGGGCTCAGCCAGTCCTACAAGATTGCCCTCTCCCCCCACCTCAGTCATCAGTCCAAGCAGTCACCTATGCTTCTCACTAACTGGCTATAGACTGGAGGCTCCAATGACCCCTGTGCCTTGGGTTTAATTTGCGAGAGTGGTTCACAGAATTCAGAAAATCATTTACTTACTACATTATGGTTTATTATTAAAGGACGTAACTCAGAAACGGCTAGATGGAGGAGATGCATGAGACAACATATGGGGAAAGGGCAAGAAGTTTCCATGTTCTTTCTGGGCTCACCACTGTCCCCAAATAGTTACTGGGAATAACTCAGTTATTCCAGAAGCCAGAAGCCCTCAGAACCCCATCTTTTTGGAGTTTTATGGAGGCTTTATTACATAAGCATGACTACTTAAATTATTGGCTACTGAAGTTTAGTTAAAGTCAATCTCTAGTCTCTCCCCACACTCCAAGGAAGGGGGAAGGGAAGGGGCTGAAAATTCCAACACTCTAATCACGTGTTCGGTTTCCCCTGGCAACCAGCCTCCATCTTTAGGGGCTTTCCAAAAGTCACCTCATTAACCAAATGTAAGATGTCTCTTTTGGCTCCTACCACTTAGTTAATTCCTAGGGTTTTTGAGCTCTGTGCCAGAAACTGGAATAAAGACTAAATATATATTTTAAGTCACAATACCACAGGATCCCTTACAGTTCAATCCTAATTTCCTTTTTTTGTTTTTTAATATTTTATTTATTTGAGAGAGAGACAGTGAGAGAGAGCATGAGCGAGGAGAAGGTCAGAGGGAGAAGCAGACTCCCCGTGGAGCTGGGAGCCTCATGCGGGACTCGATCCCGGGATTCTGGGATCATGACCACAAGGCAGTTGTCCAACCAACTGAGCCACCCAGGCGTCCCTCAATCCTAATTTCTACATTCCTCTAAAAAACTTAGGCATCAGGCACAACAGTGGGTGTTTTATTTGTATAACCTCATGCCATCATCATGACACCTATTCCATAGGACTATTAATCCAATTGAACAGACATGAACAGAAACTAAAACATTAAGTAACTTGAGCTTGTCCAACACGGCAGTTACTAACATGTGTTGGACTCTAAAGCCATTGGCTCTTCCATAAAATCATGAAGGTTCTCCAAAGTTTTCAAGATGTTTTCTCTGAAGGGGGAGAATTACGATGGGGGGAAAAAGGGTTGGGGGGACAAGGGTAAGGGATTATGTATGATCTTTCTCCTAAAATCATGGTTATTGTCAAGCCTCCAATTATGTTTTATCTTTTTGGCATTAGAAATGAACACTATGACTCTTATTAAAAAGCAAACTATATCATATCATGGCCCTGCTTAAAAATCTTCAAAAGACTAGGATGAAGACCAAATACTAACAAGGCCCGTGAATACCCAACTCCAGTCTCATCTTGCAACTACCCTCCCCACCCCACCCCGTTCTAACTCCAGTTCAATATATCTTCTTGTTCCTTCGAATGTACTCCTCCTCCATGTGGACTCAAGTCTCTGAAAGAGCAATTCGGCTTAGTTTTCCCATACTGATTCATCAGCGCTCAACTCACCTGACTCAGAACTCATCAAATAACCCTGAGGCTCTGAGAGCCAGCTGCACTTTTCTTAAAGCATCTGTATGATGATCACTCTCCCTACAAAATCAAAAGTTCCCTAAGGGTAGAAGTTTTATGAACTCTGGTCATCCTTATATCCCAAGGATTCACTGGCACACAACAGGTAGGTACTCAAAACAAAAATGAGGTTGGGGGGGGCAATAAAAATCATCAAAGTCAAACCCTCTCCCTTCTTGTTTCCAACAATTTCTCTTTTCTAATGTGTCCCAAATTATCTTTTCCACTCCCACTGCACATTAAGAGACTCCAATTTTAACAGCATACTGGCTGATCTCCACGATACCAATCTGTTTAGTATATCAATGATAAATTAATCCAACACTTTGTCTCTGAAATTTTTAGTGGCTTCCTCCTCTCCACATTTTACATAAGCACTATTCAAGGTCATTCTCAATCAGCCCTAATTATTTTTTCATCTCTAATTTCCCAACTTCAACACTACTACAGCTGGGCTGACATACCTCAGATTTTAAATAAAAATTCTCTTATTAATAGCGATGGTAATAGTTACCATTTGAGTGTTTACTTTGTGTCAGGCACTATTCTAAGCAACTTATATGTATAACTTATTTAATCCTCAGAACAAGCCTATTATTAGCCCCATTTTAGGAGTAAAGAAACTAGGGCAGAGTGAATAAAAAGGCAGTAAAAATGGGAGAGCCAGGATTCCACCCCAGGTAGCACAAGCTCCATGATTCTACGGTTTTAACCAGGCCATGTATTCACAATAGAAAATAAGGGAAAAAATCTACTGTTAATCTCACCATATCCCCAACTCCAAGATAAACTCCATTAAAATGTTTCTGATCCAAAAACATTTTATAAAACTGGTTGTTTCACTTTATTTAAAAATTTCCCATGTCATTCTTCTACAACATTGTTAATAGCTACATACCACAGAATTTACTTCTAAAATGCTATCACTATATTCCTAAGAAATACAGCATAATAAAAAACCACATTATAAAAAACGATTGTTCAGTGTGACATGAGATTTCAGGTTTCAGGAGTTTAAAATGCAGTAAGTTATTTCAATAGCTGAGTCTATAGCTACAAACCTAAACACCCCTAGGCAATTTTAAAATGTAGTCCTTGCTCAAGAGCAAAGGACTTTTCTTTTTCTAGCTCCACCAGCACTGCCATTATCATTGACACAGGGCTCATTCTTCTCACAATTATGTTATATTAGACATAAAACCAATCAAGACAGCTACTTTAAGCACAGGTTCCCCAGACCCCAAATGTGATGCTAGCTCTAGACAGCTTCACAGCCAATCACTAACTCAGGCTAATGCAAATAAAGATGTCTAATTAACCTTTGTTAAATCCAAAACATTAGTTTAGCTAAATGCTCATATTCTATTACCAACCACTATTAAACACACACAGACCTTAATTTTTGTCACTAAAACACCATATGCGAATGTAACACTATGGATCAACTATACTTCAATAAAAATACATTTTGAAAATTTTAAAAATAAAGTCACCATATACACTCGCTACAGCTTCCAATGGGTAACTTCCTATTAGGTCATTACAACAGAACTGCATCTTGCATTCTAAGTTTTTTTATTGCAACAAAAATGTATTCATTTAGAAATGCTCTCAGGGCGCCTGGGTGGCTCAGTGGGTTAAGCCGCTGCCTTCGGCTCAGGTCATGATCTCAGGGTCTTGGGATCGAGTCCCGCATCGAGCTCTCTGCTCTGCAGGGAGCCTGCTTCCTCCTCTCCCTCTCTCTGCCTGCCTGTCTGCCTGCTTATGATCTCTGTCTGTCAAATAAATAAATAAAATCTTTAAAAAAAAAATGCTCCATAATTGGTTAAACATGCTTATTCAAAACTTCTTCATACTAAGTTGTCTGTCAAGTCCTATGTACACAATTAGGGTACTGGAAGCTTGTACACACACATTAAAGCTTCAATAAACTCCAGCATCTTTTCCAAGGCATTCTCAAACATGAGTTTTTAAGTGGCTGTAGGCAACTTAAGTTAAAAGGCAATTTTAAATTAAACATGACTTCTGGAATGCTGGCATCAGAAGCTCTGTGGATAGTCTCCCCAGTGAAACAACAGTAACCAGTGAAAATTACTTAAAATTTTTTTTGAAGTACCCAGAAATTGTCCTAAGGGTATCCAGTAAATCAAAAAACACTTATTGAAGAAAATCTACCAAAGAAAGAAAAAGGAAAAAGAAAACCTTCTGTATCTCAGTAAGAACAGTCAGCCTGTGGCATTTTGGGCCAGCTCAGCAGGACAGAAGTTCCATTCCGGGTGGGTGCAGCCAAGGACACAGGGCTCTCTCCTCCAACCTCCCAGTCAAGGTTATCTCCCCCACGAGAGGGAAAGCAGCTAGCATTTCTCATCATCCCCAACTTGACTTGCAGGGCTCTCTCACAGGCCCAAGCAGTTGAGATGCCTGGGGCTCCTTTCTTCTATCCAAGCCCTACTTGTGGAGCAGAAGTTTGACTCCGGGTTCTGCGGGATCCTAATAGCCCTCATTCCATGTCACACATAGGATGGAGGTTCCACACTGGGGGAGATAAGGTGAGAGCACCAAAGGCCGCTGCTCCTACCTAGCTAGCATCCTACTCATGAAGGGAGGGTGTCACTGACAGAACTAAGCCATTGCTTCACCCTCCCACACCCACTCCAGCCCCAATCTGAAGCAGTGTTGTAAAGGATTTGCCCAGGGGGAGAGGCAGGCCATAAGAAAGTTTCAAATTTCTCTCAAAGGGAATTGGCTTCATTTGGAAGAGAGTACAGGAAAGTTCAAATCTGAGCATGCACTAAAAACAATGTAAACCAAGGCAGTAACCAATCAAGAGACTGGCTGCGCACCTGGGTGGCTCAGGTGGTTAAGCATCTGCCTTCAGCTCAGGTCATGATTCCAGAGTCCTGGGATCGAGCACACATCAGGCTCTCTCTGCCCCTCTCCCTACTCATGCTTGCTCTCTCTCAAATAAATAAAAATAAAATCTTTAAAAATAAATAAATAAAAGAGGCTGGTTTATCTTTTGAGAGCAAGAAGATAAACTCGAAACCAGCTAGCAGTTTACCTAAGAAGAATCAGGTAAAGAGACAGCTAAGGGCCTCCCTTGAGGGAGGTCAAAACAGACCTCAAAGACTGAACTCCAGAATTATCCCCTACAAAGGAGAAAAACTGAATTGGATCAGTCTGTGTGGCAATTAAATCCCAGGGTATCACCTAAAACAAGCCATCAGCCAACAATTAGGGGAGACTAACATTTGCATGTGATACCAACAGAGGGAGACAGCTTAACAGTTATGCTAAGCCTCTACCCTCTGAAGAGTAAAATCATAGGCTGCACATTGCAACGAAAATGATTCCAATATAGCCAGCTGTTAGACACACAAGCAAATAACAAGTCCCTAGGTATGGTAGTGGGGAATCAGTATCCAAAACTGCTATGGTAGATTAAAGATCCAGTGATCCCCCCAAAATTTACAAGATGTGCAATGATGGGAGACTGTGGCCTATACACAGGGGAAGGGGCAGGCAAAAGAAACTGGCTTTGAGAGGGTCCACATGTCAGACTTAGCAAAGGCTTCAAAACAGCTATTACGAGTACGTTCAAAGAACTAAAGAAAAGCGGGCTTGAAAGTAGTAAATAAAGCAAATGGGTATCTGGGTGGCTTAGTCGGTTAAGCATCTGCCTTCAGCTCAGCTCAGCTCATGATCTCCAGGTCCTGGGATCAATGCCCATGTTGGGCTCCCTGCTCAGCAGGGAATCTGCTTCTCTCCCTGCCTCTGCCCCTCTGCTCTATGTATGCACGCACTCTCTCCCAAATAAAATCTTAGAACAAAACAAAACAAAAAAAGTAAAGGAAAAGATGACGTTTAAAAAAGAGACTATAAAGAGAAATTTTTAAAAAAAGAACCAAATGAAAATTCGAGTAAGAATTTTTAGTCAATAACTGAAATTAAAAAATTAAATGAAGTGGTTCAGCAGAAGATACAAGCTATCAGAAAAAAGAATCAGCAAACTAAAAGATCAATAGACTAAGCAAGTTGTAGAACAGAGAAAAAAATGAGTTTCAGAGACATGTGGAACATAATTAAGCTTACCAGCATATGCCTAATGGAGTCCAGAAAGAGAAATGAAAAGGTATTTTAAGAAATTATGGTCCAAACTCCCCCCAAACTCAATGAAAAACATTTATCTATACATCCAAGAATTTCAGCAAAATCCAAGTAGGATAAATTCAGAGAGACCAGATTGAGAAACATAATCAAAATGTCAAAAGCCAAATACAAAAAGAAAGGAGAAAGCAGGAAGAAGCAAATCATCACATAGAAAGGTTCCTCAGTAACACTGTTGGCTGATTTCTCTTCAAACAATATGGAAGCCAGAAACCAGTGGGATGACATAGTCACAGTAGTGAAAGAAAAACAACTTGTTAACCAAAATTGTTTCAATACTGAAGTCAGAGATCAACTTCCAGCATAAGAGCATAAAGAGGTTGTTAGACCCAATCCCCAATGAAAGAGAACTGATAAATATAATTATAAAAACAGTATAAATGCATTTTTCTCCTTTCTGCTCTTAAGTGATTTTTTAAAAGTATTGTATGAAACCAAGTGTACATAATGCGTAATTGGGTCTACTGTGTACAGAAATATTTCCCTATAACAGAATAAATTAACACAAAATGACCTAAACATAAAATCAACATCTTTAAAAACTCTTCAAAGAAACAGGGATAAATCTTCATGACCTAGCATTTTAGCAATGGATTCTTACAGGTACGACAGCAGAAGCAGGAGCAACAAACAGATAAAATGGACTTCACCAGAATTAAAAACCTTTGTGCTCCTCCAAAAGGCATTTAATCCAAGACAGTGAAAAGACAACCCAGAGAACGAGAGGGGAGAAAACACCCACTACTAATCATTAATCTAATAAGGGATCTATATTTAGCATACACCAAAAAAAACCCCTACAACTCAGTAATAAGAAAGACAACCAATTTAAAAATGAGAAAACCATCTGAACAGGCATTTCTCCAAAGAAGATGTATAATTAACACATCATAGCCACCAGGAAAATGCAAATCAAAGCCCCAGTGAGATAGATTCCTCCCATCGACAAGGATGATTATAATTTAAAAAATGGAAGATAGCAAGTTTTGGTGAGGATGTGGAGGGCGGAGGATCCTTGTGCACTGCTAGTGGTAGTGTAAAATGGTGCAGGCTCTGTGGAAAATAGTATGGCAGTTTCCCAAAAAACTAAACATAGAATTAGTATATTAGGCAGCAATTTCACTTTTGCATATATATCCAAAAGGGCTGAAAGCAGAGGTTCAATCATTTTATTTGTACATTTTCATAGCAGCACTATTCACAGCAGCCAAAAGGTCGAAGTTATTCAAGTGTCCACCTACAGATGAATAAAATGTGGTATATACAATGGAGTATTATTCACTTTTAAAAAGGAAGTCAAGGAGCACCTGGGTGGCCCAGTCAATTAAGCCCCCAACTTTGGCTCAGGTCATGATCTCGGGCTCCGTACTCAGCGAGGAGCCCACCTGTCCCTATCTTCATCTGCCCCTCTACCCACTTGTACTCATTCTCTCTTTCATATAAATTTTCTAAAAATAATAAAAACAAAAAGGAAGTCGAGACATACTATAACATGCATGAACCCTGAAGACAATACACTGAGTGAAATAAGCCTGTCACAAAAGGGCAAATATTGTAAATATTTAAAGTAAGATGGTGGTTATCAAGGACTTGGGGAAAAGGAATTTGAGGAGTTAGTATTTAATGGACACAGTTTCAGTTGGGGAAAATGAAATGGAGATGGATGGTGGTGACAGCTGCACAGCAACATACATGCATTTATAACCACAGAACTGTACACTTAAAAATGGTTAAAATGGTAAATTTTACATTATGTATATTTTACCAACAAAAGAAGGGTGGGGGTACAGGAAAGTGTTGGCGAGAATGTGGAGAAAAGTGGAAACTTCATACACTGCTGGCAGTAATAAAAAAAGATACAGTCTTTGACAAAGTCTGGCAGTTCCTCAAAAAGTTAAATACACAATTAACACATGATCCAGTTGTTTAACTCCTATGTATATAAATGAGAAAAAAGACAGGCCCACACCAAAAACTTCAATACAAATGTTTTTAGCTACATTAGCCAAAATATGCAGGAAACACCCAAATGTCTGTCAACAGATAAAGTAACAAAATGTTATACCCATACAACAGATCATCTTCATAAAAAAGAATATAGTTCTGATACATGCTACAATATGGATGAGCCTTGAAAACACTATGCTAAGTGAAATAAGGCAGTTACAAAAGGACAAATAAGCTGATTCCACTAGTCTACTTAGCATAGGTAAATTCACAGTGACAGAAAGCAGAGGTTACCTGGGGTTGAGCAGAAGGAAAGGAAGGAAGGAGAATTACTGGAAGTTTTGGAAAAAGATAGTGGTGATGGTTGTATACCACCGTGACTGTAAGTGATGCCACTAAGCTATGCACTTAAAAGGGTTAAAATAGCAAATTTTGTGATGTATTTTAACACAATTTTTTAAAACGAGACACCAAAAACACTGAATTGTATACTTCAGATGGATGAACTGTAAGATATGTAAATCTCAATAAATCTACTTAAAAAAAAGTAAAAAAATATAGTGAAAAAAATCATTAAAAGGAATTAAAATATATTAGAAAATATCCACGTATGGCAAAAGAAATCATAAAAGAAAAACAAGACATGAGACACAGAAAACAAAGTAAAATGGCAGATGTAAATCCAGCTAGATCAATGACATTAAATATCATAAAACTCAATAAAAATAAAATTCAATCAAAACACGGAGACAGGGGCGCGTGGGTGGCTCAGTGGGTTGGGCCACTGCCTTCGGCTCAGGTCATGATCCCAGGGTCCTGGGATCGAGTCCCACATCGGGCTCTCTGCTCAGCGGGGAGCCTGCTTCCTCCTCTCTCTCTGCCTGCCTCTCTGCCTACTTGTGATCTCTGTCAAATAAATAAATAAATTCTTTAAAAAAAAAAACAGAGACAGGGGCGTGCCCAGGTGGCTCAGTGGCTTGAGTCTCTGCTTTCGGCTCAGGTCATGATCCCAGGGCCCTGGGATCGAGTCCCACATCGGGCTCTCTGCTCAGCAGGGAGCCTGCTTCCTCCTCTCTCTGTCAAATAAATAAATAAAATCTTAAAAAAAAAAAAAATCACAGAGACAGACTGGATTTTAAAAGGAAGATCCAACCACATGTCATCAATAGAATTTTAGTTCCAAAGATACAAATTGGTTAAAAGCAAAAGGATGGAGGAGCACCTGGCTAGGCCAGTTGGTAGCGTGTGCAACTCTTGATCTTGGCATCATGAGTTTGAGCCCCATGCTGGGCAGAGAGGTTACTTTAATAAAAAGTAAAAGAATGGGGGTGCCTGGGTGGCTCAGTGTTTGGTTAAAGCCTCTGCCTTCGGCTCAGGTCATGATCCCAGGGTCCTGGAGATCAAGCCCCGCATCGGGCTCTCTGCTCAGCAGGGAGCCTGCTTACTCCTCTCTGCCTGCCTCTCCGCCTACTTGTGATCTCTGCCAAATAAATAAATAAAATCTTTAAAAAAAAAAAAAAAAAAAAGGTAAAAGAATGGAAAAATATGCATCACACAAGACAGCAATTATAAGAAAGATGAAGTGTCTATACATTTATCACAAAAAATAGACTTTAAGACAAAAATATTATTACTAAAGATAAAAAGAACATTTTATAATAAAAGGGCCCATTCATCAAGATTTATCAACTATAAATACATATATGCAAACTACAAGCCCCAAAATATATGAAGCAAAAAATGACAAAAGGAGAGGGAAATAGACGATACAACAATAATTAAAACTTCCAATTCCCCACTTTCAATAATGGATGGAACAACTAAAAAGATCAAGGATAGAAAAGATTTTATAACACTACAAAACAACTACACAACAGAGAAATACGTAGAACACACTACCAACAATAGAATACATACTCTTCTTGAGTGCACATGAACATTCTCCAGAATGGACCATATACTAACGAGGCTGTAAATCAAGTCTCAATAAATTTAAAAGGAGAACACAGAAATAAAACTAGAACTCAACCAAAGTAAATTAATTTATTTGGGGACAATGATCATATTCAAAGCATTTACTAGTTCCTCAATTGGTTTTCCTATATAATTATGTTATCTACAAATAATGAAAATTCTGAATTCTCCTTAAAGACAAAATAAAACAAAGGCACGGTCATGTCACTGAAATATACCACAGGGTTTTGGTTTTTTTTTTTGCTTTTTTTCTTAGTATATTTATACATTGTATTTACACATTAATAAATGCAAGAAACTTAGGCACACAAAATGAGACTAAAACAGCACACCCATGTATTCAGATCCATAGCTTGTACCTTGAAAAATAAAACATTACAAATCCTCACACATCCCTAGTTTTTAGAACTGTCCAGCCGTGCATAAACAATAAGCCACCCACACCCAAAACATCTCATGCCTGGGTGGCTCAATCAGTTAAGCGTCTGCCTTCAGCTCAGGTCATGATCCTAGGGTCCTGGGATCTAGACCCATACCCAGCTCCCTGCTCAGGGGGAAGTCTGCTTTTTCCTTTCCTTCTGCCCCTTCCCGAGCTTGTGCTCTCTCTTGCTCACTCTCCCTCATATGAATAAATAAAATCTTAAAAAAAAAAAAGTTACAGGGCGCCTGGGTGGCTCAGTGGGTTGGGCTGCTGCCTTCGGCTCGGGTCATGATCTCAGGGTCCTGGGATCGAGTCCCGCATCGGGCTCTCTGCTCAGCAGGGAGCCTGCTTCCTCCTCTCTCTGCCTGCCTCTCTGCTTACTTGTGATTTCTCTCTGTCAAATAAATAAATAAAATCTTTAAAAAAAAAAAAAAAAAGTTACAAATATTCCCAAAACATCAATGAAAACTTAGGAAGTGTCAAAAACATCAATATTGAGTTAAACACAATCTATATTTAATCTATTTCAAATCAATGATATGAACAGATGGGGAAGGAGAGAAATAGAATAGTATGGATTAAAAGCAGAAGAACCAGAATATTAGAGAAGCAATGGGGTAGGGGTGATGGACAAGTAAGTGAACATTTACTAAGCATTTACCATGAGCCAGATTATCATTTACTAATTCAAAATAGTTAATAGGGAGAACAAAGTTAGCAAATCTGGATTTCAAATACAGACAAGTTGGTACCATTGCCTCTGCTCATCCCTTTGCTATGCTCCATCACTATTTGTGCCTATTTCAGTGCTGTAAGACACCAGAGGCGGGGAATAGAATGACTTCACCAATACCATTAAGTGTGTTGGACAAACTTGTTAAAGGCCAAAATAAAATTATTTTGCCAGCAGCAATATAGTATACAAAAGCAAATGTATAAGCAGGAACACTGAACTTAAATTTCTACTGATACCTACTGTGTGATCTTGAGCAAACTTCCCAAATATCAATACTACAGTTGTGGTGATTAAATCAGGTAATCATCATCTTTAAATGCCAAAAGGTATCCAGTGAAGTATTAATTAGTTCCTTTTCCTAACAACATTCCATTGGAGGGAAGACATTTTAAAGACAACTATTTACAATGTAGTACTGAAGGTGGAAGTACTGAAGGTGTAGTACTGAAGTATGGATTTTGAAGTGAAAAAGACCTGTCAAAGTCTACTTTGCTACCAAACATGCAGCTATGTTAATGAGATTTAGCTCACTGGCAAAAGCCAGCAAACACACTTGCAAGTCATGTTAATTCAGAAGCAATTTTCCCCTCAATACACTGATGCCTTGCACCAAGTAACAGCAGCAGTATGACGGTGGGTCATACCCCATATTCCGCTTTACTCAGGCTGGCTACATGCTCTGCCTTGGAAGTACTTACACTGTTCTCTCTGATCTTTGTGCATTTTATTTCCCCCATGTGCTAACTCCATAACCTCAACAGTTCCCTATATGGAAGGGTTCCATTAGGTTACCAGTTTTTAATAAGTCCTATATTACTATAGCTTGTCAGGAATTCAAGATGTTTTTAACTGTGCTGTCTATTTTATTAGAATTTTTATTGTTTCTATTAGTGCTCTAATTACAAAGTTACATAGCTTTTGAGTGATCCCTTTACTCTTAGCCCAGTTTTCCCCCTATAAATCCAGTTTTGGTGCCTGATTTTGCAGACCATGAAGTCTTTCAGCAACTACAATGTAACAGACATGCCTGTAACAGGAAGTGTTTAATCTCAAAGTTATCACCCCACCCCACAAATTGGCTAACACCTTCAGAGATTATTGGGAAGCTTGAATGGGAGAATGTATGTGAAGTACCTTCGAAAGAAGAGGTACCCAATAAATACTAAGTGTTCTAACAAGTGCCAGTCTCTTCTCCCCTAAAATGCCAACTAGAACATTATGTAGCCCTGACAATTCTTATTTTTGAACTTTCCCAGACTCCCAACAAATATGATCTCTAGATCAGTTCAGGGGGAAAGCATTCTCCCAACTACAAATTACCAGGATTCTATGCTCCTGATGTATGTATCACAATTGCTCAGGCTGATTTTTAAAATAAATGGACAGCCTCAACTGTTTTATACAAATACAGCAGCTTTTATTATTCTGTTGCTTTAACACAGAATCCTACCATATTGGAAATTTTGTCCTACTTTTTAAAAAGTTTCAAATCGGAGATTATCTTAATATTTGTAAGACAACTCATAGCTCGGTATTCCTATCAGAATTTGTGCTGGCTCTAAAGAAAATTTTACAACAGGGAGAATAAAGAAACCAGTAATAAGACATCAAAATCATGTGGTGCTACACAACTTACAAATTATCTGTTGAACAAAAGAGTGAACAAAAGAACCACACTTTTAGGGAGAAATATAAGCACATTTTTCATTCAATAAATAACCTAGTAAGTATGGATTGGAGTCCCAGTTCCAGCCACTTGACTCCAAGCACTAGATTTCTATCAACAATACCAAGCTGGCTCAAGTTCACCAATTTTGGTTCTACCTTAACAGCATTTTTAAAAACTACTTTCTATTTTAGCACTGTTTAAACATATGTACATATGAAATTAAAAATTAAACTCCTTATGCTTCTTGCCCTCCTACAAAACAAACTACAAACAAAACTATTAATAATAATATAAAGTGACAGATGGCAGCATATTACTGACTGCTAAGGCATGAGTTCTTGTGAACTGCACAGCTATTTTACCACCATCATATGCCATGTGGGGGACTCAGCCCTCCTACTTAATTACATCACTGTGTATACACGGTGTGCTATGACATCATTTGTCCTTGGCACCAACAAGTCGGCTTCTGTTGTTCTCACTGTCCCACAAATCAAACAGCACAATTAAGCAAAAATGTGTGAAAAATACAAAGCTAATGTAAGTACTGAAATGGTGTGGCAGTTCTTGGGTACCAGGGTGGCTCAGTCAGGTTGGTTAAGTGGTTGCCTTCTGCTCAATTCATGTTCTCAGGGTCCTGGGACTGAGCCCCCAGGATGGGCTCCCTGCTCAGTGGGAAGTCTGCTTGTCCCCCTCCTTCCCTTGCCTCTCCCCCTGGTCCATGCAAACACTCTCTCACAAGTAAGTAAAATCTTTTAAAAAATTAAAAAGTAAAAAATGGTATGGCAGTTTTCAATTAGGAGGCAGTTCAAAATACATGAACTAATTTTAAAACAAGTCTGCTTTCTTTAACAAGAAAACATCTGTTTTAACTTGAGCACAAAAAGGGTACCAAACATACTTTGAAGGCTAGAACTTAGCAGGGAATAGAGGAGGAGTGGCTTGGAAGACCATTAAGATTCAGAAATTAACTGCTCCAAATGTAGAAAATTCAACCTCTTATCTGCCCTTGAAGATTTCCTGTTACAACATTGTTAAGCCCACTGCTGTCAGCAGGAAGGTCTCTCTTCTATCAGAACTCTATTTCCCTTGTCACTCATACCTACCTACTGGTTATGGTTCTGCCTACTAAAACAGAAAACTAATATTACAATCCTTCAAAATAACGAGACTTACAGTGCTATCACCCAGACTGCTTTTCAAGAGGGAGAGATACTTCTACTTACATACTCTTTTATTTACTAAATCCTTACACAAAAGGGTGCGAGGTCCCATTAAATTCTAGTCCCTAAACAAATCAACCTATTACTGAGTGAGCAATGTTGACTTGAAATATTAGACAAAGTCACATACCAAATGTCGCAGTGTAACTACTTATCAGTCTACTCTTTGTTAAATTACAAGATTAACAACTCAAAGTTATCTATTAATAGCTTTTAACAGATCTTTATCAAAATTAGTTAATACTTGGAAGTTACTAATTCATTCACGAAATGCTAATCTATCACACTGGAAATAAGGACCTCATTTCATTTGGTCAACATTTTAAGAAAGGCAAATAGATTATCAATAATTACCATATTCAATGTGCATCCTGTGGGTATTCTTTTTGTCTGAATCTTGCACAACTAGATTAAGTCACAAATATAAAGAATTTGAAAAGGAAACGGAATTTGGAATTCCTTTCAATCAGAGGATCTTCACTATATTTTAAGTTACACAGAATGGTTTTTTAAAGAACAGCCACAAGATCTAATCCACATATACCATATAAATCACCCATCTAAAGTGTTCCAATTCAATTCTTTTCAGTTTATTCAGAGCTGTATACCTATCACCACAATCAATTTTAGAACACTTTCATCACCCCAGAAAGAAACCCATACCCATTAGTAGCAGTCATTCCCCATTCTCTCCTCACCCCCAACCCCAAGCTAATCTACTTTTTGTCTTTATAGAACTGGCCTATTCTTTTTTAAGATTTTATTTCATTTATTAGAGAGAAAGAGAATGAGCACAAGTCAGGTAGAGAGGTAGAGGGAGAAGTAGGCTCCCCGCAGAGCAGGGAGCCCAATGCAGAACTCAACCCCAGGACCCTGGGACCATCACCTGAGCCGAAGGCAGATATTCAACTGACTAAGCCACCCAGGGGTCCCTAGAAGTGCCTATTCCTGACATTTCGTATAAATGGTACCCATACAATATGGAGTCTTTCGTGACTAGCTTCTTTCAGTTATCGTAATTGTTTTTCAAGGTTCAACTAAGTTGTAGCATGTATCTGTACTTCATTTCCTTTTATTGTTGAAAAATATTCCACTGTATAATACACATTTATGCATTCATTAGTTGATGGACACTGGCGTTTTTGTGATAGTTTTATACATATAGATGCCATTAAAAGATATCTAACAGGAAAAGTAACCTTTAAAGTCTGTATGTACAATCTTAAAGGTTCAAAGCAGCACTGCAGTACACCATGAAGGCCAATACTCAAATCAAAAGTACTGAAAGTGGAAGCCACAATACCAAGTTACCGAAAATGAATATTTTAAGTCTATAATGTTGAAGCAAAAATGCAAACTCAACATAAACATTTTAAATGTAGTATACAGAATATAAAACATTATAATCCAATTTTGGCCCTCATCCCCCTTATTATATTCAGACACTATTAAACAAAGAGGCCAGAGTTCAGCAATTATTTTTTGACATATTACAAATGAAAAGCAGAAGGGCTACAAGCAAAGGAACCTCATCTTTAAAATGGGAAAGCTGCATGCTAAGGTCCCTTCTGGCTATATTTCATGAAAGAACAAATAGTGCCCGGGTGCTGTTGGCAGATGCAAGTCAAAAGGTGGCCAGATTAATAAGGAACAAGTGCTAATTCACTCAGTGCTCATTCGCTCAGACATTATATACTGTAGCGGTTAAGAGCACAGACTGAAGATAAACCACCTCAGTTTGAATTCCTGTTCTGCCACTTACCTCCACATCCAAGCTGGACAAATTCCTTAATATCTGTGTCTTGGTTTCCTAATATACAGACAGTTTTACAAAAAAGAATAGCCATAAAATGAAGCCAGGTGATGGGGGTTTATCTGCATCTTTGTATATTTGATTTTTCCTAAATAAAAAGTTTGGGTGGGGGGATGGGTGAAATAAGTGATGGGAATTAAGCAGTGCATTGCTTACGATGAGCACCAGGTGTTATACGGAATTACTGAGTAACTATATTGTACACCTGAAACTCATATTACACTCACTGTATGTTCACCAACTGGAATTTAAATAAAAACCTAAGGAGCACCTGGGTGGCTCAGTCAGTTAAGCATCCGACTCTTGGTTTCGGCTCAGATCATGGTTGTGAGATCCAGCTCCATGTTGGACTCTGTGCCTATCTTGGGGTCCGCATGAAGATTCTATCCCTCTGCCTCTCCCTTCATTCATGCACCCACTCTCTATCTCTAAAATAAATAAAATCTTTAAGAAATACAAATTTAAGGGACGCCTGGGTGGCTCAGTTGGTTGAGCAGCTGCCTTCGGCTCAGGTCATGATCCCAGCATCCTGGGATCGAGTCCCACATTGGGCTCCTTGCTCAGCAGGGAGCCTGCTTCTCCCTCTGCCTCTGCCTGCCATTCTGTCTGCCTGTGCTTGCTCTCTCCCCCTCTCCCTCTGATAAATAAAATCTTAAAAAAAAAAAAAAAAAAACTTAAAAAAAAAAAAAGAAATAAAAATTTAAAAAATAAGTTTGGAAAATGGGGAAATAAGTTATCCAAGGGCAGAGAAGATCAACAAAAGCTTCTCAGAAGAACATTTGAGCTGCATCTTGAAGAGTAATAATAGTAGCAAGTCAACTAAGTGTATATAGGGACAGAGAAGAAAAGGCAAAAGCAGCCGTATGTAATAGGATAATGTAGCCAATGTTAACAGTAGTTCAGAATAAGTGGATCAAAAGACTAGCACCCATCACCTCAAGTACCACTGAGTGGCGGTCTTCATAACCTCATTTCTCCCATCTCTGGCATTAGGTGTTTGTTACATTTCGACAAAGAAAATTTGACCTATACAAAAAGCTCACTGATAAGTAAAACATATGCAATCATGTTAAAATAAATCATATACTCTTACAGGTATTCAAGGATTATCTATATCCTTGCCCATTCCTTAAGACATGTTTATACAGGTGAAATCTGGTTAAATTATTAAAACCAGGATGGGGGGGAAAAAATCTATGACAAAGACAAATTTCCCTGGTTACATTACTGATACCTAACTCCCTACCAGACCCTTAAGACAGAATCGTTAACAACTGTTTTAGCTCTTCCAGAATTTACCAAAGGAGGACAGCAAGTAAATGCTTTAAAATGCATTTCGCAAGTGTGAATTTCACACAAAAAAGAACCATAGCTAAGCTTAGACATTTATTGGAATGCATAGAATTCCTGAACAGTGGAACCAATGCAGAATCGAGTAAGCTTCCTGGTTTATTATTTTCTCTCTATGGACATTGAACACATTTGATTTTGTTTTTATTTACTTATTTTTTGGGGGGCTAGGCTCCGGGCCCAACGTGGGGTTTGAACTCACACAACCCCAAGATCAGGAGTCACATGCTCTACTGACTGAGCCAGCCAAGGGCCTTCATCACTTTTTTCTCTTTGACCCCCATTTCATCCATTAATCTCTTCCCCACCCCCCACTTCTGCCAGCCATCAACCTTTTCTCCATTTCTCTGAGGCTGATTTTTGTTTTTCTGATTCCACATATAAGAGATCATACAGTATTTGTCCTTGACTGATTTCAGTTGGCATAATGCCCTCCAGGTCCATACAGATGGTCACCAGTGGCAAGATTCATTTTTTTTAAAAAAAGGTTTTATTTATTTATTTGACAGAGATCACAAGTAGGCAGACAGGCAGGTAGAGAGAGTGGGGGAAGCAGGCTCCCTGATGAGCAGAGAGCCCGATGAAGGGCTCCATCCCAAGACCCTGAGATCATGACCTGAGCCGAAGGTAGAGGTTTAACCCACTGAGCTACCTAGGCCCCCCAAGATTAATTCACTGAAAGACAGAATAAGGTGGCATCTGGGTGGCTCAGTTGGTTGAGCATCTGACTCGATCTCAGCTCAGGTCCTGATCACAACATTGTTGAGTTCAAGCCCCACAACATCGTGAGTTCACCACCACCCCCCCAAAAATGAAAAATAGAGAGTACTGGGGTTTCTTTTCAGGAGGGGCATAAAGAAGTCTTCTGGAATGCTAGAAATGATAGACTGATCTAAGTGGTTGTTGCACAGATGTGTACATTTGTTAAAAAAAAAAAATCTATCAAGCTACACATTTAAGACTTGTGGTCTTCACTATATGCAACTTATACCTCAATTTAAAAAATATAAATTTAGGACAACTGGGTGGCTCAGTCATTAGGCGGCTGCCTTCAGCTCAGGTCATGATCTCAGGGTCCTGGGATCAAGGCCAGCATCCAGCTCCCTGCCCAGCAGGAAGCCTGCTTCTCCCTCTCCCTGTCTGTTAAATAAATAAAATATTTTTTAAAAAAGAAGAAGAACAAATAAATAAATAAAATTTAAAACGTAAAAGTTTATACTATGCAAGCCACTTGAAAAATAATGTCAAACTTCCTTTGGGAATCTAAGGCACTGGTTCCCAAAGTGTGGTCCACTGAGACCCTTTCAGGAGATCCAAAAAGTAAAACTTTCATAATAAGAAGACTTCACTTGCTTCTGTTAGGGTCATTCTCTCTTCAGCATACAGTAGAGTTTTGGCAAAGGCTACGTGATGTATGCTATCACAAGAAATTAAGGGTAGAAACTAGCTTCCTTCTATTACACCAAACAGGAGATGCTTGCAAAAATGTAGGAGAATGCAATGCTGCTTACTGATTTTTGTTTCTTGGAAAAGCTATTTTTCATGAAAGTATTATTTACATTAACATACAATGGGTTTGGGGTGCCTGGGTGGCCCAGTTGGGTCAAGCATCTGCCATTAGCTCTGATCATGATCTTGAGGTCCTGGGATGGAGCCCCATGTTGGGCTCCCTGCTCAATGGAGAGCCTGCTTCTCTCTCTCCCTCTGCAACACACCTCTTGTTCTCACCTGCTTCTCTCAAATAAATAAAATCTTAAAAAAAAAAACAAAACATGCAATTAGTTTTACTTTCAAACACATGCACAGGTTTAAATTTTTTCCCATTTTGGGGGCACCTGGGTGGCTCAGTGGGTTAAAGCCTCTGCCTTCGGCTCAGGTCATGATCCCTGGGTCCTGGGATCAAGCCCCATATAGGGCTCTCTGCTCAGCAGGGAGCTTGCTTCCTCCTCCTCTCTCTCCGCCTGCCTCTCTGCCTACTTGTGATCTCTATCTGCCAAATAAAGAAAATCTTAAAAAAAAAAAAAAATTTTTTCCCATTTTACCTTCCAAAATAGTAAACATCAAAGGATATTAACTTGATATAAACAAATGCTCTTTGAGGCCTCAATAATTATAAAGTTTGAGAATGATTGGCCTAATGATATACAATGAAAATAATGAATTAAAAAAAATAATGAATTTCTTTTGCTACTTCTCTTGTAGTGATGAAAAATAAGGTATCAACATTTTCTCTGAAACCATCTGCACCAGACAAACCACTGCTACTATATTTATCTGCATACTTCATTCTCAATTAAAAAAAAAAACTTCTCCCAAATATTATTTTCCCTGGCTGGCTTCATCATGTTTTAACAGCAGTTTGTCCTTAAAGCTTAAGCTAGACTTCAGATGAAAACTTAACCAAACTTTAGGCTGCTCTGCCAGCAAAGAAATTATATCCTGGCTAACAACTCTGTGCTCCCTAAATTCACACTACAAGCTGTTGGCCAAGCACAATTAGCCCATAAGAATCTAAGTAAAACAAAGCCCTCCAGAAAAATCCAGACACACAGACACAGAAAGGAAAAACAAGTTAAAGGCAACATTCAAATTATTTTCTTATCCCTCCCTTTACTTCTCAACCCAAATCCAACAACTCCTGAATCTATTAACTCTTTTTTAACCTTTCCCATTTTCCTTTACTTGAAAATCTTTCTTCTCTGGAATCCATACATCTCTAGGGATAAAGATAAAATTTATTAACTCAAAAAAAAAAAAAAAAAAAAGTGGTAGCTTAAGTCATCTCTTTTAAAGATAAGAGTAATGAGGACCCAAGAATTAAGTGATTAACAGAGAGCAGGGTAAATGGAACTAAAACACAGCCCTTTTAATCGAAGTCCAGTACCCTTCCACTGACTACACCATTTTCAATTCAAATACGAATGCTGTTTTGAAACACAAAAAAAACCTCCAAACTAGGAGCGATGGAATTAATGCAATTATTTGAATAGTACGATTATTATTCTACCTTTGTGTATCAATCTAATTTAAAAGCTGTAAAATAATGCCTATACAACAAACCATGGTGAGCCAACAGTTAACAGTCTCTGGATACCAAATTCTAGTCCCCCACATTTTAAGGGAGGGAGGAGGTAAGAAAGCCATGTGCTCTGATAATCCACTGTTTAAGTAACAGAGCTACACTGGGAAAAAGTCATTCTATAACCCAGATTCCTCTCTATGACCTTTCAAGACATATCAATAGTCAGAAGCTCTCAAGTGAAGATATGAAGTTGGGAATGGGGGAAGAGCTGAAGAAATTAAAGGTGCTTTGCTTTCCAGCTCAACACTCCCTTCAATGATGGAAGCCAAAGTCAAATTAGCAGGAACTCCCTCATTCAAGGGGAGTCCCAGGTAGCTCACTTCCTTTACTCCATTCCCTTAGCCAGTGTTAAAAATACTGCCTCAAATTCTCTCTGCTCCCCAACTCTCCTCTGACAGGTCTGCCACAGTGCCATTAGAATTATCTTTCAAAAACACAAACCCAGGGACGCCTGGGTGGCTCAGTGGGTTAAGCCGCTGCCTTCGGCTCAGGTCATGATCTCAGGGTCCTGGGATCGAGTCCCGCATCGGGCTCTCTGCTCAGCAGGGAGCCTGCTTCCCTCTCTCTCTCTCTGCCTGCCTCTCCATCTACTTGTGATTTCTCTCTGTCAAATAAATAAATAAAATCTTTAAAAAAAAAACAAAAACACAAACCCAATAATCTCTCACTTTAACTTAAAGGTTCATCTCATTACCCTAAAAACAAACAGAAGGGCCCTAATGTGGCACCCAAATTCGTCCCTTGTGATCTAGCCTCACCTCCCACAATCCCTTCCCTCTCAATTATCTCCAATGCTCCTTCTATAGTCTCCTACTAACTTTTCTCTAAAACACTGCAGTTTCACTTCCATTCCTCCATTTCAAGTAGTGGTTCTCAAATTTTATTTCCAGGACACAGACGGCAATGTCTGGAAATATTTTTAGTTATCAAAATGGGGGGAGGGATGGGCGCCTGGGTGGCTCAGTGGGTTAAGCCGCTGCCTTCGGCTCAGGTCATGATCTCAGAGTCCTGGGATCGAGTCCCGCATCGGGCTCTCTGCTGAGCAGAGAGCCTGCTTCCCTCTCTCTCTCTCTCTGCCTGCCTCTCCATCTACTTGTGAGTTCTCTCTGTCAAATAAATAAATAAAATCTTTAAAAAAAAAAAAAATGGGGGGAGGGGAGGAGGTACTACTGGCACCTTGTTGGTAGAGGCCAGAAAGGAACAGAACAGCACCCCACACCACAAAGAATCATCTGGCTTCCAGTGTCAATACTGTTAAGATTAAAAACCCTGATCTTGGGGCGCCTGGGTGGCTCAGTTGGTTAAGCATCTGACTCTCGGTTTCAGCTCAGGTTGTGATCTCAGGGTCTTGAGATGGAGGCCCACATAGCACTCCACACTCTGCGGAGCCTGCTTGATACTCCCCTACTCTCTGCCATTCCTCCCAACTCCCACTCCCCTGTCCCTCCGTGTGTGCACATACGTGCCCTAAAACAAAACAAAAACCAACAAACCAACCCTGATCTCAAGTTGCTCCCACTGCCCAGAAGTCCCTGCTCTAACTCACAGGGCCACCAAAAGAGCACACTTTCAGCAAACCTCACTCAACATCAAATTACAATGATTTCTTCATCTCTTCTGCTACTACATTTTTCACACCTCTATGTAACATAGCACTTACCACATGTATAATTAATTGCCTAACTTGCTAGACAATAAAGCTTGTAAGTAAGAATCACCTTTGTATCCCTTGCACCAGTATGGTATTAAATTAATGAATTCAATTGTTTTAAGAAATCAATCACCCAATCCAAAGCCTTCACTTTACGATTTCATGAAGGTTAAGAACTTGCTCACTAGTTGGTAAAGAAATTACAACTGTAATCTACGCCTTTGACTAAGATTAGAGCTCTTTACTACCTACTATACCACTCTCTCCATCAGGCTGAGGAAGGTTTGGACCACCTACAAAAGACAGTTCAGACTTAACTGAGCCTCCGGAAGTTCCAGAGCCACCTTCCAGGGGCTTTATCTGAAGAAACACAAACAAATAGTAAAGTAAGTTAAGACCAAAAGAAAAGCACAGGAAAAATGCTACCAGAATTCACAGAAAGTAAAGACCTATTTCCAACTAAAGAAAATACTTCAGGGGTGCCTGGGTGGCTCTTTTAAGCCTCTGCCTTCAGCTCAGGTCATGATCTTGGGGTCCTGGGATGGAGCCCCACATGGGGCTCTCTGCTCAGCGGGGAGTCTGCTTCCCCCCTCAACCCACCTGTCTCTCTGCCTACTTGTGATCTCTGTCAAATAAATAAGATCTTAAAAAAAAAAAAAAGAAAATACTTCATGAATATAGCTTGTAAGCTAGACATTGCAGGCTAGCCATAAAGGGGAGAGATGGAGCTCAAAGAAGTAAAACCATGGGAATAGGAAAGGCTGGGCCATCCACATCAAGTATGGATTGATTAGATGGGAGAACAAGAAATCGCCTTGGAAAAGCAGCTTGGAATTATGTCAGAATGACCTCGTTTGGATAGAGCTTCCATGGTATATTCTAGGCAGTATTTTGGTATTTTTAAGTAAGTTCTACATGCAACATGAGGCTTGAACTAACGACCCTGAGATCAAGAGGTGCATGTTCCACCAACTGAGCCAGTCAAGTGCCCCAGTTCTGAGGAGTATTTGGAGAAAGCAGGAAGAGATGAGGGACACAATTCCTGTGGCTGTGTAGATGAACAGAAGCCAAAGAATCTTGCCATTTCTCCTTTCACTGATGATTCTTCTTCCCATGATGCACTGAGAATAACTCAGGTAATGCCTGAGTAGGAGCAATTTGAGTATATGTGCTGCCGAAGCGAGCACTGAGTAGGAGCAATTTGAGACAGCTGACATTTATATGGCTCAGATAATGACATCCAGTCAGACAAGGAATATACCTGCAGGAAATACATTAGGTTCCTCCTCCCACCCTCAGCCTGGACTTAAAATCCCTTTCACCCCAGCTCAACACACTCAAAATCAAAAACTAACAAGAACTTTGGATAACTGATTTGTATCTACAAAGGATATAATAAACAGCTGTAAACATACTGATTAAATACGAGTAAATGAATTTTTCTGCAATCACTTTCACAAGAGCCTAGGCAGTACCTTTCCCTTCCATACAGAACACATCCCTGAAAATGTGACAGAAATTTAAATATTCTAAAGCCAAATAATAGATTCACATGTTCCTAGAGCTTTTTCCAACTATTATAAAAATCCCTAATTACACCTCACCTTTCACATATAAGCTTTACTGCACATTTGCCATACTTAATTTCCTGTGTCAGTGTTATTTCATCCACCACTGAACAAAGTCAACCAACATAACAAATGAGAACAACCTACCCAGTAATGTTAAAGACTTATATCCCTAATCAGTTCCCTATCTCAAGGGTATTAAGTTTGGAGCCTCCGGCTGATACAAAGAATAGGAAACTCCTAAAAAGGATATTGAAGAAATAAAATAACAGAAGTGTGGAAGAATAAAGAGTGTATGGAGGATTGGGAGAGTCAAGCAAATGAAAGATGGGGGGGATAAAGAAAAAAATGGTGGGAAATTGAGTTACAAAGTTATATGAAAATCAACTTCTTAATGAAAGTTTACAGCAGTGTTTACAAATGCAGTAGCTGAAAGGGGAGCAGGCGAGGGAAGAGAGACATGAAAACCGTCTCCTACACAGGATGAACAAATGGCACACACTCAAGGCCTGAGACAGGAGTAAGTGGAGGCAGAGGACAGCAGACACGAGGATACATGACTTGGTGAATTACATAACTGGTGAGAACTTTTAACACATATTTAAATAATATGGTTGCTTCTACAAGATAGAATTATTGAAGGTGGGGTTTGCATATTCTTTTTCCTTTTATTCCTATGTGCTACCCAAACATTTTAACAGAATACATTAATTTCATAATCAGATGATAAATTATAAAGTATATAGCATCTTTAGAAAGCTTTCCATCAAATAACAGATTGGTTTAAGTATTCAAAAGTAGGCTTGGGGGGAGGGGTGTCTGGGTGGCTCAGTCAGTGAAGCATCTGCCTTTGGCTCAGTTCATGATCCCAATGGTCTGAGATCGAGCCCCACATCCGGCACCCTGCTCAGCAAGGTGGCTGCTTTTCCCTCTGCCACTCCCCCTGTTGATGCTCTCTCTTTCTCTCTCCATCAAATAAATAAATAAAATCTTTAAAAAATAAAAATAAGCTTTGGGACGTCTGGGTGGCTCAGTGGGTTAAAGCCTCTGCCTTCAGCTCAGGTCATGATCCCAGGGTCCTGGGATTGAGCCCCGCATCAGGCTCTCAGCTCAGCAGGAAGCCGGCTTCCCTTCTCTCTCTGTCTACTTGTGATCTCTGTCTGTCAAATAAATAAAATCTTTAAAAAAACAAATAAGCTTTGGTAATCTGAAAAATTCATTTATACAAAACATTAGCCCCTAAAACATCAAGTTAATGAAATATTTTGTAATGTTTCCTTCCAATTTAGCTTTCCTTTAATGAGTATCAAATACCACCGCCCTGCTTTCCAAATGGTGCTTTTTGTTTCATAGACTCTAGCTCTAAAGGGCTTGTGGAAACTGATTTTTTAAAAAAGATTTTATTTAGGGGCACCCAGGTTGCTCAGTGGGTTGGAGCCTCTGCCTTTAGCTCAGGTCATGATCCCAGCGTCCTGGGATGGAGCCCCATATAGAGCCACGCATCAGGCTCTCTGCTCTGCAGCAGGCCTGCTTCCCTGCCTATTTATGATCTCTGTCCAATAAACAAATAAAATCTTAAAAAAAAAAAAAAAAAGATTTTATTTATTTGAGAGAAAGTATGTGTGTGTGTGAATGTGAGCAGAGGGAGGGGCAGAGAGACAAGCCAAATCCCCGCTGAGTGGGGAGCCCAACTTAAGGCTCAATTCTAGGCCCCCCGGGATCATGACCTAAGCCAAAATCAGACACTTAACCACCTGGGTCACCCAGGTGCCCCAGAAACTGATTTTTAAACTCACTCTAACCAGTATATATGACAGGAACAATTCTGTTTTGCCCACCTTATATCTCTGTTATCTGGCACAATACCTAGAACATAATAACCATTTAACATGTAAGTGCAGAATTTAAAATCAAGTATGAGGGACGCCTGGGTGGCTCAGTTGGTTAAGCGGCTGCCTTCGGCTCGGGTCATGATCCCAGCGTCCTGGGATCGAGTCCCACATCGGGCTCCTTGCTTGGCAGGGAGCCTGCTTCTCCTTCTCCCTCTGCCTCTGCCTGCCACTCTGTCTGCCTGTGCTTGCTCTCGCTTCTCTCTCTATGACAAATAAATAAATAAAATCTTAAAAATAAAAAAAAATAAAAAAAATAAAATCAAGTATGAAATACAAAGGATTCAAGTAAAATCAGACAAAATGATAAGCCTGAAGAAAGGTAAAATATGCTGGAATTCATCTCTAAGCCAGTAATTCTCCAAAGGTAGTTCCATACTTGGAAACTTGTTAGAAATACACACTCTTGAGCCCCATCCCATACTTACTGAATCAAACTCAGGGGGCAGGACCTAGAAATCTGTTTTAACAAGTCCTCCAGGTTTTAGAACCTTGCCCTAAACCAGGGCTGGCAAATTATGTTCACAGACCAAATCCAACCTCCTGTTTTTATATAGCCCACAAGCTGAGAATGTATTTCACACAGGAATATTTACAACCAATTTAATGACAGGGAACACTAACTTTAAATCCTCCATTAGGCCCCAAAAAACCAAACCAAACCAAAACAAAACAAAAACCCACTATTTATGAGCCCTCCCATTCTATTCTTATTAGACCCAAATTACAAATAATTGCACCATCATATTTTGAATTTCACCCACAGAATATTGACCCAATAATCTTAATTTCTCCTCTTAGCACACAAAACCCAAAACATTTCTGATCTGGCTTTTTACTGAGAAGTCTGCTGATCCCTAATTTGAATTGGGAGGTATTATCAAGGAAAACAACCAAATCTTTATATACTACCTTGATCAGGGGCAAAATACTCTGTTAGACACAACATGGGTCTAATGCCATGTAATAATTTCCATTCTTTCTGCTGTCTGAGTAGACGTACTCAGTTCTTAGAAATAACCAAATGAGAGAAAAGACCACAAGAGAGATCTAACAACCTAAACTCAGAATAAAAACACCAAAGTCGGTAGGAAGGAAATTGGCATAAATGGAGAGGAAAGGGAGTTGTCGTCTCCTACTCCCTTTTTTTTTCCTTTCCATCTAAATTTTCTTCTCTTCCTACTTCATAGGCTCTGCAACCAAGGATGGGATCCAAGACAACCAGCTCAAACTCATGCCAAGGAAAACAATTCCTCTAATAATGGCTGGCCAATCAATATGGGTCTGAAGTGTTCAAAACTTCTATGATTGATCAGTTACAGAAAGATAAACTGAAAGAAGCCCAAACGTGATGATACATCAATTTTGTATGCAGTTCTAGGTATTGGGAGTCAGATATTCCTCCAGATTTTGCCATTCAGGCAGTTATTGTAAAGAGTATTATTATTCTATATGCTCTGTAATACACGAAGGTAAAGGACAGAACTGCTGACCTTATTACCCATTAACCATCATCAGAGAGAAATTTAAGTGTGAATTTTAGGACAGTGACTACAAAGGTAACAGAAATCAAAGAAGAGTTACTGTGCCTTATTAAATATGGAAAGAACTTCATGCAGAACGTAGTCTATGTACACTACCTTAGTCAAGTTACTTCAGCAGCTTTTAAAGCCATGCTCTTCATCTGAAAAACAAGGAGTTTGAGGTCTAAGACTCCCTCCAGGACTGCTCATCATAAAACAACTATCAGGGCGCCTGGGTGGCTCAGTCAGTTAAGCTTCTGCCTTCGGATCAGGTCATGATCCTAGGATCCTGGGATGGAGTCCCACATAAGACTCCCTGCTCAGTGGGGAGTCTGCTTCTCCCTCACCCTCTCCCCCTCCTCCCTGCTCGTGCTCTCTCACTCAAATAGACAAAATCTTTTAAAATAAATAAATAAAATGAATAAAAAATAAAAGACAATTATCAGATCAATTAAGTAACTCCAAGTAATAAAGAGAATTAGAAAAAAAGAAAAAAATAGAGAAATCATACTCACAAAGAATGTAATATGGTAAATTGACTACTCATCCAACAAATAATTATTGAATACCTATGTGCCAGGCACTTTCTAGGTACTAGAAATATATCAGTGACAGGATCTTGAGTCTGGTAAGATGAATGCCACAAATCTAAAATTTGGAGGACAAAAACCAAAGCATCTAAACAAAGTAAGTGAAACAAACAAAAAAAAACACCAATAGCATAGAGGTAACTGACAGAGCACCAATACAAAAAAGGAATGGCAGGAGGAAGGGTTGAACAGCACAGTATGTAATTCCTGGCCAAAAATTAAAAGCATTACAAGTACAGCTATTCTTAAACTCAATAAGCAAGAATTCGCATACTGTACTTGACATTTGTACTCACTGGAGAAGAATGGAGACAGAATGAAATTCTATTTAAAAGAAACTGAAAAATAAAAGGAAAATTCCATTGGATTATACAATAATTAGGTATATTTTTATAACAAAATTCAGTCTCCCCATCTATGAGGCACAATAAAGAATGACAGAATCAGAGCTAAGAAAGACTTTAAACAATCAGCCAGTCCAATGCTCTTCACTTCATACAACATAAGCTTCTACACAATAGCAATCTCTAGAAAAGGACCTGGCATATAGCAGATGCCCAATAAATATTTATGGAATGGATTAAAAGCAAACCAATGTCTTAAAACAGGTATTAATAAGCTAGTATTATTAGAGCTGGAGCCTTGACTCCCAAGAAGGTGCTCAGTAAGAAATAATGAATTTTGGGGTGTTTGTGTCTGTGTTGTATACATGAAACTCTGGAATCCTGGTCTCTCCCAACTATTAATCTAGCTTCTAAACTTTTTGCTACCTTGTGTCTGAAATTTTTTTTTTTTTAATTTATTTGACAGAGATAGAGAGAGAAGCACAAGTAGACAGAGCAGCAGGCAGAGGGAAAGGGAGAAGCAGGCTCTCCACTGAGCAGGGAGCCAGATGCGGGGACGGATCCCAGGACTCTGGGATCATGACCTGAGCGGAAAGCAGCCGCTTAAACAACTGAGCCACCCAGGCGCCCCTGGAATTTTTGACAGTGTGATTGGCAAAACTAAACTCAAGTGAGAATATTACTGCCTAATGATAGGACACAAAACTCAAAGAATCTCAGCTCTTCTCTTTTCCTCAAATGAAGTGCAAAGAACCCCCTAGCGGGACATCAGAAATATTTTTTGAGTTTTTTAAATGCCTAGTTTCTACCCCAAAATAACTCAATCATAATTTCCAGAGCATAAGACCTAGAAAAATACCCCTTTTTGGGGGGGGGGGGGGATTTTGGTAAAGCTCTACAGGTGATTCTGATACACAGCTGAGATAGAAAATCATTGTTAGACAGTAGCTGGAAACAGAACTAAAAACCCTTATAGAATACTTGTGTAGTGTGTACATGCATACCGAAGCCCACAAGACTAGAACATGCACGAATGAAGAACAAATTTAGGAAAAGTATCTTAACAGTGTACTTTTTCACTTCTTGTTCCTTAAAAGTATATTTACATTGGTCATTACTTTACATTCAACAGTAAAAATTGAATGATTAATTCAAACACCAATAAACATAAGTATAAAAGGTTCCATAAAGTCTTCTTTTCCTTTTCATACTTTATACCATAGAAAATAAGATCACAATGACCATTAATAGAAAGATCTTTGAGATCCTGTGCTGCATTAAGAAAGTTCCTAGATTTCGCATTAGCAGGCTTTCTCCCCAGCCTCAATACAGAATTTAAGACATCGGACCAAGAGAATTAAGAGAAATAAACACCAAATAAAGGCGTTTAATGCTATTTCCTTTATTCCATTAAACTGATACTATGAAAACGCAAAAGGAGACCTCTAGTTTTGAAAACGTTTTGTAAAAATTACACTGATTTTAAACCAAGCTAAATAAAACTCAATATTTTCAAATTGAGATAATAGAAGCTCACATGATACTAAATGTTCATTTATGAGACGATTTAAATAAATTACTGGGAGACAAATGCCTGGATTTTACATCTTTTAGGAACGTTATGTTGCCTAACATTATTTTAGTCATAAACACACCCACCAACTAAACTATCAAGCAGAACATGTTGGGAGACATATGGAAGAGGAAGAACCTACTTGCTGCAAAGCTTTTAACAGCTCCCTGGCTAACTAACTTATTTCCCAAGTTGCAGATAATTGTCATATTTTTATTAAAATTTTCATCTAAAGCTAATCTGGTTCAGGAAACAGATGAAAGTTCCAAATGTTTTTTAAAAATAGTGATCAGTCACATTTCTTTAATGTGGCACCGTAGCTGAAACACCACTGGTTGACAGACCTCAATCCCTCACCTCTATGATGGAGACATTATTTATGCTGATAATTGAAAACAGTTGAGGAAAAAAAAAATCCATCTTCTTATTTAAATGCTTGAAAGTTCAATAAGAACACGCTAAGAGCATTAACAGTGGTATTCAACTCTGACTGCATGGAAATTATCCACAGTGGTTTTAACATAAACCTTTGCCCAGGACCCCTATCAGAACTAATCAGTATCAGAGAGTGAGATCCAGCCATCAGTATTTTTCTTCCCCCCACCTAAACTCCCTTAAGTGATTCTAAAGTGCAGTCAGGTTTGAGGGTTAACACATTAACCCCTTTCCCAAACATTAACGTTAGGTCCTATACTAAGAACTTAGCAACAAACAGGGCAGCTTTCAAAAATAAAACTCAAAAAACAAAAACAAAAACAAAAAAAGAGGGGGAAACTAAAATCTCCCCCCTCTCAATTTTTAGGGGCGGGGGGAAGTATCAAGATTCGGAAAACGTACCAGCAAGAGGGGATATATAATGCAGGCTATTATGAAACCATCACATTATTTTAGAATTCAAACGCAAAACAAACAAAACAGGACAAAACAAAACAACCTCACCAAAAGACAAACACAACTAGCTCAAGAACCACAGAATAAGATCCTTTCCCAAAGTGCCCAAAAGAGTTACAAGAACACTGATCTGTAACACACACCCCCATATATTTTGAACAACCTTCCTTAACCTAATTTAAACAAAGACTGGTTTCAATATTAAAAATTCTAGAAATATAAAAACTTCATTAAAGTTAACCTTATAAAAGTAAACTGAAAGAATGCTTGCTTGTGTCCAACTAATCAAGAACTTGACTAACAAATTCATGACAAATATCCATTTTAAAGAGCTATAAACAGCATTATTAATACCATCTGAAAAAAATTTATCTTTGAAGAGACAGCCACGAAATCCCTCATCTTCTTGAGATGTCAGAATATTTATTTCAAGATCCTGGAAGAAAAAAAGATCCAGAGTAAATCCTACTTGAGCATTCCATCAATAAAACAAGAGAAGTATGGAACACCAACAAGGGATTACAATAATTTGGTAAAAGGTAAACTCTGCCCTTCAAAGAACTTTCTGAAGAATTTAGATTCTCACGTGTACTGTTCTTGCCGTTATTCAATCCCTCCAGAAATTTTTCCTCTCAGAAACTACCAAGGTCAGCAAACAAAAGGAAGAAATGGCATGAGAACATTAAAATAACACATTAAAAATTCCAAGTTAAATGTCCGTACAAAAAATACAGGAAAAAGGGTAGGGGGAAAATATCTGTATACTCCAAATGTCTTATTTTTAAAATAAAGAAAACAAAACATAACAAACATTTTTTGAGTTCACCTTTGGGAACACCAATTTCAAATACTTCTATTTTTCCCTCTATGCAGACACTGGAACAATAAAGCTTAATCTTTAAGAACTTGAGAGGCATTTGCTGAAACCAAAATGGCAGCCCACTGAATCAGTAGACCAGGGAGATCTAAAGGAGAGTTTGCAGTCTCTATTTTTAAATTCAAGTGTACGGATTAAGAAAGCCAACGAGTCCTTACTATATAATCACTCAGAGTAGATAATGAGCTCCAAGAGAGGGTTAAGTACCTGCTGAAAAGTTTCCTAATCAATAAATACAGCCCAGATTCTTCCTCAGAAGTGAAAGTATACAAACGTTATGTAGATTTAGGAGGTTCCTGAGTTTCCAGGTAAAATACGGCTACAAGTATTTCCCTCACCCCAAATAAGGCACGAATACTTAAAACCACAACTCGCTCAGTTCAATTCTAAGACAATCCGAAGAAATTACACACACCTGTAAACTGCACGGTGGAAAATCCAATTAAGGTTATAACCATGTAACTTTCAAAAAATATGCATAGTTTAAGCAGGTTCCACTGGAAATCTTAAATTCCCATATAAGTTCTAGTCCCCACAGAAACCCCTATAAAGATTACAAAACAACGTATACACCTGCTCCGTAACTCTCAGTATTTCACAATGAATGAAAAATAAACAATTTCTGGAACCCGAAGCCTCGTACCACAGGAACCTAGAGGGCTCATTATCACCAAGCTCGCAGAGGCTAATATTTTTGCAGATAAACAGTTAAAAATAGAAAGGTGGTGGGTCCAAGCTAGGTGGGAGGCGATTTCTGCATCAAAACAGCTTTCGCGGCTTTGGCCCTCAGCAAATGAAAGGGGACGACGGAGGTGTAGGGGGCCGATAACCCGGCTCAGGCTCTCGGTCCAGAGGGCCGAGAAGAAGCTGACGGTTATCGCGGGAGGGTGGGGGGAAAGCGGACAAGTCGTCGGGCCTGATAGCCAGGCGTAGCCGAGCGGAGGCCTAGCTCTGCTGCTCCAAATCACTCCACCTCAGTAATGGCGTTTGGTGTCAAGTGGAACTAAACTGGGGAGGAGAGCGGCCTCGAGTCTGCCGAGAGCCCCGTTTCAAGGCCGAGGGCCGGGGGCGACTAGCCCCCGCAGCCGACCCGGCCCCCGGGCGCCGATGCGGGGGCTGCACTCCGGGCGCCGAGACTCCATCCTCCTACTCGGCCCCAGACAGGACTGGAAGGGGGAGGAGGGGGAGGGACGAAGCCGTCAGCCATTTTCCCTTACAGTCCAAAACACACAGCCACGCTCCCGGGACGCCGGCTCGGCACCGAGCGGAGTCCCGCGCCCCCACCCGCGCCGCGCGCGCTCGCCCACCCCGAGGCGGGGGTGGGGTGGGGAGGGGGGGCCGGGGAGTCCCCGGCCCAGTCAGCGGCCCGCCAAGAGAGGAACCGTGGGCTCGCACACCCCCCTCGCCGTCCTCCCCTCAGATCCAGCTGTTGGCCCCGGAGAAGCGCCTCGTCCCGGCGCGGCCGGCTACTCACCGCACGACCCGGGCGTTTTCTCCTCAGAAGCAGGGCACGCGGAAGCAGCAGGCAGCTGCAAGACTCAGTCCCAGGACAAGGCCGACCCTGGGTGCATCCCAAGCCTGGGGGTGACTGACGACAAAGTGTGTCGAGAGGCTGCGGGCGTCAAGACCAGGAAGCTGCACGGGGGCGCCGGAATTCGCTGCTCGCCGCGCCCGCCCTGCAGCAACGGTGGCCGCGGCCGCCTCCTCCTCCTCAGCCGGCGGCGGCGGCCTCTTCCCTCTTCTCCCCTCGGGCCGGGGCTCTAACTGAGCTCAGACGGGCTCCGGGCGGTGCGTTTCTCCTGCGTCACCTCCTCCCGCTCCTCCTCCTGCAGTGGCGGCTTCACCTTCTCGTGGTCGCCGCCTCTTTCCCCGCTCCGGGCCTGGTCGCTTTGCTGCGGCTCGCTCCTCGCTCCCGGCGCCGACCGGAGCACCGAGGGCTGAGGCGGCCGCCTCCCGGGAGAGAGGCGGCAGCGGCGGGCTCCCGCGAGGCCTGAGAGCTGAGCAACGCGGGGAGGGGCTCCGCGCGGCAGAGGCCCGGACGGGCCGGGTGCTGTGAGGTTGCGGCTCCGACAACGGCGGAGACTAGCTTCCGCAGCCGCGGACGCCCGTCCTCGCCAATATGGCGGATCCGGCAAACCAAAAAAAAAAAAAAAAAAAAAAAAAAAAAAGAAAAGAAAAGAAAAAAAAGAAAAAAAAAAACGCTCGGCCACTGGCGGCGGCGGTAGCGGCGGCGGCAGCAGCACTGGTGGCGGCGGCGGCAGCAGCGCGGCGGCGCAGACTCCCACTAACCCCAGCGCCGCCCAAAGCCGTGATGATCCCCCGCCCCCATCTAGCCCCGCCCCTCACAAGGCCCGCCCCCTGGCCCTCCTCCTTCGTCTCCTCCTCCCCACTACCCCCCCTTCTCGCTCAGCTGCTCCTTCTGCTCCCTTCCCCGACACCCTGGGCCGTCGAGCCAGGGAGAGTTGCGCGTGCTACCAGGGAAGCCCGGCCAGGCGCGAGGCGCTTGGAACCCGGAGAACTGGAGTGGGGGAGGGGAACACAATGCGGTACAGATTGTTCACGCAGTACGGTGTCTTTCCGTCGGCCCCTCGGGGATCGCGCTACGTTCCAAACCCCTCGTATCAGGAGCGATGTGAGAACAGAGGTGACACGAGGACAAGGAAAAGTGGGGGAAGGGAGATCCGGAAGGATCTGGCATACCACGGCGGAGAAGGAGCTGGGAGATTTGGCAGTGTGTGGCCAGGAAAGGGTTAATCGCGCAAACCGCAGCTGCGTCGCTCAGAGTTTGACTTGGGCCGCTTGTTTTTGTTCCATTGTGAACCGTGGCCCCGGCGGCGAGTGCCCGGATGATGACGTCACCAATCTCCCCCCTTTTCCGGGATTGTGGGGGGAGGGGTAGCGGAAAGACAAGATCTTGAGACCACGCGCTGGGCGGTCTCACCCGCGGTGCGTTGGGGTCCCGGGGGCAGAGCTGACCCGCGTCACTTGGCCCGTGAGCCAGCCAGGCCCGTTGGGCGGGTACCTTGGGGGTGGCAGCAGTGCCAGGTCTCCAGGGCCTGGCCACCTGCTCCTTGCCGATAGACGGAAGGTGTGGCTATCTCCTGCGGGGTGGGAGGGGGGTTACGTGGAGGTTTGGGGGAACCTACCCCCCCCTATAAAGCAAGTGCTCTGAGAAATTCATTCCCTTGATCCTGCAGCTTCAGGACCTGTAAGCGCCTGGGCTTCCTCACAACCTTACTGTGACCGACCACCCTCTGAGCATAGGAGCCCTTAGAACAGCAAAGAAAGATCTATAAAGTGACATGGACGGCACAGCGACAAAACAGTACTGAACAGCAAGATCAGGTTCTTTTGCCAAATCAATACAACTAACATAACACAATTAAAAAAAAAAAAGTGTTAGAATCGACAAAGGCCTTAAGAACCCACTACATGCACCATGTATGTCATGGCCTATTTTCTACATGTTTATATTCCAAAGTAAAGGTTATCAGGCTAATTTCAAATAAATGGTGTGCTTCGATCAATTCTATATAATCTACCTCTGAGACCAAATGAGAAAAGAAATGCAGTTCCTAATCTACCACATTTCCTTCTGACTTAAAAAAAAGTGCTTTTGGACACTAAATGCAAAATTGTCACAGACCCTTATAAAATAAGATTGTTATATTTTGTATGGAAGAGAGTTAGATTTAGTTATGCTATGTTAATCTATAACAGAGTTGTTAAAATGGAATCCAAACTAATTGGGTATGACAGTACATTACTAGTATCTTAAATTTTAAAATCATTTCTCTATGTGTTACTAAACTCATGTTTTTGCCCCAAATTATCTAACAAGGTATCCAAGAAAAAATTCATAGCCCGAATAATTCATAGCACATTTTACCTTGTTTTATAAGTATTTCCATGAATGGCTTTTCTTCTCCATTAGCTTATGAGCCCCTAAATAGCAGACACTACCATCTGTGTACACTGTAGGTTTATTAACCGCATGATTTTACTTAATCCTCAGAACCCTGTGAGGTAGCCAAAACTTATATTGCTATCACTAATTTTAGATAAACAGAAAGGATCAGTGATTTGCCCATGGATTGGAAAGGACAGGATTGGAAAGTGTTGAACAACCGGTCTTTTAACCCTATTGAAAGTGCACCTTTAATAAGGATGTTGGGGCACCTGGGTGGCTCAGTGGATTGAGCCTCTGCCTTCCGCTCAGGTCCTGATCCCGGGGTCCTGGGATCGAGCCCCGCATCCCTGCTTCTCCCTCTCTCTCTGCCTGCCTCTCTGCCAACATCTGCCTACTTGTGATTTTTTCTCTGTCAAATAAATGAATAAAGAATATTTAAAGAAAAAAAATAATGATGTCTACCCTCACCAATTCTGTTCAACATTGCCCTTGTGGTTCAAACCACAGCAAGAAAAAGAAAAGGCACACAGGTAAGAAAACAATTAAATCACTTTTATCCTCTATTTGCAGATGACATGATCTTATATATATAAACTCCTGGGAAATCTACTATAGAACACTATTAGAGCTAATAAATGAGTTTGTCAAAGTTTGCAGGATTTAAGATCAATAATAAAAAAGATTATATTTATATTTATTTATTTATTTATTTATTTATTTGACAGAGAAAGAGAGATCACAAGTAGGCAGAGAGGCAGACAGAAGCAGGCTCCCTGCTGAGCCGAGAGAGCCTGATGTGGGGCTCAATCCCAGGACCCTGAGACTATGACCTGAGTCGAAGGCAGAGGCTTAACCAACTGAGCCACCCAGGTGCCCCCCATGTATTTTTATATACTAGCAATAAACAATCTGAAAATGAAGTTAAGAAAACAATTCTATTACATCATGACATCAAAAAGCATAAAACTGTAATGAATGAATTTAACAAAAGAATTTAACAAAAGAAATCCAAGATTTGTACAATGAAAACTACAAAACAGGGGCGCCTGGGTGGCTCAGTGGGTTAAAGCCTCTGCCTTTGGCCCAGGTCCTGATCCCAGGGTCCTGGGATCGAGCCCCGCGTTGGGCTCTCTGCTCTTCGGAGAGCCTGCTTCCTCTCTCTCTCTGCCTGTGTCTCTACCTACTTGTGATCTCTGTCTGTCAAATTAAAAAAAAAAAAAAGAAAACTACAAAACAACATTAGAAGAAATTAAAGATGACCAAAATAAATGGAAAAACAGCCCATGTTCAAGGATTAGAAGATTTAGTTTTGTTAAAATAGCAGCACACCCCCCAAATTGATCTTCATAATGAACCCAATCCCTATCAAAATCCCAGCAGGCTCTTTTCGCAATAAGCACATGAAAACATGCTCAACATCACCAGTCTTGAGGGAAATGCAAATCAAAACCACAATGAGATACCACTTCACACCCATTAGAATGGCTATAATTAAAAAAAAGAAAAGGGAAAATAGAAAGTGCTGGCAAGGATATGGAGAAATTGGAACACTTGTGTTCTGCTAGTGGGAATGTAAAATGAGGCAGCTGCTATAGAAAAGTTTGGCAGTTCCCCACAACCTAAACATAAAATCACCCTATGGACCAGCAATTCCACTCCTAACTATAGACCCAATATAGAACGAGAATTGAAAGCAGGGACTCAGATACTTGTTCATCCTTGTTCAGGGCAGCACTATTCACAACAGCCATAATGTGGAAACAGTTGAAATGTTCACTAACAGATGAGTGGAAAAACGAGATGTAGTGCACAATGGAGTATTATTCAGACTTCAAAAGGAATGAAATTCCAACACAGGCTATAACGTGAATGGACCCTGAAACATTATGCTAAATGAAAGAAGCCAGACACAAAAGGTCACATATTGTATAATTCCACTTCATAACGTACCTCAAACAAATTCATGGACAGCCAGCAGAAAAGAGGTTACCAGAGGCTGGGGGAGGAGGGAATGGGGAGTCATTATTTACAGGGTAAGGTAAAGTGTTTCTGTTGGGGATGATGAAAATTTAGTTCTGGAAGTGATGGTTGCACGACACTGTGAAATGCACTCAACAATAACCAGTACCCTTAAGAATGGTTAAAATGATTACTTTTAGATTATATATATATTCTACCATAAAGCTTTAAAGAGTGGGAAAAAATTCACTTTCATATGTTTTAGCCTATAAATGACACTCCCACCAGCAGTTCTAGGGGGAAATTCATCTATCAGGTCAAACTCACCAGCAACTCACTCTTTCCTGTGCTCTGTGAAGCTACCGTTGAGCACTGTGGCTCCCAAGGTGGGTGTGGCCTACAGGACAGCCCACTTTTGACACCTTCCACTCAGTTAATGTCCTAGGCACTGAATAGTTTTAAGTTGAAAGAATAGGTTCAATGCCATAGTGCAAGCTCCTTAAAAGTCCATATTATCCAGGCCTTCCTTCTTACTTCCTTCATTTTAGTTTCTTACTCTTTTTAAAAAAGATTTATTTATTTGAGAGAGAACTGCGCATGCAAGAAGGCAGGGGGAGGAGGATCTAAGGAAGAGGGAGAGAGAATCCCAAGCAGAGTCCCTACAAAGCGAGGAGCCCCAGGTGGGGTTCAATCTCAAGACCCTGAGGTCAAGAACTGAGCAAACATTAAGAGTCCAACTCTTAACTGACTGAGCTACCCATGCACCCCTTGGTTTCTCGTTTCTAACACCCGTCTTCCTTTAGCTTTAAAACTGTAATGTTTTACTTCCTGGTTCTATCTTGGTAGAGCAAAGCCTTATCATATTACATTTCCTCATAAAATTTCCCACTGCACTCTTATTTGTCCAACCAGAAGTGCTTAATAAGTATACTCATTGTTTACTAGGACACTTATCTTAAGGAACAGACACAAAGCGAAGAAGTCAGAGAAAGACAAATGCCATAGGATTTCACTTATATGTGTTACCTAAAAACCAAAATAAAGCAGAAACAGACCCCAAAATATGGAGAACAAACTGGTGGTTGCCGGAGGGGAGGAGGCTGAGGGTGGGGGAAAAAACGGTGAAAGGGACTGAGAGGTACAGGCTTCCCCTTATGGAAGGAAAAAGTAGGAAGTACAGGACGAAAGGTACAGCATAGGGAATACAGTCAACAGTACTGTGTTGTATGGTGACAGATTATAGCTACACTTGTAGTGAGCACAGCACATCTATAGAGTTGTCTAATCACTGTGTTGTACACCCGAAACTAAAAGAACACTGTATACCAACTGTACTTCAATTAGAACAAAAAAGGAACAGAGAACTTCTTGGATAAACTGATAACTAGTTAATACTTTCAGGGCCACACATTCCCCAATTCTAGAGACAAGGGATTGACTATTTCATACTTGTTAAAAGGTCTTCGGGATTAATGGCTAAGCTAATATAAAATTGGTTATATGTCTCCTAGAGAAGGCTTTGTGATTTGAATGGAATGAGGAAAAGTCCCCAGTGACTTACTATCTTTCATATAAAAATGTGGTAAGGGTCGCCTAGGTGGCTTAGTCGTTTAAGAGACCGACTTGTTTTCCAGCAGGTCATGATCACAGCAATGTGAAATCCAGACCCGCGTTCCACTCAGTGGGAGTCTGCTTAAGATTCTCGCTCTTCCTCTGCCCTTTCCCCAACTCATGAAAACCCATGCTCTCTCTCTCTCTCGCCAAAAAATAAATGAGTAAATACATCTTTTGAAAAAAAGAAAAGTAGTCTGTCCTGCTGTGGAAGAATCTCTCTGAAACTTACCTATTCCAGGCAAGGACCTGTATGCAGACGCCAGGGATGTCTCACTGCTTTTATTCTAGGGTTTTAGAATCTCCCAGGTTTTATTTAAAATTCGAAGGGTTGTGTTTTATGTATTTTATATAAACTACCATGGGACAAAATAATCTGATCCTTTTATTTTTACTACTAGTCTGACTTATGTCATCTAGGTTTAAGAAATACTCACTTTCTCAGTTGGAGAATGACAACTATGCCTCCTTAGAAGCCTGGATCATCCTGTTATGTTTATGGCATAAGCAAATAACCTCAGCATGAACTAGGGCTGCTGATTATGCCTCACTCACTCATGGCCCACTGCTAGTTATCTTGAACTCAGAACTCCTTAAGAGTGGTATAGCTCAGCTCTGTGTGTCTGTCCCAAGGAGTCCAAATGTTCCAGGTCTTATCTAGCTAAAATATAAGCCTCATGATTTAAAATGTGAACCTGCAAAGTCCACCAGATTATCTCAACCATTTTTTAAAAAAATTTTTATTTATCTACTTAACAGAGAGAGAGATCACAAATAGGCAGAGAGACAGGCAGAGAGAGAGGGGGAAGCAGACTCCCTGCTCAGCAGACAGCCCGAAAGCAGAGGCTCAACCCACTGAGCCACCCAGGCACCCCTTCAACCATTTTTATAATCAAAACTGCACTGTAGGGGCGCCTGGGTGGCTCAGTGGGTTAAGCTGCTGCCTTCAGCTCAAGTCAGGATCTCAGGGTCCTGGAGTCCCGCATCAGGCTCCTTGCTCGGCAGGGAGTCTGCTTCTCTCTCTGCCTCTGCCTGCCACTCTGCCTGCTTGTGCTTTCTCTTCCTCTCTCTCTCTCTGACAAATAAATAAGCAAATAAAATCTTTAAAAAAATTGCACTGCAGTCACCCAGACCAACCATTTGGTAATTCAAACACCAAGTCAAAGTCTTACTACATTCTCTCCACATGGTTGCAGCCTGGTAAAACCCCAGCTCCATCCTGCTTTCTGTCTTAGCACACTCTCCCTATTTTTTCTTGGCTAGCCTGGAAATTTTGTAATAATGCAAAATTTCAACCAATTTTTCCTTCTGTTAGAGTTTCTTCAAAGTCCACTCTAATGTGGAACTATTTACTGCTTATGCCAGAAAAAAAGTAATCACTATTCAGTCCAAGGTTTTGATCACCAATTTCAACATGTTTGTGGGAGGGAGGTGGTTTCCCCCCACATCACCAATTAATGATTCTTTGACACCAGCTGGGTATCCTACAATTCAATTCTGACACGACCCACCCAGAGATAGCATCCCATTCTACAGGTTAAGGGACCAGTCCTACCAAAACTGCCCTTCGCTTCAGATGGCAATCACAATTCCAGGTTGTTACCTGTGCTTCTGACAAACCAGCTATAGACTGAAGGGTCCAATGACCCCCTCCCCAACCTTGGGTTATAGATTAAGGGCTCAGTCCTACAAGACTGTCCCCCCTTACCCCACTTTAGATGTCAACTACAAATCCAGGATGTCACTGGTGCTTCTGTCCAAATGGCTCTAAATCAAAGGTTCGCATGACACTGGCCGTGGGTTCCATTAATTTGCTAGAGCAAGTCGCAGAACTCAGAGAAACATTTTACTTACTAGATTATTGACTCATTATAAAAGGACAAAAAACTCAAGAACAGCTAGATGAAGAGATGCATAGGGACCGGTACAGGTAAAAGGCATGGAGAGTCCACACTGTATCTAAGTGTACCATCCTTCCATATCTGCATTTGTTCACCAGCCTGGGAGCTCTCTAAAGCCTCTCCTTTTAGGGTTTTTATGGAGCCTTCATTGTACAGATTGTATCGATTAACTTAATCAATGACCACTGGTGATCTGTTCAATTTCAAGTCCATCTCTACTCCCTGGAGATTTAGAGGGGTGGGAGTAACTGAAAAAGTTCTAACCCTCCAATCATATAGTTGGTTCTCCTGGCAACCAGCTCCCATCCTTAGGTGCTCTCCAGAAGTCACCTCATTAACATATACCCAGTGGTGGCAGAAGAGGAGCTTGTTATGCATAAGAAGACACCCATTCCACTTTATGGCTCTGAAGTCATAAAGTTTCAGGAACTGTGGACAAAAGTCCAAATATTATGACAAAAGATGTTCTCACTGCTCTACTGCTCAGGAAATTTCAAGGATTTGGGGAGCTAGCTATAAGCCAAGAACCTTGGACGAAGACCAAAGACGGAAGTAATATAGGCTTGGTCATTTACTGAGCAGGGAGCCCAATACAGGGCTCCACCCCATGATTCATGACCTGAGCAGAAATCTCAAGTGGGATCTTCAACCGACTGAGCCACCCAGGTGCCCCCGTATATGTTCTATACATATATAATCTAATCTATACATATAATTACTTTATACATGTAAGATATAATAAAGTGTTATTTCTCTAAATATATTCTGCAATTCAAACTCTTCACAAACACAAAGAGGTTTCTTTCAACCAAATTTGTTAAGGTTTCCAGTTTTTGTTTTCATTTTTATTTGTCTTCTAAGCATTACATTTTTGTCTGCTAGAAACAGCTATTCTTTCTTGGCTCTTAGGTATGCATTTTGCCTCCTTTATTTTTTTAGGTAAAATTTACTTTTTTTTAAAATAAAAATGCAAATGATTTGTCAACTATATTGCATCAATTTCTCCCTTCTTTTTATTTCTGGGCTCATTTCAGGACTTCTTGCTTCTTCTTGGGTTGATCTAGGTAATGCAGAGGACATGACTGTTCCTGCTCTGTTTTTGGGTTTGCAGAGTCAAGTAAGAGGTTTACAGAATGTGCTGTTTGTGGCTGCACTGTTCACTCGGTTTGCTCAAGGACTTGGAGAAAAACTATACTGTTTCCAAATCAGCCACTCTTTTCTGCTTTATCAAGTCCTTCAACAAACATGGGACTATATATCAAAATAGTGATTTATAATAGCTTTTCAATGTGTGCTAGGAATGCTAATGTAACAGGTGGTGTAATCAGCCTGTTTCAAGCCTAACATGGACACCAGATGCTTAAACAAAATAAAATCTGCATGTGTGTCACAACAAAAAACATTATTGTATATTTGATATAACATTACAAAATGTCTGGCACATGGGAAAAATTTTCCTTACGTCCATTACCAAAACCAATGACCAGTATCATTTTGGTGTATTAACCTCCAGATTTTTTTTCATATGAATACTCCTTTAAAAAATTAGAGAAATAGGGGCACCTGAATGGCTCAGTGTATTAAGCCTCTGCCTTTGCTCAGGTCATGATCTCAAGGTTCTGGGATCAAGCCCCGCATCAGGCTCTCTGCTCAGCTGGGAGCCTGCTTTCCCCCTCTCTCTGCCTAACTCTCTACCTACTTCTGATCTCTTTCTGTCAAATAAATAAATAAAAATCTTTTAAAAAAATTAGAGAAATAATGTAAACGAATTTAGAAAGTTTGGAAAATTGAGAAACAAAACAACCCTTATAATGCTAAAATGTGATTGTTGTAATTTTGGTCTATTTGCCACTAATCTTTAAAAACTGTATTTCCTTTACTTATTTTGAAGAATACTAGATATAGATACATATCCTTTTTAAAAAACAAACATTTAATCACTTCAGAGAACATTCACTCATGCTATCTATTTTCTGTACCTTGCATTCTGTCACTTAAGATATCTTGCAAATGGGGCATGTGGGTGGCTCAGTTAGGTGAGTAGCCAACTCCTGGTTTCAGCTGAGGTCATGATCTCTGAGTCTTGAGATCAAGCCTGCCATCAGGCTCTGCACTTAGTACTGAGTCTGCGTGTCCCTCTCCCTCTGCTCTGTCCCCCAACTCGCTCTCTCTTGCTCTCTCTCTCTCCCTCTAAAATAAATAAAATCTTGGGGCGCCTGGGTGGCTCAGTGGGTTAAGCCGCTGCCTTTGGCTCAGGTCATGATCTCAGGGTCCTGGGATCGAGTCCTGCATCGGGCTCTCTGCTCAGCAGGGAGCCTGCTTCCCTCTCTCTCTCTCTGCCTGCCTCTCCGACTACTTGTGATTTCTCTCTGTCAAATAAATAAATAAAATCTTTTATAAATAAATAAATAAATAAAATCTTTTAAAAATATATCTTGCAAATCTTTCTGTATCAGGACATCTTAGAGCTGACATTTTTGAGTACATAGTATTCTGCTGGGTGGATGCAGTGTAATTTAAATAGTCAGTCCTTGGGGCACCTGGGCTAAGCATCCAACTCTTGGTTTCAGCTCAGGTCATGATCTCAGGGTTTTAAGATGGAGCCCCACGTCAGGATCCATGCTGGTGTGGAGTCCGCTTGAAATTCTCTTGCTCTCCCCCTGTGCCCCTCCTGCTCGTGCCTTTTCTCTCTAAAGTAAATAAATAAATCTTAAAAATAAATAAATAAACAAATCAACAGCCAGTCCTTTACTGATGCACTATGTGCATTTGCCATTTTTTTTTTTTTAATCTTTTGCTGTTGTAAGAAAATGCTGACTTCCAGTTCTGGTCCAACATGTAAGGATCTTGAAATTCATCAATGCCATCCTTACATGGGAAGTTGAATAGATTGAAAATCAATAATTCCTATCAGATAATCAGAAATTTGAGGTCACAGAGCTAAGTGCTGACTCCCCAAATCAAGAGATAGGTAAATACAAGACAGTCACAGTTTATTATAGCAGAAGCCTTAGAATGGAAGCCGAAAGCTGGAGCCAGTCCTGAATAAAAAAAACATAAACTGGGGACGCCTGGGTGGCTCAGTTGGTTAAGCAGCTGCCTTCGGCTCAGGTCATGATCCCAGCGCCCTACGGTCAAGTCCCACATGGGGGTCCTTGCTCGGCAGGGAGCCTGCTTCTCCCTCTGCCTCTGCCTGCCATTCTGTCTGCCTGTGCTCACTCTCTCTCCCTCTCTCTCTGACAAATAAATAAAATCTTAAAAAAAATAAAATAAAATAAAAACAAAAAATAAACTGTAATGATGAATCACCAGAGGCTCCATGTGGACAAGCTAGAGTTCAGAACTCTGGAAGTGAATGAGTGTGTGTGTGTGTGTGTGTGTGTGTACGCATGTACACACATGTGTTCAGGAAGGTCCAGTTCAATTTTACCTCTAGGAGTTCCACCATGTTTTCAAGAGAAATAGCCCTCTTGTTTGTCAGTAGGGGTAGGAGAAAGTAAGCCTAAGGGGGTAGGGGGTGGGCTTCTCTAGCCTTTTTGAGATGAATACTCAGCTATAGCCCCAGCCCCCTCTAGCCTTTCTGTCTCACCTAAATTGGAGGGAAAAGAAATAAATGAGAAGCACTTGCGAAGGTTACAATTCAGGGGCTCAGGCTCACTAAAGAATGAGACCCAATCATAGGGCTACAGACTGTTTCTCCTCCCCATCATGTGACCATATCACTAAGGGCCATTCATCACAGTTCCTTTCCCCAGCACATCATGCCCAACTTTCAACCAAAAATTACAAGACATACAAAAGAGGAGACAGAGCAAGCATCAGAACCAAACTCAGATATGGAAGAGATGTGGGAATTATAAAACCAGGAATTTTAAAAGTCTATGATTGGGGCGCCTGGGTGGCTCAGTGGGTTCAAGCCTCTGCCTTCAGCTCAGGTCATGATCCCAGGGTCCTGGGATCGAGCCCTGCATGTGGCTCTCTGCTCAGCAGGGAGCCTGCTTCCTCCTCTCTCTGACTGCCTCTCTACCTACTTGTAATCTCTGTCTGTCAAACAAATAAATAAAATCTAAAAAATAATAATAATAATAATAAAATAAAAGTCTATGATTAATATGCTAAGAGCTCTAGTGGGAAAAGTGGACATGTAAGAACAGGTAAGTAATAATAAGCATAGAGCTGGAAACAAAGAATCGAAAGGAAATGCTAGAAACAAAGACATTATAAGAGAAATGAAGAATGCCTTTGATAGGCTTATTGGTAGATCAGACATGGCCAAGGAAAGAATAAATGTACCTGAATATATGTTAACCTAAGCTTCCAAAACTGAAATCCAAAGAGAAAAAAAGAAGAATGAAAAAGAACAGAATATCCAAGAATTGTGGGGAAATTACAAAAGATGTAACATATGCATAATAGGAATAACAGAAAGCAGGAGGGGGAGAAAAGGGAACAGAAGGAATATTTGAAGTAATAATGGCTGAGAATTTTCCAGTATTAATGACACAAACCACAGATCCAGGAAGTTTAGAGAATACTGTGCATGATAAATGTCAATAAATATAGTCCTAAACATGGCCTACTCAAAGTGTAGAAAACCAAAGATAAAGAAAAAATCTTGAAAGAACCCAGAGGGGAGAAAACACCCTACCTACAGAGGAGCAACAGTTAAGAATGACACTGGATTTCCCTTCAGAAACCAAGCAAACAAGAAGAGAAGAGTGAAGAGTGAAATATTTAAAGTGTTGAGAGAAACTACCAACATAGAATTTTATATCCAGCCAATTATCCTACCAAAGAGAAGGATATTCTCAGACAAAAATCAAGGGGATCTGTTGCCAGTAGACTGACTTGCAAGAAATGTTAGAAGAAGGGCTTCAGAAAAAAGGAAAATAATCCAGGTCAGAAACTCAGACTGACACAAAGAAAGGAAGAGCACTAGAGAAGAAATCAATGAAGGTCAAATAAAATATTTTATTTTTTGTTCTTAATGGATCTAACAGATAAGTTTGTTCAAAATAGCAACAGAGATAATGTTAGCAATAACAACACTTAATAAGCTGTAAGTAATATAAATGACAGCAATGATATAAGGAACAGAAGGGAGGAACTGGAAACATTCTGTTAAAAGGTATTTGTACTCTCCATGAAGTGAAAGAGTGTTACTTGAAAGTGGATATGGACTAGTGGCAAAAGTATACTGCACACTCTAGGGCAATCACTAAAAAAAGAAGTATAACTGATTTGCAAAGAGAGGAATGGGAACACACTAACACAAAATGTTTGGTTAAAACCAGAGAATACAGCATTCCCACTTTCCCTGCAGCAAAGATATGGAAACAACCCAAGTGTCCATCAATGGATGAATAAAAGAAAATGTGATACACATACACAGGAGTATTATTCAGCCATAAAAAAGAATGGAATTGGGGCGCCTGGGTAGCTCAGTCGGTTAAGTGTCTGCCTTCAGTTCAGGTCATGGTCCTAGGGTCCTGGGATCAAGTCCACATCAGGCTCCCTGCTCAGTGGGGAGTCTGTTCCTCCCTCTCTCCCTCTTCCCAGACTCTTTCTCTCAAATAAATAAAATCTTAAATGAAATCTTGCCATTTTATGACAACATCATGGATGGACCTTGATGGCATAAATGAAACAAGTCAGACAGAAAAAGATAAATACCATATGATCTCACTTCTACGTGGAATCTTAAAAAAACAAACAAAAAGCCCACAAACCCATAGATATAGAGAATAGATTGGTGATTGTTGGGAGGGTGGGGGCTGGAGGGGCCGGGCAAAATAGGTGAAGGGTATCAAAAGGTATAAACTTCCACGGTGCCTGGGTGGCACAGTGGGTTAAAGCCTCTGCCTTTGGCTCAGGTCATGATCTCAGGTCCTGGGATCAAGCCCTGCATCAGGCTCTCTGCTCGGCAGGAAGCCTGCTTCTTCCCTCTCTCTGCCTACTTGTGATCTCTATCAAATAAATAAATAAAAATATATTTTTTTAAAAAGGTATAAACTTCCAATTTTAAAATAAATGTCATGGGAACATAGCTTACAGCATAGATATTATAGTTAATAACACTATATTGGATATTTGAAGGTTGCTAGAGTAAATCTTAAAAGTTCTCATCACAAGAAAAAAATTAACTATATATAGTGATGGATGTTGACTAGATGCATCGTGGTGATCATTTCACAATATACACAAATAGCAAATCATGTTGCACACCTGAGAATAATATATCAATTATAGCTCATTCCAAAAAATAAATAAATAAATAAATAAAATGGGTGGAAGGCAAAAACTAAAAACCAAAGAATGAGGACAATGAATGGAAAACAGGAACAAATATGGCAAATATTAATCCAACTAGATCAATAAATATCAATGGTTTAAATACACCAGGTAAAAGAAACTGTCAGAGTAGACTAAAAAAATAAGACCCAACTATTTGTAGTCTATAAGAAACCCACCTTTTTCTTTTTTAAAGTAGCTTCCACACCCAGCATGGGGCCTAATGCAGGACTTAGGGACTCATGATCCTGAGATCAACTGAACTAAGATCAAGAGTTGGATACAACTGACTGAGCTACCCAGGTGCCCCCAAGAAACCCAATTTATATAGAAAGACACAAATAGGGACGCCTGGGTGGCTCAGTGGGTTAAGCCGCTGCCTTCGGCTCGGGTCATGATCTCAGGGTCCTGGGATCGAGCCCCGCGTCGGGCTCTCTGCTCAGCGGGGAGCCTGCTTCCCTCTCTCTCTCTCTGCCTGCCTCTCCATCTACTTGTGATTTCTCTCTGTAAAATAAATAAATAAAATCTTTAAAAAAAAAAAAAAAAAAAAAAAGAAAGACACAAATAAGTTAAAAGAAAAGGGACCATAAAACATATGCTGTGCTGACAATAATGTAAAGAAAGCTAGAGCAACTATATTAATTTCAGACAAAAATACTTCAATGAAGACATGTAACTTTTTTTTCTTACTTAGAAGACAGATGATTCTCTTCCAACTTTTCTGTTTTGGCTTGTTTTCTTCTTTTATCGAGGTATACAATATTCACAGTAATAAAGAGTATAGCTTGATGAATATTTTTTTTTGCCTGAAACATTTTTTTAAAAGATTTTATTTATTTATTTGACAGAGAGAGATCACAAGTAGGCAGAGAGGCAGGCGGAGAGAGAGGGGGAAGCAGGCTTCCTGATGAGCAGAGAGTCTGATATGGGACTTGATCCCAAGACGCTGAGATCATGACCTGAGCCAAAGACAGAGGCTTAATCCACTGAGCCACCCAGGCGCCCTCTTTTCTTTTCTTTTCTTTTTTTTTAATTTAAATTCCAGTTACTTAATGTAGTGTTATATTACTTTCAGGTATACAATACAGTGATCCCACACTTCCATACAATACCCAATGCTCATCACAAGGGCCCTCCTTAATCCCCATCACCATGTCACCCATCCCCTACACCCCTCCCTTCTGGTATCCATCAGTGTGTTCTCTATAGCTAAGAGTCTATTTCTTGGTTTGCCTCTCTTTCTCCCTTTGCTCATTTGTTTTGTTTCTTAAATTACACATACGAGTGAAATCATAAGGTATTTGTCTTTCTCTGACTTAGTCTGCTAAGCATAATAATCTCTAGCTCCACCCATGTCGTTATAATTGGCAAGATTTCATGAATTTTTACATACATACATATATTCTCCACAGTTTTAACAATGTTAATTTTGTTAATAATGTGAACAATTTAGCAGTTACTGTTTTAAGCTCTCTTCTAAGAACTACACGTGTACTAATTCTTTCAATCCTCATAATAAACCTGTAAGTTAGGTACTATTATCATCCCATTTTAGAGATTAGGAAAGTAGGGAACAAAGTAAGCATTTCACCAAGGTCATATGGTCTATAAACTCGGAGCCAGAATACAGATCTATGCAGTCATGTCCCAGCACCTGAGCGCTTAACACTCCTATAACTACATGTAAAGATAATCATGGAAGTGGCTTAGCACAGTGTCTGATGCACAGTAAATATTCAATAGCATCATCGTTTTTACTCTTAGTATTATGGTTTCATTGAATCTGGGGTACATCAGTTGCAAGACATCATTATTTTAAATTATACTAACAAAGAAAACACTATCAATCATAATAATTGAAGACCATATTTAGTGTTGTAAGATGCATTCCAGTTTTAAAGATCTTAAGATGTAAAAAAATGTACTTTGTAGAATCAATGAAATTCAGTATTACTCTATATAGTTTTGTAGTTAGTGCAGTTTAATAGCTTTAAATACCATATATGTACCAAACCCTCCCCCTCACGTTTATATATTCAGTCCTGGCCACTTCTTTGAACTATAAACCCACATCTCCAACTGCCTATTTAATGTCTCCATGTGGGTACCTCAAAAATCACGTGTCTGAAACGGAGTTCTCGATAGCCTTTCCCATCCTCGCATACAGCAACTCTATCCTTCCAACGTTTCAGGCCCAAAACCATGGTGTCAACAAATTCTGAGGTGTCTATCTTCTTTTATTTTTAATATTTTATTTTTATTTATGCGACAGAGAGAGGACACAAGCAGGGGGAGCGGTAGGCAGGGGGAGAGGGAAGAACAGACTCTCTACTGAGCAGGGAGCCTGACGTGGGGCTCAATCCCAAGACCCTGACTTGAGCTGAAAGCAGATGCTTAACTGACTGAGCCACCCAGATGCCCCTGAGGTCTCTACATTCTATATAAATCCAGAATTCAGCCACTTCTCACCACCCACACTGCCAGTACAACTACTCCATAGAGACTGCAAGCTGCTCACCTACTCCATGCTCTCCTCTTCTTCCTGGGCACACATTTCCCAGCCTCCCTTGCAGTCAGGTGTGGCCACATGCAAGAATGAGAGCACGAATTTCATATACCATTTCCAGCCTGTCCATGTAAACCTCGCAAACATACTAATGTATACTTTTCTCCCCTTGCAGCCAGCTATAACAGAGACAGCTCCACACCTCAGTCCTAAGGATGACCTTGGTAGCCACGTGTAGAAGCAAGCAAAGCCTCAGTCAGCCCAGGTTTCTGAATGACAGCAGGGAGGGCTGTCCCAGTGACCTGTTCACCTACCCGGTCAGGTAAGATCAGCAATAATGAAAGTTTTGTTGTTTGCACCAGTGCACAAGAAGGAAAATGATATTGGAGGATAGAAAGATGGAGAGTCTTGTCTTGTTAAACAGCAGATGTTACCTGTAATAAAAGAAAGTCGCACTAAGTGCCTCCAGACCCTACAGCTTTCAGAAAGGAGGATGGTATGCGATGTCAGGAGTATGAATTGATGGTTACTTGCTAAAGTCAGCAAGGTGTTAAAAGAAAGCTCAGGCAAGAATGGGCTGGTTAAGCTGCAGAAACGGTAAGATATTTGGGGATGCAAGACTAGAAAAGCTGACTGCTAGAGAGCCTGGGTGGCTCTTGAGCCTCCGACTCTTGATTTTGGCTCAGGTCGTGATTTCAGGTTTGTGAGATTGAGCCCCACGTCCAGCTCCCTGCTGGGCATGGAGTCTACTTGAGATTCTCTCTTTCCCTCTGTTCTATCTCAGTATCTTGAAAAAAGGAAGGGAGGGAGGAAGGGAGGAAGAAGGGAGAGCTGACTGCTTCTGTATCCCAAATAGTAAGACAAGACTGAAAAGGGCTTTGTGTGACAAAGGTGGAGGGGAACAACTCCCTCATGACATCTGGTGCCCCTGCATATCTCCACCTAGGCCCCATAAACAATGGATCTGCAGTCTGACCCAACTCAGGGCCAAATCCTCTGTGATGCCTCCTGGAATAAAGGGAGTTAAGCACAGGGAGTTGTTATAGTGCTGCTTCTCGCCCCTATCTTATGGGAGACTGTCACAAGGCCGTTTCTTATCCATCTCCCTGGTCTGGGGGAGGGCGACCCTTTGTAGCTTCCCCGCTAGGATCCAGTTACCAGCTTCCATGGCTTTCTCTAAAACTGCTTACCTGTAGTTTAGAAGTGGCTTTTCCACAGCAGTGACCGATCACTCTGGTGGTCTGTCATTTGGTTCCTCATGTTCAGTGTTACCCTGTGGAACCACCTGAGCTTTTGACACAAAGGCTTATAAAACTCCTTAAACAGGGGCACTCTGCCCTAAAGTGACAATCAGACAGAAGGTAGTGGTGCCCTTCTCATCTAAGCCTGCTCTGTTAAGTTTCAAAAGGGAGCAGCGCAGGAACAAGGAGACAGATACGTAAGGCAGATGCCACAACCACATCTAGGAAGAGAACGTGGTCAACGTCTAAAACAAAAAGATCAGAGGACTACTGAGGTTTTGAGGGAACTGAATCACCAAAGAAATCAAGACCTGGCCTGAAAAAGCTATGAGATTTAGAACAACCCTTGGGCAGGAAGCGATCTGGAAAAGCAGAGCGAGTCTCTAGTCCCTATCATTATCTCTCTCACATCCTTTCCTTCTTCTTGCCCCCCTCACACTCTCTGTACCAACCAGCCTCCTTATCATTCCTTGAACATGATAAAGCACATTCCCACCTCAGATCCTTGGCCTTGCTGATTCCTTCCTATCCCCGAAAAAAGTTTCTTTTCAGATATCTATGAGGTAGTTAATATTTGCAGATTTCACATCTTTAGAGAGCGCATCATGGGATCCCAGCCCTAGAATACAGGCGGATAACTGAGAGAGATTCTATGTAGCTTTCTCTCCATAACTCCCACACCCACAGGCACCAGGTCCACTGTTGGTTGCATAAAAGAAAAGCTAGGTATAACCAAACTACCGCCCCGCCTTGCTCATGCAAGGCCCTCAGAGCCCCCACAAAATGCACTTAGTTATTTCCAAGAGTGGCTAGGGGTTGTCACGTGGGCTCAGGAAAGTCCCATCCAACAGTCTCCATGAGACTCTACTCTCAGCTGGAGAGCACACACTGCAGCCACGCTGAATTCAGACTCCCTGAGGGTATTGGTACCTCCAGCTTGAGTACCGTAGTTCCACCTTGGTGGCCCCTTAGGGAGTAGGGTGCAGAAGGTGTCTGTTGCTTTGTGGCATGGTTAGGGCAAACAGCTCTCACTCGTGTTATCTTCTGCTAAAGGAACACAGATGAGGGCCAGATGGGATATGTAGGATAAGGCAGCTATGTTACATCCTGTAGTAAGAGCACTGGCACCCTCCTAGGTCACTTGCCTTCGAGATACTCTGAAACACAATTTCCAATGTGTGGGGAGCAGGGTTCCCCACAATGAGGAACAATTCTTAGACACCAACAGGGTACCTGAGAATTCAACTCAATTCTGACACTAACTACACCTGGAAACGAGTATCAGATTCTACAGGTTAAGGATTCAGTCCTACAAGATTGCCACCAGTCCTCCTCCACCCTCAATGCCACACACACCTCTCCTCAGACACCAGTCACAAAAGCCGTTTGTTACTTATGCATCTGACCAATGGCTATAGATAGATAGGAGGTTCCAATGATTACCTTCTTGGTAACTCAATTCAAACACCAGTTGTAAGTCTATGTTGACTTGTCCTTCGGACTGACCGGCTAGGTTCCAACGACCTACTCCTTGGGTTTTCATCTGCTCGAGCGGGTCACGGAATTCAGAGAAACATTTTACTTACTAGATCATTGGTTTATTATAGAATGATATAATTCAGAACAGCCATTCGGAAGAGAGGCACAGGGGGAGGTATGGGAAAAGGATGAGAAGTTTCCATGCCCTCTCCAGGTGCGCCACTCTACCCACAGTTCTACCTGCTCACCAACCCCTAAGCTCTCTGAACCCCATCCTTTTAGTTTAAATCAATGGCCAATGGTGATTGATTCAATAACCCCCCCCACACACACACATACCCATCAGAGGGGTGGGACTGAAATTTCCAACCTTCTAATCACAAGGTTCGTTCCCAAGGCAACCAGCCCCATTCCTTAGGTGCAGTCCAAGTCACTCATGAACATAACAAAAGACACCTTCAAGGCTCTCAACACTGAGGAAATTCCAAAGGTTTTAGGAGTTTCCTTACTCCTGAAACGAAGACCTAATATATGTCTTATTATAAACCACAATATCACAGTCCACCCTGGTCTTCGAATATGGATTCCTCATAGCAAAACAATCATAAAACTCAAAAGAGATATCATCCAGTTATTAATAACTATCCAGTCCAGCATCATACGGAGGACGAGCAGTCCTCCTCGCAGACGGCTGGCCACTCAGGTTTGTAGGCTTTCATGCCATCCCCTCAGGTCCCAAAAACAAGAGTACACTACACGGCTTCACTCTCTCAGGCATCTGGTATACTCAGGCTAAGAAGGAACAGCACCTGTTCGAAGCCTCTTTGGTGATGTCAATGTAATATTGGATTTCCCTCATTATATATAACCCCTGTATTCATTCCCTTACCCCTCAGCTACTATTTTTCTTCCCCTTCATTTATACCCAAACCTTCCCACCTCTGGAAGGGACATTAGGTTTGGTCACTGCGCTGGGGTAGACTCCAGGCGGCAAAACTAGTCTAGCAAGTCCCTCCCCCTCAGTGCAGTTCTAGTCAGATAAGGTGAGGTTACCCACGTGCAGAACTGGTGGGCTATCTTTACCGACAGCTGAGTGTTCACTGTTAGCCCCAATTTCACCAAAAGGGGTTAAGGCCTATCCTGCCCCATTGGGCCCTTAGGAATTCGGACACAAAAGTTAAAAATACACAGTTGCAGTTTCTTGCTTAGGAATCAATGCAGCCCCCATAGGGGTCCTTGTGACACTGCGTCGAGTAGAGAAAAAAAAGTTGAGGCGGTGTGGAAAAGAATACTAGCACCTTCCACACCCTCTCTTCCCCAGATCCACCAGAAAAACAGGAATCTATCCAGGGGTTAGCCTCCTCGTGTTCGCACTGTGTGTGGGAACACACTGGTGCAAGCCTGTAAGCCAGCCCCCCTTCATGTGTGTCTCTCCTCCTTGCCCACACTGACCCCCCACTTTTAGACAACCACTGCTTTTTTTTCTTAAAGATTTTTTATTTATTTATTTGACACAGAGAGAGAGATCACAAGTAGTTAGAGAGGCAGGCAGAGAGAGAGAGAGGGAAGCAGGCTCCCCTCTGAGCAGAGAGCCCAATGCAGGGCTCCATCCCAGGACCCTGAGATCACGACCCGAGTCGAAGGCAGAGGCTTAACCCACTGAGCCACCCAGGCTCCCCAACAACCACTGTTTAATCGCCCCCTTCATTCTCTGTCTAACTAGTACTTTGAGGAGGATATCCCTGACAAGTGTTGGTCATTATCAGCTGTAAAGTACATTCCCCCGTCTGAAGTGTGGATGGCCTGTACAAGGTAGCGCCCTATCTTCAGTTCTGGTTCTTTCCCAGCATGGGAGTGTCCGCCTCTCCCACTGGGAAAGCAAAGCCAGTCTAGAGTCAGTGACTCCTGCTGTCAGGACCCATTCATGGTGCCCCCCACTCCCTGCTGCCAGCATCAGGCTCACTCGCCAGCTATGTTAAGGTCTCTCCCACCAAAAAATCTGCCACAAGGCCATCTGCAGTCTCTGTCTCCTTTGCCAAAACAGAACAATTCTTACTAACATTCTGTGCCTCAAAAGGTACCAGAGGAACAAGTCTGGAACCAGCCCATCTCTGCAGTGTCCACTCATCTCATGGACCTAGGCAGCCACCTCCAAGGAGCACGTGGGGATGTGTTTGTTCAAATCACCTTCCAAACCCAGAAGGGAGTTCTTCTGATGGGCGTTGACATGTCCTACCTTAATACACCCCTTAAATTTCCATAGGACTAGGCCCTGCATGGGCATCTATTTAATGGGCCACGTTTCCACCGCCCTCCTGCTGACCAGCAGCTCAGCCCACTGGTTACTGCCCATTAGTCAGTAACAAGTCAAACATACTGGCTTTTTATCACAGTTCAGTTCTTCCATCACGGCTAGTGAAACAGCATGCAGTTCAGGCCACTGAGCTGGGTTTTTTACCTTTTTCAATCAGAATGGAGGCCTTCCAAGCAAGATGATGTCCATTCTACCCCCCGCCCCCAACCGTGGAACTTCTGTCCACATTTCAAGCAGCTCTTTATCTGTCAGTCGGGAGCTGTTTATAGGTACTAAGTGATGAGAGAACCCAGCAAGCTCCCCATACCATTCCTGAGTCAGTCCCAGGGGAAAAGGGGCTCCCTGCTCCTGAGGAAGCTTCTGCTGGCATTCCCTAGGCACTGCCATCCCCATTAAGGTGTTTTTCCAACATCATTCTAGACATTGTGGGTATTTCAGGTTTCAAGATCATGTATGTCCCTCACCTTCAATTAATACCCCACACAGCAAGGTAGCAAATGCCTTTCAAAAAAACTCCCTTCCCCAAAGTCCCAGTAGTGGTCACTGGGAGGCGGTCCCAGGCTCTTGCCATAAGCTTCAGTCTACACTCTATGAAGCGCTATTGCCAAGAATTGGTTTCGACCAGCATTCCAGTTTACACCCTCCACTGCATGGGCTCAGACATCTTACTGGTTCCCATTTAGCAGGTCTACTTAATATTTATTGCTCGAAGGGCATATGTATATGCCTTCTGTTACTAGGTAGGGGAAGGATTCCCATCAGATACTATGTCCACCCCTTATCAATCCCTAATATTTTGCCTTTTAACCATCAGGTAAAAGAAATGCAATCCTTTCCCATAAAGTCTATTCAAACATACAAATCCTCCTACAAACTTTTACCATGATTCTATCAACTCACATTCCTAGCTGTAGCCTCTGTTAGGACTTCATCATCAGGTTATATAGGGTAGGGAAGTGTTCCTCAGCCACATTTAATATCCATCCCCATAAAGCATTCAGGTAAAGTCAACATGATTTCCTTAGAGAGTATTGGCTTCAGCATTCCAACTTTCATAATCCTATCAATCCTGTGTTTTGACATTCTGTCAATCTAACTGTGGCAGGAGTCAGGGCTTTACCAATGGGTTCTGGTACCATGGTTTATGGGACTCCCAGATCAAGGACTCAGGGAAACTTCTCTTCTCTGACCACTTTATGCACTTCTTGTGCTACAAAGGCTCTGGGTCCCCAGTGAGAGGGTCAAGCCAAGGGACCCTAACCCTTTTGTCAATCTTTTTATCTTGATTAATCTGCCAAACTGCTCACTCACGCAGTTGCTGGTCTGGTACTTCATTGTAATTTTTGCCTTCCAGCTTGTAAAAATTTCTCTGAACAGGGATAAATAAAGCAGAATTGTTTGGGGCCGTTTAATGTTGGGGGAGCAACAGGGGTCCATTTGGCCTGACCAACATTAGATAGGGCTATATTAAAGCCTTTGTTTTTATCCCATCAGTGTTTTATTCATCCTATTTCTTTTTTTAAAAGCTTACGCAATTTATATATACTAAACAAAAAAAACAAAAAACCCAGTTCACCCATTTCTTACTAATCATCTAAAAATTTCCACCCGGCTGGGATGAGTCCCCTTTATGTTTCCTCTTTGTTTCGCTCCTATCAATATTCACTTTATTCACCATATTTCTTAGTAACTTCAAAATTTTCCACCTAGTTCAGCAGCATCCCCTGACTCTCCCCATTGGCTTGTTAATTAACCTACAGTTTCTATTAGCATCTGTAAGGTACCTGAAGAGAAACTGAGACAAGAAATTTGATGAGGCTTCCCGAGCTGTTTTTTGGTTTTGCAACAATGAGGTTACACGGGGCACTCTCTGAAAGGGATCCCCTCAAGCCACAGCATTTACCCTGACCTGGGTAATGGGCATACTGGACGGGTTAATATCTCCGTCATCATAAAGCCAGTCCCAGATGCCTTGCATAGGAAGCCTATCAGCTGGCTTCATCGGGGTTCCCACTTGGCATTGATGCAGGTTAAGGACAGTCCCCTTTCTAAGAATTAACAAGGTGGCTTTCATGCAGTCCACCACCTCGGGAATGTCTGGATCACTAACAGACACCTGGGACTGTTCCATAGTGACCGGTGGGTCCCACAGCCACCCAAACACGCTCTTCCACCCAGAGGAATTCAGACCAGAAACACCAGTGGCCCCCAATCAGTTACTCCCCCAAACCCGTTCAGTGAAACTTCCTCAGGAAGCCGAGGATACTGACAGACAAAATGAAAACAACTCTTTCACACTACAGCCCCCCTAGTTTCAAAAGTTTCCTGGTTTTACCCTTCCCCCACAGTACTTTTACCTTGGGGGGCCGCTTTGAGTCTAATGGCCAAAGCTCAGACTCACTGAAATCGGAATCTGGACTAACATCAAAGTCCAACTGAGCGTTCCCTTTTAGTTTAGCTATTACAGATAACAATGACCAAGGGATTGAATATTTTGCCTTTTTCTCATCAGTATGCACTTCCTTATTCCAACTGCCCAGGAGCTGAGTCCTTGTTTAGTAACTGAACGCAGCACAGTTGCTGCTCCGTTCCTTGGGTGACCACATGGACACCCAGGAATAAAGAGCTTCACCACCACTCTCCTTCCCTTCATCCTTTCTTTTCCCAAACCACATGCTTCTGTGAGCCACGGACAGTCTAGCAAATCCCAATTCACTGAACACCAACCCTTTTGGGTTCCCGGACCCAAATCCAAAACTGGGGCAAGGGCTTTCCACACAATAGCAAGCAAGCAAGCAAGCAAGCACTGACACCAGCAGTTGAGTCCCAAGAATTCAACTCAATTCCAATACCACCTACCCGGAGATGGCACCAGACTGCCCAGGTTAAAGAGTTCAGTCCTACAAGGCTGTTCCCCTGCCCCCAGCCACCCTACACCAACTTCAGATGCCAGTCGCAAGGCAGGCTGTTCCCCTGCTTCTGACTGACCAGCTATAGACTGGAGGTTCCAATGACCATCTCCTGGGATTCGATTAATTTGCTAGAGCGGCTCACAGAACTCGGAGAAACATCTTACTTACTAGATCACCGGTTTGTTATAAAAGGATATAACCCAGAAACAGCTAGATGGAAGAGATCCACAGGGCAAGGTATGGGGAAAGGACGAGGGGCTTCCATGCCCTCTCCAGGCTTGCCACTGTGCCCAAAACTCCACATGTTCAACAACCTGAAAGCTCCACGAACGCGGTCCTTTGGGGTTTTATGGAGGCTTCATTACAAAGTCAGGACTGATTTAATCATTGGCCATTGGTGATTGATTCAACCTCCAGCCCCTCTCCCCTCCGGGGAGGTCAGGGGGTGGGACTGAAAGTTCCAACCCTTTATTCATACTTGGTTCCCCTGGCAACCAGCCCCCATCCTTAGGTGCAGCCCAAACGTCACTCATTAACATAACAAAAGACACCTTTGTTGCTCTCAACACTTCGGAAATTCCAAGGGTTTTAGGAGCTGTATGCGAGAAACGAAAGGGAGGCCAAATTTATATTTCTTATTACCAATCACAATATCACAGCCCGTAAACTGCAACCACCTTTTGGAGGACATATTTTTAACATCTAATGCAAGTTGCAAATATGCATTCTATCTGACCCAACATTTCTTCTACTGTCTCGACTCTAGAAATAAACACTGCTGAACAGGTACAAAGATGCAGGGACATGAACATGAATCATAGAATGTGGGTAAGAGTGAACATAGGGCAAGAGGGAAATAAACAAGGGCATATGCACCCTTAATAAGGAATATTACGAAGCAGGTGAAAAGAATGAGATGGGGCGACGGGGTGGCTCAGACAGTTAACCGCCTGACTTTTGGCTCAGGTCATGATCTCTGGATCCTGGGATCGAGCCCTGCCTCAGACTCCCCTGCTCAGAGGGAAGTCGGCTTTTCCCTCTGCCCTTCCCCCCTCAAATAAATAAAAATCTTTTTTTTTTATAAGAGGGTTTTTTTTTTTTTTAAGATTTTATGATTTATTTGACAGAGACAGGTAGAGAGAGAGAAAACAGGGAGAGGGAGAAGCAGGCTCCTCCTAAGCAGGGAGCCTGATGCACAGCTGGATCCTAGGACCCTGAGATCATGACCTGGGCTGAAGGAAGCCGATTAATCAGGTTAGCCACTCAGGTGCCCCAATAAATAAAAATCTTAAAAACAAAAGAAAGAAACGAATGAGGTGGGTGTATACGTCATCATATGGAGTGACATACAAGACAAATTGTTTAGTGAATAAAGCAACTTGCAAAAAGATACGTATTACTATGCAAAAAAAATTAAACCTACACATAAAGCCATATATGTTTTAAGCATATATATGTAGAAAAACACATGTAAATGATAAGCGGTAACACTGGCTGCCTCTGGGTAGGAGGGAAGAGAAGGAAATCAGAACTGGGGCTGGTGACAGAGAGAACTTCAGTTTTTTCTTCCTAACTGTCCTTCAAGGACAATTAACGCTTCCGTAATTAGAAATTAATGTTTTATAAAGGGCATCTGGCTGCGTAGCAAAATCGCCGAGCCGCCCCCACCTTCTTTATCACTTTAGTGCACACTGGCGCAACTTCCAATTCGTGGCGCCTGTATTACTTGCCACTGGAACCTGCTCAGCTGCTGAAGTTGGCTTTGCTACCCATGTGGCAGACCAGGAATGCTGGGGGATGAGCCCCCCGAACGCAGCCCTCAACCCATGACTGATGGGAGTCCGGGTACCTCTCATCGGGGACCAGTCGGGAGGTAGAAAGCGCGTTAGTTAATTTGAACAGACGGGATTTACTATTTAAAAAGCAAAACAAACAAAACGTTAACTAGGCATAAAGTTGTTGAGCTAACTCGAGCGGTGAAAAGAGAGGTCTGAGGGATCGTCAAGAAAGTCAGCGCAGGAAGCGGCTACCAGCCCCAGGGCTGGGGTACAAAGGAGAGAGAATGGAATTGTTACAACTTTGAACCTTGGAGGAAGGGCTCGGTGGAACTGGGACCGAGACCCCTGAGGAGGGGGTGCTACTCACCTCATGCCGGTGTTGCTGATGGGGGTGGGATAAGTCTGGTTTTGTGAATCCTGGAAAACGACGAACCGGATTCAGCTGCAGACAACGAAAGGCGCTGCTGGGGCGGCGGTGAAGAAATGTTCTGGGGGAATGCTGACAGCAGCAGGAAGCTGACAGGAGGGAACAAGGAAGAACAGAAAGGAGTTTAAGTCGCTACGTCCTCCTCCCGCCTTGCAGTCTCCCTCTATCGCCCCCTATAGGCGGAGTCTAGCAGGAAGTCGTGGGCCAAGCTGAAAAGCGAACGCTCGCTTCCCACCCCCCCATCAAAAGGCAGAGTATAGAAGAGTGAGTTTGAAGCTCAATAACTTAATAACATGCGGAAAAATAGAGAATAGTTTAATAAATCCCAGTTCATCTGTCACTCAGCTGTAAGAGTTACTACTACTTTGGCTTTCTTTTCTTTTTTTAAGATTTTATTTATTTATTTGAGAGAGACAGTGAGAGAGCAAGAGGGGAAAAGGTCAGAGGGAGAACGAGACTCCCCATGGAGCTGGGAGCCCAATGCGGGACTCAGTCCTGGCTCTCCGGGATCATGAACTGAGCCGAAGGCAGTTGCTTAACCAACTGAGCCACCCAGGCGCCCTACTTTGGCTTTCTTGCTTCATTTATTTCCCTCCGTACTTACCCCCGCCCCCTCCCGGGACTTATTTTAAAGGAAATGACATAATTTCACCCATAAATACTTAAGTCTCTAACAGGATACAGACTTTATGAACACAGTACCATTATCACACCTAATAAAATTAACACTGATTCCTTAATATAATCGAATACCTAGTCTGGGTTCAAGTTTTCCTGGTTGTCTCAAAAATGGCTTTTTAGGGGCGCCTGGGTGGCACAGTGGGTTAATGCATCTGCCTTTGGCTCAGGTCATGATCCCAGGATCCTGGGGTCAAGCCCCATATCAGGCTCTCTGCTCAGCGGAGAGCCTGCTTCCTCCTCTCTCTCTGCCTGCCTCTCTGCCTACCTGTGATTTCTGTCAAATAAATAAATAAATAAATAAAAACGGCTTTTTACAGGTGGTTTCCCTGAATCAAGACCCAAATAATGGCCAAGTATTGTTTTTGTTAACATAGCTCTTAATTCTCTCTTCATCTAGAATCCTTTCTTCCCCTTTCCCCATTCCTGTATATCATTTTTATTCACCAGAGGAACAATATCATTTGCCCTGTAGAATGTCCCATATTCTCAGTTTGTCTGGTTGAATCCTGTTGGTATGATTTCACATGCTCCTCTGTCCCCTTTACTTTCTGGAAGCCCAGTTACATCTGCAGCCATGGCTAGATTCAGGTTCAATTTTTTTGGCAAGGATATTTCATGGTGAGCCGTGTACATCTATTACCCTTCACTGGAAGGCACAAGGGTCATTTTTTTAAACTGAGGTAAAATTATTAAATTGAGCTGTACTTTACCAACAATAAAATGCACAAAAACTAAGTAAACAGCTTGAGGAATATTTTTATATTATGCATCCACATAACCACCACTCAGATCAACATATTGAAGCCTTTCCATAACCTGAGCTATTCCTTCATAAATGGTGATTTTCCTTATGAGCTTGAATTTTTTTTTAATTCTTTTTTTAACTTTAACTTTTTTAAAAACTTTTTAAGCTTTCTCATCAATTCCGAATGCTCTTAAATACAGGCAGGCAGAATAGGCGTTTAATTTTTTTTCCTTTCTCAATTTTATGATTAATAAGTTGGTGTCCTAGCAGCCTCCAAAAAGTGACCAGTGAGGTGGTTTTTGTTTTTTTTTTTAAGATTTTATTTATTTATTTATTTATTTTGAGAAAGAGAGAGAGCACAAGGTGGGAGAGGGGCAGAGGGTGAAGGAGAAATAGACTCCTCCCAGAGCAGGGAGCCCAACCCAGAACTCTGGGATCACGACTGAATCACCCAGGCCATTCAAGGTTTTATTTTTTAGTATCAGGGTGAACTCATGGAGTTCTAAAATATTTGATGTATAAATACATACACTACTTTGTAGTCATTATGCTTTTTCATGCTTAAAGTGTTCTATCTCGGGCCAGTGAGAACTCCTTAAAAAGCTGGTTCCTTAATCCTTTAATACAACCCTTGTAGTGCTTAATTTCTAGTTAGGATATTCTAGGTTCATCTTTTATATATTTCCAGCCTCAGAACTGAAATTAGCTCTTCCCTAAGAAGCTCTGTGTTTTTTGTTTGTTTGTTTGTTTGTTTTAAATTATATTTAGTCACCATAATCTGGATGTTGGGTATTTATTGCTATTATGTTGTCATTTCTTTTAGGCCTTTTCAGTACACCGAGCTAGGAAAGACATATTTCTTAGAGAAAGAAAAATAAATTACACATTCATACTGCTATTTCCAATCCAAATGAAAGATTAAAGGATTTTTACTTAATTTCTTTAATTCTGTGTTTGTATCTCTTTTCTCCCATGTGTAAAATCTTGGTTCTTAATGACATTAACATAATGACTTATTCGGTTGATTCTACTATATAGAGGAGCGTCAGAGTAACAATATCAATGTTATTGCTGACAATTACACCATTGAATGCCATTTCAGATTTATTTGCAGTTCTTATTGTCCTTAGGAGCTAGTTCACTAGGGATGTACTGTAAAAATACTGTGTTTGCAAGCCCCATGGAATAATTATTCTCTGTAGTTTTGCCACCAACTTGATATATGCTTGGGTTCATTTGTTTCAGTTTGTCTTCAATTTGTAAGAATGATTATTTTAATCATTAAATATTAATCATTAAGTATTAATTGTTTAATATTTTAAACAATTGCTGCCTGGCAAATAAAATCGAACTTAAAATAACAAGTATTTATTATCTCACAGATTCTGAGTGTCAGAAATCTGGAATGGTGTTAGCTGGGTGGTTCTAGCTCAGGGTTTCTCATGAAATACAGTCAAGATGTCATCTAGGGTTGCAGTCATCTCAGGGTTTAACTGGGACTGGACATCTGCTTCCAAGATGGTTCACCCACGTGACTGTTGGCAGAGCTCAGATCCTCACCATGTGGGACTGCTCAACCAGACAACTGGCTTCCCCCAGAACAAGTGATCCAAGAGAAAAAGAATAAAACAGAAGCCACATTGTCCTTTAGAGTCTAATCTTGGAAGTTACATACTATCACTTCTGCCAAATTCTACTGGTCACACAGACCAACCCTGCTGCAAAGGCAAGGGAACTTCACAAGAATGTAAATACTAGGAGGTGGGAATCTTTGGGGGCCATCTTTTACTCAAAACGAAATTATAAAACAAGATCTATTCAGAGAGGTCTAGCTGCCATCTTTGTGCTTTCTACATTCGCTGCCTTCTCCTTTAGGAAATCACTTTCATTTGTCCTTGCTTTATCTTTCCATTGTTCTTCTTTTCAAAACTATCAGAAAATACATAGCTATATTTATAGTCCCAAAATATATTCCCTACACTACAACTTTTCTGCACCTTGCTTTCTTTCGGTCAACACCATAATGTACAGATCACCTAAAAGCAACACACAGAGATCTTCCTCACTCCATTTTAAAGATTCATTAAGCTTCATTATATAGATATACTATAATTTAAGTAACATTTCAATGGCTTCATTAATTATTAATTCTCCAATTTTTGGACGTCTACATTGTTTATCATTTTCATCATTATAAATAGCACTGCAACAAATATCTTTGTGTATACAGGTTTCTCTTGACGTAAGTTTTTTTTAAAGATTTATTTATTCATTTAGTTGAGAGGGAGAGAGAGCAAAAACAGGTGGAGTAGCAGGTAGAGGGAGAAGTAGGCTCCCTGCCCAGCAAAAAGCCAGATGCAGGGCTCAATCCCAAGATCCTGGGATCATGACCTGAGCCGAAGGCAGTCACCTAACCAACTGAGCTACCCAGATGCCATTGATGTAGGATTTGTTTTTGAAGACTTATTTCTTTATTGTTTTTTAGAGAGAGAGAGGGGATGGGAGGGGCAGAGGGAGAAGGAGACAGAGTCCCAAGCGTGGAGCCCGATGCAGGGCTGGATCCCATGACCCGGAGATCATGACCTGAGCCCAAGCCCAGAGTCAAGCTCAACAGACTGCACCACCCAGGTGCCCCTGGGTGTAGGATTATTATCTTAGACTACTAGATTCACACATTTATTAAGGCAAAGTTATGAATAATTTTTATGTGCTGTTTATGTACTGCTAAATTGGTTCACAAAAGAGCTACACTGCATGATATTTCTACCTAGTAAGTATAGGGTTTTCTCTGTATTCTTATCAGAACTGGGTAGTCTAATTCTTTTTCATCTTTACTATTTTGACAGATGTACTTAAGTATATTCTTGTAGTGGCCATGTATTTTCACATAATGCTTACTAAGTTAGCTTACGTCATTACTCTGTATTTCAAAGACAACTCTTACTAATTTAGAAGTGATAGTAAATGTCATTTTTGACTATTTACATTTATTTTTCTGTATCTTTAACCTAAAGTGCATGTGGACTTATAGGATATTTTTCTGAGCTAGTAAATATTTATTACTTACATACAAGAACTACAATGTATGCAAAAATTATAAAGTGCAATAATGATTACACAAGTCATAAAAAAAGCAATAAAAATTATCCCAGAAATTTTTAGTACAATATATTCATATATTTAGAGACAATAAAATATTCAAGTCATTTTGTTGGATCTGTAGCACTCTGATTTTGTTTTTGCTATAAAAATAGCTGTTAACCCTTTTTCACTAAGAAAATATCTACTGGAGTAAGAGATCTATTATTCATGAACTATATATTCAGTAAATGTTTTTAAAACAGCCATGCCATGTTTCTCATTAAGATAGCTATGGCATATGTTTCTAAATTCATATGTCATCATTCTTCATTGGATTAATTAGCAAAATGATTTTTTTCTCCTTTTACCTTTCTGAGTGATTTTTAAAAATACTTTTGGCATTTATACAGAGTACAATTTATAGGTCATAAAAATATTCATGTTACAAAGTACTCTTGCGTAGCTCTTCTGCTGCTGCTGTGAATACTAATTATGAATATATATTTAGGTATTCCTAACACGTAGACATTTTCCTGAAATGTACCCAGACTCAGCAGCAGAGCCCTGGGTTGGGGGGTGGTCCCTAACACCAAGACCACCTGCAAATTATCACTCTCATTGTTATCAATATATAATTCTAACAAACTAGGTTGAAATCCTTCATCAACAGCATTAAATGGAAACACTGTTAATCAGTATATTCATGCCTTGACCAGCAAAAAGCTCAGGCATTCTGGAATTAACCCCCACAGCACAAGAGCCAAACACCGATTACCTCTCAATACTTTCCAAAAAAACCCCAAGAGGCCCAAAGCACGGTTTTTGGACCACAATGCAAAAACTAGCAAATATGGACAATAAAAATCAATAGAAAATGCAAACTAAAATGAGGTACTTTTTAAAAATATAAAACGGATGCAAATTAACAAGAATGTTAATATCCAGTGTCAGTAAGGATAGGCCTCTTCCTTCACTGCTAACAGAAGACATAAAATCGTAAAGGTACAATGAATGGCCTTCTGAAAGATTTGGAGGCCTTTCAAAGGTACACCTTGGTAATCTGCATCAAGATTCTTTGAAAGCACATTCCCTCCTCTGAACAGTTACATATGTTGCACTTCATTCCGGAGAGATAATTGAGAATATGGGCAGAGAAAAATTACAAGGATGTTTATTGCAGCACAGTGAATAATAGCAAAAAGCCGAAAACAACCAAACATGTAGCAAAACAGAGACTTTCAGTAAGTTATATCCATATGCAGTTATTCCAGATAACTTCGTAGAGTTCTGTTTGTAGCAGGCTTTGTTAAGTGCCTGACTAAAATCCTTTCCCTTCTTCCTTGATGCTAACAGAACCCGGAGACTGTTCAGAGCAGCAATGTCCAGGGATCCAAGCACAAACTCATGACAATCCTGTTCCCACTTTCCCAACTTCCCCTGTACCTAGAGATGTACTTGTGATCCAGCTCTGGCTAATTAATTTGCAGGGAAAGTCTTCTGGGGACATCTGAGAACGTTTTTGCTTTCCAGATAAAAAGGACAGATGCTGTTGATGGCAGCGATTATCTACTGGAGACCTTCTGTTAAGCAAAACAGACTCCTGTTTATTAAGGAAGGTTTGTCCGGGTTTTCTGCTAGTTAGAGTCAGAACTGTCCCTAACTATGGTGGATTCTGTGATGTGCTGTTCTGATACTCTTTCAGGATGGGACCGGCTATGGGGAATACTACCGGTTGGCCGCCTTCATCTGGCAGCCATCTCCAGGAATTGTATTCCGTTGAAGTCAGCTGCCTTAGCCACTGTCAAAACAGCCTCGCTGGAGGCAGCCACATCTAACAACATGGGAGTATAAAGGGCAACCCTCTTCAATCTGGGACTTTCGAGGCCCTCTCAACTATGAAGTTGGAGCCCTTGTTGCCTCTGCCCCCTTCCTCTTCCCTCTGATTCTGCTTCGCTCCCTTCTCCCATACATGTTGATCCCCAAAGCCTTACCTAATCAACTTCCTGTACCCAAATCTCTATCTGAGTAGGTTTCCTGGGAAACCCCACCCACAACACTACTGATACATTTATTCACATGAAAGTATGTTGAAAATATAATGCTAAATATCATGAAGCAGTACCCATGATGTCAGCCTGTTTTCTTACTACACAAATTATATACTTACAAAGAAAAAAAGGTCTGCAAAACTTTTAGGACATAATGTAAGAGATTGTCTTTATGATTTTGTGATAGGGGGAAATTCTTAAGTAAGATTAAAAAAAGTACAAAATGTAAAGAAAAGCTTACACATTTGAATACACTTAAACTAAGACCTAATGTTAATCAAAAGACATACAGGAAAAAGTGAAACCATAAGCCACAAATAAGGAGACAAGGGGTGCCTGAGTGGCTCAGTCAGTTAAGCGTCTGCCTTCAGCTCAGGTCATGATCCCCAGGGTCCTGGGATGGAGCCCCACATTGGGCTCCCTGCTCAGCAGGAAGCCTGCTTCTCCCTCTCCTACTCTTCCTGCTTGTATTACCTCTCTTGCTAACTCTCTCTGCGTCAAATAAATAAATAAAATCTTTTAAAAAATAAATAAATAAAATAAGGAGACAATTTTTTCCTTCAAATTTTTATTTGAATTCTTGTTAGTGAGGCACCTGGGTGGCTCAACCAGTTAAGTGTCTGCCTTTGGCTCAGGTCATGATTTCAGGGTCCTGGGATTGAGCCCAGCATCAGGCTCCCTGCTCGGTGCAAAGTCTGCTTCTCCCTCTCCCTGCTCAAGCTCTCTTTTTCTCTCTCGCAAATAAATAAATAAAATCTTTTAAAAAGTAACTCAAAAGCAGCCACAGATAAGATGTAAGCAGACGAGTGTGAAGATGTTCCAATAAAACCTTAAAAAATAAATAAATATAAATAAATAAATAAATAAATTCTAGTTAGTTAACATAGAGATGATATTTTTATCATGATAGTTGTCAACATGATAGTTGACAAAGGATTGTATCCAGAATACACAAAGAATCAATTAGAAAAAGTCAAATCCAATAAAAAAGAAGGCAAAGAGTGAGGGGAAGAAAAAAGGACACTCATGAAAGTTTCCTCATGTTCTTTCTCTGTCATTACCCAACCCTAGCTGCCAGAGGCAACTACTGTTCTTACTTTTTCCACTGTAGATTAGTTCTGTTCATTCTAGAATATCACACAGTTTAACTGTTTTAAGAGAAAAAGAGGGAGGTGGGGGGAGGGGCAGAGAGCGAGGGAGACAGAGAATCTTTTATTTATTTATTTATTTATTTATTTGTCAGAGAGAGAGAGAGAGAGCACAAGCACGGGGAGAAGCAGGCAGGGGGAGAGGCTGGCAGAGGGAGAAGCGGACTCCCTGCTGAGCAGGGATCCCTATGCAGGACTCGATCCCAGGATCATGACCTGAGTTGAAGGTAGACCCTTAACCTACTGAGCCACCCAGGCATCCCCAGAGAGAGAATCTTAATCAGGTTCCACACACTGCACAGAGCCTGATGGTCAGCTGCATCTCACAACCCTGAGATCGTGACCTGAGCCGAAATCAAGAGTTAATGCTTAACTGACTAAGCCACCCAGGTGCCCCTTAAGTTTGTTTGTTTGTTTGTTTTTTAGAATGTCATATAAATAAAATCATACAGTATGTTCTCTTGTGTTAGGCTTCTTTCAGGATTACGTTTTTGAGATTCTTCATGCTGTTGCATGTATCAGTAGCTCATTCCTTCTGAGTAGTATTTCATTGCATGAATATGCAAGATTTTGTTTATCCATTCCCCTATTGATGGGACACCTGGGATTATCAATTGTCCTATTGATATTTCCTCATTCTGGCTATTATAAATAAAGCTGTTATGAAGAGTCATGTAGAAGTCTTTGTGTAAATATGTTTTCATTTCTTTGAGGTAAATAGGAATGGAATTGCTGGGTTACTGGGCAGTAAATGTTCAGTTTTATAAGAAATTGCCACATCTTTTTTGAAAATTGTTATACAGTTTTACATTCTCACTGACAAGGTTTAAGAATTCTGGTTAGTTACCCCAAAGATACAGATGTAGTGAAAAGAAAGGCCATATGTACCCCAATGTTCATAGCAGCAATGGCCACAGTCGTCAAACTGTGGAAAGAGCTCAGATGCCCTTCTGAGGTCTTCTGATATGGATAAAGAAGATATGGTCCATATATACAATGGAATATTACTCAGCCACCAGAAATGAAGATTACCCAACTTTTCCATCAACATGGATGGGACTGGAGGAGATTATGCTGAGTGAAATAAGTCAAGCAGAGGGAGTCAATTATCATATGGTCTCACTTACTTGTGGAGCGTAAGGAATAACATGGAGGACATTAGCAAAAGGAAAGGAAAAGTGAATTGGGGCAAATCAGACAGGGACATAGCATGAGAGACTGTGGACTCTGAGAAACAAACTGAGGGTTTTGGAGGGGAGCAGGTGGTGGGAGAATGGGTGGGCCTGGCGGTGGCATGTATTGCATGGAGGGCACATATTGCATGGAGCACTGGGTATGGTGCATAAACAATGAATCTCAGAACACTGCATCAAAAACTAATGATGTATTTTATGGTGACTAACATAACACAATAAAAAAAAATAAAAATAAATTTTAAAAAAAGAATTCCGGTTAGTTCTCCATCTTCACCAACCTACAGGATGTTGGTCATTTAAATTTAGCCATTCTTTTTTTAAGATTAAATTTAAGGTTTTGGGGCGCCTGGGTGGCTCAGTTGGTTGGACAACTGCATTCAGCTCGGGTCATGATCCTGGAGTCCCAGGATCAAGTCCCACATCAGGCTCCCAGCTCCATGGGAAGTCTGCTTCTCCCTCTGACCTTCTCCTCACTCATGTTCTCTCTCACTGTCTCTCTCTCAAATAAATAAATAAAATCTTAAAAAAAAAAAAATTTAAGGTTTTGGTTTTTTTTTTTTTTTTAAGCTTTTAGTTCTTTGAGAGAGAAAGTAAGTGAGAGAGAGAGAGAGAGAGGGCATCAACAGAGGCAGCAGGAAAAGCAGATTCCCCTGCTGAGCAGGGAGCCCAACGCAGGGCTAGATCCCAGGGCCCTGGGATCACGACCTGAGCAGAAGGCAGAAGCTTAAGCAACTGAGCCACCCAGGTGCTCTAATTTTATTTTATTTTTAAAGTAAGCTCTACACCCAATGTGGGGCTCAAACTCACAACCCCAACATCAAGAGTCCCATTCTCCACCAACTGAGCCAGCCATGTGCCCTAAATTTAGACATTCTAAAAGATGTATAGTGCTATTGATGAGGAGAACAAAGGCAAGAGAAATGTAGCAAAAATTAAATCTTACAACTTGCAGCCCACTGATAAATCCTTGAGAAGTGCAGTGTGACATTTCTCAGAGAACTCATGGCTGCTTTAATGTTGATGTTTTATTAGAGACTAAAAGCAATGTTATCTTAATAATTGTTAGCCCTCCAAGGTCTTGGAGACCTTGCTTTTAATATGTGCAAATTCCTTAGAGATTTATATTATTCCTAAGCCCCACTAACTAAAAAGCATATCATCAGTCATTCCTCACAATCCCAGTGCAGCTCTTTCTGCCCAAGGGTCCTGTCCCTGCCCGTGCTATAATAAAGCCCGTCCTATAATAAAGGCACCTTTTTGCACAGAAAATGTCTCAAGAATTCTTCCTTGTCCATTTGCTTGGCGGCTCCTCTTCAGTATTTCATTGTGGACTTAGTTTTTATTTCTCTGATAACTAATGATCTTGATCACTTTTTCATGTGATAATTGGCTATTTATTTTCTTTTGAGAAACACCTTTCCAAAGCCGTTGCCTGTTTTAAGTTGGGTTCTTTGTCTTTTTACTACTGGGTTATAGAGTTACTTATATTTCTTCCATAGCAGTCCTTTGTCAGATATATGTTTTCTGAATATTTTTTTCCCTAGTCTATAGATTGTCTTTGTATATTCTTAGTGGTGTCTTGATGAGCAGAGTTTCTAATTTTGATGAAATCTAAGTGATCAATATTTTCTTTTATGACACAGCTTTCTGTGACCTGCTAAGCGAACTTTACCTATCTCAAATCATGAAAATATTCTTCTAAAGGTTCCTTTAAAAATATACAATTTAGAGGTAACTGGGTGGCTCAGATGGTTAGGCATCTGCCTTCGGCTCAGGTCATGATCTCTGATCTCCAAGTCTTGGGTTGGAGCCCCACAATGTGCTCCCGGCTGGCTTGGGGAGTCTGCTTTTCCCTCTCCCTCTGCCTCTCCCCCTGCTTGTGTGCTCTCTCTGTCTCTCTCTCTCAAATGAATAAATAAAATCTTAAAAAAAAAAATATATATATATATATATATATATATATATATATATATGTTAACCACTTACGTTCAGGTATATGATCCATCTCAGATTAATCTTTTATGGCGTGAGGTAGAGGTTAACATTTGTATTTTTATATACAGATAGACAGTTACTATGCATCATCTACTGCATAAACTTTTTTTTTTTTCCTTATTGGATTGTTTTGGGGCTTCTGTAAGAAATCAAAGGACTATATATGTATGGGTCTATTTCTAGCTCTCTCACGCCATCAATTTACATACCATACTCCCTTGATTAGTGTGGCTTTACAATTAGCCTTGAAGCCACGTAGTGCAACTTCTTAAACTTTGTTCTTTTTAAAATACTTTGGGTAGTCTAGGTCTTTATATTTTCATAACTTTAATTTTTTTTTTTTTTTTGACAGAGAGAGAGATCACAAGTAGGCAGAGAGGCAGGCAGAGAGAGAGAGGGAAGCAGGCTCCCTGCTGAGCAGAGCGCCAGATGCGGGGCTCCATCCCAGGACCCTGGGATCATGACCTGAGCCAAAGGCAGAGGTTTAACCCACTGAGCCACCCAGGTGCCCCTCCATAACTTTAGAACTAGATATTCAATATCTACAAAAATAAATGCTGGTATTTAGATAAAGATTGCATTGAATCTATAGATCTGTGTAGGTAGAATTGACAGATTAACAATATTGAGTCTTCCAATTCAGGGATATGCTCTATTTCCCCCCTTCTATTTAGTTTTTCTTTAATTTCTCTCAAAAATGTTTTTTGGAGCACCCAGCTGCCTCAGTCAGTAGAGCATGCAACTCTTGATCTTGGGGTGGTGAATTCAAGTCCCAAGTTGAGCATATAGCTTACTTAAGATTAAAAAAAATTGTTTTCTAGTGCAGCGGTCTTGCATATGTTAAATTTATTCCTAATATTTTCTGTTTTCTGATGCTATTTTACATGAACTTTATATAAAATCTTATTTTGTAATCATTTGCTAATAACATAAAAATATAATTGAGTTTCAAAAGTTAACTTTGTATTCTGTGACATTGAAAAGTTGGGTTGCAGTTGTGTATCTTCTTTCAGGTTTTCTAAGTAAATAATTGTGTCATCTACCAAAAAAATAGTTTTACTGTTTTCTTTTTGGTCTGTATGCCTTTAATTTTTCTTGCCTTGGCTACACTGAGTCAGGTTTCTAGTACACTGTTAAATAGCAGTGGAGAGAATGGCATTTTTACCTGTTTCTGCTTTTAAGGAGAAAACATTCATTATTTCACCATTAAGTATAATGTTAGCTGTAGGATTTTTTGGTAGGTGCTCTTTACGATTTTGGAGGAAGAAAAAAATTCATTTGAAGACATAGTAATGAAATTATCTAAAATTAAACACATAGAGAACAAAGGACTTTTGAAAAAGTAAAAGAGCACGAGTGAGCTATTTGACAACTTCAAGTGGTCTAGTATATGGTAATTAGGGCCCCTGAAAGGGGAGGCGGGGGGACAAAAAAATATGAAGAAATAATAGACAGAACATTCTAAACTTCATGACAATTATAAACCTACAGGTCCTAGAAACTCAACAAATACAAGTAACAAACGTAAAAGCACTAGAATTCTATACCTGGGAAAATACCTTTCATAAAGTAAAGCAATATGAAGTCATTTTCAAACATACAAAAGTTGAAAGAATTCATCACTAGCACACATGCTGTACAAGAAATGTTAAAGGACATCCTTCAGGCAGAAGAAAAGTGATACCAGGGGTGCCTGGGAAGGCGGGCGCCTGGTTGGCTCAATGGGTTAAAGCCTCTGCCTTTGGCTTGGGTCATGATCCCAGGGTCCTGGGATGGAGCCCCGCATTGGGCTCTCTGCTCAGCGGGGAGCCTGCTTCCTCCTCTCTCTCTGCCTGCCTCTCTGCCTACTTGTGATTGCTGTCTGTCAAATAAACAAAATCTTAAAAAAAGAAAAGAAAAAGAAAAGAAAAGTGATACCAGATGGAAGTCTGGATATACACAAAGAAATGAAGAGCACCAGAAAAGGTTAACTACATGAGTAAATATGTAAAATGTTTTAATGATGTAAATCTCATTAAAAGATAATTGACAGGTTAAGCAAAAATAAGCACAATGTATTATGAAGTTCATAACCTATGTGAAAGTTAAGGACATGGCAACAATAGCATAAGGACCAAGAGGAGAGAAATGGAAGTATACATTTGTAAGGCCCTTACACTATAAATGAAGCAGGTATAATATCACTTAAAAGTAAACTGGTGAGTTAAATACGTGCACTATAAGCCCTAAGACAATCATTAAAATTTAAAAACAATCTATGTTTTTTTTTCTATTGCTGCATAATACGTTACCACAAATTTGACAGCATAAAACAATACCCACTTATTAGCACATAGTCTATAAATCAGAAGTCAGGCACAGCATAGCTAGATTCTCTGTTCAGGGTGTCACAAGTTGAAATCAAGTTGTTAGCCACACAAAATTCTTGTGTGGTAGTTCTGGGGAAATATCCACTTCCAAGTTAATTCTTGTTGACAGACTTCAGCTCCTTGTGCTTATTGAACTGAGGTCTGCATTTCCTAGCTAACTGACCACTGGGGACTACTCTCCATTCCTAGAGGCCACTTATGCTCCCTGACACATGGCTTCCTCCATCTTTAAGGCAACAACAACACAATCAGTCCTTCCTGTGCTTTGAATCTTTGACTGTCTCTTCTGCTATTAACCAACAAAGGTGGTAAAATGGAATCATACAAAATGTTCAATATGAACAACAAAAAAAGGAGAAAAATGGGAAAAAAGAAACAAAGAGCAGATGGGTCAGATAGAAACAAATAAGATGATGGACTCAAACCTAGCCATATAAAAATTACATTACATGTATATGACTTAAACACCTCAATTAAGAGACAACTATATGTTTCATTTTTTCCTTCCCTACCCCCCACAACCCCTCATTCTGTCTCTCAAAGGGAGGCAAACCCATAAGAGATTCTTTTTTTTTTTTTTTTTTTTTTTAAAGATTTATTTATTTGTCAGAGAGAGAGCGAGCGAGAGCGAGCACAGGCAGACACAGTGGAAGGCAGAGTCAGAGGGAGAAGCAGGCTCCCCGCGGAGCAAGGAGCCCGATGTGGGACTCGATCCCAGGACGCTGGGATCATGACCTGAGCCGAAGGCAGCTGCCCAACCAACTGAGCCACTCAGGCATCCCAAGAGATTCTTAATATCAAAAAACAAACTCAGAGTTGCTGGGGGTTGGGGGTTACGGAGAGGGTGGTTGGGTTATGGACATTGGGGAGGGTATGTGCTATGATGAGTGCTGTGAAATGTGTAAGCCTGATGATTCACAGACCTGTACCCCTGAGGCAAATAATACATTATATGTTAATAAAAATAATTAAAAACAAACAAATAAACAAAGGAACAGCGGGAAACAAGTGCCATACTAAAACATAAAACTTTTTCCTTTGAAAATATTTTATTATTGATAAAACACATGGAGGTGATGATACATCAGTACAACATAAACTTATTAATTATATAAATGTATTTTTGGTCTCATAATTTTATATAAATAATACTTAACTAATGTGGAAAAAAAGAGACAACTATATGCTGCCTATAAGAAATTCAAGTACTCAGGGGGCGCCTGGGTGGCTCAGTGGGTTAAAGCCTCTACCTTTGGCTCGGGTCATGATCTGGGATCGAGCCCCACATCAGGCTCTCTGCTCAGCGGGGAGTCTGCTTCCTCCTCTCTCTTCGCCTGTCTCTCTGCCTACTTGTGATCTCTATCTGTCAAATAAATAAATAAAATCTTAAAAAAAAAAAAAAGAAATTCAAGTACGCAGGAAGGTCTTGCCTCAGTAATGGGGAATAATTATCCTTAAACTGATCATTACTCCAGACCCACCTAACAAATCATGAGAGCAAGACCCAAAAGGATTAAACTATTTATAAGTAGCTGAACTGCATCCCAGAACAAAGCTTAAGAATATTTATGGGAACACAGAAATATCCAGCAACCAAGGTAAAATTCACAATGCCAGGCATCCAATCAAAGATTACCAGGCATGTGAAGAGGCAGGAAAATGACCTCTGGTGAGGCAAAGATGTCTTAGATATAACACTAAAAGTATAATCCTTCCCCAAATGATAAATTGGACTTCATGAAAATTAAAAACCTTGGTCCTTTTAAAGACATTAGAGAATGTTAGGGAAACTGGCTGGCTCAGTTGGAGGAGTGTGCAACTCTTGATCTTGGGGTTATGGGTTCAAGCCCCATGTTGGGTGTAGAGATTGCTTAAATAAATAAAACAAAGAAACAAAAAAGACATGAGACTGACAAAACAAGCCATAGACTCAGAAAAAAATTTATAAAACATACACATTAAGGGGTACCTAGCCGGCTCAGCTGGTAGAGGATGTGACTCTTGATCTTGGGGTTGTAGGTTTGAGACCCACATTTGTTTAAAAAATTTAATTTAAAAAAATACATGGGTGGGGCGCCTGGGTGGCTCAGTGGTTTAAGCTGCTGCCTTCGGCTCAGGTCATGATCTCAGGGTCCTGGGATCGGGTCCCGCATCAGGCTCTCTGCTCGGCAGAGAGCCTGCTTCCCTCTCTCTCTCTCTGCCTGCCTCTCCATCTACTTGTGATTTCTCTCTGTCAAATAAATAAATAAAATCTTTTAAAAAAATAAAAATAAAAAATAAAAAATAAAAAAATACATGGGGTGCCTAGGTGGCTCAGTTTATTAAGCATCTGATTCTTGGTTTCGGCTCAGGTAATGATCTCATGGGTTGTGAGATCAAGCCCTGCATTGGGCTCTATGGTCAATGTGGAGTCTACTTGAGGTTCTCTCTTTCTCTCCCTCTGCCTCTCTCCCCACTTGCATGCACACTCTCTCTCCCTCTAAAATAAATAAATAAAGAATCCTTAAATACATTTAAAAATACACATTTAAATTTTTAAAATTGTGGCAAAATTCATGTAACATAAAATGTACCATCTAAACACTTTAATCTTTTTAGTTTTACTTCCTTAACTTTTTACATCCTAACCATTTTTAAATGTATCGTTTATTTATTTTAATTTTTTTGGATTTTTTGGTACAGTGTACAGTTTAATGGTGTTAAGTACATTTATAATTGTACAACCAACCTCTGGAATTCTTTTCATCTTGCAAAACTGAAACTGTACTCACTAAAAAATTCATTCTCCCCTCCCCATAGCCCCTAGAAATCACCATTCTACTTTCTGTCTCTGTGAATTTAATCACTCTAGGTACTTCATACAAGTGGAATCATACAGTATATGTCTTTTTGTGACTAGCATATTTCACTCTGCATAATGCCCTCAAGATTCATCCATGTTGTAACACATGTCAATATTTCCCTCTTTTTGTGGTTGAATAATATTCCATTGTATGGATATACCACATTTTGTGTACCATGTATCCATCAAAAGAGATGGGTTGCTTCCCTCTTTTGGTGATTGTGAATACTACTATGAATATGGCTTTATAAATATCTCTTTGAGTTTCTCCTTTCAGTTTTTTTTGAGTCCACACCCCGAAGCAGAATTACTGGGTCATATGATAATTCTATTTTTAATTACAAAGCATATATTTTAAAAGAGATTTGGATCTAAGATATATAAAAAACTCTCAAAACTCAATAATAAGAGAAAAAACAACATAATAAAACTTGGGGAAATTATTTGAAGAGACACTTCACCAAAAAAGATGTGTGGATGGCAAAAAAAAAAAAAAAAAAAAAAAAAAAGAAAGGAAAGAAAAAATAAAAAGCACTTGAAAGTATGCTCAATATCATTACTATCATTAGGGAGATGCAAACTGAAACCATGAGATACAATTATATGGCTATTAGAATTGGAAAAATTAAAAAGACTGACGATACCAAGTATTGGCAAAGATGCAAAAGAATGGAATTCTTTTTTTTTTTTTTTTTTTTTTTTTAAAGATTTTATTTATTTATTTGACAGACAGAGATCACAAGTAGGCAGAGAGGCAGGCAGAGAGAGAGGAAGGGAAGCAGGCTCCCTGCTGAGCAGAGAGCCCGATGCGGGGCTCGATCTCAGGACCCTGAGATCATGACCTGAGCTGAAGGCAGAGGCCTTAACCCTCTGAGCCACCCAGGCGCCCCAAAAGAATGGAATTCTTATACACTGCTGGTAGAAATGTGAAATGGTACAAGCACTTTGTAGAATATTGGGTGGTTTCATAAAAGTTAAACGTACACCAACCTTATGATCCAGCTACTCTATTCCTACCTGTTTACACAAGAGAAAAGAAAGCATATATCCACACAAAGACCTATATAAGAATGTTCATAACAGCTTTGTTACAGCCAAAAATTGGAAACAACCTAGATGTTCTTCAACATGTGAATAGATAAAAAATTGTGGTGTATCCATAGAATGGAATACAACTCAAAACAAAGGGGATAAATTATTGATACATGCAGCAACATGGGTAAATGGTAAACCAATCATGCTGTGTGAAAGAAGTCAGACAATAATGAGTATATACTGTACGATTCCATTTATATAAAATTCTAAAATATATAAAATAACCTATAATGACTGAAAGGAGATCAGCAGTTGCCTGGAGCTGGGGTGGTATGGGAAGGGGGCTGGAGGAATTACAAAGGGGCACCAGGAAAATCTGAGCATGATAGATATGTTCACCATATTGACTGTGGTAATGATTTCATGGAGAAGATATATATATATATATATATATATATATATATAATATATAACTATTTATTATATATATGACTATATATTACATGTAAACTATGTATATTTTTCAAATTGTACATTTTAAATATATGCAGATTTTTGTATATAAATTATACTTCAATAAAAGCATGCAAAGAAACACCCAAACTTGGATGGGTCCTGGGTGGCTCAGCTGGTTAAGTATCCAACTCTTGATTTCAACTCAGGTCATGGTCTCAGGGTTGTGGGATCAAGCTCTTTGTGGGACTCTACACTCAGGGGAGTCTGCTGAGGATTCTTTCTTTCCTTATCTCTCTGTCCCCTTCCCCCCACACACTCAATCTCTCTCTCTCTCTCTCCATCTCTCTCTCAAAATAAATAAATAAATTCTTAAAAAGAAAAAAAAAACCCCAGACTTGGGTTCTCCACCTTCCCCTACCCCAAAACAGTGGATCTGTGTTGTCTTACATCATCTTGACAGCAGGCAGACAGAAAAATTTTGGTAGGGTTATCTACCCTACCAAGATTTTTAAAAATCTAGTAATTTATCTTCTAAGACTGTTCTCCATTCATACCTGGATTTTCCTACAATAAAAGAAGCTCACCAAACCCAAATATAGAGCAGTGGAGCAATAATTTCCTGGTTGTGGCTAAACATCAAAAAAGGAAACTTTGGGGGGCACCTGGGTAGCTCAGCTCAAGTCATGATCTCATGGTCCCCACATTCAGCAGGGAATCTGCTTATCCTTTTCCCTATGGCCCTCCCTCTGCTCTCTCTCTCTCTCTCTCTCTAGTAAATAAATAAATGTTTAAAATCTTCCAAAAAAAAAAAAAAAAAAGAGGGAAACCTCAGGACTTGCACTTTCAGGAAGATGGAGTAAATGTACTTATTCCTAGATTTCCATATGTAAAATAAGCATAAGAAGACTGAAAGGTGGAGAGAAAACATTGCATCAGTTAGGGACCTCAGGACCAAGCAACAACATAGTGGTAAATTACCAGAGTTCTCCTAGTGTCTCACATCTCCCCTACCTCATGCTGGACAAGTCAGCAAACCAGAAACATCCACCGGCACAGACAACAACAATTAACAACCACAAGAAAACAGACCCAAGAAAAGTCTGCTCTTTCTAGCCAAAAGACCAGGAAAACGACAGCCTAGCAAGACAGAAAACTTTTCATCAATAATGGCTTTACTCTGGCCAAACACCACAGGAGAAAAATGTGGCCCCAGTCTGCCAGCAGAAGCCAAGTGGGAAACCCAGACTTCCACTCTTGCCAGATGATCAGGAGGTGCCCCAAATCATCCCTTCCCCATGCAGGCTGAGTGGGAAGGAAGGCACTTCATATCCCTGCTAGACAGGAAACAGCCCACCACCAGCGGGTGCTGGTGGAAAACAACATGGGAACCTGCACTTCCACTCCTCCCCACCAGGCAGGAGCAGAGCAATGTGCCCCTCCTCTTCCTTTCTGGGGTGGTGTCGGAGCAGACCTAGTGGAGGACCAGGCTTTTCACCACTGCTCAGTGGTTATGGAGCTATCTTCTCACTCCCCATGCCACAGCAAAGGCAGCAATGAAGCCCCTCCCAGCCAGTGTAGTTCTGGTGCTGGCCTCGCAGGCAAGAACAAAAGCCCCAAGCAGCGGTCAGCAAAGGTTGAGAAGATTACGCAAACTTTCATCCCCATTAGGCATCAGTGAGAAGACAGTGTACTCACTTACTTGTCTGCTAAATCACAAGATTTCAGTAACATTTGGAATCTTATAACATCATGCCCCAAACGTCCTGGTTTTAATCACAAAGGAGTCATCAAATCAAGAGCCAGGGAGATCTGGGTTTGAATGAGGAAAGACAATTAACCAAGGTGACAAAAGTGGTAGAATGAGCTGACAAGGACTTAAAACAGCCATCATAAAAACGCTTCAGTGGATAATTGCAAACATGCTTGAAAGAAATGAAAAAAAAAAAAATCTCAGCAAAGAAATCCAAAATATACGGAAGAACTAAATGGAAATTTTACAACTAGAAATTGCAATAAGGGAAATTAAAAAAAAAAAAAAACTCAATGCATAGACTCAAAAGCAGAAGATGGAAGACAGAGGAAAGAATAAGAGAATTTGAGAATAGCATAGAGAATCTCCAATCTGAATAACACACAGAAAATAGACTGAAAAATAAAATGAACAAAACTTGACGGACATGTAAGACTCTAACATAAAATGAATATTCGGATCACAGAGAGAAGTAAGAAGGTGGAGTTGAAATAGTGGCTAAAAATTTCCAAAATTTGGCAAAAGATATAAATGTACAGATTCTAGAATCTGAACAAACCCCTAGACAGGATAAATTTAAAGAAATCCATGCCAAGGCACATCATAATCAAACTTCTAAACACTAGAACAAAGAAAATAAATCTTGAGAAAAGCCAGAGAAATGATACTACCTATAGGGGAAAAACAATTAGAATAGTAGTATATGGGGGGGGGGGCGTGGGTGGCTCAGTTGTTTGAATGTCTGCCTTCATCTCAGATCATGATCCCAGGGTCCTGAGATCGAGTTCCACATGCACAGGGGAGCCTGCTCCTTCCTCCTGCTTGTGCTCTCTCTCAAATAAATAAATAAAATCTTCAAAAAAAAAAATAGCAGATTTTTTTCTCATCAGAAACTGGGGAGGCCAGAAGAAAATGGCACAACATTTTTCAAGTGCTGAAAGAAAAGAGCTTTCAATGCAGAATTGTATAGCTAGCAAAAATACCCTTCAGGAATGAAGGGGAAATCAAGACATTTTCTGATGACAAAAAAACTAAGAGAATTTGTTGCCAGCAGGCCTACCCTTCTGAATGGTCAAAGGAAGTTCTCTAAATAGAAAGAAAACTATAAAAGGAGAAATCTTGACCCATCAGAGAGAGAAAAAAAATGGCAGAGCAAATACATGTTTAATGGTTGCAACAAAATCATAACACTGGCTAATGTAGTTCTCCAAGTAAAGGAAATACTTAAAACAATTATATTATATATGGGGGAGGGTGAAGAGTTGGAAAAGGAAGTATGGTTTCTTTTTTTCTTGGAAGTAAGGTTTCTACACTTCACTGGAACTGGTAAAATGTTGACAATAGTAGACTGATAAGGTATGTATATATAATGTAATACTTAGACTAACCACTAAAAAGATATATGAAGAGATACACTCAAGAATACTATAGATAAATCTAAATGGGACTTTTTTTCTTAGTAGTCTCTATACCCAGTGTGAGGCTCAAACTCACAACCCTGAGATCAAGAGTCAGATGCTCTACCGACTGAGCCAGCAAGGTGTCCCTCAAGATAAGATCCTAAAAATGTTTAAATAATCCATAGGAAGGCAGGAAAAAGGCCTCTTATGGCAAATGAGAGGCTGATGGGGGTGTAGTGGGGGAGCAGGAATGGAGGCATCTCCATTGTTTGTCGGGGTTGTTCCTAAGCTAACCTAGACCCTTCTGCCCAAGGAAGCATAGTTCATCCTACTGTTTTGGAGAGCACTGAGGGTGGGGACAGGGGGAGAAATGGGCCAAACTCTTCATGGAGCTTTGCTTTGGGAGTTATGGTGAGCTGGTGACTATTTCTATTGCTACTCAAGGAAGACTGTTTTCCAGGCCAGCAAGCCAACCTGCCATGACAACAGGAAGGGGCTCCTTGCCAAGGCTTGGGCTCAGCTAACCTTCTGCACCAGAGGGGCTCCCTCCTATGGCAGGATGGTACCTTTGTGTTCTGATTACGAAAGCCAACAGCATCTTGTGTGTAACCTATACTGCTGGGAAAACAGATAAAGATGGTTTGAAAAGGGCGTGATACAATTTTGGCAAGGGGGAGAAGCCAAGTCCATACATTGGAGCTCTGCCCTAAGTGCTTCAGCTGTATTTGGGTTCCAAATCAGACAACCTTGGCAAACTCTCCATACCAGATATAAAGATCTATTTTAAACAATGGAGATGCCTCCATTCCTGCTCTTCAGCTTTTGAACAATTAGGAAGAAAATGATACCAGAGTAGTTCAAGTTCCTTTTCATTTATTGGGGACAGGAGTTCTGTAGGGTTGTTGGTGGTAAGCATCAAAGTCTTGTAGTAGGTCACCTTCTAGGACTTACTGATGCTGTATTTATGGCCCTCCAACCTTGAGTTTCCCAGAAGAATGCTTCTGAAGACTTTCCATGATACTTGTTTATAAATTTTATACTTTTTATTTTTTTTAAAAAGATTATTTATTTATTTATTTGACAGAGAGAGAGATCACAAGTAGGCAGAGAGGCAGGCAGAGAGAGAGAAGGGGAAGCAGGCTCCCTGCTGAGCAGAGACCCCCCCCCATGCGGGGCTCGATCCCAGGACTCCGGGATCACGATCCAAGCCGAAGGCAGAGGCCCAACCCACTGAGCCACCCAGGCACCCCAAATTTTATACTTTTTTAAAAAAGAAAAAAGGTGTCTGGGAGTTATTTGTGTCATTCATTATTCCAAATATCACTTTAATAATTTCAACATGAAAGCATCTTAATATTCTCAATAATGGCATTAGTAACTTTAAATATTAAAATCCATATTAGGAACAAAAAATAAACTAGACAATCTGCTCTTATAGATACAATACCATACAGATGCTCAAGTTTAGGTGATTTGTGGAAAATTGAGATCTTTGCAATATTAAATCTTCCAATCTAGGTTTTCTTGTATTTCTATCAATAATATATATATGTATATATAATATACATATACACATATATATGTTTTTAGAGAGGTACAGAGGGAGACAGAGAGAGAGAGAGAAACCGGGAGAAGAGAGGCAGAGGGAGAAAGGGAGAAAGAGAATCCTAAGCAGCCCAGCGTGGAGCCCAGCTCAGGGCTCTATCTCACAACCCTGAGATCATGACCTGAGCTGAAATCAAGAGTAGAATGCTTAACCAACTAAGCCACCCAGGCGCCTCTCTAGATCAGTAAATATTAATAGTATTTTATAGCTTTCTTCGTGGAGTTCTGGTATAACTATGGTAGATTTTTTGTATGTATTTAGTGCTTTTTAATGCTAATATAAATGATTCTTCTTAAAGTTCCATTTTCTAATTTTTTTCCCAATTATTTCTTGATGGCATATAAAAATGCAATTGATTTTGTTTTGACATTTTGTGCTGCACTTTGCTAACCTTCCACATACAAAACTTTGCACATACAAAATCATGATGCTAACAATTGGTGACAGTTTTATTTCTTTTTTGCTAGACATGATGTATTCTCATTTATTCTTTCTTGCCTTATTGTACTGGCTATACTACAATGGAGGTTAAACAGTGAGAGTGGATAGCCTCATCTTGTTTCCATTTTCCAGCCTTAAATATTTTATCATTGTGTATGATGGCTGCTGAAAGGTTTAGTATGTGTCACTCTAAGGAAGCCTATATCTACATTTTTTTTTTTTTAAGGAAAACCTTTTTTTTTTTTTTTAAAGATTTTATTGATTTATTTGACAGAGAGGAGAGAGAGAGAGAGAAGCAGAGGGAGAGGGAGAAGCAGGCACCCTGCCGAGCAGGGAACCCGATGTAGGACTCGATCCCAGGACCCCTGAATCATGACCTGAGCCAAAGGCAGACACCTAACTGGCTGAGTCACCCAGGCACCCCTCCTTTTTAAAAGTAGGCTCCACACCCAGCATAGAGCCCAATGAGGGTCTTGAACTCAAGTCCCTGAGATCAAGACCCAAGCTGAGATCAAGAATTGGATGCTTAATCAACTAATCCACCCAGGGGCCCCAAGGAAGCCCATTTCTATTTGGAGTTTTCTAAGAATTTGTATTATGAATGGATGTCATATTAAATGCTTTTAATGCATCTTGAGATACTCATAATTCTGCTCCTTGTTTTATTAATATAGTGACTAGCTTTTATTTTCAAACTGCGTACCAACCCTGCATTTCTGAAATAAACATATCCCTTTTCATAAAAATAAAAAGGCAGTCTTTGCCAGTTCTACCCAGACTGCGTCATGATGACTCACAGTGGCAGCCCTCTAGAGCTTTGAATGTTTTTGATGTTTTTTTGTTGGAATTTTCTGGCAAATGCATTCTCTAAGAGGTAATAACCTAAATGGGAAAAATCTTTAAAAAGATTTACTGGTCGTTTCTTCTGTGAGTGAGTTTGTATGTGTGAGTGTGTGTGTATGTGCTTGCTTTAAAACTAGATTCATAATTATCCATCCTGTTCTTATTAATGTAGGTATTATCTATTCCAGTTATGCATTGCTGTATAACGAACCACCCCAAATTTAGTGGCATAAAACAACTGGTGTTCTATTACAATTGTATTAGGGAGTCAAGAAGGACACAGTGAGGTTGGTTTGTTTCTGCTATATCATGCCTGGGGCTTTAGCTGCGGGACTGAGATGTCTGGGTATGACTTGAACAGCTGGAGAAAAGAATCACCTGGAGGCTTTTCATTTATATGTCTGGTACCTGGGATAGGATATTTCAAAGTCTAGACTCAGCTTGGATTATCTACCAGAGTGTCTGCCTTGGGTTCTCCTTTGTAGTTTGGGTTACCCTAGTATAGTAGTTTCAGGGGGGTTGGACTTCTTACGTGACATCTCAGGGCTCAAAAAGAGTATATTCTAATTAGCAAGGTGGAACTGATGGCATTTTTTGGCTTAGTCGAGGGGTCAGCACATTTTTTTTTTCTATAAACGGTCAGATAGTAAACATGTTAGCTCTCAAGACCATACAATGTCTCCTTTAACTACTCAACGACTTCTGCTATTGTAGAGTTTGTTGAGGATGGACACTGAAATTCAAATTCCAGATAATGTTCACAGGTTTCTTTTGAGTTTTTTCAACCATTAAAGACAAATATAAAAGACATTCTTAGCTCACTGACCATACAGAAATATAGACTGTGGGCCAGATTTGGCCCATGGGGGTGTAGTTTGCCAACCTCTGATATAAAACATTTCTAGCCCTTCAAAAAGTTTCCTTGTTCATCTTTTTAACCAATGCCTACCTTCACCCCTAGCCCCATGGTTTTCTGGGGCCTGCTTTCTCTCACTATGGATTACTTTTGCTCATCTAGAATTTTGTATGAATGAAATCCTCTATTATGTCTGGCTTTTATTACTAAGGATAATGTTTCTAACATTCATCTATGTTGTGTGTATAGTTGGTTCATTTTTATCGCTGAGTAGTATAAGTTCATATGGGTATACCATAATTTGTATATCCATTTTTCTATTGATACCTTTAGTGTTGTTCTAATTTTTGGCTACTACAAAGAAAGTTGGTATTCACATTTGTGCATAAGTCTTTGTTTTCACTTCTTTGGGGTAAAAACTTAAGAGTGGAATTGCTGGGTTGTATGGTAAGTGTATGTTTAACTTTGAATCTTTATTTTCATTTTTCCATTAACTAATGATGTTGAATATGTGATTTTTCATGTATTTATAGCCACTTGCTTATCTTTTCTGAAGTATCTGCTCAAATATTTTGCCTATATTTTAGGGGACTGTTTACCTTATTCTCTTAAGAGTGTGTATACAGGGGCGCCTGGGTAGCTCAGTGGGTTAAAGCCTCTGCCTTCGGCTCAGATCATGATCCCAGGGTCCTGGGACTGAGCTTCACATCCTCTCTCTCTGCCTGCCTCTCCGCCTACTTGTGATCTCTGTCTGTCAAATAAATAAATAAAATCTTAAAAAAAAAAAAAAGAGTTTGTATACAAGGGGCACCTGGGTGGCTCATTCGTTAGGCATCTGCCTTTGGCTCAGGTCATGATCCCAAGGTCCTGGGATTGACCACCACACTGAGCTCCTGCAGTGGGGGCAAGCCTGCTTCTCCTTCTCCCACTTCCCCTGCTTGTGTTCCCTCTCTTGCTGTCTCTCTCTCTGTCAAATAAATAAATAAAAGCTTTAAAAAAATAAAGTTTGTATACAAATCTTTTGTCAGATATATGTAATGAGAATAGTTGTCCTCAGTCTTTGACATGTTTTTTCACTTTCTTATTAGTGATTTTCAATAGACAGTAGTTTTTAATTTTGATTAGGTGCAATTTATTAATTTTTTCTTATATAGTTCACATTTCTTGTATCCTAAGAAATCTCTCCTTAGTTCAAGATCATATAAATTTTCTCCTATGTTTTCTTACAAAAATTTTATATTTTGGGTTTTACATTTAGGTCTATGACCTGTTTTGAGATAATTTTTTTTGTATATGGTGAAAACTTAGGTAGAGCTGCATTTTTTCCCATATGAATATCTAAGTGATTACTAAGTACTGAAATCAGGTAATGTAAATCCTCCAACATTATTCTTTTTTTTTCCCAAAATTATTTAGGCTATTCTAGTTCCTTTTCATTTCCACGTAAAATTTAGAAATAGTTTGTCACTTTCTTAAAAAAAAAAAAAGAGAGAGAGAGAGAGAAACTGGTGGGATTTTTATTTGATGGAATTTTCATTTGCATTGAATTTGTAGATTAATCTGGGAAGACATGATACTTTAACATATTGAACATTCCAGTCCATGAACATGGTATCTCTCTCCATTTATTTAGGTCTTTAATTTGTCTATGTAATATTTTGGTTTTTGTTGTATTGAGGTGAACATATGATTTTTTTTTTTTAGTTTGTTAATATAGCCAATTTTATTGATTGATTTTCAAATGCCAAACCAATCTATAATCCTTAGATGAATACTGGTTGGTCACATGTCACATGTATCATCCTTTTTATATATTGCTGGATTTGCATTATTAATATTTTATTAAGGTTTTTTGTGTCTATGATTATGAAGAATATGACTTTGTAGTTTTATTTTCTTGTAATGTCTTTACCAGGTCTGATCATCAGGCTAATGCTCTCCTCATAAATTGAGTTAGGAAGTGTTCTTTTCTATGTTTTGAAAGATTTAGTAGAATTAGTATTATATCTTCCTTATGTGTTTGGTAGTATTCAGTGAAGCCATCTGGACACACGGTTTTCTTTTTTGAATGGTCATTATTTGTGGATTCGATTTTTGTAATTGATATAGGGCTTTTCTTCTTTTCTATTTCTTGTTGAGCCCATTTTGATAATTTTTGTCTTTCAAGGAATTTGTCCATTTCATCTAGTTCTTGAACTTGTTGGTATGAAGTTATTTTATAATATTATATATATTTATACATATATTATTATATTATATATAATGTATATATTCTCTATGATCTATAATGATACACCTTCTATTCCTGTTGATACTGAGGATTTGTATCTTCTTTCTTCTTTTTTTTTTTTTTTTTTTTTTTTAAATAGTGCTAACATTTTTTTTTTAAGATTTTATTTATTTATCCGACAGACAGAGATCACAAGTAGGCAGAGAGGCAGGCAGAGAGAGAGGAAGGGAAGCAGGCTCCCAGCCGAGCAGAGAGCCCGATGCGGGCCTCGATCCCAGGACCCTGAGATCATGACCTGAGCCGAAGGCAGCGGCTTAACCCACTGAGCCACCCAGGCGCCCCAGTATCTTCTTTCTTCTTGATCAATCTAGCTAGAGGTTTATCAATTTTATTGACATTTTCAAAGAATCAGCTTTTGGTTTCATGGATTTTTCTTTACTGCTTGCACATATTCTGCTTGCACATTTTTTGCTTCTCCCTCTCCCTCTGCTACTCGCCCTGCTTATGCTCTCTCATTCTCTCTCTCTCTGTTAAATAAATAAATAAAATCTATTTTTAAAAAGCTATAAAATATCCTTGTGATTTTTTTGACTCCTGTGTTATTCAGAAATGTGTTGTTTAATTTCCAACTATTTAGGCACTTTTCAAGTATCTTTCTCATATTGGTTTGTAATTTAGTTCTGTTGTGGGTAAGGAGAATGTTCTGTATGATATAATCCTCTTAAATTTATTAAGACTTGTTTTATGACACAGCATATGGACTTTTTGCTAAATGTCCCATGTGCACTTGAAAAAAAAATGTGTATTCTGTAGCTGTATGGAGTATTTTTAAATGTCAGTTAGGTCAAGTTGAACGACTGTGTTGTGTTCTTTACTCCCATTGATTTTCTGTCTGCTTTTCTTTCAATTACTATGGGGAATATGTTGAAATCTCCAATTATAATTTTGGCTTTAGCTACTTCTTTCACTTTTCTTGGTTCTTGCTTTTAATTTTTTTAAAGCCTGTCTGATAATTTCTGCTGTTTTTTAAATAAAGATTTTATTTATTTATTTGACACAGAGAGACACAGCAAGAGAGGGAATACAAGTAGGGGGAGTGGGAGAGGAAGAAGCAGGCTCCCCACCAAGCAGGAGCCCGATGTGGGGCTGGATTCCAGGACCCTGGGATCATGACCTGAGCCAAAGGCAGATGGTTAACAACTGAGCCACCCAGGCACCCCTCTGCTGTTTTTTAATTAAGGTATAATTGACATGCAATATCCTATTAATTTTATGTGTACATCATTGTGATTTAATATTTTTTACATTACAAAATGATCCCCACAGTAAGTCTAGTTACAATCTGTCATCATACAAAGTTATTACAATAGTATTGACTACCTTCTGTATGTTGTACATGACTTCTTTATTTTGTAACTGGAAGATTATACTTCTTAATCCTCTTTACCTATTTTGCCTACCCCCCCCAACCTTTCCCAACTTTGTTTCCTGTGAGTCTGTTTTTGTTTTGCTTGTCTTGTTTTTTAGATTTTTAGATTCTACATAGACTTCACTTAGCATAATACTCTCTGGGTCCATCCATGTTGTCACAAATGGCAAGATCTTCTTTTTTACGGCTCAGTAATACTCCATTGTGTGTGTGTGTGTGTGTGTGTGTGCACCACATCTTTATTCATTATCTATTCATGGTTACTCAGTGTGCTTCTATATCTTGGCTATTGTAAATGCTGCAGTGAACACAGGAGACAAGATATCTCTTCAGACTGGTGGGGTTTTCTTGTTTTTGTTTTCAGATAAGTACCCATTGTGGAATTGCTAGGTCATATGGTAGCTCTATTTTTAATTTTTTGAGGAACGTCTACACTGTTTCCCACAGTGGCTGCACCAATTTACATTCCTACCAACAGTGTGTAAGTGTTCTCCTTTTCCCATATCCCCAACAACAGTTGTTAGTTTTTGTCTTTTTGACAATACCCAGACTGACAGGTGTGTGTAGATACTTCATTTGGTTTTGATTTACATTTCCCTAATGATTAGTGATGTTGAGAGCATCTTTTTGTGTGCCTGTTGCCCATCTGTATGTCTTCTTTGGAAAAAATGTCTATTTGAGTCCTGTGCCCATTTTTAAATCAAATTAGTTGTGTTTTTTATATTAAGTTGTATAAATTCTTTATATAATTTGGACATTAACCTATTATTGGATGTATGTTGCAAATATGTTCTCCCCATTGAGTAGGTTCCCTCTTTGTTTCATTGATGGTTTTCTTCACTGTGCAAAAAAAGTTTTTAGTTTGATGTTAATTTCTGCCTTTTTTTTTTTTTTTAAGTAGGCTCCATGCCCAGTGTAGAGCCCAACTCAGGTCTCAAACTCATAACCTTGAGATTGACACCTGAGCTGAGACCAGGAGTTAGACATTTAACCAACTGAGCCACTCAGGCGCCCCTAATTTCTCCTTTTTAATTGGAATATTTAGATGATTTACATTTAATGTATCAGTATGATTGATTAGCTTTAAATGTAACATTTGCTCTTTGATTGTCTATATGTTCTTTGTTCTTTTCCCCCCCTTTTCCTGTCTTCTTTTGGATTGATTACTTTTGTATTCCATTTCATTTTCACTATTGACTTATTCTCTATACCACTTTGTTTTGAGGTGGTTGCTCTAGGATTTACAGAATTTGTCTTCACCTTATCCCAATTTGTTTTCAGATAATGTGATATCTTTTCACATATAGTGTAAGAACCATGCAACAGTGTACTTCCCTTTCTCCCCTCCTGACCTATGTGTTGATTTCCACATATGTTACAAACCCTATGGTACATCATTACTAATCTTCCTCTAAACAATTATCTTGTAAAATAGTAAGAAAATTGAAAAAGTGGGGTGCCTGGGTGGCTCGGTGGGTTAAGCCTCTGCCTTCGGCTCAGGTAATGATCCTAGAGTTCTGGGATTGAGCACTGCATCGGGCTCTGCTCAGTGGCGAGTCTACTTCCTCCTCTCTCTCTGCCTGCTTCTCTGCCTACTTGTGATCTCCGTCTGTCAAATAAATACATAAAATCTTAAAAAAAAAAAAAAAAAAAGAAAAGAAAATTGGAAAAGTGACTTTTATATTTAACTGCATATATGCCATTTCAGCACTCTTCATTCCTTGTGTAGATCTAAGTTTCTTTCTGATATCATATCCGTCTGCTGGAAGAACTTTTTCTTTTCTTTCTATCTTTCTTTTTTTTTTTTTTTAAGACTTTATTTATTTGAGAGAGAATGAGCAGGGGGAGGGGCAGAGGGAGAGGGACAAGCAGACTCCCCGAGGAGGAGGAAGCCCTACTCCGGGGGTCAATCCCAGGACCCTGAGATCATGACCTGAACCAAAGTCAGATGCTTAACTGACTGAACAACCCAGGCGCTCCTGGAAGAGCTTCTTTTAACGTTTCTCATGGCAGATGTGCTGGTGCCTTATAGTTTGCCTGAAAACTCTCTTTTTCACCTTCATTTGTAAAGGATATGTTTTCTGGGTAGATAATTCTAAGTTGACTTTTTAAAAACTCCTTCCAGCTCTGTCGAGAACTGCATGTATGTCTTTTATAATCTCTGATGAAAAGTCTATCATGACTTTTTCCCCTTATGTATCTGTACATAATGTGTCTTTCTTCTCTAGCTGCTTTTAAGGTTTCCTCTCCCTCTTTTTAGGTGATATAATTAAACTTTATTTAATAATTCACGAAGTAGGAAGTTTCCTTTTGGAGAATTACCACTATTTCTCTTTATCACTCTTTTTTTAAAGGTTTAATTTGTTTAAGTAATCTCTATATCCAACGTGGGGCTCAAACTCACGACCCTGAGATTAAGAGTCACATGCTCTTCTGACTGAGTCAGTTAGGTGCCCATTTATCACTCTTTTTTTAACAATTTGATTTTGATGCATCTTGATGTGGTTTTCTTTGTGTTTATCTTGGCTGAGGTTCATTGTGTTATTTGGACCTGTGGGTTTATAGGATTTTTAAAAAGACTTTATTTTTTTTAGAGCAGTTTTAGCTTTTCAATAAAATTGAAGGTACAAAGATTTCCCATATACGCAGTTTCTCCCATTATCAATGTCACTTACCAGAATGCATATGTATCTTTTTTAAGAAGATATGTATCTTTTTAATCAAGAATTAACCTACATTGACATATCATAATTACTCAAAGTTTATAGTTTACATTAGAGTCCACTCTTGGTACATTCAATGGGTTTGAACAAATGAATAATGACATCCATCCATCATTATAATATCGTACAAAGTATTTTCACTGCCTTAAAAAATCTTCTGTGCTCCTTTCACCCCTTCTGCCTATCTGGCAACCACTGATCTTTTTACTGTCCCCACATTTCCACAGTTGTGTCTTTTTTTTTTTTAAGATTATTTATTTATTTATTTATTTGGCAGACAAATCACAAGTAGGCAGAGAGGCAGGCAGAGAGAGAGGAGGAAGCAGGTTCCCCGCTGAGCAGAGAGTGTGATGAGGGGCTCAATCCCAGGACCCTGAGATCATAACCTGGGCTGAAGGCAGAGGCTTTAACCCACTGAGCCACGCAGGCGCCCCCCACATTTATGTCTTTTCCAGACTGTCATATAGTTGGAATCACGCAGTATATAGCATTCTCAGATTTCACTCAGTAATATGCATTTAAGACTTCTTCTTGTCTTTTCCTGGCTTGATAAATACTTTTTTTTTTTAAAGATTTTATGTATTTTTTTAGGAGAGGGAGAGAAAGAGTAAGCACAAGCAGGCAGAGAGCATAGGAAAAGGGAGAAACAGACTTACTGCTGAGCAGGGAGCCTGATGTGGGGCTTGATCCCAGGACCCTGGAATTGTGACCTGAGCCAAAAGCAGACGCTCAACCAACTGAGCCACCCCAGCGCCCCTGATAATTAGCTTCTTATACCACTGAATAAATGGTCCATTGTCTAGATGTACCACAGTTTATTTATCCATTCACCTATTGAGATTTATCAGGGTATTTTTAAAGATTTATTTTTAAGTAATCTCTACACTCAATGTGGGGTTTGAACTCACAACCCTGAGATCCAGACTCACATCTTCTTTTGACTGAGCCAGCCAGGTGTCCCTTAGGTTTATCAGATTTTAAAAATCATTTTTGGAAAAATTTTGGTCATTATTTCTTCAAATATTTTTGTGTCTCCCTCCTTTCTCCTCTCCTGGGATTCAAATTTGTACATATGTTAAACCATTTGATATTTTCCTATCGATTATTGAGGCTCTGTGTATTATTTTCCTAGCCATTTTTCTCTGTGCTTCATTTTGGATAGTTTCTGTTGGTATGTCTTCAAGATCTCTTATCTTTTCTTCTGTGGTGTTTACTCTTCTGTTAAACTCATCCAGTGAAATTATAAATTCAGGTACTGTGTTTTTCACATCTAGAATTTCCACTTTGCTCTTTTTTCCGTATCTTCCCCTTCTATTTCCATTCTCTTCTGTTTAAAGCTTCTTATTTTTACTTTACTATATTGAGACTATTTATAATAGCGGTTTTATCGTCCTTATCTATTATCTCCAGCATTTCATAATTACTGTGTCTGTTTCTATTGTCTACTTTTTTCTCCTTATGGTCATATTTTCTGTTTCCTTGCAGATTAGATAATTTCTGATTGGATGTCAGGTATTATGAATCTTACAAAGGTGTGTCTAGAATTTGCCATAGTACTTTAAATACTGTTGGACTTTGTCCCGGCAGGCAGTTATGTTATTTGTAGGTCATCTTGATTCCTTCAAGCCTCCTTTTCAAGAATTTTTAGGGCAGGTCTAGAGTAGCTTTCCCTGCAGGGCTAGATTAATCACACTCTTAAGGGTTGACATTTCTAGGATCAAGATCTCCCAGGCTGATAAGAACCTGAAGATCGGTGGTCCTGTGTTAACTCTGGGAATCAACTGATACAACTTTCTGGTAGTTCTTTGTGCAGAAGTTCTTTGTTCAGCCATGTGGAGTTTCATTCTATATATAGGGGCCCTCACTGCAGATTTCTGGAACTCCTAGAATTTTGTCTACTATTTTATGGTACTGACCCACAAATTTTATTTGCAAATTTTATTTTGGTGCCCTGAACGACAAAGAGGGTGAAATTCCATGAATGTTCTAAATTGTCTAATCTTTATTCCAATGACCTATCCAGTAATAAATCATTCTGTTAGTTTTGCAGTTTCATTTAGGTCTAATGTTCTAAGCATTACTAAACCAAATTATATAGTACGATGAAAATCGGAGCACAAACATGTAATTGGTATTATAATAGATCACTCTATTGGGAAAATTACTTTGAATAGTTCAGAATCATCATCTCACCAAAAAGCATACTTGTTACATGTTATTGCTGCTCCCATTGTTGGAATGGAACAAAGCCAGCTCGCGCAGAAAGCCTCCCTATAGTTAGTTCACTGGTGTTTCAAGAGCATTTCCCAATGCTTTCTAAGCTTGCTGGTTTTCAGTCCAAAGGATTCTGAAGCCTTTGTTGGAAAGGTAGAGATAAAGTGCCGCAGCAGATGTGGATTAATAATTGGCCATTTCTTAGCTGTAAGTGTGAGGAAGTCAGTTGGAATTACATGTAATTAATCAATAGATAAAGGACAGTCTTAAAACACAAGAGAAAATTATTTTTTTTTCATGTTATCTGCATGGATGACTCATTTGCTCTCATGTTAGCAAAAGATACTTTAAAGATTTTTTCTCTGCTTATGGTAGTACCATAACTTTGGCAGTTTTTAAGGGGAAGGAATTATAGTTTACTATTTTTAATCATGTAATTGATACAGTAAGTACCCAGCTAGAAACATGATTTCAAGGGTAAGGACAACTGCCGACTTGTTTGCATTTCTTACTCCAAATTTTTCAAATGCATAATGATTCCACTGTGAAAAGTGTAGAAAAGTTACCAAAGAACATTTTTTCAACAGAATCCTTGCCAATGAAACTATAGCTTTGCGTTACACTATTAAAAATCCAACTAGGAAAATTTTAAATTATGGGTGCTTCTTCTTAGTGGAGTAAAGGCTTTTCTGAAGTCCATTGTTTATTAATCACAGTTTTAACAATTCCTATTCCTGATTACCATACCAGATGCTCAATAAATATTTTTCTTCTGAAGTGAAAATAATTAAAACACTTGAGGAAACATGTTTAATGGTTAATAGCATTAGCACTTAGTGGAGAATGTCAGGCTGCTGAATAAATAGATGTTACCAAAAAAAATCAATACATTTAATAATGCTAAATCATAGCAATCATCTGAAAATGATCCTGTTTTGTATTGGATTTTAAGATTGTTTATATTGCCTTTTTTTTTTTTTTTTTTTAAACCAAAAAGAATATAAGAATGTACTGACGGTTCTGGAGTAAAAACATGTTAGTTGAAAATTCTGATCCCATTATTTATTAGCTATATGATCTGAAGAAAGTCCCATAATCCTTCTATACCTCAGATTTCCCATCTTAACCACTCTACCTCAACCAGCAGCATCAGCACCGCCTGGGAACTTCCTTAAAGTGCCAATTCTTGGTCCTACTCAAGACATACTGAATTAGAACCTCTAGAGGTGGGGCTCAACACTCTGCTTTAACAAGTCCTCCATCCTAAGCACACAAAAGTTTAGAACCACTGTTCTAAGCCACCATAATGCCTTCCTTGGCTTCTACCAATCTCTTGTGATGGTAAGTGATTATAGTTAATCTGTTTCTTGGCATTGTCTTTAAAAGTTGAGATCTTAAGCCTCTATTAAATGTGTATGTTACCAATGAGTAACTGATTATAGATATTTAAGTAAAACTACAAGCAGACTAAATTTCTCAGGAGGCACAGAAGACCCTCTAGTAAGAGATGTACATTTTTTAAAAAGATTTTATTTATTGATTGATTTGAGGGGAAGAGGGGAGTGGCACAGGGAGAGGGGGAGCGAATATTGAGCAGACTCAGTGCTAAGCACTGAGCACAGAGCCTAGGCTCAATCCCACCACCCTGAGATCATGACCTGAGCCAAAACCAAGAGTTGGATGCTTAACTGCTGTAGCCACCCAGGCGCCCCAGAGATGCATGTTCTTAACAATGGACCTGCTTCCAGTGTCCAGCTTATTTGATTTTGGGCAATAGGATGGCATAGACTGGGATGGGATGGGCTGCACCTTGAACTTTGTGCCCTAGCTCTAGGCACAAAGACACAATTTATTCCAGCAGGTTTAACACAGTAATAATAGTAACCATATCAACAGTTTGATGGAGAACAGTGCATAAAATGATCAGCATGGGAGGACAGAACACAAAAACAGGGGAATAGGGTTTCTTAACAAGAGGGCAGAACTTGGTGACCAAGATTTCAGGAAAGGCAATGATCAGAGATTGAGGTGAGCTGAATGGTAGGCAGGAAGTCTTTAAGGGACACCTACCAGCTGAGGCAAGAAGGGCAGTCCCTGGGACAGGGACCCAACCTTACAGGGGGCAAATTATCAACACTTGAGAGTTGGACAAAGACAAGGAAGGTGACTATAGGCCAGAAACAATATGGGCATCTCCTCATTGATCCTCACATAAGAGTCAAATAGCAGTGGGGCCAACTTTGTGCTGGATACAAGCATGGTGCTATGGGTCTCCTATAGCCTTCTTATACAAGGGCAGTATTTGGTCCTACAGCTGGGGTCAGGCTGAGCCTGTGTGGGTCAAAGTGTCTAGAGCTATGGGAAGAGGTAGGCTACTGGCAGGGTCACACATAACCCAGAGCAGTGACTCTGATAGAGAAATTTTCTAGCCAGTAAGTAGCAAAAGGGTGGCAACACAGCTGACTGGTCAGACTCCTCCAGAACCTATAGGCAGCTGTGCTTTAAAAGGAAATAGAGAAGTCCGAATGTATATAGTGACTTTTTAAACATTTAGAATAAGTAATAAACTCACATAGTTGTAAATTCAAAGTATAAACGAGTGTATAATGCAAAGTGTCCTTCACATCCCCATCCTAAAAAATATCTGGTTTTCTTCCCCATAGCAATGTTGTTCGCTTTTTGTGTATATGTTTTTTCTTTAGGTATATGTATTTTCTCTTTTATATTTTTGCGTGTATATGTAATGTTCCCCTTTTACTTGAATGGTAGCATACTATATTGGTCTGCTCCTTGTTTTTTTTCCTGTTAACAAGAGATCTTTGGTATATTTCCATTATCACCATGCAGAGGGCATTTTAATTTTTTTTTTATAGTTTTATGCTATTCTGTGGATGTACCATATTTATGTAACTAGTCTCCCATTGATGGGTATTTGAGTTGTTTTTAATCTTTGGTGTTCAAAATAGCTTTGTACATATATTAGTTCACATGTGGAAATATTTCTGTGGTAAAAGTTTCTAGAAGTGGAATTGGTGGATCAAATGATTTATGTATTTGCAATTTTTTTTCCATTACCTATCTCACTCACCACCCCATCAACTTCTCATCTGGCAACTACCAGTTTGCTCTCTGTATTTGAGTCTGGTTTTTTTCACTTGTTTGTATCTTTTTTTTCCTTAGTTTGTTCCTTTGTTTTGCTTTTTAAATTGAACATACGAGTGAAATCATACGGTATTTGCCTTTTGCTGACCAACATAACTCACTTAGCATTATACCCTCTAGGTCCATCCATGTTGTTGCTAATGGCAAGATCTTGGTCTTTTTTACGGCTGAGTAATATTACACACACACACACACACACACACACACACACACCCCATACATACATAAATACATACATACCACCTCTTATCCATTCATCTACAAACAGACACTCGGGTTGCTTCCATAGTTCAGCTATTATAAATAATGCTGCAATAAACATAGGGGTACATATAGCTTTTGAATTAGTGTTCTCATATTCTTTGGGTTAAATACCCAGGAGTGGAATTACTGGATCATATGGTAGTTCTATTTTTCTTTTTAAGATTTTATTTATTCATTTGACAGAGAGAGAGTTAGAGAGGGAACAAACACAACCATGGGGAGTGGGAGAGGGAGAAGGAGCTCTCCACTGAGCAGGGAGCCTGATGTGGGGCTTGATCCCGGGACCCTGGGATCATGACCTGAGCTGAAAGCAGTCGCTTAACAACTGAGCCATCCAGACACCCCCATTTTTAATTTTTTGAGGAACCTCCATCCTCCATACTGTTTTCCACAGTGGTTGCACCAATTTGCATCCCCACCAATGGCGCACAAGAGTTCCTTTTTCTCCAAGTCCTTGTCAACACTTGTTATTTCTTGTTTTGTTTTTTTTAAATTCTAGCCAGGTATGGTGATAACTCATTGTGGTTTTGATTTGCATTTCTCTGATGGTGACTGATACTGAGCATCTTTTCTTGTGTCTATAGGCCATGTGTAGGTGTTTTTGGGAAAATGTCTATTCAAGTCCTCTACCCATTTTTCAATTGGATTGTTGGGTTTTTTGATGTTGGGTTGTATAAGTTCTTTATATACTTTGGATATTAACAATGTATCAGATATACCATTTTCAAATATCTTCTCCCATTCAGTAAGTTGTGTTTTTGTCTTGTTATTAGTTTCTTTTGCAGTGTGAAAGTTTTTCATTTCGGTATAGTCCCAATAGTCTATTTTTGCTTTTTTTTCCCTTACCTGGGTGCCTGGCTGGCTCAGCTGGAAGAGCATGTGACTCTTAATTTCGGGGTTGTGAGTTCAAGCCCCAAGTCGGGTGTAGAGATTAACTAAAAAATAAATCTAAAAAAATGCAGCCCATACAAAAATTTTGCTAGAGCTGATGTCAAAGACATTACTGCCTATGTTCTCTACAAGTGGTTTTACAGTTTTGGGTCTCATATTTATTTATTTATTTTAAAGATTTTATATTTTTAAAATTTATTTGACAGAGAGAAAGGGAGAGAGATCACAAGTAGGCAGAGAGGCAAGCAGAGAGAGGGGGAAGGAGGCTCCCTGCTGAGTAGAGAGCCCAACGTGGGGCTTGATCCCAGGACCCTGAGATCATGACCTGAGCTGAAGGTAGAGGCCCAACCCACTGAGCCACTCAGGTGCCCCTCAGGTCTCATATTTAGATCTTTAATGCATTTTGAGTTTATTTTGTATATGACATAAGAAAGCAGTCCAGTTTCATTCTTTTGCATGTGGCTGTCCAGTTTTTCCAGCACCATTTGTTGAATTGACTGTCTTTTCCCCATTTATTGTATGTTCTTGCCTCCTTTTTGCAGATTAGTTGACCATATAAGCATGGGTTTGTTTCTGGGCTCTTTATTCTCTACATAGTTTTGATTAATTTTGCAAAATTAACCTCTAGGGTTATACCAGTTTAGGCTCCTACTAGCAATTTATGAGAACAACTAGCAACTGAATATTTTAACTACGTATTTTAGCTGTGTGCAGAAGCCGATGCTATGACTACGGAAAAACAGTTCATGGAAACATTTCCTACAAGTGTAGGCCACCAGGTAAGGCAAAGCCAGACGTGTCATGTCTTTCATGAGGTTGTAGAAAGCTGCTATTTTATTTAGGGAAGCTCATTGACTAAGAAATCTTTACAATTTGGAATATTACATTCCCTGCTTTTTTTTTTTTTTTTTTTTTTTTAAGATTTTATTATTTGACAGAGAGAGCACAAGTAGGGGGAACAGCAGGCAGAGGGAGAGAGAGAAGGACAGGCTTCCTGCTGAGCAGGGAGCCCAATGTGAGGGGTAGATCTCAGGACTCTGGGATCATGACCTGAGCTGAAGGCAGATGCCCAACCAACTGAACCACCCAGGCGCCCCTCCCTGCCTTTTATGAAACTGAAAGATGAACCATCGTTCCACTACAATAACCAAAATAAAGATGGTATTTTATAGTTTATGAAATGTTTTGCCACACAGGATTAAACCTACCTTTCTCTGAACCTAAAATCTATGTTTAAAAGTATATACTAAACAGAGAGAGTGGAAGAAAATAGTAAAATAAAATAAAATGATACACTAAATTTTAAGAACTTTGCTTCAGAAATACTAGAAAAGTCAAAAGAGAACTAGAGCAAGAAATCATTTTTCAAATTTATCTCAGCACGTTCCTCGTGTCGACAGGCCCAGTTCTATATTTCAAAGCAGTTATTTTTCTCTCTAATAGTGTTTGGAATTCTCGGTGCCTCTTGAATCCAAGCCCATGTATTAAAAATGAATGACAGCGCCATATTATAGTGGCTGATTCCTCCTTTAATCATTCCTGCAAAACCTTTTCGCATTCCGAGACAATGAAAAATGCAAAAAGCTGTTACAAACAGCTGAGTCAGGATCTAACTCTCCAGTATGTTCATTCTTATTAAGTTCTACATAACCTATTAGCAAAGGAGATTAAATAACATTCTGGCAGAAATGAAAATTACTGACAAACAGCTACGTGGTGCTAGATGCAAAGGCCTGACAAGAATCTTTATATGGAATCTTCTACCCATCAGTTTATTTAGCACAGTTCATATGACCATCTTTGAAGTTTGTGGCAGAGGAACAGAATTTGCTTGTGCAATGCAGCCAGCCTTAAAGAGGTTTATTTTTTCCTCTGCAAAGTTCATGGTCATGAAAATCACAAAAGGCTTAACAGCAGGAGATAGTGCTATTCATTTGGAAAATAACCAAAGCCCAATTTTCACTAGTGTATTGTTGTCCCCAGGTGTGTATAAAATGATGGATCAACAGATCAGTCAAATAATCCTAGCACTGCAAAAGATAGACTTTAAAAGACCATTTTAATAAATGATTCCCGTGTCTATATTTAATAAAAATCGGTGGTCCAGAAAAGCCTTCAGTGTATATCCTTTGCTGGAGTTGGCCTCATTTTTTTCCTTGTTTTTCTTCACAGCTGTGGATAAGAGCTCACCAATGGCTTCCAATTAAGAACCATTCATCCACCTCACCAGTTCTAGAAGAAAATATGGGTGAAATTCCTGAAAACTGTGCTTCTCAAATTTTAGTATGCAAATTAACTAACTAATGTGATCTTGTTAAAATGCGGAGTCTCATTCAATAGGTCTGAGTGAGGCTGGAGATTCTGAATTTCTAAAATATTTTATTTATTTATTTGAGAGAGAGACAGTGAGAGAGCATGAGTGAGGAGAAGGTCAGAGGGAGAAGCAGGCTCCCCATGGAGCTGGGAGCCCGATGCGGGACTCGATCCCGGGACTCCGAGACCATGACCTGAGCCGAAGGCAGCCGTCCAACCAACTGAGCCACCCAGGCGTCCTAGATTCTGCATTTCTAAAAGAATACTGGTAATGCCAACATTGTGGATCTGAGGACCATGATTAGGTAGCAAGGCTGCCTGACAATCTGAGAGTCAAACTTTCACGATGATGACTCAAAATACGAAAGTCATGGGACACCTGGGTGACTCAGTCAGTTAAGTGTCTGCCTTCGGCTCAGGTCATAATTCTAGGGTCCTAGGATTGAGCCCAGAGTCGGGCTCCCTGCTTATCAGGGAGCCTGCTTCTCCCTTGCCCTCTGCCCCTCTGCCAACTTGTGCTCTCTCTCTCTCTCTCTCTAAATAAAGGGGAAAAAACCCCCAGATTCTCTCTCTCCCTCTTCCTCTGCCCTCTCCACCCTGCTTGTCCATGCACATGCGTGCTCTCCCCCCCCCAAAAAACAACAAAACTTAAGGGGTGCCTGGGTGGCTCAGTGGGTTAAGCCTCTGCCTTCGGCTCAGGTCCTGATCCTGCATCAGGCTTTCTGCTCAGAAGAGAGCCTGCATTCCCCTCTCAATCTGCCTGCCTCTCTGCCTACTTGTGATATCTCTCTGTCAAATAAATAAATAAAATCTTAAAAAAAATTAAAATATAGAAAAAAAGACTTAAAAATTCTAGAAAACAGTCTAAGACATGAACAATCAATTTAAGAAAAATAAATGCAAACGACTCTTGACCATATGGAAAGAGGTTGGTCTTGCTCATAATAGAAATGCAAATTACAATATGTTGAGGTACCTTCTCTCTTCTACCAGATTAACAAAAATCCAAAAGTTTGACACCATTTTCTCTTGGTACTTCTACTTTTAGGAATCTATCCTAAGGGTATTAAATAAAAAGATGAAAGAACAAATATTTATTACAGAATTAATTATAGTAGCAAAAGGCTGGAAATAATACAAATGTCTGTTGGGGGCCTCAAAGAATAAATTTAGATCTATCTACACAATGAGATACTACTTAAGTAAAAGAGGAACAGAGAGTATCTCTATGCAGGGCTATGAAGTATTCTCCAGGATATAAAGTTAAGTAAAAAAAAAAAAGGCAAAGTGGGGGGCATCTGAGTGACTCACTCTGGTAAGCATCTGCCTTCGGCTCAGGTCCTGATCCCAGAGTCCTGGGATTGAGTCCCACATCAAGAATCCTGCTCAGCGGGGAGCCTGCTTCTCTCTCTCCCCCTCTGCCTCTATCCTGTCTTGTGCTCTCAATCTCTCTCTCTCGCTTCCCCCTCAAATAAATAAATAAAATCTTAAAAAAAAAAAAAAGCAAAATGGAAAAAGGAAAGAACATAGCTTATTCCAATTTATCTAAGAAAGGGGGAAGGGGGGTGCCTGGGTGGTTCAGTAGGTTGGAGCCTCTGCCTTCGGCTCAGGTCATGGTCCCAGGGTCCTGGGATGGAGCCCTGAGTCGGGCTCTCTGCTCAGCGGGGAGCCTGCTTCCCTTCCTCTCTCTCTCTCTGCCTGCTTCTCTGCCTGCTTGTGATCTCTGTCAGTCAAATAAATAAACAAAATCTTTAAAAAAAAAAAAAAAGAAAGGGGGAAGGATGCGAATACATATGTATTTATATTTTGAAAGGACAATGTAAGGAGAGACTATAAAATAAATATATTACCTATGAAGGAGAAGGGAATAGAGTACAGGGACAGAACCTAGATTTTTCTGAAAATACTTTGAATTATAGATTAAACTTTAGAACCATGTCAATATTTACATAATTATAAAGCAAAATTAATCAAAAAAATTTTAAAGCATTATCTAAACATCAAAAGCAAAATTAAACAAATGGATCTGTGTGTAGAGTTAAAGGTTTAATTATATGACAATAAATTATTTCAAGTGAACTTTAAAAGACAATAATTTGAGGGGTGCCTGGGTGGCTCAGTCAGTTGAGCAACCGACTCTTGATTTTGGCTGAGGTCATGATCTCAAGGTCATGGGATCAAGCCCCCTGTTGGGCTCTGAGCTCAGCTTGGAATCTGCTTGTCCTTCTGCCTCTCCCTGCTTGTGTACTCTCTCCCTATCTCTCTCTAGAATAAATAAATAAAATCTTTAAAACAATTAAATAAAAGACAGTAATTCTATGGGATATACCCAAAGGATAAAAAGGAAATATAAAATAAAATCTTAAACTGAAAGTAATATATTATTTTTGTTTTTCTGATACTATATATTTTTCTTAAATATATTTAATTTAAATATATTAATTACATTTTTATTAATAATATATACTAGTTCCATATTATGTTTTTTTTTTAAGTAGGTACCATGCCTATGTGGAGCCCAGTGTGGCAGTTAAACTCACAACCCTGGGGCACCTGGGTGGCTCAGTAGGTTAAAGCCTCTGCCTTCCGCTTAGGTCATGATCCCAGAGTTGTGAGATCAAGCCCAGTGTCGGGGCTCTCCGCTCAGCAGGGAGCCTGCTTCCCTTTCTCTCTCTCTGCCTGCCTCTCTGCCTACTTGTGATCTCTGTCAAAAAAACAAAAAAAAAAAAACCAACAAAAAAAAACCCCTCATAACCCTGAGATCAAGACCTAAGCCAAGATCAAGAGTCAGACACTTAACCAACTGAGCCACTCACTCACCCCAATACCAGTTATTTATTTAAATTAAATATATATTTAGTAGGATAAAGCTTATAACTAATTATGCTAATGTCTTTACAAATGAAGATTTTCAGCATAGACCAGACAAAATACAAAATCACGTTTTTTAATCCTATTAATAGAAACTACCAGTATGAATTTAGGATGTATTTTCTCTTTAAAATAATACACATTTCCTAGCTATTGCCAGTGGAAACACATAGCAAAAATGACCAACTCAGTTAACACTGAGCAGTTGTATTAGTCTCGTCCAACGAGAGGGAAGTCACCCAGTAACTTGAACAGGGAAAGTTTAATATCAAGAATGATTAATTATAGAAGGAGATTAGAGTAACAAGAGATTGGCTAGTAATAAATAAAGATCACTCTAAATATAGAAAGAGCAGACATAAGGTGCAATCACTACCAACAGGGCTGAGATGAAGCACCCAGTGAAGAGTCCCCCTTCCACCCCCAGGCCTGAGATTCATACTGTGTTGGAAATGTCACCGTCACGGTTCACTGAATGGCACACAATTTGTGGTGCCTGCCTCACTGGTGCTGCAACTCTATCCTCTGGAATTTCTGGAAAATAGTCCCCTGGAGGTTGCTGAAATCTGCCCTCTGGAACAAAGCAGAAGTCTACCCACTGGGGTGCTCTGGCCATTCATTACTGAGTCCTGCTGGGAACTGCACGCAGCAGCAGCTGGGCACTTGATAAGCTGTGCATTTTGCAGGAGGCTGGTGTCACACAGTGCCACTCATGCCACAGGAGCCTGCTGAGAGAGCACACTGGAACCCGGAAGCAAATCCCTCTCCTCCTGCAATGTTTCTCCAGCGCCCTCTACTGACAAAGATTCAGCGCCTACTGGCAAAGGAAAAAGACTTAAAGGGCCCAGATTTATTTTCACAGAGCAGTCTAAAAGGGTGAAATTGGATCTGAGAGATAATATACCAATAACTGGCATAGTCTTCCTAGCACCCAGATTGTGGTCTTTGAATGTCATTTTCTACTGAAAGAAATCAGAGCTCCTTAGAAGAGTGATTCTAGGTTTGAATCAGGAAAAATACAGTATGACCATGGTATATCCTGTCATATAAGAAGTCAAGGAAGTGGGGCACCTGGGTGGCTCAGTCAGTTAAGTGTCTGCCTTCGGCTCAGGTCATGATCTCAGGGTCCTGGGATCAAGACCCACACTGGGCTCCCTGCTCAGTAGAGAGTGTACTTCTCCCTCTCACTCTCCCTCTGCATCCTCCCCCCTGCTAATGCTCTCTCTCTCAAATAAAGAAATAAAATCTTAAAAAAGAAAAGAAAAGAAAAGAAAAGAAATAAAACATTGAAAAAAAAGGCAAGATAGGTTTCAAAGAATATTTGGGTCACATCAAAGGAACTCAGTAGCCTGGGTTCCTGGGTGGCTTAGTCGGTTAAGTGTCTGCCTTCATCTCAGGTCAAGATCCCAGGGTCCAGGAATCGAGCCCTGTATCAGGCTCCCTGCTCAGAGGGAAGCTTGCTTCTCCCTCTCCCACACCCACTGCTTGTGTTCCCTCTCTCACTGTCTCTCTCTCTGTCAAATAAATAAATAAAATCTTAAAAAAAAGAAAAAAAGAACTCAGTAGCCAATGTGAAGAGGCTCCCATTAGCAAATGATGGGAATAGTTAAGTATGAATAAAAGTAATAACTGCAACTGATAGAAACATATATCAAATATATTAAATGTGTAAGTTTATAATGAAATAAACTAACAGATTCTCCCTGATCACCTTTGTAGGATGCTAGAGAACCATTAAAAAAAAAAAAAAAACTGGCAAATCGAGGGAAAAAATAAAAATTTAACTTGCCTTTTCTTCTACAAACTGACCTCAGGGTGACCAAATAGTGAGTGAGGGCAAGTTTCCCTCTATGAATGTATTCTAATTTTAAAATGAGGAGGAAATGATAGAATTAGAACTGGTTCTCAGAGTGTGGGCCTCTGCATTCTTTCAGGGGTCTATAAAGTAAAAACTAATTTGATAATAATACAAAGATGTTCTTTACCTTTTTCACTAGGTTGACATTTCACTGATGGTGCAAAAGCAGTGGTGGCTAAAACCGTTGGTGCCTCAGCATGAGGTAAGTGGTGCTGACTATGCTAACAGTCACTGTCTCCTTTACTGCCACATTCACTGTAAAAAATTGCCGGTTCCACTTACGGGTGTCCTTGTTGAAGCAATAAAATTAATAATTTTATAAAATCTCAACCTTTGGGCGCCTGGGTGGCTCAGAGGGTTAAGCCTCTGCCTTCGGCTCAGGTCATGATCCCAGGGTCCTGGGATCGAGTCCCGCATCGGGCTCTCTGCTCAGCAGCGAGCCTGCTTCCTCCTCTCTCTCTCTCTGCCTGCCTCTCTGCCTGCTTGTGATCTCTGTCTGTCAAATAAATAAATAAAATCTTTAAAAAAAAAAAAATCTCAACCTTTGAGTACATGTCTTTATAAAATTCTGTATGACAGAATGGGAAATATGCATAAAACACTTCTTCACAGCAGTTAAGTATAAGAACTGCCTTGAAAAGCAATTGTGCAATTATTTTAGTGGATTTTAGTGGAGCGCTGAACTAGCCACTTTTCTCGTGGAATACTGTTTTTACCTAGAAGAATCATTGACATTAAAAATAAAACTCCAGAGCACCTGGGTGGCTCAGTGGGTTAAAGCCTCTGCCTTCGGCTTAGGTCATGATCCCAGGGTCCTGGGATCGAGCCCCACATCAGGCTCTCTGCTCAGCAGGGAGCCTGCTTCTCCTTCTCTCTCTCTGTCTGCCTCTCTGCCTGCTTGTGATCTCTGTCTGTCAAATAAATAAATAAAATCTTTAATAAATAAATAAATAAAAAATAAAACTCCAAGGGAAAGGGCGGGGCTGGCTGGCTCAGTTGACAGTGCATGCAACTCTTGATCTGGGGATTATGGGTTCAAGCCCCACTTTGGGTGTAGAGCTCACTTAAAAAAAAAAAAAAAAATAGGATGCCTGGGTGGCTCAGTGGGTTACAGGACTGCCTTTAACTCAAGTCATGATCCCGGGATCCCTGGATGGAATCCTGCATCAGGATCCCTGCTCAGCAGGGAGTCTGCTTCTCCCTCTACCCCTCCCTGTGCTTGTGTTCTCTCTCTCTCTCACGTTCTCTCTCTCACACTCTTTCCCTCTCGAATAAATAAATAAAATCTTAAAAAATTAAATGAATAAAATAAAAGCTAAAATTACCATCTGACCTAGCAATTCCACTTCTGGGTATATGTCAAAAGAAATGAAAATGAGAGCTCGAAGAGATATCTGTAGTCCCATGGTCGTTGTGGCGTTGTTCATAATATTCAACATATGGAAACAACCTAAGAGTCCATCAATGGATGAATGGGAAAAGAAGGTCTAGTATATGTATACAATAGAATACTATTTGGGCATGAAGAAGAAGGAAATCCTACTATTTGAGGTAACATGGATGGATAGACAGTAAGTGCAGTAAGCTGAATGAAATAAGGCAGACAGAGAAAGACAAATACTGTATGATCTTACTCATATGTGGATTTTTTTTTTAAATATGTGGATTAAAAAAAAATCTGAACTTGTAGAAACAGAGAGTAGAATGGTGGTTACCAGGGGCTGGGGAATGGGAGAAATGGGGAGATGCTGGTCAAACAGTACAAACTTCCAGTTAGAAGATGAACAAGTCCTGGGAATCTAGTATGCAGCATTGTGAATATAAATAACACTGTAGTATATACTTGAATGTTGCTAAGAGAGTAGAACTTAAATTTTCTCATCACAAGAAAGAAATTGAATTATAGGACATTGTGGAAGAGTTTGCTAAAGCTATAGTGGTAATCAGATTACAATATGTAAGTGTGTTGGGGTGCCTGGATGGCTCATTTGGTTAGGTGTCTGCCTTTAACTCCAGGCATGGTCCCAGGGTCCTGGGATCAAGCCCCACAAGGGGCTCCCTTCTCAGTGGGGAGCCTCCTTTTCCCTCTGCCTGTCGCTCCCCCTGCTTGTGCGCTCTCTCTCTCTCTTTGTCAAATAAATAAATAACATCTTTTTAAAAAATATGTAAGTGTGTCAAATAACCCAAACTTATACAATGTTCTATGCCAGTTATATTCCAGTAAAGCTGGGGAAAAACAAAGAAAAGAAAAGAAAACAAAGCAAAACAAAAGAAAAATGGACTAGAGGAAAAGGAAGAGAACAACTGACAGGCAAAGTGGTTATTCAGCCAGGAGTACTGGGCAGATATTTTCTTGAAAATTAAGACATAAGCTTTGTCACATCAAGGAAAACAACTTAACGGTATTTATTGCCAATGATAAAATTCAAGCTTTCAAGTGAAAATTGAAATTCTGGAAAACTTGTATCCACCACTGTGAGTTTAATATCTTCCCAATATTTAAAGATTTTTCTGATGAGATTGGTGGTGATATTAACAAATGGGATTTTTTAAGATATTGTGTAATGAGATGTGTCAACATTTGCAATATTTGCATAACTCAATGAACCAATATTTTTGAAGTGACTAATGCATGATGTTACAAAATCATGGATGGGTAAAAAGATCCATTCAAAGTACAAGACAGCTTTTAATGAAACAGAGTACAAAAAGTACACTAGTGTGATTTCAGATTCCATATCAGACTATTAATCTTTAAGAAACTACCACTTCTTTCCCAAAAGAATATCTACAATTATTTGTAGAGGTTATTAAAATGCTTTTCCCTTTTCTAACTACATATCTATGTGATACTAGGTATTCTTCATTTACTTCAACCAAAGCAACATATTACAACAGATTGAATATAGAAGAAAACATGAGAATCCAGCTGTCTTACATTAAGCCAGACATTAAAGAGATTTATACAAATGTATAGTGCAACTTTTCGCACTAATTGTTTTTGTCTTGGAAAATACGGTTCTTTTACATAAAATATGTTATTTATGCTCTGCTTGTTTTTGTTATTTTAAGGATTTATTTATTTATTTTAGAGAGAGAGTTCGAGCATGCAGTGGCAGTGGAGGGGTAGAGGGAGAAGGAGACAGAGAATCTTTTTTTTTTTTTTTTTAAAGATTTTATTTATTTATTTGACAGAGAGAGATCACAAGTAGGCAGAGAGGCAGGCAGAGAGAGAGAGGAGGAAGCAGGCTCACTGCTGAGCAGAGAGCCCGATGTGGGACTCGATCCCAGGACCCTGAGATCATGACCTGAGCCGAAGGCAGCGGCTTAACCCACTGAGCCACCCAGGCGCCCCAGGAGACAGAGAATCTTAAACAGGCTCTACACCTAGTGCAGAGCCCCATGTGGGGCTCAATCTCATGACCTGAGCAGAAATCAAGTCGGATGCTTAACCAAGTGATCCACCCAGACACCCTGTTTTTGTTACTTTTAAATGAACTAATATTATAGTTCATATATAATAATATATATTCTATTTAGAATATATAATATATATTCTAATATATATTCTAAATTTTCTGTTTTTTTATTTTTAAAAATTTTTTTAATTATTATTATTTTTAAAGATTTTATTTATTTATTTGACAGAGAGAGATCACAAGTAGGCAGAGAGGCAGGCAGAGAGAGAGAGAGAGGAGGAAGCAGGCACCTTGCTGAGCAGAGAGCCCGATGCGGGACTCGATCCCAGGATCCTGAGATCATGACCCAAGCCGAAGGCAGCGGCTTAACCCACTGAGCCACCCAGGCGCCCTCAGTTTTTTTTTTATTTTTATTTTATTTTATTTTATTTTATTTTTTTTTATTTTTTTTTTAAAATATTTTATTTATTTATTTGACAGAGAGAGATCACAAGTAGGCAGAGAGGCAGGCAGAGAGAGAGAGAGGGGAGGAAGCAGGCTCCCTGCTGAGCAGAGAGCCCGATGCGGGACTCGATCCCAGGACCCTGAGATCATGACCTGAGCCGAAGGCAGCGGCTTAACCCACTGAGCCACCCAGGCGCCCACAGTTTTTTTTTTTTTTTAAAGATTTATTTTATTTATTTTAGAGAGAGTGTGTGAGGTGGGGAGGGGAAGAGGGAGAGAGAGGGAGAAACTTTTTTTTTTTTTTAAAGATTTTATTTATTTATTTTATATATATTTATTTATTTGACAGGAGAGATCACAAGTAGACAGAGAGGCAGGCAGAGAGAGGGGTGGGGAAGCAGGCTCCCCGCTGAGCAGAGAGCCCGATGCAGGGCTTGATCTCAGGACCCCGAGATCATGCATGACCTGAGCTGAAGGCAGAGGCTTAACCCACTGAGCCACCTAGGCACCCTGAGAGAGGGAGAATCTTTTTTTTTTCTTTTTAAGATTTTATTTATTTATTTGACAGATAGAAATCACAAGTAGATGGAGAGGCAGGCAGAGAGAGAGAGAGAGGGAAGCAGGCTCCCTGCTGAGCAGAGAGCCCGATGCGGGACTCAATCCCAGGACCCTGAGATCATGACCTGAGCCGAAGGCAGCGGCTTAACCCACTGAGCCACCCAGGCGCCCGGAGAGGGAGAATCTTAAGCAGACTTCCAGCTGCACACAGACCCTGACTGGGGGCTCAATTCCATGACCTGAGCCAACATCAAGAGTCAGACACTTAACCAACTGAGTCACCCAGGTCCCCCTACAATTTCTCAGTTTTAATATTGCATATGGTAAATATCAATAGATATAACCTACATAAAGAAAACCTCTTTGGAATCCTCAATAACTATTATGAATTCTGGGTCTAAAAAGTTAGAGAACTTTTGAATTAGATTATTACTGTTTTCCAAATAGTTAATAAAGTAATGGATCTTGGACTTCGATCATCAATGGTCACTACATACTAAAAAAGGAAATACTATGTACCTCCTGATGGAGATTTATAACATCACACATGGAGTATTCTTGCCCCCAAACCAAACCTAAGTCTGAGAAAGCTTCTAGATTCTACTACCAGTTTATATGAAATACAGGGGCAAGATAAAGCCCTAACCCCTAATGCAATGGCATTTGGAGATGGGGCCTTTAGGAGGGAATTAGGATTAGATGGTGTCATGCAGGTGGGGCCTTTGCGATGGGATTGGTGCCCTTATAAGAGATATCAGGGAGCTTGTGCACTCTTTCTCTTTGCTATGTGAGGACACAGTGAGAAGGCAGTCATCTACAAGCCAGAATGAGAGTCTTCACTAGAACCTGACCATGTTGCCATCCTGATTTCAGAATCCCAGCCTCCAAAACTGGGAGAAAATAAATTCTTGCGGTTTCTTTTCTTTCCTTCCTTCCTTCCTCTCTTTCTTTCATAGGCTACATGCCCAACGTGGAGCTTGAACTTAGAGCCCTGAGATCAAGAGTCACATGTTCTACCAACTGAGCCAGCCAGGTGCCCCAAATTTTAGTTGTTTAAGCCACTCGGTCTATCGTATTTAGTTATGACAGTCTAAGCTGATGAATAAAACTACCTTAGTTCCTTCTACATCTTCAGGTTCTTCACCATTTTCCTTTGTCCAAGAAGCTAGACTTGACACAATGTCTTAAGGTTTTCATCAGGTCTAATCTTGACAGAAGGAAGTTTATTTGTTTGTATGTTTACTTATTTTTAAGTAGGCTCCACGACCAGTGTGTTGCTTGAAGTCATGACCCTGACACCAAGAGTTGCACACTCCTCCAAGTGAGACAGCCAGGCATCCCTAGGCAAGTTTAATAATATGCACAAATAGTTATTGAGTGCACTCCTAATGACAGGCACTGCTGTGGGTGCGGGATGTATTGAGGGTTAAGAAATCAGGGAACTCCTGTCCTGAGCTTATATCCTACTTGGGAGAGTCCACTGATCAAGTGAATCCATAAATATAATTCCAGTTTGTTGGAAGGTAAAGGGGGACACAATTTGCCATCCCCAAATATTGTCTCTGGCATAAGGATTATCTTGAGCTAGTTATTTTTAAGAAACAGCAGACCCTGGAAAAGCTTGGAGTAGAAGTTACTCTTTCAAAAAAGGCATTTACATTTAAAGGCAAAGGGAAATCTCCATTTGTAAGGGTGTCTCCCTCTCTTTGCCAGGCAGAGGAGGATGACTAAATCTTTAGAAACTCTTATCAGTGGAGAAGGCAGTGACTTAAATTGGCATAACAGTCATACCTCTGCTTTGACTGATAACCTCCCAGAACTGACTCCCACCCTCAACATTCTTCTTTTGTCTTTAGCTGGAGATGTTATTTAAGGTGGACACTTGAGATATTTTGAGGAGTGACTCCATTTTTCCTGGGTCTCTCTCACATACATGTATACCAGCAAGTATACAAGTAAACTTCCGTTTGTTTTACATCTGTGAGTCTGTCTTTTTATACCACGGGGGTCTCAGCCAAGAACCTAGAAGGGTAGATGGAAATTATTTTTGCTCCTCTACAACGGCTAAGGAGACTGGCGAGTAGTGAGTACAGATGAGGGGACTGTGAGCCAAGAGCAGGGGGTACAAAAGCTCTCAGTGTCCTGCAGCCCAGGGTTTCATTCTGGGAGCAAGGGGAACTCTTCAGAAGTGCTTCAAGCAGGTAAATGATGCAGTCTGATTCATCTTTCTGGCTGCTGAGTGGAGAATGGATTGGAGGATGGGCAAGAATGGAGCAGGGAGCCCAGTTAGGAGGCTCTTACAGGAGTCCAGGCAGGAGATGATGGCAGCAGAGAATGAGAGAAGCGGGCCTATTGGAGAGCAAGTTGGTGGGTCAACAGAACCTGCTGAAGGATCGGATGGGAGTGGGGTTTCGGTATACTGCAATGTTACTGCATCCTTGCAGCCCAGAGCTCCTAACCAAGAAGCCATGTGTCCCAGGAGATCCAAAAATTCATCTCAGGGAGTCCACAAACGCCATGGAAACACAAGCACAGTTGCTTGTTGTGTGCTTAGCATTGTCTTGGCAGGGGTTGGGGGGGTGGCTGTCCATGGTGGTCATGAGGTTCTCACAGGTGATAGCAATGGTGAGAAATGTGAAAGGCTATCAGAGCTGGGGAGAGGCACATGGGGGTTTGTTGTGTTCTTCCGTGTTTATCTGGAAATTTTCATTAAAAAGTTTCGATTTTTTTAAAAAAATTATTTATTTGTCAGAGAGAGATAGCACAAGCAGGCGGAGTGGCAGGCAGAGGCAGAGGGAGAGACAGGCTCCCCGCTAAGCAAGGAGCCTGATGTGGGTCTCGATCCCAGGACCCTGGGATCATGACCCTAGTCAAAGGCAGCCGCTTAACCAACTGAGCCACCCAGGCGTCCCTTCATAATAAACAGTTTTAAAAATGATATGCACATTATACAATAAAATAAAAGAACTCTTGTTGTGGCAGACCTCTTCAAAGCCATGTGGCTACATTTTATGGCTCATGCTCCGTCTGTTTTCAGTTAAGATCTCGAGGTATTGCCAGATTTGCATAGCCCCTGCCCTTCCCTATGTCACTTTGGTGTCCCTTTGCTTCTTCTCCAGGTGGACTACCCTCCATTGAATTTCACTTTCTGAATGTCAGAGTATATTTGGAATATATTAAGTTTGCTTTAAATAAATAGCACAGGTGCTGGTGTCTGAGGGCCCCGACTTGGAAACTCAGGTTCCCCACTAACAAGTGTGACTCTGGGAAATAACCTAAGCTGTGAGCCTTGAATTCCTCCATGTACAAGAGAACCTGTATTTGCTCACAGGTTGACTGGTAATTAAATAACCAGACATATGTAAAACACATTTCCCAGGACTATATAAATAAACATGAGCTTGGCACTCCTCCCCTCTTGGAGTTGTGGGAAAAATCATGCAAAATGGGTGAGCATGATCTTCTCTTCCATCACTCAGTAGGTCAAGGTAAAATTCTAATTTGGGTGTAAGGAGAGGACTGACCCCTGTGGAAAGCCAGTTATTACACTGAATGTCTCTTGCCCTTAGCTGGCTGTACGCACCCCCGAGATGGAGCCATTCATTGGAGTTGGGCCGAAGCCCTGATTTCCTCCCCAGGTTTTGCTAAAACACCTGCAGAGTATCTTTGAGGTATGCAGATCTTTCTCAACTTATGGTGGAGTTACATCCTGATAAACTTGAGTGTAAGCTGAAAGTACATTCAATCAGAAATGCATTTACTACTCCTAACCTACCCTACATCACAGCTTAGCCTAGCCTAGCTTACATGTGCTCAGAACACTTCCATTAGCCTCCAGTTGGGCAAGATCATCTGCCACAAAGGCTTGTTTATAAGGAAGTGTCCAATATCTCATGTAATTAATGGGATACTGTACTGAAAGTGAAAACTGGAATGTCTGCAAGGGTATAGAACAGTAAGTGTATTGGCTGTTCACCCTCGTGATTGCACGGCTGACTGGGAGATGAGGCTAACTGCTCAGCATCATGAGAGAGTATCCTACCCCATCTTGCTAGCCTAGGAAAAGATTAAAAAAAACTTCAGAATTCCAAGGACTGTGTCTACGGACTATGTATCACTTTTGCCCCATTGTGAAGTAAAAAAAATCGCATGTTGGGCCATCATAAGTTGGGGACTATCTGTAGTTATGTTTCCAATTAGTTCAGTTCTACTTTTGATGAAACCAGACGGGTTTGCCTGGTGGCCCGTGGCAGCTTGCCCAGAGTCCTCACCTTTGCTGGCCTGGGCACCTCAGCCTTCTGCCCTATGGTGGCATCATGGGCTGTTCCTAGGGAATTACCCTGCTTCTCCTCTGCCCCTTGGGGCAGGTAAGCCTCTGGTACCTGGGTCTCTCCTTGTTCTCAGCTCGGTTTCCTTTTCCCCTCTTGTAGTTATTCCCTGCCAAAGCCACTGGCCAGTTTCCTCAATGCCCCTGTTTCTGAAGGTCCCTGAAGACAATCTGTTTTGGTTTCAAGGCTTTCAAAGGCTGACAAGAGCAATGCCTCCTGTGATGCAAGAGCATACCCTGGGCCATCCCATGTTATTCTTACCACTGCCTTCATCATGTGAAGGCTTCGTGGTGTGGTGGAGGCAGGAGAGGGTGGTGACTAACACAGCAAGCTCTGGCATCAGCAAACTTGATTCACATCATGGCCCTCTTACTTATTAATTGAGTGACCTTGGCAAAGTCACTTAATCTCTCTTTGTTACCACTTTTCACCTATAAAATAGGGAAAGGGGTATCTGTATGGCTCAGTCGGTTGAGCATTTGACTCTTGGTTTTGGCTCAGGTGGTGATCTCAGGCTCATGAGACTGAGGCTTGTGTTGGCCTTCTGGTGTTAGGCTCCCTGCGTTGGGCTCCCCGCTCCGCATGGAGTCTGCTTGGTTCTCTCTCCCTCTCCCTCTGCCCCTCCTTCTCGCATGGGTGTACTCTCTCTTTAAAATGAATAGATAAAGGGGCACCTGGGTGGCTCAGTGGGTTAAAGCCTCTGCCTTCGGCTCAGGTCATGATCCCAGGGTCCTGGGATGGAGCCCCGCATCGCGTTCTCTGCTCAGCGGGGAGCCTGCTTCCCCCTCTCTCTCTGTCTGCCTCTCTGCCTACTTGTGATCTCTGTCTGCCTCTCTGCCTACTTTGTCAAGTAAAAAAAAAAAAATTTAAATTTAAAAAATAAATAAATAAAATGAATAGATAAATCTTTCCCCTGAAAATTAGCTATGAAAAAAAATAGTAAAATATAGAAAAGTACCCCTTATTTCCATGGCTTGTGAGGGTTTTATTTATTTATTTAAAAGATTTTATTTATTTATTTGACAGAGATCGCAAGCAGACAGAGAGGCAGGCAGAGAGAGAGGAGGAAGCAGGCTTCCTGCTGAACGGAGAGCCCAATGCGGGGCTCAATCCCAGGACCCTGGGATCATGACCTGAGCCGAAGGCAGAGGCTTTAACCCACTGAGTCACCCAGGTATCCCTTGTGAGGGTTTTAAACGATAGGATGATGTGGTATAGTACAATGACTATAACGAAAGGGCGCCTGTGTGGCTCAGTCCATTAAGTGTCTGAATCTTGATTTCAGCTCAGGTCATGATCTCAGTGTTGTAGGACTGAGCCAAGTATTGGCCTCCACACTGGGCGTGGAGCCTGCTTAGGATTCTCTCTCTTTCCCTCTGTCCCTCCCCAATCCCTCTTTTTAAAAAAAAGAAAGAAAAGAAAAGAAAAAGAAAAAAAGAATGAATATAAGGAAGAAAATCATTGTTGAAGAAGGGATCAATTAATGCGGAAAATGCTGGTGGCTCAAGTCATGCCAGAGGTTTTTTTTTTTTTTTTTTTTTTTGCCCCTTCAGACCCACTCTCCATTCTCCTCTATTCTGGTTTCTGTTCCTCTGCTTGGGTTTGGCCAATGGGGAACCCCAGCAAGAGATCAAGGGAAGAGGATAGAATTAAGGTAGGGGTCTATTTCCTTAGCTTTCTGTCTACAGGGTCCCCTCATTTTGGTTGTGCTCCCTGAGAAAAGGTCACAGCTCTTCTCAAGGCAGCCCTTTCTTTCTCTGTATGAGACTTTCCTTTCTGGGTTCCAGTAACCACTCTACCTCCTTGATCTTTGAACCTGGAGTGATAACAGCCTCAGGGTACTTTATTGACCTTAATAGGCAAAGGTGGGAGCTTCCAGAGTGACTTCCTTCTTGGACTTCTTATTTCTCATAGGCTTCGGCCTTTAGGGCATCTGTCCTCACAGGACTTGAGGAAATAATCCAGTGAAATACAACACTAGAGTACTTTGTTCACAATAAAGCACTGTATGAATACAAGGATTTTATTAGTTGACTGAGCCCTAGTAGGTGAAATAAATGTCTACAAGGATCACATAGGAACATGATGTATGATATTTACCTTTTGTCTTACTTTCTACTTAAGGTATTTAGGTTATAATTTCATAACACAATTTATCAAAATGGAGCCCATATGTTAGTGAGAACCCGAGAAAAGAATTTTTGTAGGCATCTGTGTCTTAGGGAATAGGCCATTATGGTGTCCTCTTGTCTCTCCTACCACGGGACCTAAGGAATTAAAGGTCTATGTCCTCTATAGGCTGCAGCCCCATAGTCTCATTCAGGACTCCACCTGTCTTGGCTTCATCACTGTTGCATCTGTCTTACCAAAAGGTGAGGAAGTTTGATCTGTAAGCTATATCTTCTTGGTCTGTGAATTACTGGAGCTTTGCCTAGTCCCCAAATACAGTTTAACACAATTTAATATGCATGTCAGACATTTTCATTTCTGACCTCTTTTCCCCTTAGGCTGTATGACTAGTTCTTAGAGCTGGTGGGTAGAGACATCTCACCCCTTTTGGCACTGACTCTAGGCCAGAATTAAATTCTTTGGCAGCCCTGTCCCTGGAGCTAGCAGTTCTCTGAATTACACACTCAGATATCTCTCCACCAACATTTCTCTCTACCTTCGCTGTGAGATCAGTGTTTCTGTAGTCTAATCTCTTAACTAAATCATACCCATCCCTTCTTGACTGTCTTGGTCAACTTCCTTCCTATTTGCATTAATAGGGGCACCTGGGTGGTACAGTCGGTAGAGGGTCTGACTCTTGTTTTCTGCTCAGGTTATGTCTCCTTTGGTTCTGACTTATCTAAGACTCAATGTCCTCCCTTTCTTTTCTTCTCTCAAAAATCATTCTCGGGGCGCCTGGGTGGCTCAGTGGGTTAAAGCCTCTGCCTTCGGCTCAGGTCATGATCCCAGCGTCCTGGGATTGAGCCCCACCACGGGGCTCTCTGCTCAGCAGGGAGCCTGCTTCTCCACCCCACCCACCCCGCCTGCCTCTCTGCCTACTTGTGATCTCTGTATGTCAAATAAATAAATAAATAAATAATCTAAAAAAGAAACAGGTGCTGTTTGGCTCAGGTGCTGATCCCAGGGTCCTGGGATGGAGCCCCTCATCTGGCTCCCCGCTCAGAGTCTGCTTCTCCATCTCCCCCTGCGTTCTCTCTTTCTCTCTCACTTTCTCTCTCTCTCTCTCTGTCAAAAAAAAAAAAAAAAAGAAAGAAAGAAAGAAAGAAAAAAGAAAAAGAAACAGAAAATGACTAGTCACCCCCAGAAATTTCCTCTTGTGGCACCTTTGAGCCATTGTCCCCTGTTTAGCACTTCTATTTAGCATACTAAATATTTCAGTTGTTTGTCTTATTTATAAGGCCTCCCCCACCAGAACATAAGCTTCATGAAGGCAGAGATTTTTGTTCTGTTTTGTCGAGTACTATATGCCCTGCTCCTTGAACTGTGCCTAGCACATAGTTATCACTCAGTAAATATTTGTGAAACCAATGAATGAAACTCTGCAATAAGGAATGCTAAAACACAAACCTAACCATCAACAGATGAATGAATAAAGAAGAGAGTGGCATGTCCATATAATGGCATTTTATTTAGCCTTAAAAAGGAATCAAGTATTGATACATGCTACCATATGAATGAACCTTGGAAACTTTATACTAAATGAAAAAGCCAGACACAAAGGACCACGCACTGTATGATTCCATTTACATGTAACATCTAGAATAGGCAGCTCTAAACAAACAGAAAGTAGATTAGTAATTGCCTAAGGCTTGGGAGGAGGATATGGAAATGACTGTTTTAATTTGGGGTAAAGAAAAGGCATCAGAATTAGATACAGGTGATTGGCTACACAGTTGTAAATGTACTAAGTGCCACTGGATTATATACTTAAAGATGGTTCATTTCATATTATGTGACTTTCACCTCATTAAACCAAACTTAAATAAAAAAAATTCCCAAAGAGGACAAAACTTATTGAACACCTTTCCCTTCTCCACCAGAAAGTGGATTCTGGTAACTAGAGGATCCTTTGTTTGAGGAGGGTGATGAAAATTTGGAGTTATCAGACTAGGGCTCACTGTTCTGTATACGAAGGGGAGAGAGGATTTCTAGTCACAGAAACTGCACGACTGGGGCCAGCAAAGTTGAGTGAAGGTTGGAGTGGATGGAGGAAAAGATGTAGAGATTCCAGGACTGAGAGAAGAAACTTGGGATGAATCCTTTTAATGGGATTCTTGAGCAAAATGCCGCCCCTAGGGCACCTGGGTGGCTCAGGGTTAGGCCTCTGCTTTTGGCTCAGGTCATGATCTCAGGGTCCAGGGATGGAGCCCCACATCGGGCTCTCTGCTCAGCGGGGAGCCTGCTTCCCTCTCTCTCTCTGCCTGCCTGCCTCTCTGCCTACTTGTGATCTCTCTCTGTGACAAATAAATAAATAAAATATTTTAAAAAATGCAGCCCTTTGTGCTGTTAAGGATGCTTTCTGAATAAAATAGGGCATGTTCATGAGTATAGCACTGTGGAGACAGGTTTAAAAACTCTAAAAACCGTCAGACAAAGAAAGACTTCTGAGTCCAGGGAGATAAGGTCTTGTAGTGGGTTGAATGGTGGCCCCCAAAGGACGTGTCCATGTCCTAAACCCTGGAACCTGTGAATATGACCTTGTTTGGTAAAAGGGTCTTTGCAGATGAAATTAAGGGACTCAAGATGCAGAGCTCACTCTGGATTTTCTAAGTGGGTGCTAACTTCCAATGACAAATGTCCTTAGAAGAGAAAGGCACAGAGTGATTAGAAACAGATAGAAGAGGAGAAGAAGACAGGCAGAAGAGGCGACGCGAACATGCTAAGCCGAAGGTGTAACCATCGACGGAAAGATTGGATTGATGTGGCCACAAGCCAAGGGACCCAAGGGAATGCTAGTGCCCACCAGAAGCCAGAAGGTGTATGGCCCTGTGGACACCTTGATTTTGGATTTCTGGCCTCCAGACTAGGACAGTTTAAATTTCTGCTGTTTGAAGTCACAGGGTTTATGGTAATTGTCACAGTGGGCCCCAGGAAACGATTACAGGCTTGCAGCTATAAACCCATGAAACAACAAGCCCCAAATGGAGTTATTTACCCTCCATGACAGCAAACCAAGACTCAGTTTCAACCTCTCCCAGGAATGTGGTTCTTTTTTTCCCCTAAAGTAATCTCTACACCCAACTTGGGGCTCAAACTCAGGACCCCTTGGTCAAGCTCTTAGGAATGAGCCAGCCAGGAACCCCAGGAATGTGGTCTTTTAACAGTCAATCTGAAATTTCCGGATCAGCACCAGTGAAGGAATTTGCATGAGAAAAACCCTGCCCAGCCCTTCCCCGCAAAAAGAAGTTGTCCTGGCCTGAAACAATCCTCCTTTTCTTTTGCTAATACTTCCTTGCCCCACCACAGCCAGCCTATAAAAACCTTCCATTTTGTGCAATTTTCTATCTCTCTTACTTGTTAGATGGGATGTTGCCTGATTCTTGGATCTCAGTAAAACCAAGTAGTCTTCAAATCTACTTGGTTGAATTTTGTTTTTTTTTTTTTAATACTTAACAAGTTGGAGGTGACACGCCACGCGGAGCCAAGAGTTTGGGTCCCCAGGGCTCCAGGGAGTAGAAAAGACCCCTTGTTTATGTCCTGGAGAATGAGCTGGTGGTTCTGTGGCTCTTCCAGGGTCAGAGGAGGAATCCATGGGCTGAGGACTGGCTTGCAACATTTCCTCTCCTCTGGCCACTTGTCAGCATTAGTGCTGCAGGAATAGGTGCATACTTTGGACACGAGAGTGAGAAGATTTTTAAACAGCAGCCAAGGAGAAAGCAATCTATATTTGCTCGGTGGAAATAAAATTTTACTGCTCTGTGCGCCGGGCTTATTAATTCAGAGGAGGGAAAGGAAATTGGCAAAGTCTGCCAACTTTTATTTGATAAAGTGACCAGCCACCTGAGGCGGGCATGTTTTAAAGGACCCGTTCACAGCATGAGGAAGGGGGATGAGCAAGTTGGATTTCTGAGGGAACAATGCCACAGAATGTTTATTCTACCTACCTGCTGTCTCCTATGAAGAGAATGTTGACTTTCAAAATTGTTCTCTATTGGAAACTGTTTAAAAAACTTCCTTTCTGTAATTGTTAGAAAGAGAGGGAGCTAGGATTGGGAGGAGAAGGGAGAGGATCTTTGACATATTTATTTAACATTAAAGCCTTCACTGAATTTCTCAGCACTATTAGGAGGATAGCATCCGGCTGGGACTGTATAATACTTAAGTATCCTTGGACATTGTCTTTGTTCCTGTTCACATGTAATTTCAAATTTGATGGTTAAAACAAAAAACAAAAACACATCCAGATTTACTAGTTAAGACTCACTCCCTTCTCTTTCAAATCACAAAGGATGGTTCTTTAAAGGATAGAGACTGGACTAATTGTCTGACTGCATCTTACAGAAATATGGTAAAGCTTAACTGAAAATTTTCAGACTACAAAAATAATACCATTTCCAATTTCTTCCCCTCTTCCATCCATTTGTCTTAAAAGAACAAGATAGAGAAAGTAGATCTTCTCAGTTCTTCTTTCTCGTTTCCTTTCTCACTTCGGTCTAGATGTAAGGCATACATTATTCATCCTCCACTAGTTCACTTAATAATCTCCCTTCCTTTTTTCCCTTCACACCCACGGTCTATAAATTAGCATCTGTGATATATGGATTCTAAATAGAAGGTGGAATTCTGCCTTACAATCTGGAACATTTCTTATGTTATTTTTCGTTTCAAGGAAAGCAGAATCTGTAAGTATTACATCAGTTGGGATTCAGACAGGGAAGCAGAGCCACCATGAGTATTCTAGGAATAAAACCTCTCACAGATGTGGGAAGTGCTGGGAAAGTGAACGTCTGGAAGGAGGAGATGGAAGATTGGAGAGTCATTAGCTGCCACTGAAAGCGATGGTGCAGTTGGAGCTCTCAGAGCTTTCAGGAAAGTTCAAGAAGCCAAGTGCATCTGGCTGTTCAAGGAGGGCAGTGAAGGGGTGGTTCATGGAGGGGTTTGTGGAAGTGGTGGCCTCTGTGTAACTCCTGCTACAGTGGGTGTGGGACTACAGACAAGTTCCTGGCCGAGGGCCTGAGGCAGCTGTCGGCTGGCAGAGCCAAAAGTAGGAAACGGGAGCTGGAGGTGGAGCAGGCGAGAGCCGAGGAGCTGGGATCAGCCGGGCACCTCTGTCTCTGACCGGTGCTGTATCTGACGGGAAATGTGCCACATGTAGTGACTGTTGCTCACCTTCTGCCCTACAATTCCCACACAGGTTCCTCTTCTGGCCAATTCTAACCCAGAATCATACAAAGGAGGGGCTTCTAGGAAACTGGGGTTCCCTGCCTTAGCTGAGTTGGCATAGTGCAATTCAGCACAGCACCCACTGCCAAGATGGCTGACATGGCATCACACACAGAAGCCATTTTGAAATTACTCTTCCATTTTGATGTCCCTCAGCTCAGGATTTAAAATGCATAAGAATGCTGTCTTTTTTTTAACTATGCCTAAGTACTCCCACTTTGGGTGGTACTGGGCCCGGCAGGATATTGTCCAGTAGAGGGGGTAGCATGGAGGCACTCAGAGGATTCTTGGTTGTGGCTCTGACTCATATGTAATATGTAACCTACGGCAAGCCCTTCCCCTCTGTGCTTCTCGTTCGTTCCCTCACCTTAAAATGGGCAGAATTGTACTCACTTGGCTTTTATAGTCCAAATGAGATAGTGGAAGTGAAAGCACTTTGTACACTGGTAAACACCATGATGGTTGTAAATCCCATTATTTCAAGGGCTATTCTTCGGTTTGGCAAATGTTTAGAGCTTACATATAAAACGGATACTCAAAACTAATGGTGAAATGAATTAATGAACTAACATGACTTCACATCATGATAAAAAAAAAAAAATTTAAGTTGTTGGTGAGGACATAATTTCTGATGAGGAAGCTAGCAGAGAACATCTTTACTCCCTGAAGTCAGCATACTCCATGCACCCACAAAAGGGCATGATAACTCAGCAGTTTCTCTGCCCCTACAGAGATCTGCTTATTTTCTAGTTAACAAAGCGGGGAGGGGCGACTGGGTGGCTCAGTTGGTTAAGCATCTGCCTTTGACTCGGGTCATGATCCCAGGGTCCTGGGATCAAGCCCCACGCTGAGCTCCCTGCTGGGAGGGAGAGGCTTCTCCCTCTCCTCCCTGCTTGTGCTGTCACTATCTCTGTTGCTGTCTCTCTCTCAAATAAATAAAATCCTTAAAAAAAAAAAAAAAGAGTAAGGGGGACATAAATCATCAGCAGCATCATCACCATCGTCATCACCATTTGCCTGGAGGCCCAGAATACGCTGGAATAGAGAGAGTACTGCTGATGGGAGAGTGATTAGCGTTAACCTCTCTAGAGGATAATTTGGAAATCTGGCTCATGACCTAGTAACTCCACTTGTGTGAGTTTATCTGAAACCAGTGCTCCATTTATATAGAAAAGTGTAACTGCATTCCAGAGGTGAGCAAACTTCATGTTAGAGGTGGTTGTGTCTTGTGTTAAAGAAAGCACCTGTAGGAACCTTGATGGTATGTTCTAATTGGGGAAGAACTTGGAACGGCATAATGTAAACTAAGAGACATAATAAGAATGTGTGGAGCTCCTCCTCTGTGTCAAGTCCTAGTCCAGATTATGGGAATACAGCAATAAAAACAGACCAGTTCCTGTCCTCATGGGGGGAAGAGACAATACAAAAATGAACAATGTAATCAAATGTCAGGTAAAGCACCATGAGGGAAAATATAGCAGTGTCAAGGATTACAGAATGATATGGGTGCTCTTTCTAGATAAGGTGGTCAAGGAAGGCTTCCCTGAGGAGGTGCCATTTGCTCAGCAACATGCATGAATAGAGGCAGGATAGTATACTGTGATCTGGAGTCAGAACATCTCAGGAAGGGGAATGATGAGTGTACAGGCCCCAGGATGAGAAAGAGTTTCTTTATTTAAGGGACACAGGGGAGACCAGTGTGGCTGTACCACAGTGGGCAAGTCGGGAGGGTGGTAGTAGCTGAAGTTGGAGAGGGAGCCAGGTTACAAACCACAAAGGCTTTTGATTTGGGTCAAGTCATATGGGAAGCACTGGAAAGTTCTGAACTGGAATGTGACTTTTGCTGGCGTAAGTACTGAAAGGATATTTATGGAAAGTAAATTGGAGATGGACAAGAGTGGAAGCAGAGAGACCAGTTGGGATCAAATGCAGAGGTTCAGGAAGGAGGCTATCAGGAGTCTGGGAACGGGATAGGTTAGCAGTAGAGGAGGTGAGGGGTAGTCAGAGCCAGCATATACTTTGAAGTCAGCGCTGACAGGATTTCCTACCAGGAAAAATATGAGTTGTGAGAGAACATCTAGAGTCAAGGATGACTCCAAGCTTTTGGCCTGAGCAAGTGGAAGAATGGAGCTGGCGTGTACTGAGATGGGGACTGCCAGGTGAAGAACAGATTTAGGAGTAATGCAAAATTTAGTTTTGGAAAGATTAACTTCGAGATGCATATTAGGCATCCAAGTGAAGCAGCTGGGTAGGCAATTAGGCATCTGAGGCTAGAGGTCAGAGCAGAAGATATATACTTGAGAATCATTAGTGTATAGAGGGTACTCATATACCCATTAGACTGGATGTGATCATTCGGGAATGAATAAAGTTAGAAAAGAGGTAAAAATCTCAGTCCTGGTGTTCTAAACACCATGGTGTTTAGAAGTCAGGAGGAGGGCAATGAACCAGTAAAGGAAGCTGGGGAGTGGTCAGTAAGGAAGGAAGGAAACCAGAAGAATGTAGTGTCTTGGAAGCCAAATGAAGAAAATGTTTTGAGGAGGAACTGGTTTCTTGGGATGTGTGAGGGATTAAATAATGTTAAAGTAGGAGGCATTTAGAATTTTCAGGGCTACTAGAGTGAGGAAGTGAACAGTTTAGGTACAGAGGAAAAAGAGAAGACATAATATGGTCAATGGAGAGAGCAGAAGGTCCCAGGAACATGGCAGGGCTCAGGGTCCATGAAGAAACATCACGAATAAAAAGTCCCCATATAGTGGAGAATGGCGAGTAACTTTCTAGAGGCAGTAATATCTGGTGTGAATTTGAAGTTATTTCTTGCTGTGTTGTGACTGGCTTTCATTTCCCCCAAACTTCAGTAAAAGTCAGCCACCCATGACTGCCATGGTCTAGTGGCACTTTGGGCCGATGAAGGAAGAGGGGAGAGAGTCATGTTGAAAGAGTGCAGAAGGTAAAATGCCCAATAAGGTGAAATGTTTGGAGGGATAAACAAGAAAATGGAGTGGGAGGTGACCAGGAGAAATGGAACCCCCTGGGGGCCCTTAGGTGACTTTGAGGGAGGTGCTGGGCTTGCCTTGGCTTAGGAGTCCTTAGCATTTTATTTAGATATTAAAGGAAAAGATTAACTGTGTAGGCTGGAGGACCTGGGGTCATCTGGGTAACAAAAATAAACTGAAAAGTGTACAAGGATTAGGGTTCTTAGCAGGATTTTTGATACTAACCAATACTGGAAAGCAGCTTGGATGTCTGGAAGCAAGGATGTGATTAAGTAGGTTGTGAGGTTTCTTTCTTTCTTTCTTTGTTTTTATAAATCGTGACATTCACAACGTTTTAAAATTATTTATTTATTTATTTATTTGACAGAGAAAGATCACAAGTAGGCAGAGAGGCAGGCAGAGAGAAAGGGGGAACCAGGCTCCCTGCTGAGCTGAGAGCCCAATGTGGGGCTCGATCCCAGGACCCTGGGATCATGACCTGAGCTGAAGGCAGAGGCTTTAACCCACCGAGTCACCCAGGTGTCCCTGAGGTTTCTTTCTAATGGAGCCTAGAAATGATAAGGGTACATATTCTGTTGAATGAGAGAGGCAGGTTTCAAAACAGTATGCATCGTGGGATCCCAGTTTTGTAGAGGTAATATGTGCATATCTATATGTGCACAAGGAGAAACAATTAAAATAATTAACCAATATATTTGAAATGGTGGTCCCAGAGTGGTAGGATTATAGTTGTCTTTTATTTTATTTTTTTCTCCTTTGTATTTTTCTATTCCTATTTCATAAGGATTTTTTTTTACAGTGAATATTTACTACTTTTATGATTAGAAAAAGCAATCCATGTTTAAAGAAGAATTCACTGATGTATGACTTGGATTTTTTTTTAAAGATTTTATTCATTTATTTGACAGAGAGAGAGATCACAAGTAGGCAGAGGGGCAGGCAGGGGGGTGGGGGGTAAGCAGGCACCTCAACAAGCAGACAGCCCGACATGGGGCTCAATCCTAGGACCCTGAGATCATGACCTGGGCCGAAGGCAGAGGCTTAACCCACTGAGCCACCAGGTGCCCCATGACTTGGATATTTGTGAGCACTGTCTCTATCTTTTTTGAGTAAACTTTATTTGACTAGAAAGATGTTCAAAGAGGTCCAAGATTCAAAATTTGCCTGTGGGTTAATATAGATGTGTGTAACTAAGATGATTCTGGGGCAGTTAGATATATTCTGAACTCTTGTGGTAGATGAGCTTTGGGAGGAAAAATGAATGTCAAGGCAGAGATATTACTGTCTCTAGGCTGCCATTTGTTATTCTTAGGTCTGGCTCTAAAATCAAGACTGCAGGAGACTTGCTGGGTTCACTGTAGAGTTTAGAGAAGACAGGTGCATGGCTGTCCTGATGGTAGAATGCATATTTCAGATAGGTAAGCATGCCAGCTTCCTCCTTGGCCACGTAGCCCAGAAAGTGGACATTCATGCTGCTTTTATCCTCTCTCAAAGCCCATCTGGACAGCTGGTTCCCATTTGGTGCGCGTCATCAATCTTGATATTTGTGCAAAGCAATACCGACAAGCTAGAACAGAATGGTCCATTGCTCCAGGTGTACATAACAAAATCATCAATCATTAACATAAAAAAACCTTCCAAGGGCCCCCATCTCCAGGTGTTCAGCAAGGCTTCATCATGATTCTAGGTTCCCTAGGAAACATGTGAGGCATGAGGAACCAGAAATGTCCATGTTACTCTTTCCTACCCTCCTATTTTCCAAGTTTTTACCACAGAGGGGTTAGCAACTAAGACTCTCCAATTCCCAAGTTCAATACCCCTGAGGAAAGACTCTCAGGGGCCCATCATGGGTCAGGAGCCCATATCTGGGCCAGTCAACAAGTGATAATATATGTGAATGGCTCTGTATGTGAGTGTACCAATCTTTGGGGAATTAAAATGAAAGTTGCCTGTGGTAGTTTGGGTTCTGACTCTGAAACTGACTCTGAGATAGAATTTATAGTTACTGCAGGATATTTATTAAGAAGTGCTCTTGTTGGGGGGGGGGGCGCCTGGTTGGCTCAGTGGGTTAAAGGTTCTGCCTTCGGCTCAGGTCATGATCCCAGGGTCCTGGGATCGAGCCCCACATCGGGCTCTCTGCTCAGCAGGGAGCCTGTTTCCTCCTCTCTCTCTGCCTGCCTCTCTGCCTACTTGTGATCTCTCTCTGTCAAATAAATAAATAAAATCTTTAAAAAAAAAAAAAAAAGAAGAAGTGTTCTTAGGGGCCCTGGGTGGCTCAGTCGTTAAGCATCTGCCTTTGGCGCAGGTCACAATCCTAGAGTCCTGGGATCCAGCCCCACATCGGGGTCCTTGCTCAGCCAGGAAGCCTAGTTCTCCCTTTCCTATTCTCCTTGCTTGTGTTTCCCCTCGTGCTGTGTCTCTCTCTGTCAAATAAATAAAATCTTAAAAAAAAAAAAGTGTTCTTAGTGGGGTCCCTGGGTGGCACAGTCCATTGGGTGTCTGACTCTGTTTCCTCTCAGGTGTGGGCTACACTGTCAGTGTGGAGTCTGCTTAAGACTCTTTCTCCTTCTCCCACTGTCCCTCCCGTCATGTGCTCTCTCTAAAGATAAAGAAATAAATCTTAAAAAAAAAAAAAAATCCCCCCTTAGCAGGGAGTCAAGAAAAAGAAATAAAAGGCATCCAAAATGGAAAGGAAGAAGTAAAACTGTCTTTGTTTGCAGATGATATGGTCTTATATACAGAAAATCCTAAAGATGCCCCCTAAGACTGCTAGAACTAATCAACAGATTCAGTAAAGTTGCAGGATACAAAATCAACATACAGGAAACAGTTGTGTTTCTATACACTAAGAAGAAAGCATCTGAAAGAAATAAAGAAAACAATCCCATTCACAATAGCATCAGAACAAATAAAATACTTGGTAATATATTAAAGCAAGGAGGTGAAAGATCTGTAAACTGGAAACTATAAGACTTTTAGAAAAGAAATTGTAGAAGACTCAAGTAAATGTAAAGATAACTCTGTGCTCATGAGTTGGAAATATTAATATATTGTTAAAATGTCCACCCTAGCCAAAGCTATCTACAGATTCAATACAATCCCTATAAAAATTCCAGTGGCAATTTTCACAGGACTAGAACAAACAATCTTGAAATTTGTATGGAACCACAGAAGACCCCTAATAGTCAAGGCAATTCTGAGAAGGAAGAACAAAGTTGGAGGCATCACATTTCCTGATTTCAAACTATACTATAAAGCTGTAGAAATCAAAACATGTGGTACTGGCATTAAAAACAGACACAGTGACCAATGGAACAGCATCAGGAGCCCAGAAATAAACTTGCACACTAATATTTGATAAGGGAGCCAAAAATACTAACTGGGGAAAGGATAGTCTCTTTGATGAATGGTGTGGGGAAAACTGGATAACCATATGCAGAAGAATTATACTGGACCCCTCACAAAAATTAACATGAAATGGATTATAGACTTAAACATCAGACCTGAAACTGTAAAACTTCTAGAACAAAACATGGGAAAACAACTCCTTGACATTGGTCTTGGCAGTGCTTTCCTGCACATGACACCAAAAGCACAAACAAACAAAATAAAAAATAGACATATGGGACTACATCAAATTCAAAAGCTTCTGCATAGGGGCGCCTGGGTGGCTCAGTGGGTTAAGCCGCTGCCTTCAGCTCAGGTCATGATCTCAGGGTCCTGGGATCGAGTCCCATATCGGGCTCTCTGCTCAGCAGGGAGCCTGCTTCCTCCTCTCTCTCTCTCTGCCTGCTTCTCTGCCTACTTGTGATCTCTCTCTGTCAAATAAATAAATAAAAAAAAAAAAAAAAAAAAAAAAAAAAAAAAAAAAGCTTCTGCATAGCAAAAGAAACAATCAACAAAATGCAAAGGATGAGAGGAAATATTTATGAATCATGTATCTGATAAGGTGCTAATATCTAAAAGATATAAAGAACTTGTATAACTCAATAGCAAAAAAAAAAAAAAAAAAAAGTTAAATTAAAAAAAAAAAAAAAAGAACCCGAATAGAGATTTTTTTTTTTTAAAGGTTTTTTTTTTTTTTTTTTTTTTTTTTTTAAAGATTTTATTTATTTGTCAGAGAGAGAGAGGGAGCGAGAGCGAGCACAGGCAGACAGAGTGGCAGGCAGAGACAGAGGGAGAAGCAGGCTCCCCGCCGAGCAAGGAGCCCGATGTGGGACTTGATCCCAGGACTCTGGGATCATGACCTGAGCCGAAGGCAGCTGCTTAACCAACTGAGCCACCCAGGCGTCCCCCCAATAGAGATTTTTTGAAGGAAATCATACAAACAGATACAGGAGAAGGTGCTTGACAACACTAATCATCAGGGAAATGTGAATCAAAATCATAGTGAGGGGTGCCTGGGTGGTTCAGTCGGTTAAGCGTTTGACACAGGCATATTATTCAGCTTTGATAAAGAAGAAAAGGGGCACCCACGTGGCTCAGTCATTAAGCATCTACCTTTGGCTCAGGTCATGATCCCAGATCCTGGGTAGGAGCCCTGCATTAGGCTCCCTGCTCAGCAGGAAGCCTGCTTCTCCCTCTTCCACTTCCCCTGCTTGTGTTCCTTCTTTCTCTTTCTGTGTCAAATAAATAAATAAAATATTTTTAAAAAGAAGGAAATCCAGTCATTCGCAACAACTTGGATGAAACTCATGGTCATAACGCTAAATGAAATAAGTCAGACAGAAAAAGACAAATATTGAATGATGTCACTTATATACGGATCTGAAAAAGCTGAACTAAGGGAAACAGAGTGGAGTGGTAGTTACCAGGGGCTGGAGGTGGGTGAAATGGGGAGATATCGGTCAAAAGGTGCAAACATCCAGTTATAATATTAACAGGTTCTGGGGATCCAATGTACGGAACAGTGATTATAGCTAAAAATACTTTCTTTTATACTTGAGATTTGCTAAGACAATAAACCTTAAATGTTTTCACCATTAAAAAGTGGTAATTAGGGGCGCCTGGGTGGCTCAGTGGGTTAAGCCACTGCCTTCAGCTCGGGTCATGATCTCAGGGTCCTGGGATCGAGTCCCACATCGGGCTCTCTGCTCACCAGGGAGCCTGCTTCCTCCTCTCTCTCTGCCTGCCTCTGCCTACTTGTGATCTCTGTCTGTCAAATAAATTAAAAAATCTTAGAAAAAAAAAAGTGGTAATTATGTGATGGGATGGAGATGTTAGCTAATGCTATGGTGGTAGCCATTTCACAATATATTAATGTATCAGGAGCCTGGCTTGCTCAGTTGGTAGAGCATATGACTCTTCATCTCAGGGTTTTGAGTGTGAGCTCCACACTGGGTGCAGAGATTACTTAAAAATATGATCTTAAAAAATGTATCAAATCAACACACTGTACACCTTAAATTTATACAATGTTATATGTCAATTATATTTCAATAAAGTTGTTAAAAGTGCTCTTGGAATCCATACCTGCGGGTATTGGGAGGGGAAGAAAGTAGGATGGGGTAGAGGAAGAAGTCAAGTTTCAATGCAGGCCTGATGGCATACTTGGCTGACCCTATAGGGAGCCCTGCAGTTAGAACAGTCCTGTAGAATCCTCCAAAGATGGGCAGAAAAGGCTGCACCTTTATACCCCTGCAATGATCAGTCACCGAGTGTGGGCTGCCCTGGTGATTTTATGCAGCTAAGATAGACCCTGGAGGGTGGACATCTAAGGACTGTCTGCTGACCATACACTTGAAGTTAGACAATAAGAGATAAAATCTGGGTAATGCATCATAGCATTCACCATGATGCACACTTGGCAGGATAAGCAAAAATAAATAAATTCTAGGGCATTTGAAACATAATGCTGTATTGTTTTTCCGAAATATTGTATGGATTCTATTAAATTTCAGCCTGGAAGTAAAAACACTTACGACTCAATTTTCAAAAGACAACCCAATTGAAAATGAGCAAAGGACGGGGATAGACATTTTACCAAAGAGGAAGTACAAATGGCTAATAAACACATGAAATGATGTTCAACATCATTGTTCTGAGGGAAATGCAAATCAAAACCATAATGAGATACCACTTCACACCCACTAGGATGGCTAGGATCAAAATGATAGTAAGAAATACAGGCAAGAAGGTAGAGAAATGGGAACCGTCATACATGGCCGGAGGGTATGAAAAAAAAAAACGATACAACAACCTGTTAAATAGTTTGGTGGTTTCTTAAATAGTTAAACATAAATTTACCATCCTCAGCAATTCCTCTCTTAGGCATCTACACATGAGAAATGAAAATGTATGTCCTCAAAATACTTGCATGCAAATATTCATAACAGTATTATTCACAATAGCCACCAGTTGAAAACAACCCAAATATCCACCCACTGATGAATGGATAAACAAATTGTGGTATACTCATACGATGGAATATTATTTTGTTATCAAACAGGAACAAAGTCCCGACATAGACTACAACATGCCCGAATCTTAAAAACATCATGTTAAGTGAAAAAAGCCAGACTCAAGAATATATGCCGTATGATTCCATTTATATAAAAAGTCCAGAAAAGGTAAATCTAGAGTCAAAGGTTGCCTGAGCCTAGGATAATACAAATGTTCTAAAACTGTATTATGGTGATGGCTGCACCATTCAATAAATTCATTCCACATCACTGAATTGCCATTTAAAACTGGGTGAATTTTATGGTAGTAAATTTTGCCTGAGTAAAGTTGTTTTAAGTATTTTCAAACTGGGGGCACCTGGGTGGCTCAGTCGGTTAAGTGTCTGCCTTAGGCTCAGGTCATGATCCCAGTGTCCTGGGATCGAGTCCCAGATTGGGCTCCCTGTTCAGCCCGGAGCCTGCTTCTCCCTCTGCCAGCTGCTCCCCCTGCTTGCGCTCTTGTTAGCTCTCGAGCTCTCTCTCTAGCAAATAAAATCTTAAAAAAAAAAAAAAAAATTTCAAGCTGGTTCTAAAATATTTAACAAATGAAATCCAATAGAACTAAGATCAAAGGGACATCTAAAATTCACTTAACTGAGTTCTAATTTTAAAGCATGGGTTAGACATTTCTTACTCTAACTCGGAATACTTGCTGGGCACAGGAGAGGCACAAAGATTAGATCATTTTCTTCCTCTCTTTTAGGGCAACAAAGTAGGATCTAAAATTAATCAGTGTCAGTAGATAAAAATGGCAATCAGTTTTTAAAAAACAAGTTCAGTAGGTAATGTGCAGAAAAGATGCTATCGATGTTTACTTTCACCCTCCACTTAATAAATCTTCTGTGAAGAATTAATTTACTGTTACCAACACAAAGTTAATACAATGCATCATTGTGCGGAGTGAGAATTGCTCTGTGAGCCCAGTCACCTTCAGATTTGTGAGCAAAATAAAGTATTTGTTGTAAGTCACCATTTCAGGGTGGTTTGTTATATACTGATAACCTGAACATGCCCTAAGCCCTTCAATCAGAGCAGTCCCCAGGGAGACAGCCATCTTCTCTCCCCCAGTTCCCCCATTTCTCTCTGTGGCTTCACCAGCCGCCTAGTTACCTACATCTGAAATCACAGAGTCATTCTATGCATACTTTCCTTCACCCGCCCCCCCCCGCCCCGCCCCCCAGGACTGGTCAATTGCCAAGTCTTGTAAATTCCATATTGCTTGCCTCTGTTTTATCCCCTCCAGGCTTGCTGTAATTGCCCTGCCTTCCCTCTTGCCTGGATGATCACTATAGTCTCCTAAATTCTCTCTCTGCCTCCAGGCTTCCTCATTCCAATCCTCTGGCCTTTAAATCTTTAGAGGTTCTCACAGCCTAAATACTAGCCTAGCATTCAAGGTCTTTCTTCAACCCGCCCTCACGTTCCTGTGATGATTAACTGTATGTGTCAACTTGGCTGGGCCATGGGGTGCCAACATATCTGGTCAAACATTATTCTGAGTGTTTCTCTGAGGGAATTTTTGGATGGGGTTAACATTTAAATTGGTGGACTCTGAGTAAAATACACTGCCCTCTGTAATGTTGGTGGGCCTTACTCAGTTACTTGATGGCCTGTATAGAACAATGTCCAGTTTGACCCTGTCCCCTGCCCCCATCCATGCTCCACCCACAGGATCTGGGGCAGCCTGCTGCTCCAACCAGGACCAACCTCTGAACTCTCTGCCATGTTCTGTCTCTATTGTGGTATACTGGAATAGGCACCTCAACAAACTCTCCCGAAAACAGCTAAAGCACTGACCATATTTCACAAACTTGTGGCCCAGCATGTAAAGTCACTGTTAGGTCAGGATCTGATAAGAGTTTTATCTCAAAGTCTTACCCAAAGATAGTGCACTGGATATGGAATCCAATTCCAGCTGCTCTCCATGACCAGATTGTAGAGATTTAAGCTTAATCAGCTATTCTTTTGTATATTTTTAAAAACCAAGAATAATGTTCATTTAGTTTCACATTAACACTAGGGCTCTTTCCTGCATTTTGATCCAATTCGCAGAACTGTCATTAGGCTTTAAATTGAATTCACAAATATAATGTTTAGAGAATTTTTTTTTCTCCCTGAGATTTAGTATAGTATTTGTTCCTGACCCATGTGATTTCTGAGTATCTAAAATACATAAATTATTTATGGTCCAGATGGTGATCTGATACTTTGCCTCTCAAAATGTTTTATGCTTTTGCTGCATGCATAGATGTTCAATTACAAAATTCAGGCTGGTCTTTAGGTACTAGTGTAATAGCCCAAGGCACTTTTTTTTTTTATTACAAATAAACACTCCCTTTTAGGCAACCTTTTCCCCTTCGATTTTCATGGTTTAGAATTAGAAACTATTCTTCTCACGACCTACAAAGTTAAGGAAAAGAAAAGGGGGAAAATCCTTTTTTCCTCTTACTTAGAGGAGGGAATTGATTTTCTTGGCCAAATTAGAAATTTCCACGTTTCAAAACAAGAGGCTGTGAATAGACTTTTAATTGTTCCCCAAAATACCTTTGTGTGTGTGTGTGTGTGTGGTAATAGAAACGCTGAACTTAAGAAGGTAAAATGGCCTCCCAGAATAGAGACTACATTACCCAGCTTCTGTTACAGCTAGGTATGGTCATGTGACTGCATTATGGTTAACCATACTTGAGCAGAACTGATTATGTGCAAGTTGTGGGTCATGTCCTTGAAAGGGCAGAGTTTGCTGCCCCCACATCTCTTCCTGCTTCCTGTTGGCTGGAAAAGGTATGTGCTAATGAGCCATCCTGGACCATATGGACAAATCTCCACCCAGGCATGGAAGTTCCTAAGACAGAGGAGCCTGGGAACACCATGGTACTGACAGAGCAGCCCTGGACTATCCATGCTCAGGTATTAACATGAGAGAGAAATGAACTGCTTTCTGTTATGTAAAACATTATTATTTTGGCTCTCTGAGTCAACAGCTAAAACTATGTTCTAATGAAAATCACTGATACTTAAGCAGAATTATAGAAAATTTTCATTAGGGGCACCTGGGTTGCTCAGTCAGTTAAGCATCTGCTTTCCTCTCCGGTCATGACCCTAGGGTCCTGGGGTGGAGTCCTGCGTCAGGCTCTCTGCTAGGTGGGGAATCAACTTCCTCTCCCTCTGCCTGCTGCCCCTTTGCTTGTGTGTGCTCTCTCTGTCAGATAAATAAATCTTTCTTTAAAAAAAGAACATTTTCATTAAAAGTCTAGAAAAATGACCAATAAAAGTTCCCATTGTCCATTTGCTGTTGAGGGTTGAAAAAAGCACTGATGGATTTTTCTTGATATATGGTTACAGGCATATTTAAAAAAAATATATTTTATTGGGCGCCTGGGTGGCTCAGTGGGTTAAGCCACTGCCTTCGGCTCAGGTCATGATCTCAGGGTCCTGGGATCGAGCCCCACATCGGGCTCTTTGCTCTGCGGGGAGCCTGCTTCCTCCTCTCTCTCTGCCTGCCTCTCTGCCTGCTTGTGATCTCTCCCTGTCAAATAAATAAATAAAATCTTTTAAAAATAAATAAATAAATAAATATTTTATTTATTTATTTGACAGAGAGAGATCACGAGTTGGCAGAGAGGCAAGCAGAGAGAGAGAGAGAGAGAGGAGGAAGCAGGCTCCCTGCCAAGCAGAGAGCCCAATGCGGGACTCGATCCCAGGACTCTGAGATCATGACCTGAGCCGAAGGCAGAGGCTTAACCCACTGAGCCACCCAGGCGCCCCTACAGGCATTTTTTTGACTAAGTGCTTGAAGAAAAATCCTTTTAAGTCTGAGGCTAAAGGTCATTTTGCCTCCTCTTAAGACTACATCAGGACTAACTCAGCACTTAGAAGAAATCAGGAAAGGACTCAAACACAACACAATGGGTCTTAAAAAACACCATAAAGGGTTGCAAACATATCAGCAAGGGTCTCAAAGAAGTTAGGAAGGGGCTTATTGTTATCAGAAAGAGTCTCAAACAAAACAAAAAGGGTCTCAAAGATGTCAGGAAAAGTCTCAATGTCCTTATATACATAAGGATGAGTCTCTCACATAGATCAGGAAGACACTCATGTCAGGAAGAGGGTCAAATAAGTCAGGAAGACTCTCTGAAATAGGTAGGAAAGGATCAAAAACACGTCAAGAGGGGAAGTCAGAAAGAGTCTCAGAAAAAGAAGGAAATGTTCCAAGCAGAACCATGGCAGTTGGCAAGATCAAGGGCTTTATAAAAGGTAGCAAAAAGGGAGCCAAGAAGAAAGTGATCCAATTTCTAAGAAAGATTGGTATGATGTGAAAGCACCAGCTATGTTCAATTAATAATAAATACTGGAAAAACACTCATGACAAGAACTCAAGGAACCAAAACTGCATCTGATGGCCTCAAGGGTAGCGTTTTTGAAGTGAACCTTGCTGACTGAAGAATGGTGAAGTTGCAGGTGGAAAATTAAAGCTAACCACTGAGGGTATTTGGGGCAAAGACTGCCTGACTTACTTCCATGGCATGGATCTTATCTGTGACAAAATGTGCTCCATAGTCAAAAAATGGCAGCCCACAATTGAAGCTCATGTTAATGTCAAGACTACTGAAGATTATTTGCTTCATTTACTCTGTGCTGGTTTTACTAAAAATTGCAACAATCAGATTTGGAACAGCTCTTATACCTAGCACCAACACATTTGCCAAATCCAGAAGATAAAGTAAATCATAACCCTAGAGGAGCAAATGACTTAATGGCCAATAAATTGATTCTAGGTAGTATTGGAAAAACAAAGAAAATGTTTGCCAGTGTATTTATCCACTCTATGGCATCTTTGTTAGAAAAGTAAAAATGATGAAGAAGCCCAAGTTTGAACTGGGAAAACTCAGGGAGTTTCATGGTGACAGTAGAGTCTTGAAATACTACTGCGAATGAGGCAGGTGCTAAAGTTGAACAAGCTGATGGATATAAGCCACCAGTCTGAAAATCTGTTTAAAATTCAGGCTTTTAATGGTGACAAATAAAAAGTCTTATTTGTGACAAAAAAAGAAGGAAGGATCTCAAACATGTCAAAAAGTGTCTCAGTCAGACCAGAAGACTCCCAAATAGTAAGGAGGAGCCTTAGACACCTCAGGAAAGGTCTCAAGCGAGTCAGAAATAGTCTCAAATATGTCAGAAGGAGTCTCAAGTCAAGAGAAATCTCAAGTACTTCTTGAAGAGTCTCAAATAAGTTAAGAAGTGTACTAAATAATAAGGAAGTGTCTAAAACAGAAAGGAATGTTTTGAATAGTCAGAAGAGGGTCAAATACATCAGAAAAAGTCTCAGTCCAGATATGAAAAGTTTCAGATATGTCACAAAGGGCCCCAAATAATCTGGAAGAATCTCAAAAAACTATGAACGGTCTCAAGTGCATTAGTAAGTCCCTCGCACACGTTATAAAAGGTCTCAAACATGTTAGGAAGGGTCTCAAAGTCATCAGGGAGAGTTTTAGATACACCAGGAAGGGACTCATACAAGATGGGTCTCAAATACATCAGGAAGGGCCGCAAATATGTTAAGAAATGTCTTAAGCAGTCAGTAAGAGATACAAATACATGGGTCACAAACTCATAAGGAAATGTTTTAATGACCTTTGAAAGGATCTCACACTGACAGACACAGTCTTTAATATGTCATAGAGGGTCTCAAAAAAGTCATGGGGGGTAGCAAACAAGTCAGAAATGATTGTGCACATGGCAGAAGGCGACTTAACATCATTAGGAAGTCTTAATCAGGCATGGACCCAAATAAGTGAGAAAGTGGCTCAAACAGGTCATCAAGTCAAACATGTTAGTTTCAACCCTGTCAGAGAGTGTCAAGCAAGTAAATTGTTTTAAATGCAACAAGAAGGCTCTCCAATGGGGTAGAAAGCATCTCCAAGTCACCAGGATTGATTTTAAGCAGCAACAAAGAGTCTTAAATTCAAGAAGTTTTTGAAACAAGTCAGTAAGAGTTTCAAATAAGCCAAGAAGGAACTGAAACAAAGGGAGAATCTCAAATACACCATGAAAAGTCTCAAACATGTCAGGTATCTCAAACATGTCATGAAGTGTATCACACAAGTCTGAAAAGTTCTCAAAGATGAGAAGAAGGGTCTCAAAGGTATCAGGAAGTCTCACATACCTCAAGGAGGGCTTCAAACACATCATGAAGTATCTTAGACACGTCCAGAGGAGTCAAATATGTCAGGAAACCGGGGCAACTGGGTGGCTCAGTGGGTTAAAGCCTCTGCCTTCGGCTCAGGTCATGATCCCAGGGTCCTGGGATCGAGTCCCGCATAGGGCTCTCTGCTCACCAGGGAGCCTGCTTCCCTTCCTCTCTCTCTATCTGCCTGCCTCTCTGCCTACTTGTGACCTCTGTCTGTCAAATAAATAAATAAAAATCTAAAAAAAAAAAAATGTCAGGAAACCTATCTAATACCTCTGGAAAGGTCTTAAGAAAGTCAGGGGGGCGCCTGGGTCACTCAGTGGGTTAAGCCTCTGCCTTCGGCTCGGTTCATGATCCCGGGGTCCTGGGATCGAGCCCCACGTTAGGTTCTTTGCTTGGCGGGAAGCCTGCTTCCCTCTCTCTCTCTCTCTCTGCCTGCCTCTCTGCCTACTTGTGATCTCTCTCTGTCAAATAAATAAATAAAAATCTTAAAAAAAAAAAAAAAAAAGAAAGTCAGGAAGGGTATACATGTTAAGAGGAAGAATCTTACTCGGTCAGGACAGGCCTCAAACATTTCAGCAAGAGTATCTTGCAGGTAAGAATGAGTGTCAAACAAGCCAAGCAGGGTGTAAAATATGATAGGAAGGGTCTCAAAGTCATCAGGAAGAGTCTCAAATGGTCAGGAAAAGTGTCAGACAAGTCAGAAAGGGTCTTAAATAATGAGAAGGAAACATTAACATTTCAGGAAGCATCTCAACCAGGCAGAGAACATCACATATAGTCAGGAAAAGACTTAAACATGTCTGGAAGAATCTTACACAAGTTAGGAACTTTCTCAGTCATGTAAGGTGGAATAAAACAAATCCATAAAGATCTCACTCAAGTCAGGAAGGTTCTCAAGCAGAAAAGAAGATTCTCATTTATGGCTGGAAGGGTCTGAACATGTCAAGAAGAGTCTCACAGAAGTTGGGAAATGTCTCAAGCAAGTCAGAATGATCTGAAATACATCAGAAGAGTCTGAAATAAATCATGAAATGCTCTAAACAGGTCAGAAAGTCATTTTTTAAAACTATTTTTAAAACAGGTTCATTGAGATATAATACACATACTATACAATCCACCCATTTAAGGTTTATAATTAAATGGTTTTTACTATATCCACATATGTGTATAACCATCTTCACAGTCAATTTTAGAACATTTTCATTGCTTCAAAGAGAAATTGTATATGCTTTTGCTATCACTTATTCCCTTACTCCCTGCCCCCTGCCCCAGCCCTAAGCAACCACTAATCTCATTTCCTATTCTGGACTTTCATGTGAACTGAACCATATAGCATGTAGCCTTTTTTTGACTGGCTTCTTTCATTTACCTTAATGTTTTCAAGGTTCATCCATGTTGTAGCATTCATCTCTATTGTGCTGCTCAAGTCCTCTATTTCCTTGTTGATTATCTGCCAGTTAGATCTTCTGCCTAACTGTTCTATCCATTATTTATTTGCTTATTTATTAAAGATTTTATTTATTTGAGAGAGAGAGTGCATGAGCAGAGAGAGGGGCAGAAGGAGAAGGAGGGAGGCTCCACTGAGCAGGGAGCCCAAGGCAGGGCTGGATCCCAGGACCCTAAGATCATAACTTGAACTGAAGGCAGATGCTGAACTGACTGAGCCCAAGGCAGGGCTGGATCCCAGGACCCTGAGATCATAACTTGAACTGAAGGCAGATGCTGAACTGACTGAGCCACCCCGAGTGCCCCTGTTTTATCCATTTTTTAATGGGAGCTCTTGAAGTCTTCAACTATTATTGTTAACTTGAATATTTCCCCCTTAATGTTTGTCAATTTCTTGGATTGTTAGGTACATATATATGTTTATAATTGTTATACTTTCCAGATATATTAACCCTTTATCATTATAAAATGTACATTTTTGGGGCACCTGAGTGGCTCAGTTGGTTAAGCATCTGCCTTTGTCTCACTCAGGTCATGATCCCAGGGTCTTAGGCTTGAGCCCCACGTTGGGCATCCTGGTTGGTGGGGAGTCTGCTTCTTCCTCTCCCTCTGCTCCTCCTCCAACTCTTGCTCTCTCTCTGTCTCTGTCTCCCTCTCAGGTAAATAGAATAAAATCTTAAAAAAATTTTAAAGCCCATTTATTTGATATTAGTATAGCCACTCCAGCTTTCTTGTGGTTGCTGTTTGCATTATGTATCTTTTTCCATACTCTTATTTTGAATGTATTTGTCTTTTTTTTTTTTTTAATTTTTTATTTATTTGTCAGAGAGAGAGTGAGTGAGAGCGAGCACAGGCAGACAGAGTGGAAGGAAGAGTCAGAGGGAGAAGCAGGCTCCCTGCGGAGCAAGGAGCCCGATGTGGGACTCGATCCCAGGACGCTGGGATCATGACCTGAGCCGAAGGCAGCTGCTTAACCAACTGAGCCACCCAGGCGTCCCTGTATTTGTCTTTTAATCTAAAATGTAACAGCAGATAATTGGATTTTTAATTTTTTTAAAAAATATTTTATTTATTTATTTGATGGCTAGAGATCACAAGTAGGCAGAGAGGCAGGTGGTGGGCAGGGGGGTGGGGAAGCAGGCTCCCTGCTGAGCAGAGAGCCCAATGCAGGGCTTGGTCCCAGGACCCTGAGATCATGACCTGAGCCAAAGGCAGAAGCTTAACCCACTGAGCCATGAAGTGGATCCCCTGGATCTTGTATTTTTATCCAGTCTGACAATCTGCTTTTCATTGGATTGTTCAACCCATTCACATTCAATGTTATTAATATTATAGCTAGCTAGAATCATGGCTGCCATTATACCTTTTGTTTTCTCCATGTGTCATATCTCTTGTTCATTTATTCCTTGTTACTGCTTTCTTTTGCATTAAGTGACTATTTTCTAATATAACATCTTAATTATTTTATGATTTTTTCACTACAGTTTTTAGTTATTTCCTTAGTATCTGCTCTAGAGATTTCCCTATACATCCTATCAGGATTTATTTCAGCTTTATATTAACTTATGAAAATAAGTTAGTGAGATATAGAAGTTTTACTCCTATATAACCCTTTCTCCCTTTTTGCGCTAATTTATTATATATATTACATCTTATACATGTAATAAACCCAACAATACATTGCTGTAATTATTACTTTTTTTAAAAGATTTTATTTATTTGTTTCACAAAGAGAGACCCAGCAAGAGAGGGAACACAAGCAGGGGAAGTGGGAGAGGGAGAAGCAGGCTTCCCACTGAGCAGGGAGCCCAATGTTGCGTTGAGCTGAAGGCAGATTTTTAAAAAAATAATTAAAAAAAATTTTATAAACATATAATGTGAAGGCAGATGTTTAATGACTGAGCCACCAAGGTGCCCTTAATTATTACTTTATATAATGTTATATCTTTTAAAGATGAGAGAAGAAAGGAGACCTATATATATTTATGCCATTATATTATTGTTATCGTAATATATGAATATATATATATAATTATAAAAGATTTTATTTATTTTACAGAGAAAGACACAGCAAGAGAGGGAACAGAAGCAGGGGGAGTGGGAGAGGGAGAAGCAGACCTCTGGCTGAGCAGGGAGCTTGATGTGGGGCTCAATCCCAGGACCCTAGCACCATGACCCAAGCCAAAGGCAGAGGCTTAACGTCTGAGCCACCCAGGTGCCCCAGTATATGAGTATATTAGCCTTCCTATTTATCATTTCTAATTCTCTGCATCTGTTCCTATGGATTTCTGTTATCATATTGAGTCATTTCCTTTGTCCAATACAGCTTGATCACTACCTACTTCCTTTGTGCTGTTATCAGCAAATATATTTCAATTTTATATGTTATAGGCCCAATAATATTACTACATACATATTAATTTATATAATTACTTTTAAAATCAGTTAAGAGAAGAAAGAAAAAGTATGCATTTATACCATTTTGTATAATTACATAATTACTTTACTGGTATTCCAGTTTTGTTTGTGTGGATTCAAATGGCTGGGGTCATTTACTTTGGAACCTGAAGAGTGTCCTTTGACATTTATTGTAAGATGGGTGTTCTAGCAATAAATTTTCTCAGCTTTTGCTTATCTGGGAATTCTGGGAATGTCTTTTTTTTTTTAAGATTTTTATTTATTTGACAGAGAGATCACAAATAGGCAGAGCAGCAGGCAGAGAGAGAGGGGGAAGCAGGCTACCCGCTGAGCAGAGAGCCCAATGGGGGTTCAATCCCAGGACCCTGAGATCCCAGGACCTGAGCCAAAGGCAGAGGCTTAAACCACTGAGCCACCCAGATGCCCCTGAGAATGTCTTTATTTCATCATTTTTGCACTATATCCAGCTTTGAACACGCTGAATATTTTGAATATATCTACCTTTACTAGACATAGGACTCTTAAGTAGAGTTTTTTTTTTTTTCCCCCTTTGAGCACTAGAGAATGTCATCCACTGCTTTTTGGCTTCTATCGTTTCTGCCGAGAAGTTAGCTGTTAATCTTATTGAGGTTTTCTTGTAAATATGAGGTATTTTTCTCATGTTGCTCTCAAGGTTTTATTCTTGTCTTTGGCTTTCAGTACTTTTACTGTGATACTTCTGTTTGTGGATCTTCAAAGAGATCAACATTTATCCTACCTGGAGTTTGCTGAGCTTCCTGAATGGAAAGGATTTCTATCAAACTTAGAAATTTTTCAGACATTATTTTTTTTTTTTTGAAGATTTTATTTATTTATTTGACAGAGAGAGAAAGAGCATGCACAAGCAGGGGAGCAGCAGGCAGAGGGAGAAGAAGCAAATTCCCCAATGAACACAGAGCCCAAACCGGAACTTGATCCCAGGATCCTGGGATCATGATCTGAGCCAAAGTCAGATGCTTAACCAACTGAGCCACCCAGGTGCCCCCAGACATCATTTTTTTTTGGAATATTTTTTTGGTGCTTTTCTCCTCCTGGTGTTCTCATTATATTGATGTTGGTATGCTTAATGGTGGGCTACGTTTCTGAAATTTTGTTCCTTTTTCTTCATTTTATTTTCTCTTTGTTCTTCAGATTGCATATCTCCATTAATCTGTCTTTACATTCACTAAACTTCTCCTTGTTCAAAGCTACTACTGAACTCCTGTAGTGAATTTTTTATTTCACTTATTTTTTATTCTTTTCCAATATATGCATTTAATGCTATAAATTTCCCTCTAAACACTGTTTTTGCTGCATCCACAAATTTTGATAAGTTGTGTTTTCATTTTCATTTAGTTAAAATGTTTAAAGATTTCTCTTGAGATTTCTTCTTTGATACATACACTATTTAGAAGAATGTTGGTTAATCTCCACATATAATTTTATAATTTTATCTTCCTGTTATTGATTCTAGTTTAACTCCATTATTGTCTGAGAGCAGACAATGCATGATTTCTACTCTTTAAATTTGTTAAGGTGTGTTTTATAGTCCACAATGTGATCTGCCTTGCTGAATGTTCTGTGTGAGTTTGAGGAGAACATGTATTCTGCTGTTGTTGGATAATCTATGGATGTCAATTATATCCAGTTGATTCATGGAATAGTTGAATTCAACTATGTTCTTATTGATTTTCTGCAATCTGATTCTGTCCATTTCTGATACAGTTGAAGGCTTCAACTATGATAGTGGACTCATCTATTTCTCTTTGGATTTCTATTAGTTTTGGCCTCACATAGTTTGATATTCTCTTGTTAGGCACATATATGTTAAGGATTGTTACATCTTTTTGAAGAATTGGCCCCTTTATCATTGTGTAATACCCTTCTTTATTCTTAATAATGCTCCTTGCTTTGAAGTATACTCTGTCTGAAATTAATATAACTATTTCCTGCTTGCTTTTTTTTTTAAGTTTATTTATTTAATCTCTACACCCAGTGTGGGGCTTGAACTCATGATCCCCCAGATGGAGAGTGGCAAGCTTTTCTGACTGAGAGAGCCAGGGGCCCTTCCTGCTTTCTTCTGATTAATGTTAATGTGGTACATTCTCCTCCATCCATTTACTTTTTTTTTTTTTTTTTTTTTGCTGTAACTCTAGAATACAGGTACTTTTCAAACTCAAGAATGGGTTTCCTTTTTTTTTTTTAAATTTTTTAAAAATTTATTTTCAGCGTAACAGTATTCATTGTTTTTGTACCACACCCAGTGCTCCATGCAATCCGTGCCCTCTATAATACCCACCACCTGGTACCCCGACCTCCCACCCCCCACCCCTTCAACCCCCTCAGATTGTTTTTCAGAGTCCATAGTCTCTCATGGTTCACCTCCCCTTCCAATTTCCCCCAACTCCCTTCTCCTCTCTATCTCCCCATGTCCTCCATGCTATTTGTTATGCTCCACAAATAAGTGAAACCATATGATAGTTGACTCTCTCTGCTTGACTTATTTCACTCAGCATAATCTCTTCCAGTCCCATCCATGTTGCTACAAAAGTTGGGTATTCGTCCTTTCTGATGGAGGCATAATACTCCATAGTGTATATGGACCACATCTTCCTTATCCATTCGTCCGTTGAAGGGCATCTTGGTTCTTTCCACAGTTTGGCGCATCCATTTACTTTTAATCTATATGTGCCTTTGCATTTAAAGTGGGTTTCTTTATTTTTACTTTTTAAAAAGTAGTATTATTTTTAAGTATTCTCTACACCCAACAATGGGCTCAACCTCAGAACCCTGAGGTCAAGAGTCACTCCCTATACTAACTGAGCCAGCCGGGTGCCCCTAAAATGGGTTTTGTATAGACACCATATAGTTGGGTTTTGGTTTTGATCCACTCTGACAATCCATGTCTTTATTTTATTTTATTTTTAAAAAGATTTTATTTATTTATTTGACAGAGAGAGAGAGAGAGAGATAGATAGTGAGAGACGGTAACACAAGCTGGGGGAAAGGGAGAGGGAGAAGCAGGCTTCCCACTGAGCAGGGAGCCAAATGTGGGGCTCAATCCCATGACCTGAGCCAAAGGCAGATGCTTAACAACTGAGCCACCCAGGTACCTCACAATCTATGTCTTTTAATTGGTACATGTAGACCACTGACATTCAAAGTGATTGTTGAGGGACACCTGGGTGGCTCAGTTGATTGGACGACTGCCTTCGGCTCAGGTCATGATCCCCGAGTCCTGGGATCGAGTCCCGCATCAGGCTCCCAGCTCCACGGGGAGTCTGCTTCTCTCTTTGACCTTCTCCTCGCTCATGTTCTCTCTCACTCTCTCTCTCTCAAAAAAAAAAAAAAAAGAAAAGAAAAAGAAACAGTGTTGATATAGTTGGATTAATATCCACCATGTTTGTTACTATTGCCTTTTTCTTTATTCCTATTTTTGGTTTCTACCATTTTTCTGCCTATGATTTTAATTGAGTGTTTTGTATAACTCCATTTTCTTTTCTTTCTTAGCATATTGGTCACACCTTTTTTTTTTTTTTTTTTTTAAAGATTTTATTTATTTATTTGTCAGAGAGAGAGTGAGCGAGAGCGAGCACAGGCAGACAGAATGGCAGGCAGAGTCAGAGGGAGAAGCAGGCTCCCTGCAGAGGGCAAGGAGCCCGATGTGGGACTCGATCCCAGGACCCTGGGATCATGACCTGAGCCGAAGGCAGCTGCTTAACCAACTGAGCCACCCAGGCGTCCCTGGTCACACCTTTTTTAAATACTTTTTTTTTACTGGTTGCCCTAGAGTTTGCAATACACATTTATAGCTAATTCAAATGAACTTTCAAATAACACTATACCACTGCACAGGCAGTGCGACTACCTCGTGTAACAAAATAATCCCAATTCCTTCCTCCCATCCCTTATATCATTGCAGTTATTCATTTTACTTACATGTAAGCTTACATAAGCATATATCTAAATATATGACATATACATAAGCATGCATAATCAAATATGTTGTTGCCATTATTTTGAAGAAACTTATTTGTTAGATCAATTAGGAATAAGAAAAAGAAAAGTTTTTATTTTATCTTCACTTATTCTTTCTTTGACATTTTCCCTTACTTTATTTAGATCGAGTTTCTGACCTATATTATTTTCTTTCTCTTCAAAGAACTTTTTTATTTTTTTTATATATTTTTTTAAGATTTTATTTATTTATCAGAGAGAGAGAGGGGGAGAGAGCAAGCACAAGCAGACAGAATGGCAAGCAGAGGCAGAGGGAGAAGCAGGCTCCCTGCTGAGCAAGGAGCCTGATGTGGGACTCGATCCCAGGACGCTGGGATCATGACCTGAGCAGCTGCTTAACCAACTGAGCCACCCAGGCGTCCCAAAGAACTTTAAAAAAAAAAAAAAAACAATTTTATTTATTTATTTGAGAGAGAGAGAGAGAGACAGAGATAGTGACAGCACACCAGCAGGGAGGAGAGGGAGGAGAGGGAGAAGAAGGCTCCTTGCTTAGGATCCCAGGACCCTAGGATCATGACCTGAGCCAAAGGCAGATGCTTAACCAACTGAGCTACCAGGTGCCCTCTTCAAAGAACTTTTAACATTTCTCGCCAGGCAGGACTACTGGCATCAAATGCTCTCAATTTCTGTTTATCTGAGAAAGTCTTTATTTCTCCTTCACTTTTGCAGGATCATTTTGTTGGGTACATAATTCTAGGCTGGTGTTTTTTCCTCTCAATGTTTTAAATATTTCACTTTACTCTCTTCTTGCTTGCCTGTTCTGAGGAGTAGTCAGATCTAATTCTTATCTTTGTTCTTCCATAGGTAAGGTTTTTTTGTTTGATCTTGTTTATGTCTGACTTCTTTCAGGTTTTTTCCTTTATTTTTAATTTTATGTAGTTTGAAAATGATATGTCTAGGTGTAGGTTTTTGGGCATTTATCCTGCTTCACATCTCTGAGCTTGTTGTATCTGTGGTTTGGTGTCTGGTATTAACTTTGGGGAAATTCTCAACCATTATTGTTTCAAATATTTCTTCTGTTCCTTTTTCTCTTCTCCTTATGGCATTATCATTTTGCCTATGTTATAATTTTTGAGGTTGTCCTATAGTCCTTGGATATTCCTTCCTGTTTTTTTCCCCCAGTCTTTGTTCACTTTGCTTTAGAGTTTTTAAGGATTCTACTGATATATCTTCTAGTTCAGATATTCTTTCCTTAGCCATGTCCAGTCTCCTAATAAGCCCAAGAAAGGCATTCTTCATTTCTGTGAAAGTGGGTTTTTTTTTAATTGTCTAGCATTTCTTTCCCCCTTAGAATTCCCATCTCTATGCTTTAATTGCTCATCTGTTCTTACATGCTGTCTACCTTATCCATTAGAGCCCTTAGCATTTAATCATAGTTGTTTAAATTCCTTGTCTGATAATTCCAATATCCCTGTCATGTCTGGTTCTAATGCTTATTCTATCAGTTCAAACTGTGGTTTTTACCTTTTGGTATGCCTTGTAATTTTTTTTAAATAGCCGGACATGATGTACTAAGTAAAAGGAACTGTGGCAAACAGGCCTTAGTAATTTAGTGGTGAGGTGTTGGAGGAGGGGAAGCATCGTATAATCCTACGATTAGATCTCAGTCTTTGAGTGACCTATGTCACTGGAGTGTGAAGTTCACAAGAGTTTCTTTCTTTCTTTCTTTTCTCTCTCTCTCTCTCCCCCCCCACCTTTTTTTTTTTTTTTAACTTCTGCCAGAGGTGGAACAGGATGGCTAGAGTGGGCTGGATTTATTTTTTTCCCTTCCCTCTTAGGTCATTGGGCTCTAATAATATCCCAGCAGGTTAGGCTCTCGTTAACTAGTTTGCCCTCAGGGCAGGCCTTGTTAAGAAGTGCAGAATGTGGTAGTAGATTTCAAAATGCTGAGGCACCTGGGTGGCTCAGTGGGTTAAGGCCTCTGCCTTCAGCTCAGGTCATGATCTCAGAGTCCTGGGATCAAGCCCCACATCAGGCTCTCTGCACAGCGGGGGGCCTGCTTCCTCCTCTCTCTCTGCCTGCCTCTTTGCCTGCTTGTGATCTGTCAAATAAATAAATAAAATCCTAAAAAAAAAAAAAAGATTCCTCTTTCTTTCCCTTTAACAAAAGCACCAGGGAATTTTTCTCCAATATTTACTGTGGAAAAGAAGTTGATCTTCTAGAAGTAAATCTCACAATATTGTGGAGATCCCCTTATGCCTGGACCCCCAAAGTTTCTAGCTCTTAGTTGGTTAGGGCTTCGATAAGAAAAATACCACAGACTCAGTGGCTTAAACAACAAACATTTGGTTCTCACAGTTCTGGAAGCTGGGAAGCCCAAGATCAAAGTAATGGCAGATTGAGTGAGGGTTTGCTTCCTGATTCATAGACAGCTGTCTTATTGTGTTCTCACATTGCAGAAGGGGTGATGGAGCTTTCTGGGATCTTTATTTAATAAGGGCAGTAATCCCATTCTTGAGGGCTCCAACTTCATGACCTAATCACCTCTCAAATGTCCCACCTCTAAATGTTATCATATTGGGGATTAGATTTCAACTTATGAATTTTGGGAGAGGACACATTCAGTCTATTACAGTCATCATAGCTTCTTTAAGCATACTTGTTCTTTGAATATATTTGTAATGGCTTCTTTGAAGTTTTTGTCTATTAAAGCTGACATTTGGTTGCCCTCACAGGCAGTTTGTGTTGCCTTTCTTCCTGTGTTTGAATGATACTTTCCTAGTTCTTTGCATGTCTTGTAATTTTTTGTTGAAAACTGGACATTTTATATGATATATTGTAGCAACTCTGGTAACAGTGCCCTTTCCCCTGGAGCTTGTTATTGTTGTTTGTTTATTTGCTTGGTGATTGCCTGGATTATGTTAGTGGAGTCAATTTCCTTTACAACGAGAAGCCTTCGATATTGCTCCTCAGAGGGCAAAGTCTCGATCACGAGCAGTCAGCCTGGGATGAAGGTGGTTTTAGTAGGGCTCTTTTTGTCTCCTTCCCTGGTCACACCCAGCTGTTAAGCTCCACTAATTGTTGGATGATTGCTCCATTGCTTTTAACAATACCCTGGGGGCATAAATGGTCCCATAGACTGAATCCTTTAAATTCAGGCTCCTTTGAAGAGATAGGGTTTGAGGTCAGTGTTTTGAGGTTTTTTCTGACCCTAGGAGGACTATTTCAGCTGTCACTTTCCCTGGTTCTCCCTATAAACAAGCTGGCCTATGGTTTAGCTTATATCTCTAATAAAACTGCCGGTCTCCTGGTTGCTTTCCCCAAAACCTCCATTGTTTTTTAGAGATTTTGGAGACTTTGAATTTCCCCACACTAATGCTTCAAATAAAGTTAGTTTCTTTGGGAAGAACTTCAGAGCTCTCAGAGCCTGCTTATCCTCAGGGAAAAATTTATGAGTCATGGCTCCAGAGCTTGGGGCAGGGACAGTGGAATACTTTCTGAACGATAAGCCTGCTTTAGGAGCTGGGCACTGAGCAGGTGGTAGCCTCTGGTCTTAGTTTCTCTCCCCCCTTATGAAAACTGCCCTATGAGCAAGCTGAGGCAGAATGATCATGGCCCCGGTAGTCTCAGTGCATGACACCTGAAGCAAATCCTTCACCCAAGCAGTGGGGACTATGTGGAATACAGAAGCCTTCAATCTCTCAACTGCACTCACCTGGAACTTAGCCTCTGTAACAGGTACCTATAGGGTTAAATGATAAATACGGAAGTTCTGCTCCTTTGAGAAAAACTTACAAATATGTGGAAATTAAAGACACTGCTGAAGGGGCGCCTGGGTGGTGGCTCAGTGGGTTGAAGCCTCTGCCTTCGGCTTGGGTCATGATCTCAGGGTCCTGGGATCGAGCCCCGCATCGGGCTCTCTGCTTCGCCGCTTCGCCGAGAGCCTGCTTCCTCCTCTCTCTCCCTGCCTGCCTCTCTTGCCTACTTGTGACCTCTGTCAAATAAATAAATAAAATATAAAAAAAAAAAAAGACACTGCTGAAAAGTCAATAGATCAAAGAAAAAAATTAAAAGGGAAATTACAAAAATCTTGAAACATGCAAACATGAAAATACAACACGCCAAACTCATGGGATGAAGCAAAAGGAGTTCTAAGACGGAAGTTTATTGCAATAGACACCTACATTAAGAAAAAAGAACAATCTCAAATAATCAACCTCATTTTACATCTCAAGGAACTAGAGAAAGAAGATGAATGTAGCCCAAAGTTAGCAGAAGGAAGGAAATAAAACAGATCAGAGCAGAAATAGATGAAATAGAGACACACACACGAACACCAATAGAAAATACAATACTAAGAATTGTTTTTTTTTCTTAAAGAGATAAACAAATTTGACAAACCTTTAACTATACTAACCAAAAAGAAAAGATAACTCAAATAAATAAAATCAGAAATAGGGAAGACATTATAACTGATACCACAGAAATACAATGAATCATCAGATACTATTTTGAATAATCATATGCCCCAAAGTTAGATAACCTAGAAGAAATGGACAAAGTCCTAGAAACATAACCCATCAAGACTGGATCATGAAGAGAAAATATGAATAGACCAATAATGAGTAAGGGGATTGAATTAGTAATGAAAAACCTCCTAACAAAGAAAATCCTAGGACCAGGTGGTTTTAGTGGTGAATTCTACCAAATATACAAAGAAAAGTTAATGCTAATACTTATCAAAATCTTTTTAAAAATTGATGAGGAGAGAACATTTCCAATCTCATTTTATGAAGCTACCTTAATACATGAGACAGCTATGGATCCTACAAAAAACAAAAGCTATGCAATTAAATTAATGTGATATACCACATTACAATAATGAATGATAAAAATCACATGGATACCTCAATACCTGAAGGAAAAGCATTTGAGGAAAATCTTTACATCCTTTTATGCTAAAAATTTTCAACAAATTACACATAGAAGGAATATACATCAACATAATGAAGGACATACATGACAAACCCATAGCTAACATACTCAATGGTGAAAGGGTGAAAGCTTTCCCTTCAAGATCAGGAACAAGACAAGGGTGCCCATTTTTGGCACTCCTATTCAACACAGTACTGGAAGTCCTAGACAGAACAATATGGAAAAAAAAAAAAAAGAAAGAAAGAAAACGCATCCAAATTGGAAATGGGGGTAAAACTATCTTTGCAGTTGACATCTTATATACAGAAAATCCCAAAGACCACCAAGAAACTGCTAGAACTAATAAATTCAATAAAGTTGCAGGATACAAAATAAACATAAGTTGTGTTTCTGTATGCTAACAACAAAATATCTTAAAAAGAAATAAAGAGGGTGCCTGGGTGGCTCAGTGGGTTAAGCCGCTGCCTTCGGCTCAGGTCATGATCTCAGAGTCCTGGGATCGAGTCCCGCATCGGGCTCTCTGCTCAGCGGAGAGCCTGCTTCCCTCTCTCTCTCTCTGCCTGCCTCTCCATCTACTTGTGATTTCTCTCTGTCAAATAAATAAATAAATAAAATCTTAAAAAAAAAAAGAAATAAAGAAAACAATTTCATTTACAGTAGCATTAAAAACAATACAATAGTTAGGAATAAACTTCACCAAGGAGGCGAAAGATCTATAAAATAAAAATTATAAGAGTTGGATGAAAGAAATTTAGAAACATGAATAAATGGAAAGATATCCTCTGTTCCTGAATTGGAAGAATTAATATTGTTAAAATGTCCAAAACAATCTGTGGATTCAGTGCAATCCATAGATTCAGAGCAATCCCTATAAAAATTCCAATGGCATTTTTTGCAGATGTAGAAAAAATAATCCTAAAATTCATACAGAACCAAAATAGACTTTGAATAGCCAATGCAATCTTGAGAAAGAAGAACAAAGCTGGAGGTATCACACTTGATTTCAAAATATGTTACAAATCTATAGTAATCAAAATAGTATGGTACTAAGTATTAAAATAGACACAGACTGATAGAATAGAATCAAGAGCCCAGGAATAAAATCATGCATAGACAGTCAACTATTATTTGAGAAGGGAAACAATAATACTCAATGGGAAGTATCTGATGTTCCTGAAAAAATTAAAAACAGAATGACCATATGATCTAGCAATCTCACTTATGGGTATATATCCAAAGGAAATGAAATCAGGATCTCAAAGAGATGGCTGCATTTCCATGTTTGTTGTTGCATTATGCACAATAGTCAACACATGGAAACAATCTAAATGCCCACTGACAGACAAATGGATAAAGGACATATGATACACACACACACACACACACACACACACACACACACATAAACTGAGTATTATTCAGCCATTAAAAGGGAAGGAAATCCTGTCATTTTTGATAACATGGATGGATCCTGAGGGCATTATGCTCAGTGAAATGAGTCAGAGAAAGTCAAATACTGAATGATCTCACACATGGAATCTAAAAAGCTAAACTGATATAAACAGAGAGGAGAACAATTGTTGCTAAGGGCTGGTAGAGGGGCAATGATGGAAGAAATGGGATATTAGTCAAAGGATATATATAAACTTCCAGTTATAAGATGAGCAATTTCAGGGGATCTAACGTGCCTCATAGTGAGTATGGTTAACAATAATTTATTATATATTTGAAAGTTGCTAAGAGAGTAAATCTTAAATGATCTCACCACACACACAGAAAAGGTAATTAGGTCAGGTGGTAGAGGTGTTAACCTGTAGTGATCATTTCACAACATATATGTGTATTGAGTCATCACAATGTATACCTTAATGTTACACAATGTTATATGTCAATTATATCAATAAAGCTAGAAAAAAATAGTCATTTATAATCTTAAAAAGGAAAAGACATTTGGAAGAGTCTCCATGTGTTAAACATGTTCTTAAACATCTTAAAAAGTCAGAACAGGTCTTAAATATATCAGGAAATATCTTAAAATAGAAATTCATTGGAAAGAGTTTATTTTTTTGCACACAATATCTTATTGATATATAATTCACATACTGTAAAACTCACCATTTTGAAGTATAAAATTCAGTGGCTTTTAGTATATATACAACAGTCAACCATCACTGCTATCTAATTCCAGAATATTTTTATCATCTTAAAAATAAACCCAATACCCATCAGCAGCCACTAGCCATTCCTCCCTATCTCCAGTAGTGGCAATGACTGATCTAATTTTTGTCTCTATGGGTTTGCTTATGCTGACATTTAATATAAACAGAGTCATATAGCACATGGCCTTTTTATCTGGTTTCTTTCCCTTAGCATAATCTTTTCAAGATCCATCCGTGCTATAGAATGTATCAATACATTAGTCCTTTTTATGGATTAATAATATTCCATTGTATAGTTATGCAACATTTTACTTATCCATTCATCATTGATGGACATTTGGGTTGTTTCCACTTTCTGGCTATTATGAATAATGACACTAAGAACATTTGAGTACAAGTTTTATGTGAATATAAGTTTTCATTTCTCCTGGAGTATATACCTAGGAGCTAAATTACTGGGTCATATAACAAGGAAGAGTTTTATTTATTTTATAATTTTTTTAATTTTTAAAGACTTTATTTGAGAGAGCAAGTGAGCAAGAGAAAGCACAAGTGATGGGAGGAGCAGAGGGAGAGGGAAAAGCAGACTTCTCACTGAGCAGGGAGCCCAACACGGGGCTCGAGCCCAGGACTCTGGGATCATGACCTGAGCCGAAGGCAGATGCTTAACTAACTGAGTGATTCAGGTGCCCCAGCAAGGAAGAGTTTTAATCACCTTCGGAAGGGTCATAGATAAAATAAGAAGCATCTTTATCGTACAGGAAAGGTTCAAATACATCAGGAAGAGTTGCAAATATATTATAAATGCTCTCAAAGAAAGAAGTGTCTGAAATACATCAGAAATAATCTCAAACAAGTTAGTATATTCTCAGCATAGACAGGAAAATTAAAAAATATGTCAGTGAGGAGAAATACCATATGACCCTGTAGTTCCACTTCTGGTTATTTATCCCTTCAAATGAAGACACTAATTTGAAAAGATATATGCACCCCTATGTTTATTGCAGCATTATTTATAGTAGCCAAAATATGAAAGGAACCTAAGGATTCATTGACAGATGAATGGATAAAGAGGATGTGGTATATTTAACAATGGAATATTACTCAGCCATAGAAAAGAACTGAAATCTGGCCACCTGTGACAACATGGATAGACCTAGAGGGTATTATGCTAAATGAAATAAGTCAGACAGAGAAAGACAAATGTCATATGATTTCACTTACATGTAGAATCTATACAACAAAACAAATGAACAAACAAATAAGAAACAGACACATAAATATAGAGAACATATTGGTAGTTGCCAGAGGGGAGGGAAGGGAGAGAATAGGAGAAACAGGTCAAGGGGATTATGAGGTACAAACTTCCAGTTATGAAATAAATAAGTCATGAGATGAAAAGTACAGCATAGGGCGTATAGTCAATAGTATTTTGATAGCTTTGTATGGTGACAGAAGGTAACTATACTTATTGTGGTGAACATTTTGTAATGTATATAATTGTTGAATCGCTTTGCTATGCACCTCTAATTAATATAATATTATATGTCAACTATACTTCAATTAAAATTTTTAAAATGTCAGTAAGGGCTCCAAACTAAGATAAACATCTTAAATACATTACAAAGGGACTCAAACCTAAAAGAAGCATAAATAAACAGGAAAGATCTTAAATCGGTTAAGAAGGGCCTCAAAAAGTGAGTAAAGGCCTCAAAAATACAAGAAACAGTTTTATTTTATTATTTATTTATTTGTTTATTTTTTAAAAGATTTTATTTATTTATTTGACAGAGAGAGATCACAAGTAGGCAGAGAGGCAGGCAGAGACAGAAGGGGAAGCAGGCTCCCTGCTGAGAAGAGAGCCCTATGCGGGGCTTGATCCCAGGATCCTGAGATTGTGACCTGAGCTGAAGGCAGAGGCTCAACCCACTGAGCAACCCAGGTGCCCCAAGAAACAGTTTTAAATAGTCAGGAAAGTTAATAATAAGTTGGGGAGGGTCTCAAAACAGGAATCACCTTACTCAGGTGGGAAGAGACTGAAATATTGAAAGAATATCTAACACAGTAGGAAAGTTGAAGATGTCAGGAAGGGTCTAAAACTGATAAGGAAAGGTCTGAACTGGTCCTAAACAGGCAGGCAAATTATGAAAATTCAGGAAATTTCTTAAACATGTTAGGGAATGTCACAATCAGAGAGGAAAGGTCTCACATGCATCAAGGATCTTCTCAAACAAGTCTGGAAGGGTCTCACAGTAGTCAGGAAATGCATTGTTTGTAAATAAAGGTCCCAGAGAGAGAAAGAGACCTAAATACCTCCAGAAGTGTCTCAGACTTATCAGGAAAGGTTTCAAGAAGTTGAAAAGGGTCCCAGGCAAGTCAGAAAAGGTTCCTAATATCTCAGGAAGATTCACAAAGAAATCATGGATGTTCTAAAACTTATATGGAAGAGATTTAAATATGTCAGGAAGAGTTACAAAACAGAATCTCAAATATGTGAGGAAGAATCTCAAATAGGAAAGGAAGTTTCTCAAATCTGTCAGGAATGATTACAAAGAGGAAAAGTCTCAAAAATGTCATGAATAGTCTCAATCAGTCAGGAGGTGTCTCAAAGACATTAAGAGGGTTCTCCAGTATATCAGAAAGAATAGCAAATGGGTCAGGAACAGACTCAAACATACCAGGAAGAGTCTAAAACAAGTTAGGAATCATCTCCAACAAGCCAGGACATGTCTCAAACACAGAGGAAGTGTCTCGAATACTGCAGGAAGTGTCACACATATGTCAGGAAGTGTCTCAAATACATCAAGAAGAGTCCTGCATGTCAGAAAGGCTTTCAAACAAATTGTGGGGTTTGGGGGGGGGACCTCAACATCATCAGGAAGAGTCTCAAACAAGACATGTCTGAAACATTACAGGAAATATTCCCAAAAGAGAAGAAGGATCTGAAATACATCATGAATCTTCTCAAATCAGACTGGAAGAATCTTAAAGTAGTTAGGAAGAGCATTACATTTGTCATTAAAAGTCAGTAAGAGTCTCAAATACATCTGGAAGGGTCTTAAAACATTTCAGTAAGGGACTCATGTGAGTTGGGAAGCATGTCAAGCGAGTCAGAAAAGTCTCATATATGTAAGAAAGAATCACACACATTATGAAGGGCCTTAAACATGGGCAGAAGAGACTTAAATATGTACAGAAGTTTCTCAAACCCATCAGGAATGGTCTCAAAGAGACAAGAAGGATCTCCAAAATGTCAAAAAACAGTCTCAAATTCAAGAAAAGTCTCAAATACATCAGGAAGAGTAGTAATATGTCAGGAATGGTCTCAAACATGTCAAAAAAGTTCTCAAACGATCAGGAAGAGTTGCAGGTAAGTTAGAAAAAGCTTTACATATTTCAGGATGTGTCAAAAAATCAGGAAACGTCTCACACAAGTCAAGGAAACTCTCAACCTTGTCAAGAAGGGTCCCAAATTCATCAGGTAGAGTTCAAATGTGTCTCAAAGGGTCTCAAACAGACAAGGTCAGGAAGAGTCTCAAATACATTAGAGGGCTGTCAAATATATCAGGAAGGGTCTCAAGTTGGAAAGTATCACAGATAGAGAGGAAATGTCTTTTTTTTTTTTTTTAAAGATTTCATTTATTTATTTGAGAAAGAGAGAGAGCGCAAGCACAAGAGCAGAGGGGAGAGGCAGAGAGAGAGAGAGGGAGAAGTAGATTCCCCAGTGACCAGGGAGCCTGACACAGGGCTCAGTCCCAGGACCCTGTGATCATGACCTGAGCTGAAGGCAGATGCTTAACTAACTGAGCCACCCAGGTGCCCCCCTGAGAGGAAATGTCTTAAACAGATGAGGAATTATCTTAAACAAGTCAGAACCAGTTTCAAAGTAGCCTCACACATGTCAGAAAGTGTCTAACAAGCCATAATGGGTCTGAAACAGACAGGAAGAATCTCAGATACTTCAGGAACAGCCTCACTCATGTCAGAAAGGGTCTCGAACAGTTCAAGAGTCCTTTGTAGACTTTTACTTTGGGTAGGGCCTCAAAATCATCAGGAGGAGTCTCAAAAAACTGGAAGAGTTTCAAACATGTCAGGAAAAGTCCTAGTCAGGAAGAGTCTCAAATACCAGGAAGAGTCTCAAAAATGAAAGGAAGTGTTGCAAAGAGAGAGGAAGCATCTGAAACACATCACAAATTCTCTCAAACCAGATTGGAAGAATCTCAAAGATGTCAGGAAGAGCTTTACAAGGTTTTGTAAAAACCTTTATAAGGTTCTGTTTGAGCAAGGGTCTCAAACAGAAAAGCATCTCAAACAAATCTGGAATGACTCTCAGACATTTCAGTAAGGGACTCAAGTTAAGAAATGTTGAAGCATGTCAAAAAAATGTCTCATCTATACCACAGGGACTCAGATAAGCCCTGAAATCTCCCAAATATGTCCCAAACAGTCTTAGGTACACAAGGAAGCTCCTTGAATACAGCAGAGAGAGTCTTAAACACAGGAGAAGAAGGAGTCTAAACATGTCAGGAAGGGTCTTAAACTAGTCAGAAAGTTTCCGGAACAGGGGGGAAGATTGTTAAATACATGAGGAAACATCTCAAACAAGTCAGGAACATTCTCAATGTAGTTAGAGAGAGGTATGGATAAGTCAGTAAGGGTCCCAAACAGAAAGGAGTGTCTCAGATACAACTGAGAGAGTGATACCAGGTCAGGAATGGTCACAATTAGGAACCTAATATAACAGGTAGAGTAGCAAACATATCGAGAAGTGTTGTAAACAAAGGGAAAGAGTATCGAATATATTATGAATCTCAAATCTGAAACATTCTCAAAGTAGTCAAGAAGAACTTTTTAAACAAATCAGTAAGCATCTCAAACTAAGAAAAAGAGCAGAAAGGTCTCAAACATGACAAGCAAGATTTCAAATAAATCAAGAAGGCTCTCAAGCAAGTTTGATAACCTGTCTAATATGTCATGGAGAGTCTCATACAAGTCATGAAAGCTTTCAAGTATGTCAGAAAGAGTCTTAAATATATGAGCTAGGTTCTCACATATGGCAAGAAGGGTTTCAACGATTCCAGGAAGTCTCAAATTTGTCAGGAAGTATCCAGAACAGAGAAGAAGAGTCTAATGTACATCAGGAAGCATCTCAAACAAGTCAAGAAGTTTCTCAAAGTAGTAAGGACAAACTATAAAGAAGTTAGTAAGGTGTTTCAAAGAGCAGGAAGTGTCTCAAATACATCTCAGATGTTTCAAACATGTCAGGAAGGGTCTCAAACAGGTCGAGAAGGGACTCAAAAAAGTCAGAAAAGGTCTCCTATGCATCTTCAAGAGTCTCAGACAATTCATGAAATCTCTCAAACATGTCAGGAAGAGTGTTAAACAGGTCAGAAGGTTTCCAAATCCAACAAGAATGCTCAAAGAGACACAAAGTACCTCAAATATGCCAGGTACAGTCTCAAACAGTCAGGAAATAGCTCAACCAACTAGAAAGATTCACAAATATGTCAATAAGAATAGTAAACATGGCAGGAACAATCTCAGAAAAGTCAGGAAGGGTCTCAAACAGGAAGAACTGCAAGTTAGAGAGGGCTTCAAATACATTAGGAAAAGTCTCAAAAAACCAGGAAGCATCTCAAACAAGTCAGGAAGTGTCTCAAATTCATTAGAGTTTACAGTATGTCTTGAAGGTTCTCAGTCAGGAAGAATCATAATTATACTTTCCCCACCCACCTCCAATTCAAGTACACCTGCCCTTAGGATGAGATCTTATTTGGAAATAGAGTCATTTCAGATGTAATTAGTTAAGATTAGGCCACACTAAATTAGGGTGGGCTTTAAATCCAATGATTGGTGTCCTTATAGGAAGGCTATGTGAAAACACATAGAGAAGTGAATGCCATGTAAAGATGGAGCCAGAGATTGGAGTGATAGGTTCACAAGCCGAGGAATGCCAAAGTGCCAGAAATCACAGAAGCTAGAAGACAGACATGGAATATATTCTCCCTCAGAGGCTTCAAAACGAACCAATCTTGCTCACACCTTGATTTCAGACTTCTGGTCTCCTGAACTGTGAGAGAATTTCTGTTGTTTTAAGTCATTAAATTTGTGGTTCTTTTAAAAGGTAGCCCTAGGGATCTAAATACAGTAGGGGTGTCAAATACACTAGGAAGCGTTTCAAAGATGTTAGGATGTGTCTCAAACAAGACAGGAAGTATTTGCAAGAAAGGGGGAAAGTCTGAAATGCATCAACAATTCTCTCAAATTGGACTCTACGTATTCAAAGTAGTCAGAAAGAGCTTTAATTTTGCCAGTAAGGGGCGCCTGGGTGGTTTAGTGGGTTAAGCTGCTGCCTTCGGCTCAGGTCATGATCTCAGGGTCCTGGGATCGAGTCCCGCATCGGGCTCTCTGCTCAGCAGGGAGCCTGCTTCCCTCTCTCTCTCTGCCTGCCTCTCCGACTACTTGTGATTTCTCTCTGTCAAATAAATAAATAAAATCTTAAAAAAAAAAAAAATTGCCAGTAAGGGTCTCAGACAAAAAGGAAGGGTCTCCAACATTTCAATAAGGTTCTCAGGTTGAGAAATGTCTCAAGCATGTCAGAGAAGGTTTCAAATACCTCATGAAGACACTCAAACTTTTCTTTTCTTTCTTTTTTAAAAGACCTTATTTATTTATTTGAGAGAGAGAGAGAGAGAAAACAAAAGCAGGGGGAGTGGCAGGCAGAAGGAGAAGCAGTCTCCCTGCTAAGCAGGGAGTCTAATGTGGCGCTCGATCCCAGGACCCTGAGATTATGACCTGAGCCAAAGGTAGATGCTTAACTGACTGAAATACCCAGGCACCCCAAGCCTCAAACTTTTCAAGGGGAGTCTTAAATACACAAGGAACATTGTAAAGTATAGTGTGAAACATGGCCTCAAACACATAAGGAAGAGCTTAAACTTTTTAGAAAGTATTTGGAACAGAGAGGAAGAGTCTTGAATACATGAGGAAATATCTCAAATAAGTCAGAAAGTTTATTAATATAGTTTAAAAAGTTATTAAGTTAGTAAGTGTCTCAAATGAAGAAGTTTCTCAGATATGAGTAAGTGTCACCATGTTAGGAATGATACCAAAAGTCAAGAAGGACATCAAATACCTCAGGAAGAATTCCAACTACAACAAAAGAAGTTAAAAAAAAAACAAACATGTTCATAAGGGACTCAAACATGTCAGGAAGTATTACACGAAGAGAAAGAGTCTCAGATACATTAAGAATGTATTTCTGGAATCTCTCAATGTCATTAGGAAGAGCTTTAAAGACACCAGTGAAAGTTTCAACAGAGATAAAAGGTCTCAAAAACATCCATAAGGGGCTCAAACATGTCTGTACATTTCTGAAGCAAGTCATAAAGTGTCTCAGACATTTAGACAAAAATCTTAAGTAGGTCAGGAAGGTTCTTAAATATGTCAGGAATGGTCTCAGAGAGTTTCACATACATCAAGAAGCTCTGACACAACTCAGGAAGGGCATCAAAGATGTTAGGAAGTAAAAATAAATAAATAAATGAGAGAGAGAGAGAGAGAGATGTTAGAAGGTGTCTTACCCTGACAGGAAGAGTCTCAAATACAAGGAGAATATCTTCTTTCTCAGAGTCTCAAACAGGTGAGGAATGGTCTCAAACATGGTAGGTAGTATCTTAAGAAAGTAAAAAAGGAAGAGTCCAGAAGAGTCCTAAATATGTAAGGACTTTTCTAAGGAAATGTCTCAAATGTGTCAGAAGGGTCTTAGTAAGTCAGAAATTCTGTAGAGCAAATGAGAAAAATCTCAAAGTCATTAGAAGTGTCTCAACTGGTCAAGAAGGGTCACATAGTAGTAAGACACAGTCTCAAACTTGTGAGGGAGGGATTGTCTTAAACAGAAGAGCCTATCTGAAGGTAGTCAGGAAGAGTTTTACCTTCACAGGGAAGGGTCTCAGACACGGGAAGAGTCTCCAATACTTCAGGAGTGGTATCAAACACGAGGAAGTGTTGTAGACAGAAAGAGTCTCAAGCATGTCAAAATGGGTTTCAAATACATTAGAAGAGTCTCAAACAATTAAGAAAGGATTTTACAGTTGTCAGAAAGGGTCTCAAATTTGTTAGGAGAAGATTAAAATGCATCTCAAAGAATTTCAGACAGTTTCAGATATGTCAGGAAGGGCCCAAACGAGTCAGGACAAGTTTCAGGTATCTCAGGAAGGGTTTGAAATACACCAGGAAGTCTCTCAGTCCTTGAGGAAGAGTCTCAAATATGTTAGAAAGTGTTTCAAATAAGACTGAAAATGCCTCAGGTACCTCCACAAGGGTCTCAACCATACAGGAATAGTTCAAATACATCATTAAATATCTCAAACACCTCAGAAAAGTTCTAAAACATGACAAAATTACTCAAATATTCAGCAAAAGTTTCAAACCCATTATGAAGGTTCTCAAATATGTCAGTTTCATATGAGTCTGGACAGTATCAAATAGAGTTTTAATGTCAGAATGCATTTCAAACTGAGAAGTCATCTCTAATATGTTAGCAAAGATCTCAAACAAGTTAGTAACAGTGTCAAATATATCAGGAAAATTCTCAAATACCTCAGAAAGGATCTCAACTAGTCAGGAAGGGTCTCAAAGGGTCAAAAAGGCTGTGAAACAAGTGAAGAAGGGTGCTAAAGTCAACAGAAAGAGTCTCCAACAGTCAGGAAGTCTCTCAAAATTATCAAGTAGGGCTTCCAACCTGTAAGGGAGTTTCTCAAATACGCAGGCAGGGTCTCAAATGTGTCAGAGTGTCTTCCAAAAAGTCAGTATCTGAATGTAGTCCGGAAGAGCTTAAAATACATCACTAAGGGTCTCCGAGCCAGAAAGAGTCTCACATACTTCAGGAATGGTCTTAGTTCGGGAAGAGTTTCAAATAAGTCAGAAAGGTTTTCAAATACATATGGAAGAGTCTCAGACTAGTAGGGAATAGTCTTAAACTTGTCAGGAAGAGTCTCGAATTCCTCAGGCAGGGTTTAAAATACATCTGGAAGGGTCTCAAATAGTCTCAAAGATGTCAAGAAGAATTTCAAACAAGTCAGGATGAGTCTCAAATATATTAGGAAGGGTTGCAAACAAATCAAGGAGTGTCTTAACATGTCTGAAAGAGTCTCAAATGGATTAGGAAGCATCTCAAACAAAACTGGAAGTTCCTTAATATGTCATAAAAGGTCTTAACCATGCAGGAATTGTTCAAATACAACAGCAAAAGCTTAAATAACTCTTGAAGTATCTGAAGCATGACAGGATATGGCTCAAAGAGTCAAGAAGAGTTTAAAATACATTAGGAAGGGGCTCAAAATGTAGGGTGTCTTAAAACAAGTCAGGGACAGTCTTAAAGTAGTCAGGAAGGGTCTCCAAAAAATCAAGAGAAATTGGAAACAAGTCAGGAACAGTCCCAAGTAAGTCCAGAAGGGTCTCAAACTGAAAGGAAGAGTATCAAATAAAAAAGTTCTCAAGCCAGTTGGAAAGACTCTCAACAAGTTTGATAGAGTCTCAAACATGTCAGCAATGGTCCCAAATATGTCAAAGGTTCTCAAACCCATCAGGATCTCATATTCAATAGGCATTGACATTAAGTCAGGAAGGGTCTCAGACGAGAAGAATCAGAAGACTAAAACAATTTAGGAATGATATCAGACTCAGAAAGGCTGTCAAACAAGTCAGGGAATGTCTCAAAGTCATCAAGAAGAGTCTCACAGGAAGGATCTCAGATATTTACTAGGGGCCATCTTGAACAAGTCAAAGTAAGCAGAAAGACTTTTAGATATGTCTCAGACAGGAAGAGTCTCAAATACTTCACGTACAATCTCAAACGAGCCAGAAAAAGTATCAGTCATCAGCACAAGTCTCAGATATATCAGGAAGGGTCTAAAACATATGGGAAGGCATTAATTACATTAGTATCTCTAACACCTCAAAGAAGTATCTCAAATATGTCAAAAAGAGACTCAAAGAATTAGAAATGGTTGCAACCAATTCAGAAATGTTTGCAAGTGTCTCAAAAGTGTCATGATCATGAATGTTTTCCAACAAGTCAGGGATAGTCTCAAACATGGGAGGAAGGAAGAATCTCAAAGTTGTGAGGAGGAAGCATTTTCACTACCTCAGGAAGGGCCTTGGTCAGGAAGAGTCTCAATAAGTCAAGAAGAGATAGACTCATAGAAAGAGAATCTCAAATAGTCAACCAAGTTCTCTAACAAGTCAAGAAGTCTCCAAAAAGCTAAGAAAGGTCTAAAACATGTCAGGAAGAGGCTTGAAAACATCAGGAAGTTTCTCAAGTAAATCAGTCAGGGTCTCAAACAATTTAGGAAGAATCTCAAACATGTCAAGAAGTTTCTCACACAGTCAGAAAGACTTTCAAACAAGATATGAAGGGTCTCAAACATGTCAAGAAGGGCCTGGTCTATGTCCAGTAGGGTCTCGGACACAGCAGGAATCATCTCAAACAAGTTAGAAAGTGTCTAAAATAGTTCAGAAGAATTTTTAAATACCTAAGTAAGAATCTCAGACAGGAGTAGTCTCAATACATCAGGAATGGTCTTAAACACACCGGGAAAGGTCTTGAACAAGTCTGGAAGAGTCTCAAACAAGTCATACTGGGTCCCTAAGTTGTCAGGCAGAATTTTAAATATGTCTGGAAGGATCTCAGACAGATAGGGAGTCTTAAATATGTTGGGAATCATCTCAAACATGTCAGGAAGCATGTCAAAGTCCTCAGGACTAGTCTCAGATACATCAGGTTGGGTATCAAGTACCTCAGGCAGTATCTCAATCGAGTCATGAGGCTATCTCAACTACGACAGGAAGGGTCTCGCACCTGAAAGGATGGGTCTGAAACAAGTCAGGAATTTCAAACACGTCAGGAGGGGTCTCAAACAGGTTAGGAAGGGTTCCAGACAAATCAGGAAGGGTATCTAATTCCTCAGACAGTGTTTGAAAGAAGTCAGAAAGGGCTTTAAAAAGTCAGAAAGAGTCTCAAAGAAGTCAGAAATCTCAAATATGTCAGTAAGGGTCTTCGCTTATACAGGGGCAGTTTATATCTAAGGGAATGCTTTTAACCATTCTTTCTTCACCAAAATGATCCTGAGCCTCTAGCTACAGATAGCTCTGATGTGTTCAGAATTCCAGAAAGGGCCAGAAATATGTGGCTGTTCCATCTCCTTCCCACTCCCCCATATTTGCTTTATGGCCAATTGATAGAATGCCAGATTCTTCTGACATAACTTCCAGGTCATGGTCAAAGAGCCACTGTTTATTTCCTTCTTCATGCATTTATATCACAGCTGTCAGCTGGGATCTTTTCAACAGCAAAATGAATCTAAGCTTAGAAGCACCTAAAGTTTTTTTTAAGACCATTTTATTTGGATAGCCTATGAAAAATTAATAGTACTTAAAAATTGTATACAAAGAGGGGCACCTGGGTGGTTCAGTCAGTTAAGGGTCTGCCTTCAGCTCAGGTCATGATCCCGGCGTCCTGGGATCGAGCCCTACATGGGGCTCCCTGCTTAGGAGAGAGCTTGCTTCTCCCTCTGCCTCTGCCAATCCCCCTGCTTGTGATCTCGCTCCCTCTGTCAGATAAATAAATAAAATCTTTGAAAAAAAAAAAAAAAGAATGCTATGCAAAGACTTATTGAGCAAAACTGCCATTTTTTTTTTTAATAGAAAACCAAGCAGGGTCTTGTGTAGAAATTAAACTGTGGCATGCCTATGATTAGTAGTTTACATCCTCTTCCAGTGGAAAATAAACACAGCCTTCAGCATGGCTGGGTTCTTCACTTCCTTATTTATAGAGGCAACTGGGTGTCTTTATCATTCATTTGTTTACTGTAAATGTTCCAATTAAAAGCAAAGCTTTGTCTTCATGTAAAACTCATATTGCGTGAGCTTGCCTCTAATTTTGCATTGTTGAGCTCTAGCAGATGTTTCTTACCCAAAAGAGAGGACTCTGTGTTTGTGCAATGCACAGTAAAACAAACAAACAAACAAACAAACAAAAACACCTCTCCTGGACTGTGTTTTCTACAAATGTCTGAGAAGATGTGAAAGCCAGCAACTGTTGGTTAAAAGGTAAGAGAAGGAGCAACGTGGAAAGCTGTTATGCCTTAAATCTAAAGGATTAAGGATGTAATACCTTAGAAAAGAATACTAATAGTTTCTGAAGTCTCAAGAATTACTGCATATGAGAACAGTATTGAATTACAATTTGTCAAATTGATAACCACAGTAATTAAAAATAGATGACCTAATTTGGTCTCATAAATTATTTTTGAGATTTTGAGATATTGCCAAGGTGTTTCCACGGTGAAGATTTAGTCCTGCCTGGGTGTTTCTTCCCAACCAGCCTCAGGTTAGTGACCACGGACTTCCCCTCTGAATCCCCGGGCCCGGCTTCCTCAACTGAGCAGCAGGAAAAATGTCAGCCAGGGTGGTCCAGGGCGAACATCTTCCAGAGACACATACGTATGTTTTGGTGTGTTTCTTTGAAATCTAGGTCTTTATCTGAAGACCATGTAATAGGGAAACAGGGACACTTGGTGTTGTGGATTAAAGATGGCTACAAGTTCTTTGCCCCCTCCCCCATGAAGAGGTTCAGTTCATTTCCCCTCCCACTGTATCCGGGCAGGCCTTGTGACTCTTCAACCCATAGAATGTAGGGCAAGTGACACTGTGCCAGTTCTAGACCCTTGAAAACTGTGCTGAGCAGCTTTCATTTTGCTCTTGGGACACTTCCTCTCAGAACCATGAAGCGAGAAGCCCAAGTGTCATGGAGAGGCCTTGTGCAGGTGCTGTGGACAATAGCCCTAGCTGGGTTCCTATTCAACACTTAGCTCAACTGCCTGCCCTACATATGAGCCAGTTTGGTTGTTCCAGCCCAATTCAACCACTAGATGACTATAGTCTCAGCTAACAGCAGACAGAGTGGAAGTTCCCAGTTGAGCCAAGTCAACCCAGAATAGAGAGCCAAAGCAATTAAGAATTAGCTGCCCCTAATATTTACAGAGCACTGCCAGGTACTGTGCCAGTACCTTTGTGTTCTCTATTTTATTTAATCCTCAAACCACCCCAGGAGAGTGGAGTGATTATTATGCCTGTTTAACCAATGAAGAAAGTGAGCTTCATAAAGCTTAAGAATCTAACACCATGAGTGCATACTGAGGCCTGAACTCAAACCAAGACTGGATTTCAAAGCATGCCTCTCTGCCCTGCAAATGATCTGCTTTAGTCAGATGAGGCAAAGGGAATTCCCATATATTTTACTAGGCAAACACATATTGATTTACATGGAAAAACATACTCAGGGCTCAACTCAATGTTCCAAAGACTATTAAAACAAAACAAAACAAAACAAAACAACTTTTTTAGGGGCCTAGGTGGCTTGGTTAAGTGCCTGGCTCTTGATCTCAGCTCAGGCCTTGATCTTAGGGTTGTGAGTTCAAGCCCCGTGTTGGGCTCTATGCTGAGTGTGGAGCTAAATGAAAAACAAAACAAAACAAAACAAAACAAGACAAACCTTTTTACTCTAGAATATTTCCAAGCATATATATACTAAGTAGTACAGTATATGAACCACCATGTACCTATCCCCTGGTTTCAACAACTAGGGACAGGTGGCCAATCTTGTTTCATCTATATTCCCAGCTACTTCCCTCACCCCACATTTAGACTATCTTAAAGCAAATCCCAGACATTTTATCTTTTCATCTGTAAATATTTAAGTATGTATCTCTATAAGATAAAAACTTTTTTTCAAAATAACCACAACCGCCACTAAAATTTTGGCAATATTAAATATTGACAAAATAAAAATACTGACAATAATTTCTTAATATCATTTATATCCAGTGTTCAAGATCTTCCACATTATCTCATAATTATTTTTTTACAGTTGGTTTCCTCAAACTAGGAACCAGATTAGGTTCCTTGTTACACGTGGTTAATAGGTCTCTTAAGTCTTTTTGATAGATAGCCCCTCCATTTTATATCCTTGCTATTTGTTTGCCCAAAAAAATGGACACGTGTCCTGGACAATTTCCCAGTCAGTATTTGGCCGATTGGATCCATCTAGTTTCATTTAACATATTCCTTTAAACCCGTATTTCCTATAAGTTGGTAGTTAGATTTAGAGTCTTGATCAAATTCAGGTTTGATTTTATTGGCAAGAATACTTTGTAAGTGGTACTGTGTGCTTTCTATTGCATTGCATCAGGAAGCCTGTAATGTCGGGCTGGCCCATTTTTAGCGATGCTAAGATTAATCACTGGATTTAGATCCTGTTAGCCCCTCTTTTATAGTTCCCACCAAACTTTCACTTAATGGAAAACATTGCCTTGATCCATTATTTCATTAGGGCTTGCAAACTGGTAAGATTCTAATTCTGTCCTTTCTTCTACTTTAATTTTAGTGGGGATTTTTCTATAATAAAGAACTTTCTCTTACCAACTATTTTGATACTCTGACATACAGCTCAGATAGGAAGGGCAGAATAAATGCTTAGTTCCTTACCTTTATTTGCCAACATGGTCTACAGGTGACCAAACAACTTTAAAAAAATAATTTTGAGCCTGAAAATTTTAGCATATTTGATATATTTCAATCCATTGCCTTCATTATTAATTTAAATTTCTCACTTTTAACAGTGTCATGGAGATATAATTTACATCCAATACAATTCACCTATTTAAAGTGCTCAGTACAATGGCTTTTAGTATATTCACAGAGTTGTGCAACTGTTACCACAAGATAACTTTAGAACACTTTCATCATAGCAAAAAGAGATCCTATTCTCATTAGCAGTCACTCTCCATTCCCCCTAAGATGCCCACAACCCTAGGTAACCACTGATCTACTTTCTGTTTCTACTGATTTGCTTATTCTGGACATTTCATATAAATGTAATTGCACAACATGTGGCCTTTGTCTGGCTTCTTTCCTTTAGTATAATGTCTCAAGTTTCCCCATGTGGCAGCATGTGGCAGTACTTTTTATCAACAAATAATATTCCATTGCATGGATGAACCATATTTTGTTCATCCATTCATCAGCTGATAGACCTTTGGGTTTGTTGTGGGTTGAATGGTGGCCTCCAAAAAGATGTGTCCATCTCTTAACCCCCAACACCTGTGAATGTGACCTTCTTTGGAAAAAGGTTCTGTGCAGATGTAATTAAGTTAAGGATCTCAAGAGGAGATCATTCTGGTGGGTCCTAAATCCGGTGATAAGTGTCTTTATAAAGAAACACAGAGAGGAGAGAGGAGGAGAATGACCTGTAAAGATTGAGGCAGAGATTGGAATTTTGCAGCTACAACAAGCCAAGGAGCAGAAGCTAGAAGAGGCAAGGAAGGATTCTCCTCTGGAAATTTCAGAGGTAGTGCAGTCTTACATGCACTTTGACCCCAGGCTTTTGGCCTCCAAGAATCTGAGAGAATACATTTCTGTTGTTGGTGGTGCTTTGTTTTGTGTTAAAGATTTTATTTGTTTGAGAGAGAACGAGCATGAGTAGGAGGAGGGACAGAGGGAGAAACAGACTCCCCTCTGAGTGGGAAGCCTGATGTGGGGCTCACTCCTGGGACTCCAGGATTGTGACCTGAGCCGAAGGCAGACACTTAACCGACTGAGCCACCCAGGTGCCTCTCCATTTCTGTTGTTTTAAGCCACGCAGTTTGTGGTAATTTGTTAGTGCAGCCCTAGGAAGCTAATACAGGGTTGTTTCCACTTTTTGGTTATTATGAATAATGTTGCAAAGAACATTCCTGTACAAGTTTTGTGTGGACATATGTTTTCATTTCTCTTGTGTATATACCTAGGGGTGGAATGTCTGGGTCATATGGTGACAGGTACTTGACATTTTGAGGAACTACTAAACTGTTTTCCAAAGTAGCTGCATAGGATTTCAATTTCTCCACAGCCTCATCAATACTTATTATCATGTATCTTTTTTTTTTTTAAGATTTTATTTATTTATTTGTCAGAGAGAGAGCGAGCAAGAGCGAGCACAGGCAGACAGAGTGGAAGGCAGAGTCAGAGGGAAAAGCAGGCTTCCTGCAGAGCAAGGAGCCTGATATGGGACTCGATCCCAGGACGCTGGGATCATGACCTGAGCCGAAGGAAGCTGCTTAACCAACTGAGCCACCCAGGCGTCCCTATCATGTATCTTTTTGAGTATAGTCAACCTAGTGGGTGGAGAGTGGTTTTGATTTGCATTTTCCTAATGACTAATGATCCTGTGCATCTTTTCACATTTTTCCCCTTCCCCGGTTTTACTGAGATATCTTTTCACATTTATATTGGCATGCAAACATCTTTTAAGAAATGTCTATTCAGATCCTTTGTCCATTTTTTTTTTAAAGATTTTATTTATTTGTCAGGGAGAGTGAGGGAGAGAGAGCGAGCACAGGCAGACAGAATGGCAGGCAGAGGCAGAGGGAGAAGCAGACTCCCTGTCGAGCAAGGAGCCCGATGTGGGACTTGATCCCAGGACGCTGGAATCATGACCCGAGCCCAAGGCAGCTGCTTAACCAACTGAGCCACCCACGCGTCCCTCCTTTGTCCATTTTTAAATTGACTTGTCTTCTTACAGAGTGATGTGTGTGTGTGTGTGTACACGTGTGTATTCTGGATATAAGACCCTTTTTAAATATATACTTTTCAAAATTTTCTCCTATCCTTGTCTTCTCACTTTCTTGATAGAATTGTTTGCAGCATAAAAGATTTTAATTTTGATGTAGTCATACTTATCTATTTTTTTCCTTTTGTTGCTGTGTTTTTGGTGTTGTATCTAAAAATGCCTAACCCAAGGTCCTGAAGATTTACTTCTGTAATTTCTTCTAAAAGTTAAGAATTCAAAATCTAAATCTTTAGATTCAACTTTCACATTTAGATATTTAATACATTTAAAAAAAAAGATTTTATTTATTTGATAGAGAGTCAGCAAGAGAGGGAATAAAAGCAGGAGGAGTGGGAGAGGGAGAATCAGACTCCTCGCTGAGCAAGAGCCCAAAGTGGGGCTCAACCCTAGGAACCTGGGATCATGACCAAAGCTGAAGGCAGACAATGACTGAGCTACCCAGGTGTCCCATTTAATCCATTTTGAATTAATTCCTCTGTATGGTGTGAGGTAAGACTCCAACTTGATTCTTTTGCACATGGATATCTGGTTCCAGCACCATTTGTTGAGAAAACTCTTCATTCCCCATTAGTCTTGGCACCTTTGTTGAAAATGATTTGACTGTAAATTAAAGGGTTTACTTCTGGACTGTCAATTCAATTGCATTGACCTATATGTCTATCTTTTTGCCATTACCATGTGGTCTTGATTATGATAATTTTGTAGCAAGTTGTAAAATAAAGTGTGAGTCTTCTAACTTTGTTCTTCTTTTTCAAGAATGTCTTGGCTATTGTGGGTCTCTTGCCTTTCCAAATGAATTCTAGGATTAGCTTGTCAGTTGTTGCAAAAAATCAAGCTGGGATTTAGATATTGCTTTGGATTTGTAGATGACTCTGTGGGGTATTACTATCTGACCCATAAACATGTGGTAAGTTTCCATTTATTTAGATATTTAATTTTTTTCCACTATGTTCTGTGATTTTCAGTGTATAAGTTTTGCACTACTTTTGTTTAATTTATCCTTAAGTATTTTATTTTTTTGATGCTATTGTGTTATTATTTTTTACATAACTTCAGAGTGTTCATTGCTAGTTTATAGAACCAACTGATTTTTGTATATTGATCTTGTATCCTGCAATCCTGCTGAACTTGTTTATTGGTTCTAATAGTTTTTTAATGGATTTTGAGTATTTTCTATTTACAAGAGCATGGCATTTGCAAATAAAAATAATTTTACTTTTTCCTTTCCCATATGAATAACTTTTTACTTCTTTCATAATTGTCCTGGCTAGACCTCTAGTACAATGTTGAATAGAAGTAGTGAGTGCAGACATCTTTGTCATATTCCTGATCTTAGGATAATTATGTATGGTAAGACTACATTTAGCTTTATACAAAACTGTCAACAGTTTTCCAAAGTGGTTGTATCATTTTTGCATTTTCACCAGCAGTGAACGAGAATTTCTGTTGTTTCACATCCTCGCCAGCAATTTGAATTGTCAGACTTGAGGATTTTAGGAGTTTCACGGGTGTTTGTTGGTATCACACTGTTAATCCAACCTTTGGTAGAACATATTGTTTTGCCTGCTCTGACATTTTATGCTGCCTTCCCCTTGGGAACTTACATTTGGGCTTTTGGGTATAATCTATGTAATAATAATAAGCTCCTTACTATCTCCAGATTTCATTCTTCCTTTTTAAAAAAATTAATTGATTAGGTTTTATTATCTTATTTTAATTTTATTTTAAAAATATATTTTTGTTTGTTTGCCTTCTCCAGATTTCTTGGTGGAAAAAGAGCTAGCTGCAGCCTTAAATACAGTTTTAAGTGCATTGCTGATAAGGTTGCTACAGTGGTGGGGCAGGTTGGGGGAAAAAGGATGCTACAGCATTTCTGTATAATAAAATGGGGCCTCTAAAGCTAGTACTTCCTCACTTACAGCCCTCAAACTGCACAGTCTTGAAGGTGCAATTCTAAGTTCTTGCTGGCAATTGGCTGGCCTGAGCTACGATGCCCAGAGAACAAAACTGCTCAAGGAACTGAAATGCAGTTTGCTCAAAACAACTTATGAACCGTTTTCAATCCATTTCTGCCAGGAATTCAAAATGCTGTCTCAGCCCAGTCACATAGTATGATTCAGTTGCCACCCACCCACATGGAGCTGGGCAAATGCCTGGCCTTGAGGGGGCCTCTGGGAGCTCACCAGTTCTCTCATCGTTTTGTCTCCAACCAGCTGGCCACATCCACATGGCAGTCCTGGGTGACATACTACTAGAGTTCATTCTGGATACCCCCACTTAAGTATATATTTATTACAAAATAAAACACAGAAAAGCACACAGGCATGTAGAATAATTGTTTTTTTTTTTTTAAGATTTTATTTATTTATTTGAGAGAGAGAATGAGAGAAAGCAAGAGAGTGTGAGAGGGGGAGGGTCAGAGGAGAAGCAGACTTCCCGTCAAGCAGAGAGCCCGATGTGGGACTTGATCCTGGGACTCCAGGATCATGACCTGAGTCAAAGGGAGACGCTTTACCAACTGAGCCACTCAGGTGCCCCAGGCATGCAGAATAGTGAATTATTATAAGGTCAGATGTTCATAACCACCATCCACGTGAAGAAGTAGTACTTTGTCACAGCCATTCCAGAAGTCCCTCCATGTCTACAATCCAGATCTTCATAGTAATCGTTTCCTCATACATCTTCATGGCTTCCTTATGTAAGGGTGCACCCTCAGACACTCAAGTTGAGGCTTGCTCTTTAAACAATTATTGATTCATCTTTTAAATCTCTTTTCATTTACAATTTCCCTCTTCATCCCTTTCTTTTCCTTAGAATTTGCCTGTTGAAGAACATGGGCAATTTGGCCTACAGTTTGAATTTTGCTGACGGCACATTTGTCGAACATTTCAACATGCATTCTGTCCTCAGCTTTTCTTGAAAATAGCTAGATCCAGAGGTTTAACCAGACTTAGGTCAGATTTCCTTTGCAAGATTACAAGCAGTGCTGAGTTCTTTCATCAGCAGAGACATAGTGTCTGGTTCTATCTCTTTTTGCAATATTAGCAGCTGTTGATTCTCACTGCCTAAGTCAATTAATTCATTGAGCCTTGAAAATGGTGATAATCTAATTCCATCATTTTATTTCCATTTATTAGTTGCAAGAATTTGATAAAGAGATGCTTCCCTGGTGTACTATTTGGTTATCTAGAGGTACAGTTTCTACAGGAAAATCAGGATATATGTTTGATTCTTTCCCTTTATTTACCAGTTTTCAGATGATGACTTGGTTCCTGATACCTTTCAAGGTGGCTAGTTTTAAAATATCCAAATGAATTTAGTTTACATAAAGTAAACACACTTTCTGGGTTTTAATCCGTTACATTTTTTTACCGTGGTAACATAAACATAAAATTTAGCATTTTAACCATTTTGAAGTGCACAGTTCTGTGGAATTAAGTATCCATTCCATTTTTTCTTACTGAAGTTCAGAGTCTCATGTGTTGTGTTAGAAAAAACACACAAAACACATCTTTCAATATTTCTTAGTCCAGAGCCCTTTGAGTGAAATTAGGAGAACCCTATTCTCACGTTTGCCTTCCTCTTATATCTCTGCTTTCCAATCACCATAAGGCAAACATGAGCCAAAGTGAGAAGTGAAACGCCCCACCTCACAGATGCTGTCTGTGCAATGTCACAAGTTATGACTCACGTTTAGTCCAGAAAATGTCACCAGAGTCAATGGGAGGAGACAGGCTCTATGAAGTGTGCTGTGGCTGAAGTTTTAAAATCAATACAGTTTAAACATGAATGATGTTGAGATCTGAGCTGAATTTCTTCTGCCCTGCATATAGATTTATTAAGATTCATCACTGGATTTTTTAATGTTTGAAAATATTTGAGTTTCTAATATTTGAATTTTTTTTACATTGAAAAATATGTGCATGTAGAGCTTTCCCTTTTGAACTTTAACCCAGACTTCAGCAGCTGAGTGGACAGCTGCAGAAAACTTGCATAATAACAGTTGAATGGACAAGTTGTCCTAACCTTTATCCATTTCTCTTGCTTTGAGCCAGTCAATTACCTATTTTTATTTTTATTTTGCCCATCTTCCTTTTGGGCTTACCCACTCAGCTAGACATGGCTGGGAATCTAGCCAGTAAGTGTACAGGGAAATGTGAGAAAATTTTTTCTAAAGTCTGTAGGTAAAATTTTCATAAAGAAATGAAGTTCATATATAAATGAATTTCAGAAAAGTGGAAACAATATCCCTGAGAGCCCATGGATAACTGTGTTGGACATAAACCCTGCATCAGCGACCATCCGAAAATACTTTAAAAATTACTATACCTCTTGCACCAGTGCTGTGGTACCACTGTCTTAACAAATACTGGAGGAAAAAGCTTACTTGGAATAACAATGACAGAAGATTGATGACCATGTCAAGTTTAATGGTATTTTCAAATCTATTTATTGGCAATAAAGAGTAAATAAAGGGACGCCTGGGTGGCTCAGTTGGTTGGACGACTGCCTTCGGCTCAGGTCATGATCCTGGAGTCCCGGGATCGAGTCCCGCATCGGACTCCCAGCTCCACGGGGAGTCTGCTTCTCCCTCTGACCTTCTCCTCGCTCATGCTCTCTCTCACTGTCTCTCTCTCTCAAATAAATAAATAAAATCTTTAAAAAAAAAAAAGAGTAAATAAAAATGATTAATTTATTCATTTGACAAATATTTCTGAAGTTCCAATTAAATAGAAGCCCTGTGCCTAGCACTGGGAGCATAGCTATGAAAAGTCCTCATGTATCCAATGGTTAAGAGGCAGAAGCGACCGGGGCATCTGGCTGGCTCAGTTGGCTAGCCGTCCGGTTCTTGATTTTGGTTCAGGTCATGACCTCAGGGTTGTGAGATTGAGCCCAGCACTGGGCTCCTTGCTGGCTGTGGAGCCTGGTTAGGATTCTCCCTCTCTGCCCGTCCCTACCTCTCACTCTCTAAAAAAAAAAAAAAAAAAAAAAAAAATTAAAAGAAAGAGGGAGAAGTGACTGCTGTCAAGAACTGTGAAGAGTCTGAGATAGATAAAGCAAATGAGGTATGTATACAACAGAATGCAAGTCGGCAAAAAATGAAAGAAATCCTGCCATTTGTGACAACATGAATGGACCTTGAAGGCATTATGCTAAGTGAACTAAGTCAGAGATGAAAGACAAATACTATATGATTTCATTTATACGTAGAATCTAAAACAACAACAGCAAACAAAAAATCCAGCTCATAGAAAATGAGATCAGATTTATGGTTATCAAAGGTAGAGGGGTGAGGGTGGGGGAATTGGATGATGGTGGTCAAAAGATACAAATTTTCAGTTATGAAATGAATAAACACTGGACATATAATATATAATATGATGACTACTTTTTTTTTTTTTAAGATTTTTTAAATTTATTTATTTGGCAGAGAGAAATCACAAGTAGATGGAGAGGCAGGCAGAGAGAGAGAGAGGGAAGCAGGCTCCCCGCCGAGCAGAGAGCCCGACGCAGGACTCGATCCCAGGACCCCGAGATCATGACCTGAGCCGAAGGCAGCGGCTTAACCCACTGAGCCACCCAGGCGCCCATGATGACTATTGTTAATGCTACTGTATGTTATATTGGAAAGTTGCTAAGAGAGTAGATCCTAAAAGTTCTCATGACAAGGAAAAAAAAAGTTTTTCTTTTAATTTTCATTTTTTTTTTTTAAGATTTTATTTGTTTATTTGACAGACAGAGATCACAAGTAGGCAGAGAGGCAGGCAGAGAGAGAGAAGGAAGCAGGCTCCCCGCTGAGCAGAGAGCCCAATGCGGGGCTTGATCCTAGGACCCTGGGATCATGACCTGAGCCGAAGGCAGAAGCCTCAACCCACTGAGCCACCCAGGCGCCCCTGGTTTTTTTTTTTTTTTTTTTAATAACCATATGACTAATTAAACTTATTGTGGTAATCATTTTGTAATATATGTATGTCAAGTCACTATGCTAGGCACTTTAAACTTACACAATGCTATATGTCAATTATATCTCAATAAATCTGAAAAAAAAAAAGAAAAAAAAGAGAACTAAACAGTCTGAGATGTTACCTTATTAACTTGCCACAGTTTCTTGGATGCTGGCAAGAGACATGTGACTTCTGGGTCAAAGACAAAGGATTTTGTTATTCATGGCACAGCAAGCCACATTAGCATGAGTGTATTTGCACTGGTTCTCTTTGCCTCTCAAGTCTGACGAGGGTGATGGGTGATGTGGTGATGTGGATGCCTGCACTTACAGTGGATGGCATTACGGGAGAAAAACTCTAGGTTAGGGAACTTGAATCTTTTATAAGAGATGGTAAGCATTCTTGCCCTTTGCTCTGGAGGGAATACCATCTCTATCTTCCAAGCCTGCTAGCTATACAAACAGCTATGAAAACATCTATGGGCCAAGACAAGGCCAGCCTAGATCAGCTAATAGGCAAACACTCTCAGGCATGTGAATGAGCCTTGCCAAGACTAGCAGGGTTGACTAGCTGGCCTCCAGCTGACTGCAGACATGTGAGCAATAAGCACTGTTATATATCACTGAGGTTCCATGGTTCTTTGTTACACAGTATTATTGTAGCAATAAACAACTGATACCATCACCAATGTCTTCTTAACCCCCAAATCTAATTTATCTTTCCGACTGTAACCAGAGCTCTCCTGAAATACAGATCTTATCAGGGCACACTCCTGCCAAAAAGCCTTCAACGTATTGCAACCTAGACACGGAATCCAAAGTTTTGCTGGTCTGGTTCCCATTTTCATTTTTTACTTCATCCTTCACCTTGCTTCCCTCCCATCCTCTTTCTTGCTTCTGGCATTCCACTCATATAGACCACAGAAATTTCTTTGCACTTAAAGAAATAAAAACATTCTTTAGAATATTTTTTAAGATTATAAACGTTACTCATTTTAGTAGATCTTGGAAATACAGAAAATTACAAAGAGTATAACCCAAGGCAACCTTTCTCCGGGTCTTTTTGAATATATGGTGCATGCTAATATCAGACCCTTTAAAAATTATTATTCTCACTAGATGTGAAGCTATTTCCTATTTAGAAAATTTGGAGAAATAAAAACCATCACCACCAATAATAGCATTAAGAGACAAATGAGCACTTAAGAAAAGTAATCACAGTATATATGATAGACAATGGGTTAATATTTTTATCACATAAAGAGTTCATACAAATCAATGAAAAAGTGCATATCCATTAACAAAAAAAAAAAAAGGAAAAATAGGAATAGGCGATTCCTGAATAAAGAGAAGCGGCCAAAACCCAAACCCAAACAAACCAAACACATGTTCAACTTTAAAGGGTGCAAGTGTGATGCCTGGGTGGGTCAGACAGTTAAGCATCTGCCTTCGGCTCAGGTCATGATCTCAGGATTCTGAGACCAAGCCCTATGTCAAGCTCCCTGCTCAGCAGGGACTCTGCTTCTCCCTCTCCCTCTGCCTCTTGTCCCTGCTCAGGTTCATGCTCTGTCTCTGTTTCTCTCTCTCGAATAAATAAATAAAATCTTTAAAAAAAAAACAATAAAAGCTGCAAGTTAAAAGAAAAATGACCCACAATTTTGGCTTATAAGATTATCTAAGTAAAAAAAATAATAACTCTGAGTGTTAGCAACTATATGACTCTTGTGCTTTGCTGGTGTATGTGTAAATTGTTAATAATCTTTCTAGAGGACAACATAGCACTGTTTGTCAAAAGGCATAAAATTCTGACTCTTTGATCCTACAATTCTACCTCTAGGAATTTATCTTAAAGAAATAATCAGACATGTATGTGTAGAATTATGTTCATTGTAAGGCTGTGTAATAGAAAGCAAGTAGAAATAATATGGCACTGGCATGAAAACAGAGACATAGATCAATGGGATAAAGTCAAGAGTTCAGAAATAAACCATAGCATATACAGACAACTAACTTTTGAGAAGGGTATCAAGAATATACAATAGCGGAAGATTAGTCTCCTCAAAAATGGTGTGGGGAAAATTAGATATTCACAGGCAAAAGAATGAAATTGGAGGGTGGCACCTGGGTGTCTCAGTTAGTTGAGGATCTGCCTTCAGCTCAGGTCATTATGGGACCCATCCCATAATTGGGATCCCTTCTCAGTGGGGAGCCTGCTTCTCCCTCTCCTGCTCCCCCTGCTTGTGCTCTCTCTCTCTCTCTGTCAAATAAATAAATAAAATCTCCAAACAAACAAAAAAAAAGAATGAAATTGGACTCTTACACCATACACAATAATCAACTCAAAATGGATTAAAAACTTAAACATAAGACTTGAAGCCTTAAAACTTCTAGAAGAAAATATAGGGGAAAAAAGCTCTTTGCTATTGGCTGGCAATAATTTTTTTTTGATATAACATCAAAAGTTCAGACAACAAAAGCAAAAATCTACAAGTGGGACAACATCAAACTAAAAAGCTTCTCCACAGAAAAGGAAACAACAAAATGAAAAGGCAACCTACAGATGGGAGAAAATGTTTGTGAACCATCTATCTGATGATGGGTTAATATCTAAAAAATATAAGGGACTCATACAACTCAACAGCAAAAAAAAAAAAAAACTCCCAACAACCCGAGTAAAATGGGCAAAGGACCTACACAGACATTTTCCCAAAGAAGACATACAAATGACTAATGTATATGAAAAGGTGCTCACCATTACTAATCATCAGGGAAATGCAAATCAAGAACACAATGAGTTATAACCTCATGCCTATTAGAATGGCAATTATCAAAAAGATAATTGGTTGGTGTGGATGGGGAGTGAAAGGAACCCTTGTGCACTGTTGGTGGGAATGTAAGCTGGTGCACCCACCATGTAAAACAGTATGGAGGCTCCTCAAAAAATTAAAAATAGAGCTATCATATGATCCAGTAATTCAACTACTGGGTACATATATCTAAAGAAAATGAAATCAGTATCCCACAGAGATATCTATACTCCCATGTTCAATGCAACATTATTCACAATAGCCAAGATATGGAAACAGCCTAAGTGTCCATTGAAGGATGGAGAGTAGTATGTATGCACACACACATACATACACACACCTGCACGCACGCATGCATACACAATGGAATATCATTCAGCCTTTAAAAAGGAGATCTTGCTATTTGTGACAAGGAGAAACCTGGAAAACATGCTAAGTGAAATAAGCCAGACATACTGCATGACCTCACTTGTGTGTGGAATCTTAAAAAGTTGAATTAATGGAAGCAGAGAGTAGAATAGTAATCACCAGGGGTGGGACTTGAGAAAATGAGGAGATGTTGGTCAAAGGGTACGAAGTTGCAGTTGTAGGATCTAACATACAGTATGATGACTATAGCTAGTAATAGTGTATTATATGCTAGAAATTTGCTAAGAGAGTAGATTTCAGGTGTTCTCACCATGCTTGCACACACATACCGCCCCCCCCATGGAAATTATGTGAGGAGATAGATATGTTAATTAGTTTGGCTACAGTAATCATTTCAGTATGTATATATGCATCAAAATTTGTTGGACATGTTAAATAGCAGCGGGAGGGTTGTCATGTCACACTAAAAGGAGAGCGTGTGGATGGGATACATATATTAACGCAGCCTTACCAGGAAAGTATAATCTGTTGCACTTCCCAAATTTTTACAGTAACTCTCTTGGATCTATATTTGTAAAAGAGATCAAATTCTCAGAGGACTTCCTTCTTTTTTTTTTTACCCTCCACCTTCCCCTCCCCCTCCCTCCCTCTTGTCCTTCCTTTCAGTTACAAACAGTACAACTATCAGTGAGTTATTATTTCACGGTGTGAAATCTTGCCAGCAGGATCATTTTGGTGGTTTGCCTGGTGGTCCCTAAAGAATTTTATTTTTGCTCTGCTTACACTTTATTTTCCACATTGCCACAAGAAGGCTGGCTTTTCAAACAATTTTTCATTATATCTTATGCAATTATTTTCATGAAAGATTTTATACCATTAAAAACATTAGAATCGGGACCATGTTTTTATTGAACAGGAACTTGAACATGCTCACGATGTACCAGGCACTGTTTCAAGCAGGTCCTTTACAAATAGCAACTTGCTTAACCTTCATAACATTATTCTCAATCTGTTGAAAGGAAACTGAAACACAGAGAAGTAACTCACCCAAGGTCATGAAGCGATCACATGGCAGAGCCAGGCATCAAACCAGGGCATCTGCCGCTGGAGGCCATAGTCTTAACTACAGTGTTATGCTGCCTCTCTATCACTGCTCTCCTCCACTGACCTTCTATTTACTTGAGCAGTAAGGGATAGAGAGCCTCTGGAAAAAAATGGGAACTCTCAGATGTACTAAATCATGTGAAGCTAGAGAAACAGGCCTAGATGTCTGGGCTGGGCCTGGGTGGCAGGGGTTTTTATGAGTCCCAGTCCTGCCCTTGCCCCTCTCAGAGCAAGCTCACCGGGCCTCCTCAAGACTGCCCTCCCGCTAGTTTTACCACTCTTAAACAGCCCTCTGCCCCAGAGTGACAGACTAGGAAGAGGGACACTCCTTCGGTACATCTACTGTGGTGAAATATACAAGAAGTTCAAAGCATTTTGTTGGTATTTTGTAATGTTTTTCTCACAGAACTTTTGTAATGGGGTATTGTTGCCTCCTTACTGCAGCTGGAGGGAGACAAGGAGATTTCAAGTGACTTCCCCACATCACACAGTCAAAGGACTTCTGAGAAGTGAACCAACTTCTGCAGACACGAGGCCTCTGACTTTTTTACCACTGCGGAGTAATCTCCTCTGAACAGCCTCTCCCTACGATATCAGGTTTCTTCAGCTGAGTACTTCGGAGGCTGCTGGCAAGTCTAATCACCTGGGACATCTTAATAACCGAAGTTACATTTGATGGAAAAACTCATAAAGAAGCTGTGGGTGATGGAGGGCATCTCATCAGAAGCCTGGCTCCAAATATGCGTGATGCCACATTTTTGGAATTCTGCAATGAGAATGCAGAAATATTTCAATCGAAGTATCAGAGGTTAGCTGGTTCTTTTAATAGAGTGTTCTCAAAGGAGAAACAAATGTTTTCCAAGAAGAAACAAGTTCTCCATTAGCTGAGAAGCACCATGTATTCAAAACAGTAAATGAAGTATTTGTTATTGGTATAAACAAAGACATAAAGTGGATACTCAAGCATACTTTCAGGAAGCCAGGGGCAAAGTGGAGAAAGAGAACTAGGAAAGAGAAGGTTTAAAAAATGATGCTGTTTTCAGGGCGCCTGGGTGGCTCAGTCGTTAAGTCTGCCTTCTGCTCAGGTCATGTTCCCAGGGTCCTGGTATTGGGCTCCCCACTCAGCGGGAAGCCTGCTTCTCCTTCTCCTGCTCCCCCTGCTTGTGTTCCCTCTCTTGCTGTGCCTCTCTCTGTCAAATAAATAAATAAAATCTTAAAAAAAAAAAGAAAAAGAAAATGATGCTGTTTTTGTCTTGGACATTTGCCAGGGAAAGCCGGGTAATGAAGGATTAAAAACAAAACAAAACAAAAAGGAAACAAGCGTAGGGAAAATCCTGCAAGGAATGAACTGCTGGCTATGTGGTCACTAGAACTGAACCCATCCAGATCTTGTTGTGGGTGGGAGTGGGGGCATAAGGACAGCAGGCCGGGGTCAAACTCAGGGTACAAAACACAGCAAATAAATGAGGGCAGAGGAAAAGATGAATAAGGAGCAAGAATAGAAAGAGGAAAGGAAGCTCATTTAACCGGAAATCGACCAAAATAGACATGTACAGTGTCATTTGAAGGGAAAGGGGGAGACAGGGCCATTAACACTATTAGAGCAGACGAATGTGAGGAGATGATTTTGTTTTATTTTATTTTTTATTTTAATATTTATTTATTTATTTTTAAATTTAATTGACAGACAGAGATCACAAGCAGGCAGAGAGGCAGGCAGAGAGAGAGGAGGAAGCAGGCTCCCCGCTGAGCAGAGAGCCTGATGCGGGGCTCGATCCCAGGACACTGGGATCATGACCTGAGCTGAAGGCAGAGGCTTTAACCCACTGAGACACCCAGGTGCCCTGAGATGATTTTAAATATGAAACAACAGAAGCCTTTCAAATTACCTACAAATTCTGTCTCTGTGAGTTACATAGGACAGATGCTCTGGATGTTGTCATAGAAACGATTGGCTTCTATGATTTTCCATCCCAGAAGCTAGCCGCCTTTCAAGACCAGTGGGAAGTATCTTGATTGCCATTTTTTAAGTGTTCCAAAGGCTTAGGGTGGTGGTCAGTGGGGCAGGGAGCAGAGAGGATGTGCAGGACCACCGAGAAGGCGTTGGGATGGATGGGTGGCTTGGGTGGCAAGAATATGTGACCACCTGGCTGCAAATGTCTGTCTTGCCGGGTCTCAAAGAACTTAATCCCCTACTGCTTGATGTCCATCTGTTGGTGCAGCCTTCCTTAAACTTGGGGACAAATGCTGGCTTTAGGCTTGACTGTCTCAGGAACCTCAGCCCTGTATGCGGGGACTCAGAAGGTGAGGGCAAGGGCAAAGGCAAAGCATCCTGGCTGTTTATGTCATTTTGATCTTGGGCTTTTTGTCTCTCTTAACTGGAAGGTATAGTTCTGTTGACCCTATTCTGGTCTTGGATTTGTCTTCTGTTTTGAGGGCCCACGTTGGACAACTTTTTGGTTCCTAAAACCGTCTAAGGCTCTTAGTCTTGGTAGGCCCCCTCACAGAATCCAGAGTTGTGCTCGAATCCCTTCTCAGTGGTTGGCACCAAATACTGGAGAGAGATGACTAGCATCTTGACTAGATTCCCTTCACATGCTTTGAGCACCTTTAGGGACATTTTGTTCCTCCAAGTGTGTCCTTTGTAATGCTGTGTAGATCACATGGCCAGCTGTGCTTTGCCATAGCTGTCAGATGCCATAGCTGTCTGCTACATTGGACTGTTCTTATCCTAGAAGTTGGGTCTGCACCCCAAGTCCCTACAGCTGAGTCTGTCCCATGAGCATCTGTGCCATTTCAGGGAGTGAGGGGACAGTTCGAGCTATCAGGCTAGAGCCTGCCCCATCTCAATGTAGCCAACCTGGACATTCTCAGGCTTCTCGGATCTTAAAAAAATACTATATTTAATCTATTTCTATAGCCTGTTTCAGTATCCTTAAAAATACTTTACTAATAAGGTTGTCTATTTAGCTATATTAGAGCCAAAAAGAGACTAGGGAAAACACATTTAGAATTCAGAGATGTGGCAAACACTGCCAGTGCTCCACTCACAGCCCCTTGGTACTCACTTTCGACCCAAGACTAAGGCTTCTGACAGCAAGCACCTGTGACTCAGCCTGTGTACTTTCTCTCAGCTGTGGGCAGGGCAAGCAGGAAATGCCAGCGAGTCAACGCCCCTGAGAGCAGCTCTCAGCCAAAGATGAATTAGAGTTTAGGATAAACACCCCAGCTTCCTTTTTTTATTGTGAGGGGGTAATTTGACCACCTCAAAGTGTGTTCTGTGCTGTCTCCCAGAGTTCTCCAGTGGGATAGAGCCTCGGTTGCCCATACCTGTAGCCTGGTCAAGAGCTCACATTTTTTTGGCTTCCTTCTCTTCCCATTTCACTTTCCTACTCTACTACAGATGCTTCCCAAGATCACCTCTCCCTTGCCCCCTATATTTGTGCTTGAATCCATCTTGGGGTCTGCTTCTGGGGGAGTCCAAACTAAGACAAGCGGTCTCATATTCAAGTTTGAGGATTTAATTGTATTCCTGAGAGGCCACACAAGCTTTGAACCCTAATATGATATTATACTTTCTGTAATACATTATGAGAGGAAAAGGTGCCACGGCTCCTGTGAACAGCACTTTCTAACAGGGTCACATGGGCTCTGTTGGCCTTTGAGATGTTATTGTAAGATTTGGGGGTCAAATATGCTTAGGTTGAACAAAATTGAGCAGGTTTCTTCACTTCAGTACTCCTATAATCTTTAGAAAATTAATGGGCCTTTGTAAGTTTTAGAAGTGTAGGCTACAGGCTTCCCAAATTTGGTTGATCTCAGAATTCCTTTTCCTCCATAAGTCCTTTTAACACCTGGCAGGAGGCTGGTATCACAGAGAACACAGTTTAAGAAAGGTCTTTTTGCCTAAGCTATAGAATTGAAACATAATATTGAGAAGTATATGAGGCAATTTTTTCTGGTGGTGAGAATGCTGCATTTTAGGGTAACTGGATTTTTCTTTCATGTCTTAGCCATCTATGCGCTGAGCTTAGATGTTAATATTTCTTCTACACAGAAAACCAGCTATTTACTTCGTATGATGTGAACATTCAATGAGAAGAGAGGCAGAGAAAGTTATTCCTCAAACTGTGGTCCTCTTCCCCCTCCCAGCCAAGATGGTATCAGTGGAGGCTTAATGGGAACCCTCAACTCCCATCCCTGCTAAAAGTAACAAAGGGCCCCTCCTCACTCCAGAGTCAACATTAACTGAGTGGAGAATGTGGATGCGTTGGCCTACCTGGCAGTAACAATGGAGACATACTCCATTCTCTGACCCAGAGTGATGCCAGAGGAGGCCTGTTAAAACACACAGTTTAAATAAAATCCCAAATCTCATAAAATAGGTTTCAGTAGGGGCATCTGGGTGGCTCAGTCAGTTAAGTGTCTGCTTTCAACTCAGGTCACAATACCAGAGTCCTGGGATCGAGCCCTGCATCAGGCTCCCTGCCCAGTGCTTGTGCTCTCTCTCTCTCTGTCAGATAAAAAAAATTAAAAAAAAAATTAAAAAATAGGTTTCAATATAAAGTCACTTATACCAAGAACCACGAAGATCTCACTTGAAAAAGATAACAGATGTCACCAAAATGACAAAGATATTAGAATTACCTGGCATGAATTTTAAAGCAGTCATCATAAGAATGCTTCAATTAGTAATTATTAACATGCTTGAAACAAATGAAAAAGTAGAGTCTCATTAAAGAAATGGAAAGTCTTAGCAAAGAATTAAAGATACAAAGAATAATTAAGTGGAATTTTTAGACCTGAAAAATTATAAACTGAAGTAAAAACTACATTGAAAGGACTCACAACAGGGGCGCCTGGGTGGCTCAGTGGGTTAAGCTGCTGCCTTGGCTCGGGTCGTGATCTCAGGGTCCTGGGATCGAGTCCCGTGTTGGGCTCTCTGCTCGGCAGGGAGCCTGCTTCCTCCTCTCTCTCTCTGCCTGCCTCTCTGCCTACTTGTAATCTCTCTGTCAAATAAATAAATAAAATCTTTAAAAAAAAAAAAAAAAGAAAGGACTCACAACAGAATGGAAAGGAGAAAGAAAAAATCATGACCTTAAAGATATAACATAGAAATTATACAGTTGAACATGAGGGAAAGAGACTGAACAAAAAAGAATAGAGCTTCAGGGATACATAGGAGTACAATAAAATATCTAATTCTTGTCATCAGAGTCCCAAAAGGAGGGGGAGAAAGAATTCAAAGAAAGAATGGTGACAAATTTTCTCAAGTTAGGCAAAAGACTTACAGATTCAAAAGCTAATTGAATCTCAAACAGGATAAATCTCAAGAAATCTACACCAAGACAGGTCATAGTCGAACTTTCGAAAACTAAAGACAAAGAAAAATTGTTGAAAGTAGACAAACCATAAGTGACTTTTAATCTCACAAAACAAACTGAGGGTTGCTGGGGGGAGAGGGGTTGGGGGAAGGGGGGTGGGGTTATGGACATTGGGGAGGGTATGTGCTATGGTGAGTGCTGTGAAGTGTGTAAACCTGGTGATTCAAATACCTGTACCCCGGGGGATAAAAATATATTATATGTTTATAAAAAATTTAAAAAAATTGTTGAAAGCAGCTAGAGATAAATGACACATTATGTATAGGGGAAAAACTAAACTACGGATTTTCATTAGAAACTATGGAGGCCAGGAAGTAGCAGAACAGCATTTTTAAGTCCTTAAGGAAAAGAACTGTCACCCCTCAATTCTACATGCACTGAAAATATACTTCAGGAATTAAGGGTAAAAACAAGACATTCTCAGGGGAAGGAAAACCAAAAGAATTTGTTGCCAGCAGACCAACCCTAAAGAATGGCTAAAGGAATATCTCTAAATACAAAGTGAGTGATAAAAAAAGAAATCTTGGAACATCAAGAAGAAAGAACTAACAAAGGAAAGGCAAAAATCCGAGTAAATACAATAGACTTTCCTTCTTCTTTTGAGTTTCATACATTATGTTTGATAGGTTTTTTCCCAAAGATTTTATTTATTTATTTGAGAGAAAAAGAGAGAGGGTGAGAGAGAGCATGGGGCAGGGGAGGTAAGAGGGAGAAGCAGACTCCCTGCTGTGCAGGCAGCCCGACTCAGGACTTGATCTCAGGACTCCGGGACCATGACCTGAGCCAAAGGTAGCTGACCAAACAACTGAGCCATCCAGGCGCCCCTATATTTGATAGTTGAAGCAAGAATTATAACATCGTCTTATATGGTTCCAAATGTATATAAAGGAGGGGCTGCCTGTGTGGCTCAATTGGTTAAGTATCTGACTTTGGCTCAGGTCATGATCTCAGGGTCTTGGAATCAAGCCATGCACTGGGCTCCCAGCTCAGCCAGGAATCTCAGCTTGTCCTTCTCCTGCTGCCCACCCCCACCCCTGCTCATGCTCTCTCATTCTCTTTCTCAAATAAATAAATATTTGAAAGTGTATGTAAAGGAAATATTTAAGACCATTATAAATTGGGAAGGGTAAAGGGACACAAAAAGTAAGGTTTTTATACTTCACTCAAACTGGTAAAATGATGACACTGGTAGACTGTGATAATATATATTATCATTATCACATATATATTAGCATTACCTAGAAAAACCAATAAGAAAATTATACAAGGAAATACATTCAAAAACACTACTGAGGGGGCGCCTGGGTGGCTCAGTGGGTTAAAGACTCTGCCTTCGGCTCAGGTCAGGAGCCTGCTTCTCTCTCTGCCTCTAGCAGCTCTGCCTGCTTGTGTTCTCTCTGCTCAGCAGGGAGCCTGCTTCCCCTTCTCTCTCTGCCTGTCTCTTTGCCTATTTGTGATCTTTGTCTGACAAATAAATAAATAAAATCTTTTAAAAAATACCATTGAGAAGTCAAAATACAATTTTAAAAATATTCTAGTAACCCAGAGGAAGGCAGGACAAAGAAAACAGAGAAATAAAAAGCAGAAAATAGGGATGCCTGGGTGGCTCAGTGGGTTAAGCCGCTGCCTTCGGCTTGGGTCATGATCCCAGGGTCTGGGATGGAGTTCCGCATCAGGCTCCTTGCTCAGTGGGGAGCCTGCTTCTCTCTTTGCCTCTGCCTGCAGCTCTGCCTGCTTGTGTTCTCCTGCACTCTCTCTCTCTGACAAATAAATAAATAAATAAATAAATAAAATCTTTAAAAAAAAAAGGAGAAAATAAAGAGAAAAACAAAAAATTAAATAAATAAAAAGATAGATTTAAGCTTTTTCATATCAATAATTACATTGAATTTAAATGGCCTAAATATACCAATTAAAAACAAAGAGTGACAGAATGGATAAAAAAGACAAGACTCAATTATATGTTGTCTATAAAAAATACATATCAAGGGGCGCCTGGGTGTCTCAGTGGGTTAAGCTGCTACCTTCGGCTCAGGTCATGATCTCAGGGTCCTGGGATCGCGTCCCGCATCGGGCTCTCTGCTCAGCGGAGAGCCTGCTTCCCCCTCTCTCTCTGCCTACTTGTGATCTCTCTTTGTCAAATAAATAAATAAAATCTTTTAAAAATACATATAAAATATGATATGGGTAGGTTAAAAGTAAAAGAAAAAAATGGGAAAGTTATATAGTTCAGCTATTAATCAAAAGAAAGCAGGAATAGCTATATTGATATCAGATAAAGTAGACTGTAGAGCAAAGAAATTTACTAGGCACAGAGTGATATTACATAATGATGAAAGGGTCAATATACCATGAACACATAGCATTCCTAAAGGTGTATGTGCAGATGTATTTGATGAGAATAAAAAACTGATAGAACCTAAAGGAGAAATAGACAAGTCCACAATTATAGTTGGAGACTTCAACACTCCCTTCTCAACAATTAACGAAAAACAAGACAGAAGATCAGCAAGAATACAGAAAAATGTAATACTACCATCAAATAATAGGATCTAATCACCATTTATAGAACACACCCTCATAAAAGAAGAATACACATGTGCCCATGGAACATATACCAAGATAGAATATGTCCTGGGTCATAAAATGAACCTCAACAAATTTAGAAGAATTGACATCCTGTCTCTGATCACAGTGTAATCAAACTAGGTATCAATATTTGAAAGATGATAGGAAAATTTTCCAAATATTCAGACACAAAACACAACACTTACAAATAATCCATGTGTTGAAACAGAAGACTCAAGTGAATATTTTATTTTAAATATTTTATTTATTTATTTTAGAGAGAGAGAAAAACAGAGAACAGGGGTGAGAGTCAGAGAAGTGGGGAGAGAGAGAGAGAGAGAGAGAGAGAGAGAAAGGATCTCCAGTAGATTCCCTGCTGAGCATGGAGCCTGATATGGGGCTTGATCCCACAACCTGTGAGATCAGGACCTGAGCCAAAACTAAGAGTCGGACACTTAACCGACTGAGCCACCCAGATGCCCCTCAAGTGAAATTTTAAAAAATACCTTGAACTAAATGAAAACAGCAACAAAAATATACTGTCAAAATCTGTGGTACATGTGATGTGATGAGCACTGAGTGTTATATGCAACTAATGAATCATTGAACAGTACATCAAAAACTAATGATGGGGGCACCTGGGTGGCTCAGTGGGTTAAACCTCTGCCCTTGGCTCAGGTCATGATCTCAGGGTCCTGGGATCGAGCCCCGCATCAAGCTCTCTGCTCAGTGGAGAGCCTACTTCCCCCTCTCTCTCTGCCTACTTGTGATCTCTCTCTCTGTTAAATAAATAAATAAAATCTTAAAACAAACAAACAAACAAAAAAACTAATGATGTACTATACCATGGCTAACTGAACATAATAAAAAAATCTGTGGGACACAACTAAACCAGCACTGAGAGGGAAATCTTAGCAGTAGAGGTGCTATAGGCCTACCTTAGAAAAGAGGAAAAGTCTTAAATCAATAATCTAAGCTCCCAGCTCAAGAAACTGGGAAAAAAAGAGCAAAGTAAACCCAGAGCAAGTAGAACAAAGGAAATAATAAAAATAAGGACAGAAACGAAAGAAGTTGAAAACAGGAAGAAACAGGAGAGAAAATCGGTGAACCAAAAAGCTCATTCTTTGAAAAGACCAATAAAACCCGTGGTGATGGTTACACAAATCTACACATGTAACAATATGACAAAGAACTATATAAGCACACTGTACCAATGTCAATTTCCTGAGTTTTGGTATTGTGCTACAGTTATGATAAATGTGATCATCGGGGAAAACTGGGTAAAGGGCTCATGGGACCTCTCTGTACTATCTTTACAACTTCCTGTGAATCTATAATTATCTTAAAATAAAAAGTTAAAGAAATTGGAAAACATCTGTACAACTAAAAAATTATGTTACAGTCTTACATAAATTCCTCACTGGAAAACTACAGGGTGCTAAGATAGCTTATAACAAATGGAGCATATTCCTTTATCTTTTCTTAATATTATACTGTTCTTTCCCTTTCAAATCCTGGTCACCTTCCTCTGAATGTCATCTAATTTGTCAGCATCCTTCTTAAATACTGAGGCCCAGATGGCAACACCTGCTTTGGATGGGATATCTCCTCCTGTGTTCTAAACACTACACTTTCATTAGTGTGGCCATGGTCTTTTCTGGTTTTGTAACTAGCCATAGCACATATCCTTGTATCATTTTTGGTCTGGTGGTCACACAAAACTTTCAGAGTCTTGCATATGAAAAATATTTTCTTCATTAGCATATATGTAATGCATTTATATAAATGGAAGATTTTTCATTGATCCTTGTAGGATTTCATCTTCTTGGATTCAATCCTGCAATGTCATAGCCATCGAAATAGTTTTCAAATGCTATTTCATTGCCTATCATTAAGGCTTTCTTCACATCGTGAGTAAGCTGCAGAAGTCAGTTATCTACGTGCCTTTCTATGGTTTCATGTCGGTCACCTTTACTGAGAATGTTGAGTAGGACAAGGTGCAATGGCCATGGAGGTATGCCACGCTGGTACTCAAGAAGGAACTTATCATTTACTGCATTGAATGCAGTTCACTGGTAGCCTTCACTGTTTATGCCTTCAGGCTCTGCTCAGCCTTCCCTTTTGTGTGTGGTTAAAAAAATAAATGTAACATAAGATTTACTCTCTTAACAAATATTTAAGTATAAAGTACAGCATTGTTAACTGTAAGTACTTGTTGTACAGCAGATAGCTAGAACTTTTTCATCTTCCGTGACTGACACATGAATAGCAGCCCCCTACTTTTACCTCTCCTCAGCCCTTGGCAATCACCATTCTACTTTCTGCTACAATGAGTCCGACCATTTTAGATACCTCATGTAAGTGGAATCATGCAGTATTTGTCCTTCTGTGACTGACTTATTTCTGTAGCATAACTTCCTCAAGGTTCACCCATGTTGTAGCATGTGACAGTATTTCCTTCATTTTTGTGGTTGGATAATATCCCTTGTGTGTATATACCATTTTTTTCTTTATCCATTCATCTGTTGGTTGAAGGGCTTTTAGGTTGTTTCCACCTCTTGGCTATTGTGAATAATGTTTCAATAAACATGGGAGTGCAGATATTTCTTTGAGATCCTCATTTCAATTTTTAAAAATAAATACCCAGAAGTGGAATTGCTAGATCATATGTAATTCTACTTTTAATTTTTTCAGGAACCACCATACTGCTTTCCATAGTGGCTACTCTGTTTTACATTCCCACCAACAGTGTGCACAAGGGTTCCAATTATGCCACATCCTCACCAACTCTTGTTATTTTTCATTATTTATTTTTATAATGGCCATTCTGCGAGGTGTGAGGTGATATCTCACTGAAGTTTTTATTTACTTTTCCATAATGATTAGTGACGTTGAACATCTTGTCACACACCTGTTAGCCATTTGTTATTTGAGTCCTCCACCTATTTTAAATTCGGATCATTTGTTTTTTTGCTATTGCGTCATATGACTCACTTATATATTTTAGATATTTACTCTTTATCAGAGATATGGTTTGCAAATACTTCCTCTCATTCTGGAGGCTGACTTTTCATTCTGTTCATTGTTTCCTTTGCTGTGCAAAAGATTCTTAGTTTGATGAAGTCCCACTTGTCTATTTTTGTTTGTGTTGCCTACACTTTTTTTTTAAAGATTTAATTTATTTATTAGAGAAAGAGAGAGAGAGAGCATGAGCAGGGGGAGGGACAGCAGGAGAAGGAGAAGCAGGGTCCCTGCTGAGCACAGAGCTCGAAATGGGGTTCAATCCCAGGACCCTGAGATCATGACCTCAGCCAAAGGCAGATGCTTAACTGACTGAGCCACCCAGGCACTCTTTGCCTATACTTTTGATATCATTTCTAAGAAATCATTTCTAAGATCAATGTCATGAAGATTTCCCCTTATGTTTTCTTCACAGTTTCAGGTCTTATGTTTAAATCTTTAATTCATTTTGAGTTGATTAACATGATGTAAGTATCCAGTATCATTCTTTTGCATGTAGATGTCCAGTTTTCCTAGCACTCTTTATTGAAGAGACTATCATTTTCTCATTGTATATTCTTTGCTCCCTTATCAAATAAGTTGACCATATATAAGAGAATTTATTTCTGGGCTCTTGACTATATTCCACTGATCTATGTGTCTGTTTTTAATCTCTTAAATAAGAGAATAAAACAGTTTTGTTTACTGTAGCTTTGTAATATATTTGAAATTAGGAAGTGTGAGGCCTCCAGATTTATTTTTACTTCCCGAGATTGCTTTGGCTATTTGGGGACCTTTGTGCTTCCATATGAATTTTAGGCAGTTTTACTTTTGTTTCTGTAAAAATGCCATTGGAATTTTGATAGGAATTGCATTGGCTCTATAAGTGGGTTTGGGTAGTATGACCATTTTAACAATATTAATTCTTCCAATCGACTAACTCCCAATATCTTTTTTTAAAAGATTTTATTTATTTGACAGGGGGAGAGATAGCCAGAGAGGTAACACAAGCAGGGGGTGTGGGAGAGGAAGAAGCAGGCTTCCTGCAGAGCAGGGAGCCTGATGTGGGACTCAATCCCAGGAACCCGGGATCATGACTTGAGCTGAAGGCAGATGCTTAATGACTGAGCCACCCAGACACCCCCACAATATCTTTTTTTTAAAAAGATTTTATTTTATTTATTTGACAGAGAGAGAGAGAGAGAGATCACAAGCAGGCAGAGAGGCAGGCAGAGAGAAGGGGGAAGCAGGCTCCCCGCCAAGCAGAGAGCCCGATGCAGGGCTCGATCTCAGGATCCCGAGACCATGCATGACCCGAGCCGAAGGCAGAGGCTCAACCCACTGAGCCATCCAGGTGCCCCCACAATATCTTACTTTTATTAATTCGAAATATCTTTCCATTTTTTAAAAAAGAATTTATTTGACAGACAGAGATCATAAGTAGGCAGAGAGGCAGAGAAAGAGGGGGAGGCAGGTTCCCTGCCGAGCAGAAAGCCCAATGCAGTGCTCCATCCCAGGACCCCGAGATCATAACCTGAGTAGAAGGCAGAGGTTTAACCCACTGAGCCACCCAGGCACCCTCTTTCCATTTTTATGTTTCTTCTTCAATCTCTTTCATCAGTGTTTTGTAGTTTTCAGTTTTGTTGTCTTTCATCTTGGTTAAATCTATTCCCATGTAGTTTATCCTTTTTGATGCTATTGTAAATGGGTTATTTTTCTTAGAATCTTCTGCAGATAGTTTGTTCAACTGATTTTTCTGTTTATTTTCTTTGAGAAATAACTTCATAGAACTCATTTCTTAGTTCTAATAGATGTGTGTGTGTGTGTGTGTGTGTGTGTGTGTGTGTGTGTGTAACCTTTAGGGTTTTCTACATATGAAATAGTGTCATTTGTGAACAGAAGTAATTTTACTCTGGCAAAGACTCCCAGTATTCTATTGAACAGAGGTGGTGAGAGTGGGCATCCTTGCTTTGCTCCCAATCTTGGAGGAAAAACTTGCAGTTTTCCATATTGAGTATGATGTTAATTGTGTGCCTGTCATACATGGTCTTTATTATGTTGAGGTACATTACTTCTCTACCTAATTAGTTGAGTTTTATCAAGAAAGGATGTTGAATTTTGTTAAATTTTTTTCTGCTTCTATTGAGATGATCACATGATTTTTATCCTTCATTATGTTAATGTGGCATATCTCATTAATTGATTTGTGTGTGCTGAATCATCCTTGCATCCAAGGGATAAATCCCACATAATCATGGGGTATGGTCTTTTTAGTGTGCTGTTAAATTTTGTTTGCTAGTATTTTGTTGAGGATTTTTGCATGTATGTTCATGAGGGATATTGGCCTACAATTTTCTCATATTGTACTGTTCTTATTTGGCTTTGAAATAGGGTAATGCTGGCCTCATAAAGTAAGTTTGGAAGTGCTCCCTCTACATTTTTAAGAAGAGTTTGATAAGGATTGACATTAATTCTTTAAATATTTGGTAGAATTTACCAGTAATGCCATGTGGTCCTGGGCTTTTCTTTATTAGGAGGTTTTTGGTTACTGACTCAGTCTTCTTCATTATTGGTCAGTTCAGATTTTCTTTCTTCATGACCTAGTGTTGTTAGCTTGTATGTTCCAGGAATTAATCCATGTTTCCTAGGTTATCCAATTTGTTGGAATATAACTGTTTATAGACTTCTCTTACAATCTTTTTTATGTAATTAAAATAAAAATTTTTAAAAAAGGTTTATTTATTTGACACAGAGATAGAGAGTACAAGTAGGCAGAGAGAGAGGGAGAAGCAGGCTCTCTGCTGAGCAGGGAGCCGGATGTGGGGCTCGATCCCAGGACTCTGGGATCATGACCTGACCTGAAGGTAGCTGCTTAACCGACTGAGCCACCCAGGCGCCCCTTTATGTAATGTCTTTTTAAAAAATATTTATATGTTTATTTGAGAGAGAGAGAGAGAAAGAGCATGAGGAGAGGGAGGGGCAGAGGGAGAGAATCTTCAAGCAGACTCCCACTGAGCACGGAGCCAGATGGGGGCTCCATTTCATGATCCTGAGATCACCACCTGAGCCAAAACCAAGAGTTGGACACTTAACTGACTGAGCCACCCAGGCACTCCATAATCCATTTATGTTTAAAGTGATTATTGATAGGGAAGGACTTACTACTGCCATTTTTATTATTGTTTACTGTTTGTCTTACAGCTCTTTTGTTTTTTTGATGTCTTTCCTTGTGTTTCATTGATTTCTGGGGGGGTGGTTGTGACATGCTTTGATTCCTTTCTTATTTTCTTTTGTATCTTCTATAGGTATTTTCTTTCTGGTTACCATGGGACTTACATAAAACATCTTACAGTGGCAAGCATCTATTTAAAGCTGCTAACTTCAATCACATATAAAAACTCTACACTCCCACGTTGGGCTCCCTGCTCAGTGGGGAGCCTGCTTCTCCCTCTCCCTCTGCTGCTCCCCCTGCTTGTGCTCTGTCTGTCAAATAAACAAACCAAAGGGAAAAAAAACCTCCTCACTTCCACTTCTCCCCCCTCCACTTAATGTTATTTATGTCAGAAATTGCATCTTTTATAGTGTGTATCCAATAGCATTTTTATGGTTATAGTTATTTATTATACTTCTGTCTTTAAAGTTTTAAACCAGAATTAAAATGATTTATGTACCATAGTTACAGTATTTTAGTATTCTATACTTGTTTATATATTTACTCTTATACTAGTGAGATTTATACTTTCATATGTTTTTGTGTTGTTCTTTAGTGTGTTTTCATTTCAACCTGAAGGACTCTCTTCAGAATTTAAGGCTGGTTTAGTGCTGATGACCTCCCACAGTTTTAGTTTATGTGGGAGGCTCTTTCTTTCACCTTCATTTCTTTTTTTTTTTTTTTAAGATTTTATTTATTTATTTGTCAGAGAGAGAGAGTGAGTGAGAGCGAGCACAGGCAGACAGAGTGGAAGGAAGAGTCAGAGGGAGAAGCAGGCTCCCTGCGGAGCAAGGAGCCCGATGTGGGACTCGATCCCAGGACGCTGGGATCATGACCTGAGCCGAAGGCAGCTGCTTAACCAACTGAGCCACCCAGGCGTCCCTCACCTTCATTTCTGATGGACAATTTTGATGGGTATAGTAGTATTCATGGCTGGCAGTTTTTTGTAGCACTTTAAATATATCCCTTTTGGCCTGCAAGGTTTCTGCTGAAAAAAAAAATCTGCTTATGGTCTTATGAGGAGTTTCCTTGGATATGATGAGTTCACTTTTATTTTGCTGTTTTCCAAATTCTCTCTTTGACTTTTGACAATTTCATGATAATGTGTCCATTACGGTTCTTGAATGTGGATGCCATTTCCTTCCCCAAATTTGGGAAGTTTTCAGCCATCATTTTTTAAAATAAGCTTTCTGTTCCTTTCTCTCTCTTCTCCTCAGTTATTGCATTCTTCATCCCCAAAATTCTGTTGGTTCTTTTTTATATTTTCTATCTCTTTGTTGTGCTCATTTTGTTCATGCATAATTTTCCTGAGTTCATTGTGCATCTTTATGATGGTTATTTTTAATTCTTTGACAGGTAAGTTGTGTATCTCCATTTCTTTAGTGTTGATTTATGGAGGTTTATTTTGTCCCTTTGACTGGGCCATTTCTCCCTGTTTATTAATGTCCTTGTAACTTTGTGTTGATATCTATTGATATTTGAAAAAACAGTCACCTCTCCCAGTGTTTACAGACTGGATTTGTACAGGAAAAGGCCTTCACCAATCAGCCTGGCTAGAGATACTGAGGGCCTCTCAAACATGTTTTATGGTGTGCCTTCTCTAGACTTGTACATGTTGATTCCGCCCCCCACCCCGGCCCTTTTTAAGATTTCATTTAATTATTTATTTGAGAAGTAGAGAGAGAAAGAGAGCATGCACACAAAAGCAGGGGGAGAAACAGAGCAGAAGGGACAGGCAGACTGCCTGTTGAGCAGGGAGCCAGAGACAGGGCTCGATCCCAGGACCCCGAATCACTACCAGAGCCAAAGTCAGATGCTTAACCAACTGAGTCACCCAGGCGCCCCATGCATGTAGATTTCTAATTAAAGGGATTTGTTTGTTTCTTTCATTCAGAATCTCATAATCTCTTGCTTACTCTGGTGTCTGCTGTACTGTGAGTCCTCTGAAACAGCAGCATGCTGCCTAGCTTTTAATTTCCCAGTGGCCTTCCAGGCATCTAGAGTATGTCAGGCCCTGTCAGTGCCCCAAGTTGTGCTAGACAGAAACCAACTCTTTGGGCAGCTCCCCAATAAGCCAGAATGTTAGACGCATATTCCACTCTTCTCTTTCTCTCCCTAGGAAGAGGGAGAGAACTTGTATCAGTGTCTTTCTCCTGTACCATAGGCCCTCTGGGGCAGCAGCAGGCTGCACTGATCTTCTTTGTTCTTAGCAGCTCTCAGGCGTCTAGAATATACTAGGTCCCATCTGCACTCCGAGACAGAAACCAGTCCCTTGGACACCCCCTGAAAAGCTGGAATGTTAGACACATGCTCCACTATTCACTTTCCCCTTGAGGGAGAGGCCACCAAGCTGTATCAGCCTCTGTCTGCTGTACTGCAGGTTCCCAGGAGTAGCAGCATATTGTCTGGTTCTTTTTTGTTCTCAGTGGGCCCCCAGGTATTTCAAGTATGCTGGATCTTGTCAATGCTCAGAGGCAGGCAAGACAGAAGCCAGTCCCTCAGGTAGTGCCCTTGAAAAGTCAGAACACTGAATATATAATCTAGCCTTCTCTTTCGCTTCCCAGGAAAGGAGCTGGGAGTTTTCTCACCATCACATGGCACTATGCCAGGGCAGAGACTATGGGAAGAGGGTCACAAAATTTCCTCGGACCTTTGATGTAGCTGATTTCATGCTTGCCTGGAGGCACAGGCGCCTTTTTTGTGGTTTCTTGATTTCTCATAAATTCATTCCTGCATTATTTTTGGTGTCTCTGTGGGAGGAAGGATTGTCTGGGCATCCTATTCTGTCATTTTGCTTGTATCAGTCTGCCTCAGCTTTCAAGCCAAGACCATTGTCTTTCTTGGTAGCTCCCAGACAACCGAGTATGGTGGTATTGCTGGCTCTTATCACGACTGTGCCACGTGGAACTCCTGTAATGGGCAATCTTTGCTTTGGAGCTCCCCATTGTATTGGCTAAGACGATCAGATCTGCATTGCAGTTTGAAGCTGGCCCTGCCCAGCCTGCATTCTTTCCCTTTTATCTTTCACAGGCATTGCCTACCAGTAAACCTCTTCGCTCCTAACTGTCCAAGTATCTGCTTCCTGCAAAACTCAACATATAAACAGGTCTGAGCTCAAAGTCCTGTGGCTCTGTCTCACAGTCCTCATTCTTGGCTGACACTGATTACTTAACGAACACCTTCCCAGGAGAGTTGTTCAAGAGGTGTCTTCAGTTTTTCCTCCACCAACGATTTGCTTGTGGCAAAGACCGGCTGGCTGTTCACTAAACCTCTTAATTCGTTCTCCTGGAAACATTACTAGACTACGTTTCCCAGTCTCCCTTGTAGTTCGGTGGCTATCAAAGAAAATACATTTCTTTTCCTCTCTTTATACTTGCAGTGATCAGGTATATTGGAAAGAGCATATGATGGGTTTTGAGATGTATGACCTGTGTTTTCTTTCTCTTGGTTCTCTCATCTAGAAAGGATTACATTTCAACTAATTTTTTTAAATGGACTCTGAAAGACTAAATGGAGAGATATGCCCTTGGATGGCAAGGAAAGACAATATCATGTCAGAACTCTTGAACTGGATGAAGAGGGATTAGAGCTACTGTTCAGCACCATTCAGAAGTAATATTAGAGTGTTCATTACCACAGGGCTCCATTAACAGAAGTACTTGAGCTTGTAAGGCCCATGATAGGCTCACCCCAGAGAAACTCAAGTCCCTGTGGTGCTGCCCACGAATGCTGAGCCAGTTACTGTTCTGCAGTGACATTTTAGGCATTGATTGTGAAAACTAAAAATACTATTTATCCTCTCCAGAAATGACTTGTGTCCCACTGTTGTAACCTGTACCAAATTCTCAATGAAGCTGTAAATGGCTTAATTAGTAATGCTATTCCAGAGGCATTGACAACTATAGAAGAGCACTATTTGTGGCATGTCTAATAATCTTCCATCTGCCTCCACATCCATGACATTTACCACATAATCAATGCAGCATTTCTTTGTGCTAGCATAAGCAATATTTTATAGTATAATCTCTATAGTAAAGGCTGACAACATGACAGAGTTTAACAGACCATCTAAACTTTACCTGGAATGGCATCAGCATTCTTGTCTTTATTTTGCTATTATTACTGCTATTAGCTCAATTTAAAATTTCATTTTCTTTCATGAGCCACTTTATTTTTTTTCTTTTTCTTCTTCTTCTTCTTCTTTTTTTTTTTTAAAGTACAAGCAGAGGAACAGAGGCAGAGGGAGAAGCAGACTCTCCGCTGAGCAAGGAGCCCGATGCGGGACGCGATCCCAAGATCCTGGAATCATGACCTGAGCCAAAGGCAGATACTTAACTGACTGAGCCACCCAGGTATCCCCATGAGCCGCTTTAAAAGAAGCTACCCATTGGCAAATGTTTGGCCACTTTGAATTTTTTTAAATTATTTTCCTTCTTAAGTTGTCATATAGTAAAATAAACATTTTTCTTTGATAATTTCAATTCATATATAGACTTGTGTAACTACCACAACGATCAGGATATGGATAGTTCCATCAACCCAAAAACTCCTTCATGTTGCCCCAGTATAGTCACCCTCTCACTCCAAACACCACTGATTTGTTTTCTATCTCTATAATTTTGTATTTTTGAGAACGTCATATAAATGGAATCATATTTTGGGACTGACTTCTTTCACTCACCATAATGTCTCTGAGATTCATCTAAATTGTTCCATGTAACAATAGTTTATTCCTTTTTATTGCTAAGTAGCATTTCATTATTATGGTTGTATCACATATAATTTGTTAATCTATTCACCAATGGAAGGGTGTTTGGATTGCTTCTATTTTGGGGCAAAAGGAATAGAGGAAATTACAAGTTAATGTCCAAGTTTTTGTGTGAGCCTAAGTTTTCATTTCTCTAGGACACAGGTTGGCAAACATTTTCTGTAAAGTGCCAGATAGTAAATATCTTAGGTTTTGTGGGTCACATATAGTCTCTGTAACATATTCTTTAAAACAAACAAAAAACTGACAACTCTTTGAAAGTATAAAAAGCATTCTTAGCCTGCAGCCATACAAAATCAGATCCCTGGCCTGATTTGACCTGCTTGCTTTAGTTTGGTGACCCCTGCTGTAGGGCAAATACTTAGAACTCGGATAGTTGGGATGTATGGCAAATATATGTTTAACTTTACACTTGATCTTAGCCAAAAGGCCGAGAAGCGATATATGTTTAACTTTAAATATATATATATATATATATAGAGAGAGAGAGTGGCTGTAGTATTTTGCATTCTCACTCTGTGTATAAAAGTTCCAGTTGTTCTACATCTTGGCAGCACCTGGTCCTGTATTTGTTTTGTTTTTTCTTCTTCTATTCTAGTAGATGTGTGGTAGTATCTCACTGGGACTTTGTTTTGCATTTCTCTAATAGCTAATGATGCTGAGTACTTTTCATGTGATTACCTGACATCTATGTATCTTCTCTGGTGTAAGTCTGTGTATGCCTTTTGCCTGTTTTCTAACAGACTGTTTTGTTTCTGTTAAGTTTTGAGAGTTCTTTATATATTCTAAATACAAAACCTTTGACAGATTTATGGTTTGCAAATACTTCTTCCCAGGCTATAGCTTGTCTTTTTATCCTCTTACCAGGGTCTTTCACAAAGAAAAAGTTTTAATTTTGTTTTAATTTTGATGAGGTCCAATTTATAATTTTTTCTTTTATGTATTGTGCTTTTGGTGTCAAGACAAAGAATTCTCTGACTAGCTCTTCATCCCAAAGATTTTCTCCTACTTTTTCCTTAATGTTTTATAGTTATGTTTTCCATTTAAGTCCTTGTTCCATTTTGAGTTAGTTTTTGTGTAAGATGTGAGGTTTAGATTGAGATTCTTTTTTTCTCCTTGAGGATGTTCAGTTGTCTCAGCACTGTGTTGAAAAGGTAACTTTCCAGGGCTCAGTAGGTTAAGCGTCTGTCTTTGGCTCAGGTCATGATTCCAGGGTCCTGGGATAGAGCCCCCTGTCCAGCTCCCTACTCAGCGGAAAGCCTGCTTCTCCCTCTCCCTCTGCCTACTTGTGCTCTCTCATTCTCTGTCAAAGAAAGAAATAAAATCTTTAAAAAAAAAAAAAAAGGTAACTTTCCCTCTGTTGGATTGCTTTTGCATCTTTGTTGGAAATCAGCTGTACATATTTCTGTGAATTTTATTTTTGGATTCTCTATTTCGTTCCACTAATCAATGTGTTTATTAGTCTATGTGTCTATCCCCCTGCAAAATACTACACAGCTTTGATTACTTACTGACATCTTTTCTATATTGAGTATTCCAATTAATGAAGACAGCCTGTCTCCCATTGTTTATATCTTTGATTTCTTCTAACAGCTTTTTGTAGTTTTTAGTATGCAGATCCTATATGTGACTTGTTAGATTTATACCTAGAAATTTCATTTTTTGGAGCTGTGTAAATGGCATTTAAAAAACGTCTTGATTTCCAAATCACTAGTATATAGAAATATTATAGCCAAATTACTGTGTTGTTGACCTTGTATTCTACAATCTTGCTAAATTCCCTTAGTAGTTTTAGAAAAAAGTTTTTGTGGATTCTTTTTTTTTTCAAAGATTTTATTTATTTATTTGACAGACAGAGATCACAAGTAGGCAGAGAAGCAGGCAGAGAGAGAAGAGGGAAGCAGGCTCTCCGCTGAGCAGAGAGTCCAATGCGGTGCTCAATCCCAGGACCCTGGGATCATGACCTGAGCCAAAGGCAGAGGCTTTAACCCACTGAGCCACCCAAGCACCGCTTGTGGATTCTTTCTAAAAAAATTTTAGAAAAAAATTTTATGAATGAATTCTTTGTGGATCAATTTTCTCTATATACAACCATGTTGCTTCTGAAAAAGCAATTTTATTTCTTCCTTTTCAATATGTACACTTTCATTTCTATTTTCTACCTTATCGTGCTGGCTGGGATTTCCAGTATGAGATTGAATTGGACTGATGAGAGTGTATTTCCTTGTCTTCTTCCCAATCTTAGAAAGTATTCAACCTTTCATCATTATCAACAATATTTGCTCTAGGTTATTTTTGTTGTTGTTGTTGTCTTTTATTAAATTGAGAAACTTTCTAAGTTTTCTGAAAGTTCTTTTTTTTTTTTTTAAGATTTTATTTATTTATTTGACAGAGAGAGACTCAGCGAGAGAGGGAACACAAGCAGGGGGAGTGGGAGAAGGAGAAGCAGGCTTCCCGCCAAGCAGGGAGCCTGATGCGGGGCTAGATCCGAGGACTCTGGGATCATGACCTGAGCTGGAGGCAGATGCTTAACCAACTGAGCCACCCAGGTGCCCCTGAATTTGATTTCTTTAAGTTATTGGATTATTCAGATTATCTGTTTTATCTTGAGTGATTTTTGGCAGTTTTTGTTTTTTGAGGAATTCGTCCATTTAAAGTTGTGAAATTTTTGTTCATGAAACTATTCATAAAATTCCTTTTTATCCTTTTAATGTCTACAAGATTTGTAGTGATGATCTTTAATTTTTGATATTGATAAAATTTGTTTCTTCTATTTCCTTGTCAGTCTTAGCAGATCAATTTTATTGATCTTTTTGAAGTACCAGCTTTTTCTTTCATTGATTCCAATCTATCATTTGTTTTCAATTTCATTGATTTCTGCTCTTATCTATATTATTTCCTTCCTTCTTCTTGTTTTGTGTTTGTTTTGCTCTTTTTTTCTAGGTGCTTTTTTGTTTTGATTTGTTTTTAGGGTGGAAGATTAGATTATTAATTTCAGTTCTTTCTTTTCTAATATCCACATCTGATACTACAAATATCCATCTAAGTACTTCTTCAGTTGTATCTCACTAATTTTGAAATGTTATAGTTCCATTTTTGTTCAGTTCAAAATAATGTCTAATTTCATTTGAGATCCATGAATTATTTAGGAATGTGTTGTTTAATTTCCAATTGGAGACACAGAACATACTTTATGCTATTAATTCTTTCCAGTGTATTAAGGTTTGTTTTATTACCTTGGATGTGATCTCTCTGGATAAATGTTCCATGTGCATTTGAACATATTCTGTTCTTGTTTGGGAGGGGATTGTTACATAAATATCAGTTAGATGCAGTTGAACTGAGAGTTCAGTTTCATATCCTTGCTGATTTTCTACTAGTTTTATTGGTTTCTGGGAGCAGTGTTGAAATCTCCAAATATAATTGTGAAATTTCCCCTTTTTTGTTCTCTCAGCTTTTGCTTATTTTCAAACTTTGCCTTTTTATTGGTGTGTGTAGACCATTTACATTTAGTGCAGTTGTTAATATGCTTGCATTTAGATTTATTATTTTATTAATTATCCATTTGATCATTCTGTTTTTTGTTATTCTGTTCCTATTTCCTACAACTTTTGCATTATTTGAGCATTTTTTCATTTCATTTTAATTTAAATTTATCTATTTTTTAAAAGATTTTATTTCTTTATTTGACAGACAGAGATCACATGTAGGTAGAGAGGCAGGCGGGGGTGTGGGGGAAGCAAGCTCCCTGCTGATCAGAGAGCCGAATGTGGGGCTCAATCCCAGGATGCTGGGATCATGACTTGAGCTGAGGGCAGAGGCTTTAAGCCACTGAGCCACCCAGGCACCCCTATCTATTATGTTTGTTTTGTTTTCCTAAAAATATTACTTTTTATTGCTGTGCTAAGTTGTTTATCACCAAAAACAAAACTTACACTTTATATAGCCATACTCAACAGCTATCACCCATACACTTATAAAGTCAATAACTGAGTTAAATTAGCAACTAAATGGCAGCCTTTCTAATGGTGTTATTGTAATGTTGACATAATTCTGATTACCAAGGTTTTCTCTGAGCAACCACTTTTTTTTTTTTAAACATATAATGTATTATTTGCCTCAGGGGTACAGGTCTATGAATCGTCAGGCTTAGACACTTCACAGCACTCACCATAGCACAAACCCTCCCCAATGTCCATAACCCCACCACCCTCTCCATACCACCCCCCCCCAGAAACCCTCAGTTTGTTTTGTGAGATTAAGAGTCTCTTATGGTTTGTTTCCCTCCTGATCCCATCTTGTTTCATTTTTTTCCTTCCCTACCCCCTAAGCCCCCCACTTTGCCTCTCAAATTCCTCGTATTAGGGAGATTACATGATAATTGTCTTTCTCTAATTGATTTATTTCACTCAGCATAATACCCTCTAGTTCTATCCACGTCATTGCAAATGGCAAGATTTCTTTTTTGATGGCTGCATAGTATTCCATTGTATGTGTGTGTATATATATATATATATATATATATATATATATATATATACCATATCTTCTTTATCCATTCATCTGTTAATGGACATCTAGATTCTTTACATATTTTGGCTAATGTGGACTGGACATTGCTGGTATAAACATTCGGGTGCACGTGCCCCTTCAGATCACTACATTTGTATCTTCAGGGTAAATACCCAGTAGTGCAATTGCTGAGTCGTAGGGTAGCTCTATTTTCAGCTTTTTGAGGAAACTCCATGCTGTTTTCCACAGTGACTGTACCAGCTTGCATTCCCACCAACAGTGTAGGAGGGTTCTCCTTTCTCCGCATCCTCGCCAGCATCTGTTGTTTTCTGACTTGTTAATTTTAGCCATTCTGACTGGTGTGAAATGGTATCTCATTGTGGTTTTGATTTTTATTTTCCTGATGCCGAGTGATGTGGAACACTTTTTCATGTGTCTGTTAGCCATCTGGATGTCTTTTTTGCAGAAATGTCTGTTCATGTCCTCTGCCCATTTCTTGATTGGATTATTTGTTTTTTGGGTGTTGAGTTTGATAAGTTCTTTATAGATTTTGGACACTAGCCCTTTATCTGATACTTGTTTGCTAATATCTTCTCCCATTCTGTCAGTTGTCTTTTGGTTTTGTTGACTGTTTCCTTTGCTGTGCAAAAGCTTTTGATCTTGATGAAGTCCCAATAGTTCATGCTTGCCCTTACTTCCCTTGCCTTTGGCGATGTTTCTAGGAAGAAGTTGCTGCAGCTGAGGTGAAAGAGGTTGCTACCTGTGTTCTCAAGGATTTTGATGGATTCCTTTCTCACATTGAGGTCTTTCATACATTTGGAGTCTACTTTTGTGTGAGGTGTAAGGAAATGGTCCAGTTTCATTTTTCTGCATGTGGCTGTCCAATTTTCCCAATACCATTTGTTGAAGAGACTGTCTTTTGTCCATTGGACATTCTTTCCTGCTTTGTCAAAGATGAGTTGACCATAGAGTTGAGGGTCTATTTCTGGGCTCTCTATTCTGTTCCATTGATCTATGTGTCTGTTTTTGTGCCAGTACCATACTGTCTTGATGATGACAGCTTTGTAATAGAGCTTAAAGTCTGGAATTGTGATGCCACCAACTCTGGCTTTCTTTTTCAACAATCCTCTGGCTATTTGAGGAACTTTTCTGGTTCCATATAAATTTTCGGATTATTTGTTCCATTTCTTTGAAAAAAATGGATGGGATTTTTGGTAGGGATTGCATTAAACATGTAGATTGCTTTAGGTAGCATAGACATTTTCACAATATTTGTTCTTCCAATCCATGAACATGAAACATTTTTCCATTTCTTTGTGTCTTCCTCAATTTCTTTCATGAGCACTTTATAGTTTTCTGAGTACAGATTCTTTGCCTCTTTGGTTAGGTTATTCCTAGGTATCTTATGGTTTTGGGTGCAATTATAAATGGGATCAACTCCTTAGTTTCTCTTTCTTCTGTTTGTTATTGGTGTATAGAAATGCAACTGATTTCTGCTCATTGATTTTATATCCTAACACTTTACTGAATTCCTGTATGAGTTCTAGCAGATTTGGAGTGGAGTCTTGGGGGTTTTCCACATGAAGTACCATATCATCTGCAAAGAGTGATAGTTTGACTTCTTCTTTGCCGATATGGAAGCCTTTAACTTCTTTTTGTTGTCTGATTGCTGAGGCTAGGACTTTTAGTTCTATGTTGAATAGTAGTAGTGGTGATAATGGACATCCCTGCCATGTTCCTGACCTTAGTGGAAAAGCTCTCAGTTTTTCTCCATTGAGGATGATATTCGCTGTGGGTTTTTCATAGACGGCTTTGATGATATTGAGGTATGTACTCTCTATCACTACACTTTGAAGAGTTTTGATCAAGAAAGGATGCTGTACTTTGTCAAATGTTTTTTCAGCACCTACTGAGAATAACATATGGTTCTTGTTCTTTCTTTTATTAATATATTGTATCACATTGATTCTATTATGTTTTTGAACTCTGTATAGTTTTGCTTGTTTTTGTTTGTTAAGTGGTTGCTCTTGGAATTACAATATACATACTCAACTCCTTGAGTACTTTGAATGAATACTTTACCACTTCAGGACACCTGGGTGGCTGAACTAGTTAAGCACCTGCCTTTAGCTCAGGACATAATCCCAGGGTCCTGGGATCAAGCCCCAGCATTGGGCTCCCTGCTCAGTGGGGAGTGTGCGCTCCCTTTTCCTTTACCCCTTCCCCTTGCTCGTGCTCTAATAAATAAATAAAATCTTTTTAAAAAGTACTTTATGGGGCGCCTGGGTGGCTCAGTGGGTTAAGCCTCTGCCTTCAGCTCAGATCATGATCCCAGAATCCTGGGATCGAGCCCCACGAGTCTCTCTGCTCCGTGGGGAGCCTGCTTCACCCCCCCCCCCCGCCTGCCTCTCTGCCTCCTTGTGATCTCTGTCAATAAATAAAATCTTTTAAAAAAAAAGTATTTTACTACTTCAAGTAGAATGTATAAATCTTACCATCAGATAGGTTCCTTTACCCTCTTTTTATGTTATACTTGTCTTATATACTACGTCTACATACAGTGAAAACCCCACCAAACAATTATATAATTCTTGCTCTGAATCATTAAATTTAAAGACTTTGAGAGAAGACTGGTCTATTTTATTTTTTATTTACCCAGATATTTACCATTTCTATTGTTCTTCCTTCAGTCCTGATGGTCTAAATTTCCTTCTGTTATTATTCCTCCTCTATCTGAAGAACTTCCTTTAGCAATTCTTTTAGAACAGTTATGCTGGCAATGACTTCTTTCAGTTTGCCTGAGCATGTCATTGTTTTAGCTTGATTCCTGAGGGGTATTTTCACTGGATGTAAAATCCTTTTCTAAAAAAGTTTTATTTATTTAAGTAATCTCTACACCCTACATGGGGCTTGAACTCACAACCCCAAGATCGAGAGTCACATGCTCCTCTGACTGAGTCTGCCAGGTGCCCTTGGATATAAAATTCTGTGTTGACTTTTTATTTTATTTATTTATTTGAGAGAGAGAGAGAGAGTGCATAAGCGGGGGGGGGGTAGAGAAGGGTAGAGGGAAAGGGAGAAGTAGACTCTCCACTGAGCAGGGAGCTTGACATGGGACTCAATCCCAAGACCCTGAGATCACAACCTGAGCCAAAGGCAGACACTTAACCGACTGAGCCACCCAGGAACCCGGGTTGACTTAAAAACAAAAACAAAAACAGAAGTTTTGTGTCACCTTCTTCTTATCACCATGGTTTCTGATAAGAAATCTGCAGTCATGCAAATAGTTGTTCCCCTGTAGGTAATACACTGTTTTACTTCGCTTTCAAGATTTTTTCTTTGTCTTTAGTTTTCAGCAGTTTGATTATGATGTATCTGGGCATAGGGGTTTTTTTTTTTTTTTTTTTTTGGTTTGTTTATTTGTTTTTTTAAAGATTTTATTTATTTATTTGACAGAAAGAGTTTACAAGTAGACAGAGAGGCAAACAGAAAGAGGAAGGGAAGCAGGCTCCCCGCTGAGCAGAGAGCCCTATGCGGGGCTCATCCCAGGACCCTGGGATCATGACCGGAGCCGAAGGCAGAGGCTTTAACCCACTGAGCCACCAGGGCACCTTTGTTTATTTATCTTGATTGAGATTCATCAAGCTTCTTGAATCTGGAGGTTTAGGTATTTCACCAAATTGGAGAAGTCTTCAATCACTATGTCTTCTATCATTGTTTTTTAAGATTTTATGTATTTATTTGACACAGAGAGACAGCAAGAGAGGGAGTACAAGCAGAGGGAGTGAGAGAAGAAGAAGCAGGCTTCCCGCCAAACAGGGATCCTGATGTGGGGCTTGATTTCAGGACCCTGGGATCATGACCTGAGCTGGAGGCAGACGCCCAACGACTGAGCCACCCAGGTGCCCTTTCTTCTATTATTTTTTTCAGTACTACACTTTTCTCCTTTCCTTTTAGAGCTCAGATGACATGAATGCTAGTCGTTTTATCATTGCTCCACATTTCTTAAAACTCAGTTCATTTTTTCAATTTTTGTTTTCTTGATTGTTCAGATTGAGCACATATGATAAACATTTAAATGTAATATTGATATACATTTAAGTTTAATAACACTTTCCTCTGTCATCATTGTTCTACTATTGAACTCATCCTGTGAGGTGTTTTTTTTTTTTTTTTTTTTTTTACCTAGGTTATCTTATACCTTGAGGGGCTCTGCACTCTGAAACAGGATGAGGTTTTGTTGTTCAACCTTGTCCTTTCTGCCTTCCACAACATGGTGGTCTAGGAAAATCAATCAATCATCACTGAACTATTAGTAATAATAAAAAGGAACCAGTATAGGAACTGTACAAAAATGTCCTCAAGAACAAAGGAGCACAACCAAAAGAAGGCCAAAGGGCAAACATCAGAAATAATTTACCAAGGAAAAAAATGAAAATCATGACCAAATATTTATACAGGAATGCAAAAAACTTAATAAAAGCACAAAATGTGAATAAGGCACTTAAACACAGATAAAATAGCTCAAGAAAGAATAAGATAAAAAAATAAGAAATGAGCTACCAGAATTCAGAAAAGAAATGGAGAAAGCATATAAAGGAGAAATGAAGGTCATGTTATAAACATAAAAAAAAAAAAAGAGAGAGAGAGAGATTTCTTTAAGAAAAAAAAAAAGCCATGGGCATGAAAAGAAGATTTGAGAAAAGTGAACAAAATGAATGAGAATATAACAAGTAGTTTTCAGAAGTTTAAAAGGATTAGGGGCCCCTCGGTGGCTCAATTGATTAAGAGTCCAGCCCTTGATTTTGGCTCAGGTCATGATCTTAGGGTTGTGATATGGAGCTGTGCATCCAGCTTCACACTGAGGGTTGAGCCTGCTTTAGATTATTTCTCTCCCTCTCCCTCTGCTCCTCCCCCCTATTCATGAGTGCTCTTGCTTTCTCTCTTAAAAAAAAAAAAAAAATATATATATATATATATATATATATATACATATATAAAAGGATTAAAGAGAAAAATGACATATAAAAAGAACAAAAATCTACCACATGTATGATTGTTTTTTTCTTTGAAAAGATTTTATTTATTTATTTGACAGACAGAGATCACAAGTAGGCAGAGAGGCAGGCAGAGAAAGAGAGGAGGAAGCAGGCTCCCCACTGAGCAGAGAGCCCGATGAGGGGCTCGATCCCGGGATTCTGAGATCATGACCTGAGCTGAAGGCAGAGGCTTTAACCCACTGAGCCAACCAGGTGCCCCATGATTGGTGTTTCTGAATAAGAGAATAAATTAAATGGAATAGCAATATCAACAAAAATGTTCAAATATATGATTCAAGAGTGCTTCCGGAAATAAGACTTGAATTTTAGCTTGAAAAACAAACCTATTCCAGGTAAAATTGATATAGAACAACTATTGTCAACACGTATTCTGATGAAGCTAATGGATTTCAGAAATAAAAAGGGAATCCCATGAGAAACCCTGCAAATAAACCAAGTTACTTGTGAATGGGAAAAAATTCATTTGGCTTCCAGCCTTTCTATAATAGTATCCAACATTAGAAGATGGAGGAGTAATGCCTACTAAGTCTTCAGAGAACGAGAATGTGTGGTGAGCAGACTGTCATCCAAGTATAATGGCACAAACAGATGGCTTTATAGTTCTCAAGAGCCTTTCTTGAAGATAGAACTGTCTGATAAATTTCTACCAACATATATAATAATACAAATGACTAGGAGTGATCACTGGGTCCATTAAAGGCTAATGCAACTATAGAAAGAGAACAGCATATAAATGTTATATATACTATGTTGATATAAAAAGAAGTCATAAATAGCCAACCACATGCTGGATATCCTAGAGGTGAAAAAACATGGAGGTAGCATAAGTATGCTATTCTCCTCATCTTTGGAGGACTATTTAAAGCCAATAATACATGCAAAAGTATTTTTCTTAGATGTTATTAGTTCACTTTAAGAAAATTTGTGTGTAGAGATTAATAACATTTACTGACTTTTAACATTTAGTGTTTTTTAAGTTTTTTTTTTAAAGACTTTATTTATTTGACACAGAGAGAGAGATTGCAAGTAGGCAAAAAGGTAGGCAGAAGGGGAGGGGGAAGCAGGCTCCCTCCTAAGCAGGGAGTCCCATGCAGGGCTCGATCCCAGGACCCTGAGATCATGAGTTGAGCCAAAGACAGAGGCTTAACCCACTGAGCCACCCACACACCCCTCACATTTAGTTTTTAAATAAATTTAGATTTCCAGAAGAATTGCAGAGATAGTACAGAATATTCCTGTATGCTCTTCACCCACTTTCTCTAATATTAACATCTTACATAAACATTGCTGTGGTACCAATGTTTGTGATCCCTTAAAATTCCTATGTTGAAATCCTAATCCCTAGAGTTGGTGGTATTTGAAGGTGTTTTAGCCATGACGGTGGAGCTCTCATGAATGGGATTAATGCTATATTATACGTATATATCTTCAGAAAGATCCCTAGCCCCCTCTGCCATGAGGACACAATGAGAAGACAACAGCTGTGAACTTGGAGGAGGGCCCTGACCATGATGGCGCCTTCATCTTGGATTTCCAGCCTCCAGAACTGCAAGAGATAAATTTCTTTTGCTTATAAGCTACTAAGTCTGTGGCATTTTGTTATAGGAGCGTGAGTGGGCTAAGATGACATTGGTACATTTATCAAAAATAAGAAACGAGGGACGCCTGGGTGGCTCAGTTGGTTGGACGACTGCCTTCGGCTCAGGTCATGATCCCGGAGTCCCGGGATCGAGTCCTGCATCGGGTTCCCAGCTCCATGGGGAGTCTGCTTCTCTCTCTGACTTTCTCCTCGCTCAGGCTCTCTCTCACTGTCTCTCTCTCAAATAAATAAATAAAATCTTAAAAAAAAAACGAACATTGGTATAATACTTTTTTTTTTAAAAGATTTATTTGTTGGGGGGGCATGTGGAGAGAATCTTCAAGCAGACTCCCCACTGTGCATGGAGTCCTACATGGTGCTCGATCCCACGACCCTGAGATCATGACCTGAGCCAAAACCAAGAATTGGACGCTCAATTGATGGAGCCACCCAGGCACGCCTGGTACAATACTTTTAACTAAACACCAAACATTAATTTGGATTTCCCTTTTTCTTTTACAAGATCTGATTCAGGATACCACACCGCATTTGGTCATGTCTCATTAGTTGACCATCTGTGACATTTTCTTTTCTTGTTTTTTCCTTGTCTTTAAGAAATGTTTAGTTTTTGTTTTTGTTTTTTTTTTTTTAAGATTTTATTTATTTATTTGACGGAGAGAAAGAGAGATCACAAGTAGGCAGAGCAGCAGGCAGAGAGCGAGACGGGGAAGCAGGCTCCCTGTTGAGCAGAAAGCCCAATTCGGGGCTCGATCACAGGACCCTGAGTAAATGACCTGAGGTGAAGGCAGAGGCTCTAACCCACTGAGCCACCCAGGCACCCCTAAGGAATGTTTACTTTTTAAAGAATTTTATTTTATTTTTTTAAAGTAATCTCTATGCCCAGTGTGGGGCTCAAACTTATGACTCTGAGATCAAGAGTTGCATGCACTGTCTAGTGAGCCAGTCAGGTGCCCCTAAAAACTTTGTATTATGGAAAGTTTTAAACATACACAAAAGCAGATATGATCGTATATTGACCCTCCAGGTACTCATCACTCAGCTTCAACAGTTAACAATATTTTGCCAGTCTTTTTCTATTTAACCACCACCCCAGTATCTTGTGTTGGAGTATTTTATTTAAAGATTTTATTTATTTATTTGACAGACAGAGATCATAAGTGGGCAGAGAGGCAGGCAGAGAGAGAAGAAGAGAAGCAGGCTCCCTGCCGAGCAGAGAGCCTGATGGGGGGCTCGATCCCAGGACCCTGAGGTCACGACCTGAGCTGAAGGCAGAGGCTTTAACCCACTGAGCCACACAGGTGCCCCTGTTGGAGTATTTTAAAGTGAAACCCAGACCACGTAATTTTATCCATAAATGTTCAGTAAGCATCTCTACCTAATGAGGACATTGAAAATAATATTAACATGACACCATTATTACATTTAGAAAATGAACAATAATTCCTTAATACCATCTCATCCCAGGCTATATTCAAAATCTTTCAGTTCTCACAAAGATAACATTTTCAGGTAGTTTGTTCACATCAGGATCCAAGCAAGGTTCATATATTGTATTGGTTATTACAGATCTTACATTTCTTTTATTCTCTAACACCTCCACTTCCTTTTCCCTCCACACCATTGATTTTTTGGACCAACTGGATCATTTATCCTGCAGGATGTATTATATTCTGGATTTGGTTGATGGCTTCTGCCAGGTGTCATTTAACTCATTCTCTGTTTCTTGTGTTTCCTGATAATTGGTATTTACATAGAAAGGTTTGATTAGATTAATGGTTTTTCGTAGGCAAAATATTTAATACGTGATGGTATGTACTTCCCATTCCATCACATCATATCAAGAGGTAGATAATGTGTTTTGTCTCTCTTGTAGTGATGCTAAAATTGATGAGTAAGATTAGGTGGTGTCAGCCTGATTCATCCATTATAAAGTTTCCTATCAATCTTTCCCCTAATGGTTTTAGCAGCCATTGATGATCATCACTAAGATTCATCATTTTATTAAGACCTGAAAAATGGTATTATTCTTATTTTATCATTATTCTGCATATTAGTTGGAATTCTAAAAAGAAGATTCTTCATCAACTAGTTGGTGACCTAAAAATTCAGTTAATATACAGAAAAGGCAGGATAAATGTTTGATTCTTTCTCTTATTTTATTTTTATTTATTTTTTTAAAAAGATTTTATTTATTTATTTGACAGAGAAAGAGATTACAAGTAGGCAGAGAGGCAGGCAGAGAGAAAGAAGGAAGCAGGCTCTCCGCTGAGCAGAGAGCCCGACGCGGGGCTCAATCCCAGGACCCTGGGCTCAATCCCAGGATCCTGAGACCATGACCTAAGTCAAAGGCAGAGGCTTAACCCACTGAGCCACCCAGGAGGCCCTCTTTATCTTATTTTAAAAACCACTTTTTCCCAACAATGAATTGGTACTCTAGCAACCTCCAATGATGACAAATGAGCTTTCTGGGGTTTTGTATAATTTTTTAGTAGCATTGTGAACTCATAAATTTAAAAAATTGATGTTTATCAATCAATCACTTGTAATACTTATTTTTTTGATACTCAAATTATCTCATTTAAACCAGTGGGAGTTCCCTCAAGTTGGTTTCTGAGTCCTTCTGATACAACCTCAGTTGTTACTGATAGTTCCTTTGCTTATTTTGTACACCTCCTACTGCTAAGTGGAATCAGCCATTTCTCTAAGAAGTCCTATTTCCTTTCATTTTTAAAAAAGATTTTATTTATTTATTTGACACAGAGAGAGATCACAAGTAGGCAGAGAGAGACGGTGAAGCAGGTGCCCCAGAAGCCCTGTTTTCCTTAGGTGAAAATGGTATTTAAAGGCCACCATGCTGGTACTACTGGTACTAGTTTGTGAATGCTACTGCGTCACCACTGTAGCTAAGCCTTTGTCAGTGTACAAAGCTAAGATATGTAATTAAAAAAACCCTAAATCACGAGTTCATATTGATATTTCCAATTTGAATTTACAATTAAAGTGTTTATACTTAATTTATTTGATTTCATACTAGCTTCTCTCTTTTGTGTTTAGTGAAAAATCTTCATTTCAAACAACATTAGCATAATTTAATAATTATTAGGCCTGTACTGTGTGTATGAAAATAGCAGTATTAATATCACTAAGACTACTGAAAGCAGCTTAAGAATTTTTTTTTCCTTTTTTTAAAAATTTTATTTAATTTTTTATTTTTTATAAACATATATTTTTATCCCCAGGGGTACAGGTCTGTGAATCACCAGGTTTACACACAGTGTCCATAATCCCACCCCCTTCTCCCAAACCCCCTCCCCCCCAGCAACCCTCAGTTTGTTTTGTGAGATTAAAAGAATTTTTTTTTTTTTTTTTTTAACTTGGGCTTATTTATTTATTTTTTTTTTTTTAAAGATTTTATTTATTTATTTGACAGACACAGAGATTACAAGCAGGCAGAGAGGAAGGCAGAGAGAGAGGGTGGGGGGAAGAAGCAGGCTTCTGGCTGAGCAGAGAGCCCGATGCGGGACTCGATCCCAGGACACTGGGATCATGACCTGAGCCGAAGGCAGCGGCCCAACCGACTGAGCCACCCAGGCGCCCCAGATTAAAAGAATTTTTAAAAAGATTTTATTTATTTGTGAGAGAGAGAGAGAGAGAGCGTGCATGAGTGCACAAGCAGGGGAAGAGGCAGAAGGAGAAGCAGACTCCCCGCTGGGCAGGGAGCCTGATGCAGGACTCGACCCCGGAACCCCAGGATCATGGCCTGAGTGGAAGGCAGACACTTTAACCAACTGAGCCACCCAGATGTTTCAGTTTAAGATTTTTTAAAGAGTGCTTTGTCCTAAGGGTATATTCCACTGGGTCTGTGTCATCAAAACAGTATTTTAAAGCAATCTGAAGAAATTATTTTTCACTGTGAGAGAATGCCACTATCTATCTGATGCATCAACGCTTCTAACTGGTATAACTGAAATCCCATCCAAAACCAGGGCTGCAAAGGAGCCTTTTATCTTTCTAGACTGTACACACTGAAATGTGTGTTTAACAAGTCAGTCTGACACATGGGTAAGAGCTTCAGAGCTGTCTGCTAAAAGGGTAGTGGGGTAGAGGATCAGAAAGTGTAGTGATAATTCAGAATTCCTGCTTGGGGGAGGGGAGAAGCAATGGTCTCAAAGACACATAGATTTCTATCAGTGCTCGGGACCCGCTGAGGAAAGAGTCTGAATTCCTAATGGCACTGTCTACAGGATTGCATCTTGCAGCCCAGGTAAGAGGATTGGAGAGTGGGCTTTGCAATGGTGGGAGTATAAAAGAACAGGGGACTCAGGATGCTAACGTGCTGGCAGCAGAGGAATTGTTATACCACAAAGCCCTAAGCAAGAAAAGGGAGAAAGTTAACATAGACAGAAAAATAATAAGCATATGCAGTAGACCAGACACTGTCCTAAGCACTTCACATATGTTAACTCACTTAATCCTTACAACATGTTAAGGCAACATGTTAAGTTACAGCATGTTATTATCATCATCCCCATTTAACAGATAAAGAAACTGAGATCCAGAGAAGTTAATTTTTTTTAAAGATTTTATTTTTTTATTTGACAGACAGAGATGATAAGCAGGCAGAGAGGCAGGCAGAGAGAGGGGGAGGGGAAGCAGGCTCCCAGGACTGTGAAGTCATGACGTGAGCTGAAGACAGAGGCTTTAACCCACTGAACCACCCAGGCGCCTCTAGAGAAGTTAATTTGACCAAGGTAATACATATAGTAAGTGGTTGAATCAGAATATAAACCCAGAAGTCTGGCTCCAGAGAAGGAAGCAATGAGACATTGTTTATACTCATAATCTGGCAAAAATTATAAAGCCGGTTAGTACCTATAGCTGGTGGGGATATAGATTAAAAAGTACTCTTGCACATTGCTGGTGGACATTGAAGTATTACAGCCATTCCAGAAAGTAATCTGGTAACAACTGTTAATATTAACAAATTTCATTCCCCCAAGAACTCTGCTCCAAGGAATCTATTCAGTAGGAATAAAAGTACTAGTAAGTAAGAGTATGTGTACAAGGATGTTTCATTGCAGCATTGCTCATAGTTGCAAAATAAAAAAAACAAAAACAAAACCGGATGCCAAGTAAAAGCCTGCCAAAAGGAGAATGGTTGAATAAATGATAGTATGTCCATGCCACAAAAGTTATGCAGCCATTAAAAAGGATGCATTGGGGCTACACAGGTGGCTTGGTGAGTTCCATGAAGTATTATGAATCGGAAAAAAAACAACCCAAGATGCAAAATTACTAACACAAGAACAGGAATAAATTTGCATATTATTTTGTAATCTCTAATAAATTAATGGATTTAAGCATCAATCATTATGGCTATTACCATCATAAGAACTGTCAGTGAGAATTTTTGTGTTTCCTGAAGGAAGAAAACATCATCTGTCTATGAAGTAGTAATAAAAATTGGACCTGAATCTGATTAAGCCTCTGGAGCCAACTAAAAGCTTATAGGAAACACAGAGGAGAGGGCATGTTAAATTAGAATATGGGAAAAGAAACACCAAAATCCCGACTGTGAGATATGCTACAGGACAAATGTCTTGTGTTCTTCAGTAAATAAAGTGCAAGAAAAATAAAAATGATGGAGGGGGAAGCTATAGATCTAAAAGAGACTCAAAAGATGTCAACCAGTTGCAAAGATTACCCCTTATTGGGACCTTGATTCAAGCAAACAAATTGTTTTTTTAAAAGCCATGTATGATATTTACTGGACAACTGGAAGTCTGACACTGACTGGATATTAAGGAATTATTTTATTTATTATTTTTGCTAATGTTTTTGTGCTTTAAGAGAATCCTTATCTTTTAGAGATGCATATGAATTATTGACAGAGGAAATGATATGATGCCTAGCATTTGCTGAAAAATAATAAGAGGGCAGAGTGAGTGGGGATACAGATAAAATGAGATTGGCTTTACGTTGATGATTGTTGAAATTGGATGATGGGTACATGGTGTTCATTATATTATTATTCTCTCTACTTTTTTTTATATGTTTAAAATTTTTCCGTGATGATTTTTCCAAAATATTATGGGAGAGGTGCTAGACATATTCCATTTGTCCCTCCAGATCCACTCTCCACCTTTCCCCCCATGCTCTGCCTGGGATGCTGACTTCTATGGATAGAATCAATGGGCTCCTGTGCCCTCCGCAGGGTTTGTAAAATGGGATACCTGTAGGAGATGGAAGGAAGGAGACTGAGGCTGGGGTTTTTAATTTCCCAGACTCCCTCCCTGATGAGTCATAGTGAGCTGGTTGCCTCCTTTAATCAACCACAAGTCTCAGCTCCTGCCGGGCCCTCTCCACCCATCCCTTTTTGCTGCTGATCCCTCTTCTTGCCCCTGGGTATTGCCCTATCCCTTGTGGTTTCTCTAGACCCTGCCCACACTTTTTATAAATAATCTTATTAAACTCTTCTCAAATTACCCAATTTGAGCATGCCATCTGTTTCTTGATGGGCTCCTGTCTGATACCGGAAGATAATCAGCAGCAACAGGTAGAATCAGGGGAGGAAGCCCAGAGTAGTGGGGTGGTGGGGACTGAAGTGAGAGAAGTAGCTGGGGACAGAGATGATAGCCAAACCACATAACAACCAGTAGCCCACAGGCACTAAACAGCCAGAAGGGACTCCAAGTGTAAACAACTAGCACTGATACATCCCAGTTCATTCTCAGCCCTGCTTAAGTCGGATCCAGATCTGTAGGACAGGACTGGTTGGGTTATTTGAACTCAAGTTTTCCCAGATGGTTAGGGCCTGGTGGTTAGCAGGACCTTAAGATTCTCTTGTCCCAGGGGAATCTCAGCTGCCAGCAGGGGCCCTGGTGCAGCTGGAAAGCGTTAGTGGCCTCTGGGAAAACAGCCCTTAAATTTTCCCCAGGGAGCTGGGGCAGGAAAGGTAAGTGGTGGCTCCAATAAAGGATAGTGCTCGGGCTACAAAATCTAAACCTGGGTTGGGGGAGGGTGTCCTTCCCATACTGACAGCCTGGTCCCACATAGCAAAGAAAACTGAGCCAGTGGGAAGTGGGTTGGGTAATGTTACAAAGATCCTGTGGTTCCCTAACTCTATTGAGCCTAAGCCTCTCTTAAAATGTTTTAACTTTAAAATACATGCATTTAACATTAGATATAGCTGGTGGTTCTAAATGGCTCAGAAATAAAAGCTCTAACCAGATACATAAAGAAAGGTCTCCCTCCCTCTAATGCCAGCCCCAGCTGCCCAGTCCCCTTCCTCCCCAATTAAACAGCCACTATAACCTGCCAGAGATTTTTTTAATGTATGTGAAAACACACTCTCACTCTTCTACTTTTAACATGATGTATGCTCTATTCTGCTTTTTTTTGTAAAAACATCTTGGGGGGGGGCGCCTGGGTGGCTCAGTGGGTTAAGGCCTCTGCCTTCGGCTCAGGTCATGATCTCAGGGTCCTGGGATCGAGCCCCACATCGGGCTCTCTGCTCGCTGGGGAGCCTGCTTCCTCCTCTCTCTCTCTCTCTCTCTGCCTACTTGTGATCTCTGACTGTCAAATGAATGAATAAAATCTTAAAAAAAAAATATCTTAGAGGGGCACCTGGGTGGCTTAGTCACGTGGGCATCCGACTCCTGGGTATGCTCTGACTACTCCACTGACTGGCCATTCTCCCATCTCTCTAACTCTCTTAGGGCCTCCCTATTTCCTAAATTACAACAATAATGAAATTGGGCCAATTGATAACCCTACAACAGTCTCTAAGTATTCAAATCAGAGACCCACACCTCTCACTTTTTAAAAAAATTATTTATTTACTTATTTGGGGGCACCTGGGTGGCTCAGTGGGTTAAGCCTCTGCCTTCAGCTCAGGTCATGATTTCAGGGTCCTGGGATCAAGCCCCGCATCGGGCTCTCTGCTCAGCAGGAAGCCTGCTTCCCTCTCTCTCTTTGCCTGTTGCTCTGCCTACTTGTGATGTCTCTCTTTCTGTCAAATAAATAAATAAAATCTTTTTTTTTTTTAAGATTTTATTTATCTATTTGACAGACAGAGATCACAAGTAGACAGAGAGGCAAGCAGAGAGAGAGGAGGAAGCAAGCTCCCTGCTGAGCAGAGCGCCCGATGCGGGACTCGATCCCAGGACGCTGGGATCATGACCCGAGTTGAAGGCAGAGGCTTTAACCCACTGAGCCACCCAGGCGTCCCAATAAATACAATCTTTAAAAAATAAATTTTATTTATTTATTTGACAGAGAGAGGGAGAGAGAGCACAAGCAGAAGGAGGGGCAGGCAGAGGGAGATGGAGAAGCAGGCCCTCACTGAGCAGGCATCCCTACGTGGGGCTCCATCTCAGGACCCTGGGATCATGACCCAAGCCAAAGGCAGATGCTTAATGACTGAACCACCCAGGTGCCCCTACACATCTCTCACTTTATTTTATTTTTTTTTTTAGATTTTATTTATTTATTTGACAGACAGAGATCACATGTAGGCAGAGAGGCAGGCAGAGAGAAAGGAGGAAGCAGGCCCCCCAATGAGCAGAGAGCCCGATGCGGGGCTCGATCCCAAGACCCTGAGATCATGACCCGAGCCGAAGGCAGAGGCTTTAACTCACTGAGCCACCCAGGTGCCCCACATCTCTCACTTTAAATCAAAGGCTAGGGGTGCCCAGCTAGCTCAGTCAGTAGAATATGCAACTCTTAATTTCAGAGTCAAGAGTTCATGCCCCACGTTGTGCGTAGAACTTATTTAAAAAAGAGATGTTTTAAAAAGAATAAATCAGGGACGCCTGGGTGGCTCAGTTGGTTAAGCAGCTGCCTTCGGCTCAGGTCATGATCCCAGCGTCCTGGGATCGAGTCTCACATCGGGCTCCTTGCTCCATGGGGAGTCTGCTTCTCCCTCTGACTCTGCCTTCCACTCTGTCTGCCTGTGCTCGCTCTCCCTCTGAAAAATAAATAAATAAAATCTTTAAAAAAAAATAAAAATAAAAAAATAAAAATAAAAAGAATAAATCAATCAGGGGCACCTGGGTGGCTCATTTGGTTAAGCATCTGCCTTCGGCTCAGGTCATGATCCCAGAGTCCTGGGATCAAGCCCCACATTGGGATCCCTGCTTGGTGGGGAGCCTGTTTCTTCCTCTCCTCCCAGTTCCTGTTCTCTCTAGATATCTCTCTTTCTCACTCTCAAATAAAGAAATAAAATCTTAAAAAAAAAAAAACAATAAACCAATCAAAGGCTAGAAATGATTAAGCTTTGGGAGGAAGGTATGTTGAAAGGTGAGATAGGCCAAAAGCTAGGTCTCTTGTGGCAAACAAGTTAGCCATGCTGTGAGTGTAAAGCAAAGTTATTGAATGAAATTGTAAGTGCTTGGGTGGCTCAGTTGGTTTAGCGGCTGCCTTCGGCTCGGGTCATGATCCCAGCGTCCTGGGATCGGGTCCCGCATCGGGCTCCTTGCTCGGCGGGGAGTCTGCTTCTCCCTTTGCCTCTGCCTGCCATTCTGTCTGCCTGTGTTCACGCTCTCTCTCTGACAAATAAATAAAAAAAAAATCTAAAAAAAAAATTGTAAGTGCTTGTCCAGTGAACACAAGAATGATACGAAAGCAAAACAACTTCACTGCTGATAAGGAGTAAGCTTTAGTGGTCTGGAAAGATCAAACCAGCTGCAACATTCCCTTAAACCAAAGCCTAATCCAGAGCAAGACCCTAAGTCTCTGCAATTCTCTCAAGGCTGAGAGAGTGAGGAAGCTGCAGGAGCAAAGTTTGAGGATAGCAGAGGTTGGTTCATGAGGTTTAGGGAAAGAAGCCATCTTCTTAACATCAAAGTGTAAGGTGAAGCAGCAAGTGCTAATGTAGAAGCTACAGCTACTTATCCAGAAGATCCAGCTGAGGTAATTAATGGAGGTGGCTACACTAAGCAACAGATTTTCAATGTAGATGAAAGAGCCTTCTACTGGAAGAAAATGCTATCTAGGACTTTCATAGGCAGAGAGAAGTCAGTGCCTGGCTTCAAAGCTTCAAATGCAGCTGGTGACTTTAAATTGAAGCCAGTGCTCACATACCATTCTGAAAATCCTAGGGCCATTAGAATGAGGCTAAATCTACTCTGCCTGTGCTTCACAAATGGAACAACAAAGCCGGGATGACAGCACATCTGTTTACAACACGGTTTACAAATATTCCAAACCCACTGTTGAGACTCCACTGCTCAGAAAAAAGTTTCAAAATATTACTGCTCGTTGACAATGCCTCTGGTCACCCAAAAGCTCAGATGGAGACGGACAAGATTAATGTTGTTTTCATGTCTGCTTGAACAGCATCCATATGGCAACCCGCGGATCAAGGAGTCATTTCAACTTTCAAGTCTTATCATTTACAAAAGTGATAGTAATTCCTCTGATGAGTCTGGGAAAAGTATATTTGCAAAACTTCTGGAAAGGATTCACCATTCTAGATTCCACTAACAACATTTGTGATTCATGGGAAGAGGTTAAATATCAACACTAATGGGGGGGGTGGTCTCGAAGAAGTTGATTCCAACCCCCATGATTTTGAGGGGTTTAAGACTTCAGTGGAGAAAGTAACTGCAGACATGGTGGAAACAGCAAGAAAACCAGAATGAGAAGCAGGGTCTGAAGATGGGGCTGCATTGTCACAATCTCACAATAAAACTTTAATGAATGAGGTGTTGCTTCTTATGGATGAGCAAAAAAATGATTTGTTGAAATGGAATCTACTCCTGGTGAAGATGCTATGAAGACCGTTGAAATGACAACAAAGGACTTAGAATATTACATAAACTTAGTTGCTAAAGCAGTGGTAGGGTTTGAGAGGACTGATTTCAATTTTGAAAGAAGTTCTCCTATGGGTAAAATACTATCAAACAGCATCACATGCTACAGAGAAGTCATTCATAAGAGGAAGAGTCAATTGATGAGGCACACTTCAATGTTCTCTCATTTTAAGAAATTGTCACAGCCACCCCAGCCTTCGACAACCACCATCCTGATAAGTCAGCAGCCATCACCATCGAAGCAAGACCCTCCATCAGCATAAAGATCGTGATTGGTTGAAAGGTCAGATGATGGTTAGCATTTTTTAGCCATAAAGTGTTTAACTGACGTACGTACATTGTTTTTTTAGATGATGCTATCATTGCATACTTAATTGAATACAGTATAGTGTAAATAAAACTTCTACATGCACTGGCAAACCAAAAACTTCATTTGATTCACTTTATTGTGATGCTGTGACTTACCGCAGTGGTCTGAAACCAAACCTGCAATATCTCCGAGGTATGTCTGTATTAATATCTCTCTATATTCGGTGCCAGGATTGACTTTAACAAAGGTGGCAAAAGGTGCATCTATCCCCCTCTTCTACTGATTTGCCACCATGCCTGAAATCATACTATTAGACGTCTTTTCTCAGTCCTATAGGTTTGCTACTCTTGAGGGGTCCCTTTGCCTCATTTAAAAACATAAAACATTTTGAGATCATTATAAATTTAAATGCAGTTATAAAAAAGTAATACAGAGATTCCATGTATTCTTTACTCACTTTCCCCCAATGGTAACATCTTACAAAGCAAGAGTTTAATATCACAACCAAGATACTGACACTGATACAGTCAAGGTATGAAACAGTTCTATTGTCACAAGGATCCCTCATGTTACCCTTTTATGGCATTTCCCTCCCATCCCACTCCTCCTTAATCCCTGGCAGCTACTAATCTGTTTTCCATTTCTGTGATTTGGTCAAGAAAGTTATATAAATGTAATCATACAGTATGTAGCCCTTTGAGTGAGTTTTATTCACTCAACACTATCCTCTGGCGATCCACCCAGGTTCTCGTGTGTATCAATAGCATATTCCTTTTTTTTGCTGAGTGATATTTCATGGTATGGATATATTACAGTTTAACCATTCACTTTCTGAAGGACATCTGAATTGTTCCAGTTTGGGGCTGTTACAAATAAAGCTACTATAAATATTAACATACAGGTTTTTGTATGAACATAAGTTTTCATTTCTCTCATATAAATGCCCAGAAGTACAAGTGTTAGGTCATAAGGTAGGTGTATATTTAGTTTTTTAGGAAACTGCCAAATTGTTTTCTACGGTGGCTGTATCATTTTACACACCCTCCCCCAAGCAAGAGATGAGTGATCTAGTTTCTCTGCAACTTCGCCAGCATTTGATGTCACTATTTTTAAATTTCAGCTATTCTGATGAGTTTGCACTTCCTTAAAGGTTAACATCTTTGTGTGCTTATTTGCCATCTGTATATCCTCTTCAGTAAAATGTCTCTTCATGTTTGTAATCCATTTCCTAAGTGGATTATTGTTTTGTTTTGTTTCTTAAGTATTAACTCTTGAAAGTTTTTTACATATCCCTGAGGCTCTGCTTGTTTATTCAGTGTACTTTCTGTTGTTCAGATTTGGATAATTTCTATCGCTCTACCTTCCAGTTCACAGATTTTTTCTTCTGTCTTTTCTATTCTGTGGGTGAACCCATCCACTGAGTTATTAAATTTTGTTTATTTTATTTTTCATTCTGAAATTTCCACTTCATTTTTCTTTATGTCTTCCATTTCTTTATTGAGAGTTTTAATATTTTCATTTGCATAAAGTGTATTTGTAATGGCTCATTATTTTTATGGTGGCTGCTTTAAAATCTCTGTCAGATAATTTTTTTTAAATTTTTTTAAAGATTTTATTTATTTATTTGACAGAGAAAGATCACAAGGAGGCAGAGAGGCAGGCAGAGAGAGAAAGAGGGAAGCAGGCTCCCCGCCGAGCGGGGACTCGGTCCCAGGACCCTGAGATCATGACCTGAGCCGAAGGCAGCGGCTTAACCCACTAAGCCACCCAGGTGCCCCTCTTTGTCAGATAATTTTAACATGTATTTCATCTCAGTGTTGGCATCTTTTCTCATTTAACTTGAGCTCTTTCTTATTCCTAGTATTGCAAGTGATTTTTTTATTGAAACCTGGGCATTTTGGGTATTATGTTATGAATCTGTATCTCATTTAAACCTACTGTTTTAGCTGTTTTTTAAATACAACGCCAACAGGAGAAGAGGAGTTTCCTCCCCTTCCTTAATCACTACCAGGTCAGCATTGAAGTCTACTCAGTCTCTGAGTAGAAAGGGAGGTAGAAAGGAGGGGACTCCTTATAACTGCTGGGTGGGATGGAAGCTTAGGCTCCCCACTAGGTCTACACTGGCACTTCAGGGAGATGGTGTCCTCAATATCACTGAGCAATGGTGAAAGTTCTGACTTTCCAGTAGGCTTCTTTTTTTTTTTTTTTTGAAAGATTTTATTTATTTATTTATCACAAGTAGATGGAGAGGCAGGCAGAGAGAGAGAGGGAAGCAGGCTCTCTGCTGAGCAGAGCGCCCGATGCGGGACTCGATCCCAGGACCCTGAGATCATGACCTGAGCCGAAGGCAGCGGCTTAACCCACTGAGCCACCCAGTAGGCTTCTTTTGATACTACTTCAGTGGAATGGACACAGGATGGAAGTAGAGGTTCCTCATATGGTTTCCTCATTACCATCCAGTAAGGAAGAAAGAACTGGCCCCATATGTAGCCTCCTCTGATGCCATCCTAATGGGCCGGTTGAGGTACCTCATTATAGCTTGGCAAGGGTGGAATTCTGAGTTGCCCACTTGGCCTTTGCTATTATGAGTGGGAGTGGGGCCACAGCTTTTCCTGTGTGTTTAGCTGGAGTAGAGCAGTTACTGTTGAGAGGTTTTCTCTTCCTATGCTGTTCTTTCCTGATCTTTTGGCTCAGAAAGAACAGGTTTTGTTGGCTTTCTTTTTCTGCACTTGTTTGCATTTCTGGGTGTCAGCTTCTAGAGCTACAAATCTGGGATATATGAGTTGAAAAGAAAATCCAGAGAATTCACAACCATGTTGTTCCTTGATTACTGAGGTCCTTAGCAGGTCTTCCTTCTTTGCTCCATTCTGAATCTTTTTATGTTTGATTCATACATAATGTCCAGCGTTTTTAGTTGTACTTATGGGAAGAGTAAAGAAAAGTATGTCTATTCCATCTTGTAAATAGAAGTCCTCAAGTTTTTATACCTTGTTATTAAAGTATAACATATACACAGAAAAGAGCACATATCTTAAGCATATGTGCCAATGAATTTTCACTAACAATACTCCTCTGCAAACAGAACTCAGGTCAAGAAACACAACACAACCAACACCCCTTAGAAGACCCCTTCATGTCCCCTATGATCACTAGCCTCACTGGCAAGGTTAACCACTATCCTAACTTTTTTTTTTTTTAAAGATTTTATTCATTTATTTAACAGAGAGAGAGAGATTGAGAGATCACAAGTAGGCAGAGCAGCAGGAAGAGAGGAAGGGAAGCAGGCTCCCTGCTGAGCAGAGAGCCCGATCTAACTTCTGACAGTATAGATTGTTGTAGCTTGTTTTTGTACTTTATATAATGGGTTCCTTTTTAAAATTATTTATTTATTTATTTGACAGAGAGAACAAGAGTACAAGCAGGGGGAGTGGCAAGGAGAGGGAGAAGCAGGCTCCCACTGTGCAGAGAGCCCAATGCGGGGCTCAATCCCAGGACCCTGGGATCATGACCTGAGCCACAGGCAGATGCTTAACCAACTGAGCCACCCAGGTGCCCTTATATAATGGGTTCCTTGAAAAAAAATGGAAACACCCTTGAAAGCCTCAATGCCTTCTTAGTGACCAACATCTTATAATGGGTTAGTTTGTCCTATAATTTTCTTTATGTTTAATAATAATAAATTTATTTTCAATAACATTGAAATCTTCAATAAATTTTATTTAAAAAAATTTGTTCCAAAAATGAAAATAATTAATATTACAATATACTTTAAAGTTTATAACAACCTTTCTCATACTTTATATCACCTGTTTTTCACATGTTCTTATGAGGGAGATTATATTACCATCCTCATTTAATGTGAGAAAATTTAGGTGCAGAGAAGTTAGATGATTTGTCTAAAGTCGCCCAAATAATGGGCAGGAAGACTTAACAGCTTCAGGAGGAAAAGACCTTCTTTGCTGCCCAATCCATGTATAAATGTTAGAGAAAGTTCTGATTGGCTCTGCTTTGGCCATGTGACTACCAAATGCCTGTCAAGGAGGAAGCAGGGCACCATGCTAGGTTCATGTGGAATCAAGGATAGGATCTTCAAAGCAATACAAAGGAAGAAATGGGAAACCATGCTGGACAGAAAGAATTTCAGTTACCATAGTCTCAATGGGGACAAGATCATTCTACCTATTTCTTGATTTTTATGGAAATGATAAAATAATCAAAATCTCTGTATCTATATTTTAATGACTCATTTTAACAGTTCAGAGCCACAGTCTGTAAAATTTGGGATGGACTATAGAAAACAGTTTATTTCATTATATAGATGAGGAAAAGGAGGCTAAAAAGAAAATACCTTGTCCAATCCGATATAAATACTTGCTTTATGTTTTTTACTCCATTTTAAGAATAGTTTTATGAGCTTAACAGTTTTCAAATGAAGAAAATATGCAAAATGTAAGATGAGTAAGTTCTACAAATCTACTATATAATTACTGTATATAATATTTACAATTAAATTTGTTAAGAGGATAGATCTCATATTAAGTGTTCTTAAACAAAACAAAACAACCCAAGAACCAAAAAACACCACAAAAGAACAACAAGGAACAACTACTAAAGAAACTACTACTACTACGACTACGACTACGACGACTACTACTACTACTTCTACTTCTTTTTTCTAAAGAGTGAGAGTGCATGAGTGGCAGTGGGGTCTGCAGATGGAGAAGGAGAGAGAGAAGCAGCTCCATGCGGGGCTGATGTGGGGCTCAATCTCACAACCCTGAGATCATGACATGAGCCAAAATCAAGAGTCAGATGTTTAATCAATTGAGTCACCCAGGAACCCCAGAACATAGGAACATTTTTGAAGGTGATGGAGGTGTTTAGTATTTCGATTGTGGTGATGATATCATAGGGTGTATGCATATGTACAAACCCAACAAGATGTATACAGTAAATGTATGAAATTTTTGCATATCAATTATAACTCTTATTGAATTAATTATTGAGAGCTAAAAAAGGGAAATTTATCCTATAACCCTAATACAGTAAATATTTTCATGTATCTTCCAGTCTTTATCAAGACAGACATATGAGAGGGACGGCTGGGTGGGTCAGTCAGTTAAGCATCTACTTTCAGTTAAGTGTCTACTTTCGGCTCAGGTCATGATCCCGGGGGGCCTGGGATGGAGTCCTTCATCAGGCTCCTTGCTTAGCAGGGACTCTGCTTCTCCCTCTGCCTGCTGCTCCCCCTGCTTGTGCCCTCTCTCTGACAAATAAATATATAAATAAAATCTTTTTAAAGAATAAAAAAAAAAGAGAGCTTGATCATGGTGTACACTGGCTTTCAAAAAACGATAAAAGGCTGCATATACATAATCTTCGAGCAACTAACGACTTCTAACAACTGTTAGAATATTTCTGTGCTGCAAAGTGTGCAGATGGAAAGCCCCTTGCATAGTGGTGGGAGCTCTTGTTTTTCTTCTGCTTCTCTTAAGCTAGATCAGCACCTCTTCCTCGCCCAGAATTTTGGCCTTGAGCAAAGTTGTGGAATGGGAGAAGAGGTCTCTAGAGCCCTCCATTCCTCCCTATGAGGGCATATTCTTCCTCTATTGCTGTTGCAGACCCTCAGCCACTCAGCCCCACCCTGGGGCCTGTTCTTCTCTGAGTGTTGGCATCTAATTTCTGCTCAAGAATTCACTGATTGTTTTGATCTTAACAGAAAATCATTCAAAGCGCAACCTCTTAGACATCATCATTAGAGAAGGGGGCCCTTCTTAAAAAAAAGAGAGAGAGAGAGAGAGAAAAGGGAACCCTTCTAAGATAGAAATGTATTTCTGAACTGAAGAAAGGGAAAAAACCCGTTTTGAGAGATCCCCCTACTAAAAGACAGTCCCTGCCCAATACTGGGGCTGAAAAGACAAGAAGACAGAGTCCCTGTTTCCAAAGTATTCAAGTTCCTGGCTTCATTCCAGGTGTCTGTAGTAACCTCTTTCTATCTGCAGCCTGCCCCACCTATGCTTGGAACAATAAGGAGTTCTTGGACTCTCCCTCAATAGGCCCTGTCAGACAAGCCATCTGTATCATTCCAGGTCCTGGCAGGAAACAGATGGCACCCTCAGATTGGGTAAATTGAGATGAGTTTAATAGACTATTTACAAAGGCATATCAGGGTGCAGGGAAACCACAGGACAGAAGGAGCAGAAGGAGGGAGCAGTTACTGGAACCTCATGGGAGAATTCTGTGAAGAGGGCCTCTTGACAGGAGTGATGGCTTTTGGCTCAGGAATAAAACCAGCCAGCCCTCAGGGACCCAGAAAGAAGGCATTTGAGGGAAACAGATACCCTGATCTCTCTCCTCCTAGCCCCCCATCTCTTAGTGGTGGCCAAAGGCTACTGGAAGACAGAGGACATAGGAGCCCATTGATGGAATCCATTGAGATAGGCTTACTGGTGCACAGAGTGGGTGGGAAAGGGTTGAGTGGATCTGGAAGGGCAAAAGGAAGCCATCTGACACACTGAATTTGGAACTATTCTGCAGCAGTTTTGCCACTGTGGTTTCCACCAGCACTCCTGATGGCAGGGTGAAAGTTAGGGCATTCTGGTGGTCTCCCTCCCTGAGTACTTCTAGCAGGGGGAGGGGGGAGCCTAAATGATTGCCTTCTGCCTGGGGCTCTTGAGTTTTCTCTGTTTAATCTCCCAGCATCCACACAAGGCAGTATTGCCCAGTAAGGAGGTGACCTACTCCAAGCCCCAGCCTCTAGGCAGGGGGCTGGCTTCCTGCACCCATCCTGCCAGCCCTATTTCTTGTCCCCTGTCATGCCCTGAACAACTAGCTGCCCTGCAAGTGGGCTGCCAGACACCCCTTCCATGGCCAGTGCGCAGGGCCATGCCCCCACCTGATTCCTTCAGGTTTCCAATGGCTGAAATTTAACCAATTTGCAATTTAATAAACCAGGGAATTAATTTATAATGAGAAATCTACGCAGACAGGATTCTTGGTTCATTACAGGAAGTTTCTCTCCATGCAAGTAACAAATGAGAAGAGCTAAGGGGACACTGGGGGGCTGGGGTATGTGAGAATGAGAGAATTTCTACATCCATTTTCTTTTTCTATATCCATTTTTATGCTCTGTGCCCATTTTTACTATTTGAAGGGGTTTTTAATATTTTTATTTATTCATTTATTTGAGAGAGAGAGGGGAAAAGAGGTGCAGAGGGAGGGGGACAAGTAGACTCTGTGCCGAGCATGGAACCGGAGCGGGCCTTGATCCCATGACCCTGAGATCACGACCAGAGCCAAAAACTAAGTCAGACATTCAACCGACTGAGCCATCCAGGTGCCCCTTGAAGGGTTTTTTTTTTAAAACCAAGTTCATGAATTACTTTTACAATTTTATAATGTTATTTCAAAAAGAATTGAGGCTAATTATCACCAGTGACTTTGAGTGACATGGCTAGTACACACTGCAGACACAGAACACAGAAATGACAACCAGAGCTAGGGCAAGGCCATCAGAGAGGAACTTTTAAGATTTCCATTCAAAGTAGGCCTCACTTCAGGGGAAGTGGGACCATGTACATTTCTTTAGTTACATCAGGAATTTGTGTGGAGACTGGAGTTAGCCGGCATGGTGTGTTCAATTTATCCCCATGGTGGTCTGGCATCCTGCAGACGTAGGCACTTGGGGACAACTGTCGATTGGGCATGCAGTTAACTGGCTTGCAGTGTGCCCTTACCACTTGCTGAGATCCCACTGCCACACTGGAGATTCCGCAGGTTTTATTTGATAAGTGATGCTGTTGACTGACAGGAAGAGGACTTGTTATTTCAATTTTGGCATCATTTAAGTATTTGTTAAGAACCAGCCCATTCCTAACTAAAACTCTGAAGTAGGGAGTGTGTTTTTGTTGCCCTTCCAGTGTCCTTTACTACCCCTCTACCTGGGAGATCCATCTTGAGGACAGTGGGGGACAATTGTGAGCAACCTGTAGGTCTATGCTGAGGGCCTCTGGAGAGACTTGCTTCTTCCTCCCCCTCACGCCGCTCCATCCTCCTAGCTAATCGTTTGCTGAAGTTTTGGGTACTGGTCTACGAAGGGTAACTGGAACCCAACTACCTTTGTGAGCTGAGGGAGATGTTAAGATGTGTAAGTGATTTAACTGTTAATGAGGGGTATCTGTTGATTTGTGTGAAGAATGATAGCTCAACAACTCTGTGATCGCTGTTAATAAAACTTTGAAAAATAATACACCAGTAATACCTCACTGGTGTCTTGCCCTAATGGATATTAAAACTCAGTATAAAGAAAATCTTTAAAATATGTATATAATTCAGTATAAAGCTAGTATAATCAAAAGAGTAGGGAATTGCATAAGAATAGACAAATCAGTGGAATGGAATAGAGAAGAAAGAAATAGATTTTAGGGAAACTTAATACAGGGTACAATAAAAGTGGAATTTCAATTCAGTGATGACTTATTTAATAAATGGTAGAATAATTGGTTATTACATGGAAAATATGACATTAGACCCCTATTTCTTTAATTGCAGATGAATTAAAAATGCAAAGGTATAATAAATGAACATTCTAGAAATAAATTTAGGAGACTATTTATATGATATTCATGTAGAGAGACCTTCTTATGATACAAGAAACTCAGAAGGCCTGAAGGAAATGAAACAAATTTGGTAATAGAGACAAGTAAAATTCTCCAGGGCTAGAAGACATCATAAAAATTCAAAGGGTAAAGGCTGTGAGAAAATCATTGTAACAAAATTGCAGATAAAGGATTAATATCCATAATATTCAGTTAAACTATATAAAATTGCTGATAATCAACTCTTTATGACCAAAAGAAAATGACAATTTAAGATTTCAACCCAACACACAGGGCTTTTAGAATACATACATTTTAGGGCTTCTATATGTTGACTGGAAAAAGACACATAACAGAAAAAAAGGTGAAGATTATAAATTAGAAAGAGGAAATTCATAGAAAAGAAAATGTAAATAGCAAATATACAAATATAGCATTATAAATATCTAAGTAAATATATGTGTTCATATATTAAATTAAAAGTTAAAATAGGCAAGGAAAATGATCAAAGAAATAGAAAAGAGCAGGTGTTGGGGCGCCTGAATGGCTCAGTTGGTTGAGGATCTGACTCTTGATTTCTGCTTGGGTCATGATCTCAGGGTCCTGGGATTGAGCCCTACCTTGGGCTCCACACTCAGTATGGATTCTGCTTGTCCCTCTCCACCTGCTTCTCTCCCAATGTGCACACATTCTTTCTCTCATAAATAAATAAATAAAATCTTTAAAAAAAAGGCAGAGAAAAGAACGGGTGCTGGCAAGGATGTGGAGAAACTGGAACCCTCATGCACTGTTGGTGGGAATGTAAACTGGTACAGCCACTCTGGAGGATAGAATGGTGGTTCCTCAAAAAATTAAAAATAGAATTACATATAATCCAGCAATTCCACTTGTGGGGATAGATATACCCAAAAGAATTGAAAGCAGGGTCTCAAAGAGATATTTGCACACCTGTGTTCATAGCATCATTATTCAAAATAGCTGAAAGATGGAAATAACCTAAGTGCCCATTGACAGATGAACAGATAAATGTAGTAGATACATGCAATGGAATATTATTCAGGAGGGAAATTCTGACTCATTCTACAATATGGGTGAATCTTGAAGACATTATGCTAAGGGAAATTAGCTGGTCACACACACACACACACACACACACACACACACACACAAAAGACAAATACTACACATGATTCTATCTACCTAAGGTATCTAGCTAGAGTAGTTAAATTCATAGAGCCAGGTAATAGAATGATTGCCAGGGACTGGTGGGAGGGAGTAATGGTGAGTAAATGTTTAATGGGTACAAGAGTTTCAGTTTTGCAGGTGAAAATAGTTCTGGAGTTTGACTGCACAACAGTGTACTGAACAATACTGAACTACACACTTAAAAGTGCTTCAGATGGGGGCGCCTGGGTGGCTCAGTGGGTTAAAGCCTCTGCCTTCGGCTTGGGTCATGATCCCAGGGTCCTGGGATTGAGCCCCACATCGGGCTTTCTGCTCAGCAGGGAGCCTGCTTCCTCCTCTCTCTCTCCCTGCCTCTATGACTACTTGTAGATCTCTGTCTGTCAAATAAATAAATAAAATATTAAAAAAAAAAAAGTGCTTCAGATGGAGGTTCCTGGGTAGCTCAGGTGGCTAAGTATCTGCCTTCAGCTCAGGTCATGATCTCTGGATCCTGGGATCGAGCCCCATGTTGGGCTCCCTGCTTGGTGAGTCTGCTTCTCCCTCTCCCCCAACTAATGCTTGCTTGCTCTCTTTCTCTGTCTGTCTCTCAAGTGAACAAATAAAATCTTTAAAAAAATGCTTAAGATGGTAAATTTTATGATATATATATTATTGTTACATATGCCATGTATATATTGTTACAATATGTGTATTGTACCACAGTTATAAATTTCAAACACACACAATAGCAGGATGCCATTTTCCACCCATCAGGCGGAATGTAGAACTAATTTTGACAATGATGTATGGAAATGTGTACTTGGTTTAATTCCCGGCTAGAGGGAGAATTGCTACAGCATATTTAAAAAGAAATTTGGGGGGCGCCTGGGTGGTTCAGTGGGTTAAGCCTCTGCCTTTGGCTCAGGTCATGATGCCAGGGTCCTGGGTTCGAGCCCCACATCAGGCTCTCTGCTCTGTGGGGAGCCTGCTTCCTCCTCTCTCTCTGCCTGCCTCTCTGCCTACTTGTGATCTCTATCTCTGTCAAATAAATAAATAAAATATAAAAAAAAAAAGAAAAAGAAAAAGAAATTTGGTAGGATCTATTAAAATCAAAGACATGCATACTCTTTGACATAGCTACCTGGTTTGTAGGACTATAGCCTCCAGAAATAAATGTACCAATATGTAAGTACAGTTGTATAAAGATGTTTTTTGCATTGGTCATAATTAGAAACAATCCCCTCCAAGGACAAATGGTTGAGTGTTATGCAAATTTTTAAAACAATAAGATCAGGGCACCTGGATAGCTTAGTCAGTTAAGTGTCCAATTCTTGATTTTGGCTCAGGTCATGATCTCAGGGTCGTGGGACTGAGCCCCACTTCCTGGTCTGTGCTCAGCATGGAGTCTGCTTGTCCCTCTCCCTCTGCTCCTTACCCCACTCACTCTATATCTAAAATTAATACATAGAATCTTAAAAACAATATAATAATAAGATCTACAAGGATTAATTCAATGAGATAAATATATTATCTTCTTAATAATAACATGGTATACTATTGTAAGATAGCAAGTTGCACAGAAGAGCATATGGTTTGATTCCACTTGGCTGAAAAGCAAACTAAAAAGTCCCTATAATCTGTTTATATGCTATGATGATTAATTTTATGGGTCAATTTGGCTGGGCTATGGCGCCCCTTTCAGTCAAACTCATCTAGATCTTACTGTGAAGATATTTTTTAGATGTGATTAATATTTAAATCAGTAGACACTGAGTAAAGTAGATTATCCTCCATAATGTGGGTGGGCCTCAAATCAGTTGAAGGCCTTAAGGGAAAAGACTGACCTCCTCTGAAGGAGGAGGAATTCTCCTCAAAGCTGCAACACAGAAACCCTGCCTGAGTTTCCAGACTGCCTGGCCTCCCTGTGGAATTTGGGCTCAAGACTGCAACATCAACTCTTACTTGAATTTCTAGCCTGGCAGGAGATTGCAAACTTGCCAGCTCCTGCAATTGGGTGAGCCAATTTCTTAAAATAAACCACCTTTGTGTATGTATATGTATCTGATATAAATGTATTTATATATATGCAGATATAGATATATCTTATTGGTTCTATTTCTCTCAAGAACCCTAATACCTATGCATTTGTGTAGTTTTGTGTGAGCATAAGGAATGGTGTGGAAGAATATAAACCAAATTTAACACTGGTGACCTTGGGGCGTGGGATTAGAGTGGGGAAGGAAAGACTTTTTGTAGGTGTCCTATGCTTTGTTTAACTGGTTACCAGGTGCTTGGGGGCACCTTTGCAAATAAACCAAAACAAAGGAGAGAGAAAAAAATGCTCACAAGCTATGTTGATGATGTTGCTATATCATCGAAGGCAACACTATATTAGGTTAGGGGTCTTAAATTCTAGTTTACTGGCAAAAAATGTAGTAAGCACCCACTGTGTGTCAAGGACCGAACAAGATTGGAAATACAAATGTCAACAAACCATGACCTCCTTGGACAGCTCTAGAATTTGCAATAACTGGTACAATCAAAATGTCTGCAATCTCCTGCCAGGCTAGAAATTCAAGTAAGAGTTGATGTTGCAGGCGCCTGGGTGGCTTAGTGGGTTAAGCCTCTGCCTTCGGCTCAGGTCATGATCTCAGGGTCCTGGGATCGAGTCCCACATCGGGCTCTCTGCTCAGCGGAGAGCCTGCTTCCTCCTCTCTCTCTCTGCCCGCCTCTCTGCCTACTTGTGATCTCTGTCTGTCAAATAAATAAATAAAATCTTTTAAAAAAAAAAAAAAGAGTTGATGTTGCAGTCTTGAGGAGAATTCCTCGCAGGTGTTTTCTTTAATAAATTTCTTGTATGTTTTATCCCATCTTTGTGCCTGCTTCTCTGGAGCCTGAAACTATGATGGTCCTTCTCCTTCTTCCTCCCACCCTCTCGTTTCCTCCTTTCTGTATTCTAGGCCAGCCATCCTGGAGGTGCATAGGTTAATCGTCTCTGGTCCCTAGTCTCAAGGTTCACACAATCTATTAAAAGAGACAGGCCCTCAAAAATAATTATGACGTGGTTGAGATAAGGGCAATGATAGGCCTATGTATAAGGCATTAGAAGGGTCCGGAAAAGTGGTATCTAACCCAACATGGAGCTAAAACGGAGAAAACCACTGCGAAAGAGTTGGCAGGAGAAAGAGCAGAACAGAGGGAGGGGTTGTTGTGCTGCAGGGGTGCCTGTTTTCAAGCAAAGAGTGTCAAGAAAAGAGGCCAAAAAAGTGAGCAGGGGCTGGATGTTGGAGGGCTTTGGATGCTACCCTGAGCATCTGACCCTTATCCTGGGGCCAGTGTTTCCTATTGTAAGATAGCAAGTTGCACAGAAGAGCAACATCTTGAACGTTAGTCTGGGTGAGGCTACTTGAGAATCATCTGGCCCCTGATAAAGATACCATCCAGAGTGCCCAGCCAGAGGACAATATATCTTTTTTCCTTTTCTTTTGCATCAAAAGTTGTCCCTTCAAGCTCTAGAGAGGGTCAGAAAATCCCCTAGAGGAGTTTTGTTTTGTTTTGTTTTTTTCCTATTTTTGGTAGAATTCCTCAACTAATCTTCCTTCAGTACTGTATAGTGCTACTAGGCCACACTGCTCTGGGAAAAGTTTTTGTTGTTGTTTATTTGTTTTGTTGTTGTTGTTTTTTTTTTTTTTTTTTTTTTTGATGGCTAAAGAGGTTTTTATTTTTCAGGCCAGGCAAAACAAGCAAGGCCTTGTTCACAGTCTTTCCTGTGACAACTGAGCTGTGGGCCTTCCATTGTCCCTCTAAGGGGGCTGGATTACTTGGGACCATCTTCTTTTCACATGACTGCAAGGAAAGGGATCATTCGAGCATCCAGGGTGGCAGGAGAGTTAGTGGGCTCAGTACCCCCTGCTTCCCTACCTTGCATGTAGAAATTTCAAGGAAAGAGCGTCCCTCTAATGTGCCTGGCCTTCCAGATCTCCTTACTCCAGAACCCGATCTCTGCCATCCTGATCTTGTGAGGCCTGACCCTAGAACAAGTCCCTCCTACCACACTGGGGGAGGGAGTGGGACTAAGCACCTCATGGGCATGGCTGGATGAGGACCATGATAGAGCTTAGACTCAAGGGCCCTGGCCTAAGATGAAGAATGGGTAGCCTCTGGAGGTAAAGCCTCAACAGAGGTGGTGGGGATTGATTCAGCAGGGAATGGAGTTCGGATGAGGCAGAAGGAGCCTGAGGATCTGTGTGATTGTGGAAGAGCTCTCAGGTAGGCAGTTGGGTAGAGGAGTCTAGGACCTAGAGGAGTGGCCTGATTTGGATATGTGCATTAGGGAGAAAAGTGACCATGGAGTGACACACTAAAAGATGGCCCAGGAAAAGGATGTGGAGTAAAAAGAGAGGGGAACACCAGCATTTAAAGTACAGGCAGAAGTATAAGAGACATGTTTTACACCTAAAAACACATACAGACTGAAAGTGAAGGAACAGAAAAAGATATTTCAGGCAAATGGAAGCAAGAAAAAGCTCAGGTAACAATATTTGCATCAGACAAAACAGATTTTAAGACAAAGACAGCAATTAAGAGACAAAGAAGGGTATTACATAATGACAAAGGGATCATCCAACAGGAGGATATAACAATGTTAAGTATCTATGCACCCAACAAAGGAGCATCTAAGCATATAAAGCAAATATTAAAAGAACCAAAGGGAAAAACTGACAGTAATACAACAGTAGTAGAGGACTTTAACACCCCACCTACACCAGTGGATAGGTCATCCAGACAGAAAATCAATAAGGAAATAGTGGCTTTCAATGACACTTTAGACTAGATGGACATGTAACAAAACCTTATTTTGTGGACTGACCTGCTGCCCTCCTAATACCTTGCGCTACACAGAGATGGTCTCGGGAGAAATGGAAACCAGTTGTCCCAGGGGATAAGGAATGGCACCAGGAACAAAGAGAGAAGAGTGATGCCCTTCTGTTTCAGGACTGGTTACCAGAAGCAGACCCTGAGATGTTGATTCTCATACAAGAATTTATTAAGCAAGTGCTCTCAAGAGAAACTGGTAAAGGAGTGGGGGATACCAAAGAGATAATGGGGAGAAGCCAGCCTCAGCCTAAACACACCCGAGAGTCTGGAATGCACAGTGGGTTCTCATTCTCTGTATAAAGTCACCACAAACACTGAGCGAATATTGCCGAATCCTTGCTCCAAGGGGAAATACAAGGTTTAGGTTCCTGTGAGTCTCTGGTCACATTCTGGCAATTGATCAATGCACAACCTTGTTTTTATGTGTTTAAAAACCTTATTTAATGTATGCCATCAACTCAGTAACACTGAACTCCAAGCGCCATAGTTCATGCCTGAACAAATCTTCTCTAACACATGTATTTTCTCCATAAAGCATATCACAGTCTTCTTGTGCTTGGGAACAGTAGACAGCGCAGCAGCACTATGTTTAGGGGTCATTTTAAATCGTGAAATCAACAAGAAAAGCACAAAAGTGAGGAAAACGTGGTACTAAATAGACTTCCAAGAGGACACTTGTTTATACCATGAGAGCTGAAACAAGAGGCAGGGTAGGGTGTTGCCTCATTCTGTGCATGTCCACCAATGACTTTGAAAGCACCACACACATGCATTTTGGGGTTACAAATAAATTTCAGTGGATAGGAAATTTGCAAATATGGGATCTGTAAATAATGAAGATCAACTGTAAATACTGCTCCAAGTTGGTCCCTCCTTGGGACTACTATAACTCTGACCTTCATCCATCTAACTGGCTAGGTCTGTGGGGGAGTTGGTGGAGGAGGCAGGAGGAAAGCCCCAGGCACTTCTGGCTCTCTGCACCCGCACCTGGGCAAAGTGGTTCCAGCAGCAAAGACTGCAGATGGGCTCACAGGCTAAGAGGTCCAAAGGCATCTGGGAAGAGCAGACAGTCTCAGCAGCATGCTCTGTTGTTCAAGTCATAGGAACATCACTGATGGGCAGAGGAAGAGGACACATGTACTGCTGACTGGGCTCTACACCAGGTCTGGGATAGCAAGTGACCCCGGACCAGGCTGCATCACTGTTGCCATGACTGGCACATTGCTTGTTTCCTTGGCTATAATCTCTGTTATGACAGAAGGGACCCTGTTTTGCTCCCATTGACCTTGCCAGGGCACTGCCAGTACCTGATATTCCAGAAAATATTTGAGGAAGAAATAAAAATAGCAAATGTAACCCATCATTGGACCACCCAAATGGAGCTGTATTCATCCTTGGGGCTTTCCTTTGGATGTGGGTAGGGCTAGAAGCCCTGCCTGAAAACTTCATCTGGCCCAAGGTAAAGGGGTCATTTCAAGGGTTGCAAAGAGGCCAGTGACTCTGTAAGGAGCCCCATTTCTTATGCACTGGTCACCCCTCTTGTGATCAGGGGACTCTAAACAGATAACCGGGTAATAAAAAAAAATTGTTCTTCTTCCTTTAAACATGGATTTACAACTGCTTTTTAAGAGTGATTGTTTGTATATGAACGACTTGATCCAGTAGTGTAATACACTGAATTGTGTCCTCCCCCAAACTCCTATGTTGAAGTCCTAACCCTTAGTATCTCACAATATAACTTTATTTGGAAATAGAATCTTTAAAGAAGTAATTACATTAAAATGAGTTCATTAGGGTGGGCTCAAATCCAATATGACTGGTGACTTTATAAAAAATAAAGGAAGTTTAGATATAGATATGTACAGAAGGAAGATGACATGAAGAGATACAGGATAAGATGGCCATGTACAAGTCAAAGAGAGAGGCCAGGAAGACATGCTTCCATCTTGGTCCTCAGAAGGACTCTGCCAACACCTTGATCTCAAACTTCCAGCCTCTGAAAACTATGAGAAAATAAATTTCTGTTGTTTAAGCCAAAAATAAAAAATAAAGTGCAGGAAGAGAAACAGAAGCCCTTGGGCATCAAGAAAGAATGGTTCATGACATATTAAAAGAAAAAGAAAAGAAGTAAATGTTATCAAAACAACTGAACTAACATTGAATCCTTACTCTGTGGCAGGCATTATTCTAAATTCTTTATATGCAACAATTCATTTACCTCAGAAATCCTCTGTGGTAACCTGTACCAGATACTCTTGGTACTCAATCCTTATGCCTTCAGGCACTACCATTTCAGTGTGCTCCAACTGCCTGTAGCTGCCAAGTATTTTGGCCCACAGTATGACAGCCTGGTAGTGCCAAGGATTTTGACAGTCCCATGAGCAACCCTCAACAAAAGACTATGGCTTGTTTGTGTATAAATACCCCAGCTCCCTTACTCTCAATGTGAGAAGACTCTAAGGGTCATGCTCTATACCTTTTCCCAGAGTTCCACAGTGGGAGTAGGCCCCAGTGGTCCACAGTTGTCTCTTGCTGGATAATCCAGCCTTTTATGACTTCCCTTCATGGACTAACTTCTCTACTCCCCTACCCATGTTTTCCTTTACCTCCCAAATAAACTACTTGCTCTTAAACCCTTGACTCACAGGCAGCTTCTGGAGGAATCCAAACTAAGATATAAAGGAAAAACATAGAATATCTGAGAACTGATGTTTAGAAGAATATAAACATGTAAATGTAACTGAAAACAATCACTAATATGTAGTGGTTGTTAATCACCAATTCTCCAGGCTTGACAAGAATGTGTATTTAAACTCAGGTTAAATTTTTGAAGAGGCAGAGCTCTTCTAGGAACATAAACACCACTCAGAGATTTCTTACCCTTACCAGGCATCAAAGCCTTTTTTCCTCTTTTATTCAAAAAGCGAGGGGGGGGGCCTCCAAATGCCTACCCCAAATTATTAGCTTGAAAAGAGTCCAATTTTGCTTTTCTAAATCCTCTGTACTTAAAGTAGATACATCTTTTACCTGATTTTTTTTTAGAGATTTTATTTATTTATTTGACAGAGAGAGATCACAAGTAGACAGAGAGGCAAGGCAGAGAGAGAGGAGGAAGCAGGCTCCCCATGGAGCAGACAGCCCGATGTGGAGCTCGATTCCAGGACCCTGGGACCATGACCCGAGCCGAAGGCAGAGGCCTTAACCCACTGAGCCACCCAGGCGCCCCTCTTTTACCTGATTTTAGAGGGATCCTAACTCCTTCTATTCACAAATCTGAGCTCACTAGAAAATAAGATTTTATAAATCACGTTTTAAGAGACCATATTATAGACAAAAATATATTAAAATGGTCTCTTCAGATACGGTCTCTCAACTTACTAAGTTGTTTTCTAAACACTGGAGAGTAAAAATCTTAGGAATATGTTCTATGTTTTGTGTTGATTATGCCAATCAAAGTTTAATGAAGCCTTTGTTATGTTGCAATTTTTTAAATGTGTCAGAAAATGCCACAAATCAAAAATAATGTTAAATAAAAGATCTTGTACTGAATTTTAAAAACTGTGACCCTATAATAGGATAAGAATGGGGTGGGGGATGTTTATAGCAGCAATGGCCACAGTCGCCAAACTGGAAAGAACCAAGATGTCCTTCAACGGACAAATGGATAAGGAAGATGTGGTCCATATACACTATGGAGTATTATGCCTCCATCAGAAAGGATGAATACCCAACCTTTGTAGCAACATGGACGGGACTGGAAGAGATTATGCTGAGTGAAATAAGTCAAGCAGAGAGAGTCAGTTATCAAATGGTTTCACTTATTTGTGGAGCATAACAAACAGCATGGAGGACATGGGGAGTTAGAGAGGAGAAGGGAGTTGGAGGAAATTGGAAGGGGAGGTGAACCATGAGAGACTATGGACTCTGAAAAACAATCTGAGGGGTCTGAAGTGGTGGGGGATTGGGAGGTTGGGGTACCAGGTGGTGGGTATTATAGAGGGCACGGATTGCATGGAGCACTGGGTGTGGTACAAAAATAATGAATACTGTTATGCTGAAAATAAATAAAAAATAGATTTTTTTTTTAAATGGGGGGAAAATAAATGAAATGACTAATTGAAAATTTGCTTGTAGTCCCGGATTATTTCCATCAGCGGCCATTAATATGTTTAAAGGGGTTTTGTGGGGGTGCCTGGGTGGCTCAGTGGTTTAAGGCCTCTGCCTTCAGCTCAGGTCATGATCTCAGGGTCCTGAGATCGAGCCCCACATTGGGCTCTCTGCTCAGCAGGGAGCCTGCTTTCCCCCTCCTCTCTCTCTACCTGCCTCTCTGCCCACTTGTGATCTCTATCTGTCAAATAAATAAATAAAATCTTTTAATAAAAAAAAAGAGTAGTTGACTCAAAATGTTTAAAAAAAATAAAAGGGGTTTTGTGACTCACAGTTATGATAAAATTTCGTAAGTCTTCCATTTTGTACAAAAGAAATTGGTTCCGTTAACATTTTCAACTACCAGCCACATTGTGGGCTCTATTAAACAAGTAAATACTTTTGAGAATATATAAACAGAAACATAAGTTAAATATTTGCTTATGGACTCCAGTTGATTAGGGTAAAATGTGCAGTCCTGGGATGCCTGTGTGGCTCAGTCAGTAAAGTGTTTGACTCTTGATCTAACCTCAGGTCCTGATCTCAGGTTTGTGATTACAAGCCCCGCATTGGGTTCCATGCTGGGTGTGGAGCCTACTTTAAAAAAATGTACAGTCCAAGATATTTGGGATAACTTACTATTTAACTAACTATTTAACTAACTATTTAAATGTTGCTAATAAAGTTGCTCCTACTATCCTGCATGAAAATACATATGCTTAAAAAATTATGAAAGAAGCTATTTCTAGCCCAGAAGATAGATTCTACATACTGAGGTCTATAAAAGCCTTTCTTGTGGAGAAAAGTTCTTGCCATTGTGTTTGAATAATTCTTATGACATACAAACAACAACATCACTTAATTTATTTGAGGCCCATTTGATACTATAACTTTGGGCTATTATTTTCCTTTCATTCAGTTCAACACACTTTTTAAATTTCTACTTTAGTAGATAGTCCCTGGTAAACTCATTTCATATGGTTTTAAAGGCACTATTTATTTTTATTTATTTATTATTTTTTATGACCTAGAGATTTATCTATTTTTGAGAGAGAGAGAGAGCAAGTGAGTATAGTGGGGAGGGGCAGAGGAAGAGGGAGAGAGAGAATTTCAAGCTGACACCTTGCTGAGTGTGGAGCCAGATGCAGGGGTTGATCTCATGACCATGAGATCATGATCTGAGCCAAAATCAAGATTCAGATGCTCAACCTACTGAGCCACCCAGGTGCCCCATAAAGGCCCCTTTTATATGATTTGGCTTATAGATACCATATTTTCATAAAAAGATTTAGGTTCAATAGCATGGAAACTATAATAATAGCCACAATTACAAAAGCAATAACAAAGGCTAACTTTTGATCGAGGCTTACCGTGTGCCAAATATTCTTCATACATGCTACCTCATTTTACCCTTATAACAACTTCATGAGGGAAGTATTATTAATATCCTGAATTTAGAGACCTGAAAATAGGCACAGATTGCTGAAGAACTTGCCCAAGGTCAAACCACTGGGAGTGGGAGAGTGGGATCCCACCCCAGCAGCCTACACAGGCCCTTGCTGCTAGCTTGTTGTCAGTCATAGCTGAGCCAGCACAAATCAGCTGCTCAAAGTCACTACTAAACAAATATGTAAGATCAAACCTAGGTTTGTGTCTATACTTGTCAAGGGATATTCTTAACAACCTTTGTTTTACTTTCCAAATGGTCTTACTTATGCTGCCTTTGAAGCCAACTTCATGTCAAAGGGATTAATCACACTAAGAACGAAGTCTAGAGGCAGGGGTCATTTAGTTTTGCCAAATTCTGAGGATGCTAGAGGTTGGCTGAGGGGATTTGGGGAAGGATTTGACTACATAATAATTTTTCAGCTTCTTTTAAAAAAATTTTAACTGAAGTATAGTTGGCATACAATATTATATTAGTTTCAGGTGTACAACATGGCAGTTTGACAATTATATACATTACAGTAAGTCTACTTATCACCTGTTACCATACAAAGTTGATACAATATTATTGATTATATTCCCTATGCTGTACTTTTCATGTCCATGACTTGTTTTATAAAGAGAAGTTTGTTCTTTTAGTCCCCTGCACCTATTCTACCAAACCCCTATCTCCTTCCCCTCTGACAACCACCAGTTTGTTCTCTGTATTTGAGTTTGTTTCTGTTTTTTTGTGTGTGTGCTTGTTTGTTTTGTTTTTTAGATTCCTGTATAAGTGAAATCATATGGTATTTGTCTTTCTCTGACTTACTTCGTTAGCATATTATGGACCCTCTAGGTCCACCCATGTTGTTGCAAATGGTAAGATCTCATCCTTTATCATGGCTGAGTAATATGTGCGTGTGTGTATGTGTGTGTGCACATGCCACATCTTCTAATCCATTCATCTACTGATGGACACTTAGGTTGCTTCCATATCTTGGCATGCTGCAAAAAACATATAAGCATGTATCTTTTCAAATTATTGTTTTCATGTTCTTTGGAAAATGCCCAGAAGTAGAATTTTTGGATCATAGGGTAGCTCTATTTTTAATTTTTTGAAGACCCTCTATACGGTTTTCCACAGTGGCTGCACTAATTTACATCCCTACCAACAGTGCACATAATAATTCATTGACCCTGTCTTGCCTGATTCTTCTAGTCCTATCTTCTCCTACAGTCCTGAACTACTTCTGGAATAAGCTGAATAATGTTCCCCAAAGATACCAGGTCCTAATCTCTGGAACTTGTGAATGTTACCTTATTTTGAAAAGGGTCTTTACAGATGTGATTAAGTTAAGGATCTTGAGATGAAGAAATTATCCTAAATTATCCAGGTGGGCCCTAAATGCAATCATATTTATCCCTATAAAAGGGAGAGCAGGGAGAGATTATACACACACAAAAGATAATGTGAAGACAGAGGCAGAAATTATAGTGATGTGGCCAAGGAAGGAATGCTAGAAGCCACAGATGCTGGAAGAGACAAGGAATGGGTTTTCCCCTGGGACCTCTGGAGGGGGCACGGCCCTGCCCACAATCTTGATTTTGGCCTAGTGATACCGATTTCAGAACTCTGGTCTCTAAAACTGTGAGAGAATAAGTGTATATTATTTTAAGCCATCAAATTTGTGGCCATTTTTCTTAAGATTTTATTTATTTAAGAGAGAGAGTGAGTGAGTGATGGAGAGGAGAGAGGAGTAGAAGGAGAGGGACAAGCAGACTCTGTGCTGAGCACGGAGCCTAACATAGGACTCAGTCTCACAACCCCGAGATCGTGACCTGAGCTGAAATCAAGAGTTGGACACTCAACTGAATGAGCCACGCAGGTGCCCCGGCTTGTGGTGCCACAAGAAACCAATACAACCAATAGTTCTCACTGAGACGTTCTGTTCCAGCTTTGAAGAAGACACTGAAGTCCTGTTTTAGTGTGTGGTTTTACCAGGCAAATGAGCATCTGAACTGTGATCCAGCATTTTCCTCAGTGACTGACATCAGCACAGAATATCACTGGTATTGGGTATGTCAAGAGGCACTTTGTAAGCCACGTGTTCCTTTTTGGCTCCTGCCTGCTGCTGTTGCTGCTGCCTTGGGCTACCCAACCTGCACAACCATCCCATGACCTTGGATGATCAAGAAAAGAGTCACTGTGCTCTACTGAATGAGAAATGCCTTATTTCAAATGTCATGGAGGCCATGTGTAGAGAGGTCAACAATGTGGAACTGGAACCCTGTGTATGTTCTGCCTTAGGCTCATGGAACAAATGAACATTTTTCCCATGCCTTTTGGCTGCCTGGCGCCTCTGCATAACCTCCCTATGTTAGGATGATTTTGCAAATTTTGTCTCCTAAAGCAGAAGGCAAAAACTTCCTTTCCCAGACACACTTGCAGCTCCAGTGTGAGTCTGTAATGGGGCTCCTGGGAGAGTCTGCTTTGGGAGAGAGTGATAGCAGAGGGATGGCACAGAATCCATTCTAGTGAGGGTGGCAAAGCCTGGAGAAGAGATTTCCGGCCTTCAGGGTAGCAGAGGCAGAGATCCTAGTTGGGAGCACCCCGTGCCTGGCATAGGTCATGGGCTCTGCCCAGGGCTCACGCCCAGCAGTGGGAACTGTCTGACAGCCCGGTTCAGGCGTACGAACCTGATTCTCTCACCACCCCAGAGATTCTGTGAGCCCCTGTTACTATCCCTCGATACATTCCTTTTTGTTTAACCAGTCAGGACTGATGTTGTTGGAGACCAAGAGCCTGCCTGAGGCATCCACCGCATGGTTGTGTCTTAACTATCTCGCTGTGTGGTTGCTTCAGGCAGATGACAGGCCTGTGAGACCGTGGGACTTGGTTTTCCCAATACCCACTTCTTACAACCCAGCCTTCTGCAGCATTATTGGGGGATAAATGGTGGCTTCAGGAGGACAGGCATTTGGGTTTTGAGATCCTGAGCAGATTAGCTCTTAAGGTTAGTGGGTTGCAGCGACGAGCACAAAAGGGCGTTTCAGCCCTTCCTTTCACTTGGTGTGGCCCATCCACATTGTGGAAAATGAGAGCCTCAGCCTACTGCACAGCCCCCTCTAAGGTGGCAGGACTTCTCCCACCATGTTATAGGAGGGCCTCAGGGACACGGACCTCTTCAGCCGAACTGATTTCTCAGTACACACCATTCCTGCTCTTCTTAGATCCTACCTGATGTCATGCTCGAGTTGTCTCATGGGTACCTAATGAGACTGAAAGCTCCTCAAGAGTGGAACCCCATTTCTTCCTCCTTTTGGCTCTTCATGGTGCCTGGCTCAGAGGTGAACACACAGGCCTGCTACAGGCCGTAAGCGAGGTGGAGAAGCAGCCTTGTCTCCACTGCTCTCCATTCACCAGCTCCCACTGAAGAAGGAGGAAGTGATGGCGCTGGTGAGCCCAAGTTTCCAGCTGCTTTTGTATTCTCCAGGAGAGGTGATGTTTTCCTGAGACCAGAGCTGGGGACAATCCCTCAGACTCCCTTTCACCCTCACACTGCCACAGAGAGCTGACTCTACCATTGGCTTAAAAAGCTGTTATGTAAGGGGGCCAACTTTTAACGGACAAGCCATTCACAATGAGTTGTTAAAATCAAAAATATACTTAGAGCATTTACCAGGGCTTATTCTCATGAACAACAGTTTTGCACTTGTCATTTGTGCTTAAGATTCTGAAGAGCTCAAACAGATGGATTCACACGAATCACTGGGTTTTCGGGGTCACCTGTGGGTCGCCAGTCCCTCACCTTCCTCTCACAACGGAGAATCATGTCACTCCATCATTTACAGAATAAATATAGTTGGAATTCCATAATTATATAGCGCTTCAACTATGTACGCTGCAATGGTATCTTCGTGCAGATTTGAAAACTGTACACTGTTGCAATTTATTTCACCTGGCTGGATCTCATTTTCTACCTCTCTAACAAAAGGAAAGTTAAATGCTTATTCCTATGAGAAGGTGGTTTTGGTTTTACATTTTAGGAATTAGGTTAGCTTAAGCTCTGAATCACCTGGTTTGTAGTATAAGTGTTGGTTGCAAAGAGGTCTGGGTGTAAATGTCATTTCCTCCTGTATTGGAAGTAATTTTTATTCACCTTGCTGGTCCTATTGCGGTGTTCTACCCCCCAACCCCGCTCCATCCTGAGCAATTCTATTTCTTTGTAGAGAGTGGCTTCCATGATAAAGCAATATATCATCCCACCAGAGAGGCTGTGGATTTATTTCTTTATTAGCTAGTGAGCCAAGAACATTATAGGGCACAGGGTGAATATAATACGAGCTGCATGGGGGACTATTAACCTGGCAGGGCCTCACACAAATGCAGTGAATTCCTGTCAGCCACGTGCAATGTAACTGCATCTACAGAGAGTAACATGACCCTTTAACTCCATTTGGTCAAGATATTTACTTCTTTGCCCTGTCTTCAGCCACCATTTGATCTTTCATAATAGTGACTCTAAAGCTTTTTTGAGCTCAATCCACATTACATTTTATATCACACACAGAAATATAAAACTGAACCATGTAACAAAATCATGTTTACTCTCACTACTTGTGAAAAATGTTAATAATTTCTACTCTGTTCTAATTAATAAAAGAATGGACTGATATGCCCTAAATTGATCGAGATTCAAATGAGTCTCAAACTATGGTCTAAAAAGCACAGTTTTAGAATCTATTCCTCAGAACAAGTTGGGAAGATCTTCATTTCCTTGACTCCCCTTTGCTATTTCTTCTGGGATTTACTTCCATATTTCTAAATAACACAAATACATTCCTATTTCATATTTTCTTATGCCTTTACGTATCATCAATTTTCTTCATATGGAAAACGAGGACCTAGCTCCCTTTCAATGCACCCTTCTCAAATATTCACATATTTCCTCTCCTCACCTCCCAATATATCATGAATTTTTGATTAAGTCAACATTCATTGTTCATATTATCATGGTTGTATGTATGGGCTAGGGTCCCAGCAAGAAATAGAGGCACACTCAAATGGGGTACTTTGAGAAGAATTTAATAAGGGACCATCTGTAAAAAGCATGGGCAGGGTCCAGGAAAACCACTGGAGATAGCGCTGCTAGAATTGCGGGGGGGGGGGGGAGGACTCCATTACCACTCATCGACGCCAAAGAATCTGGAGACCTAAAAATGTATAGTGAGACCCACCTGACAGCAGCCACACTGTTGTCAGGGCATGAGGCCAGCATGAGATGACCATGATAGGCAGACAGAGAGAGAACCACATACCTTCAACTCAATCTCCTTCCTCCCTTTGATCTCCTGCTGAAGCTTCCCAAGGGAAGAACTCACCTGGAAGCCAGAGGGCACAGGAGCCTGTTAGTGGAGTCCAAAGAAGTATGCCTCCTAGGCACAGGGCAGGTGAAGGGTGGATGAATCTGGAAGGCAAATTATGTAACTAGTATTCACAGTCGAGCACATTTACTTATTTTAAAGATTTATTTATTTGCGAGAGAGAGCACGCACTGTGGGAGGGCCAGAGGGAGAGGGAGAGAATCTTAAGCAAGCTCTATGCCCAGCATGGAGCCAATGCGGGGCTTGATCTCACAACCCTGGGATCATGACCTGAGCTGAAGAGTTATTAACTTTTAATAGCTGTGTACACTTATCCAAGTCACACACCTCCTAGAGCTCCCATTTGCCAATCTATAAAATGGGGATAGGGTTATGTGATTTGCTGGATGTTTATAAAATTAGAGAGATTACATGTGTAAAGTCTTTGGTGTTTAATAAATGATAGCTATTTACTTTAGTTGGGTATGATTCCTGCCAGGGGTCTCCAAGGAAGATTGCCTGGTGTAACCATTTTTTTTCCTGCAGCTTATAGGATCTTTTTTTTGTCCCCTGTTCCCAAAATATCATGGCTATGTGCCTTGGTATAGATGTGGGTTTTTGCTCAGCCTTTGTTCTGGACACACAGTGAGCCTTTTTGGTCTGGAAACTGATCCCTTCAAGTCAGAGAAACTTTCTTGAATTATTTCTTTGATGATTTCTGCCCTTCCATTTTCCATGTGTTCTTACTCTGAAATTCATTCATATGTTGACCTTATTGAGATGCAGTGCTTTTATTATCTTTTAGCTCCTATTTTCCATCTCTTCATCATTCTGCTCCACATACTAGATTTCCTCAACTTTAGCTTCTAGTTCTCCTGTTGAGCTTTTCATTTCTGCTACCTTATTTTTAATTTCCCAAGGATTCTTTCCTATTCTCTAAATGTTTCCTTTTGGTGACTTTCTTTTTATTTGGTTGCAGTATCTTATTTTTCCAGAAAATATTAAATATCAAAGATGATATCTCTGAGCATAGTCTTTATTTCTCCAGGTTCTTTTTTCCCCTCAATCTTTGGCCTCTGTCTTGTACCTTAAAGAGTTTCCTGAGAGGTCTGGAAGTCCCAGGCTATCTTACTCACATTTAAGAATATAACCTATAAGCCTAGTTGGAAGAAAGGGGGTTACTGATTATACATTTCACTGTGATCTAGCTAGACCCTTATACTGATACCAAGATATTTAGCTCTTTTTTCTTGGGCTGTCAAATACTCAGAGAAGCTTCCAACCCCTGTCTGGAAAACATACATCTAACTTTCAGTGAAGGTCATTTGGGAGAAGAGGGCTGAGGGCCATGTGTTCAGGAAGCCTTTGCTTAATCCCTATTTTCAATACAGGATCCCACCCTCAGCAATGCTTAATGTCCCCCAGACCGGAGGCCCTCTACCCTCCAGAGAATACCCCTAAATATGCAGCTAGAGTGGGGGGAAGCAATTGCCTTGCTGAGGATGGAGATCTGGGTTTAAACTTGCTTCTACTACCAGCACCGCCAGTTACTATGTCATTGTCTCTCAGACTAAATCCAACCTTTCCGTGCTCAGCTTGGCAACACTGGTGTTGAGACTTGTCAAACCACAAGGATTCTGCCGCTATTCCTTCTTAGACTCTGCCCACTTCAATCAATAGAGGGAACCCAGAAGGCTGGGGAAAGAAGGATCAAGCTACGTCCAATTGTCTTCCTAGTGCTGTGAGCAGTTCCCCAGCAATGCTTCTTTGCTCCAGCAAAGATTCCTTCCTGCAGTAATAGTTTATGTAAGTTTGCCATTTTTCTGACACTCACAGAAACAGTCTCATCGTGGCCCCCCAGTCCCCAGCCCCCACACCAGGGACACCAGTACCGGCTGAGCAGCAATCGCTCCTCAGGGATCTGGGCCCCTGCCTCATGGGCTCCTCCTCCAAGCTTATAGGTTCTGATAATTCCCCATCCCCTCGCCTGGACTCCCAGCTGCCTGGGAGTGGTAGCTGCTTCCTAGAGTTACTGCCTCCGTGATATCTTAGAGTTCAACTTTATGCCTCATTAACAACTCTTTATATTAAATTCTATCTGTTCAAATAATTAGTGGGGTTTTTCTGTCTCCTGATTAGATCCTGATGGTTACACCAACTTTCAATGAAACCTCTTGTTTTCCAGCCCCACTTATACCCCACTTTCAGAGGTATGGGTCGCCTCCAAATCCTGAGCCATTCTGGAGTTTCACACCAGAAATTATTTTGCTTCTTGGTCTCCCTAACCCTCTTGAGAAACTTAGGGGTCAGGTTCTTCTGGTCTGCTGGATCAGTAATGACTTGTCCATCTGCTTTCTTGCTTCTGAGATTTTGTTGTTTTCTCTCCCAATTTCTTTGTCCCTGCAGGGTTTTGCTTTTTGGACATCGTGTTTATGGTCATAATGGAATTTGGGAAAGGAAATTCATTGTTTTTTTAAAAATAAGAACAAGAGACTAATTTTTAAAGGGATGACAACAAACTGAGAAAAAATATTCCCTAAGTTAGGATGGTAGTTTGCACTGCGGGGGAGGAGAGTGGAGCAGGATCCACGAGGAGGTAGATTTGCTCACATTCAAATCCTATCTATGAATTCCAACTACTCTGTACATGATAAATTTCACAAATTTTGAAAAGGCAAACTTCAGTGTACAACTATATCAGTTAGCATGTATTCAACTGCATAGAATAGAAACTTAACCACAAAGGTTTAACTAAATAGGAGTATGTTTTTCTTCCATAATGAAGAAGTTTAGAGGAAGGCAGTCCAGGGTTAATATAATGTCTCCATAGTGCCATGGCCAACAAGGCTCCTCCTAGCTTTGGGCACAATCATGCTTGGCTTTTGCCTTTATGTTTCTTACATGGCTGCTTTACCTCTGATTATCACATCTATATTCCAGGAAGAATGGCAATGAACAAAGGGCAAAAAGCCAAAGAGATGAGTGAGCTGAGTTGGCCTCCTCTTTAAAGAGTGTTCCTTGTGTACCCCAAATGAATATAATGTTATATGTCAAATTTTTAAAGATTTTATTTATTTATTTGACAGAGAGAGATATCATAAGTAGGTGGAGAGGCAGGCAGAGAGAGAGAGGAGGAAGCAGGCTTCCTGCTGAGTAGAAAGCCTAATGTGGGGCTCCATCCCAGGACCCTGGGATCATGACCTGAGCCAAAGGGAGAGACCTTAACCCACTGAGCCACCCAGGTGCCCCTATATGTCAATTTTTAAAAATAAATAAAATTTTTTAAAAAGTGAAACCAGGGGTGCCTGGGTGGCTCAATGGGTTAAGCCTCTGCCTTCTACTCAGGTCATAATCTCAGGGTCCTAGGATCGAGCCCCACATTGGGCTCTTTGCTCAGCGGGGAGCCTGCTTCCCCCTCTCTCTGTCTGCCTCTTTGCCTAACTGTGGTCTCTCTCTCTGTGTCAAATGGATGAATAAAATCTTTTTTTAAAAAGTTAATTTTTTTTAAAAATAAACACATAATGTATTTTTATCCCCAGGGGTACAGGTCTGTGAATTGCCAGGTTTACACATTTCACAGCACTCATCATGGCACATACCCTCCCCAATGTCCATATCCCCACCACCCTCTCCCGTCCCCCCTCCCCCCAGCAACCCTCAGTCTGTTTTTTGATATTGAGTCTTTTATGGTTTGTCTCCCTCCCAATCCCATCTCCTTTCATTTTTTCTTTTCCAACCCCCCCCCCCAACCCCCTCACATTGCATCTCCACTTCCTCATATCAGGGAGATCATATGATAGTTGTCTTTGGATGAATAAAATCTTAAAAAAAAAAAAAAAAGTGAAACCAGGGGGCGCCTGGGTAGCTCAGGGGGTTAGAGCCTCTGCCTTCGGATAAGGTCATGATCCCAGGGTCTTGGGATTGAGCCCCACATCGGGCTCTCTGCTCAGCAGGGAGCCTGCTTCCCTTCCTCTCGCTCTCTCTCTGCCTGCCTCCCTGCCTACTTGTGATCTCTGCCTGTCAAATAAATAAAATCTTAAAAAAAAAAAAGTGAAATCAGGCCCTCATACGTTTAAATCATTATTAAAATCCATTTATGATAAAATAAGAAGAACTAGGGGAGCCTGGCTGGCTCCATCGGTAGAACATGTGACTCTTGATCTTGGGGCTGTGAGTTCAAGCCCCATGTTGGGTGTAGAGATTACTTAAAAATCAAATCTTAGGGGCACCTGATTGGCTCAGATGATAGAGCATGTGACTCTCGATCTTGGGGTCATGAGTTTGATCCCCACTTTCGGTGTAGAGAATACTTAAAATCTTAAAAAAAAAAACCTTAAAAACGCCCCCCCAAATCTAGGGGAAAATACATGAAAAAAAGAGACAATGTTGTGCTTAATTAAATAAGTTCACATTTACAGATACCTAAAATGGCATACCAGCCCCCTGACACTATTTCCAAAATGTTCTTGCTCTCAGGTTATTTACTGTGAGGTGTCCACATTATAATATGAAATATGTGTAACTATTTCACAAAGTATACTAGGCCCCATGTGCCTTAGCTCTGTGCTGCAAATACAGAGCAAAGGCACTGTATTCACCAATATTAAGTCATGGTGGGGACAATTTGATCTTATCTATTTTTTTTAAGATTTTTAAAAATTTATTTATTTGACAGACAGAAATCTCAAGCAGGCAGAGAGGCAGACAGAGAGAGAGAGGAGGAAGCAGGATCCCTGCTGAGCAGAGAGCCCGATGCAGGGCTCGATCCCAGGACCCTGGGATCATGACCTGAGCCCAAGGCAGAGGCTTTAACCCACTGAGCCACCCAGGTGCCCCTGATCTTATCTATTTATTGCCAGATTTAAAAGTTATGTCATAATCTCTTGCAAAATTTACATATGTGTCTGCATACATGTATGCCCATGAAAACCGGGTAATGGAGTTCCAAGCAGTCCAAATTTTTTCTCAGAAACCCAGATCTCTGTAGTGCATACCCTCTCTATGAACGTTACAGGGAAGCAAATACAAGATACATATGTATTTTCATGTTCCTTTGAAGTGTTAAAAAAAAAAAAAGTTTCCTGAACAACCCAAGTGGCAATTTTGCCTACTTCTCACTGTCTAAGACTTTGTCACAGGCTTCCCCAAAGAAGTCTGGGGAGGTGATGTTTTCTCCTGGGAACATTGTCCCCCTGAACAAAACCAGAGCCAAGTGAGGAAGCAGGATATGTGAAAAGAATTCTTTGTAGAAGGCTACTGCCAAACTGGGTTGCCTCTCCTCTGCCCAGGGGGAGGGAGGGGAGCTGCTTTCTGACACAAGCATCCTAAGAGGGGCAAGGAAGAAGGACAAAATGGATACTACACAGGCAACTGACAGTATCTGCCACAGTTGCTATGAAGTTGCTATAAAGATTAAAACAGACTATACTTACAGAGCCCCTAGCACAATGTGTGATACATTGTGATCATCCAGTATCAACCTCTTAAGAAACTATCTCCAGTTATCTAGCTCATTAGAGACAAAAATGGAAAGAACCAAATAGATAATGCCAGTAATGCTAAACATAAGAAACATTCTTGCTTCTTCTTTAATACTCAGGTGGGTTTTTTTTCTGCTTATGTTTTATTATTATTATTATTATTATTACCATATGGTTTTTTAAAAATTAAATTTATTTATTTTCAGCATAACAGTATTCATTATTTTTTCACCACACCCAGTGCTCCATTCAATCCGTGCCCTCTATAATACCCACCACCTGGTACCCCAACCTCCCATCCCCCGCCACTTCAAACCCCTCAGATTGTTTTTCAGAGTCCATAGTCTCTCATGATTCACCTCCCCTCCCAATTTCCCCCAACTCCCTTCTCTTCTCTAACTCCCCATGTCCTCCATGCTGTTTGTTATGCTCCACAAATAAGTGAAACCATATGATAATTGACTCTCTCTGCTTGACTTATTTCACTCAGCATAATTTCTTCCAGTCCCGTCCATGTTGCTACAAAAGTTGGGTATTCGTCCTTTCTGATGGAGGCATAATACTCCATAGTGTATATGGACCACATTTTCCTTATCCATTCGTCTGTTGAAGGACATCTTGGTTCTTTCCATAGTTTGGCGACCGTGGCCATTGCTGCTATAAACATTGGGGTACAGATGGCCCTTCTTTTCACTTACATCTATATCTTTGGGGTAAATACCCAGGAGTGCAATTGCAGGGTCATAGGGAAGTTCTATTTTTAATTTCTTGAGGAATCTCCACACTGTTCTCCAAAGAGGCTGCACCAACCTGCATTCCCACCAACAGTGTAAGACGGTTCCCCTTTCTCCACATCCCCTCCAACACATGTTGTTTCCTGTCTTGTTAATTTTGGCCATTCTAACTGGTGTTAGGTGATATCTCAATGTGGTTTAAGATATCTCAATGTGGTTTAAGATAAGAAACTATCTCCAGTTATCTAGCTCATTAGAGACAAAAATGGAAAGAACCAAATAGATAATGCCAGTAATGCAAAACATAAGAAACATTCTTGCTTCTTCTTTAATACTCAGGTTTGTTTGTTTGTTTGTTTCCACTTTGAAGCTGCACATCAAGAGAGTGTAACTTCTCCTGTAGGGGAAGTCTAATCTATAAACAGTACAGTCAACTTGGTACGAGGGGAAATGTATGCGTGTAGCTTAGCTTTGCTGTAGTCTACTTATGGCTTTCTTTTAGCTCTATCTCCAATCTGGGGAAACAAATTCCCTCCATTCATTCATCCTTTTTTAGCCACCTATTTACTCTATTTCTAGTACCTCATTTGTCTTTTCTTGTGCTAGAACTCTGTGTTCTTTCCCCTATGACTGGTATCTGTTTTGCTACATCATCTAATAAATGAGTATTAATAATATCATAAAGAACAATATGGTACTAAAATGTTACTGGTTTTGGTTAGAATGCTTTTGATCTCAAGGAGAGAACACTTAGTTAAAGCTGGCTTTAATATTTGCAAATGACGCATCAGATAAAGGGCTAGTATCCAAAATCTATAAAGAACTTATCAAGCTCAACACCCAAAAACCAAATAATCCAATCAAGAAATGGTCGGAAGACACAACAGACATTTCTGCAAAGAAGACATTTAAATGGCCAACAGACACATGAAAAAGTATTCCACATCACTCGGCATCAGGGAAATACAAATCAAAACCACAGTGAGATACCACCTCATGCCAGTCAGAGTGGCTAAAATTAACCAGTGGCTAAAATTAAACAACAGGTATTGGCAAGGATGCGGAGAAAAGGGAACCCTCCTACACTGTTGGTGGGAATGCAAGCTGGTGCAGTCACTCTGGAAAACAGCACAGAGTTTCCTCAGAAAGTTGAAAATAGAGCTACCCTACGACTCAGCAATCACACTATGGGTATTTACCTAAAGATACAAATGTAATGATCCGAAGGGGCACGTGCACCTGAATGTTTATAGTAGCAATGTCCACAATAGCCAAACTATGGAAAGAGCCTAGATGTCCATCAACAGATGAATGGATAAAGAAGATGTGGTATATATATACAATGGGATATTATGCAGCCATCAAAAAATGAAATTTTGTCATTTGCAATAATGTGGATGGAACTAGAGGGCATTATGCTAAGCAAAATAAGTCAGAGAAAGACAATTATCATATGATCTCACTGATATGAGGAATTTGAGAATCAGGGTGGGGGGCCGTGGGGGGCAGGGAGGGAAAAAATGAAACAAGACAAAGGCTTAGAGGGAGACAAACCATAAAAGACTCCTAATCTCAGGAAACAAACTGAGGGGTGCTGGGGGTGGGGGGATCGGGTGGCTGGGTGATGGACATTGGGGAGGGTATATGCTATGTTGAGTGCTGTGAATTGTGTAAGACTGATGAATCACAGACCTGTATCCCTGAAACAAATAATACATTATATGTTAATTAAAAGAAAAGCCCTGGCTTTAAAATAATGGCATTTATTGGGGCACCTGGGTGGCTTGGTTAAGCATCTGCCTTTAGCTTGAGTCATGATCCCAGGGTCCTGGGACTGAGCCCATGAGGGGCTCCCTCCTCAGCGGAGAGCCCGTTTTTCTCTCTCCTTCTCCCGCTGCTTGTCTCTGTCAAATAAATAAAATCTTTAAAAAATAAATTAAATAATAGCATTTATTAATTCATATAGCATGCCTGGGGATAGGTGGTTCCAGAGTTGTCTAATTTAGTGGCAGAACATTACCAAGGATTTGGTATTTTGTTTTGTTTTTTCTTACTGTTTCACTGTGTTTAGGATGCTGGGGTGTTTTTTTTTTTTAAAGTCTTCATTTTAATTCCAGTTAACATACAGCATTATATTAGTTTCAGGTGTACAATATAAAGATTTAACACTTCCATACATCACCCGGTACTCATCACAGCAAGTGCCCTCCTTAATCCCCATGGCCTATTTCACCCATTCCCGCCCACCTCTCCTAACCATCAGTTTGTTCTCTGTAGTTAAGAGTCTGTTTGCTGGCTTTTCTCTCTTTTTCCTTTGCTCATTTGTTTTGTTTCTTAAATTCCACATATGAGTGAAATCATAGGGTATTTGTCTTTCTCTGACTGACTTATTCTGCTTAGCATACCACTCTCTACTTCTTGCAAACAGCAAGATTTCATTCTTTTTGATGGCTGAATAGTATTCGTGTGCGTGTGCGCGCGCGATTTCTATCTCTATCTCTATATCTGTATCTATATCTATATACATATCTATGTATATATATCTATATACATCTTCTTTATAGGATGCTAGATTTTATCTTCATGTTTGTTGCTAATGATCATAAGATGGCTGCAGCAGCTTCAGGTATCACATCCTCATAAAATAACAATGGGAAGGGGAACAATAAAAGATGATTGGGGGAGGGGAATGTTTCCTGTCTTGTGTTCCTTTCCAATAGTGAGCAAAACCTTTCTGAATTCCCCCCAGCAGACATACCCTCAGATTTCTCTGGCTAAATTTGGATAAAATGTCCATGCCTAAGCCCATCACACGACAAAAGGAATGAAGTCACCCTTACTGTCTGGGAGTGGAAGGGAATACTTTCCCTGAGCACATGGTCACAGGAAGGAATGGGTTTGGGTAGGTAACCAGCAGTGTCAGCTATATTTGGTAATTCTGAACTACTGCAGAATAAATCTGGAATCAGAGCACATGGCCTGGGGTTCCAGCGTCCTCATATAATACCAGTGTGACTTCAGGCAGGTCACTGCACCAAATTAAGGAAATAGATCTGAATTCTCTTTGTAAACTCCAAGCACTATGTGAATTCATTATTGTGGATGGATTTTTTATTTACTTACATAACAAGATATTAAAAGGGGATCATCCTGATGTTGTTTTATACCAACAGAAGAGATACTGTGCTCCAAAATTAGCATGGATAGGTGCACAGGGGCAGACTTTACAAGAAACTCTAAGACTCTCAAATTCGATTTCGATTATAAAGGTGTCAAGAGAGGGAGTGGGAAGGAGGATTTGTGAAGAGGATTCTTTGGAGAAGTCTATTGTCATTCTATGAATATCCTTCCCCTTGCCCCTGGGATGGGGGTAAGGGGAGAGATGCCCTCTAACCTCCAGCCTTATGAGAAAGGGCATTATAAGGGAACCCCTTAAAGAGGTTGCTGCATGTTCCCTATAGTTGGGGAAGCAGGACTGGAGCCATGAGTTATGACAGCCTGTGGCAGTGGGAGAGAGGGGCTATGCTGGAATCAGCCAGCACTCCCATGTATGGGAGCTGGGGGGTGGGGAGTGGATGCCGGAGTGTCTGCCTGGAGCCCTTTTTTATTAACCTTTTTTGAAATATATGATACATATTAAAATATGCCAAAATAGCAGGTTTGCAGATTGATGAATTTTCATTAACTGAACATCCCCATGAAACCAGAACATTAATTACTAGCATCTTATAAGGTCCCTGTGTGCCCTTTCAGTCACCACTACCTCCCAGGGATAACTGTTACCTTAACCTGTGATAGCATAGATTAGTTTTGCCTCTTTTTGTTCTTTTTTTTTTTTTTTTTCAGCGAGGGGGAGAAGAGGTAGGGGGGAAGGAGAGTGGGATGGGAGAGGGGGAGAGAGAGAATCTTAAGCAGGCTCCATAGCTCAGAGCCCGACGTGGGGCTGGATCCCACCACCCTGAGATCTTGACCTGAACCGAAACCAAGAATCAGATGCTTAACCAACTGAGCCACCCAGGTGCCGCCTCTTTTTGTTCTTTATATAAATGAATCATACAGTATGGATAGTGCCTGGTTTCATTTGTTCAAGATCACAGTTATGAGATTCATCATATTGTTGTATTATTGCATATAGTTATAGATATTTTATTCTCATTGTTGTACAGCATCCCCTTGTGTAAATATTCTACAGTTTATTTATCCATTCTACAGCTGATGGGCACTTTAGTAGTTTCCAATTTGGGGCTTTTATGAATAGCACATTCTAGCACACTTCCTTTAGTAAACATATGTAAACATTTCTCTTGTGGATATACCTAGGAGTGGAGTTTCAGGTCAAAGGGGTGATATTTGTAAAATCTGGAGCAGTCTGAAATCTTGCCTAAGAAGAATTCTTGGATAGAGTGTGGATTCAACAACGAGGGTCTGGGTAGAGCAACCCTGCCCCCAGCCTCTCACTTTAGTCCCAGAACCAGGGGCTAAAAGGAGATACCAGTGGGAAAAACAGTGTATGGTGCTCATCATACGGGCTGCAGTCAGAGGAACCCAGCAAAGGAGCCTCCCATGAGCCCCATGGAGGAAGCCGTGTGTCCCAAAACACAGCCCTGCTTCCATAAACTTTCAAATCTAGGACTGCATTGGTCTCAACATGGATGTTGTAAGGGGCTGATATAGAAGAGGCTCCAGTTTCTGGACACTGGGTTTTCATCCGAACAATTCCGTTACATAGCTCTATAACTTTAGGAAGGTCATTTTCTCTCCGAGGTCTCACTTTTCTCGTCTTTCTGATGTGTGGCTCCCTTGTGCTCTGAATTTCTAAGAATCGCCTGTGCTCTAAATGCCTTGAGAACAGGGACCACATCTTCTCTTTCTTCCACATTCCTAGACAGCACCCAAGGCTAGAGCTCTACATATTTAAGTCACTGGACAACAAATGTCTTGCAATTTCATTGTCTAAAGAAAAATCTGCTTTTATGAGTCCAGTGATGCATATAACAAGGATTAAATTGGCGCATTAAAATTAACAACATGGTGTGTGTACCTGTCCAAATACAGATGTTACACTGCGTACCGACCTTATGGAAAAATCCATTTCTATTCTTTTCACACAACCGATCTTTTCTAAAAGAACAGAGCAAAGACTGTCTATGCATTGTAAATTTATTGACTTATTATTTTTATCCAAGGACATTGGGTAATTAGTAGATTCCAACACAGACCCAATGAATTCTTCTCTTCATCTGGGAACATGTTTTATCACTTGCAACTGCCTTATTTCTAATGCTTAGCATTTAAAGGTTATATTTAAAAAAAAAAAAAAAAAGCCTCCAGACATTATGTAGTCACTGTCTGGAACGGCATTATATTTCAACAGGATATTATCACTCAGGCGAGGAAGAATCAGTTTTACTGGGTAGGAAATTATTCCATTGTGCAGTATTATTAAAGCAATTAGAATTCACATTGTGTGGCAAATTGTCAGATCTTCTCACTGGAGTCTGTTAATATACTGTTCATATTTAACAGAAAGAAAAAGGCTTTTTCAGTAGAAGCATGGACAGTAGGCAGCTGGGGAAGTGAGCCATGATGTAATATTTTTTCCCAGGAAATTCTTTTGAAGTTACTCTGAAGTTCCCAGTCTTACTTCACCAATCAGCAAACTTGCTTCCTTGCATTTATCCCCTTTAGCCATGGAAAACTTAGCTTTGCCCCTTAAGGCTTGAGAGGGAAAACTTAGCTTAGCCCCTTAGGGCTTGAGAGGGAACTGACAACTTAGAAATTGGTGTCGTTCCAAAAGTTTGTTGGAAAATCTGTCGTAGAATTCAGAACAGATTTTCTTCAGTTTGTTAGGAAAGACTTTGGTTCCCAAGCAGGTCCCTGGGGGCTGCACCACTCCTAACAAAGTGGGACTCGTATTAATGATGATCAGGAAGCCAGTTGTTGGGTAGAGTGTTATTTCCCAGTGAAAATCCACTCCAAGTCCCAACTTGGGAGAACAGGAACACAGCTTGCCTTCTCTACTCCCTACTCCATTCTGCAGTCAGAAGTGGTGGTGGTGGGGGGGTTGCTACAGCTTGGGGGATTGGAGTGCACGAGGCAGGAAAAGGAGTTGGAGGATGTCCAGAAGGCTGTGAGCAGAGGCAGAAGCTTCCCAGCAATGACAGAGAGAAGAAGGGAAAAGGAGCGGGGGTGGGCCCGGCAGTGATGCAGCAGCAGAGGTGGGAGTATTTATAGTTTCAGCAGCAGTTGACAGGGAAGTCCTTGGACGCAGGGGTGAATTTGCTCATGGGATACTGGTAACCTGGGTGGTCATAACTGAGAGGCGGTCCCAATCAATGCACAAGTCTGAGGTTTTACTTTCTACTCCAGCCTCCTAAAACCTAACCTTTCTTTCTGCCTTTTTTTTTTCCTTTCTGCCTTTAAAAAATCATCATGGAATATCTCAGAAATACAAAAGGTATACAGGAGAATCTAACAAACACCAGCTTAAGGTATAAAACATTCCAGATATAGTTGGAGCCCTCTTGTGTACCTCTTCTCACTTTCATTCTCTCTGCCCTTGAGATAACCACAAATTGAATGCTATCATTTCTACGTGTGTTTTTGTATTTTTATTATGTATATATCACACATATACATATATATCATAAATCCTACATAAGTTATATCCTATTATAAATCATTAGGGATATATATTTAAACTAAATGATTTATAGGTTTGTTTTTTTTTTAAAGATTTTATTTATTTGAGAGAGAGAGAGTGGGAGAAGGGGCAGAGGAAGAAGAGAATTTCAAGCAGACTCCAGGTTGAGTGTGGAGCCTGGCACGGGGCTCAACCTCACGACCCTGAGATTATGACCTGAGCAGAAATCAAGAGTCCGACACTTACCCAACTGAGCCACCCAGGCACCCCTGATTTAAATTATTTTTGCAAATTTTAACATTTTGTAAATAGCAGAAGACCTCTACATATCCTTCTGCAACTTGCTGTTTCCTTCCAACATTATGTTCTTTTTAAATATTTTATGTATTTATTTGAGAGAGAGAAAGAATGAGCAGAGGGGGAGGAACAGAGGGAGAGGGAGAAGTAGGCTCTCCACTGAGCAGGGAGGCTGACGAAGGGTTTGATCCAGGACCCTGGGATCATGACCTGACTGAAGGCAGAAGCTTAACTGACTGAGCCACCCAGGTGCCCCACCCTTCTAACATTATGTTCTAAAAATTAGTCCATGTTGATAGGGTGGCTCTGGGTCATCCATTTTAACTGTTGCATAGTATTCCATTTTACAAACAGATGCACCTTTTCCACCAGCTAAACACAAAACCCCAGAATGCACTCACTCCTCTTTCCTGCCCCACACAGGATGTCGGATTCTTGGATTCAGAATCCAGAATGCTCACCATTACACTGTGGAACCACCGGATGTCGGATTTTTAATTCACAATCAGAGGAACACCCCTTTCTAAGGGAGAAATTGTCCAGGTCCCATCATCCAAGTTTTCCTTGGCCTCAGGGGAAGTTTTGTTGGAAATGGCAGGCTGCCTGGACAGTACCAATTCAGAACATCATCTGACCTTGAGAGGAGAAGTTTGCCTTTGCCACGGGATAAGGACTTGAAGAAGTGCCTCTACTTCTGGTGGCAGAATGACTCATGTACTTGGAATTCCCTACCTCTTTCCCCTGGATGAAATTCAAGCCATGCTGTCAAAATATAATTAGTTCACTCTTTAAAAGGGAAAAGGAATCCTCAGAATTAAAAATAACAGAATCATACAATGCAAGACCTAGAAGAGTAACTTATTCCTCCCTCCTTCTCCAACACCTCAGTATGGGTCAAGAGATATTTAGGCATCAGCCAAGCCAACCATTTAAGGAGGTTTCAAGAGCACAGTTACTTGAAATCTTTCTAAACGGGGCAGGGTGGGTGAACACTTGACAAGAAGCAGCAGAGCGCCAGAATGGATGAGGATCATTCTTGGTCATTAATCAGTGCCATTCAGAGTCATTTCTCTCTCAGCTCAGCTCAGCAAGTTAGGGAACCTCCCGGCAAAATGCTCTAACCCAGGATTTCTGGCACTTGGTTTTCTGGCACTGGTGTTAAGCATTCCTTGAGAATGGCCTGGCCAATCAAGCACTGACATATGCCACATGGTTCTTAGCAGTATCTCTGAAGGAGGACAAGGGCTTCTTCAAATTCTAATCAATGTATTTGCATGGAGGCTGCTAATTCACCCCAGTTGGCTGCTTTCCCCATTAATCCTCTATCCTACTGGCAGAACTTGGAAAGAAAGTCCAGAAGATGAAAGCTGACATGAATGCTAGAGACGTTCCAGCTTGACACCTTATTTACCAAGTTATTAATTTAATAAATAGGTGCCAAGTGTCTAGGATGTGCCAGACTCGTGGTGATACATTGATGACCAAAACCAGACGTAGACTCTGCCCTCTTGATGGTCACATTATAGTGGGTAGGGGCTGCAGGCATGACCAATATCAATCAAGCAAAAAAAAAAAAAAAAAATATATATATATATATATATATATATATATATATATTAATCAAGCAATCACAGGAATGTAAAACATGCTATGCTGTGAGTCAGACTTAGAGAGCTGAGAGGACTTCCTTAAAGAGGTGATGCTTGGGCTGAGATGTGAAGCATGAGTAAGTGTTAATAAGGCAAGGACAGGAGAAACAGCTTTGCAGGGAGAGGGTAGCAGCAAGGGGTAAGATGGCACATAGCAAACAAAGAAGGCCATGTGGCCTTTTATAATAGATAAATAGAGCAGAGAGGGGGAGATAAAGCAGGGGAGCAAGGGCCACACCACATAGCGCCTTGAGGCCCATGTTAAATATTCTGCCATTTATTATAAAAGCAATGGGAAGCCATTGGGGGGCTGCAAATGGGGCGTGGACATAAATTAGAATTTTCATTTATTTGACAGGCAGAGATCACAAGTAGGCAGAGAGGCAGGCAAAGAGAGAGGGGGAAGCAGACTCCCTGCTGAGCAGAGAGCCCGATGCAGGGCTCGATCCCAGGACCCTGAGATCATGACCTGAGCTGAAGGCAGAGGCTTTACCCACTGAGCCACCCATGTGCCCCTTGAATTAGAATTTTCAAAAAGTTCATTTTGACCACGATATGGAAAACCAACTGGAGAAGGGCCAACTGGGAGATTATTTTAGGTAAGAAATACTGATGGGTTGGGCTGGGGTGGTGCTGGTGGTGGTGGTAAAGGGAAGGGGACAGATTGGAGAAATATTTAGGAGGTTAAATCGATGTGATATGGTGATGGTTTAAATACAGCGATGACAGGGAGGCAGGTGTCAAGGAGGGAGAGGCTCCTGAAAGAGGAGCAGGTTTGTGGTAGGTGAGTGAGTGCTGACTTTCAGGGGCCTTTGTGATATCCAAGAGGAGCTATCCAGCAGACCACTGGCTATATGTGGGTCTGGGACTAAGAGGAGAGGTATGAACTGGAGATTTATATATCTTTGAGTCATCTGCAAAAAGGCAGTGACTCAGCCAGGGCTCTAAAAGAAACAGATGGCACAACCAAATCAGGAGAATTCAGTGAGAATTAATAACGGGACTATGTTAGGTTTCTGCTGTATAACAAATAGTACCATAACCTCAGTGGCTTAATAGAGCAAATGTTTTATTTCTGGCTCACAGGTCTGTGGAATGCTTATAGTTCAGCCAATTTAGGTTAGACTCAGCTGGGCTAGGCTGACTCCAGACTTCAAGTCCTATTCATGACTGTTCTACAAGCCTGGACTCCTCAGGGAATGGTGCCATATCAAAGACCCAGAGCTGGCCTCTGCTGTTTGCTGGCCAGGCATCCAGGAGTGGACTTAGTGAGAGAAGTTTGTGTCATGGATGCCACGATTGTGGGTTCACAAGATCACCAAGAGAGCACCAGGGTAGCTGGAGGAAGAGGCTGGCTGACAACCAGGGAGAGGTTGTCTGATCCACCTAATTACTGAGACCCTCCTTTGCAATAGATACCCACTGGTGGGCATTTACATGGGCATGATAAAGTTTGTATTTTGGGCTTAGCCCCAGAGGTCCATCCACATGGACACCCTCAAGACATCCTGTCACCAATTTTTCAATCTTGTACTTTCCAAATCCCTGATCAGTTGGATAACCCAACGGTCACTGCCCATGAGGCAGTGTGAATCCAGTCCTCTGGCTGTCTCAGTCCCAAAAAAGTAAACAGCCAAATGTTCTGCCTCTTGGAAGGATTTTTCCTTCAGCAACATTTTCAGGGGCACTTCCGAATGGGGCTATAGTGCAATAGTCACCCACTTTATTTATTTTATTTTTTAAATTTTTTATAAACATATATTTTTATCCCCAGGGGTACAGGTCTGTGAATCGCCAGTAGTCACCCACTTTAATCTGGTGCCAGCATAGCATGTAAACTCATTAGGGAAGCAGGTCCAAGCTTTTTCTTCTCTGATAACGGGCCATTGGGAATGGAGGCCATGAGGCCACAGAATAACTGAATGTGAGGCAGAGTAGCAGGAAGAGCAGGTACCGTAAGAGCCTGAGCCAGCTATTTGGGCAGTTTTCTCTTGCTTTCCTGACATGCTTGGGCCTGGTTTCATATATTTGACTTCTGTTTTATAAGAGAAAATTGCCATTCATGTCCAAATTTATGGTTTGGTAGTTCAGGTAACACCCAGATCATAATGGGCATTTAAAAAATAACATTAGAGTACATGCAGAGTTTTATTGAATGCTATTACACGACCTACAAAAACAGGCAGGTTTTTTTGCTCTCCTGATATCATGTATCAAAATAATAAATCCCTGCACACTGAACCACCCTTCCATTCTCAGTACAAACCCCATTTGGTGAGAGTAATTTATTCTTTTAATAGGATGCTGAATTTTGCTTGCCAGTATTTTATTTCAGATTTTTACATTGATATTCATGGACGAGATTGGTCCTCAGTTTTGTTTTGTGTGTTATTTTTGCTAGGTTTGATTTCAGTCTTCTCTTGGCTTAATAGAATTGTATTTCCTTCTTTGTGTATGGTTTGGAACTCTAAAAGCGTTAGCATTAGAATGATCTGTTCCTTAGAGATTTGCTAGAATTCACTTCTGAAACCATCTGGACCTGCTGCTTTGTGAAATTTTACCATCACCTACCAGTTCTACTGAGTCTCTTTAAATCAGCCCAACCCACTGGTCAGGAAAGTCTTCTTTAACAGGCCAAACTACTGGCAGACAGACCCTTTAGTTCGTGGTTCTCAGTGTGTGGCCTAAATCACCTTGGACACCAGTTAAAAGGTCTCTGACTTATTGAATTAGAATTTCTCCTGGGAGGAGAATTTCTCCTCTGCATGTTGAATGAGCTCTCTGGGTAATTCTGTACATTCCAGCTTGAATTCCCCATGTTAGCAGGAAGCTCCCAGTTTCTCCATGTTAAGCTAAAGACCCTTCTCTCTCCAGGGCTCCCTGCCCCACTTTCTGGAGAGATGCCTATGCACCAGGCACACCAGAGCACTTGTTTTCCTGCTCCTACCCCCTATGTATTGCTGGCCTCAGCAATTCCCTTTCATTTTCCAGGAGCATCTTCTGAGGTCTTGTTCACCCCTGCTTTATTAATGGTGTCTACTTGGTCAGAAAAGCTTCCTAACGGTGGCCAGAACTTCACTGACCTGAGGGTCAGGGTCAGGTAGAGTGACTAATCATTTCGATTTGCCCATGACTTTCTTGTTTTAGCACTAAACAGCTCATGGCCCTGGAAGCCCCTGAGATCCAAGCAAATGTCAGTGGGTCACCCTATATCCTGCATCAGAACTAGCATTATCATGGCAAACTTTCATCACACATAGCTGTCCACAGATTATTTCTGGGAAATCTGACTGGATGAGTTGAAAAGAACATCCTTCCCACCACCATCACCACTACCCTAAACTAAACTCCCGAAATTCTGGACCCCACTTTAGACTTAAAAAGATTCAGGGGTGCTTGGGTGGCTCAGTCAGTTAAGCGTCTGCCCTGGGCTCAGGTCATGATCCTGGAATCTTGGGATCGAGTCCTGCGTCGGGTCCCCTGCTCAGCAGAAAGTCCGCTTCGCCCTCTGCCCCTCACCCACCTGTGCTCTCTCTCTCATCCCTCTGCCCCTCACCCGCTTATGCTCGCTCTCTCTCACTCTCCCAAATACATAAATAAAACAAAAACGAAAACAAAGCGAGATTCAAAGACACATCAAAGTTTGAGAAGCACCACTCTAGAGTACTTGTTCTCAAATCTGGCTGCACTGTGGAATCATCTGGGGGGTTTTAAAAAATTGTGATACCTGGGCCCCCCCTCCAGTGATTCTGATTTACTTGGTCTGGGTGTGGTCTGGGTATCTGGATTTTTTTCCCCAGCTTTATTGAAATTTGATAATAACATTGTATAAGTTTAAGGTGTACAATGTTATGATTTTATGTGTATATATTGTGAAATGATTGCCACATTAAGGTTAGTTAATATACCCATCACTGGGTAAGATTTAAGATTTACTCTCTTGGCAAATTTCAAGTACACAATTCAGTATTGTTAACTAGAGTTACCATGCTATACCCCAGAACTTATTCATTTTATAACTAAAAATGTATACCCTTTGACCAACATCTCCCCATTTCCCCCATATCCAAGCCCTGGTTATCACAAATCCACTCTGTTTCTATGAGGATGGCTTTTTTATGTTCCACATGTAACTGAGATGATGTAGAATTTGTCTTTTTCCTATCTGACTTATTTCACTTAAGAGTAATACCCTCAAGGTTCATCCAAGTTATTGCAAATAACAGGATTCCTTTCTTTTTAAGGGCTGAAAAATATTCCCTTGTACGTATGGTATCTGGGTTTTTTAAAGCTCCCCAAGTGATTCTAATATGCGTCCAAGGTTGAGAACCACTGCTCTAGACAAGGTAATAAACTATGTTCAGCCCAGATGCTAGGGTAGGCTTGGATGACTGTCCAAAATTAATGGTCTTACACCATATTGATTTTCTCTCCCTCCACTGGCCCTCGTAACAACATTCTAAGAGGATAAAGGCTAGTACTGCACTTGGCCCACCCTTCTTCCTTTCTTATCTAATATTCCTGATTTTATACTGTATTATACTCTATTATTACTATACTACACTACTATAGTTTACCAGCCACAGACAGTCCTTTCTTGGTGTTTATCATTACAACAGTGATCATGGCCTATCCAACTCCCATTATCTCTGTTAATCTCTCCCCAGCCTGCTCTTCTGTCCTTCTACTGCATCTGTAATCAGCACCATGCAGTTCAACACTTTAAATATGTGGCTTTTATTATTCTCTAATTATTTGGTCTTTATTTTATTAGTCAATGCTCTCTGGGGACAAGTGACAGAACCCTAACTCAGCCTGGCTAAAATGAAAAGCCAGTACACTGGCTCACGTAATAGACGAGTGCGGGCGTGCTGACTTCATTCAAGTGTGGCTAGATGCAGGTAACTCAGACGATGTCATCAGAAAGATACCTTCTCTTAACTCTTATTTCTTAACTCTGATTTCTTCTCTCTGGGCTCATTCTCAGGCAAGGTCTCTTCACATGAGAGTTAAAAATGGACACTCTAAGGTGTAGTACATTGAGGACTTTTAATTCTCATAACACTTGGAAATCTTCAACAGATCATTTTGTTTCACATTATGCCTGGGACTCTCGTCAGCCTACTCAGACATATTCCAAAGAAATTCAGGCCCATGAAGAGCAAATACATACAGATAAGCCCTGGGAACAAAAAAGATAAAAACTAAAGACCTGAATCTGATTTTTTTTTCACTCTGATCTTTTATTAATTCCAGATACCAGGCCAAGGTAAGTCCAAAAGCATTTCACTCATTTGTTACACATTTACTCACCACCTGTATATCAAATACTGGGAACTTGTATATCAAGTGCTAGGAACTTGGATGAATAAGACTTTATCCCTGTACTGATGTTCTCAGAGGGCAGCAGATAAGACAGACACACTACCAACCACAATGCAACATGGCAAAGGCTACTCTGCAGGTGTGAGCTGGGCATTTGCAGAACACTCTGGAAGTACGTGGTGCCAATTTCTCTGGGGCCCAGGTTCCTCAGGTACAATGTTAAGGAATGTTTTCTAAATGTTGAATGTTTTCTAAATTCGCTCTCAGCTTGAATTGCCTGCTCTTTATTTCTGTCTCTCTGAAGTCCTCCTTCCATTATAACATGAGCATTTAGCTTAGTGAGGATGTGGGTGGACTCCAGCTATACACATCTGCAAGTCACCTTAGGGGTTCTTTTTCTAATAGTGAATGTAGTTTCCAGGGCCACTGTTTAAAATTATTTATGTATGTTCCAGAGGAAAATCACTTTGAAAGACAGAAGCAAAGGGTCCGGGCTTGAAGGGAGAATAGGGAGTGGGTGTGTTCAATGAGGATGCTAAATCTACAGACATTGGTCAATCTAAGGGAAAAAGTCAAAGAACTACTGGACAAGAATATCTTTTGAATAGCCCAAATAAAAAATTTAGGGTGCAAATAGATGTTAAGACAAAGAAAGGGCTTTAATTTTCTTTTTGGGCCTTCAAGTGGAAACCCAAATATGGACTAGAAGTTTTGTGCCAAGCCTCAGGTATTGTTAGGCATCAAAATTCAAAGTATTTCTTTTTCTTAATTCTTTGTTACCTTTTCTGTTTTCCTATTAGCTGCTAGAAAACTGTCAGCCTTTAGAGAGGATGTCTATGCATAATAATGGCTACCAATTATGGAGTGCTTAACATATGCTATTGTGACTTTCACCCTTCTTACACTTTTTCAGAATTCACTCATTTAATCCTCATTCTATGAGTGGTAGGCGGGTACTGTCATTATCCCCATTCTACAGGCATGACATGAAGACCTCAGAGAAGTTGAGATAACTTGCTCAAGGTTGAAAAGCTAATAAGAGAGAGGCACAGAGGCAAGACTCAAATACAGAGATTTCTGACTCCAGAGCTCATCTGATGATAGAGAGATGACACTGACCCAGAAGAAAGTCTCTACTTTTAACTCAGGGTGTTAATTAGAAACAGACTTTTTTAGGAGGGATTTAGGGAGGTGGTCAAGTTGGTTGGGAATTGAAATCTGGAATTCTCACATAGCTGCCCTGGCTCCCAGGACACAGAGCCACCATGGAGAAGCTCAGGAGTTAGCCTGACCATAGACCATCTTTCAGTCCCCACTTCTCAGAGGTATTTTTAAGCCTCCTAAGGCAACCAACAGTATATGAATCATTCATTCAAAAGGGGCAATTTTTAAAATTGAGTTATATATTAAAATCATAATGTTTTAGATATACTGGATCAAATCAAGTATGTTATTAAAATTTCTTCCAACTGTTTCTTTAAAAAATGTGGCTGCTAGAAAATTAAAAAAATTAGATACATGGCTTGCATTACATTTTATGGATAGAGCTGCTCTAAAGAGTATGCCAACCTAGATGGTCAGTTCTGAAGGGACTAAAAGTTGAAAGAAGAGCTTAGGCAGGAACTGTGTGGCTGCTTTCTCCTCCTTCTCTTTCCCTGTCCCCTTCAATTTCCTCAAAGCAAAAAAGGCAGTTTGGTTTGGGGTGTTTCATAGTACCCAATCATAGGATACAGTGGTTGATGCTAGAGTGTTCTCTGTTCCTTGCGTCTGCCTCTTGCTTTTTCTTTGTATCTGCTCCATTTTCTTTCTCGTAGCAAACCCACCATCCTTGTTTCCTAGTCCACATGGCAGAAAATGGCCAACATCATGGGTCCCCAATCTTAGATCTCTTTGGTTAAATAGAGCAGCCAAAGTGAGTTTAAGTCTTGAGGTCAAAATTCCCAGAAAAAGATTGTGATTCGCCCAGCTGGCACCTAGTCCCTTTCCCGGACTAATTCACTATGCCCAAGGTGCCATGTGCACTTGTACTAAGTCAGCAGTTCTGCAGGTAAGAACCTTAGTGCCAGAGTGGGAGAGACAGGGATGGTTCCCAGACAATCAAGGAAGTGGGGGGAATAGGAATACACTAAGCAGATAAGCACACAAACTAGATGGCATTCACTCAATGGGACTTCTGAAACCAGACAGTGTTGGTACCTGTGCCCGTATATAAATGCTGGCATGGTCCAAAAAACCCAGAACAGGTGGTCCAACACACAAGGCAGACACTGTGTTTGTTAAAGAATGAATCCTGTCATTTCCCCCAATAGTTCATATGTTGATGCCCTAACTCATAATCTCGCTGTATTTGGAGATAGTGCCTTTAGAGAGATAATGAAGTTTAAATGAGGTCATAAGGGTAGGAACCTGAGCTAACAGGACTGGTGTCCTTACAAGAAGAGGAAGTACCATCAGAGAGCTCTTTCTCCCGGCTCTCACAAATAAAGTCCATCTGAAAATACAGCAAAGAAGGAGGCTGTCTGCTAGGCAGAAAGAAAGATCTCACCAGAAGCCAACTCTGGTAGCACATTGATCCTGATCTTCCAGACTCCAGAACTGTGAGAGAATTAATTTCTGTTGTCTAAGCCACCCAGTTTGTGGTATTTTATTATGGTAGCCCGAATACACTAATATAGTGTTCTTATTAAATTCTACCTTACCGAAGTAAAGAACCTAAAAGTTAAACATGTGATTCTCCCCACCAACTTGTTTTTGACATACATCAAGTTATTTATTTTTATTGCACATTTTGTTCTTAGAATTATTTTCTAATTTTACAGTTTCTAAAATCTAAAAGAGATAATATAATCTTATTTGACTAATAAGCCCAAGTGGAATAACTATGTACTTAACCAAAGTGACAATAAAAGATTTGAAGGTAAAAAAAAAAAAAAAAAATTCTACCTTATCACTTGTCTTCCATTAAGCTCCAGTGTGATTTCTCTGAAATTAGTAAAAGGCTTTTGTGGAGTGCACTTTTAGAAAAGAATACAGGAGGGGCGCCTCGGTGGCTCAGTGGGTTAAGCCTCTGCCTTCCACTCAGGTCATGATCTCCAGGCCTGGGATCGAGCCCCACGTAGGGCTCTCCACTCAGCGGGGAGCCTGTTTCCCCCCCCCCCCTCTCTCTGCCTGGCTTTTTTGCCTACTTGTGATCTCTGTCTGTCAAATAAATAAATAAAATCTTAAAAAAAAGAAAAGAAAAGAAAACACAGGAGAGGTTCTTTGGAATCTAGGGCTAGGCAAAGGATTCTTAGACTTGACATTAAAAGCATGAACTGTACAAGGGAATACTGATTAATTGAAGCTCATCAAAATTAAAAACTTTTCCTTTGTGAGAATCTACGTGACAAAGATGAAAAGACAAGTCACAGCCTGGGAGAAAATACTTGCAAACCATTTATCTGATAAAAGACTACCCTCTAGAATGTATCCGAAAAAAACAAACAAACAACCCACAAACCTTCTCAAAGCCTAACAGGAGGAAAACAAACAATCCAAATAGAAAATGGGCAAAAGACATGAAGAGACACTTCACTGAAGAGGATAATACAGATGGCAGATAGATACATGAAAAGATATTGAACATTAAAAAAAAAAAAACTTAAAAAAGAGACAAAAATTAAAAAAGAAAAGATGTTGAACATCATTAGCCATTAGGAAAATACAAATTGAGACCACAATGAGATATTACTCCACACATACCTGAATGGCTACAAATTAAAAACTATGACACCACCAAATGTTGAAGACGATGCAGAGAAACTAGATCACTCACATATTGCTGGTGGGGGAGTAAAATTGTATAGGCACTCTGGAAAAGAGTTCACCAGTTTCTTTTCTTTTCTTCTTCTTTTTTTTTCTTAGAGGTGGGGAGGGGCAGAGAGGTAAAGGGGAGAGAGAGTCTTAAGCAGGCTCCCCGCCCCTAGCTTGGAGCCCAACACAGGCTTGATCTCATGAATCTAAGATCATGACCCAAGCCAAAGCTTAATTGAGTCGCACACTTAACCGACTGAGCCACCCAAGTACCCCACATTATTAGTTTCTTAAAAAATTAAACATGCAACTACCATAAAACTCAGCAATTACACTCCAGGGCATTTATCACAGGGAAATGAAAATATATGTCTACATGAAACCTGTACATGAATGTTCAACAGCTTTATTTATAATAGCCTAAAACTAGAATCACCCTGGTTGTTCTTTGACAGATGAATGGTTAAACAGATTGTGGTATTCCATGGTATGGAATTCCATACCATCTAATATTTCCCCAAAGGAAAGAACTATTAGTACATGCAACAACCTGGATGAATTTCTGGGGAATTACAGCCGAGTGAAAAAAGCCAATCCCAAAAGGTTTTATACTGTATGATTCCAATGATATGACACTTTTTAAATGACAGAGTTTTAGAAATGTAGAACATATTAATGGTGGCAAAGGGTCAGGGACAGATGTGAGAGGGAGGTTGAGTGTGGTTATAAAAGAACTGGAGGGATTCTTATGACGATGGGACTATTCAGTATTTTGACTATGGTGGTGGATAGGTGAACTTCCACAGTTGATAATATGATAGAGAACTTAACACACACACACAAACACACACACAAGGGCAAGTAAAAGTAGGAAATCGGAACAGTATCAGTGGATAGTATTAAAATCAATATCCTAATGGTGATATTATAATCCAGTTTTCCAAAATATTACTATTGGTAGAAACTGGGTAAAGTGCTCATGGTATCTCTCTGTGTTATTTCTTACAACTGCATCCACAATTATCTCAATCAAAACTTCAAGTAAAAGTATGTACTACTGGGATGCCTGGGTGGCTCAGTTGGTTAAGCATGGGCCTTTGGGTCAGGTCATGATCCTGGGGCTTTGGGTCAGGTCATGATCCTGGAGTCCTGCATTGGGCTCCTTGCTCATCAGGAAGTCTGCTTCTCCCTCTGCCTGCCGCTCCCCCTGCTTGTGCTCTGTTTCTCTGATAAATAAATAAAAAAAATCTTTTTAAAAAAAATGTAATATTGGGGCACCTGGGTGGCTCAGTTGATTCAGTGTCTGACTTTTGATTTCAGCTCAGGTCATGATTTTAGGGTCATGAGATTGAGCTCCTCATTGGGATCCCTGCCCAGTGCAGAGTCTGCTTGAGGCTCTCTCCCCCTCTCTACCTCTCTCCATTTGTGTACATACACACACACACACACACACACACACACACACACACACACACTTTCTCTCCAAATAAGTAAAATCTTTAAAATATATATATGTATTAGTTACCATGGGATAAGGCAAAGGGTTTGAGAACCACTACAGTGCTCTGTAAAGAACTTAGTTTCATTCTCCACACAAAATTTTCACTATTTCTTCCTCCAAGCTCCCAATATAGTGCTTATCACATTGTTTTATAATTATCTACAGACAGTTTCCCTGACCACACTGAGCTAAAGTAGGGGCCATGATTTATTCTTTGTAACCTTAGTGCCAGCTTCATTTAAGCTTCAATGTACTATGATTGAATTAAATTATTCAGCCTATATATACCATGGAGATTTGCATTTAATAAATTTTGTTGACTTGAACTAAGTTATAGTGTAGTGCATGAGATTTTTTTTTCCCTTTGTTTCTTAGCAGGGATGGGGAGGGCACCTACTCCAAGGAGCATTCTTCTCACCAGAACAAAGGTAATGACAAGGATGGCATTTCCACAGCATGTTTTTCCTCCATTCTAATACACCATGAGTCACTAGTTGACCAACAAGTTAATAAGAGCCTTTCAGGGTGGGGGAAAGAATTAGGTAGTATGTTTAATTTCAGAAATCTTAAAACCTGAGGTCACTGCACTTTTTTTGACTCAAAGAATGATTGTAAGAAAAGAAAAGTGACCTTATAGTCTGAAAAAAAATGCGTTTTTGTCCTCGGAGATGCTTGTTGGTGTCCAGAATTGGATACTGTATTGAAAGAAAGAAGGAGGGAAAGGGAGAGAAAAGTGTAGGAGGTAACTATTGGATAAAGGGCTATGTCTGAAGTGAGTAAGTTATACCATATGAACATGAAAAATCTGGAGTGTTTTCTTAGTTAATATTACCCACTAAAACCAAAGGGTGGAAGATTATGCGTTCCTGCTGGCTGATGCTGCTGACAGCATGCTGTTTGGACAGAATCCCAGGAACTGCTGGCAGAAGCATATTTTCTCTTTAACTCCTTAACTGCTAGTGTTTTCACTCAACTTGTCTTTCCAAATTCAAGCCTCTTTAGGGACTTTCGTTCAAGACTTCAGGTTTATTCTTGTTGCTAGTTTTGAGCAAAATAAAATCACTCCCTTCTATGGGATGATTTAGTAGTTTCTCCCCCAAACAGTTTCTAACCCCTTCAAAAAAGTTCACCCCATTGGTCAGCAACAGACGCTTGGAATTCCTCTTTGGTGAAAGGAATTTTCCTCTTCAGCCTTCACTTTTAAATGCAAATAATCTCAGAGTGGGAATACAAATTGCTGTAATACAAACCAGTTTGTCAGAGATTACCAACGAATTCCTGCTCACACAAATACAATACAAAATGAAAAATGTATAAATAAAGGACTGGATTAGGGACCGTGGGCTCTAGAGCCTAGTGACAAAGAATAATTTCCTTTGGATGCTCATTTTGTGACATCTGTTGAGCAAAGGTAAAGTGCAAAAAAATTTAAGTTCAATAATTTAAAGTTTAATTCGGTATCTACTGTGTTTCTGATTTTGAACTCTGACAAAAAGAAATAGTTCCTACCCTTGCAGACATCAGGATAAAGGGCAGGGAACAAATTATGTGAAGGGCAATTATAATATAAATGCTAAGTGCTGAAGGGTAGCAGAATATGGCACTCTAAAATATTCCACTGTGCCATAAGGATCATTTTGAGTTGAAGGCAACTGAGAAGAAACAGATACAAGGAAAGCCCAACTGCTATTTGCTTACAAGCAGGATATAAATTTGTAAAGGTGTTCCCCCTTCCTTCTCTACCAAGAAGGATAAAAGCTAATCACTAGAGACAACTTCTAGACCCCTATCAGCCCGGAGAAAGGACCAAAGGAATCCATATACACAACTTTACTAACTAGCCATTATCTTCCATTAGTTCCCCCCACTTAATTGCCTTCCTACAATCTGCACCCCCACAGAAACCCAAAGTGTTTTTCCTTTGTCTTATTCTTTCTCTAAAAATTTATTGTTCTTGTGTTAAGATGCTATATAAGCCCAAGTTCTAACCACCCCTTTGAGTTATTCATCTCTGTTTGAGTGCTCCCCTATGTGTGATGCACATACTAAACTTCTGCTTGTTTTTCCTTTGTTAATCTGTTTTTGTGTGTATGTGTGTTTTGTGTGTGTGTGTGTGTTTGTTTTTGTTTTTGTTATTCTCATTTACAGGACTCAGCCAATGAACCTAAGATAGGTAGAGGGGAAAGTAGACAGATGGAAAAAGGTGAACCTTGACCTCTAGTTGATATCATACACAAAAATTAACTTGAAATGGCTCCAAGACTTTAACATCAGAGCTAAAGCTATAAAACCTCCAGAACAAGAACTGGAGAAAAATCTCAAGATTTCTTAAATAGGAAATTTTTAAAAAAGCACCAACCATAACAGAAAAACATTTGGTAAAATGGACTTTATCAACATGTCTGCTCTTCAAAGGATGATGTTAAGAAAATAAAAAGACAAGCCACAGACTGAAAGAAAATATTCACAATATGACAATCTAACAAAGGACTTGTATGTTGAATATATGTAAAAAATTCGTACAACCCAATAGTAAAACAAATAATCCAAGTAATAAATCAGCAAAAGATTAGAAAAAAGACTTCACCTAAAAAGATATATAAAATAGATCTAAATCCAGTAAGAAGATTGAATCAGTAATCAAAAATCTCCCAACAAAGAAAAGTCTTGGACCTGATAGCTTTGCTGGTGAATTCTACCAAACACTTGGAGAACTCTGAATTTGAAGAGGAGAGAACACTTCCTAACTCATGCCATGAGGCCAGCATTACTCTGATACAAAAGTCAGACAAAGCACTACTAGAAAACTAAAAATCAATACTCCTTATGAACACTGATAACAAAAATCTTCAACAAAATACTAGCAAACCTAACTCAGCAGTATATTAAGAAGATTATACACCATGACCAAATGGGATTTATTCCTGTAATACAAAGATGGTTCAACATATAAAAATTTATCAATATAATATACCACATTAACACAATGAAGAGAAGTCCACATGATCATCTCAACTGATGCAGAAAAAGCATCTGACTAAATCAACAACCCTTCATGATAAAAGCACTCAGCAAACTAGAAATAGAAGGCAACAGCCTCAACAGTATAGAGCCATAGATGAAAAAACCCACAGCAAACATCAAACTTAATGGTGAAAGACTGAAAGCTTTTCCTCAAAGACCAGGAACAAGGCAAGGATACCTGCTTTCAACACTTCTAAGAACAGTACTGGATGTTGTAGCTACAGCAATTAGGCATCCATATAAAAAGGAAGAAGAAATAAAAGGCATCCATATAAAAAGGAAGAAGTAAATAATCTGCTTCCAGATGATATGATCGTATGTGGAAAACCCTAAATATTCCACAAAAAGATTGTCAGAACTAATAAATGAATTCAGTAAAGTAGCAGGATACAGAGTTAACATACAAAAATCAGTTGCATTTCTATACACTAACAAGTACCAAAGAGGAAATTACAAAAAATTCCATTTATGATAGCATCAAAAGGGTTAAAATACTTGGGAATGAACTTAATCAAGGAGGTGAAAGGCTCATATAATGAAAACTACAAAACATTGCTGAAAGAAATTAAATAATATAAATAAATGGAAACACATTCCATGTTCATGGATTGGGAGACTTACATCATTAAGATGTTACCACTACTCAAACCAGTCTATAGATTCAATGCAATCCCTATCCAAATACCAATGATTTTTTTTTCAGAAATAGAATAACTCATCATAGAATTTATATGGAATCTCAAAGGACCTCAAGTAGCCAAAACAATCTAGGAAAAGAAGAACAAAGCTGGAGGCATCACACTTCCTGATTTCAAAAAATATCAGAAAGCTATAGTAATAAAAATAGTACCTTTCATGATTAAAACTCTCAACAAAGTAGGTACAGAAGGAATATACTTCAACATAATGAAGGCTATACAGAACAAGCTGACAGTGAACATCATACTCAATAGTGAAAAGTTGAAGGCTTTTTTTCTAAGACCAGGAACTAAAAATCTAAACTAAAAATCTTCAGCACAGCAAAAGAAATAATCAAGTAAATAGAAAGGCAACCTATGGGATGGGAGAAAATATTTGCAAAACCACACATGTGATAAGTTAATATCCAAAATGCATAAGGAACTCCTCAAACTCAATAGCAAAAACCAAATAACTCAATTTGAAAATGGACAAAGGATCTGAATATATATTTTTCTAAAGAAAATTTACAAATGGCCAACAGGTACATAAAAAGGTGCTCAACATCATTAATCATTATGGGAATGTAAATAAAAACCACACTGAGCTATCACATCACACCTGTTAGGATGGTGTTGAGATAAAAAGCACTGATAATGGTGTGGAGAAAAGGGAACACTGTATATTGCTAGTAGGAATATAAACTGGTACAGCCACTATGAAAAACAGTATGGATTTTCCTCAAAAAATTAAAAATAGAATTACCATATGAACTAGCAATCCCACTTTGGGTATATATCCAAAGGAAATGAAATCAGTATCTAGAAAAGATATTTGCATTCCCAGGTTCGTTGCAGAATTATTTACAATAGCCAAGATGTGGAAACAAATTAAGTGTTCACCGACAGATGAATGGATATAGAAAATATGATACACACACATTCACACTCAAATACAATTCAGCCAAAATATAGGAAGAATTACTGTCATTTGATGAACCTGGAGGGCATTATATTAAGTGAATTAAGCTGGACACAGAAAGACAAATGCTGTATGATCTTACTTAGATGTGGAATCTAAGAAAGTCAGACTTATAGAACCAGAGGAGGATAGTGTCTTCCAGGGGCCCAGGGTTTAAGAAATGGGGAGATGTGGGTCAAAGGGTGCAAACTTTCAGTTACAGGATGAATAAATTCTGAGGCTCTAATATAGAGTATGGTGATTATAGTTCATAATACTGTATTATATACTGGAAATTTGCTAAGTGGATCTTAAGAGCATTCGCATACAGGCCTCTAGTTATGGAATGAATAAGTCACGAGAATCAAAAGCAGAGCATAAGGAATACAGTTAATGATATTGTAATAGTGATGTAATGGGACAGATAGTAGCTATGCTTTTGAACATAGCATAATGTACAAATTCATCAAATCAGTAAATTGTACATTTGAAACTAATGTAACATTGTGTCAACTATACTAAGAAAACATCTTCTCACCACACACAAAAAGGTAACAATCTGAGGTGATACATGTTTATTAGTTTGATTACAGTAATCCATTCACTATACACACACACACACACACAACACACACACACATATATAATCATATTATACACCTTAAATATATACAATTTTTATTTGTCAATTACACCTCTATAAAGCTAGGGAAAAAACATACAAATAGCCAATAAACATATGGAAAGATGTTCATTATTAGTCACTAGGGAAATGTGAATCAAACCCGCAATGCAGAATCTGAATAAACAGCCCTCTAAGGCAGTAAAAATAAGACCAAAAGGAGAGCAGATTATTGCCAGCTGATTTCAGTTGCTGTTCCCATAGTTCTGGCTATTCCAGACATTGTGACTAACTGAATCCATCACACAGGCTGATGACACTAGGTACGCTATCATAGACATTACCAATACCCTCTGTGCCATCTTACTGACACTTGAGGAACAAGATCAGCTTGCATTCATGTAGCAAGGCCTCCCATATATTTTTATAGTATTCCCCTGGGAGTACCTAAGCTCCCCTGCCATTTGCCACCAGTTGGTGAGTCAGGATTTGGCATGAGTTTCTCTACCTTCGCTGTCCCAAGCTTTCACTATATAGATGATACCTTCTTGGCAATTCAGAAGCCTCAGTCTCAATGACCTTGTTGGTGGTGCTGTTACACCATGAAGGTAGACAGGAAGAGTATCTGATAAACTCAGACAAAATTCAGGGGCCTGTTCAACAAGTACAATCTCTTGGAACTATGTGGGTGCATAATAACATTCAATTCCTCTGGTGGTCATGGAAAAACTGCTGTCTCTTTGGCCATACAAACCAAACAGGAGGCCCAGCACCTTACTGGACTCTTCAGGTATGGGAGTATGTGGTCCACCCAGGCATGCTACTTGGTCTTTTATATTAGCTAACCTGCTAATCAGCATCGTTTGAGTGGGGCTTATACCAACTGATCATGTTTGAAGCTGCCCTACAAGCTACAGCATGCTGTCTGTCTTTAGGGTCCCATAAACTTAATGATCATGATTTTGCTGATTGAAGTCTGGCAAAGGGAGGCAGCCTCCACTCAGAAATGCCCTTTGGGGTTTTGGACTAGTCGCCTCCCTGACAGGGCTACTAGAAACAGCCCTTTTGAAAAGCAGCTATTAGCTTGCTACTGGGCTCTTGTCAAAACTAAACATCTGGCCCATAGAAGCCTTGAAACTCTCTAGCCCGATATCCCCATTTTGGGGTGGGCTGACTCAAACTTGATGACTACCAAGGTGAAATGAGCCCATTAAGCTTCAGTTGCCAAAAGGAAATGATATATTCAAGAAAGCAGCTGGCCTGGCACAAGGAGCATCTCAACTTTACATGAAAAAGTGACAGTTAACATTTGGGGGATAATTTATGCCCTACTCCGTTGCCTGAAGCTGAGTCACTGGTTCAATGAGACCCCTGATTCACAGAAATTCCTCTAATGTCTAGGCCTGTTTCGCTGATGGCTAAAACTAAACCCAGTGGTGTCACTGGGTTGCTGCTGCTAATCAACTCCATCACCAGCTATGCCAAACAAAAAATGGCTCCATTTAGTGGGCAGAACTCCAGGTCATTTTCATAGCTCTGACCAATGCTCCCTTTGATTAACCTTGTCAGATTTTTACTCACTTATTGGCTCTTGCCAATAGCCTAGTTGCTTGGTCTGCCACTTGGAAAACTATAGATTAAGGACACCCCTCTTGGGGCCCGTTTACAATAGAAACACATCATGACTTCTGATCAAACCAGCTGGGTTAATCATGTGGATGCCAATGGAAAGGCCAATTATCTGATGAGACCAGTGAAAACCAAGCTGTTAATCAAGTCTGCACTGCCCAGATTATCACCATTACTGCTTAGATCAGACATGGCAACACGTCCACTCTCACACACCAGGCACAAAATAAAGGAGTTTATGTTTCTGATCTGCAGAGGCTAGCACTGCATACCAGACTTGTGACACCTGCCAAAAGTTGACCCCTTTGTCTCACAATAAGTGAGCTCGTATTACATGGGGTGCTGACTCCACCTGCTCCTGAAAGATTAACCACACTGGACCTTTGACCTTCTCTCAGGCCTATCAGTAAGGCTTCACTGCTGTTGATTTTTTTTTTTTTTTTTTTTTTTTAGGCTACTCCTCTGCTGTTCCAGTCTGAGCAGCTGAATCCAAACAAATTACTGTGGCCCTTGGAGCTAATCTAGGTCATGTGATCAGCTTCCCATACTATTTTCAGGCTAATAATGCCCCTTTTGTGGCAAAAGCCACACACAATGGGCTGATTGTCAAGGTATTCAATGGTTCTTCCATGTGCCCTACCATCCACATGCATCTGGTACTGTGGGGTTTGACCAGCTTCCTCAAAAATTGACTTAAAAAGATTTCTATTTTCCCCACCTCCTCCCTGTCTATATACCTTAGTAAGGCAGTTTGGTCATTGAATACAGTTGTTTCCAAAAAGGGATCTTCCCTTCTCAGCTACTTCCTGGGTAATGCTCAAGAAAAAAGTGGTGGGGTTTATAGAGATCTATTTTGAAAATTCAGGTTTCCATCCTGCCCAATTCTTAGCATGATGCTTCTCTCTTTTCCTAATGGCAACCCCAAGCCAGCCTGGTTGGTACTCTCTCTAGATGGCAGCTCAGTCCAAAACAAGTCCTGAGGGATTGAAACTTAATTCTGGTTCAGCCATCTGGATTCTCTTGTTAGACTTCCATGGTTTAGATCGTCAAGGTAATGAGCACTTGGTTGAGTACATTGCTCATGGAATCTCCCCATCATGACCCATATGGGCTAAAGTAGGGGATATAACACTGTCTCTGTAAGTTTTTTTTAAGATTTTATTTATTTATTTGACAGACAGAGATCACAAGTAGGCAGAGAGACAGGCAGAGAGAGAGGGGGAAGCAGGCTCCCCACTGAGCAGAGAGCCCGATGTGGGGCTCAATCCCAGGACCCTGAGATCATGACCTGAGCCAAAAACAGAGGCTTATTAACCCACTGAGCCACTCAGGTGCCCCATCTGTAAGTTTTATAAAAAAAAAAATCCTTGCCCCTCTTGCACTTGACTCTTAGGAACAAAAGGTATGGGTATGAATAATAAATGACTGGAAAAAAGTGAAGTTACAGCTGCCGGAATAGGCCAAAACAATTTTGTGGAGAGGGAGGGGGAGCAACACCACCAGCAGAGGAGGGAGGGACATTAATGACCTTTTCTCTTTTTTTTTTTTTTTTTTTTTAAAGATTTTTTTTTATTTATTTATTTGACAGAGAGAGATCACAAGTAGGCAGAGACACAGGCAGAGAGAGAGAGAGGAGGAAGCAGGCTCCCTGCTGAGCAGAGAGCCCGATGCGGGACTCGATCCCAGGACCCTGAGATCATGACCTGAGCCGAAGGCAGCGGCTTAACCCACTGAGCCACCCAGGCGCCCGACCTTTTCTCTTTTAGAACCGCCCCTGAAGCCTGGCCTTATGAGGGAAAATGCCCCGGTGTAGCTTTCCACAACTGTTTTACTTGTGTACATAATTTAACTGACTATTGGGTCTGCTGTCCTTGCCAGATAGCTCTTAGGACAATTTCATCACCGCTGTCCTTAATCTTACTGAGAAGCAATAGTAGGGGAGGACCCAAGCTGCTAAATTTTCATACCAAGCACCTGTTGACACCTCCAGATGTCTTCCCCAAGCTCATTCCCATAGCTTTGACTTATTCTAGAGGGTGGACAAATGTCACTTGGCTGGTGCTGTGGACAAACAGAATAGATTGGATAACTGCCCTCACACTGGCTTTCCAAAACTGAGGGCTAAACTCAAGTATTCAAATAGAATCAGGAACTTAAGGTGTACCAGCTATCTAAGAGGCCACATTGGAGACACTGTTAATCTGCATTCCCCAAGTGATACAGGTCCCACTTGGGAGCTCCAGTAGTTGTCAAGCTTAGACTGACAATTATCCTCCTGATGTCCCCTTGTTGGTAGATAGAATAATGGCCCATCCTTTCACTGAGGAGCTCTTTATTTCTCATCCCCACCTTGCCTCTTGTTTGCTGACAACAATAAAAGATTCCATCCACACAAAACAGCAGCACAAGCTTACCACTTTGATTTTGCCTTTCTTTTTGCTTCCCTCTCAGATTTACTTAACTTTATCTCAGCTATGCATTTTAGGGGATATTTGTTATATTTCATCCAGAATTTCCATGTGTTTGTAGTTTTTAAGATAACTGGGATAACTGGCATGCCATACATGAGACAGAAATGCCCTCCCTGGCTTACTTTCCCCCTCTATTCTATATAGCTCTTTTCTACCTCTTAGCTTTGCCAATTCACAGCTTGTGCTTCTTTGCAACCTGAGTTTGTTCTGTCCTCAATGGTCCCACACTAATTCATGGCCTTTCTTTACACATACATGTGCTCAATTTCAGCTTCCTCTGCCATCTACTTCATATTTTCTAAAAAAAAAAAAAAAAAGAAAAAGGTAATACGATAGAGCCAATTTGGCTTTTTGGGTCAGGCTATAGCAGAGGTTCCTGACCTGTCTATGGACTGGCTGCTCACTGGACAGGTGCCCATTCTGGCCCAATCAGCTGTGGCCATGAGCAATGATAGAGAAGAGGGGCTTACTGGAACAAAATATGGGGAGCTTTCTCATAGGAACTAAAGATAGGGAAAGTTCCCTTAGAAGGAACTATGGGTGGGGAAGGCATTTGGTACATAGAGAGGTTGTACAGTGATTCATGCATCAATGTCTTTGGAATCTGTATACTCTCTTTTTAGAGAGGAAGAGAACAAGAATACAGGTGGTTGCTGAGTGACTAGAAGGTGAAAAAGCAGAAATCATCCAGTATGAACTATACCATGAGTTTTTAAACTTTGTTGCTTATGAATCCCTTAAAAGAAAGCAAAACAAAGCAAAAACTACTTACCTTTACACACATTTGGAAGTTATGTAATATTTTTCATAATAAATTTAAACAGTTGTTAAGTTATGAGTATTAGTTATGGTTAAAGGCTATGTCCTATAACAAACAGGTTGTCAATATTTAGTAGCTTGAAGAACAGAGGAGTTTCTTTCTGTTTTTCTGGTTCCAAGATTCAGGCTGAGTAGAATGTTCTGCCATCTTTGATACATGGCTTCTAAAGTAATTCTAGTTACTACTCTAGCCAAACAAGAGAAAGAACAGGATCCTAGGGCCACGGACTATTTTTAAGCAAGAGAAGCTGAAGTTGTATCAGTTCTGCTCACATTCCATTGGTAAAGTCTTTTGTTACATGGCCATCACTTTGCTACAAAGAAGACCAGAAAATGTGGTCCCAGGCCAGGCAGCCATATCATAGCAATGGCTCTCTTGTCATGAAAGAAGAGAGAAAGGATGGATGATAACCATAATCTGATTCTTCCCTCCATAATGAATCCATTGTTTGTCTTAATGTTTGACATAAAGGTTTTAATGAGTCTTTAAGTAAACTTTGAGAAAGAGACTTATTTCTTAGGTCCAGAAGCAGTTGGATTTTCCAAACTTGTGAGGGATTTGAGGCTTTAACATAAAGATTCTCTCTATTCTCTTCCACCTCTGCTTGCCAACTGGCTATTTCTTACCTGAACTCATTCTTTCCTTGTAATACCTTCCTAAGGTGGTAAGAAGAAATCATTACACATAGCATCTGGCTCTTGCCCTATATCTACTGGCTTGGTAGGTATGTGGTCTGCCTTCCAAGTTAACATAGGTAACAAAGTACCAGTTGTCTAGGATACCTCAGCCTTCTTACTAGCACTATTTATTTCTTCATCAATTGCTGTCTAGGCATCAGACAAATGCTGAAAAATTTAGGTTTTTGTCATAGTGGTGCTCCACTTTAATGGTATTGATTCCTGTATCAGTTAAGGAAGGCCTAGCTGTTGTAACAAAGAGGTCCCTTACAATTCAGAGGCTTAAAAAACAAAGAAGTTTCTTTCTTTCAAGTCACATTCTGAGCTGAGGGTTCGAGGTCTCTATAATCAGACAGGGACCCAGGCTAATGACAGATCTGCCATCTTCAATATGAGACTTCCAAGGTCACTATAAGTAATTTCCATTCCTGCCAGTGGGACAGAAGAAGGAAGGGTCATTCAGGGCCAGGAATTATCTCTTAAGTACTTAAGTAAGGAAGTATCTCTTAAATAATAGACTTGTACTCATTACTTTTGCTCAGATTCCACTGACGATAGTTCGGTCCCATCTAGTCATGTCTAGTTTCTTTCTTTTTTTTTTTTTAATTTTTTTTTTAAGATTTTATTTATTTATCAGAGAGAGAGAGGGGGAGAGAGTGAGCACAGGCAGACAGAATGGCAGGCAGAGGGAGAAGCAGGCTCCCTGCTGAGCAAGAAGCCTGATGTGGGACTCGATCCCAGGACGCTGGGATCATGACCCGAGCTGAAGGCAGCTGCTTAACCAGCTGAGCCACCCAGGCATCCCTAGTCATGTCTAGTTTCAAGGTAGATTAGGAAATTTAGTCCCTAGTTGGGGACAGTTACAAAAATAAGGAGAATGGATTTTGGTGGAAAGCAAGCAATTTCTACCACAGGATATAATTTCTAATATATTATTAAAATTGACATTTAAAAATAATATGTATATCACTTTTTCAATGTATCCAATGGACTCTAAATTCTCTAGTTCTTTAACATCCACCATTGCCCATCTTTAAAAAAACCTGAACAAGTTCTTTAACAGCTGGATATATTGCAGTTTATTTCTCTCCTAGAAGTCATAATTCCATTTCACTACCCCCCCAAATTACACTAATGTAATGTATTTTGAAGTTTGAAAAATCTTTTATTAATCATCCTATCACACTTCCCTGAAACAAAAATATATGTGTATATATACTTTAATAAAACTGGAATAATATATATGGATATATGTATATGTATATGTATATGTATATAGATATATTTAAAATTGAAATAAATTTTCAGTTTTCTGTGACCAAAAGGCTCTAAGTGTTAAATAAGTATTCTTCTAGATTGCTATCATTATAAATAGTACCCAATTGATGAAAATAACATAAATATCATTGATTTTTTAATTAATTATTAAACTTTTACTTAAAACATATCACCGAATGGACTTCTTTTCCTCCTTTTTAAAAATAATCTCTACACCCAACATGGGGTTCAAACTTATGACCCCAAGATCAAGAGTCACATGCTTTACTGACTGAGCCAGCCAGGTGCCCCTGGATGGACTTTTTTAAATAGTCCATGTATTCTTGGATGACTAGTACTTACTGTTAAAATGGGACAAGTTCAAAATCAGTTACATTCCTATTTTTCACCTTTGTGGATGTAAATATTGAGAGAATTTATTTATATAAATAAGGTAGTAGTAATGGAAGGAGTTTTGTTACAGTCACATTATTCAATTCTTTGAACTCCTTGTCTCAAATAGTCCAGGGAACAAGAGACTAGACTCAGGGCACACCCAAAGTGGAAAGGTTAATAGGAAACCCTTCATCTGTAATGCTGGGACCCAACAGGTGGGACCATCATGTTGCCCAACCACATGGAACACCTTCATTTGTACTGTAGTCTACAGCTTGTTCATTGAAAACATGAAGGGTGGATTCAGGAGTTAAATAACATGAAGGTCCCACCTTTAATGTAAAGGTGAGCTACAAGTACCACTCAATCTCAAGGAGCATTAAAGAAAATAGAATGTTCTGATTTTCTATGGAAAAAATTATAAAATTTTATTAGGAGATATAAAGATCTAAATGAATTGAGAAATATACTGTATTCGTGATTAGAAGACTAATATTATAAAGATGTCATTTCTTACCTGATTGATCTATGGATTTGATGCAAACCCAATCAAAACCCTAAGATATATTTTTGTGGAACCTGAGAATCTGATCCCAAAATTTAAGAAAATGCAAAGGGACAAGAATATCTAAACTACTCCTGAATAACAAGGTAGTGAGTATTGCCTTTCAAAATAAAAGTAAATATAAAGATACAGTAACTAAGGCAGGATGGTATACCATAAAGAGACCAGTGGAACAAAGTGGAAGGCCTACAAATAGGTCTACACAATCATGCACATGATATACAGCAGAGATGATATTCCAGATTTTTAAGAAAGGGTGCACTTTTCAACAAATGATCTGAAATAATTGGATACCTGCATGTAGAAAGAAAAATAAATGGAATTCCTATCTTACACAACACACAGAAATTAATTTCAGATAAAGACACTGCCAAACAAATTTATGCATCCTTTTTCTCTCATGACAAACCAGAATGGGACATTTCTGGTTGTGAGGTGGGGCAGCAGAAAGGACAGAAAGGGAAATCCACCTCTGCTTGCAATGCCAGGGCAACCATATCTGGTTGTTTTCCCTGCCCCAGCACGAAGCTACGTCCATACAAACAGTGTCAAGGGAAGAACTAACCATTATCTAAAGACAGCTAGATGGGGTAATTCTGGTCAATAAATCTGTGAGGGATTAGATCTGGCTTTTTCCACAGCTCAGATTCACTCAGTAAGTGCCAACTTCCTCAGTTTCAGAGATGGTAGAAAGGGAGCAAAGTATACAACCATTATCATCCAAATTCCTAAGTGGTCTGAACCACTGACTATGGTCTGGATGAGGGAATTCTGCCCTTGAACATAGCTCTGCTATTCCAAGGGAGTCACAGGGCTGACAACTGCCAGACACTTCCTTCCTCAGACCCAAAAAGGTGGGACTGCTGCAGAGTTCTAGTATGGCACTTCTTTCTTGCAGACTTCTCCCACTGTAGAGGGTGCAGTGAAATCGGCACTGGCCCAGTCATCTAACCCAGATGTTGTCTGTTGAACTTCAGCTCCATACTCACCTTCTCTGTTACCACTGGGGCTGACAGTGTAGAAACCACATTTCCCAGACTCCTTTGCTAGTGGGTTCTGGTTAGGTTGTAAAAATAGGAGGCAGTCAAGTCGTATTAGAAGTCAGTAAGAAGGTAGGAGAAATTCTGTTTGTGGAGTGGCCATGGCAACAGTGGTTAGGGTAATGTCAACAGTAAGTATGGGCTTATGAGTTCCAGTCCCCAGGTGGTAGCAGCTCCCTGATTCTGGCCAATGGCCTCTCTCCCTGGAATAGTAGAAGTTTCCTTGCCTCTGAGTCACGCCAACCCTTTGAACTCCTTTAGCCTTTCTTACGCTTTGTAACCAATCCCCTGCATTAAAGCCCTTTCTGTGGGGAATACCTAAAGTACTTTATATGTTCCTGACCAGAAACTAAATAATATACTAGCCTTGGGACACTCTCTCAAATTCTCTAAAATCTCATTTGAAAAATATGAATTTGGGGTGCCTGGGTGGCTCAGTTGGTTAAGCATCCAACTCTTGATTTCAGCTCAAGTCATGATCTCAGGGTTGTGAGGTGGAGACCCACGTTGGACTCTGTGCTGGGCATGAAGCCTGCTTGAGATTTGCTTTACCCCTCCCTCACCTCTCTCTCTCAGAAAGAAAGAAAGAAACAAACAAACAAACGAACATGGATGTGAATTCAACTAAATGAATGTGAATTGAGCACTTATTAAGTTTAGAGTAGAGTATTGCCTGGGATATAAAGATTCATAAGACTTGACCTCTGATGGTCTAGAAGACATGATTAGAAACGTCCACAGATAACTAACGCAACTCAGAGAAAGATAAACGTCAAAAGAGGAGGACATATTTTTTAAAAGATTTTTAAATCTGTTTTAGATATAATGAGAGAGCGAAAAAGTGAGAGAGAGAGAGAGTTAGGAGAGGAGCAGAGGGTGGGATAAGAAAACTCCATGCTGAGTGCAGAACCCAACAAAGGGCTTGATTCCATGACCCTCAGATCATGACCTGAGCCAAAATCCAGAGTTGACCACTTAACCGACTAAGTCAACCATGTGCCCCACATGAGGACGTATTTTTGAAACTATCAGACTTTTTCTAAACAATCACAGGGCACATTAACAATAGTAATAATAGCAAGGTGCTAAGTGCCCTAAATAATTAAATAATTATCTCATGGATACGAAAAGGCATTGGAAAATGGAATATACACACACACACACACACACACACACACACACTCATTCATTCATTCATTCATTCATTTTGTCCAGAGGTAGCCTGGAGAAAAAAAGAATGGAGTGGATGACATTCTGATGATAGATCTCAGCAAGGATGGAAAGACACTGAGGTCAGGAATGTGTATCACAGTGTTCATTTTAGACCTGGGGAATAAAGCCCCAGGCAGATCCTTTCACTTCTCAGGCACCTGAGATTCCTCCCACCCCATGTCACTCCTTGGCCCGGAGGGTTAACACTGTGATCAGTGCTAACTGATCACAACTTTATAACCTGCATCGAACTGTCTATCCTCTGAGGCAGCTGGCTAGGAATTGTGGGAAATGGGGGCAGACCTCTTTTTTTTTTTTAAGATTTTATTTCTTTGACAGACAGAGATCACAAGTAGGCAGAGAGGTGGGCAGAGAGAGAGAGAGAGAGAGAGGAGGAAGCAGGCTCCCCACAGAGCAGAGAGCCCAATGTGGGGCTCGATCCCAGGACCCTGGGATCATGACCTGAGCCGAAGGCAGAGGCTTAACCCACTGAGCCACCCAGGTGCCCAGCGGGGGGCATGCCTCTTACTAGCGAAGGAAACAAGTGAATTTTGTTTTCAGTCCAGTGATCTATCATTTAGGGAGAGGAAGAAGAGGAAAACGGATAAAATGTAAATGCAGAAAGATTTTTGGTCTCTTGTGGATGTCACCAAAAAATCAAAGTGATTTAGTACAGAGCTGCATCAGAGGAAATGGTAAGAGGCTCCTGGGATGTTAATAAGGTCCTTTCCTGAAACCTGGGGGGGCTGCACTTGGAGCAGGATGCTGACCTTCCCAGGCAACCTGAGGATCATCCAGGAAATCTCAGCCTTAAAGCTTTTTTTTTTTTTTTTTTAAGATTTTATTTATTTATTTGTCAGAGAGAGAGAGAAAGTACAAGCAGGGAAAGCTACAGGCAGAGGGAGAAGCAGACTCCCCACTGAGCAGGGACCCTGAGATTGTGACCTGAGCTGAAGGCAGATGCTTAACCAACCTAGCCACCCAAGTGTCCCAGGAAATCTCAGCCTTAATTAAGTGGGCATTTTCCTTCTATCCCATAGCTTCCTCCATATGCCATCTGATACCCAAAGTCTCTGCAGATAGGCTGTTTATATCTTTAGTTTTAGGCCATCCATCCCAGTTCCAGTGCAAACATGACTGCAGTTGGCCATTTTGTCCCTAATACAAATAGAGAATTCATAAAAGTAGACTGCATTGGGAATAAAAGAAGTGATAGAGACACATGAAAATGTGGACCCATTTCTGGGGAAGATGGAGATAGAATCGCCTTGGGGAAAGAATGGAGAAGAGGAGGTTGCCAGAAAGCCAACTCTACATTCTGATCAGGACTGGCTCTGGCAACTGGGTGTGGCGGAACAATCAATGAGTCAGAAGTGCCACCAAGTTAATGTCCCTAGAAGCAGCCCCAGTCAGTAAGAGAGGCTCCATGTATGACATCTACCTAGGCCATTCTCCACCATCCTGTAAGAAAGACATAGGGGCTACCTGCTGGGCCACGAGTGACACATCCCTTTACCTCTAACCCAAGAATATCCAACTTTAATGAATCTGTGGCAGGCTAATTTGTTAGCTTACAAAGAGGGTAAAACCTCCGAACCTTCATAGTTCTTGACATTTGTATAATATAATATGGGGCGCCTGGCTGGCTCAGTCAGTAGAGCATGTGACTCTTGATCTCAGGGTTGAGTTTGAGCTTCACATTGGATGTAGCTATTACTTAAATAAATAAAAACATATATATAATATTATATATGTATATATCTCTCTACATAGATATCTTTTCTGAATTAAGTAAGCATTTATTATTTTTAATATTTTAAAATGAACAAATGGCTCTTTATAGTTCCCAGCAATGACATACCCTTTACTGGTTTCCTTTCCCTTCCTGCCTCATCTCCCCATTCCCCAACTGGCATTTACTAGGTTCACTTCCCAAATAAACAACTGGCACTCAAATTCTTGATTTGGGAGTCTTCTTAGACAACACAACCTAAAGCAATCAATAAGTCCCACAGGTATTTGTTCAGGCACTCTCCACACTCCCCATGGTAGTCTGGAAGACAGACTGGTGCAAGTTTCCACTACATTTACTAGAGGAAAGAGGTGCAGAAAGGGGAGGTAGAGGAAGGGAAAGTCTGAGGCTTTATGTGTTTCCTTGCAGGGAAAGGAGTGCTCTGGCATAAGCCGCACCACTGCCTACCTTACCTCTTACCACCTTTGACTGCCCTTTCCCTTTCTTCCCACTGATTTAATTCCCAAATAACATATTCATTTAATGACTGTGAAATGGTTTAGACCCCATGGAAAATGGAGTGTAATGACTGATGTGGGATATGGTACATTTTTCTGAACAAGGAATTATAGTAATAAACATTCATCAAATGCTGAATAGCAAACACCACAAAATATTTAGTTTAGAAAAGCATTCTGGTAATAGGTGCAAATAAATAAAAGGCAGGGTCAAATTAAAATGCAAAACAGCAACTAGACCAAAAAAAATAAAAACCTATAAAGGATGGAGAAACCAGTGGAGGCCTCAAA